>NW_024063088.1:2400000-4800000 GCF_006381635.1 Hibiscus syriacus
TAATAGTCCTAATTGGCCCAAAAAGATCTATATGGATCAATTGTAATACTCTACTAGTTGATACATCATTAATGGACTTAAAGGAAGCTCTTTGATGTTTTCCTTTAGCACAAGCATCACAAATTTTATCTTTATCAAATTTTAGCTTGGGCAACCCTCTTACTAAATCTCCTTGAACTAGTCTTTATAAAACACTCATGGTAATATGTCCTAGTCTCCTATACCATAACCAACTATCATGTTCATCCTTAGCAACTAGACATAAATTCGTCATATTTATGGAATCTAAATGCACCATGTAAATGTTTCCTATTCTATGACCAATAAGCATAATCCGATTAGATGCAATGTCAATTACTTTACAACCATTAGTTTCAAATATGACATTGTATCCTTTATCGCATAAATGACTAATACTCATATAACACATTTTTAATTTGTATGGAAGAGGTATTACCTATAGTACTTATACCTTCAATGTGACCTTTTGAATTATCACCAAAAGTCACATGTCCTCCATTTTTTTCATTAAGCTCTATAAACCGGCTCTTATCTCCGGTCATGTGTCATGAGCATCCACTATTAAGGTACCATAAGTTTGAACTTGTTTCTCGTGCCTTGTTGCAATGCTCCTTTCCCTACAAACATAGATTAATTTTTTATTTTTTGTACCCAATTTCTTTTGGGTCCATATTCATTAGTTTCTAAAATTCTAGCCCCCTTGGGTATCCACTTGTGTAGGATATCCTTATATTTAGTAGTAATTAGTTCTTTAGGAACCCATATACTTCTAACAATTTTTCTATTAGAGGTTTTTTGGGGACCTATATGATTGTAGTTTTTAAAACTTTTTCTAACGAAGTTGGATTTTGAAATTTCTCCATTTTCACAATGTTTTATTCCAACTTTATTAAAAGAAGCTTTAAAATCATCAATTTCTTTTTGATGATCGTCATAACTATTGAAAGTAAGTTATGCAAATCAGTATTTTTCTTTTCAAACTCATCTAGTTTGATTTGCAATTCTTTGACTTTACTTTCAAGATCAATGTTGGTTTTTGATATGAGATTATTTTCGTTTTTCAATTTTGAAATATCATTTTTGTATTTAAAAAATAATTTCTCATAATCTGAAGCCAACCCAATATATTCATCCAACAACTCATCAAAAGAATAATCTTTGAAATTAAATGAGCTAGAGGTTACCTGAGAATCCTTCCCGAAAGCCATCAAGCACAAGTTTTTTACTTCTTATTCCTCTTCATCTGAAGCTTCATCATCGCTCCACGTAACCACGTATGTCTTATGCTTCTTTTTGGATTGACCCTTTTTCTTTAATTTTGGGCAATCGTACTTGACTTGCCCATGCTTTTTGCATTTGTAGAAAATGATAGGGTCTTTCTCTTTTGATTCATTCTTGAAGCCTTCATTACATTTGAATTTTCTTCCTCTATTGGGCTTCATTAATTTTCTGAACCTTTTGGCTAATAATACAATTTCCTCGTCATCCTCATCTTCATCAGAATCACTTTCATCTTTTGTGGATTTGAGAGCAACTCCAACGTTTTTCTTCTTCTCCATCTCCTTCTTTGTCTCGTCTCTTTACTTGAGGTCTTCCTCATCTTGAAGCATCATTTCATGCGTAAGGAGAGAACCAATAAGATCATCAAGGGTTAAAGATTTTAAATTTTTAGCCTCGATAATTATTGTATTCTTTGATTGTCAAGCTTTTGGAAGAGAGTAAACTAACTTCCTCATAAGCTTCTCGTTTGGAATGATCTCTCCATACGATTTGAGACCATTGACAATCACAGAAAATCTATCCGTCATAGCTTTGATGTCTTCATCCGGTTTCATCCTAAAATTTTCATAGCTATGAGTAAGAAGACTAATTTTAGATTATTTTACCTCGTTTGCGCCTTCATGAGTGACTTGTAGTTTATCCCATATTTCATTGGCGGTTATACAAGATGAAACACTCTTGTATTCATCTGGTCCAAGAGAACAAAAAATAACATGGATAGCCTTTGAGTTGAGCTGGAACATTATTGTCTCTCCTTCACTCCACAATCTTGAATGAGTGGAAGGCATGATGTATTCGTCTTCTATGATATTTCATGCTCCCATGACACTTGCTTGAATGAAGTACCTCATTCTATTCTTCCAATAAGCATAATTAGCTCCATTGAAGAAAGGAGGCTTGTTGACGGGCATTGAATCAAGATTGAAGTCGACGTTCGAAGTGGAGGCCATTGATGACTTGAATATCAATATAACTCCTCCCGAATCGACTCAAGAGATGATTAAAACTTCAAATGAGTGTGGCTCAGATACTAATTGTTGAGTTAATCGATCGATGAAAAAGCCAAGAGGGGGTGAATTGGCAATTAAAATTTTGGTGGAAGCTTTTGCAGAAAATATTTGCACAGTGATTTAGAGTGGTTCGACTTTCTCAACCAAAGTATATGTCCACTACCTTAGCTATCCACACTAAGGATTTTCCAACAAATTCACTAATTTTTTCTTTCTTTTAAGGACAAAGAGTAACCTTACAACTCCCTCAAGAATTATACCCCAAATTCTTGAGAACACTCTTTCCCAAAGAGAAATACACAAATTTGCAAACTTACAGAAAAACCTCACAAGGCAAGATGTTTGCACAATTATAGAACAAAGAAAGAACACTAAAAATGAATACAATTGAGCACAATAAGTGTTCTTGAAAGCAAAATGAATATTAAATGAAAATTTGGCTTGAAATGATCAAATTTTATGTTTGATGCTTTCTCTTTGATCATCTAGCTTCACTTCTTAATTGTTGTTGATCAATGGCTCCTAAGCTTGTTTAAATACTCCTTGAATCACTTCTGAACGTTGAGGATTATTGGAGAAGACAATAGAGCCGTTATTGTATAATTATCATTTAAAAATCTATTGGGAGCGTGAGTGTATCGGTACACTGTGTGTAAAATTCAAATATTTTGACTGTTAGTTGACCTAGTGTATCGGTACACTTAGGGTGTGCTGGTACACTAATTACATTCGATGTTTCAAAAGAGCCAGGAGTGTAACGATGTATGGTATGTGCATCGGTACATAAAATACATTCGATGTTTAATAAAATAAGGAGTGTATTGATGCATGGTCTGTGCATCGGTACATAAAATGCATTCGATGTTTAATAAAATAAGGAGTATATCGATGCATCCAAGAGTGTATCGGTACATTCTTTTGTAAATTTGATTTTTGGCTAGATTTTGGTTCGAAATACTTTGTAAAATTGTTTCAAAAATATTTTATAAGTTTAAAACACAATTTTACAATTTAGTAAGGATTAAAATTGACCTTTGAAAAACTTGGAGTAATATTTTGATATTCGAATAATTTAATCAAATATACTTTAAAAATGATTATAAAATCTTAAAATTTAATAACACTTAATTTTTTATATCGAAACATCAAAATGTTTTCAACAATCTCCCCCTTTTTGATATAACAAAACATTTAAGTAATTTTAAGATTTTCTTTGAAAATCATTTTTGAAATCATTTTTGAAAATTTATTCCCCTTACTTTATTCACCTTTTGTTAAATCAAAAAGACTCTAAAATGTTTTTAAACAAGTTTAAAAGAAAATTATCCTATTGATATTTAGATTAAGCTGCTAAGATCACAGTCAAGAGAAAGATTAGTCATTAGTTTCATAAACAATATTCATAAATAATGTATAATTGTAATTGGTCATATTTTACTATAATTGAAATGATGCAAAAATTAATAAAAAAATCAAACTCAAATTAAAAATTCAACCAAACTAAATATAAGCATTCAAATTCAAACATCTAAACATCAAAATAAAACAATTCAAAAACATCCAAAATGTTTAACAATAAGTTCTAAGTTCAATTCAAGAAAACAAAGCAAGGCAAGGTCTAATAGTCCATAGGTTGATCGGGAGGAGGAGGATAATGTATTCGCATCTCATGTGTAAGCGCATTTAACCATTTATTTAACCGTTCGTTCATAGCTTCATTGTTAGCGCGCATCTCCCGTTGAATTTCCAATTGTTGAGCCCCAATAGAGGTTAAATGAGACTCTATGGGTGCAAACCTCATATCAAATGACTAAACGATCGAAAGTATGGAGGCATTTGATTCTCTTGATGTACTGGCTCGTCCTCGGGTACATGATCATCTATATCGCGCATGAGTGCTTCAAGCTCTGGATCATCGTCCGTAACTGGTGCCGGAGGAGCTCGTGAAGAGCTAGCTCCCGGTGTTTTCTCAATGGATCGAACCTACTGATCCTTGTCCCCGGTCCATCTCGATTTCTTTAGAGATGTGAAATTTATTTGGTTCTTGAGATGGATGGGAATATTAAGCGTGACCCTAAGATCAGTTTTGATAAACAGATTACTAAGGAGACAACCGTAAACAAAAGTTTCTACATTTTTAGATGGGACAGTGTTTACGGTATCTACTAATTTACCGAAAATGATCTGTGGAAAATTAATTTTCTTCTCATGTTGGATACAATGTATCCACCAAAGGTCTAGTACTCCAAGCGTATAAAATCTACCTTCGGATAGTCTAAACCACCAAAAGATGATTAGATGAAGAAAATGCTCGTGAAAAGTTCGTAAGGTACTAGCACTAGCTTTGGCTTTATAAGGAGTAGCCACCATCTCTTTTTCGTTATCTAAACCTTCATTATCTAGTCCAAAGGTGTTAGCGATAGTTTCGGAGTTAATATAAATGAATTGACCTAGAAGATAGGATCATATTCCTATGGTTTCGGTACAAGCTTTGTTTTGGACACAAACCGCATTGGAATAGAAAATGCGGACTAGTTGATGATAGACAATCGGTTTAAGGTGAAAGAGTTTATCAAATTTCCAGGATGGAAGGGTAGGAAGATAGTGAAATTTCATATCAACCATTGCTTGCATAGAGGGAATACGCTTTTCCCGGATTTTATATGACTCAAAAGAATTATGGTACCTATGGTAGAGATCTTGTCTACGACCAAGCACATTAAAACATGAGTTTAGAATGGTCATATTCATGTCGTTTGGATTTGGATTTTGAGGTGGAGGATGAATAGAAGGTCGATTTTGGTTTGAACGAATGGATAACGTCCTAGGGAGTTTAAAGTGAGACATGGTTAAAGATCGGAATGGGTAAGGTAACCTAAAAATTTGAAACACATGTAAGCAATATAATTAATCCCAAAACTCAATATGAGTATGTAATATTCAAGGTTCTCTAAAATAATCCTCAATGGGAAAATTTGAAAACTAATTTTGAAGAACAATGTTTGAACGTCAATAAAGCAACATAATTATATCAAAAACATCAAATTTTAAAATAAAAACATTTTTTTTAATTTCGAAAAAGAAATGACAAAATTGTATGTTTTTGATGAAATTAGTTGTAGAATCTAGTTTAGAAACATAATGTAAGTAATGCCCTATATATAATTCATCCTAGAACTAATCCTAAGTTCAAAAATCAATAAAATAGAGGTTTTTGAAATATTACCTTAAAAATTTGGATTGAGTGAGAATGTGATATTTTTGCACGAATTTGATGATTCCAACATGTTTAGAAGTTGAAGAACTATTGGATTCCGACTATAGATTGAAGGTTTTGAGAAAAAGAGAGATTTAGGGTGAGAGAGAGGAGCGTACAGTGTAAGGGTGTTTGTTTGGGGTTTTGGCAAATTAACAAATTTTAGCGATTATAAGCCTAAAACCCGACGAGTGTATCGGTACACTGCAGAGTGTATAGATACACATTCAAGGAATGCATCTGTGTACTTTCATAGTGTATCGATGCACATTCAATGAATGCATCGGTACACTAACATAGTGTATCGATGCACTGTGTACAAAAATGTTAAAATACATTTTTAAACACTTAAAATGCTAAATTAATTAGCTCTAGTGGTATTGGCAATGAAAATTAACAATGTTCATCAATCAATTCTATCATTAAATTGTATTTGAACACATAATTAATTTTCACGAAAGATTCATAAACTCTCCCTAACTATTAGCAAAGAATGCAATCAAAAATATTATTTTTATAAGCATTTTTCAATACTAATTAAAAATGCTAAAATTATTTTAAACACTAAGTCAAGATAGGTTAGTTAAATGTAATTCTCTCCTAAGTGTCCAAAATCTTTCTTTATCTAAAGGTTTTGTAAAAATATCCGCTAATTAATGCAAAGTATCAACATATTCTAGAACTATATCTCCTTTTGTGACATGATCTCTAATGAAATGATGTTTAATTTCAATGTGATTAGTTCTAGAGTGTTGGATAGGATTTTTAGTGAGACAAATAGCACTAGTATTGTCACACTTGATAGGTATGATACTAACTTCAATTCCATAATCTAAAAGTTGTTGTTTCATCCATAAAACTTGTGCACAACAACTACCGGCTGAAATGTATTCCGCTTCAGTGGTAGATAATGCAACACAATTTTGTTTCTTTGAAAACCATGAAATCAACATATTTCCTAGGAATTGGCATGAACCGGAGGTGCTTTTCCTCTCTATTTTGCATCCTCCATAATCCGTATCAGAGAAACCATGTAAGCTAAAGCTAGAGTCTCTAGAATACCAAAGTCCTAAACTATGAGTGTCCTTAATGTATCTAAAGATTCTCTTAACTGCTAGTAAATGTTATTTTTTAGGGCATGATTGAAATCTAGCACATAAGCAAACACTAAGCATAATGTCCGGTCTACTTGCGATTAGATAAAACAACGAACCAATCATTGACCTATACAATTTAACATCAACACATTTACCTCCTTCATCTTTATCAAGCTTTGTAGATGAGCTCATTGGAGTGTCATGGGGTTTGCCATTTTCTAATCCAAACTTTTTGAGCATATCCTTGACGTATTTTGCTTGATTGATGAAGATGCCATCTTTTCTTTGATTGATTTGTAGTCCCAAGAAAAATGAGAGCTCCCTCATCATGCTCATCTCATATTCACTCTGCATTAGCTTAGAAAATTCTTGGCAAAGAACATCATTAGTAGAACCAAATATTATATCATCAACATAAATTTGAACTACTAATAAATTTCTACCTTTTGACAATATTATATCATTAGTAGAACCTTCCCTTTTGAAGAACCGTTTTCGATTAAAAAAATTTGACAATATTTCATACCAAGCTCTAGGAGCTTGTTTTTTACCATATAATGCTTTTGTCAATTTAAAAACATGATTTGGAAAACTTGAATCTTCTAAACCTGGAGGTTGTTCCACATACACTTCTTCTTTTTTAAAACCATTTAAAAATGAACTTTTAACATCCATTTGATATAATTTAAATTCATTAAAACATGCAAATGCTAATAACATTCAAATTGCTTCCATCCTAGCTACGGGAGCGTATGTTTCATCATAGTCTATGCCCTCTTCTTGAGTATAGACTTAAGCAAAAAGTCTAGCCTTGTTTCTCACTATATTACCACTTTCATCAAGCTTATTCCTAAATACCCATCTTGTACCTATAGTAGATTTATTACTAGGCCTTTCAACTAATGTCCATACTTTATTTCTCTCAAATTGATTTAATTCTTCTTGCATAGCCATAATCCAATTTTCATTATCTAATGCTTCTTTGATATTCTTAGGCTCTATGCATGAAATAAATGCAACATAATTACATATATTTCTAAGAGAAAATCGAGTTGTTACCCCTTTAGATGGATCACCTATTATCTCACCATCCTTGACATAGTTGTATTCTCTTGGGCAAAAGACTTCCCTTTCTTCAATGGTTGGATTCTCGAGAGCATCGTGAGTTTCCTCATCGTTTGTTTCTTCCTTTTATGATGGTTCTCCAACGTCATGTCTAACGTCATTTACTTTTACAATACTTACGTCATCATCAACACAAAAATCCTTCATCGGAAGGGGATTATCATAAAAAACAACATGTATAGACTCTGCTACCACTAAAGTTCTTTTATTAAATACTTGATAAGCTTTAGAATTTAAGGAATAACCCAAAAAAAATCCTTCATCACTTTTAGCATCAAATTTGCCTAGATTTTCTTTACCCTTGTTTAAAACAAAACATTTACATCTAAAAGGAAGAAAATAACTAATGTTAGGATTTTTATTTTTGAAAAGTTCATATGGAGTTTTCTTTAAAATTGGCCTAATCATTACTCGTTTTATAACATAACAAGCGATATTTATAGCTTTCGCTCAAAAATATTTTTGCAAATTGTTTTCACAAAGCATGGTTCTAACCATTTCTTCTAAAGTTCGATTTTTCGTCTCAACAACTCCATTTTTTGAGGGATTCTAGGTGCTGAAAAATTATGGTTAATACCATTAGAATTACAAAACTCAGTAAATCCAAGATTTTCAAATTCAGTACCATGATCACTCCTAACACTAGTTATGGAGTAAACTTTTTCATTTTGGATTACTTTTGAAAACGTGATGAATTTTTCTAATACTTCACCTTTAGTACTTAAAAATAGAACCCAAGTATATCTAGAATAGTCATCTACCAATACAAAGCAATATTGCTTTCCACACAAGCTAACAATCCTAATTGGCCCAGAAAGATCTATATGGATCAATTGTAATACTCTACTAGTTGATACATCATTAATGGACTTAAAGGAAGCTCTTTGATGTTTTCCTTTAGCACAAGTATCACAAATTTTATCTTTATCAAATTTTAGCTTTGGCAACCCTCTTACTAAATCTCCTTGAACTAGTCTTTGTAAAACACTCATGGTAGTATGTCCTAGTCTCCTATACCATAAACAACTATCATGTTCATCCTTAGCAACTAGACATAAATTAGTCATATTTATGGAATCTAAATGCACCATGTAAATGTTTCCTATTCTATGACCAATAAGCATAATCCGATTAGATGCAATGTCAATTACTTTACAACCATTAGTTTCAAATATGACATTGTATCCTTTATCACATAATTGACTAATACTCAATAGATTATTCTTTAACCTATTCACATATAACACATTTTTAATTTGTATGGAAGAGGTATTATCTATAGTACATATACCTTCAATGTGACCTTTTGAATTATCACCAAAAGTCACCTCTCCTTCATTTTTGTCATTAAACTCTATAAACCAGCCCTTGTCTCCGGTCATGTGTCTTGAGCATCCACTATCAAGGTACCATGAGTTTGAACTTGTTTCTCGTGCCTAGTAGCAATGCTCCTTTCCCTACAAACATAGATTATTTTTTCTTTTGGTACTCAATTTCTTTTGGGTCCATATTCATTAGTTTATAAAATTCTAGCCCCTTTGGGTATCCACTTGTGTAGGATATCCTTATCTTTAGTAGTAATGAGTTCTTTAGGAACTCATATACTTCTAACGATTTTTCCATTAGAGGTTCTTTGGGGACCTCTATGATTGCAGTTTTTAAAACTTTTTCTAACAAAGTTGGATTTTGAACTTTCTCCATTTTCAAAACGTTTTGTTCCAACTTTATTAAAATAAGCTTTAAGATCATCAATTTCTTTTTTATGATCGTCATTAACTCTTGAAAGTAAGTTATGCAAATAAGTATTTTTCATTTCAAACTCGTCTAGTTTGATTTGTTATTCTTTGACTTTAATTTAAAGATCAATGTTGGTTTTGAATATGATATTATTTTCGTTTTTCAATTTTGAAATATCATTTTTGTTTTTTAAAAATAATTTCTCATAATCCGAAGCCAGCCCGATATATTCCTCTAATAGCTCATCAAAAGAATAATCTTCGAAATTAAATGAGTTGGATGTTACCTGAGAATCCTTCTTAAAAGCCATAAAGCACAAGTTTGCTACTTCTTGTTCCTCTTCATTTGAAGCTTCATCATCTCTCCATGTAGCCACGTGTACCTTATGCTTCTTTTTGGATTGACCATTTTTCTTTAATTATGGGAAATCGTACTTGGCATGCCCAGGCTTTTTGCATTTGTAGCTAATGATAGGGTCCTTCTCTTTTGGTTCATTCTTGAAGCCTTCATTACATTTGAATTGTTTCCTCTATTTGGCCTCATTAATTTTCTGAACCTTTTGTCAAATAATGTCATTTACTCGTCATTGTCATCTTCATCAGAATCTCTCTCATCAGTTGTGAATTTGAGAGCAACTCCAACGTTATTCTTATTCTCCGTCTCCTTCTTTGTCTCATCTCTTTTCTCGAGGTCTTCCTCATCTTGAAGCATCATTTCATGCATGAGGAAAGAACCAATAATATCATCGAGGGTTAAAGATTTTAAATTTTTAGCCTTGATAATTATCATCTTCTTTGATTGCCAAGCTTTCGAAGAGAGTAAACTAACTTTCTCACAATCTTCTCGTTTGGAATGATCTCTTCATATGATTTGAGACCATTGACAATCACAAAAAATCTATCCATTATAGCTTTGATGTCTTCATCCGGTTTCATCCTGAAATTTTCATAGCTATGAGTTAGAAGACTAATTTTAGATTCTTTACCTCGTTTTTTGCTTCATAAGTGACTTGTAGTTTATCCCATATTTCTTTAGATGTTGTACAAAATGAAACTCTCTCGTATTCAACTGGTCTAAGAGCACAAAAAATAATATGGACTGCCTTTGAGTTGAGCTGGAACATTTTTGTCTCTCCTTCACTCCACAATCTTGAATGAGTAGAAGGTATGATGTATCAGTCTTCTATGATATTTCATGCTCCCATGTCACTTGCTTGAATGAAGTACCTCATCCTATTCTTCCAATAAGCATAATTAGCTCCATTGAAGAAATGAGGCTTGATGACGGGAATTGAATCAAGACTGAAGTCAACGTTCGAAGTTGAGGCCATTGATAACTTGAATATCAATATAACTCTTCCCGAATCGACTCAATAGGTGATTAAGCCTTCAAATGAGTGTGGCTCTGATACCAATTGTTGAGTTAATCGATCAATGAAATAGCAAGAGGGGGTGAACTGGCAATTAAAATTTTGGTGGAAGCTTTTGTAGAAAATAGAAAATATTTGCACAGCGATTTAGAATGGTTCCACTTTCTCAACCAAAGTCTACGTCCACTGCCTTAGCTATCTACACTAATGATTTTCCAACAAATTCACTAATTTGTTATTTCTTTTTAGGACAAAGAGTAACCTTACAACTCCCTCAAGAATTATACCACAAATTCTTGAGAACACTCTTTCCCAAAGAGAAATACACAAATTTGCAAACTTACAGAAAAACCTCACAAGGCAAGATGTTTGCACAATTCTAGAACAAAGAAAGAACACTAAAAAAAAGAATACAATTGGGTACAATAAGTGTTCTTGAAAGAAAAATGAATATTGAATGAAAAGTTGGCTTGAAATGATCAAATTTTATGTTTGATGCTTTCTCTTTGATCCTCTAGCTTCACTTCTTAATTGTTGTTGATCAATGGCTCCTAAGCTTGTTTAAATACTCCTTGAATCACTTCTGAACGTTGAGGATTATTGGAGAAGACAATAGAGACGTTATTGTATAATTATCATTTACAAATCTATTGGGAGCGTGAGTGTATCGGTACACTCTCACGGTGTATCGGTACACTGTGTGTAAAATTCAAATATTTCGACCGTTAGTTGGTATCGGTACACTTGGGTGCATCGGTACACTAATTACATTCAATGTTTCAAAAGAGTCAGGAGTGTATCGTTGCATGGTCTGTGCATCGGTACATAAAATGCATTCGATGTTTAATAAAATAAGGAGTGTATCAATGCATGGTCTGTTCATCGGTACATAAAATGCATTCGATGTTTAATATAATAAGGAGTGTATCGACGCATCCAAGAGTGTATCGGTACATTCCTTTGTAAATTTGATTTTTGGCTCGATTTTGGTTCGAAATACTTTGTAAAATTGTTTCAAAAATATTTTATAAGTTTAAAATACAATTTTACACTTTAGTAAGGATTAAAATTGACCTTTGAGAAACTTTGAGTAATATTTTGATATTCGAATATACTTTAAAAATGATTATAAAATCTTAAAATTCAATAACACTTAATTTGTTATATCGAAACATCAAAATATTTTCAACACATGTTAACAAAGACGGTGACTACGGACAAACTGAAGTTGTGTTCAGCTTCAGTTGGCATGCTAAAGTAACAAGACCAGAAATGATGTTGCATTGATCGAGGTGTGAAGACAGATTAAAATCAGTCTTCAAGTGGGAGATTGTTGGTCAAACTTGCAGGTGCATCCTTTGTTGAAATATTTTTGGTCAAACTTATAAGTGCATCCTTTGTTGAAATTTTGTTGGTCAAACTTGTCGATGCATCCTTTGTTGAAATTGGTTGCAAAATTGGTTGCCAAGCCAACAATCCAATTGACGATGCATCGTTTGTTGAAAATAAGGAAAGACAATTAAATGAATTAGTTGGTAGAAATAGAATGGGGGGCTTCTGCATCTATAAATAGCTCGCCCCAATAGATTCTTTATAGATCCAAGTAAGAAACACACAAAGAAAAGCTTAGAGAGAAAATCTTTAGTGAGAGAAAATTGAGAACAATTCTCAGGGTGTAATTGGGTTGTGAGTGTTTTTTTGTAAACACCTCTAAATTTTCTCCCTTTAGTAAAAGATCTGCAGCAGTCTGGAGACGTAGGCATAATTGGCTGAACTTCGTTATCAATTTCATGTATTATTATTCCGCTTTTATTTAGTATTCTCACTAATCTGATTATAAGGAAATTACTCGTTTAATTTCCCAACAAAGTGGTTAGTCCATTGACTAGTAGGATGAGTTGCTGCAGTTTTTATTTATAGATTGATGTAGCACGGTTGTAGCCTTGGGAGGTGTTATTTGTGTGATCGTTTTTCTGTTTTTTTTATTGATGTAAAGAGTTGAAAATCTTAGCATTGATAGGTTGCATTCTTTTTTCTCTATTTAGGTTAAGAAGGTTTTTTAACGAGACCCTGTTGATTCATGTTTTGTATAGATTATCAATAAAACCGTACGAAACCACTTAAAGTGTCAATAAATTGAAAATGAGTTTCTTATTGTTAGACAATCTTTATTTTTATTTTTTTTGGATTGAGATTAATATTTGAGATTAAGATATAATATTAAAGTTTTAAATATTACCAGTCATTGATGAAATTTGAGCTTGAAATAGAAAAATATTAATTATATATTAAATTTTTGGGTAATTCAAGTAATTAATCAATTTTGAATTCATTCAATTGATAATTAAATTTTGATTCTTTTAACAATTCTTTGATCTTACAAATTTTAGCGGTTGATAGTTTAAACAAACTAATTTGATTAAACGGTTAATTCCGTTTTAATCGAACAATGAACACTACTAACTAAATAACAATAGCCTACAACCTTGTAACTCAACTGAAAGTTTTAAAATTAGTTTGTCAAAATAAAAGCAAACCACAATTGGGTGACTGGCCAACTAGTTTACCCCTATGATTTTTTAGGTAAAGTATTAACTACATTTTTTGTATCATATTCATCTGATTAAGGGGTGCCACACACTTTGAGAGAATTATTAAAATACATTTTGGTGAGCATTTAATGCAGTAGTGATATATAATTTTATATATTATGAGTAAGAAATAATATATTACTAAAAATAAATTTAATTTCAAAATTTTATGATAATATAATCATTGGTTAATTAATGATTTATAAAATTATACAATATCAATCATACTTCAAATATCAATTCATATATTTTTATACTCTGTAAATTTTAAAGACATGTTTTCAATAAAATGTTACGAGAAACCTTTAATATATCTCAACAACACATTACAGGAGATTTTACCTTCTATACACTTTATAAGAACCTTCTTAGGGCATTGCTCTTTGTAACTGCAATTTTACTTAAAAAATCATCTAAATAATCAATAATTCATGAATTAACACCCTTTCTGAAATCGAAGAGAGAAGGTACATTTGATGTAACGCACCTTACATAAGTGGCGAGTAGATACATACTGGGGCCACGCCTTCGCTGAGATGGCACAACACCTAGGGCACACATCCTATAAGACCATCTTCTCCAGATTTTCATAAAATATATTTTAAAAAATACACTTTAAAAATTTAAAATTATAAGGACCAACAATATAATTTATACATATTAGTTGCATGAGTTAAATAGCCTAATGGTGTTAGTTTATATAGGCATAGTAGAGAATTTAGATTATATTTGCTTAGTTTATATAGGAATATGTGTTTAGGCTATATTTGCTAGTTTATATAGGTATAGTAGTGTTTAGACTATATTTGCTAACAATGTGAGATAAAAACTAAAAAGAATTCCTCTACCTTTTTCTCATGTAGTTTTTATTTTTTTATTTTTTACTTAATCTATTAAGTTAGAGTTTCTTATTTTTACTATTTAAATATAAATTTGAGTTTATATTAATTAAAATTAAATATTTTTTATATGTTCAAATATTTAAATATTTATTTTTTATTATGAGTTAAATTTTGCCAAGAAATATTTTCATGAGAATATTTAAATTAAAATTAAAACTAATTAAATAATATATATTTTATAATTTTTTATGAAGCATCATCAAATTCAGTTTGTTGAGTAGAAATTGATATAATTTGAAGTTGTTGATGTTTATATTGGTTGATGAACTAAACCCGTTTACTTAACAATATTTCTTTGCTCTGTATTTTTTCCCTACTGATTTGGCACATTATAATCCTTTCTCCATTGCTAAGAAGAACTTCGGTAGTAGGCCTCAGACAAAGAAAAATGTTAACTTTGTTTTGGTTTTGCTCCTGTCAAATGTGAGAATTTCATTTTGTATACTATCCTTGTTAATTTATTATTATTGAATCTGTAGATATCAACATTGAGATTCATAGAGATGGAAAACAATTGACATCTTTGCAATGGGAAAAGGAGTATATAGATTGGCTTCTTCAATACAGCTAATGTAAACATCAACAACTTTAGATTATATCAGTTTCTCCCTAACAAATTGAATTTGATGATGCTATATAAAATATTTAAAATATATAATTATTTAATTAGTTTTAGTTTTAATTTAAATATCATCAAAATATTTCTTAACAAAAAACTCATAATTAAAAATAAATATTTAGATATTTTAACATATAAAAATATTTAATTTTAATTAATATAAACTCTAATTTATATTTAAATATTAAAAAAAAACTCCAACTTAATCGATTAAGTAAAAAATTAAAAACTACATGAGAAAAAGGTAGAAGAATTCTTTTGAGCTTTTCTCATATTGTTAGCAACATAACCAAATCACTCCATTATGTCTATATAAACTAATACTTATTTTTAACTCATGTAATAATATGTATAAATTTCATTGTTGGTCCTATTTTTTACTTTTTAATACTTTTTAAAATATATTTTTTGAATATTTTATGGAATTTGGGAAAGGTGTGCCTCATAGGATGCTCTTCCTATGTATTTTGTCACCTCAGCAAAGGTGCACCTCCTGAACGTGTCTTCTTACCACATGTGCAAGGTGTATTACCTTAAACACGCCTTCTTATCTCGATTTCAGAAAGGGTAGTTCAGGTAATATTAGAGAAAGGGTGTTAATTTGATTTTTTGAGTGATTTTTGGATAAAATTGCTCTTTATAACACTAAGAAAAATAGCTCATAGTGATTCATTCTACAAACGAGAACCATAATTTAACTTTATAAACTTTTTCAAAAGAAAATATGCTTTATTCTATTTAAAAAATGTAAACATATACGAATTACAATCAAGACGAACGTATGATTTATTAAAATGGCGAACTTCTTAATTGTAGGAAATTATAATTATAAATTTTAGCGACAAAAATTTATTATCAATTAAATATAAAAAATTTAAAAATTTTAAATTGAATTTTTAAGGACGATTGTCTATGTCCTCTTGATTTATCCTTGATTAAACAAATAACACCTTGTAACTTTTAACAGTCGGGGGACTCATCAAAACAATGTCCTATAGTCAGAGGACTATTTTGTAACTTTAATAGTTAGAGGACTCAACAAAATAACACCTTGTAGTCACCTATTTCGTCGAGGACTTCAAGGTCTTATTTAATATATATATATGATATTGTTTTGAAAATATTTTTGAAAATATATATTGAAAACATATAATATATAGTTAAAAAAAACGGTTTTTGAAAACATATATATGATATTGAAAATATTTTGAAAACGTATAATATAGTTTTAAAAAACGGTTTTTGAAAACGTGTATAATATAGTGTTGAAAACATATTTTTGAAATATATATATATATATATATATATATATATATATATATATATAGTTTTTAAAACGGTTTTTGAAAATATAAATATATAATTTTCGAAACATATATATAGTTTTTGAAATATAATATGTTATATAGTTTTTAAATAAATATAGTGTACGTATTATATTATATATATATATTTTATATTATTATTATTTTATATTTATTATATTAGATTATAATTATTATTTAATTTCATTTTAAAGGTCCAAGTCCAAATCTAGGTCCAATTCAGTCCAAAGTGCAGCCCAACCTAGCAAGCAGGCCTGATCCAGCAAGTCAGCCGGTTAAGGGGTCTGACCAAGCCTAAAATACAAATTAGGTTTGTATCAAGCAAGGGCGCTCACGGGGAGCACGCGTAAACCCCTAAACTACAAAACATGAAATCGAAGCAAAATTCGAACAACAACGACGTGCCTAAGATCGGCCACACCAAACACCCCAAGATTTTCGGGACCACCATGGCCGACCACAAGGCTATAAAAGCCTCCAGCCAAACGAAGAGGACACACACAACAAAAATCATCACCGAAACAACCACGAAGAAAGCCAACGAGCGTAACAAAAAAAACAAACAAGCAATACCATAGATCCATAAATACCACGAAATCAGCATTCGGACAAAATCGAAGCAAAAACCGAAAAAAACAAAATAAACCTTCACACAAGCAAAAGAACATAAACGCAGTTTAGTCTCGGCTTGGGAAGAAATGAGTCAGAATTCAAAGGGTTCACCGGTGAAGGTAAAATTTGAACTTTAAAACTCAGATTTACGCCGATTGGTTTTTTCTTGGGAATTGATCTTCAGTTTTGTGTTAAGGGGGTTGGGAGGAATGTTTTGAGTGATTTTGATTTTTTGGGCCACCGACGGCGGTGGAAGGAGTGGTGGTTCGGGCAGCGCTATCTCGTCGGGATGGTGGTCGGCCATAGGTTGGTCGATTGAGGTTGAGAGGATATTTGAGAGGGGACAGGGAGAATGTTTTGAGAAAAAGTGAAAATGAGTGTTTTTTTTGTTAAAAGGGTATTTATAAGGGGACCAAAGTATGAATACAATATTCTTAAATTATTTCCGCAGTCTGATATTTCGATGTGCAATTCATTTTGGTCACCTGTTGTAATTTGCCTTGAAATTTTGAATTAATTCAATTTAGTCCTCATTCATTTTTATATATTTTTGCAATTAACCCTCTAATTTTTTCCTTGCAGCTTTCAATGAATTCAATTTGATTCTTTTTTTTAAATTATTCTAATTTAGTTCATTTAATTTAAATTTTATTTTTTTTATTTATTTTAACCCTGATACTAACTCTTTGTTTTTATTATTCTATTATTAACATTTTGACTCTTTTAGGAACAATTTTAATCAGTCAAAGGAAAGTGATTCGGATCGAATTTCAAATTTAATTTAACTTTCAATTTTCGCAATTAAGACAACTGGGAAATTTAATTGGTACCGAAAGGGAAGTACAAGGGTGTTAATCCTTCCCTGATTGTAATCGACTCTCGAATAATTCAATTCTGGTAAACGCAAATCAAGTAATATGATAAATTAAAGGCATCTAATTAACCTAAATTAAATGATCGATGTCGGCTCTAAACATTAAATTCAAGTTGAAACCTGATTTCGGGCCAACCGAGGGACAGTTATGATAGCTTGGCGACTCTACTGGGGAAAGATAAGTGAGTCAAGCCAAAGTTAATATCTGATTATCTTCTTAAGGGAAAATTGTAAGTTGAATTATAATTATTTTTTATCTTATTATTTACCTTTGATTATTTTCCAAATAAATAGTTGTACTGATGTTTTTTTAATGATTTCAATTTTTAAAAAAAATTCATCTCAGGCTCTATACCCGAGCTCCAAACCCTTTCTTAAGTGGAGGTGAAAGTGATGCCTTCGTGTGAATTTTTCTCCGTATAGGCCTAGCAAGTAACCTTCGGGATGCATACCTTGTCTTCGTGTGAATTTATTCTCCGTACAAATACAAGGGAATATGTCTTCTCGAGTTTAACTTGGTCCACATAAGCTTGTAATGGACTTAGGACTGAGGGTCTGGCAAGCCCAAGGGGGCAAGGAGAACTCGGATACCTTTTTATAACCTAAACCGGGAGGTTACAAGGAATTAGAGCCCACCCGAAACTCTATTTCTAAACCTAGGATGTCTGATTTATTCTTATTTACTTTTTGTTCAAGCATGCGAATTAGAAATATTGTCATAGGAAAAAACATGTGGGGTAAAAATCATGTGGGGTAGAATTTTTTCAATTATTATTTTTATCTTACTAACTTGTTTCCTTTCATTTTTTCCTTCTTTTCTTATCATTGCATCATTTAGAAGAGGTGATGATCCGCAAAAAGTGTTCGTTAAAACTCAAATAATTTGCATTAGTGGAAAAAAAAAGGTTGTAATGCAATAGGTGAAAAATACAGAGGTCCAGCTATAGTCATAGAAGACTTATAAGGAAAAAGGGTACAATCTGCAGAGTAACTATGTGTCAGATCTGGTTGGCTATGCTTCTGTTAGCCTTAAACAGAACAATATTCAAGAGTTGTGGAGCATTTGGGACAACTGGAAAAAAGACATTAAACAAGATTCTGCTAGCGATACGGTGATATTGCACATTTGCTCTATGTCAAGATTGATGAGTCTTTGATTCGAGCCTTAGTGCAATTTTGGAATCCGGGTTACAATTGCTTTACATTCAAACAAGAAGACATGGTGCCCACAATAGGAATACAATACTCTTGCATTGTGAATGAATCAAAATAGACCGGGTCTACACCAAATATATCAAAGTCAGCCTTTCAAGAATAGGTTGGCAAAGGTTGTAGTGGTAGATGAAAAGTGGGTAACTAACCGGATTCAACACAAAGGAAGGGAGAAGGAATTGCTTGGACACACATCAAGCAATTAATGAAGAATAATCTGATGAATGGAAGGTGATTGACCTTTTTGCACTGGGTATCTATGGCTTGGTATCTTCCTAAAAACTTTGGGATACATCGAGCAGCTGTAGTGGAACGTTTGAACAACACCTAAGCGAGTGAACCCTGAGCCATCAATCTTATCCGAAACTTTTTGTTCACTAAACCATTGCAGAAGGACTGGTGGATGATTTATAGGGTGTACAAACTTCTTCAGGTTAGGATATGTAGTCATTTATGGAAGATTGATGGATTTCTTATCGCCGATTCAACACCAATTACTCTCATTTGGAGGAATTTCTTACACAAAGTGGCGAGAAGGCATTTCTAATGAGAAATGGATAATTGAAATTCATGCACCTTCATGATAAGAACATTGTATCAAGAGCCCCTTGGCTGACCCATAGTGACATCCTTTACCGCTGTGGAAACTCAGAAATCATAATGTTACTTGGGTTATGGGGATGAGTTGGTTATTCTCCACTTTTAGCACTTCGGCAATATGGGGCACGATAATTTGTCCTAGTTACGCATGAGATATTTGGATTAGAGTTTTCATACCATGAGGACAACTATAAGAAAAAGGTCAAATGTAGTTGAGTCATGGAAGAAATTTCGTACAGATGTCGTAGCAGCTAAAGACATGCTTACTCCAGATTATAGAATGGAGGAAGCTAAGGAAGATAACACCGTACCCATACTAGATCATGAAGATACTCAGACCATGGAAGAGCATCTTAAACTGTTCCCTCCGAATTAGAAATAGCCAAAAAAATTCGAAGCTGAAAAAGAGCAGCTGAAATAAGACTAAGGGAACTCAAGCTAACAAATTCCAATGGAAATTATATGTCGATACTCAAATGATAGAGTCAACAAAAGAAGAAATTGTTTTGAGTTGAATATTTGAGAAAAGGGTATAAAAGCAAAGTTTCAGCTTAAAAAGGTCTTCCGAATACTGGAAAAGTGAAGCCAGTAGCGAAAAGGAAGTTCAAGGGACAAGATGAAAAGCGAGGCACTGAAAGAACAATTAAAGACTTCCCAAAGACATTTGTTAGAAAGCCAACACCGAAATAAATGATTGAAAACCAATGTAACTGATTTGGAAATGTCCCTTCAAGGCAGTAAAAACAGGATGGTATAACTATAGCTGAGTTGGAGGCCATTGTAGACAAATTCAAGAAGCAAGCAAGTGAGCTTCAAATAGTCCTTT
The DNA here is from genome assembly GCF_006381635.1 of Hibiscus syriacus. Classification (NCBI taxonomy): domain Eukaryota; kingdom Viridiplantae; phylum Streptophyta; class Magnoliopsida; order Malvales; family Malvaceae; genus Hibiscus; species Hibiscus syriacus. Next base: position 2,420,458 of record NW_024063088.1, read on the forward strand.
TGATGGTGGGCTTCAGTGGCGTTTCCATTGGAATAGGCTCAGCAAAAGTGAAGGCTAGAGATGCAGTCATGCAAGACTTCTTGGAGCATGCAGAAAGTGGCACACCACTTGCACAGTTTGGCGAGAGAAGTCGGGGTGGTTTGACAAGGTATTCAACCATTAACAGATGAAGCAAGAAGACTTGTCAACCTATTAGAAGCTGTTCGGGATATAGAGGACCTAGTTAGAATGTACCTTTGAGTTTTTGGTCTTTAGAAATAACACTTTTATCCCAATATATTATTTATAATAACAGACACGTTTTTTATTCAGTTTCTCGAAACTTCATGCATCATGAATTCCACATATTTTGTATTTTACTTTTTTTCATTTCTTTACATTCAAATAACTAAGAAAATGTGTCATCAAAAAAGGAACAAACACTGGACGTACCACCTCAAGCATTGACATACCTCATCCTCACAATACCTGTTCAAAGAAAAAGAAGATAGAAGCTAAGATTGATCAACTTGAAGAAAACTTGCTAAGGTTACAGAAGGAACTTGAATAAAAAATAAGTCAAATCAACAAAATCTTGGATTATATCACTAGGAACAAGCGTCTTTAGTTGATCAGATTGTTGCAAGGTGTCTAGCCTAAATCAAATTAATACTCCTGGGGTAAGGGCATTTGAAGGGGTGACTGTACCACCTACCTCACAACTGATTATCTCACCTGAAATCTTACCGTAACTTCAAGAAGACTCATCTGCTGCAAAACCACAAGTTTCATATGCTACAAAAGCACAAGCTTCATCGACTACAAAGCATAAGCTTCTGTAACTAACCCTCAAAATAATATGGATGATTATCGTATTCCGTATTTTGATGAAGATGATAAAACAAGAATATGAAAGAGAAAATTAAGTTTTTAGAAGATCAAATAAGACAGTTAAGAAAAATAATTATTACGGAGTTAATGTTTTGGAATTAAGCTTAGTCCCAGATCTAATTCTTTCTCATAAGTTCAAAGTCTCATATTTTGAGAAATATGATTGGAACAATTACCCTTCAGCTCACATTACCATGTTATGTCGAAAGATTATAGGATACGTGGGAAATGATCAGCTCCTAATTCACTGCTTCCAGGAGTCTATCAAGTTCATCCATCCGGTGGTATAATCAGCGAACCCTTCACACATCAGAACTGGAAAATATCACCAAGTCTTTCTTAGAACAATACAAGCATGTAAACGACATGAGACCAGATCATGTCATACTGCAGAGTATGGATAAGAAATGACGAAGGCTTTAGATAGTATATGCAGCGATTGAGGGATTTAGTTATGCAGTTTCATCATCTTTTGGATGAAAAGAAACAAGGAAACTCTTTGTGCATACTTTGAAGGCTCATTTCATTGGGCATCTAATTGCAATTACATATGGGAATTTCTCTGATCTGATTATAGCTGGAAAGATGATCGAGATGACCATTAAACAAGGAAAGATAGATGGAGGTGAATCAAGAAGGAGACCTCCCATGAAGAAGAAAGAATGAGAGATCAACACATCAACACCTTTAGTACCAACAAAAGTGTTACGATCTCCAAGTCAAAACCAATTGCAACTGTATCATCATGTACTTCTAGACAAGATGCAGGGAACTAATGAGGGAAAATGAGTATTTTGAGCTGATGCCCATGACATACAAGGAACTCCACCAACAGCTTTTTGACCACATATGGTGTCACCATACCTAGTACAACCACTAAAGCCCCATACCCCAAGTGGTATGATGAAATCGCACATTATGAGTATCATGGTGGTGTCCCAGGGCTTGCTATTGAAAACTTCCTGCCTTTATGAGGATCATTCAAAGGGTGCGCAATAGAAACTGTATTCATTTTAATAATTCAGAATCACCTAATGTTACACAAAACCTCTGCCTAACCACCAAGAAAGTGGGGTTAACCAATCATCGAGGAGAGCGACAAGAGAGTTAAAACAAATGTTTCTGAAGTAAAGTCTTATCTGGCCTGGGTATGGAGGCATGATAAAGGTAGGATTTCTCCACCACATTCTAGTACATCTGCATATGATGTGGTAAACTATTGTTGTTACTACAATGAAGAAGGATATGAAGTGCAGGAATGTTCTGAATTTAAAGCCTTGATCTAGCTAATGATGGACGTGAAAGAGATGGAATTTTATGATGAAAATAAGGATGCTCTAGAAGTCGATTTGTGCTACTGGAGATTCATCTGACAAAAGATTTTGTGTGACCCGCCTTTGATAATCACTCCAAAGGAAAATATAGTATAACGGCACCAAGACCTTTTCCTATAAGACAGCAAACAAGTGCCTTGGAAGTATGAATGGCAAGTAAGTTCTTTGAATGAAATGTCAGTGAAGTGGGGTATACAATTGGGAAATACACTCCAATATTCCAACTTACCCTATAGATCTTGAACCATTTAAAGGAGATGTACCAGTAAAATGAGCCAATAAAAGAAAAACTCTCTGTAGAGTTCTTAAAATTGCTAAAAACACATGAGTACAAACATTGTGGAACATTAAATACCTACCCACGTATTCAATGTTGGCACTGCTGCTAAGTTCGGAGGCACACAGAGAGACACTTGAAGGTCCTGAATCAACATTTGTGCCAAAAGACATGCGAGTCAATAAGATGGATCGACTGGTTAACAACATTTAAGCTGATAACCTCATCTCATTTTCTGACGATGAGATTTCATCTAGAGGAGGGGTCGGGCTAAAGCAGTACACATCACCACTCATTGCAAAGGGCATGCTTTGTCAAGCGTACTAATTGACAATGGCTCAACCCTTAATGTAATGTTTGGTTACTCTAAAAAGGTTACCAACGAATACCCCTCATGAGAACGGCCAAAGCGTGGTTCAAGCATTCTATAAGAAATACAGAAGTTCTCGACAAATTAAAGTACCAGTGACCATTAGACCCCCACTTATAACATAGAGCTCCTGGCGATGAAAATTTTGCCTACTTATAACTACCTTTTAGGAAGGCCATGGATCCATCAAGCTAGGGCAGTACCATTAATACTGTGTAACATCCTCAACATCGGGTTAGTGACTAAATTATAAAATTTCAGAATTTAGTGACTAAGTAGATAATTTGAAATGTTTAGGGCTCTTCTCCTTCTTCAGGCGTGATAGCTAAGTGGAAAAGGTGAGTTTCTTGTTAAGTGATTATTTATTGAATTTAAGTTCGGATTATGTTCTTTAAATAATACTTAAGCTTAAGGAAAGCTTAAGTTACCTTAAAATCAAAAGATAAGAAAGTTAGGAAGGATTAAAGAAAAGAAATGAATATGTGAAATCTTGGAAGAGGGTTAGTAAATAAAGTTTGAGATTGGAATTGACTTGTTATCAACCTAATTAAGAAGTATGAAGTGTTACAATCGGAATCAAAACATGTTGGAAATTTGGTATGATTCTTGATTTCCATAGAGGATATAAATTTGAAGGTAAAGATGTGTTAGATGAGTACAATTGGATTTAAATATGTATACTTGAGTTAAGAATAGGAAAGGGATTAAGATATGAAGTGTTTGAGCTAAAATGACTAATTTTTTTGACTTAAAATATAAAAATCTGGGCTTGGGTATCGGTATTACTTCATCTAGTATCGATACTTCAAGAGAAAAATAAGGACATTTGGTATAGGGGTATCGATATTGGATTGAGCAGTATCGATACCATAGGTCTGAATTGGGGTATATTCAAAGGTATCGATACCTGGAAGGCAGTATCAGTACTATAGTATAGTATATCGATACCATGTTAAGGGTACCGATACCATAAAACTCGAATCTGATATGGTATCGATACCTAGGGGTATCAGTACCATTGAATAGAAGTATTGGTATTGTGCTTGTAGTACTGATACTACTTAAGTTGGAGAAGTTGATATTAGTATTTTAGTTAGTTTAAATTAGTATGAATCCCTTTTTGATATTTCAAATTCTGATATTCATTAGATTATATTCATGTAGATATTGAGCACAAACAAGTTTCTGAATGACCACAGAGTCAGGGGTGATACAAAGAGATAGAATTATAGAATGGGATTGAGAATTTAAGTAAGATTAATGTGAGTGCATACTATAGGTATTGTATAATGGAAATAAGACTTGTGATAAGTCTATTTCCTATAGTTGAATTCATAGTTCATATTCATGTACATGCATATGTTATGATTATAATGAGTATATGTATATTCATACATGCTCTAATATATAATAAATGATTAATGTGACCATAAGAGAATAATTTTGAGTTATATATAATAAGACAAATGATCATATATGTGCATGTGATGTGTTTATATGAGAAGTGATAGAAGTAATTTGATAATGTGACATGTATTCATATGTAAGCCCATGTTATATGATATGAGCGTTGTAGGTATAATTGGCATGCCAAGATTCGATGGTTAAAAGTGGTCCTTCGGGACGTAGTGGTCCTTCAGGACAAAGTGGTTATTCGGGACAAATTTTAAGTACCCCTAGTGGGAATTTATTCGAGTTGTGGTGACAACATTGGTGCACAACCTCAGTGTACTCACGTACCTCCTGTTCTTAATAATGTACATGGGCATCCAAAGATAAATTGAACTGAAACTCTCATAAGAAGTTAGGTTTCATATGTACATGTTATGATCATATATGTTATAGTTAGTAGATACATGCAAATGGTAATGTCACGATGGAATGTTAGTAGTGCATGTTTCATGAATTCATGGTTATGTATTTTATTATACCTCACTAAGTCTATGACTTAGTGTGTAAGTGTTTTACACGTAGGTACTGAAAAGAAGAAATATCATCCTTAGGATTAGCCAAGCAGCATATCTTCACTCAAAGTTTAGATCAAAAGAACTTTACACAGTAGGTTTTGTTTATGTAATAAATATGTTGGCATGTAATTGTAGTCGTAAAGTGTGAATGCTTTGATAAATTTTGTAATATGTGAATTCACTTATGTAAATTATTAACTTTATGTTAATGAAAGTTTAAATTTTCTATGATTTCTTTTATAGTTATAAATGTACATGTTTAAAAGTTAATGTGACATCTCGATTCATATTCGTCTTGGATACGGGTTGGGAGTGTTACATTTAATGGTATCAGAGTCAGGTTTAGCTGGTTCTAGGCATAAACTGAAGGTTATAATGATTCTAAATGTATTCATGCCAACATAATAGTAAGAACTTCTGATCTGATAAGAGTAATAAATATGTTGTTATGCTAATAGAGTTATTTGGTTATATATTATTAGATGTCCGTCATGATAGTTCTTAAAGTGAAGCGGGAGATGATAAGCTCGGTGAGAGTAATAATTCACCTGTCCTGGTCAGGCAATGTGAAGAACATGCACCTTCTGGAGTGCCTGTAGGTGATCAATATATTTTTTTCAGTATGTTGGACGCTATCTTGGCGCGTTTCCAACCTCATGTCTTTTTAACTCAGAGAATGAATGTTGCGAAGGAGTTGAAGGGTTTAGGAGATCCAGAATTTAGAGTAAAGCTGAATAAGGTCCTGTTGCTATGGACTTTTGGCTCAATGATGTGAAAATCATGATTGAGGGACTTCATTGTTTTGATTTGGAGAAGCTGGATAGAGTGGTCTCCTTGCTCTGAGAAGCGAGAATTTGGTAGACCATATTACACTGAGGATGACTAATGATCAGTAACTTGGTCCTTGTTTTAGAGAAATTCAAGCATAAGTATATAAGAGATCAATTCATCCGACAGATGAAGCAAGAGTTTATGAATCTGAAGTAATGGAATCGTACAGTGTATGAATATGAGTGTGAGTTTAACAAATTGAGTCATTTTGCTACCGAGCTTATTCCTACAGCGAATGATCCTCGATTGAAAAAAGTTGTTGATTGTGTTGAACCTGTTCTCATTCCAATAAGTAGTTAATTATGCTAAAGCTCTGGAAAGAGCTCAGAATGAAAGGTTTGGATTAAAGCTCAGACGTCTAAAAGAACAGGTGCTTCTTCGAGTTCTACACCAGTAAAAAGGGTAAAGATATTGGTTCTCGGCCCAGGCGAGATCGGAGTCAGTTGCATCATCCGCCAGAGGATCATCCGATGAGAGCTAGACAAACTCAATCTGTGGGATATGGAACTGGGAGATCTAACCAGAGTCAAGTCAGACAGTGTCCACATTATGGAATGAATCATCCGGGAATTTGTAGAATGATTTTTTGAGCTTGCTTCAAATATGGGGACACCGGTATTTTATCTGGGAATTTCCAATGATAATCGAGGAGTCTGCATAGCTGGAGAGGTCTTCTGCTATGAATCAGAGAGGAAGGGGTAGAGGTAGAGGAAGAATCAGCCAGTCCTCTTCTCAATAGGAAATACGCTCCACTGCTCGAGTGTATAATCTCAAGACTAATGACGATCGAGAGGACCTAAAGATTATAGCAGGTATTTTTCAATTGTTTGATGAGTGTTTTTAGTACTGATTGATCAGGTTCTACATATTCTTACATTATAGCGTATTGGTGAGAGAATTAAAAATTCAGTTAGAAGCTACTAGTAATGATGTGATAGTGACTAATCCGTTAGGGCACAGTTCGGGTAAATAAATGTGTCGAGGGTGTCCCATACGAATTCAGGGAATTGAATTCCCTGCTAATCTGATGAATTACCTTTTGACAAATTCAAAGTGATATTGAGAATAGATTGGTTATATCGTTACCATGCTAATGTTGATTGTAGACTGAAGAGGGTAACGTTGAGGAGTACAGAAGGTGTGGAAGTTATTGTATTTAGTGAAAGATGGAATCCATTGGCTAATGTAATATCAGTGATGTCAGAAAGAAGTTACTACTACAGGGATGTCAAGGGTTCATTCTAATGTGGATGTTAGAACCAAAGAAAGGATAAAAAAATTCCCATAGTAAATGTTCCCAGATGTATTTCCTGCAGAGTTACCGGGGTTACCTCCGGATAGAGAGGTAGAATTTTAGATTGAGATAATGCTGGGAACAAAGCCCATTATAATGAAACCATACAGAATTTCCCCAAAAGAGTTGCAGGAATTAAATATTCAATTACAGGAACTGCAGGACAAAGGGTTTATTCGACCAAGTGTATCGCTTTGGGGAGCTCCAGTTTTGTTTGTCAAGAAGAAAGATGGTTCAATGCGTCTCTGCATTGATTATAGGTAGCTCAATAAAGTGATTATTAAGAATAAGTATCCCCTCCCTAGAATTGACGATTTGTTTGATCAATTGAAGGGAGCTTCAGTATTCTCCAAGATTGAGTTGCGATCGGGATATCATCAATTGAAGATTCAAGAGAAAAATATTTCAAAGACGTCATTTAGAACGAGGTATGTTCACTATGAGTTGATTGTGATGTCGTTTGGAGTTACGAATGCACCGGCTGCTTTCATGGACCTGATGAACATAATATTTCAAACATATTTGGACCAATTCATAGTGGCATTCATTAATGATATATTGGTGTATTCGAAGTTGGGAGAAGAGCATAGTACGCATTTGAAGATTGTTTTGCAGATTTTACGAGATAAGAAGTTATATACTAAATTATCTAAATGTGAATTTTGGTTGAATGAAGTGATATTCCTTGGACATGTAATTTATGCAGAAGGAATTCGAGTGGATCCTCAAAAGATTAAAGCCATTATGGAGTAAGAAGTTCCAAAGAATATGTCGGAAGTTCGTAGTTTTCTGGGGTTAGCCGGTTTATTCGAGATTCTTTAAAAGATTTTCGATGATACCTTTACCATTAACTAGGCTGATGAGGAAATATGTAAAATTTGCTTGTACTCCGGAATGCCAAGAAAGTTTTGAAATGTTAAAGAATATTTTGACAGAAGCTCCAGTATTAGTTCAACCTGAATCTGGCAAGAACTATGCAGTATATAGTGATGCATCCCATAATTGTTTGGGATGTGTGTTGATGTGAGAAGGCAAGGTGGTGGCTTATGCATCGAGGCAATTAAAATTGCATGAGAAGAATTATCCAACACATGATCTGGAGATGGCTGCAGTAGTGTTCGCTTTTAAGATATGGTGTTACTACTTATATGGTGAACATTGCTATTTATACTGATCATAAGAGCTTGAAATATTTGATGACTCAGAAAGAGTTGAATTTAAGATAGAGGAGATGGGTGAAATTTCTAAAAGATTTTGATGTAGTGATTGATTTCCTTCTGGGGAAAGCAAATGTAGTAGCAGATGCCTTAAATAGAAAGATGTTTGCGACCTTATGAGCTTTAGATGCCATATTGTCATTAAATGAAGATGGTGCAATATGTGTGGAATTAACTTTTAAGCCATTATGGCTAGATCGAATTAAGGAATTGCAAGAAAAAGAGGAAAAGTGTTTGAAGAAGTTCCAACAGGTAAAGAATGAGGAAATAAAAGATTATGAAATCAAACTTGATGGGAATTTGTATTACCTAGGGAGATTAGTGATTCCGGATGATGACGAGTTAAAGAAGGATTTGTTAGAAGTTCATTGTAGTCTATTGACGATGCACCTAGAGGAAACAAAATGTATATGGACCTCAAGAGTCGATATTGGTGGCCTAAAATGAATAAGAATATTACGGAATTTGTATTCAAGTGTTTGACTTGCCAGCAAGTCAAAGTTGAGCATCAGGTTCCATCAGGATTGTTGCAACCAATGTCTATTCCTCAATGGAAATGAGAGAATGTGATGATAGATTTTTTGACGGGGTTGCCTTGACTCCCAACAAAAAGATTCAATCTGGGTAATTGTGGATAGATTAACGAAGTTAGCCCATTTTATTCCAATAAAAAAAGATTTCTCAATGGATAAGTATGATGAATTGTACATTAGGGAAATTATCAGATGCATGGGGTACATTTTCCATTGTTTCTGATTGAGATCCTAGATTCACATCAAGATTTTGGAAGACTTTACATAGCGTTAGGAACTCATTGAACTTTAGTACAATATTTCATCCTCAGACTGATGGACATCTGAGCGGACTATCCAAATTCTGGAGGATATGTTTGAGAGCCATGTGTAATAGAATTCAAAGGATCGTGGGAAAGATATTTACCACTCGCTGAGTTTTCTTACAATAATAGTTATCAGTCAAGCATTAAATGGCTCCCTATGAAGCTCTATATGGAAGGAGATGTCGTACGCCCTTGAACTGGTATGAGCTTCAGGATCGAGAAGTTCTTGGTCCTAAGTTGATTAAGGAAATGGAAGGAATGGTTCAAGTGATTCAGAACAATTTGAAAGCAGCAGCTGATAGAAAGAAGTCATATGCGGATTTAAAGAGAAAAGAAATTGAGTTTCAGTTGGGGATATTTTTTAAAAGTATCTCCTTAGAAGAAGGTCTTGAGGTTTGGATGTAAGGGAAAACTTAGTCCCAGATTCATTGGACCCTATGAGATCCTTAAGAGAGTGGGACCAGTGGCATACCAATTAGCTTTGCCACCTGAAATGGAAGATCCATGATGTTTTCCATGTTCAATGCTTCAAAGAAATAGATCCAATCCCTTCCATATTGTGAACTAGAAGAGATAGGGTTCAGCCTGACTTGACTTATGAGGAAGAACCGGTCCAAATATTAGCTTATGAGATAAAACAACTAAGGAATAAGACTATTCCATTGGTCAAGTCTTATGGATAATCACAAGTTAGAGGAAGCAACGTGGGAGCGTGAGGAGGACATGAGGAATCAATACCCCCATCTCTTTGTTTAATAAAATTTGAAGATGAATTTTCTTAAGGGGGAGATTGTAACATCCTCAACATCGGTTAGTGACTAAATTATAAAATTTTAGTGACTAAAGTAGATAATTTGAAAAGTTTAGGGACTTATATGAAATGTTATGTAGGATTGAATTAAAAGAAGATGAATTGAAGGCAAATGGCATTTGATAGCAAGTAATTAATTTGATAGGGGTTATATATTAGCAACACGTAAGTGAAGATTAAAAAACCTAGAGAACTATTCTCCTTCTTCAGGCGTGATAGCTAAGTGGAAAAAGTGAGTTTCTTGTTAAGTGATTATTTATTATATTTAAGTTTGGGTTATTTCTTTAGATAATACTTAAGCTTAACGAAACTTAAGTTACCTTAAAATTAAAAAGATAAGAGAGTTAGGAAGTATTAAAGAAAAGAAGGGAAAGTGAAATCTTAGAAGAGGTTAGTAAATAAAGTTTGAGACTGGAATTGACTTGTAATCAACCTAATTAAGAAGTATGAAGTGTTATAATTGGAATTAGAACATGCTGGAAATTTGGTAGATTCTTGATTTCCATATAGAAGATAGAATTTTTGAAGGTAAAGATGTGTTAGATATTAAATGGATTTAAGTATGTATACTTGAGTTAAAAATAGGAAAGAGATTAAAATATGAAGTGATTGAGTTGAAATGTAACTTTTTGGGCTTAAAATATAAAATATGGGCTTGGGTATCGGTGCTGCTTCATCCAGTACCATACTTCAAGAGAAAAATAGGGACTTTGGTATAGGGGTATCTATACTGGGTTGACAATATCGATATCATAGGTCTGAATTGGGTAAGGATATTCAAAGGGTATCGATACCTGGGAAGGCATTAATCGGTACTATAATATAGTAGTATCGATACCAGGTTAAGGGTACCGACCAGAAACGTCGAATCTAATTTTGGTACCGATACCTTGGGGTATCGGTACCATTGAATAGAAGTATCGGTACTATGCTTGTAGTACAGATACTACTTAAGTTGGAGAAGTTGATATTAGTATTTTAGTTAGTTTAATTAGTATGAATCCTTCTCAATATTTAAAATTCTGATATTCATAGATTTATTCGTGTAGATATTGAGCACAAACAAGTTCCGGAACGACACAGAGTCACGATAGATCCAAAGAGATAGAATTATAGAAGTGGATTGGGAATTTAAGTAAGATTAAGGTGAGTGCATACAATAGGTATTGCACAATGGAATAAGACTTGTGATAATCTATTTCATATAGTTGAATTCATAAGTTCATATTCATGAACATGCATACTTATGATTATCATGAGTGTTGAAACGATTTTTTTTTTCAAGTGAGAACGAGATTTTGAAAACTACATATTTTAATTATCCTCTTTGTAATTGATTTTTTATTAAAAACAATACATTTTAGAAAATCTCTCGTTTCGAAAATTGGAAATTCCTTTAACGATAAAAACACATGTTCGAAGTCGCCACCAATATTTGATTAGGGTGTGATTGGGCACCCAAAATGTTTTTTTCATTTCAAATAAAATTAATTTTAATTAAAATGATAATTTGAGGTTTACATTACCAAAAATGAGTTCGGGAGCCAATTACGAGTGGGAAGATTAGCACCCCACAACACCCTAAATCGGTACCATAGTCGATTAATTAATGTCTTTGCAATGAAATTTACAAATTCGATTTTAATTTGATTTATAATCCCCAACAAAACAATAACATACAATTTACAAACATTCAAAAGCACAAAAAGGTTAAATTAAAATTACCCATCCTTTATATGATAAAGAATATTCGATTATTTAAAAATATCGAGGCTAGATCTTAATCAGTTATAACAACCTTTTCTCGATAGATTTAAATAGCCGATATTTATTTTTCTTCTATTCCCAAATTTAAAGTGATACAATTATTAGGTGCCACTATGGGAAACACTTTTAATTTAAAATCGTTAGAAGTAGACCTATAATCAGTTAAGACCCACTTAGAACGTTTTAACTAAAAGGATATTACCTTAGTCAAATTATGTATAATATCGAGTTATGCATATGAGGATATAATACAAAAACTATTAAAATATGTCATGCATTCAAACAACTTCCAATTTACAAAATATTCACATGCATTTGATTTTTACTTAACAAAGGAGTCGTTTATTCTTAATGTTTTAAACTTATCATACTCCATTAATGTTACAAGGGCTTTTATTAATTAATTACTAGAATGATGTCTACTTCATTAAAACATTACCGAAACTAAAGTGTGCTCACAAGATACATGGATACGTACGAATGAAATGCACGTACATTAAGATGAAACAATATTAGACTAACCTACTATCAATAACTCAATTTATATTAAAATGTCATGAAAATGTCATGAAAGACCAAAACATATAAAGCTGAAAATAGCAAACAATGTGGAAATTACTCCTTACTTCATTAAAACATTACCGAAACTAAAGTGTGCTCACAAGATACATGGATACGTACGAATGAAATGCACGTACATTAAGATGAAACAATATTAGACTAAACCTACTATCAATAACTCAAATTTATATTAAAATGTCATGAAAAATGTCATGAAAGACCAAAACAATATAAAGCTGAAAATAGGCAAACAATGTGGAAATTACTCCTTAAATTAAACAAGCATGCTAAGTGACTAAATTGTCAAATAATCCAAATTACAAGTTACATTCGAAAATAAAACATAACAACTGTTCATGACTAAAATGAAAAACGCTCAAAATATGAAGATTAAATTAGAAACAGTAGAAACTTCGATTTTGTGGTCAATATGCAACAATGTGAAACTAGCAGGTCCATTAGCGCATTTAAACCAATTACCCTAAAACACGATTTATCTTCCCCAGCCTTTAAACGATACCGTTTTGGCCCTATTCTAAACGACGCCGTTTTGGCGTGTTAATATATGATATTTTTAGGGTAAACTTAGACTTAGCTTTCATTCTCTCCTTAGCCTAAGCAGACAATCCCCCTTCCAGCCGTTTTCTTTCAAATATTTCCCCCCTCTCAACAAAAGCCATAGCCACCGTGGCTTTAACGCTCCTTACAGGCTCCTACGAAGAGCCAATCAAACCTCCATGAAAACCCCTAAACACTTCCAACCATTCTCTCCTCACCACCAACCCTAGACTTAACCTTTTCAAAACCAAACCCCTTCATCTTCACTCAAACCTAGATGAAACCAAACAACAAAACAGAAGATGTGACAACGGCTTACCCTAGGTGACTGGGTTCGGGTTTCAAGCGACAGTGGTGACTCTCCTTTTCGACTCCAGAAGGAAAGGGTCGCGTTCTTTCATTCTATGAAACTTCTGGTTGTTGTTGATTTTTTTTATGTTTCGGTTCTCTGATTGTTGGTGGGTATTTTGGTTTGAATCTCTTTTTTGTTCTTGATGGACTATTTTTTTTCGATCCCGTGTCCCCTCTGTTCCCATCCCCCCTTTGCTGTTCGTGAACCTCCCTCTATTTCCCCCTTTTTCAATTACCGAGAACTCCCCATAATATGCTTCCTCCCACAATGTGTTGAATCTGATTTTTAATACCATCCATGGCCTCCATCTTCTGTTAATTGCTGATAATTTTTATTGGTATTCTCGATGCTGCCAGGTCATGGGTACTCGGGGAGTGGAGCAAGCAGGGTGTGGGCGACAAGTGTTGTTGGGTGTGTTGCTTCACGTGAATGCTCGGTTGTATGGTTCACGCGGGAAACATGGCTGCTGTAACTGAGCTGCATGGGTCTTGTCGAGCGTGGAGCCTGCTGTTGGGTGCTATTTCACATGGGAGCTAGCTGTCAAAATCGAGTCTGGGTTGAATATGGGTTTCATTTGGATCGGGTTTGATGCTTTGGGCTTGGCCTCGAGCTTGTAATTGGGCTAGCTTTGCTGTTGGGCTCTAGATGTAAATGGACTTTACACTTAAATTTGTATTTTGGATTGAATTCAGTTTGTATCTTGATTTCCAAAATGAACATATACGGTTTTAGTCCAATCTAGCACCTCAAGATTTCAAAAGCAAACTTCCACGATTTATCATTTGAATTAATTTCCCATCGAGCACAAGCATCTCCAAATTCATTTTTGATCATCTTCAAATGGATTTAAAAGGTCCAGAAAAAATTAGGGTATTACAGATGCCACTCTTTCATCGTTGTTGTGAACACAAAAATGTAGCAAAGACAAAAAAAGTCTAATTTTGTCTGACCGCAGCGTCTTTTTCCCTTTTTCAGTCTTCTTCTTGACTTTCGCCTCCATCCCATGTGTACAAAACCCTTTCAATCGATTGCTTCGCTTCTTCGTACCCGAGAATCTTCGATTTCCTTCCACATCTGATGATCTGATGGTTTGCTCCATCACTCTTCTTATAAGGCTTAAAATAGCTCGGATGACTTATCATCTTGGTGTGAAAACATCATACCCTAAGGTCTTATGGATGACCCAAAGGATTTATCATTTTGCTCGAAAGATTCACAAATGACCCGAAGGATTTCATCATCATGCTCGAAAGACTTACTGATGGTACTTCCTGATGGATTTGCTTCACTACTCTTCTGTGAAGGCTTACAAACTACCCGAAGGATTAATCATCATGCTCGAAAGACTTACTGATGGATTAAAGGACTTCATCATCATGCTCGAAAGACTTACTGATGGCACTTACTGATGAGTTTGCTTCACTACTCTTCCGTGAAGGCTTATAAATTACCCGAGGGATTTAATCATCATGCTCGAAAGACTTACTGATGGCCCGAAGGACTTTTGGAAATTGCCTTCTTAGTTTCAAAGATTTCATTTCTAAAACATCACTTTCTCATTTTCTCAAATTCATGTGAAAACATCCTACCGAAGGTCTTATGGATGGCCCGAAGACTTATCATCTTACTTTAAGGCTTACATATTACCCGAAGGATTTAAGCATCATGCTCGAAAGATTATTGATGGCCCGAAGGACTTACTAAGTGTGAAATTTGGAAATCGCCTTCTTAGTTTTAAAAATTTCATCTTCTTAAAACAGCATTATCTCATTTTCAATTCATGTGGAAACATCCTACCGAAGGTCTTATAGATGGCCCGAAGACTTATCATCTTACTCTAAAGGCTTACAGATGACCCGAAGGATTTAAGCATCATGCTCAAAAGACTTATTGGCCCGAAGGACTTACTAAGTGTGAAATTTTGTAAATCGCCTTCTTAGTTTTCAAAATTTCATCTTCTTAAAACATCATTTTCTCATTTCAAATTCATGTGAAAACATCCTACCGAAGTCTTATGGATGGCCCGAAGGATTATCATCTTGCTCTAAGATTCAGATGACCTAAAGGATTTACTCATCATACCAAAAGACTTAATGATGGCCTGAAGGACTTATATGGTGCGAATTTGAAATCGCATTCTTACTCCAAAGATTCATTTTTTAAAACATCACTTTCTCATTCTTCAAATCAAAACATCTTACCAAAGGTCTTATGGATGGCCCGAAGGACTTATCATCTTACTCTAAAGACTTACAAATGACCAAATGATTTACTCATCACGCTCGAAAGACTTAATGATGGCCGAAGGACTTACTAAGTGCGAAATTTGGAAATCACCTTCTTACTTTCAAAAATTTAAATCTTCTTAAACATAACTTTCTCATTTCTCTAATTCCTGTGCAACATCTTACCCGAAGGTCTTATGGATGGCCCGAAGGACTATCATCTTGCTCAAACGCTTACAGATAACCCAAAGGATTTAATCATCATGCCCGAAAGACTTACTAATGGCCCGAAGGACTTAATTTGATTGCTGGGTAAGAAACCTTCTTACTCTTCAAAATCTCAAATTTCATATTTTAATGAGAAATCCTTCTCATTTCTTTCAAAACACTTAATGGTCAGGTCAATGCCCTGCTTCAAAGTAATACTTCCTCTGTGGATTGACCCTTATGTTCTCAGGTTTTGCCTCTGAACACGATTTCTTATATTTGATGTTTAACTTCTACCTTTCAATTATCGGGATTTTGACATTCTGCATCTTCTCTTTTCATAGGAAGATCTGTCAAAATCATGTATTTATGCATGAACACGAATGCAATTCAATGTATCAGTGTAATGCATTTTCTTTTGCCAATGATGTTTTCATGAATGTATAAATGTCGATTTAATCTTCATTTTCCTTCAAAGTGGTGAACTCAGTCTTCTTTAATTGATCATTCTTTATAGGGTCTTCTTCATATACCGTGTAGCAACTCATAGTTTCCAACTTGCATTTTTTACAAGCCATCTGATCTTCTTATATCTTCTTGTCGTCTTTGTTTTTGCCTCATTTTGGAGAAAGTGTTTTCTCTCTCAACTTCTTGCTATGGTCAAAAGCATTATTGTGTTGTCCCATTTTGAGAGACTGTGACTATGCCAAAATATGTAAAGATCAAAGGGAGTGATGTATCTATATCGATTTCACTCTTGCAACATATCACAAGGAGGATCTATCCCAATTTTCATGTTACCACATCTAATCAGATATCAAACAAGGCTCTTTATACCATATCATGTCGAGAGGTTAACAAAACCATCATTCAACCTTAGTTTTCCATAGTCTCTTGCTGTTTAAAATTTCATCACCCCTTCGTGGAATAAATCTCATCATCTCTCATTTTTAACCTTGGGGTTGTAGAAGACAATCTTCATCTTGGGTAATGCAACATTGATTCAGCATCATATTTACTGGTTCGTAAAACATTTGACAACACATTCATCTTTTCCTGCTGCTTCTGCCCATAACTTTCAGCCAGAGAAGCTCTTGCATAGCATTCAGAGTTTTGTATGTATTACAAGGATACCAAAACTCAGTGGAAATCACAAGAGTAATACAACTGATGATGAGTAAATGATCATATGCAGTAAACCCCACTGTCATTGTTTTACCATTTTCAGCACTCATACATTTCTATCTCATTGGAATTATTTGTTCAATTCAATAATCATTCCACAGGTCTTTATAGGCTTCCAAAGATGCCCCACATTAATACTTTAGCTGAAACATGCCTTCACTAGTGCCCCAACATTATCTTATACTGGTATGGGCCTTCAAAATGCCCCAACACCTCAAATTGCAAGGCTCATTCTCAATGCCTTTTTGGTCTGAATATGTCATCTCAACATGATGTGGGTTCGATCATGCCCAACATTATCTTATACTGGTATGGGCCTTCAAAATGCCCCAACACCTCAAATTGTAAGGCTCATTAATGCCTCCTTGGTATGAATCTTGTCATCTCAACATGATGTGGGTTCATTCATGCTCCAATGTGTATTCATGGTTCCCTTCGTACCAAAAATCTCTTGACTTTGAATGTTCACATTCTAGTGCTACTAGACAGAGTGTTGTCAAAAGCTTGAGGGCTTTTCTTCACGCTGCCATTGACACTTAAGAAATGATCAATTCTTCTAATGTCTTGTATTTTCATTCGGGTGAGATATGTGCCCCTTTCAAATATGGAGATCATCTACTTCTGATGGGTTACTGACAGCGTCATAAGGATATTACAATTTTATCCTTCATCCATTCTAATCTTCTTGGACCATCTGCTTCAAGATCGTGGAATGCTTCATGCTCTGGCATTACTTATTCTTCTTCTCCAATAAAGGCACAATGAGCTTCCCAGCTTCAGGGACCTTTCACATCTGAAACTATCCTATTTGAAAATGTTTTCCTATTTTTCTTATTTTAGGGATCAAGAATGAAAGAAGTTTATAAAATATTTCCCTTTAATTTAGGCTCACAATCGAATCAAATAAACATGAGTTCACAGAATATCAAAAGAATCAATAGCTCTTTAATATTTTCAAGGTTATGCTCTTTGACAAGTGTCAAAATTGAGGAGTTGGCTTCAGGTTGGCTTCTATCTTCTAAGGTTTCGACCACCAAAATTTCACTTCTTTCTTGATCATTGTGAACATCGCAACATGCCCTTCTTTCTTGGCTTGATTTTAATCGGATGCGGACAAAATGACGCAACTAGCATAATCCATTACTAGACTCTCTAGAACACTTCTATTTCAGTTCTCTGAAATCTTCCCTTTGTTCAGTTTCGTAGACTTCTTAATTAAGACACTACAAAATATCGATCTAAAAATGAAATTTCCGAGTGCTCGTGTGAAATTGACTATAACAGGTGTTCCTTAGCTCCTTTAGTCCATCTTTATCGAACTCTTTATTTATAAAATGACTTAATTTGCCATTGTCTGGCTAGCTGAAATCAGGTTTTTGTAATTTGGCGTTATCGGGCTAGCTGAAGGGTTCATCTCATCACAAAGTCTTTGACTTGACAATTACAGTGGAGCATACCGAATTGCCAAGTACTCGATCAAGGTCATGGTTTGAATATAATCTATTCATAAAGCCAGGGCTTTCTATTTTCCTCTATAACCAATTGCCTTAGCTGAATAACTCAGCTTTATTGTATACATATAAAATATCACCTTTATCAGACTTTATATATACATTTAATATTATATCTGGGTATACGGATCCAATTCTTTAGCTTGTCAAGAAGAACCTATCATAGTCTAGGTATTATTGAAAGTCCAAAAAATCTCATCGTTAGAGTTCAATTTCCAAGCAATTGACCTAAACTAGATTCACCTACTCGACATTCCATCCATGATATAATCATCATTGAACTTTCATCAACAAAAGTGTGATCTAGACAGTTTGTGACATCATTCATAAAAAATGCCCATGTTGTCTGCTCCTATGCATACCTTAATACCAAGCCTATGGTTCATTCCTTTATGATAGGAGAAGGCTATATCGGTCCTGCAATAAAAGGTACGGTCGATTGTATCTCTGGGGATAAGGTCAAGGTCTTTCAGGTTTAACCTTTCATTTTGTATAAGATTTATGACTCATCATTATTAAAGAGCTTTTAATTTAGTTGATATTCAAAGAATTTCAAGTCATAAATTTGATTCAATGCTCCATCCTTAAAGTAACATGAATTCATTTAAATATCATTACAAACTGATGAGAAAGTTAAAAAAACATGTTCAAACAAGATATTGCAAATGACAAAAGGTTTCACGATGAATGAAATGATTTTTGTGCAGTCAGGATGCCTCATTACTCTTCTGATGCAGTGCGTTGATTCGATCGATTGCTACATTATGCTCTAGTGCCCCACTCGAGCTCGTCATCCATTGTTTCACCATTCTTGTGTTAAAGTCCATTTTCCACAAAATCTCTATCTTCTTTAACAACAGCCTACAATTCCCCGTAGAATGCCCCAATGCCCCCAAGTGAAAATCACATACATATCTTGATCATAGCTGTGAGAAGAAAAGTTTGGTTGCACTTTCACTGGCCTCGATGTGAGGTATTGACCTTTAATCAACGTGGGTACAAATCTGAGATAGGAATTGGAACACCTTCAAAGTATTTTCGATCGTGGAACTTTCTTTGGATGACTCAAGTAACTTGTTGCCCCTTTTCTTTGCGGCCGTATGAGCTCTGGATGTGACATTCATTCACCTCATCAACCTTTCCTTTTGATCGGTTGGATGTTTGGAAGTGGCTTTCAAGCTTCCGTTTTTGATTGCATCTTCAATTAACTCCAGCCATCATAAGATCCTTAAAGCCATTCATCGAATTTCCTATCATTAACTTAAAGAAAAGAGCTGGGAGAATCATGAAACATACATGATATTTCTTCTTCTAGCAAAGGAGGCTGAACTTGTGCTGTCACTCCTCTCCATCTTAGGCCATATTCTTTAAAGCTCTCAGTAGCTCTCATCCTCATCCTATGAAGGTCATAATGTTTTGGGGCTAAGCCTTTAACATATCAGAAAAACATCAGCTAGGTTGACCCATGTCTTGATCTGGTCTCTGTTCAAATGATTATACCATACTACAGCTGGACCAGTAAGACTATCATAGAAGAAATGAATCAGCAAATATCATCTTTAAGTATCCTTCCATCTTTCTACAAAACTTTAGATGAATTAGGGGCAACTGGTGCCATCATATTTATCAAAATTAGGCACCCTAAATTATACGGGATGACCAAATCAGGGACCAAACTGAATTCCCTAGCTTCTAACTCCTTGTGAGAGGCATTACCAACTTTCATATCTTAATGCTTCATTCAACCACTTGAACTCGGCTTCAAATTGCCCAAAACTGACGAGGCTCATCCCTAGGTCTGAGTTAGATGCTCCATGGCAAATTATCGCTCTGGATGTACCAGTCTGATGAGATTGATTTCCTTTATCCTTTTTTCTCTTTACTAACAGCTTGTGGTTCAGCACCTGGATCATTTGATTCGATACGTCTTGTATAGAACCCGATGTTTGATTCCTCGTATCTAGTTGTAACCCGACCAACTGCTTGCAACTGATCTTGTGATTTTTATGAGATTGCTCCATTGTTCCATTTGTTTGTTCATGATGATGAGAAAGTAGTATGAATGAATGATCTTGTCTTATTGTCATATAATCTTCCATAAGTTATTCTATTTTCATGATTAATGCATAAAATGCTTAAATAAGTACATGCAATTCAAATGCAAATGCAAAAGGTGTTAATTCCAAAGTGACCACCATAGAACAACCTTCATTTAGACAACAAGATTCATTACACCATGTAGTCAAATACAATGTGATTCTTCATCTTCATTTCCTTGAGTCGCACTCTTCATGGAATCTGGCATTGCACCTCCAAAATAGTCGGTATATTTTTCATCCTTGATGATGTCGGACATCTTTAAATTGAATCAGGGATCTCTATCTTCACTTTTAATGCAAAATGGTCTTCATGTCGTTGTGAAAGGTATTCTCGTCCTTGGTATCACACATCTATCTCCTGATGGAACATCTTGGCCTTCGCTCCTTTGAAAGAAGTCTTCGATCAACTTCAAACTTCATTCATCGGATGTCTTTCTTTATTGATCGGTCTTCAATCAGGTTCAAATTTCTTCATTCATCAATGTCATTCTTCATGAAGCACTTCAAGTCTCTGGATCTCCCAATTTGAGTACATGGTTAATAATTTCTTGCCTTATTATGACCAGCTTCTATTAGTCAATCACTTACGAATTAACACTTTAAATGATGAAGATGCAAATACAATAATCCAAAATAAAAATGAACAAAAACCAAAATGGGTTAGTACACATAGTACAAACAACAAAAATAGGTATCGTAATCATTAAATAAAACCTACCCGCACATGCTGGCTACCCAATCATTCTTTAGTAGATCCTACCCAACATGATGTCTACTCTCATGCTTTTATTCACAAAAATCCTAACCGCATGATATCTAATTTGCATGCTTGTTCGAGAAAATAAACCTAATCACATGATTTCTAGTTCGCATACATTTATTCAAAAAGCGAAAATAAATTACTCAAAACTTTTCCTGTGTACCCTCTTCACGGGACTCTTAAGGTTCGAGTTAGGCTTGATCTAAGTTCAGGTTCTATGTTCACTACATGTTGGGTTAGGTTCTAAAGCAATAGGTTCTCGAATTTTCCTTGTCGGTGCCCCCTTGGGCTGCCGAACCCTCAATCCTGGCCCATCACAGGCTTTTAGGACCGAGTTCAATTTCGAGGGAACACACCTCCTTATGTCCATGCGGAGGTGAATACCATCACGAGGATCATAAGGATGAGCCAGGAGTGATCCACTATCCATGCGGAGGTGAAAACCACACGAGGAGTAGTCTCTCACTCCTACTGAATAGGACAGAGCGGGTTTTAGCTCATGTTTGCAAATGCAACTGTGCGGTGTGTGAGGAAAAGCGAAAATAAACAAACATAATCAAAACACTTAAAATCAACCTTCTTTCAACACAAAATTAATCTGAAACCAATAGCAAACAGATCAGTACAATTATTTATTTATTAGTCAAATTACAAACAGGGGATCAAAAAAAATTAAAACGAATTTATAACTTTCAATTGCAAAGACGATCAATTAATTGACTATAGGTTTGACTCTCTAAAAAAGTCCCCAGCGGAGTCGCCAAGTTGTCGAAACGAATTTTTTCAAGTGGGAGCGAGATTTTGAAAACCACTTCATTTTTAAGTATCCTCTTTGTAATTGATTTTTTTTATTAAAAACAATACGATTTTAGAAAATCTCTCATTTTGAAAATTTGGAAATTCCTTTACAATAAAAAACATGTTCGAAGAGTCGCCACAATCTTTGATTAGGGTGTGATTGGGCACCCAAAAATGTTTTTGTCATTTTAAATAAAAATTAATTTAATTAAACGACAATTGGGTCTGCGTTACTAGAAAATGGGTTCAGGGGTCGATTACGAGTGGGGAAGGTTAGCACCCCCAACGCCCTAAATCATACCTAGTCGATTAATTAATGTCTTTGCAATGAAATTTACAATTCGATTTTAATTTGATTTATGATCCCGATAAAACAATACATACAAATTTACAACATTCAAAAGCACCAAAATAGGTTAAATTAAAATTACCCATCCTTTAGAAAGATAAAGAATATTCGATTATTTAAAAATATCGAGACCAGATCTTAAATCAGTTATAACTACCTTTTCTCGATAGATTTAAATAGCCGAATATTTTTTTCTTCCATTCCCAAATTTTAAGGTGATAAATCAATTTATTATGCCACTAATGGGATACACTTTTAATTTAAAATCGTTAGAAGGGGCCTCTAATCAGTTAAGACAACCCACTTAGAAAGTTTTTAAACTAAAAGGATATTACCCTTAGTCAAATTATGTAAAAATGTCAAGATGCATATGAGGATATCATGCAAAAAAACTAATTAAAATATGCCATGCATTCAAACAAACTTCCAAGTTTATAATAAAATATTCAGCATTTATGATTTTTACTTTACAAAGGAGTCGTTTATTCTTAAGTTTTAAACCTATAATCATATTAATATGTTACAAGGGCTTTTATTAATTAATTACTAGAATGATGTCTACTTCATTAAACATTACCTAAACTAAAGTGTGCTCACAAGATACTTGGATACGTACGAATGAAATGCACGTACATTAAGATGAAACAATATTAGATAAACCTACTATCAATAACTCAAATTTATATTAAAATGTCATGAAAGACCACAATAGAAAGCTGAAAACAGGCAAACAATGTGGAAATTACTCTTAAATTAAACAAGCAGGCTAAGTGACTAAATTGTCGAATAACCCAATTACAAGTTACATTCGAAAATAAAACATAACAACAGTTCAGGACTAAAATGAAAAACGCTCAATATAAAGATTAAATTAGAAACAGAAGAAACTTTGATTTTGTGGTCAATATGCAACAATGTGAAACTAGCAGGTCCATTAGCGTATTTAAACCAATTACCCTAAAACAAGGTTTATCTCCCCCAACCTTGAAGCGATATCGTTTTGGCCTATTCTAAATGATGCCATTTGTCGTGTTAATATATGATTTTTTAGGGTAAACTTAGACCTAGCTTTCATTCTCTCCTTAGCCTAAGCAACGGTATATCTCGGAAAGAGGACTAATATACGACTAATATACGGTGTTACCAAATACATTAAAAGATATTGACAATTCGGTTTAGCGCTACCAGAAATATCGAGTAATAATAATGTAATAGGTGGAAATCATGAAGAAATATTAAAAATTGGCAACCGGCAAACTTAGCTTGTCGGTTTGTGTCGATACTTTTAAAATATATGATCCATAACAATATAACAAGTAAAAAATGACAAAACCGGTCTAAAATGACAAAAAGGTAAAGCGCTACCGGATATTGAAAGTGTCGATACTTTATAAAAATGTATTTATCCATAACAATATAACATGTAAAAAATGACAAACCAATCTATAAATGACAAAACAGGTAAAGCGCTACCAGATATATTGAAAGTGTCGATACTTTATAAAAATGTATCGATCCATAACAATATAACATGTAAAAATGACAAAACCGGTCTATAAATGACAAAACAGGTAAAACGCTACGGATATTGAAAGTGTCGATACTTTATAAAAATGTATCGATCCATAACAATAAAACAGGTAAAAAAATGACAAAACCGGTCTATAAATGACAAAATAGGTAAAGCTCTATCAAATATGTTGATAGTGTCGATACTTTATTATAATATCGACACTTTTGGAATTTAAAAGAGAAGAAGTTATAGCGATAATAAAGTGTCGATATTTATAAAAATGTATCGATCCATAACAATATAACAGGTAAAAATATGACAAAACCGGTCTCGAAATGACTAAACCGGTAAAGAGCTACCAGATATGTTGATACTTTATAAAAATGTATCGATCCATAACAATATAACATGTAAAAATATAACAAAATCGATCTTGAAATGACAAAACCGGTAGTAAAAAAGTGCTTGTGTGATCATTTATTTCAGAATTTTCATTTTTAATACAAAAAGTTGGATATTTTAAGCAAAACCCAGTAAGAAAATAACAAAAACTTTACAGTAACAAAGAATAACATTGGGAAACCCACCATGTTATCAGTTTCCCAAAGAGCAAAAACCCAGAAACAAACATCTCAACACAAACTTATGATATACTCTTATTATCTCCATAGAATAAAATTAGCCAGTTTTAGTTTCTTAAAGAATAAACTTATGATTGAAGAACTCAAACTAGTGCACGTATAAGTGTCGATGCATTTATGAAAAGTATCGATTCAAAAAACATCAAAATCGATAATTATTATGTAACAGGTAAATTTACAATGTAATGGTAAACATATAATAGCAAATAGGTTACATTATGTATCGACACTCTTTAAATATGTGTCGATACTTTTTTCCCAAATGAAAACACAACGAAGTGCACGCAAGTGTCGATACATTTAAAATATATTAATCCAAAACATCAAAATCGATAATTATAATGTAATAGGTAAATCTACAATGTTACTAGTTTAAATACCTGTTTAGTTAGAAAAAGTCAATATAAGCGTACATATTACATTATATAAGCGCTACTTAATATTATTGTACTTGATAATATTTTCGATTAAATGATATAACATAATCGATCTAAATTTTAACGATCATTATTTAACATATCACCGTTTTTTAGCCGTTTTAGGCGCCAGAATCACCAGACAACTCTTCCAGCCATTTTCTCTCAAATGTTCCCCCTCTCAACAAAAGCCATAGCCACCGTGGCTTAACCTCCTTACAGCTCCGACGAAGAGCCAATCAAACCTCCATGAAAACCCCAAAACACTTCCAACCATTTTCTCTCACACCAACCCTAGACTTAACCTTTTCAAAGCCAAACCCTTCCTCTTCACTCAAACCTAGATGAAACCAAACAACAAAAAGAAGAGTGACAACGGCTACCCTAGGGATGGGTTCGAGTTTCAAGCGACGGTGGTGACTCTCTTTTCGACTCCAGAAGGTAAGGGTCGCGTCTTTCGTTCTATGAAGCTTCTGGTTGTGTTGATTTTTGTTGTTTTTCGGTTCTTGATTGTTGGTGGGTAGTTTGGTTCGAATCTTTTTTTGGTTCTTGATGGACTATTTTTTTCGATCTGTGTCCCTCTGTTCCCATCCCCCTTGTTGTTCGTGAACCTCCCTCTATTTCCCTATTTTTCAATTACCGAGAACTCCCCATAATATGTGCCTCCCACTATGTGTGAATCTGGTTTTTTTAATACCATCCATGGCTTCATCTTCTGTTAATTGTTGATAATTTTATTGGTATTCTCAATATGCCAGGTCATGGGCATTCGGGAGTGGAGCAAGCAGGGCGTGGGCGACAAGTGCTGTTGGGTATGTTGCTTCACGTGAATGCTCGGGTGTGGTTCACGTGGGAAACATGGCTCCTGTAATCGAGCTGCATAGGTCCTGTCGAGCGTGGAGCCTGCTTTGGGTGTGTTTCACGTGGGGTGTACGAGTGTTGGAGCTTCACATGGGAAGCTGTCAAAACCGAGTCTGGGTCGGATATGGGCTTCATTTGGATCGGTTTGATGCTTTGGGCTTGGCCTTGAGCTTGTAATTGGCTAGCTTTGTTGTTGGGCTCTAGATGTAAATGGACTTCACACTTAAATTTGTATTAGGATTGAATTCAGTTGTATCTTGATTTCCAAAATGAAATATACGGTTTTAGTCCATTTAAGCACCTCAAGCTTTCAAACGCAACTTCCACGATTTATCATTGAATTAATTCCCCTTCGAGCACAAGCATCTCCAAATTAATTTCGGTCATCTTTAAGGGATTTAAAAGGTTCAAAAAAATTAGGGTATTACAATGAGTATGTGCATAATTCATACATGCTCTAATATGATATAATATGATGATGTAACCATAAGAGAATAATTCGAGTATATATGATAAGACAATGATCTATATGTACATGTGATGTGTTATATGAGAAGTGATAGAAGTGATTTGATAATGTGACATGTATTCATATATAAGCCCATGTTATGATATGAGAGTTGTAAGTATAATTGACATGCCAAGAGTCGAGGGTTTAAAAGTGGTCCTTCGGGACATAGTGGTCCTTCGCGACAAAGTGGTCATTCGGAAAAATTAAGTGCCCCTAGTGGAATTTATTCGAGCTGTGGTGACAGCATTATTGCACAACTCAGTGTACTCACGTACCTCTTGTTCTTAATAATGTACATGGGCACCCAAAGATAAATTGAACTGAAACTCTCATAAGAAGTTAGGTTTCATATGTGCATGGTATGATCATATATGTTATAGTTAGTAGATACATGTAAATGGTATTGTCACGATGGAATATTAGTAGTGCATGTTTCATGAATTCATGGTTATGTATTTTATTATGCCTCACAAGTCTATGACTTAGCGTGTAAGTGTTTTACACGTAGGTACTGAAAAGAAGAAAGATCAACCATAGGATCAGCCGAGCAATTTCTTCAATCAAATATCATATCAGAAGTAATTTACACAGTAGGTTTTGTTTATGTAATAAATATGTTGGCATGTAAACCTAGTCGTAAAGTATGAATGCTCTGATAAATTTTGTAACATGTGAATTCACTTATGTAAATTATTAACTTTATGTTAATGAAAGTTTACATTTTCTATGATTTCTTTTATAGTTATAAATGTATGTATTTTGAAAAGTTAATGTGACACCTCGGATTCGTATTCGGGTCGGATACGGGTTGGGGTGTTACACACTGCACCAAAAAGTCAAGTTTATGATCAATGAAACTCTCATAATCATTAAAGCTAAAGTGGATATAGTGGCGAATGTGGCCAATGATTCCCCTTACATAGATATGAATAAAAAGAGTTTAGAGTGTTCGTTCCGTTCTCTAGAGTTTGTTAATGCCACATTTGTGGCTAAAGGAGGTAAGATTTCCAAACTCAGGCTTTCAGAATGCACCAAGATGGAAATCAAACATACTTTGTGGAGAGGTGCAAAGATAGGAAGGGGTTTGGGAAATCTCTACAAGGAAGAATTATCCCCATTTTCCTGTTACCAAGCTAGATCATTTTGGGCTTGGATTTCAGCCTAGTCATCAACAAAGAAGGAAGGAAATTCAAAAATGCCAAGAAAGAAGAATGGCAAGATTGATTGGGAAGAAATTCAAGGAGAGCCATTGTCTTTTCCTCCTCTTCACAGAACTTTCAGGTTTGGTGGTTATGCTTTTGAGGAAGAAACAATGACAACCTTACCTGACATAGGAGAAGCTTTGAAAGACTTGAGTATCAATGCTATATCAACAGATGACAATGAAGACATGGATAGATATGGAATTTGTCTATTACCATCGCGGTTCGTGCTTAACAACTGGATGGCTGAAGAATTACCTGTGGTTTTCAAATCTCTTTCAGAGTAGTACTCAAACTATCCCTATTTTCCTATACTCAGGGCAATAGGTGATCTTTGTAAGGGTTAACAGATTGTTTTATTATATTTCAATAAAAGATACAATTTTTCTTTCCGACAAACATTTCTTTTTCTATATTTTTTTTATTTCTTTCGTATAAAATTATATTCCCTTTCTTCATTCTATGTGGGATATTTTTCTCTCGCATATACATATTTTTCTTCTCCTTACCCTTTTAGGTCTTTGGATCTCCATGATGTGACAATAATGATTCTGACCCGGAGGTGGATTTTGAGCAGTTTAAGTGTCTTGGGGAAATTGATGAATGTGACCACGAAGAAGAGTGCAACTTACCTTTTGAGTTATTAAGAATGATGGAGAGAGAAGACAAACAAATATTGCCCCATGAGGAGAAAATCAAAGTTTTGAATTTGGGTACTGAAGAAGAAAGGAAAGAGGTTAAAATTGGCTCAACTCTTTCGTCTGAAGCAAGACAAAGCTTGATAGACTTACTTTGGGAGTACAAAGACGTGTTTGCATGGTCGTACCAAGATATGCCTGGGTTGGATACATATATGGTGGTTCACAAACTTCCAATCAAGCCAGAATGCAAACCCGTACAACAAAAACTAAGGAGGATGAGGCCAGAAATGCTCCTTAAAATTAAAGAAGAAGTCAAGCAGTTTGATGCTGGTTTTCTTCAGGTGGCTAAATATCCGGAGTGGGTGGCTAACATAGTACCAGTGCCAAAGAATGATGGAAAGGTGCGTATGTGTGTCGACTACTGAGACCTCAATAAAGCAAGTCCTAAAGATAACTTCCCTTTGCCGCACATAGACACTTTTCTGAATAATACAACTGGAAATTTTTTCTTCTCATTCATGGACGGGTTCTCAGGATACAACCAGATTAAGATGCATATAAAGGACATGGACAAGACCACATTCGTCACGATATAGGGAACATTTTATTACAAGGTAATGCCCTTCAGATTAAAAAAATACAGGGGAAACATACCAAAGAGCCGTGGTGACCTTTGTAACATCCTCAATACCGGGTTAGTGACCCAATTGTAAAGTTTCAGAATTTGGTGACTAAAGTATAAGAATGAAATAGTTCAATGATTATTGGATGTATATGATGAAGGTTAATTAGTAATTATTAAAGGAAATTAAGGGTTAAATGGTTATTTGACCAGAAAGATTTTTATATTTCTTTTTAAGGTAATATAAACGTGGGAATTTGGAGAAACATCCAGAGTTCTCTTCTCCTTTCTTCTTCTTCATACGTGGGAGAGCAAGGCAAAGGTAAGTTTAATTTCAGTTGGTTAATTCTTGAGTTTTAAGCTTAGTTTTGATTCTTTGGGTATTAAATAAGCTTAAGGAAAGCTTATATGGGATTTAAACAATAAGATAAAGGAATTATGAAGGAATTTGCAATATGAGTTTTAAGATGAAATTTTGATATGGTATGGTTGTTGAAGTTTTATGGATGAATTTGACTTGTCATCAATCTAATTAAGAAGTATGAAGTGTTAGAATTGGAATTAGAACACATTGAAAATTTGGTATGATTTTTGAATCTCATATGGAAGATAGGATTTTGAGGTTTAAGATGAAATAAATGAATATAGATTGGTTTAAGTATGTGTACTAGAGTTAAGAATGAAAAGGGGATGATATATGAAGTGTTTGAGAGAAAATGAAGTAATTTTCGGGATGAAAATATGATTTCTGGGAAAGGGGAATCGGTACCCATTCAAGGGGAACCGATACCCCTTCAAACGAACAACATTTCCAGAATGTCATTAGGGAATCGATACCCCCATAGTAGGGAACCGATTCCCCCTAAAGGAAAAATGTGCATATTGGTTTAATAAGTTCGTTTAAGTTGCTAGTATCTAATTACAAGGTGTAGGTATCTAATAATTGTCTTAAAATGTATAATTATATAGATTCAGAGCCTAAACGAGTTCTGGAATCATTGACAAGTAAGATCGATAAAAAGGGAAGATAAGAGATTGGAATGGACTAGTGAGGCCAGGTGAGTGCATATTAGTATTATATGATGTTAAATAGAAATAAGACTTGCAACAAGTCTATTTCCATAGTAAAATGCATGAATTCATAAATAGAAGTATATACGTGTATGATTTATATGTGTTGACATGTTATTGTATATATGTATTATATGGTTGATGTGAATATGTTATATGTTATGATGATATAAGAATCTCTTACAAGATATATGATATGAAAATATGATAATGAGCTATGTGAAAGAACTATGAGTTATATGGAAAATATATGCGAACAAGATATGAC
Source organism: Hibiscus syriacus (assembly GCF_006381635.1). Taxonomy (NCBI): domain Eukaryota; kingdom Viridiplantae; phylum Streptophyta; class Magnoliopsida; order Malvales; family Malvaceae; genus Hibiscus; species Hibiscus syriacus. The sequence continues at coordinate 2,450,385 of NW_024063088.1, forward strand.
ATCTATGTTTATATGAAACAATGCAAGATGATATGAGCTGTGTGAGATATGAATATAAAATCATATGAGAAGTGAAAATAATTACATGAAAATAGACTAAGTGATTACATGTATATGTGAAAGAAACTATATGATACGATCTATGTGATTACATGCAACATATGATATTAGATATATGTTTACACATACATGTGGTATGTGATAGAAGAGAAGGAACATGTGATTATGAGATCAATGATTACACGTACATGTGATACGTGACTGGAAAGAAAAGATATGTGTTTATAAGAGAAAGAATATGAATAAGTAATGTGAACTGTTATAAATGATAATGCCCATGTTATGTGATATGAGAGCTAGGGGTATAGTTGGCATGCCAAGGGTCGAGGGTTTACCTATGTTCTTCGGGACAAATGGACTGTTTACCTATGTTCTTCGGGACATATGGACTGTTTACCTATGTCATTCGGGACATATGGACTGATTACCTAGGTTCTTCGGAATCTATGGACTGGTCCTTCGGGACATTGATCGAGCTGTGGTGACAGCATATGTGTGCACAACCTCAATGTACTCACATACCTTAAGTTCTCACTAGTGTACATGGCTAATAAAGTGATTAAACAAGCATACTGAATGTGATATGTATACGATGGGTTTATAAGTGGTTTGAAATGTGTTACGTGAACCATATGATGTTGTGTGTGTATAGTGTTTGATTGAAAAGGTTAACAATAAAGTATGTGATTACATGATAAATTGTTAATGATGATGTGTATGTATGTATTTACTGTAATTAATCTGATATGATTTTATATACGAAGAATGCATGGAATTGGTATAACATGATAGAACAGAACATGCATGTATTGATATATGTTATGAAGTGCATTATAAGTCGTTATGCCTCACTAAGTCTTCGACTTAGCGTGTGATTGTCTCACACGTAGGTTTCGAGAAGAGTAAAGAGTAATGCGGAGCAAGACAGGTCAGTTTTCCTTACCAAATGTCAGATCAGAAAATATATGTACTGTTTATAGAGTGTAGTTGGCATGTAGTCTAAAGATATAAATTGTATGAACTCTGATACATTTTGTAAACATTTTGAATAAGTTAAATGTTATCAAAGTTTTTAAATTACTCACTATTTTATACGAATAAATGTTTGAAAAGTCAATGTGACACTTCGGACTCGTATCCGGGTTGGATATGGGGGTGTTACATTTAATGGTATCAGAGCTAAGGTTTAGCCGATTCTCGGTATAAACCGAAGTCCAAAGTGTCATAAAAGGTGTACATGCCAACATAGATTGAAAAATTTCTGATCTGATAGTGTAAGGAATATGTTGTCTTGCTAATAGAATAAGAATAGTTTAATACAGTAGAAAATCTGATCGTGATAATTTCGAAGTAAGTGAAAGGTGATATTCCGGATTGTGATAGCTATTCACCTGCCCTGGCCAGGCAGGATGAAGAGCGGACACCTCAGGAAATGCCTAGTAAGATCAAAAGTTGATTTCAGAAAGCTGAAATCATATCTGAATAATGATAGAAAGTTTTCATCGTTTGGAATCGGAAACACGATATAGAGTAGTTTTGTTATTATGTGGATAAGATAGAATATGGTGAACAGGTGTCACCATAAGAAGGTTAAAAAGATCTAAGGACGTGATGAGTACGTATAGAAGAACTCAAGGATAAGTGCATCAGTGACAAGTGTATAAGATGTATAAAGCCAGAGCTTATGAGTTTGAAACGAAGTGATAGTATTGCGCATAAACAAGAGTATGTTTATGATAAGGGTTTGTAGTTAAGATGGAAAGAGTTAGCATTGGCTAACTAGAGTATGTGATAAAAATGTACTGGAATTATAAGATTTTAAGATATTGTCAGGATATGATAACCAAATCCGCAATGGATCTGGATACAGTTGCATATTTGGATCATAGTAATGTGGTATAGTAAAGGAAAAGGAAGTAAGAATTTGTATATTTAAGTAAAGCTGAGGATTGATAAGAAGAGTTTGAGAATATGTATATCGATGATCAGATTATAGGACACGGGAAGTCAGAATGTTGAGTTTGAGTAAAAGAAATTTCAGGATGTATGAGAATAGAGGTGAAATTGATAAGTTGAGTAAGCGAATGTTGAGATAATTTAGATTGGAAAGAATGTATATGATTGGTATAATAGGGTTTGTGCCCTAGATTGAACAAAAGTTATTATCTAGCTGTTAGAGTAAAGGTGCTAGAGTTATAAGATTGGAGGAAAGATAAAGTGGAGTTAATTGATTATGATGTGAATTTGAATATAGTTGTATATTCTGAGTAGATAGCTATGATGTAGAAACAGAGATAAGTATTTGCATGGAACCTTCAGGAAGGAAAATACAAGTATAAGAAATGATAAAGAATAAAGTTATGTATAAGAAATGGGTTATCAGAGTATTGAGGATGCAATGAAGATTGGTACATAAAGATGAGTATAAGTGATAAGACAAGAGTATGTGAATATGAAAGGAAATATATGATTTATGTATAAGGAATAAGGAGTAAAGAAATGAAAGGGATTGATTTAAAAGAATCAGATACGATAAATATGGAAGTACAGAGGACAATTTTGATATAGAGTGATGAGATGAATGTTACTGCCAACGTGATGAGTGACATTATATGGAATTTTAGAAAGGTCAAAGGAAAAATGCATAATCGAATGAGAGAAAAGACAACAATGGATTGGTATTACTGGTTATTGTTTATATGATAAACAACAGAAGATGAATGTATAAACGAAAAAGATAGTTGGAAAACTAAAGGATTGAAAAGTAAGTTTCTGATGATGACAAGAAAGAATAAGTCAGGGAAGCAACATAAGAACATTAGAAGATATGTTCCTATTAAGATGTGCAGTGAAAATTCGAGGACGAATTTTCTTATAAGGAGGGGAGATTTGTAACATCCTCAATACCGGGTTAGTGACCCAATTGTAAAGTTTCAGAATTTGGTGACTAAAGTATAAGAATGAAATAGTTCAATGATTATTGGATGTATATGATGAAGGTTAATTAGTAATTATTAAAGGAAATTAAGGGTTAATTGGTCATTTGACCAGAAAGATTTTTATATTTCTTTTTAAGGTAATATAAACGTGGGAATTTGGAGAAACATCCAGAGTTCTCTTCTCCTTTCTTCTTCTTCATACGTGGGAGAGCAAGGCAAAGGTAAGTTTAATTTCAGTTGGTTAATTCTTGAGTTTTAAGCTTAGTTTTGATTCTTTGGGTATTAAATAAGCTTAAGGAAAGCTTATATGGGATTTAAACAATAAGATAAAGGAATTATGAAGGAATTTGCAATATGAGTTTTAAGATGAAATTTTGATATGGTATGGTTGTTGAAGTTTTATGGATGAATTTGACTTGTCATCAATCTAATTAAGAAGTATGAAGTGTTAGAATTGGAATTAGAACACATTGAAAATTTGGTATGATTTTTGAATCTCATATGGAAGATAGGATTTTGAGGTTTAAGATGAAATAAATGAATAGATTGGTTTAAGTATGTGTACTAGAGTTAAGAATGAAAAGGGGATGATATATGAAGTGTTTGAGAAAAATGAAGTAATTTTCGGGATGAAAATATGATTTCTGGGAAAGGGGAATCGGTACCCATTCAAGGGGAACCGATACCCCTTCAAACGAACAACATTTCCAGAATGTCATTAGGGAATCGATACCCCCATAGTAGGGAACCGATTCCCCCTAAAGGAAAAATGTGCATATTGGTTTAATAAGTTCGTTTAAGTTGCTAGTATCTAATTACAAGGTGTAGGTATCTAATAATTGTCTTAAAATGTATAATTATGTAGATTCAGAGCCTAAACGAGTTCCGGAATCATTGACAAGTAAGATCGATAAAAAGGGAAGATAAGAGATTGGAATGGACTAGTGAGGCCAGGTGAGTGCATATTAGTATTATATGATGTTAAATGGAAATAAGACTTGCAACAAGTCTATTTCCATAGTAAAATGCATGAATTCATAAATAGAAGTATATACGTGTATGATTTATATGTGTTGACATGTTATTGTATATATGTATTATATGGTTGATGTGAATATGTTATATGTTATGATGATATAAGAATCTCTTACAAGATATATGATATGAAAATATGATAATGAGCTATGTGAAATAACTATGAGTTATATGGAAAATATATGCGAACAAGATATGACATCTATGTTTATTATATGAAACAATGCAAGATGATATGAGCTGTGTGAGATATGAATATAAAATCATATGAGAAGTGAAAATAATTACATGAAAATAGACTAAGTGATTACATGTATATGTGAAAGAAACTATATGATACGATCTATGTGATTACATGCAACATATGATATTAGATATATGTTTACACATACATGTGGTATGTGATAGAAGAGAATGAACATGTGATTATGAGATCAATGATTACACGTACATGTGATACGTGACTGGAAAGAAAAGATATGTGTTTATAAGAGAAAGAATATGAATAAGTAATGTGAACTGTTATAAATGATAATGCCCATGTTATGTGATATGAGAGCTAGGGGTATAGTTGGCATGCCAAGGGTCGAGGGTTTACCTATGTTCTTCGGGACATATGGACTGTTTACCTATGTTCTTCGGGACATATGGACTGTTTACCTATGTACTTCGGGACATATGGACTAATTACCTAGGTTCTTCGAAATCTATGGACTGGTCCTTCGGGACATTGATCGAGCTGTGGTGACAGCATATGTGTGCACAACCTCAATGTACTCACATACCTTAAGTTCTCACTAGTGTACATGGGCTAATAAAGTGATTAAACAAGCATACTGAATGTGATATGTATACGATGGGTTTATAAGTGGGTTTGAAATGTGTTACGTGAACCATATGATGTTGTGTGTGTATAGTGTTTGATTGAAAATGTTAACAATAAAAGTATGTGATTACATGATAAACTGTTAATGATGAATTATGTGTATGTATGTATTTACTGTAATTAATCTGATATGATTTTATATGATACGAAGAATGCATGGAATTGGTATAACATGATAGAACAGAACATGTATGTATTGATATATGTTATGAAGTGCATTATAAGTCGTTATGCCTCACTAAGTCTTCGACTTAGCGTGTGATTGTTTCACACGTAGGTTTCGAGAAGAGTAAAGAGTAATGCGGAGCAAGACAGGTCAGTTTTCCTTACCAAATGTCAGATCAGAAAATATATGTACTGTTTATAGAGTGTAGTTGGCATGTAGTCTAAAGATATAAATTGTATGAACTCTGATACATTTTTTAAACGTTTTGAATAAGTTAAATGTTATCAAAGTTTTTAAATTACTCACTATTTTATACGAATAAATGTTTGAAAAGTCAATGTGACACTTCAGACTCGTATCCGGGTTGGATACGGGTTGGGAGTGTTACAACCTTGTTTCATGACATGATACATAAAGAAATCGAAGTTTATGTTGATGACATGATTGTCAAGGAACAAACTGAAGATGAACATATCAAGAATCTGAGGAAACTTTTCCAAAGACTGAGAAAATTCCAATTAAATATGAATCCAAGCAAGTGCACCTTCGGAGTAACATCTGGGAAGCTGTTGGGTTTCATTGTTAGTAGAAGATGCATTGAGGTTGATCAGGATAAAGTTAAAGCTATCCAGAATCTACCTCCTTTACGAACACAGAAAGAAGTTCGAGGATTTCTAGGTATATTAAATTACATTGCTCTGTTCATATCCCAGTTGATAGACAAATGTGATCTGAATTTTCGTCTTCTTCGAATGAATAACTCTGGAACATTATATGAGGATTTCCATATCGCTTTCAAGAAAATAAAAGAGTATTTGTCTCGCATTCCTGTTCTAATGTCTTCTATCCCAAGCAAACCTGTTCCTTTATCTCTCCATATTTGAGAATTCGATGGAATGTGTCCTGGAATAACATGATGAATCTGGGAGAAAAAAACCATTTACTACTTGAGTAAGAAGTTCACCGACTGCGAAGACATATATCCACCCATTGAACAATTTTGTTGCGCTCTAGTCTGGGCTATACGAAGACTCAGACAATGTAACATCCGCAATACCGGGTTAGTGACCAAATTGTAAAGTTTCAGAATTTGGTGACTAAAGTAGAAGAATGAAAGAATTCAATGATTATTTGAATATATATATTGAAGGTTATTTGGTAATTATTAAAGGAAATTAAGGGTATTATGGTCATTTGACCAGAAAGATTTTTTTATAATTTTTTTTAAAGGGTAATAAGCATGTAGGAAGAAGAGTCCAGAGCATTCTTCAGTCTTCTTCCTCCTCTCAACCGTGAAGCTTGGTATAAGGTAAGTGAGTCTTTAGTTGGTTAATTCTTTCGTTTTAAAGCTTGTTTTGATTCTTGGGATATTAAGAAAGATTAAGGAAAGCTTTAGGTGGCTTAAACCTCAAAGATTAACAAGTTATGAGAAATTAAGAAAAATGAGTTTTTAAGTGAATTTTTGATATGGAAGGAGTTAATAGATTGTGAAGTTGAATTTGACTTGTCAATGATTAAATTAAGAGATATGAAGTGATAGAATGGGTTTTAGAACATGTTGGAAATTTAGTGTGATTCTTGAATGACATGTAAAGGATAGAATTTGGAGTTTAAAGAAGTGATTAGTAGAAATGAGTTTAAGTATGTGTATGAAAGTTAGGAATATTAAAGGGAATGAAGTATGATATGTTGAGCTGAAAATGAAGGATTTTCGAGCTCAAAATATGATTTCTGGGCAAGGGGAATCGGTACCCATTCAAGGGGAACCGATACCCCTTCAAACGAACAAGAATTTCCAGTATGTCATGGGGGAACCGATACCCCCATAGGGAGGAACCGATTCCCCCCTAAAGGAAAATTGGGAATATGGGTTTAATTAGTTAGTTTAAGTTGCTAGTATCCAATTACAAGGTGTAGGTATCTAATGATGGTCTCGAAATGTACGTTTATGTAGATTCTACGCATAAAGCAATTCCGGAACGTTTGGCAAGTAAGATCGATCAAGGGAAAGATAAGAGATTGGAATTGACCAGTGAGGCCAGGTGAGTGCATATTCGATAGTATATGATGTGCGATGGGAATAAGACTTGCGAGGAGTCTATTTCCTGAAGTGTTACACATGAATGCATGATTAAAGACATGAGTTGAATAAGCATGTATGTATGCTTGATTATATGGATCGATCTGTTCTTTTATGTGTTAGATGATAAAGTATAAGTAATTACATAAGAAAGGTTATGAATTAGATGAGATGTAAACTATGTGATCATAGTAAAATATAATTATATTATTATATGATAAGTGAAATAAGCTAAATAATATTGATTTATAGGATGAAGTGAGAATAGTACACTAACTAGGAGATTTGAACATAAATGATAAGATGAACATATAAGATAAGCTAGATGGGAAAGATTCATATGTTTAAATAAAGCTATAACACATATGTTGAATGATAGAAATTTGTGAAGTTATATGAGAATATTATACGAGTTATATGAAATTGAATTAAGTAAACAGATTAGATTATACCTAAAGAAATAATAGAAGTGAGATGTGTTTATAAGTCTGACAGAGATGAAAATGAATATGAATTATAAGAGTGCTATATGATTTATATTAGGATAAATCTTGAGGATATATATATATATAGATATGAAATGAAATGAAATGAGTTATATGAATACATAATTATGTGATGAAATGGTGGATTACCTGAACATGTGAATATATATATATAGGTCTAAGAGAAGGCATAAGATTAAGATATAAGCAATGTGACTATAAGTATATATATATGTGTGCTCTAAGTGATATGACTTATAGGTATTTCTATTAATATGTTACATAATATGTTATGGATGTTAAATGAATTATGTGATGGTATAAGAAATGATATGAAATATATATATATATATGTGAAAACAAGTATATGTTATGAGATAAGACTTATGACTATAAGCTACGGGAAAGTGTTCTAGGTGTTTCGATGTATTATATAAAGTTATATGAACTAGGTGATAAAGGTATGTAAATGATATGTCTATGTGATAAAGGTATGGAAATAATATGACTACGCGATATGAACTACGGGAAATGTATAAGCCCATGTTATGTAGATGAGAACTATAGGTATAGTTGGCATGCCAAGGGTAGAGGGTATACTCGGTTCTTTAGGACATATGTATATCCTTTGGAACCTGTGTGAAGTCTTGAAAGACACATACTTGATCCATAGTATATGTATATGATTCTTAAGGAATTCTACGTGGTCCTTATGGACATAATTCTACGGGCACTTCGGTGCAATTCTACGGGCACTTCGGTGCAATTCTACGGGGCACTTCGGTGCATTTATACGAGCTGTGGTGACAGCATAGTGCACAACCTCACATTACTCAAATACCTTAGGTTCTCAATATGCTATCATGGGCCAATAAACTTATTAATACAGAATAATGAATGTTACAGTCATATGCTTACAGGTATGGATAATGATGAAGTATGTGTATGCATGTATTTACTGCAATTAATCTGATATGATTTTATACGATATGAAAAATGCATGAAATTGCTGTAACATGATAGAATAGAACATGCATGTATCAATATAGGTTTTAAAGTGCATTATAAGTTGTTGTGCCTCACTAAGTCTTCGACTTAGCGTGTGATTGTTTCACACGTAGGTTTCGAGAAGAGTAAGGAGTGATGCGGGGCAAGACAGGTCAGTTTTCCTTACCAAAAGATCAGATCAGAAATATTTGACAAAGTATGTTTTTGGTTATGTATAAAGTGTTGGCATGTAATAAGTCATTAAGTACGAGCACTCTGATAAAGTCTGTATTTTGTTTTAAATAAAGTTTTAAATTTCCCGGGATTTTTCTTAAGAGTCAAGGTTTAAAAAGTCAATGTGACACTTCGGACTCGTATCCGGGTCAGATACGGGTTGGGGGTGTTACATTTAATGGTATCAGAGCTATGGTTTAGCCGATTCTCGGCATAAATCGAAGTCCAAAAATGTCATAAAAGGTGTACATGCCAACATAGATTGAAAATTTCTGATCTGATAGTGTAAGGAATACGTAGTCTTGCTAATAAATAAGAATAGTTTAATACAGTAGAAATCCGATCGTGATAATTTCGAAGTAAGTGAAAGGTGATATTCCTGATTGTGATAGCTATTCACTTGCCCTGGCCAGGCAGGATGAAGAGCGGACACCTCAAGAAATGCCTAGTAAGATCAAAAGTTGATTTCAGAAAGCTGAAATCATATCTGAATAATGATAGAAAATTTTCATCGTTTGGAATCGGAAAAACGATGTAGAGTAGTTTTGCTATTATGTGAATAAGATAGAATATGGTGAACGGGTGTCACCATAAGAATGTTAAAAAGATCTAATGACGTGATGATTATGTATAGAAAAACTCAAGGATAAGTGCATTAGTGACAAGCGTATAAGATGTATATGTCAGAGCTTATGAGTTTGGAACGAAGTGATAATATTGCGCATAAACAAGAGTATGTTTATGATAAGGGTTTGCAGTTAAGATGGAAAGAGTTAGCATTGGCTAACTAGAGTATGTGATAAAAATGTACTGGAATTATAAGATTATAAGATATTTTCAGGATATGATAACCAGATCTGCAATGGATCTGGATATAGTTGCATATTTGGATCATAGTAATGTGGTATAGTAAAGGAAAAGGAAGTAAGAAGTGGTATATTTAAATAAAGCTGAGGATTGATAAGAAGAGTTTGAGAATATGTATATCGATGATCAGATTATAGGACACAGGAAGTCAGAATGTTGAGTTTGAATAAAAGAAATTTCGGGATATATGAGAATAGAGGTGAAATTGATAAGTTGAGTAAGTGAATTTTTAAGATAATTTCGATTTGACAGGATGTATGTGTTTGGTTGATTAGGGTTTGTACCCTAGATTGAACATATATTATTGACTAGCTGTCAGAGTAAAAGGGATAGAATAATAAGATTGAAGGAAAAGATGAGTTGAGTTAATTGATTATGATGTGAATCTGAATATGGTTGTATATTCTGAGCAGATAGCTATGATGTAGAAATTGAGATAAGTATTTGCATGGAATCTTCAGGAAGAAAAATACAAGTATAAGAATGATAAAGAATGAAGTTATGTATAAGAAATGGGTTATTAAAGTAATGAAGATGCAATGAAGATTGGTACATAAAGATGAGCATAAGTAATAAGACAAGAGTATGTGAACATGAAAGGAAATATATGATTTATGTATAAGGAATAAAGAAATGAAAGGGATTGATTTAAAGGATCAGATACGATGACTATGGAAGTACAGAGGACAATTTTGATATAGAAATAAGACAAGTGTGCAAGGTGATGTGAAAATATTGTTTGACTCCTTAAAGTATATGTGTAATCACATTGAAGAAGATTTAAAGTTGTGTTTTGGTCAAATGATGACGAAATACAAGTTTGGTATGGTTATAAGATAATTAAAGATTGATAAAGAATTTGATTGATTAAGGATTTTGAGTGATAAGAACTGATGCTATTGGTTATATGATAAGTAACATAATAAGGATGTACAAAGGAAAAAGGTAGTAGAAGAACTAAGAGAAAGAAAGATTAAGTAAAGGAAGCAACATAAGAACATTTGAAGATATGTTCTTACTAAGATGTTCAGTGAAAAATTCGAGGACGAATTTTCTTAAAAGGAGGGGAGATTTGTAACATCCGCAATACCGGGTTAGTGACCAAATTGTAAAGTTTCAGAATTTGGTGACTAAAGTAGAAGAATGAAAGAATTCAATGATTATTTGAATATATATATTGAAGGTTATTTGGTAATTATTAAAGGAAATTAAGGGTATTATGGTCATTTGACCAGAAAGATTTTTTTATAATTTTTTTTAAAGGGTAATAAGCATGTAGGAAGAAGAGTCCAGAGCATTCTTCAGTCTTCTTCCTCCTCTCAACCGTGAAGCTTGGTATAAGGTAAGTGAGTCTTTAGTTGGTTAATTCTTTCGTTTTAAAGCTTGTTTTGATTCTTGGGATATTAAGAAAGATTAAGGAAAGCTTTAGGTGGCTTAAACCTCAAAGATTAACAAGTTATGAGAAATTAAGAAAAATGAGTTTTTAAGTGAATTTTTGATATGGAAGGAGTTAATAGATTGTGAAGTTGAATTTGACTTGTCAATGATTAAATTAAGAGATATGAAGTGATAGAATGGGTTTTAGAACATGTTGGAAATTTAGTGTGATTCTTGAATGACATGTAAAGGATAGAATTTGGAGTTTAAAGAAGTGATTATGGAGTAGAAATGAGTTTAAGTATGTGTATGAAAGTTAGGAATATTAAAGGGAATGAAGTATGATATGTTGAGCTGAAAATGAAGGATTTTCGAGCTCAAAATATGATTTCTGGGCAAGGGGAATCGGTACCCATTCAAGGGGAACCGATACCCCTTCAAACGAACAAGAATTTCCAGTATGTCATGGGGGAACCGATACCCCCATAGGGAGGAACCGATTCCCCCCTAAAGGAAAATTGGGAATATGGGTTTAATTAGTTAGTTTAAGTTGCTAGTATCCAATTACAAGGTGTAGGTATCTAATGATGGTCTCGAAATGTACGTTTATGTAGATTCTACGCATAAAGCAATTCCGGAACGTTTGGCAAGTAAGATCGATCAAGGGAAAGATAAGAGATTGGAATTGACCAGTGAGGCCAGGTGAGTGCATATTCGATAGTATATGATGTGCGATGGGAATAAGACTTGCGAGGAGTCTATTTCCTGAAGTGTTACACATGAATGCATGATTAAAGACATGAGTTGAATATGCATGTATGTATGCTTGATTATATGTATCGATCTGTTCTTTTATGTGTTAGATGATAAAGTATAAGTAATTACATAAGAAAGGTTATGAATTAGATGAGATGTAAACTATGTGATCATAGTAAAATATAATTATATTATTATATGATAAGTGAAATAAGCTGGATAATATTGATCTATAGGATGAAGTGAGAATAGTACACTAACTAGGAGATTTGAACATAAATGATAAGATGAACATATAAGATAAGCTAGATGGGAAAGATTCATATGTTTAAATAAAGCTATAACACATATGTTGAATGATAGAAATTTGTGAAGTTATATGAGAATATTATACGAGTTATATGAAATTGAATTAAGTAAACAGATTAGATTATACCTAAAGAAATAATAGAAGTGAGATGTGTTTATAAGTCTGACAGAGATGAAAATGAATATGAATTATAAGAGTGCTATATGATTTATATTAGGATAAATCTTGAGGATATATATATATATATAGATATGAAATGAAATAAAATGAGTTATATGAATACATAATTATGTGATGAAATGGTGGATTACCTGAACATGTGAATATATATATAGGTCTAAGAGAAGGCATAAGATTAAGATATAAGCAATGTGACTATAAGTATATATATATGTGTGCTCTAAGTGATATGACTTATAGGTATTTCTATTAATATGTTACATAATATGTTATGGATGTTAAATGAATTATGTGATGGTATAAGAAATGATATGAAATATATATATATGTGAAAACAAGTATATGTTATGAGATAAGACTTATGACTATAAGCTACGGGAAAGTGTTCTAGGTGTTTCGATGTATTATATAAAGTTATATGAACTAGGTGATAAAGGTATGTAAATGATATGTCTATGTGATAAAGGTATGGAAATAATATGACTACGCGATATGAACTACGGGAAATGTATAAGCCCATGTTATGTAGATGAGAACTATAGGTATAGTTGGCATGCCAAGGGTAGAGGGTATACTCGGTTCTTTAGGACATATGTATATCCTTTGGAACCTGTGTGAAGTCTTGAAAGACACATACTTGATCCATAGTATATGTATATGATTCTTAAGGAATTCTACGTGGTCCTTATGGACATAATTCTACGGGCACTTCGGTGCAATTCTACGGGCACTTCGGTGCAATTCTACGGGGCACTTCGGTGCATTTATACGAGCTGTGGTGACAGCATAGTGCACAACCTCACATTACTCAAATACCTTAGGTTCTCAATATGCTATCATGGGCCAATAAACTTATTAATACAGAATAATGAATGTTACAGTCATACGCTTACAGGTATGGATAATGATGAAGTATGTGTATGCATGTATTTACTGCAATTAATCTGATATGATTTTATACGATATGAAAAATGCATGAAATTGCTGTAACATGATAGAATAGAACATGCATGTATCAATATAGGTTTTAAAGTGCATTATAAGTTGTTGTGCCTCACTAAGTCTTCGACTTAGCGTGTGATTGTTTCACACGTAGGTTTCGAGAAGAGTAAGGAGTGATGCGGGGCAAGACAGGTCATTTTCCTTACCAAAAGATCAGATCAGAAATATTTGACAAAGTATGTTTTTGGTTATGTATAAAGTGTTGGCATGTAATAAGTCATTAAGTACGAGCACTCTGATAAAGTTTGTATTTTGTTTTAAATAAAGTTTTAAATTTCCCGGGATTTTTCTTAAGAGTCAAGGTTTAAAAAGTCAATGTGACACTTCGGACTCGTATCCGGGTCGGATACGGGTTGGGGGTGTTACAGACAATACATGCTATACCATACCACTTGGTTAATTTCCAAGTTGGATCCCCTTAAATTCATGATGGGCGTGCCTGCTCTCTCTGGAAAGTTAGCCCAATGGCAAATGCTATTATCTAAATTTGACATCGAATACGTGAGCCAAAAGGCTATAAAAGGAAGTGTTATATTTGAATTTCTAGCAAGCAGAACGTCTGAAAACTATAAACCATTAGACTTTGATTTCCACATGAAGACTTTATGGACATATCTTCAGAAGAAGCAAGTATTTCTGCATATAACTCCTGGAAATGCATTTCAATGGTGCATCAAACGTATTGGGGCATGGTATTAGGGCTATTTTGGTCTCACCCAAAGGAAATCAATATCCGTTCACTAGTAGATTGAACTTTGATTGCACTAATAACATGGAGGAATATGAAGCTTTTGTTTTGGGGATTTTAGCTACTATTGGACAGAACATAAAGACTTTGGGGTATATGGAGATTCTGCCTTAGTGATCTATCAACTCTGAAGAGAGTGGGAAACAAAATATACCAAGCTGGTGGAATACATAAAGCTCATTCTGGACATACCTAAAGAATTTGATAAGGTCACTTTCCATTACGTACAAAGAGAAGATAATCAAATGACAGATGCTTTAGCTACCTTGGAAGCAGTATTCAATAATGATGGGGAATAATACATGATTCCAATTGATATTCAATCATACGAGTACTCGGCTTATTGTTATCAAATCGAAGAGGTAAAAGATAAAACACCATGGTACCATGACATTCTGTAATATATCAAAAATCAAAGCTATCTGAAGGAAGCGACTGAGACTGACAAAAGGACAATCTGAAGGATAAAAGCTGAATATGTTCTTGATGGAGAAGTCTTATACAAGAAAAGTCATGATCAAGTCTTGCTAAGATGTATAGATGCAGAAGAGGCAAAAATGATCTTAGATGAGGTACATGACAGAGTGTGTGGAACACATGCAAATGCGCATATGATGGCAAGACAAGTTATGAGGTGCGAATACTTTTGGTCCACATTGGAGAGTGACCACATCAATTATGCCAGACGATGTCTTAAGTGCTAAGTCTACGGGGATAAAATAAATGTTTCGCCTAATCCACTTCATGTGATGATGGCATCGTGGCCCTTTTCCAAATGGGGCATGGATGTCATTGGACAAATCCATCCAAAAGCTTCAAACGGTCAATGATTCATTCTTGTGGCAATTGACTACTTTACCAAATGGGTCGAGGTTACGTCATATGCCAGTGTCACTCAGTCCACTATTTGTAAATTCTTGAAAAAGGAGATCATATATCGGTATGGTTTACCAGAAAGGATCATTATCGATAATGCAACCAATTTAAACAACAAGATGATGGATTTTGCATGTGAACAATTCAACATACAGCATCAAAACTCTATTGCTTATCGACCAAATATGAATGGAACGGTAGAAGCATCAAATAAAAATATCAAGAAAATAATGGAGAAAATGACTGAGACGTACAAATATTGGCACGAGAAGTTACATTTTGCCTTGTTTGCTTACCGAACTTTAGTGCCGACTTTGACTGGGTTAACCACATTTTCAATAGCATATGGGATGGAGCATGTATTGCCCATTGAGGTGGAAATCCGATCACTCCGAGTTTTATCAGAAGTTAAACTGGATGATGCAGAATGTTCGCAAACTCAATATGATCAACTTGACCTAATAGAAGAAAAAAGGTTGAAAGCCATTCACCATGGTCGTCTCTACAAAAATGAATGATCCGAGCACACAACAAGAAGGTACACCCAAGAGTATTCCATGAAGGAGATCTCGTACTGAAAAAGATATAGTCAATCCAAAAAGACTTTAGAGGAAAGTGGATGCAAAATTGGGAAGGGTCTTATGTCGTTAAAAAGGTATTCTCCGGAAGAGCACTAATCCTGACCGAAATGGATGGGCCGGAACTACCAAATCCTATAAACTATAATGCGGTCAATAAATATTTTGCTTAGGGTGAAAACCCGAAAGGGTGCTCTAAATAAAAATGAAAAAGATAAATAAAAGATGAACCCAATATGAAAACCCACAAAGGGTGTCTTGAAACCGAGGGAGGATCCAAGTTGAAAACCTGAAAGGGCAGCTTGAGTAATGATCTAGGATTCGCGCACGGGAAGGTCCCGGATCAAGGCAATAAAGCATCACGACATCAAAGTCTTTAGAGGACTTGGTGATTTGGGAGAACCTTTGCACTCTTCTAAACATTGTCACATCTTCGAAGTCCCCTTGACAAAAGCTGCACTCAAAAGTCATCTAACGGTGTGGCAGTTCAAAAGCATCCATATTATCGAGATCTATGATACCTATTTGTATTTATGAATAACTTCGATTTTTATGTTTGCCATGCATTTTATTTTTCCACATATATAAATATGACCATTTGTCTGAGAGAAATCAACTCCTTAGCATCTTACATTGAATTTAAATAAGAATAATTTATTCACTTTTGAAAAGATAATTGTGTATTACTGTACAAAGATTTTTGAAAGGTACAAGAATTTGGAAGCTGATAGAAGTTAATGCTTAACGCTCAAAAGAATAAAATAGATACTAGTTCAAAACCCACCAAGGAATCAAAAGGCATTGACTAAAGCCCAGAAGCCATCAAAATAATAATCGATGACTTCTTTCTGATATAAAAGTCCCGAAGAGGACATCAATTCAAAACACGTTGAGGGTCATGGAATCCAGAACAAAAAAATCAAGAAAGTCAAGTTTGGAAAGAATCAAGAGCAATCAAGACCAGTAGCAAGAGATTGAGATTTCTCTCTAAATCCTAAAATAACATATACTGCAACATTGCATCCATGAGCATCGCACATATGCATGATTTAACAGATTGTCGTCAAAGTCAATTTTCAACTTCACAACGAAATATTTTAACTCGAGGAACATTCAAGATTAAAACAATACAGCCTATCCAAGTTGGATTTCAACTTCACAACGAAGGATATCCGGCTCAAAACAAATATATTCAATTTGGGCTAAACTTCACAATAATGGAGTCACCCACAATTTTAACTTCTTGATGAAGGATATCGTGCCCAATAGATTGACTTAACTTCACAGCGAATGAGTAAACTGCAACAACGAGGAACTGTCTCAACTAAGGTCACTAGTCAAATTCCAACTTCACGACGAAGGGTATTGGGCTAGAAGGAGATGGCGAGGACTGACAGCCTACTCCAGACAATGAGCTAGATTTCAACTTCACAACGAAGGATATCACGCACTATTGACTCAACTTCATGACGAAGGGGTCAACCACAACTTCAACTTCACAACAAAGGATATCACGCTCAATTGGCTTAACTTCATGATGAAGGGGACCAAGATTTCAACTTCATGACAAAGGACATTGTGTTCAAAGACATCTCAAGATCGACTCAACTTTACGACAAAGGAGTCACCTGTAATACGGCTCAACAACAGGGAGTCATCTTCTATTTTTTAAGTTGAATCTTAACTCCACGACGAAGGATATTCGATAAAAGATTCGAATGCAACATTGAGTCAGATTTTAAACTCAAGGATCGACAACCCTCATAGGAACATGCTTGTTTTCAAGTCTATGTGCATCGAATGAAAATTGTGTCTTTTTGTCTTTGCCCTATTTTCGTTACACAATAATGGGAAAAAAGGGATAGCTGTAGTCACTCATTTTCATCCGGGACTTCAAGGGGCTTATTAGTATATATAATAATAGATAGTATAGTTTTTGAAAATATTTTTGAAAACATATAATATATAATTTTTAGAAAACAGTTTTTGAAAACATATATAATATGGTTTTGAAAACATATTTTTGAAAACATATAATATATAGTTTTAAAAAACGGTTTTTGAAAAAGTATATAATATAGTTTTGAAAATATATTTTGAAAACATATATATAGTTTTTAAAACGATTTTTGAAAACATATATAATATTTATAATTTTTGAAAACATATTATATAGTTTTTGAAAATATAATATATGTTATATAGTTTTTAAATAAATATAGTGTACTTATTATATTATATATATATTAGATTATATTATTATTTATATTTATTATATTAGATTATATTATTATTTATTTATTTAATTTCATTTTTAACATGTCCAAGTCCAAATTTAGGTCCAATTTAGTCCAAAGTGCAGCTCAACCGAGCAAGCAGGCCTGGCCCAGCAAGCCAGCCCGATTAGAGGGCCTGACCTAGCCCAAAATAACAAATTAAAGTTATGTATCAAGCAAGTGTGCCGCACGGGGAGCGCGCGTGGAGGCCACGCGCCCGATTGGTTCGATAGCATGCAGAATTTCTCGGCCCTGAAACTGCAAAAACATGAAATCATAGTAAAATCCGAAAAGCAACGACGTGCCGAAAGATCAGCCACACCCAATACCCCGAGATATTCGGGACCACCACAGCTGGCCATAAGGCTATAAAAGCCTCCGGCCAGGCAACGAAGAGGACACACACAACAAAAAATCATCACCAAAACAACCACGAAGAAAGCCATCGAGCAAAAAAAACAATCTACCGTTGATCTATAAATACCACCGAAATAAGCAACATTCGGCCAAAACCGAAAGCAATAAAGCAAAAAAAATGAAATAAAGCCAAAATAAAACCTTCACGCAAGTAAAAAGACATAAACGCAACGTTAGTCTTGGCTTGGGAAGAAAACAGTCGTCAGAAGTCGAAAGGGTTCACCGGAGAAGGTAAAAATTTGAACTTTAAAAATCAAATCTACATCGATTTGGTTTTTCTTGGGCAATCAGGCTTCGGTTTCGTGTTAAGGGGGTTGGGAGGAATGTTTTGAGTAATTTGATTTTTTTCGGCCATCGACAGCGGTGGTCGAAGTGGTGGTTCGGACAGCGTTTAAATACAAGATTCTTAAATTATTTTCGCAGTCCCTAATATTTTGATGTGCAATTCATTTTGGTCACCTGTTGTAAATTTGCCTTGAAATTTTGAATTAATTTAATTTAGTCACATTCATATTTTTATATTTTTTTTAATTTAACCCTCTAATTTTCTTTCATTGCAACTTTCAATTAATTCAATTTGATCCTTTTTAAAATTCTTTCTAATTTAGTTCATTTAATTTGATTTTTCTTTTATTCCTTTTATTTATTTAATATTTTTTATTTACTTTATTTTAACCCTCATACTAACTCTTTGTTTTTATTTATTCTATTATTTAACATTTTTTTTACTCTTTTAGGAACAATTTTAATCGGTCAAAGGTAAGTGATTCGGATCGAATTTCAAATTTTAATATAACTTTCAATTTTCACAATTAAGACAACTGGGAAATTTAATTGGTACCGAAAGGGCATTACATGGGTGCTAATCCTTCCCTGACTGTAATTGACTTCTGAATCCAATTTAATTGTGGTAAAACACATATCATATTAAAGGTATCCGATCAACCTAAATTTTAAATGGTCAGTGGTGACTCTAACATATTAAACTCAAGTCAAAACCCGATTTCGGGCTCACCCGATGGACGATTACGATAACCCTATAGTCAATGGACCATTTGTGTACTTTACCCCAATCTAAAATAATGTAGGCTAGGGAAACTAGTCTTTATGAATATTCTCAGCTGCTTTAACGATATCATCAAACATACCGAGGAGATCTTTATTCAAGCATTGCTGGCTTATTCTTAAGATTATTTTGATATTCTCAGACTTTCATTAAGATGGATTTTGTATCCTTTGATGTACGGATAAGTAATTATGAAGGGTTTCGACACTTAATGTCTTTGCTAAATCCTCCTAAAATCATTGTTGATCCTTTATGAAATAAATCTCTTAACGTGTGAATTCTCAAAATAATTTTTATGATTGTTGATCCTCTTTTAAACATAATTTCTCTTTATACTTCTTCCGTAAAATCTCTCTTATGAAATATTTTGGTATAGTTGTTGAAATTATATCAAACCATTTGATTGGATCGATTGAATTAATATAGATGGTGTGATAAGTTAGTGTAAACGAGCCGAGTCGAGCTCGAGTATTGTTGAGTTCGACTCGACTCGAAAACTTTAAAATGAGCTCGACTCGAACTCGAAATCATGAATTGAAGCTAAAAAAAAGCTTAAAATAAAAATATCTTAAACTTAACTCAGTTGAAACTCCAACTCGAACCTAAACCTTAAGTATATGAAAGCATCACATGTGAATATTTTAAAACCTCCCATGACGATATTTTTTGTTCTAATGAAATTTTTTTGTTGTTGTCACCGAGTAGTTTTCTTTTGTACGATGTAGGAGGTTATTGTTTTTAATAATTAAAATTTTATTAAATTACTTCTATCAACATTTTTTTATTAAATACCTTAGTATAAAATTTCGGCTAAATTATGGAATAGTCAACGCATTATCAACAGTTTTCTCTTTTAACCAACCAACTATAAAAAAATATAAAATGATCTATTGACTTATCGTTTTTATTTTATTTTTGTTATCAACTATTAATTCAATAACAAAAGCATGATTGTGGCAATTTATAAATTTAATGTAGTAACAAATTTAATCTTTAAAATTTATATATTAATATTGAATTAATTCTAATTCTAAAAAAATCAGCCATTCTAACTAAGTCCATAAATCATTGAATTCATTAAACGACCTCAGTGATTATCTGTTTAACCCTACAATATTCATAGTATGAAGTAAGCATATGCCGAAAGGAAATCACTTTTTGTTCTAAATGTCTGATTCCAAGCATCATAGATATCTCAAACTTTTTTTTATAATGGTTATAACAATAGAATAGCAAAAGTGAATGAACAATGAAGACTTCTTATTCATTGATGCAAAAAGATACAAAAGAAACAACTTATATAAGCTTACTATCTTAACTGCTAAAGCTATCAGAAAGCTAACAAATATAAATGACTAACTACCACAATAATTATCTTAACACCCCCTTCAAGATGGGACTGCATGTATGTTGAGAAGGCCCAATTTGTCTACAAATAAACGATGCAGAGGTGTACATAGGGTTTTTGTCAAAATATCGGGTCAATTGGTTCGAAGAACAAACATGAAACAACTTCAAGAATCCCGCCTTAACCTTTTCTCGTACAAAATGACAATCAATCTCGATGTGTTTTGGGCGCTCATAAAACACTTGATTGGTAGCAAGATGAAAAGTAGCTTGGTTGTCACAAAAACAGTTTGACATGATCAATACAAAAAATAATGAAGATAGCAAAGAAGCTAACCAAACTAATTCACAGGTAACCACAGCCATAGCTCGATATTCAGCCTCACAAGACTAGCGACTAACAATAGCTTGTTTCTTTAACTTCCAAGAAAGAAGACTACCGCCAAGATACGTGTAAAAACTCGATCTAGCTCGATATTCAACCTCACAAGTCCTGGTCATTGCATAATCCGAAAGATGCTTCAAAGCAACCATGTGAGGCAACCGAGGAGCAGATGCAAATTGACTCAGTAAATGCACGATGTGAACAATATTCGGTCTAGTGTTAGTAAGGTATAACAACTTACCAACCAAACGACGATTCCTGGGGATCAGATAATGGTTCGCCATCAGTAGCACTTAGCTTCAAGGAATGAAACATGGGTGAATCAACAGGCTTCATCCCTAAGCAATCGGTATCTTCCAAAAGCTGTAAAGCATATTTTCTTTGAGACAAAGAAATACCAGCCGGTTGCGAGCAATTTCAAAACACGAAAAATAACGTAAAGAACCCATCACCTTCAGCTTAAAATATTGCTGTAGACAAAAGGGCAACTGAGCAAAAGGGCAATAAAATCATCACCAGACCCTTTTGTGAACAAAGAATGTTCAAAAGGAGATTGCTGAAAATCAAACTTCAAGATTACACTCGAAAAAGCAGCAAACCATTGCATTGAAGCCTGCTTGAGACCGTACCTAGAGGTAACTTCATATAAACTTCTTCATCCAAGGCCCCATTCAAAAAAGCATTATTGAAATCAAGTTGAAGAAGATGCCAATCATGTGCTGTTGCTAATGTAAGCAATAATCTGTAGGAAGTAATTTTAGCAACAGGTGAGACGGTGCGCATGTAGTCAATCCCTTCAACCTGCGTGAAACCTTAGGCAACTAACTACGCCTTGTTACAATCAACTGTGCCATCAATTTTATGTTTAATACGATTAACTCATTTACAGTTAATAGGCTTCTTCCCTTCAGGCAAAGAAACCACTGACCAAGTGTGAAGATTCTTCATCGCTTGCAGCTCTTCAGTTATTGCTACTCGCCAAACAGAAAACTTAACAGCCTGATGTAAGCCGGTTCAAAATGAGAAGAAACATTTGCAATGAAACCATTGTACTCTGGTGATGACTTTGCTGATGAAAGATGATTCTCAATCGGATAAGAATACGTAGAGGATGCAGTATTATAATAATATTGATGAAGATAAGAAGGCTACTGATGTAATCGAGCAAATCTCTGAGATGGCATTTGAATAACTGGTTCCATGCAAGGAAGTGGCTCAGGAATAACAACTTCAGCAGGAGCATGCACCTCAGGCACCAAATCATTAACAGGAGATGCAACAGGTTGATGCTGATCAACCAAAGTCTCAGCCTGTTCAGCAAAATTATCCACCAAATCTGGTTCTTGCAAGTCAGTTTGAAAAGAAACATTAAATGGATCAATAACAACATTTGGCAAAGAAAATTCTTTGAATGGATCAATAGAAGAACTGAACACATGAATGTTGTGAAAGGGAAAAATACTTTCATGAAATACCAAATCTCGAAAGACCACAAATTTTTGAGATTGCAAAATATACACCTTGTAGCCTTTCATACTAGACGGATAACCAAGGAACACAGCTGGTAGAGCCCGAGCATAAAATTTGTCTCGTTGTGACTTCAAGGTAGAAACGTAACAAAGTGAGGCAAAAGTCCTCAGATGACCGTGTAGAATTTCATAAGATGACTTGTTGTCCAACTTGGGTGAAAGAAGCCTGTTAATCAAGTATGTTGTTGTGAGAAGGCAATCACCCCAAAACCGAATAAGAACTCGTGACAGAAAGAACAAAGCTCGAGCAACTGAAAGCAAATGTTGATGCTTTCTCTCGACAACTGAATTTTGTTGACGTGTCTCGACACAAGAAAATTGATGAATTATTCCCAAGCTAGCAAACAGATCAGTAAACTTGAGCTCAGGCGTATTATCAGACCTGAAGCATTTTACATCAAAACCAAACTATCTCTTAACCATAGCAAGAAAAGCTTGAATAATGGAATCAACATTAGATTTGTGTTGAAGTATATAAGTCCAAGTGGATCTAAAGAAATCATCTACTAGACTTAAGAAAAGAGTTTGTTTTGAATAAGTAGCATGCTTGTA
This sequence comes from Hibiscus syriacus, assembly GCF_006381635.1. Taxonomy (NCBI): domain Eukaryota; kingdom Viridiplantae; phylum Streptophyta; class Magnoliopsida; order Malvales; family Malvaceae; genus Hibiscus; species Hibiscus syriacus. The sequence goes on from NW_024063088.1 coordinate 2,473,523, forward strand.
AGGTCCCCATATATCATAATGAATTAGATCAAAAGGCTGCTTTGTTTGAGTATGAGAAGTAGGAAAAGACAATCTTTGTTGCTTAGCCAAAGGACAAATCCGACAAAAAAAATCATTAACATGCTGTAAAGGCAAACCATCTTTAACAAGATGAAGTACATTGGAACTAGGATGTCCTAGTTTATTATGCCAAGAAGTTGAAACATTGCTCGAAAGACTATGGCAAGAAATATTAGAAAAACAGGAGACAGCTGCAGGAGATATAGCCCTTAAAACAGCTCACCCTTCCCAATCACTCGAATATAGGTACTGAATTTGTGTTACAAAACAACACACTAAGATCAGAATTACACGTCAAAGCACTAACTGGTAAAATATTGAAACGAAACTTTGGTACAAACAAAACATCATGCAGCACAAGATCAGAAGAAATTCTAACAGTCCCAACAAAACCTATTGCAATGATGGACTTATCTGGCAGAACCACAGAACCTTCTGAAATGGGAACCAAAGATTCGAAAAGTGATCGCGAGAAACAAATATGCTAAGAAGCTCCAAAGTCTAAAATCAAATAGTTTGAATTCTCAAAATAAAAGTTATTTATACGAGTAAGAATCTCACCTTGCATAGCCGTATTTTTCAAAGATGAGGGAATATCACAAGATGAGGCAACTTGTAGCTGAGATGTAAGCAGGGAGATTAACTGTTGACATTGCTGAGGAGTCAAAGCCTCACTAGTCGAGGAAACATTCTGAAGAGAAGCTTCAGTTGAAGTAGTTACTGAATTAGTGTGAACCGATTGACTACCCTTGGCACCCGAAGGCCAATTCTTTGTATACCCAGAATGATAACCATGTAACTTGTAACATTTATCCTTTGTGTGCCCCAAGATATTATAGTAACTACACTGTGGATGATTCTTGCAAGCACCATGAGGAACCTTAACAGAAAAAGCAGCCTCGGTAACAGGATTAATACTCTTAACAGTATGTTGATTCTCTTATTAAAGAATCAAGGATTTGCCCTCGGATATGAGAATAAGACTCATTCAAACCCATCAAGAACTGAATAACTTGCTCTTGTTGCTGTTCTTCAAGCATTCGACGCAACCCTCCACAAGTACAAGACAAACATGTACAAATTTGAGTAATGGAGAACAACTCATCCCAAACTATCTTCAGCTGAGTGTAGTAAGTACTTACAGTCGTTTGACCTTGCACCAAATCGTTCAAACGTTTCTTTAATTAGAGTAATCGTGGCCCATTACACTGTTGAAACCGATTAACAAGATCCTTCCAGATCTCGGCAGCGGTGGTGTGATAAAGCAAGCTGGCAGCAATATCTTTAGAGACGGAGTTCAAGATCCAAGAATTTACAAGATTGTTAGCCCTAGTCTAAGCATGAAACAACTCCGTTGAAGAAGGGTCATGAGCGGTGATCGATCCATCTACAAACCCTAACTTGTTCTTAGTAGAAAGCACAAGAATCGTGTACCTTTTCCAATTGTGAAAATTGTCGGTGGACAAAGGTTGAGTGACCAGAACCATGCCTGGATTATCCGATTGATACAAGTAATAGGGATTGCTCCCGTTTTCGAAACTATTGTTCAACGTAGCAGCCATTGCAAAGCGTGTTGAAAAGGAAAGACAACTGATACCATATAACAGTAGAATAACAAAAGTGAATTAACAATGAAGACTTGTTATTCATTGATGCAAAAAGATACAAAAGAAACAACTTATATAAGCTTATTAACTGCTAAAGCTACCAGAAAGCTAACAAATATAACTGACTAACTACCACAATAATTATCTTAATAATGGTACCCTTGATATACGAACTTGAATTGATCTAATCTAATACAATGGCAGATCCACGCCTTGATTACTGAAATCTGAATTTTTTTTGTTTGTTATCCATTTTACCGATTAAATTTCATTTGTATCCATCCACATACAAAAATTAAGTTATTAATATATGAGGCATATCCTGTTCTACCCTATATCTCCAGTAAAGGAATTCAATCATGACTTGTGCATTTGTACAAGATGTTCATGTGAGTCAACTAAGGAACTAGTCAAGCTATCTCTTCATCCTTAAGATCCCTGAAAATCGTGATCCATTTCTCTTTGGAAACTTTAGCATGCCATTCTTTTTCCAAGAATTCCTTTGATGGTGAATATGCTTTTATGAACAAAGAGGGCACGTCTTGATATGTTTTATGGAATAATTATCTTGCATTTGTGCCCCCAATGGCCACATATTTCTCTCAATTCTTTTAACTCATTCTTCTTAACAATGATGTTAGTGTAATCTGAAAATTCTGATGCATATATAATCAATTGACAGACTGTCTCCTTTTTTCTCTTGTGTTTTCTCATATCATCGCCAAACATCTACATTATCTTCTACCTTATTTTGAAACTCATTTTTCATGATGAAAACCTTCTACATTGGCAACTAGTGAATCAAGACCTTTATATCATGATAGTGATGCAATAAAGAAGAATTCAAGTTAATACGAATGAAAGCTACAAACCCAAAAGCAATTAAGGCATAAAGAAAAGCGAAGGTTGAGAGTGTTGCTTATGTATACTTATTTGTGGTGATCACTAATGAAAAAAGGTTCAACATATAACTCTAACTAGGGTAGTCCCTTACGATTCAATACATGCAGTTGGATTCTAAAAGAATGTATCCAAAATGTTATCACTGACGTTTCCTAAGGCTAGTATGATCCTTAATCCTCATTCATTGTAGGCTCATACAAACCAAGTCCAATATAGGAGGATACATTTCATTATACTTGCATGAAGGTTTACTCATGAAGACATTAGGAACATATACCTAAAAGTGGTCTACTAGCCTGCACGAAGATTTACTCACGATTACATAATATCTCATTCCTACTTAAAAAAGACACAACGAAAATCAAGCTAATGTTATGCAAAATGCAAAATGCACTTGCACAGTGGGTGTGGAGAAACTCATAAACTTGTGACAAAAATAAAAATACAAATCCTCTTTTTTTCTTCTAAAACTTTCAATAAAACTGAAAACATAAATTTAAACAATCAGTACATAATAGAGTCACCAAGTTGTGACTTGACTATCTAGAAATGTCAATAATAGAGTTGTTGTAACATCTCAACAATTTATATTTTTTATTTTTAAAAAAGAGAGGTATTACAATAAAAAGAATGGATTTACCATTGATCATTTAGAGCTAGGTATGATCGAGTATCTAAGAAATATTTGAAAATATGATTGAAAGGATTTTCAATATTTGCATTCACTCAGTTTTTGAAACAATATTCTCTTATTTTAAACAATAATGGGATCGTACCACGTTAAATTTGAAGACTATTCTTGATGTGATCCCAATTAGCCTTAACTTTCGTCTTGATCTGATTAAATCATTGAAGTTCAACAAGGTTGATTCAAAGGAGTTCTACCTTACTTCATCCTATACATGCTCATTTATGCACTATATTTTATCATATGTTTGTATTTACCTCTTAGGATATGCTTATCATATGATATCATTCATTGCATAAATTTGCATGAGTTTTATTAGTTGCATGAAATTCAGTGCATTTAATAAGTGTGTTGTTCATTTAAGCATGCATTGCATTTAAAGCATCTAGTTCATTTAGGAAAGTAGTTCATTTATGCATATTTAGATCATTTAGTAAGCTACTTCATTCATGCATCTAGTTCATTGAATAAAGTTAGTTCATTAATTAAACTAGTTCATTCATCAAAATAGTTTATTTATTAAACTAACTCTTAATTGTTTCATGCATGTTTTCAATTAAAGATTGAATAAAGTTCACCTTTGTGTTTAGGTGCATGAGAGAAGTTGAACGGTTTCAACAGATGCAAGAATATCAGTCAGAATGTCTTCTAATTCTGGATGTGATACATATGTTTTTGAGTCCATAAATCAATTGGAAATTATTTTTTATCTCTTATCTTTCCAACTCCTTTTAAATCACCTCAATCCGATATCGGGAGCTTGAGATATGATTGATTTACTGATGACAGTGCAGGCTGAAATTTCCATTACGGGAATTTTATACAAGGATGATTTGGATGAGTTTGAGCCAAGGAAGAATCCTTTCATCTTCTACCAAGAGACAAGCAATTGATGACCATATTAATTCACCAATTCAAGGCATTCAAGGTTGATGTTATCACCCATTGAAGGTCATTCATGTTCAAGCAAGGGGACATGCAATAACCAGCATTCAAAACTTAGTATTCAAGGCCTTTATCATCTTGTGAAGGTTGATCATATTCTACAAGGGAACAAGCAATGGAGGCTGATTTTATTTCATTTAACCATCAAATTAAGTGATAAAATCAGCAAGGAATTTGAAGAGACAAGCTGATTTGGATATATAGGATGTCCATATTCATCCTATACCTTCATTTAACCTCTTTTCTTCCATTTGCAAGCAAAGCAAGGCAGCCCAAGAGTCACCCCTCCTTTTTAGACAAATTTAAGGCTAGAATTATCTCAAATTAAAGCTTAATTCGTCCATTTTCAATCTACATGGTCAGCAATCAAAGGATAAGAAGAATGGCAAGTCATTTAATTGAATTCAATTGCATTTAGGTGATTGTTGTATTTTAATTGTAAAAACTATTCATATGGTGCCTATCAACACTATAAATAGGCACCTCTATGGCATTTGTACTTAGAACTTTTTGCATAATAAAATCTTTGAAAGGTTGCTTTCATTTTAGTTCTTGGATTAGAACTCTATCGGTTTCTTGTTAGTCTTGAAGTCTTCCTCCATTTCATTTTATTATAACGTTGGTTCCTAGCTCACCTATAGCTAGTGGATCATGTTCCATCCTCTTCCATCTCGATTTAATCATATTATATTGTTGGTTCTTAGCTATATATAGCTAACTGGTCACAATCCGTCCTTTGAATTTCTATCATCCTCTACGCCGACTACAACCATCCTTCACCATTTTCGTTACATTCATTCAACTGTCATCACCACCACACTTCTTTCATTTGCAAACCACTTCAAATTCATCTACATCCTTTTCAATTTCATTCTTTATTTGTTTATCTCATATTCAAAACGTTGATTTTGCACTTTCAGAATCATTTTCAAGCACTGTGGAGTTTCTTACTAGAATCACGATCGGGCAACAACGTATATGACTCGAATCTCATAATCAAGTTCATATCATTTGGTATCAGAGCGAGCCGATTTAGTAAACGTACTATTTTCTCTCTCCCAGGTTAGTAAAAAATTAAAAAAAAAACAAAAAAATGAAAAAAGAAAGAAAAATTTTAAAGAGGGAGGGTGCAATTCTTTTCATCTTTAAAAAAATAATTAAGAAGGTTTCGTATTCGTTTCATTGTTTCTTTCATTATCTTTACGATTTAATTGTCTATTCTCATATTCGTTCTTTCTTGTAGCCAATTCTTTCTTTACTCACATCATTTTTTCAACCAAGCTCCAATTGTTTCAGCCGAAGTTTACGAGATGCCTTGTAAACCTAGAGGGAGTTCCACAAGAACTTAAAAGGAAAACAAGAGCGGTAAAAGGCAAGAGTGTACATTAAGGGTAAAAGCTATCCCGAGTGAAACACGAGAGGAGAGACTTTTCTTTGGATTGTATTGGTGAGATTTTTTTTTGTGTTGGTGAGGTTTATTTTCATCTTTATTAATCTTTTCTTTTCATTATGTCTCGAAAGTATACAAGACCAAATGATTATACAAGAGACAACATATATGACTCGAAACACATAATCGAGTTCATATCAATTCTATTTAATGTTCTAACAAAATGACATTGTCTAATAATTTCCAAAAATATAAAAGTAGATATGATCTCGTACACAAATAAGGATGCAAATAAAAAAAAGTGATAAAATGACAAAAAAAGTATATCTTAAAAATTTAAAATTTATTCGTTTTTCAAAGGATATCCTTTTAGTTCACGTTATTGAAAAAATCATGTATTTATCGGAAAAGTAATTGAAAAATTCTATTATTTTTATTTTTAGAAATTTGGTTATTTTATTTTTAGAATTAAAAATTTAGATTCGATTATTAACATCATTAAAAATAAATTTATTTAAGTAACATGAGTTTGTTCAAGTGATAAGCAGCTTGATAGCTTAAGCAAGGTCTTGAGTTCGAATCCTTGTGTATGCAGATAATTCCTGTTGGGAGACTCACCCATCAAAATTAGGTGTGCGACGCAGGTCGGCCCGGACTACTCAAGGCAAAACCTTGGAACCTTGAGAGCAACCAATAATAATAATAAAATTTATTTATGTGATAATTTAAATTTTTTAACAAACTAACTTGACAATTATGTAATAAAAAATTATGTTGTAATGGTCCTACCTTTAATAAAAGAAATATAACGTTGCAATAATTGGACTTAAATTTTAAAGGTAAAGAACTAAATTCTTAACCATAAAAGTAAAATGATTAATTTTTTTTATTAATCGGGTAAGTATAAAGCAATATTTATTCAAAGATAATTCTCAATCATTTGACATTGAACGCTCATATATCTGGCATTCATGGTACTCGAACTCATGACTTCAAAGAAAAACAACAATTTATTTACCACAAATATCGTTCAACAACTTGGAGTATACACGAAGAGTACAAAAACTTGGAGTATATTTTAACTAAATGTCTTTGTCTAAGTAAAACTCGATTGAATAAATTTGGACAGTATAACCTTTTAAGAGTGAGATCAATTCTATGTAATTGATTGGGTAAACTATGCATTTAGTATATAAACTATCAATTTTGATCCGTTCTAGCACTTAAACTTTTATTTTTTTTTCAAAACATACATAATGTTTAGTTTTTGTTTTATTTTAGTATCATCGTTAAAAACTTAATGAACGGGTTGACGGGGCATAGCCCCGGTGGACGGACGACCAATCCAAATGGTGGACCACGTGAGAATGATGAGTCAACCAACATAGTCCAATTTTAGACCCATCATACGATTGATGACTGAGATCGAAGAATAAAGAAATCGAAGAGTCCATCGTCAATTTAGGGAGATTGAAGTGTTTCCTGATGAAACAAAGGTCAGAATCACTTTCAGGGGGTCAAAAAGGTGCGAACTAGAAAGTTTAGGCTTTATCTGCCGATGGATGCGATAGCCGACAAATGTTGTGCAATACCCTCAACTTGTACCCGACCCGGATACGAATTCGATTTGTCACATTGCCTTTTAAAACTTTCACTCTTTAAAAGTTCATGGAAAATTTAAACTTTTACTTGTATTTAAGTGGTGAAACCCTTATAACAAAAATTCTATTGAAAATTCATAATTCATAATGGAAAAAATTACTTGATAATTTACATAAATGTAAATTTCTATGATTGTAAAACATATCAGAGCATGACAATTTAAAACTTTGTGATACATGCGTACAGTTTAAATGTTCTGATATGATCTTCTTCAACCGTATGTTGTCCCTTCCTAGCTTTAGTATTCTGATTTCTTTGAACCTACGTGTGAAACAATCACACACTAAACTTAGTGAGGCAATAATGAGTATACTAAAACATTTAAAAATACTTACTTATTCAATCCATATAAAACATTTCATACAAAAATCAAGATACATTTCATAAACATAACATATATTGTTATTCATTATTCAATTTATATCATTTTTTTTATTAGCCCAACACATATTACTGAGAAGTCAAGGTATCTGAGTACATTGAGCTTGTGTGCCAAATGCATTCACCATTGCTCATATAATTTACACCGAAGTGCCACATAGATTTTGCACTGAAGTGCCACGTAGATTTGTCCCGAAGGACTACGTAGAATTTTCCCGAAGGACCACGTAGAAATTTATCCCGAATGACCGCGTAGAACCCTCGACTCTTGGCATGCCAACTATACCTCTAATTCTCATACATATACCTTGGGCTTTAACTATATCATTATTTTTCATTTCATTATTTAAAGTATGTTTTATTCACGTAGAGTACATTCACATAGGGTATTTTCACGTAGAACATTTTTCACTTAGCACTTTTCACATAGAACAATTTCATATAAAATATATTCACATACAAATAAAATCAAAACAGTACTTTGAAACTACACTTTATATAAAGCATAATAAAATATTGCATAAAATAAATAAACAGTTTTCAATCAAAAATTTCGAGGTTGGCTTATCGCAAGCGGTCCTCATATCTACTATTAAATAAATAAATAAATTGTTCTCACCTTTGTCTTACGTAAGTCCTAAATGAAATCCTTTTAACTTTTGTTCAATCTCTTTGCTATATCGCTTCAATCAGTACACTTTCGTTCCAAATCTACACATCAATATGTTTAAAATCAATGCCAACTTTCTATTAACAAATAACCAATTAGAACTTATATAAACGAAATGAAACACCTAATCTAACATTTCAGGCTAAATAGTATTGATACCCCTGCTACAGTACCGATACTTTTCTTCTATGGTATCGATACTTACTTCGTTATCGATACAATTTTGGCATTCTGGAATTTTATTGTAACATCCCAAATCAGGGTCAGTGACTAAATTGTAAATTTTGAAAACTATATGCTCGGTTTCAAAACAAGTTAAAAGTTCAAGGATTTAAATAGAAAAAAAAATTCAGTGTTAGATTAAATGGTAATTTTTGGAAAGTTTGAAGGGTATAATGGTAATTCCATAAGAAAGATTTTTATTTCTCCTTTATATAGGAGATGGCACGTGGAAAGGGATGAAAATAGAAAAGTCTGGAGACTTTGGTTCAACCTTCTTCTTCTTCTCTTCCCGTAAGCACCATGGCAAAGGTAAGTTTAATTTCAACTGGATAATTCTTGAGTTTTAAACTTAGTTCTGATTCTTGGGGTGATAAGAAAGATTATTTAGAGATTAAAGCATGTTGAAACTCCAAAATGAATGAGTTTTGAAGGATTAAATGTGAAGAGTTTTTAAGTGAATTATTGAAATAGAGGGAGTTAATATATTGTGAAGTTGAATTTGACTTGTCAATGGTTAAATTAAGAGATTTGGAGTGATAGAATTGGATTTAGAACATATAGAAAATTTGGTATGATTCTTGAATCTTATAAGGAAGATAGGATTTTGAGGTTAAAGATGATTTACATGGATATAAGTTGGTTCAAGTAATGGTAGTTGAGTTTTATGTCATAGAGGGGCTTAAAATAGAAGAATTAAGGGAAGAGTTGATGATTTTCGTGCTAAAATGTCAGTTCTGGGCTATGTGCATCGATGCACTTTCAATGTGCACCGATGCATTAAGGATAAATCCCAGAAATTGTTCAAGGTGTATCGATGCACCTGAAGTGCATCGATGCACTCTTTTAAAATACGAACATCGAATGCCATCAGTGCATCGATGCACAAGTAGTGCATCGATGCATCCTCTTAAATGTAAACATCGAATAGGATTTATGCATCGATGCAGGGTGTGGTGCATCGATGCATACCTTCATTAAAAGATAAAAATGACTCTTCTTTTAGCCCAAGAAATGATAGTTTAGAATATATTAATTAGTATACTGATTAGTATCAATGAATTATTATGTAGATACAGAGCCTAAACCAGTTCCGAAACTTAGCAAGTAAGATCGATCAAGGAAAGATAACAGATTGATATTGACTAGTGAGGCCAGGTGAGTGCGTACTATTAGAATATACGTATTGTATATGGAAATTTGACTTGCTACAACTATGTTTCCAATATGTTGAACATATGATTGTATGATTATGTTTGATATTACATGAATATGCTTAGTTGTATTACATGTTAGGTGATATGAATTTATATGATATGTGTTATATGGAAATGATTTATGTATTATAGAAATTAGATGAGTTATATGAACCTGAGATATAAATTATAGGAGCATGAACTATGTAAAATACCAATGACTTAGGTGATAACAAGATGAAGTGACTATATAAACATGTAAGATAAGTTATATGGGAAAGAGTTATAAGCTTAAATGAATTTATAATAAATAAGATATATATAGTAAAAAATTATGAAGATATAGAGAGATATTATAGGAGCTTTTGATGATAATTTATTAGAAGACTTTTATATGTGATAAGCTATGTGAAACTGAACTAGATAAATATATGAGATTAGTAAATAAATGATGGGAGATGAGTAATTATGTAAAACATGGAGTTATGATATATGTATATATATAAATAGACTATATGAAAATGAGTACATGATATTAAGTATAAGTATTTACGGAATTAAGACTTGCGATGAGTCGAATTCTGATGTTAGATTATACGAGTACACGAATACAAACATGTAGTGCTATGATGTTTATGTGTATATCAGTATATGCCTATATCTAGATGTTAAGTGCATCTTTATACATGATCTATGTGAATGTATGTGTATGTGATAATAAGTTTGTTGAAAACATTTTGATATTTTGATATAACAAATTAAGATAAATGAATTTTAAGATTTCCCAAATGATTTTCTAAGTATATTCGATATAATTATTCGAATATCAAAACATTACTCTAAATCTTTCAAAAATCATTTTTAATCCTTACTCAAGTGTAAAATTAAGTGTTAATCTTAAAACAACTTCAAAATAATTTTACAAAGTATTTCGAACCATTTCAAAGCCAAAAATTCCAGATTGCTAAGAGGAAACCGATTCCCCCCAAGGGGGTACCGATTCCCCCCAAGGGGGTACCGATTCCCCCTGAATGGTTTGGCTCCGAGAATTCCAGTATGCTCGGAGGGAACCGATTCCCCCCCCCCAATGGGTACCGATTCCCCCCTTGTATAACGGTCGAAATATTTGAATTTTACACTTAGGGAACCGATTCCCTATAGGGGGTACAGATTCCCCCCACGCTCCAAACTGTTTTATTAATTGTTTTCACACTAAAACGGCTATATTATCTTCTCTAATCATCCCCAACGTTCATAAGTGATTCAAGGTGTATTTAAGCAAGCTTAGATGCCACTGATCAATAACAAGAAACATCAAGCAACTAGAATCAAGAGATAATCAAAGAGAAAGCATCAAACCTCAAGTTTGAGCATTTCAAGCCTATTTTTCATTCAATATTCATTTTGCTTTCAAGAACACTTATTGTACTCAATTGTATTCATTCTTGAGTGTTCTTTTCTTTGTTATAGAATTGTGCAAAAAATCTACCTTGTGACGATTTCCTTGTAAGTTTGCAAATTTGTATTGTTCTCTTTGGGAGAGAGTGTTCTCAAGAATTTGGGGTATAATTCTTGAGGGTTTATAAGGTTACTCTTTGTCCTCAAAATAAAGACAAATTAGTGAATTTATGGAAAATCCTTAGTGTGGATAGCTAAGGTAATGGACGTAGACTTTGGTTGAGAAAGTCGAACCACTCAAAATCGCTGTGCAAATGTTTTCAATTTTTCTGCAAAATCTTCCACCAAAATTTTTATTGCCAATTCACCCCCCCTCTTGGCCATATTCGTCAATCGATTAACTCAACAATTGGTATCAGAGCCTAACTCATTTGAAGGTTTAATCGCCTCTTGAGTCAATTCGGGAAGAGTTACATCGATAATTAAAGTCATCAATGGCCACTACATCAAACTTCGACTCCGGTCTCGATTCGATGCCCGTCAACAAGCCTCCTTTCTTCAATGGGGCTAACTATGCCTATTGGAATAATAGAATGATGTACTTCACTCAAGCAAGTGACATGGGAGCATGGAATGCAATAGAAGAAGGATACATCAAGCCTCTTACTCATCCAAGATTATGGAGTGAAGGAGAGACGAGAATGTTCCAGCTCAACTCCAAAGCTATCTATATCATATTTTATGCTCTTGGACCAGATGAATACAGAAGAATTTCATCTTGTACAACAACTAAAGAAATATGGGACAAACTTAAAGTCACTCATGAAGGTACTTATGAGGTAAAGAAATCTAAAATTAGTATTCTAACGCATAGCTATGAAAATTTTAGGATGAAACCAAGTGAAGATATCAAAGCTATGACGGATAAATTCTCAACGATTGTCAATGGTCTCAAATCATATGGAGAGACCATTTCAAATGAAAAGCTTGTGAGGAAGTTAGTTTACTCCCTCCCAAAATCATGGCAATCAAAGAAGACGACAATCATCGAGTCTAAGGATCTAACATCCTTAACTCTTGAAGAGCTAATCGGTTCACTCATCACTCATGAAATGATACTTGAAGATGAGGTGGACCTTGATAAGATTGAAGAAACACCAAAGGATAAGGAGAAGAAGAAAAACATTGGAGTTGCTCTCAAATCCACAAAAGATGAGAGTGATTCGAATGAAGATGACGATGATGAGGAAATGGCATTGTTTGCCAAACGGTTCAGAAAAATGATGAGACCTTACCGAGGAAGGAAATTCAAACGAAATGAAAGCCTCAAAAATGAACCAAAAGAGAAGGACCCGATCATTTGTTATGAATGCAAAAAGCCAGGGCATGTCAAATATGATTGCCCACAACTGAAGAGAAAGGGTCAATCAAAGAATAAGCACAATGCTCATGTGGCTACATGGAGCGATGAAGAAGGTTCCGATGAAGAAGAACAAGAAGTAGCAAACTTGTGCTTGATGGCATTCGGGGAAGATTCTAAGGAAAATGAGCATTGCTACAAGGCACGGGAAACAAATCCAAACTCACGGTACCTTGATAGTGGATGCTCAAGACACATGACCGGAGATAAAAGTCGGTTCATTGAGCTTAACACCAAAAATGGAGGAGAAGTGACTTTTGGAGACAATTCAAAAGGTCACATTGAAGGTATTGGTACAATAGGTAATACCTCTTCCATACAAATTAAAAATGTTTTATATGTGAATGGATTAAAGCATAATCTATTGAGTATTAGTCAATTATGAGATAAAGGATTCAATGTCTTATTTGAAATTAATGGTTGTAAAATCATTGACATTGCATCTAATCGGATTATGCTTGTTGGTCATAGAATAGGAAACATATACATGGTGCATTTAGATTCTATTGATATGACTAATTTATGCCTAGTTGCTAAGGATGAGCATGATAGTTGGTTATGGCATAGGAGACTAGGACATGCTAGTATGAGTGTTTTGCAACGGTTAATTCAAGGAGACCTAGTAAGAGGGTTGCCTAAGCTTAAATTTGATAATGATAAAATTTGTGATGCTTGTGTTAAAGGAAAACAAAAGCGAGTTTCTTTTAAATCCATTAATGACGTATCAACTAGTAGAGTATTACAATTGATCCATATAGATCTTTTTGGGCCAACTAGGACTACTAGCTTGGGTGGAAAACAATATGCATTTGCCTTGGTAGATGACTATTCTAGATATACTTGGGTTCTATTTTTAAGTACTAAAGATGAAGCATTAGAATATTTCATCACATTTTCAAAAATAATCCAAAATGAAAAAGGTTACTCTATAACTAGTGTTAGGAGTGATCATGGCACTGAATTTGAAAATCTTGGATTTATTGAGTTTTGTAATTCTAATGGTATTAGCCATAATTTTTCAGCACCTAGAACTCCTCAACAAAATGGAGTTGTTGATATGAAAAATCGAACTTTAGATGAAATGGCTAGAACCATGCTTTGTGAAAATAATTTGCCAAAATATTTTTGGGCGGAAGCCACAAATACCGCTTGTTATGTTATAAATCGAGTAATGATTAGGACAATTTTAAAGAAAAATCCATATGAAATTTTCAAAAATAAAAAGCCTAACATTAGCTATTTTCATCCTTTTGGATGTAAATGTTTTGTTTTAAACAACGGTAAAGAAAACCTTGGCAAATTTGATGCTAAAAGTGATTAAGGAATTTTTCTGGGTTATTCCTTAAATTCTAAAGCTTATCGAGTATTTAATAAAAGAACTTTAGTTGTAGAAGAGTCTATACATGTTGTTTTCGATGATAATCCCCTTACGAGGAAGGATTCTTGTGTGAATAATGATGTAGGTGTTATAAATACAAATGAAGTTAGACATGACGTTGGAGAGCCATCATCAAAGGAAGAAACGAAAAATGAGGAAACTCGTGATCCTCTTGAGAATCTAACCATTGAAGAAATGGAAGTATCTTATCCAAGAGAGTACAACTATGTCAAGGATGGTGAAATTATAAGTGATCCATCCGAAGGGGTAACAACTCGATCTTCTCTTAGAAATATTTATAATTATGTTGCATTTATCTCATGCGTAGAGCCTAAGAATATTAAAGAAGCATTAAATGATGAACATTGAATTATGGCTATGCAAGAAGAGTTAAATCAATTTGAGAGAAGTAAAGTATGTACATTAGTTGAAAGGCCTAGTAATAAATCTACTGTAGGTACTAGATGGGTATTTAGGAATAAGCTTGATGAGAGTGGTAATATAGTGAGAAACAAGGCTAGACTTGTTGCTCAAGGGTATACTCAAGAAGAGGGCATAGACTATGATGAAACATAAGCTCCCGTAGCTAGGATGGAAGCAATTAGAATGTTATTAGCATTTGAATGTTTTCATGAATTTAAATTATATCAAATGGATGTTAAAAGTGCATTTTAAATGGTTTTATAAAGGAAGAAGTGTATGTGGAACAACCTCCAGGTTTTGAAGATTCAAAATTTCCGGACCATGTTCTTAAATTGACAAAAGCTCTTTATGGTTTAAAACAAGCTCCTAGAGCTTGGTATGAAAGATTGTCAAATTTTTTAATTGAAAAAGGTTTTTCAAAAGGGAAGGTTGACACTACATTGTTTTTAAAGCATAAAGGTAAAGATTTATTAGTAGTTCAAATTTATGTTGATGATATAATATTTGGTTCTACTAATGATGTTCTTTGCCAAGAATTTTCTAAGCAAATGCAAAGTGAGTTTGAGATGAGCATGATGGGGGAGCTCTCATTTTTCTTGGAACTCCAAATCAAGCAAAGAAAAGATGGCATCTTCATCAATCAAGCTAAGTACGTCAAAGATATGCTCAAAAAGTTTGGACTGGAAAATGGCAAACCTCATGACACTCCAATGAGCTCTTCAACAAAGTTTGACTTAGATGAAGGAGGTAAATGTGTAGATGTTAAATTATATAGGTCAATGATTGGATCTCTACTTTATCTAACTGCAAGTAGACCGGACATTATGTTTAGTGTTTGCTTATATGCTAGATTTCAATCATGCCCTAAGGAATCACATTTACTAGCTGTTAAGAGAATCTTTAGATACCTTAAAGATACTCTAAGTTTAGGACTTTGGTATCCTAGAGACTCTAGCTTTAGCTTGCATACTTTTTCTGATGCGGATTATGGAGGATGCAAATTAGATAGGAAAAGCACCTCTGGTACTTGCCAATTCCTTGGAAATATGCTGATTTCTTGGTTTTCAAAGAAACAAAATTGTGTTGCATTATCTACTACTGAAGCCGAATACATTTCAGCTGGTAGTTGTTGTGCACAAGTTTTATGGATGAAACAATAACTTTTTGATTATGGAATTGAAGTTGGTACCATTCCTTTCAAGTGTGACAATACTAGTGCTATTTGTCTCACTAAAAATCCCATCCAACACTCTAGAACTAAGCACATTGAAATAAGACATGACTTCATTAGAGACCATGTCACTAAGGAAGATGTAGTTCTAGAATTTGTTGATACTTTGCACCAATTAGCGGATATCTTTACAAAACCCTTAGACAAGGAAATATTTTGGACACTTAGGAGAGAATTAGGTTTGACCAACCTATCTTCACTTAGTGTTTAAAAATAATTTTAGCACTTTTAAGAATAAATGAAAAATGCTTATAATAGTAATTTTGATTGCATTCGTTACTATTAGTTAGGGGGAGTTTATGATTCTTGATGAAAAATTAGTTTTATGTTCAAATATCGTTTAAAGAATAATTTGATTGTTTGAACGTGATTAATTTTCAATATATGAGTTGCCAATACCACTAGAGAAAATTAATTTACCATTTTGTGTGTTTAAAATCGGATTTTAGCATTTTGGTGCAGAGGGAATCGATCCCCCCATGAGGGAACCGATTCCCCCTTTGAAGGGGAACCTATCTCCATTCCTGCCTCAAATCATCAATTTTAACTGGAATTCTCTTCAAATATCATCTTCTAAACTTGCTATCATCATTAAAATCGTGCAAACGACATCAAAATCCACTCAATCTCATCTTTCAAGGTAAAATTTTCTAAACTCTCTATTTCATTGATTTTGAACATAAGACTAGTTTTAATTAGTTCTAGGTAGAAATAGTGATCGGGCATTGATTGTTTAGTGATTAGAAACTAGATATTACAACTAATTTCATCAAAAACACAAGAATTATAAAAAAAGTTAAATTTTCGGAAAAAAAATGATTTTCAAATTATTATGTTTTGATTGAATTATGTTGTTGTTATGAAAACTATATTGTTTTTCAAAAATCTTATTTTTCAATAGTTTTCAAAAACTTTGCCCATTAGGATTGAATTAGAGAACATTGAAATATTGAGGACTCAATTGAGTTTTGGGATTGATTGAATTGCATACATGTGTTTTTTAAATTGC
Organism: Hibiscus syriacus; assembly: GCF_006381635.1. NCBI lineage: Eukaryota > Viridiplantae > Streptophyta > Magnoliopsida > Malvales > Malvaceae > Hibiscus > Hibiscus syriacus. The sequence goes on from NW_024063088.1 coordinate 2,490,103, forward strand.
AGGTTATTCATTCTATTCCGATTTCCTAAATCATGTCCAATCCTAAACGTGCTAGGTCATCATCTAGTCTCTCACACCGTCAACCAAATCCTCCTCCTATTCCTCAAAATCCAATTCCTAATCCTAATCACATTGATCCTAATTTGACTATCCAAAATTCGTGCTTCAATCATCCTGGTCCTAGAAATCATCGTTTTTGGTATTATCAATATTTTGACTCTTACAAAATTCGGGAAGAACGTATTCCTTCTCGTCAACCTATGTTAGATATTAATTTTAAATATCTTCCTCTTTTACAAGAGTGGAAATTTGGTAAACGTTTTGATCTTGAACCCATTGTCTACCACCACCTTGTTCGTATATTTTATTCCAATGTTGTTTGTATTAAAAACCGAGCTGAAACCGAAACCATAGAAGCTCGTTCCTACCTCCTAGGACAATTCTTACATATTAACTCGGATTACATAGCCAAGGCATTAGGATTAGATAACGATGGTATTTCAAATGAAAAACAAATCTTAGGATCTCGTTATAAAAGAAGGGATAGTGCAAGCGTCTTAGACCTTCATGAACATTTTCTTCATTTAATGATTTCTTGGTGGTTTCGACCATCCGGAGGTCGTTATTCTACTCTTAGAGCCTTGGATCTTTGGTGGTTACATTTTTTTGAAAACAATATTAAAATAAACCTACCTCAGATCATTTTTGCTGAAATTGTTGAAACCGTAAACCTTGTTCCTAACAAGAAACTATGTTCATCTCTAGTTTACGGTTGCATTTTGAGTAATCATTTTTCCAAAGCTGGGCTTAGAGTCGGTCTAGATGCCGTTTTTCCCCTTAAGAAAAAATTAATCTTCTTTCCTTAACGAAAGCGGATGGATTAAGGATAAGGAAACCGATGAATGAATTCGATCTTCTGCAAATACTCCGGGAGCTTGTTCTTCATGAGCTCCACCAGAAGCTGATGACGATCCCGAACTTGAGCAATTAATGCTAGACATCGATGAAGCCGGAGATGAGCCTGAACATCCCGAGGAGCAGCCCGAGGAGCAAGCACAACACACGCATCAAATGCCTCCAAATTTTCAATCCTTTATGGAGACATTCGATTTTTGATATGCGACCATGGATTCGCGCTTTACTTCTATAGAGTCCTATTTATCCACAATGGGAGCTCAACAATTAGAAATTTTTCGGGAGATGCGTGCAAACAATGAAGCAACCAACGCGCGTATTAATGAACTCTCTCACGAAATAGTTGCTATGCGAGCTCGTTTTCCTCCTCCTGATCCGGATATGTGATTCTATGTTCTGCTTTGAACTCTAAACTTATTATTTTAACATTTTGAATATTTTGGAATGTTTGAATTTATGGATTGATAAATTTTGAATTTGTTTGGATTTATGGATGATGTGAACTTATAGATTTGGTGTGATTTATTCATTATTGCATCATTTAAATAATTTTAGCAATATGACCAATTTTGTCATGTCACATTAATTATTAATATTAATTATGAAACTAATGGCTAATGTTTCTCTTGCTTGTGATCTTAGCAACTTAAACTATATATAATTGGCTATATATTTCAAAAACCTTGTTTAAAATGTTTTACGAATCTTTTTTGATTTAACAAAAAGGGGGATAAGTGTTCAATGTTTTCAATGGGAGAAGTGTTCAATGTTTTAAAATGGGAGATGTTTTAAAATAGGAGAAGTGTTAAAGTAAGGGGGAGTAATTTCAAAACTTGATTTCAAAATCTTAAAATTACTAAAATGTTTTGTTATATCAAAAAGGGGGAAAGTGTTGAAAACATTTTGATATTTCGATATAACAAATTAAGATAAATGAATTTTAAGATTTTCCAAATGATTTTCTAAGTATATTCGATATATTTATTCGAATATCAAAACATTACTCTAAATCTTTCAAAAATCATTTTTAATCCTTACTCAAGTGTAAATTTAAGTTTTAATCTTAAAACAACTTCAAAATAATTTTACAAAGTATTTCGAACCATTTCAAAGCCAAAAATTCCAGATTTAAGAGGGAACCGGTTCCCCCCTGAATGGTTTTGCTCTGAGAATTCCAGTATGCTCGGAGGGAACCGATTCCCCCCCAGGGGGTAACGATTCCCCCCTTGTATAACGGTCGAAATATTTGAATTTTACACTTAGGGAACCGATTCCCCATAGGGGGTACCGATTCCCCCCACCCTCCAAACTGTTTTATTAATTGTTTTCACACTAAAACGGCTATATTATCTTTTCTAATCATCCCCAATGTTCAGAAGTGATTCAAGGTGTATTTAAGCAAGCTTAGAGGCCACTGATCAATAACAAGAAACATCAAGCAACTAGAATCAAGAGAGAATTAAAGAGAAAGCATCAAACCTCAAGTTTGAGCATTTCAAGCCTATTTTTCATTCAATATTCATTTTACTTTCAAGAACACTTATTGTGCTCAATTGTATTCATTCTTGAGTGTTCTTTTCTTTGTTCTAGAATTGTGCAAACAATCTACCTTGTGAGGATTTCCTTGTAAGTTTGCAAATTTGTATTGTTCTCTTTGGGAGAGAGTGTTCTCAAGAATTTGGGGTATAATTCTTGAGGGTTTGTAAGGTTACTCTTTGTCCTTAAAAGAAAGACAAATTAGTGAATTTTTGGAAAATCCTTAGTGTGGATAGCTAAGGTAGAGGACGTAGACTTTGGTTGAGAAAGTCGAACCACTCTAAATCGCTGTGCAAATTTCTTTCAATTTTTCTGCAAAAGCTTCCACCAAAATTTTTATTACGAATTCACCCCCCTCTTGGCCATATTCGTTAATCGATTAACTCAACAATTAGTATCAGAGCCTAACTCATTTTAAGGTTTAATCGCCTCTTGAGTCGATTCGGGAAGAGTTACATCGATAATTAAAGTCATCAATGGCCACTACATCAAACTTCGACTTTGGTCTCGATTCAATGCCTGCCAACAAGCCTCCTTTCTTCAATGGGGCTAACTATGCCTATTGAAAGAATAGAATGATGTACTTTATTCAAGCAAGTGACATGGGAGCATGGAATGCAATAGAAGAAGGATACATCAAGCCTCTTACTCATCCAAGATTGTGGAGTGAAGGAGAGACGAGAATGTTCCAGCTCAACTCCAAAGCCATCCATATCATATTTTGTGCTCTTGGACCAGATGAATACGGAAGAGTTTCATCTTGTATAACCGCTAAAGAAATATGGGACAAACTTAAAGTCACTCATGAAGGTACCGATGAGGTAAAGAAATCTAAAATTAGTATTCTAACTTTAGTATTCTAACTCATAGCTATGAAAATTTCAGGATGAAACCAAGTGAAGATATCAAAGCTATGACAGATAGATTCTCAACAATTGTCAATGGTCTCAAATCATATGGAGAGATCATTTCAAATGAAAAGCTTGTGAGGAAGTTAGTTTACTCCCTCCCAAAATCATGGCAATCAAAGAAGACGGCAATCATCGAGTCTAAGGATCTAACATCCTTAACTCTTAAAGAGCTAATCGGTTCACTCCTCACTCATGAAATGATGCTTGAAGATGAGGTGGACCTTGATAAGATTGAAGAAAAACCAAAGGAGAAGGAGAAGAAGAAAAACATTGGAGTTTCTCTCAAATCCATAAAAGATGAAAGTGATTCGATGAAGATGACGATGACGAGGAAATGGCATTGTTTGCCAAACGGTTCAGAAAAATGATGAGACCTTACCGAGGAAGGAAATTCAAACGAAATGAAGGCCTAAAAAATGAACCAAAAGAGAATGACCGATCATTTGTTATGAATGTAAAAAGCCAGGGCATGTCAAATATGATTGCCCACAACTGAAGAGAAAGAGTCAATCAAAGAATAATAACAAGGCTCATGTGGCTACATGGAGCGATGAAGAAGGTTTCGATGAAGAGGAACAAGAAGTAGCAAACTTGTGCTTGATGGAATTTGGGGAAGATTCTAAGGAAAAGGAGCATTGCTACAAGGCACGGGAAACAAATCCAAACTCATGGTACCTTGATAGTGGATGCTCAAGACACATGACCGGAGACAAAAGCTGGTTCATTGAGCTTAACGCCAAAAATGGAGGAGAAGTGACTTTTGGAGATAATTCAAAAGGTCACATTGAAGGTATTGGTACAATAGGTAATACCTCTTCCATACAAATTAAAAATGTTTTATATGTGAATGGATTAAAGCATAATCTATTGAGTATTAGTCAATTATGCGATAAAGGATTCAATGTCTTATTTGAAATTAATGGTTGTAAAATCATTGACATTGCATCTAATCGAATTATGCTTGTTGGTCATAGAATAGGAAACATATACATGGTGCATTTAGATTCTATTGATATGACTAATTTATGCCTAGTTGCTAAGGATGAGCATGATAGTTGGTTATGGCATAGGAGACTAGGACATGCTAGTATGAGTGTTTTGCAATGGTTAATTTAAGGAGACCTAGTAAGAGGGTTGCCTAAGCTTAAATTTGATAATGATAAAATCTGTGATGCTTGTGCTAAAGGAAAACAAAAGCGAGTTTCTTTTAAATCCATTAATGACGTATCAACTATTAGAGTATTACAATTGATCCATATAGTTCTTTTTGGGCCAACTAGGACTACTAGCTTGGGTGGAAAACAATATGCATTTGTCTTGGTAGATGACTATTCTCGATATACTTGGGTTCTATTTTTAAGTACTAAAGATGAAGCATTAGAATATTTCATCACATTTTCAAAAATAATCCAAAATGAAAAAGGTTACTCTATAACTAGTGTTAGGAGTGATCATGGCACTGAATTTAAAAATCTTGGATTTATTGAGTTTTGTAATTCTAATGGTATTAGCCATAATTTTTCAGCACCTAGAACTCCTCAACAAAATGGAGTTTTTGAGAGGAAAAATTGAAGTTTAGAAGAAATGGCTAGAACCATGGTTTGTGAAAATAATTTGCCAAAATATTTCTGGGCAGAAGCCACAAATACCGCTTGTTATGTTATAAATCGAGTAATGATTAGGCCAATTTTAAAGAAAACTCCATATGAAATTTTCAAAAATAAAAACCTAACATTAGCTATTTTTATCCTTTTAGATGTAAATGTTTTGTTTTAAACAACGGTAAAGAAAACCTTGGCAAATTTGATGCTAAAAGTGATTAAGGAATTTTTCTAGGTTATTCTTTAAATTCTAAAGCTTATCGAGTATTTAATAAAAGAACTTTAGTTGTAAAGAGTCTATACATGTTGTTTTCGATGATAATCCCCTTCCGAGAAAGGATTCTTGTGTGAATGATGATGTCGGTGTTATAAATACAAATGACGTTAGACGTGACGTTGGAGAACCATCATCAAAGGAAGAAATGAAAAATGAGGAAACTCGTGATCCTCTTGAGAATCCAACCTTGAAGAAAAGGAAGTATCTTATCCAAGAGAGTACAACTATGTCAAGGATGGTGAAATTATAGGTGATCCATCCAAAGGGGTAACAACTCGATCTTCTCTTATAAATATTTGTAATTATGTTGCATTTATCTCATGCGTAGAGCCTAAGAATATTAAAGAAGCATTAAATGATGAACATTGAATTATGGCTATGCAAGAAGAGTTAAATCAATTTGAGAGAAGTAAAGTATGGACATTAGTTGAAAGGCCTAGTAATAAATCTATTGTAGGTACTAGATGGGTATTTAGGAATAAGCTTGATGAGAGTGGTAATATAGTGAGAAACAAGGCTAGACTTGTTGCTCAAGGGTATACTCAAGAAGAGGGCATAGACTATGATGAACCATACGCTCCCGTAGCTAGAATGGAAGCAATTAGAATGTTATTAGCATTTGCATGTTTTCATGAATTTAAATTATATCAAATGGATGTTAAAAGTTCATTTTTAAATGGTTTTATAAAGGAAGAAGTGTATGTGGAACAACCTCCAGGTTTTGAAGATTCAAAATTTCTGGACCATGTTCTTAAATTGACAAAAGCTCTTTATGGTTTAAAACAAGCTCCTAGAGCTTGGTATGAAAGATTGCCAAATTTTTTAATTGAAAAAGGTTTTTCAAAAGGGAAGGTTGACACTACATTGTTTTTAAAGCATAAAGGTAAAGATTTATTAGTAGTTCAAATTTATGTTGATGATATAATATTTGGTTCTAGTAATGATGTTCTTTGCCAAGAATTTTCTAAGCTAATGCAAAGTGAGTTTGAGATGAGCATGATGGGGGAGCTCTCATTTTTCTTGGGACTCCAAATCAAGCAAATAAAGATGGCATCTTCATCAATCAACCTAAGTACGTCAAAGATATGCTCAAAAAGTTTGGACTTGAAAATGGCAAACCTCATGACACTCCAATTAGCTCTTCAACAAAGTTTGACTTAGATGAAGGAGGTAAATGTGTAGATGTTAAATTATATAGGTCAATGATTGGATCTCTACTTTATCTAATTGCAAGTAGACCGGATATTATGTTTAGTGTTTGCTTATGTGCTAGATTTCAATCATGCCCTAAAGAATCACATTTACTAGTTGTTAAGAGAATCTTTAGATACCTTAAAGACACTCCTAGTTTAGGACTTTGGTATCCTAGAGACTCTAGCTTTAGCTTGCATGCTTTTTATGATGCGGATTATGAATATATGCTGATTTCTTGGAAATATGCTGAATTCTTGGTTTTCAAAGAAACAAAATTGTGTTGCATTATCTACTACTGAAGCCGAATACATTTCAGCTGGTAGTTGTTGTGCACAAGTTTTATGGATGAAACAACAACTTTTTGATTATGAAATTGAAGTTGGTACCATTCCTATCAAGTGTGACAATACTAGTGCTATTTGTCTCACTAAAAATCCCATCCAACACTCTAGAACTAAGAACATTGAAATAAGAGATCACTTCATTAGAGACCATGTCACTAAGGAATATGTAGTTCTAGAATTTGTTGATACTTTGCACCAATTAGCGGATATCTTTACAAAACCCTTAGACAAGAAAGATTTTGGACACTTAGGAGAGAATTAGGTTTGACCATCCTATCTTCACTTAGTGTTTAAAAATAATTTTAGAACTTTTAAGAATAAATGAAAATTGCTTATAATAGTAATTTTTGATTGCATTCGTTACTATTCGTTAGGGGGAGTTTATGATTCTTGATGAAAAATTAGTTTTATGTTCAAATATCGTTTAAAGAATAATTTGATTGTTTGAACATGATTAATTTTCAATATATGAGTTGTCAATACCACTAGAGAAAATTAATTTAGCATTTTGTGTGTTTAAAATCAGATTTTAGCATTTTGGTGCAGAGGGAATCGATCCCCCCATGAGGGAACCGAGTGCCCCTTTGAAGGGGAACCGATTCCCCCCCCCCACAGGGGAATCGATACCCCCCTGGGGTTCTAGATTTTAACATGCAGAACCCTTAAAATCTCAAAACCTTATTCTCTCTTTCCTTTCGCTGTTCCCTTTCAACTCTCTACCTATCTCCATTCTTGCCTCAAATCATAAATTTTAATCGAATTCTCTTCAAATATCATCTTTTAAACTTGCTATCATCATTAAAATCGTGCAAACAACATCAAAATCCACTCAATCTCATCTTTCAAGGTAAAATTTTCTAAACTCTCTATTTCATTGATTTTGAACATAAGACTAGTTTTAATTAGTTCTAGGTAGAAATAGTGATCGGCATTGATTGTTTAGTGATTAAAAACTAGATATTACAACTAATTTCATCAAAAACACAAGAATTATAATTTTTTTAAATTTTTGAAATAAAAAAATTGATTTTCAAATTATTGTGTTTTGATTGAATTATGTTGTTATGAAAACTATATGGTTTTTCAAAAATCTTATTTTTCAATAGTTTTCAAAAACTTTGCCCATTAGGATTGAATTAGAGAACCTTGAAATATTGAGGACTCAATTGAGTTTTGGGATTGATTGAATTGCATACAAGTGTTTTCTAAATTGTAGGTTATTCATTTTATTCGATTTCCTAAATCATGTCCAATCCTAAACGTGCTAGGTCATCATCTAGTCGCTCACACCATCAACCAAATCCTCCTCCTATTCCTCAAAATCCAATTCCTAATCATAATCCCATTGATCCTAATTTGACTATCCAAAATGCGTGCTGCAATTATCCTGGTCCTAGAAATCATCGTTTTTGGTATTATCAATATTTCGACTCTTACAAAATCCGGGAAGAACGTATTCCTTCTCGTCAAGCTATGTTAGATATTAATTTTAAATATCTTCCTCTTTTACAAAAGTGGAAATTTGATAAACTTTTTGATCTTGAACCCATTGTCTACCACCAACTTATTCTTATATTTTATTTCAATGCCGTTTGTATTAAAAACCGAGCTGAAACCGAAACCATAGAAGTTCGTTCCTACCTCCTAGGACAATTCTTACATATTAACTCGGATTATATAGCCAAGGCATTAGGATTAGATAACGATGGTATTTCAAATGAAAAACAAATCTTAGGATCTCGTTATAAAAAAGGGATAGTGCAAGCGTCTTAGACCTTCATAAATGTTTACTTCATTTAATGATTTCTTGGTGGTTTCGACCATCGGAGGTCGCTATTCTACTCTTAGAGCCTTGGATCTTTGGTGGTTACATTGTTTTGAAAACAATATTAAAATAAACCTACCTGAGATCATTTTTACTGAAACTGTTGAAATCGTAAACCTTGTTCCTAACAAGAAACTATGTTAATCTCTAGTTTACGGTTGCATTTTTAGTAATCTGTTTTCCAAAGCTGGGCTTAGAGTCAGTCTAGATGTCGTTTTTCCCCTTAAGAAACAAATTAATCTTCTTTCCTTAATGAGAGCATGATGGATTAAGGATAAGGAAACCGGTGAATGGATTCGATCTTCTACAAATACTCCGGGAGCTATTTCTTCACGAGCTTCAGCAGAAGCTGATGGCGATCCCAAGCTTGAGCAATTAATGCTAGACATCGATGAAGCCGAGATGAGCCTGAACATCCCAAGAAGCAGCCCGAGGAGCAAGCACAACACACGCATCAAAAGCCTCCATATTTTCAATCCTTTATGGAGACATTCGATTTTCGATATGCGACCATGGATTCGCGCTTTACTTCTATAGAGTCTCATTTATCCATAATGGGAGCTCAAAAATTAGAAATACTTCGGGAGATGCGTGCAAACAATGAAGCAACCAACGCGCGTATTAATGAACTCTCTCACGAAATGGCCGCTATGCGAGCTCGTTTTCCTCCTCCTGATCCGGATATGTGATTCTATGTTCTGCTTTGAACTCCAACTTATCGTTTTAACATTTTGAATATTTTGGAATGTTTGAATTTGTGGATTGATTAATTTTGAATTTGTTTGGATTTATGGATGATGTGAACTTATAGATTTGGTGTGATTTATTCATTATTGCATCATTTAAATAATTTTAGCAATATGACCAATTTTGCCATGTCACATTAATTATGAATATTGATTATGAAACTAATGGCTAACGTTTCTCTTGCTTGTGATCTTAGCAGCTTAAACTATATATAATTGGCTATATGATTTCAAAAACCTTGTTTAAAATCTTTTACGAATCTTTTTTGATTTAACAAAAAGGGGGAGAAGTGTTCAATGTTTTAAATGGGAGAAGTGTTAGAAGTGTTCAAAGTTTTAAAATGGGAGATGTTTTAAAATAGGAGAAGTGTTAGAGTAAGGGGGAGTAATTTCAAAACTTGATTTCAAAATCATAAAATTACTAAAATGTTTTGTTATATCAAAAAGGGGGAGATTGTTGAAAACATTTTGATATTTCGATATAACAAATTAAGATAAATGAATTTTAAGATTTTCCAAATGATTTTCTAAGTATATTCGATATAATTATTCGAATATCAAAACATTACTCTAAATCTTTCAAAAATCATTTTTAATCCTTACCCAAGTGTAAAATTAAGTTTTAATCTTAAAACAACTTCAAAATAATTTTACAAAGTATTTCGAACCATTTCAAAGCCAAAAATTCCAGATTGCTAAGAGGGAACCGATTCCCCCTGAATGGTTTGGCTCCGAGAATTCCAGTATGCACGGAGGGAACCGATTCCCCCTAGGGAGTACCAATTCCCCCTTGTATAACGGTCGAAATATTTGAATTTTACACTTAGGGAACCGATTCCCCATAGGGGGTACCGATTCCCCCCACGCTCCAAACTGTTTTGTTAATTGTTTTCACACTAAAACGGCTATATTATCTTCTCTAATCATCCCCAACGTTCAGAAGTGATTCAAGGTGTATTTAAGGAAGCTTAGATGCCACTGATTAATAACAAGAAACATCAAGCAACTAGAATCAAGAGAGAATCAAAGAGAAAGCATCAAACCTCGAGTTTGAGCATTTCAAGCCTATTTTTCATTCAATATTCATTTTACTTTCAAGAACACTTATTGTACTCAATTGTATTCATTCTTGAGTGTTCTTTTCTTTGTTCTAAAATTGTGCAAACAATCTACCTTGTGAGGATTTCCTTGTAAGTTTGTAAATTTGTATTGTTCTCTTTGGGAGAGAGTGTTCTCAAGAATTTGGGGTATAATTCTTGAGGGTTTGTAAGGTTACTCTTTGTCCTCAAAAGAAAGATAAATTTGTGAATTTGTGAAAATACTTAGTGTGGATAGCTAAGGTAGTGGACGTAGACTTTGGTTGAGAAAGTCGAACCACTCTGAATCGCTGTGCAAATTTCTTTCAATTTTTCTGCAAAAGCTTCTACCAAAATTTTTATTGCCAATTCACCCCCCTCTTGGCCATATTCGTCAATCGATTAACTCAACAATTGGTATCAGATCCTAACTCATTTGAAGGTTTAATCGCCTCTTGAGTCGATTCGGGAAGAGTTACATCGATAATTAAAGTCATCAATGGCATTACATCAAACTTCGACTCCGGTCTCGTTTCGATGCCCATCAACCAAGCCTCCTTTCTTCAATGTGGCTAACTATGCCTATTGGAAGACTAGAATGATGTACTTCATTCAAGCAAGTGACATGGGAGCATGGAATGCAATAGAAGAATGATACATCAAGCCTCTTACTCATCCAAGATTGTGGAGTGAATGAGAGACGAGAATATTCCAGCTCAACTCCAAAGCCATCCATATCATATTTTGTGCTCTTGGACCAGATGAATACGAAAGAGTTTCATCTTGTACAACCGCTAAAGAAATATGGGACAAACTTAAAGTCACTCATGAAGCTACCGATGAGGTAAAGAAATCTAAAATTAGTATTCTAACGCATAGCTATGAAAATTTCCCAAGTGAAGATATCAAGCTATGACGATAGAAACGATTGTCAATGGTCTCAAATCATATGGAGAGATCATTTCAAATGAAAAGCTTGTGAGGAAGTTAGTTTACTCCCTCCCAAAATCATGGCAATCAAAGAAGATGACAATCATCAAGTCTAAGGATCTAACATCCTTAACTCTTGAAGAGCTAATCGGTTCACTCCTCACTCATGAAATGATGCTTGAAGATGAGGTGGACCTTGATAAGATTGAAGAAAAACCAAAGGAGAAGGATAAGAAGAAAAACATTGGAGTTTCTCTCAAATCCACAAAAGATGAGAGTGATTCGGATGAAGATGACGATGACGAGAAAATGGCATTGTTTGCCAAACGATTCAGAAAAATGATGAGACCTTACCGAGGAAGGAAATTCAAACGAAATGAAGGCCTCAAAAATGAACCAAAAGAGAAGGACTCGATCATTTGTTATGAATGCAAAAAGCCAGGGCATGTCAAATATGATTACCCATAACTGAAGAGAAAGGGTCAATCAAAGAATAAGCACAAGGCTCATGTGGCTACATGGAGCGATGAAGAAGGTTCTGATTAAGAGGAACAAGAAGTAGCAAACTTGTGCTTGATGGCATTCGGGGATGATTCCAAGGAAAAGGAGCATTGCTACAAGGCACGGGAAACAAATCCAAACTCATGGTACCTTGATAGTGGATGCTCAAGACACATGACCAGAGACAAAAGCCGATTCATTGAGCTTAACGCCAAAAATGGAGGAGAAGTGACTTTTGGAGACAATTCAAAAGGTCACATTGAAGGTATTGGGACAATAGGTAATACCTCTTCCATACAAATTAAAAATGTTTTGTATGTGAATGGATTAAAGCATAATCTATTGAGTATTAGTCAATTATACGATAAAGGATTCAATGTCTTATTTGAAATTAATGGTTGTAAAATCATTGACATTGTATCTAATCAGATTATGCTTGTTGGTCATAGAATAAGAAACATATACATAGTGCATTTAGATTCTATTGATATGACTAATTTATGCCTAGTTGCTAAGGATGAGCATGATAGTTGGTTATGGCATAGGAGACTAGGACATGCTAGTATGAGTGTTTTGCAACGGTTAATTCAAGGAGACCTAGTAAGAGGGTTGCCTATGCTTAAATTTGATAATGATAAAATCTGTGATGCTTGTGCTAAAGGAAAACAAAAGCGAGTTTCTTTTAAATCCATTAATGACGTATCAACTAGTAGAGTATTACAATTGATCTATATAGATCTTTTTGGGCCAACTAGGACTACTAGCTTGGGTGGAAAACAATATGCATTTGTCTTGGTAGATGACTATTCTAGATATACTTGGGTTCTATTTTTAAGTACTAAAGATGAAGCATTAGAATATTTCAACACATTTTCAAAAATAATCCAAAATGAAAATGGTTACTCTATAACTAGTGTTAGGAGTAATCATGGCACTGAATTTGAAAATCTTGGATTTATTGAGTTTTGTAATTCTAATGGTATTAGCCATAATTTTTCAACACCTGTAAACAACGCTAAAGAAAACCTTGGCAAATTTGATGCTAAAAGTGATGAAGGAATTTTTCTGGGTTATTCTTTAAATTCTAAAGATTATCGAGTATTTAATAAAAGAACTTTAGTTGTTGAAGAGTCTATACATGTTGTTTTCGATGATAATCCCCTTCCGAGAAAGGATTCTTGTGTGACTGATGATGTCGGTGTTATTAATACAAATGACGTTAAACATGACGTTGGAGAACCATCATCAAAGGAAGAAACGAAAAATAAGGAAACTCGTGATCCTCTTGAGAATCCAACCATTGAAGAAAAAGGAAGTATCTTATCCAAGAGTGTACAACTATGTCAAGGATGGTGAAATTATAGGTGATCCATCCAAAGGGGTAACAAGTCGATCTTCTCTTAGAAATATTTGTAATTATGTTGCATTTATCTCATGCGTAGAGCCTAAGAATATTAAAGAAGCATTAAATGATGAACATTGGATTATGGCTATGGAAGAAGAGTTAAATCAATTTGAGAGAAGTAAAGTATGGACATTATTTGAAAGGCCTAGTAATAAATCTACTGTAGGTACTAGATGGGTATTTAGGAATAAGCTTGATGATAGTGGTAATATAGTGAGAAACAAGGCTAGACTTGTTGCTCAAGGGTATACTCAAGAAGAGGGCATAGACTATGATGAAACATACGCTCTCGTAGCTAGAATGGAAGCAATTAGAATGTTATTAGCATTTGCATGTTTTCATGAATTTAAATTATATCAAATGGATGTTAAAAGTGCATTTTTAAATGGTTTTATAAAGGAAGAAGTGTTTGTGGAATAACCTCCAGGTTTTGAAGATTCAAAATTTTCGGACCATGTTCTTAAATTGACAAAAGCTCTTTATGGTTTAAAACAAGCTTCTAGAGCTTGGTATGAAAGATTGTCAAATTTTTTAATTGAAAAAGGTTTTTCAAAAGGGAAGGTTGACACTACATTGTTTTTAAAGCATAAAGGTAAAGATTTATTAGTAGTTCAAATTTATGTTGATGATATAATATTGGTTCTACTAATGATATTCTTTGCCAAGAATTTCTAAGCTAATGCAAAGTGAGTTTGAGATGAGCATGATGGGGGAGCTCTCATTTTTCTTAGGACTCCAAATCAAGCAAAGAAAAGATGGCATCTTCATCAATCAACCTAAGTACGTCAAAGATATGCTCAAAAAGTTTGGACTGGAAAATGGTAAACCTCATGACACTCTAATGAGCTCTTCAACAAAGTTTGACTTAGATAAAGGAGGTAAATATGTAGATGTTAAATTATATAGGTCAATGATTGGATCTCTACTTTATCTAACTGCAAGTAGACCGGACATTATGTTTAGTGTTTGCTTATGTGCTAGATTTCAATCATGCCCTAAGGAATCACATTTACTAGCTGTTAAGAGAATCTTTAGATACCTTAAAGACACTCCTAGTTTAGGACTTTGGTATCCTAGAGACTCTAGCTTTAGCTTGCATGCTTTTTATGATGCGGATTATGGAGGATGCAAATTAGATAGGAAAAACACCTCCGGTACTTGCCAATTCCTTGGAAATATGATGATTTCTTGGTTTTCAAAGAAACAAAATTGTGTTGCATTATCTACTACTGAAGCCGAATACATTTCAGCTGGTAGTTGTTGTGCACAAGTTTATGGATGAAACAACACTTTTTGATTATGGAATGAGTTGGTACCATTCCTATCAAGTGTGACAATACTAGTGCTATTGTCTCACTAAAAATCCCATCCAACACTCTAGAACTAAGCACATTGAAATAAGACATCACTTCATTAGAGACCATGTCACTAAGGAATATGTAGTTCTAGAATTTGTTGATACTTTGCACCAATTAGCGGATATCTTTACAAAACCTTAGACAAGAAAGATTTTGGACGCTTAGGAGAATTAGGTTTGACTAACATATCTTCACTTAGAAAATTTTTAGTTTTATAAATGTTGCTTATAATATAATTTTTATTGCATTCGTTGCTATTAAGGGGAGTTTATATTCTTGATGAAAATTAGATTGTTTGAATATGATTAATTTTCAATATATGAGTTTCCAATACCACTAGAGAAAATTAATTTAGCATTTTCTGTGTTTAAAATCGGATTTTAGCATTTTGGTGGAGAGGGAATCGATCCCCCCATGAGGGAATCGATCGCCCCTTTGAAGGGAAACCGATTACCCCCCACAGGGGAATCGATACCCCCTGGGGTTCTGGATTTTAACACAGGCAGAACCCTTAAAATCTCAAAACCTTATTCTCTCATTCCTTCCGACGTTCCCTCTCAACTCTCTACCTATCTCCATTCTTGCCTCAAATCATCAATTTAATCAGAATTCTCTTCAAATATCATCTTCTAAACTTGCTATCATCATTAAAATCGTGCAAACAACATCAAAATCCACTCAATCTCATATTTCAAGGTAAATTTTCTAAACTCTTTATTTCATTGATTTGAACATAAGACTAGTTTTAATTAGTTCTAGGTAGAAATAGTGATCTTGCATTGATTGTTTAGTTATTAGAAACTAGATATTACAACTAATTTCATCAAAAACACAAGAATTTTACAAAATTTTTAAATTTTCAAAATAAAAAAAAATTGATTTTCAAATTATTGTGTTTTGATTGAATTATGTTGTTGTTATGAAAACTATATTGTTTTTCAAAAATCTTATTTTTCAATAGTTTTCAAAACTTGCCCATTAGGATTGAATTAGAGAACCTTGAAATATTGAGGACTCAATTGAGTTTTGGGATTGATTGAATTGCATACATGTGTTTTCTAAATTGTAGGTTATTCATTCTATTCCGATTTCCTAAATCATGTCCAATCCTAAACGTGCTAGGTCATCATCTAGTCGCTCACACCGTCAACCAAATCCTCCTCCTATTCCTCAAAATCCAATTCCTAATCCTAATCCCATTGATCCTAATTTGACTATCCAATATTCGTGCTTCAATCATCCTGGTCCTAGAAATCATCGTTTTTGGTATTATCAATATTTCGACTCTTACAAAATCCGGGAAGAACGTATTCCTTCTCGTCAAGCTATGTTAGATATTAATTTTAAATATCTTCCTCTTTTACAAGAGTGGAAATTTGATAAACTTTTTGATCTTGAACCCATTGTCTACCACCAACTTGTTCGTATATTTTATTCCAATGCCGTTTGTATTAAAACCGAGCTGAAACCGAAACCATAGAAGTTCGTTCCTACCTCCTAGGACAATTCTTACATATTAACTCGGATTACATAGCCAAGGCATTAGGATTAGATAACGATGGTATTTCAAATGAAAAACAAATCTTAGTATCTCGTTATAAAAGGGATAGTGCAAGCGTCTTAGACCTTCATGAACGTTTTCTTCATTTAATGATTTCTTGGTGGTTTGACCATCCGGAGGTCGTTATTCTACTCTTAGAGCCTTGGATCTTTGGTGGTTACATTGTTTTGAAAACAGTATTAAAATAAACCTATCTCAGATCATTTTTGCTGAAATTGTTGAAACCGTAAACCTTGTTCCTAACAAGAAACTATGTTCATCTCTAGTTTACGGTTGCATTTTGAGTAATCTGCTTTCCAAAGCTAGGCTTAGAGTCGGTCTAAATGTCGTTTTTCCCCTTAAGAAACAAATTAATCTTCTTTCCTTAACGAGAGCGGGATGGATTAAGGATAAGGAAACCGGTGAATGGATTCGATCTTCTGCAAATACTCCAGGAGCAAGTTCTTCACGAGCTCCACCAGAAGCTGATGACGATCCCGAGCTTGAGCAATTAATGCTAGACAGCGATGAAGCCGGTGATGAGCCTGAACATCTCGAGGAGCAGCCCGAGGAGCAAGCACAACACACGCATCAAATGCCTCCATATTTTCAATCATTTATGGAGACATTTGATTTTCGATATGCGACCATGGATTCACGCTTTAGTTCTATAGAGTCCCATTTATCCACAATGGGAGCTCAACAATTAGAAATTCTTCGGGAGATGCGTGCAAACAATGAAGCAACCAAAGCGCGTATTAATGAACTCTCTCAAGAAATGGCCACTATGCGAGCTCGTTTTCCTCCTCCTGATCCAGATATGTGATTCTATGTTCTGTTTTGAACTCCAAACTTATTGTTTTAACATTTTGAATATTTTCGAATGTTTGAATTTGTGGATTGATTAATTTTGAATTTGTTTGGATTTATGGACGATGTGAATTATACATTTGGTGTGATTTCATTATTGCATCATTTAAATAATTTTAGCAATATGACCAATTTTGCCATGTCACATTAATTATGAATATTGATTATGAAACTAATGGCTAACGTTTCTCTTGATTGTGATCTTAGCAGCTTAAACTATATATAATTGGCTATATTTCAAAAACCTTGTTTAAAATCTTTTACGAATCTTTTTTGATTTAACAAAAAGGGGGAGAAGTGTTCAATGTTTTAAATGGGAGAAGTGTTCAATGTTTTAAATGGGAGAAGTGTTAGAAGTGTTCAAAGTTTTAAAATGGAGATTTTTTAAAATAGGAGAAGTGTTAGAGTAAGGGGAGTAATTCAAAACTTGATTTCAAAATCTTAAAATTACTAAAATGTTTTGTTATATAAAAATGGGGAGATTGTTGAAAACATTTGATATTTCGATATAACAAATAAGATAAATGAATTTTAAGATTTTCCAAATGATTTTCTAAGTATATTCGATATAATTATTCGATTATCAAAACATTACTCTAAATCTTTCAAAAATCATTTTTAATCCTTACTCAAGTGTAAAATTAAGTTTTAATCTTAAAACAACTTCAAAATAATTTTACAAAGTATTTCGAACCATTTCAAAGCCAAAAAATTCCAGATTGCTAAGAGGGAACCAATTCCCCCCAATGGGGTACCGATTCCCCCCTGAATGGTTTGGCTCCGAGAATTCCAGTATGCTCGGAGGGAACCGATTCCCCCTCCCCCAGGGGGTACCGATTCCCTCTTGTATAACGGTCAAAATATTTGAATTTTACACTTAGGGAACCGATTCCCCATAGGGGGTACCGATTCCCCCACGCTCCAAATTGTTTTATTAATTGTTTTCACACTGAAACGGCTATATTATCTTCTCTAATCATCCCCAACGTTCAGAAGTGATTCAAGGTGTATTTAAGCAAGATTAGATGCCACTGATCAATAACAAGAAACATCAAGCAACTAGAATCAAGAGAGAATCAAAGAGAAAGCATCAAACCTCAAGTTTGAGCATTTCAAGCCTATTTTTCATTCAATATTCATTTTGCTTTCAAGAACACTTATTGTGCTCAATTGTATTCATTCTTGAGTGTTCTTTTCTTTGTTCTAGAATTGTGCAAACAATCTACCTTGTGAGGATTTCCTTGTAAGTTTGTAAATTTGTATTGTTCTCTTTGGGAGAGAGTGTTCTCAAGAATTTGGGGTATAATTCTTGTGGGTTTTTAAGGTTACTCTTTGTCCTCAAAAGAAAGACAAATTAGTGAATTTGTGGAAAATCCTTAGTGTGGATAGCTAAGGTAGTGGACGTAGACTTTGGTTGAGAAAGTCGAACCACTCTAAATCGCTGTGCAAATTTCTTTCAATTTTTCTGCAAAAGCTTCCACCAAAATTTTTATTGTCAATTCACCCCCCTCTTGGCCATATTCTTCAATCGATTAACTCAACAAAGTTACATGGTTATATGATCATAAAATATAAGACATGTGACAAGAAATGTGTGAGTACATGAAAGTATAATATTTATGTGAAAGTGATCTATATGACTTTTTGGTCTATGTGAATACAAATATATATGATAATGAGATATGAGACTCTACGAGGATATTACACGATCTGTGTGACAAGAAGCTATGATTATATGTCTATTTGATACGAATGTGTGAATATGGGACAAACATAAATATTAATACCCATGTTATGTGTCTTGAGAGCTAGAGGTATAATTGGCATGCAAAGAGTCGAGGGTCTATGTGGTCCTTCGGGACATATATTTATTCTTTGGAACATGTGTGAAGTCAGGTGAGACACATACTTGATCCCTAGTATGTTTATATGATTCTTAAGGAATGATATATGGTCCTTCGGGACATATATGTATTCTTTGGAACATGTGTGAGGTCTTTTGGAGACACATACTTGATCCTTGGCATATGTATATGATTCTTAAGGAATGATATGTGGTCCTTATGGACATTATTATATGGCACTACGGTGCAATTCTATGTGGCACTCCGGTGCAATTCTACGTGGCACTTCGGTGCATTTATACGAGCTGTGGTGACAGCATTAGTGCACAACCTCTAGAGACTCACATATCAATAGTTCTCACGTATGTACATGGGCTAATCAAGAGAAAATAACAAATATATGTTGTGATATGATAAATTTAATAGCAAGGACATGAGATGTATAGGTTAAGTATATATGTTATGTGATTAAATGATAGTGACTAGTGATGATTTATATGTATGCATGTATTGCTTATTAGATAATCTGATATGATTTATGATGATGTCAGTATTGCTTGGTTAATTGAATGATACGTTGAGTAAAAATGGATATATAAGAGGATATAATTATAAATATAATGTTAATAATAATAGTGAACAAAGGTTAGAGATTTAAAATAATGTGTGATATGTATATGTTATATATATATATATATAATGTTATATCGTTTTGATAAGGTATTATAAGATTGTATGTTCATGCTTGTGTGATTAGTTAGAGTTCTTTTATAATTTAATGCCTCACTAAGTCATCGGCTTAGCGTGTGATTGTTTCACACGTAGGTTAAAGAAGCAATAAGAGAAGCGAAGAGGAGCAAGACAGGTTAGCAACTCCCTTACAAATTTCAGATCAGAAATAGATGATTTAAATGGTTTGGTTAATTTGAATATATTTGGCATGTACTAGTTGATTAAGTTAAAGATGCTCTGATCGATTTTTGGTTATTGGGGTCAATTTATGTCAATAAACTGCTATTATTTTAATGAAAGTTTTAAATTTTCTTTGAATTTTGGTCAAGAGTCAAAGTTTGAAAAGTCAATGTGACACCTCAGACTCGTATTCTGTTCGGGTACGGGTTGGGGCTGTTACTTTATCCTTACTTACAGTATCGATACCTTACCTTTGGTATCGATACTACTTCAATCAGTATCGATATTGTTCATCTTATTCATACCATGTCTTTCAATTTAACCCTATAGTATCGGTACTGTTCTTTCAGTACCAATACCCTTACCCAGATTTTACTTAATCAATTTGAAATTTTCCCACACTTCACTTAAATCTTAAGCTTTTAGCTCCAATCAAACCCTTAAACCTGTTAATTTACACTAACTTGTATCCATTAATTACCCTTTTAACTTCCAATTCTCTATGGAACACTTAAAACTAAAATTCATACCAAATATTCAAACATGTTATCAATCATTTCTAAGACTTCAAATCTTATTCACACCATTGACAAGTCAAATATGCTTTTTGAATCCAATTACTAACCAAATTTCATCCATTCACTTAAAAACTCATTTTACTAATTCACTAATAATTCCTTAATCACTTAGTTTCTTCATCTTTAAGTTTCCTTAATCTTATATACCACTCAAAGCTTTAAAACAAACCCACAAATTAAAGAAACAACCAACTTGAAACATATCTTACCTTAGAAATGAAGTCACGGGGAAAAGAAGAAGAAGAAGATAAAATGCTTCCATATTTTCTTTTCACTATCTCTATGCCCACATGCTTAAAATATCCTTTAAATGAATTTTAAATTCATTTCCTGCAAAAATATCGTAATGTCCTTCCACTCTTCCATCTTTGCTATAAATCCTAGACACAAATCCTAAAATTAGTCCTTGAACTTTTAATTTATTCAATTTAAACCACTAAAATATTAAATTATTACACTGTAGTCACTGAACCGATGTTTGGGGTATTACATTGATGTGGAGGCCATAGAGCTTGTTGTTATGTTTTTAATGGTGAGGTACTAAAATGGACCAAAAAACTAAATGTAAGGTATGGTTTTGAAAAGAAAATTTTGAAAGTTTAGGTACTAAATGGATCAAAACTGATAGTTTAGATACTAAATGTGTAGTTTATCCTAATTAATTTTAATAGATTTTTTAAATCATTCATTTTAATTCAATTCAATTCAATTCTCAATTTTTTTTCTATATTAATTTTATTTTGGTTTTCAATTTATTTTACTAGAATGAACTAGTTTTAAGTTTTTCACACCTATTTGATAAATTTTTTTTATAATTTTTTAGATAGATAATTTTAAAATTTATTTTATTTTTTAATTAAAAATAATTAATAATTCTTATATAATAAAATATTAAGGTGATGTTTTATGTATAGCTTTTTTAATTTATTCATTATTTGAAAGATAAAAATCTTGTTTTTATTATGAAAAACAAAAACAATTATAAAAATAAATTTAATTAAAATAATCACATTTTTTAAATTTATATTTCATAAATCGGCTGGGTCGATTTTTTTTCTCAGCCCTAGATCCACACAAACGATTTCCCCCGATATTAAATCAACACCATTTCTCTAGGGTTTCAAAGCTGCCGCTGCTTCTTTGCTTTCTGCAAGAGAAAACCGAAACGGTCTGCCCGCGCCTGTTCTCCTTCACTTGGCAGCCATGGTGCCTATTTTTCTACATCTCTTTCCTTATACAGATGTACTAATAATATACTTATCTACACCATTGAAGTTGTACTTTGTTTCTTTGGTCAGATTATTCCAGAGAAGAACCGTAGAGAAATCTCCAAAACCTTTTTCAAGGTGCGCATCACTTTCTCAATTTTTCTTGTAATTTGTTAATGTGAAACGTTACTAATTTTTCGTTTCTTAATTGCTTGATCCCTTGAGAAACTTTAGCTTAATTTTGATTCATTGTGACTAGTCCTATGTCTTTTGTTGTTGATGGGAAAATAAAGTGAGCTTTTATTTTATATTTATTCTGCTTTGAAGCATTTAAAATAGTTAGATTTTTTTTAGTTCCGTCCGTGTTTATTTTTATACCTCAAAGCCGAGATCTCAGCAGATGATTGTGTTGTGTTTCTCATTGAAAATTGTTTGTGATTTTATAGAGGGAGTTTGCTATGCAAAAAGGATTACAATCTTGCAAAGCACCCCGAGATCGATGTGCCAAATTTGCAGGTCATTAAACTTATGCAGAGCTTCAAGTCCAAGGAATATGTCCGCGAGACTTTTGCTTGGATGCACTACTATTGGTACCTTACTAATGATGGAATTGAGTTTCTCAGAACTTACCTTAATCTTCCATCAGAAATTGTGCCTGCTACTCTAAAGAAATCTGCAAAGCCCCCTGGTAGGCTAGGTGGCCCACCCGGCGATCGCCCCCGGTAATGCATCTATGAGGGCTTGATACCCTCTTCCCCTGATTTGTTTAAATTTGATCTTTTCCTCTTTTAGTTTGTTTGTGGTTGTTAATGAAGTCTTGCTCGTCTCAATTTTAGGGGTCCTCGCTTTGAAGGGGACCGTCCAAGGTTTGGTGACAGAGATGGGTACCGTGGAGGACCTCGTGGGGGTGACTTTGGTGGTGACAAGGGAGGTGCCCCTGCAGACTTCCAACCATCGTTCAGGGTAATTTTACATTTTGAATTTGGTCTGTGTTAATGGATTAGATCGATTCAACTTACTTTTATGTTATTATCGATACAGTTCGATAATAAATTATACAATGAAATTAATGTAAAATTAAGGTTTTCTTACTGCTTTAGTTGTATGTTAAATTTATACAATGAAAGCATTCAAGAGTATCTTAATTAGTGCTTAATTTTAGGCTCTAGCTTGATAAACGTTGTTTGTTCTCATACTGACTTAAAATTCTTCCAATGATCCCCTTTGTATATTATTGAGGGATTTAGAACTTAGATGATTGTTTGGATACAAGGTCAAGCGAGTTTACAAACAATTTCAGAATGGAATTCATTTTGCTTATATTGGTAAAGATTGAGCATTCAGACATGTCACTCACCGGCAATCTTTATAATATTTTACTTAATGGCGATAGCAGTTTTTAAGTACAACCTCAGAGCTTTCCTTATTTAGGGAGGCTAACTCCATTTTTGTGTTATGTAGAACTTGTGGTGAAGTCCTTGTTTTGACTAATGCCCAATCTCACTTGCACTTGGTACTGTTACTAATTATCGCATGCATTTATGATTCTGCTTCTTTGCTTTTGTTGTGCAGGGTTCCGGTGGAAGGCCTGCCTTTGGTCGTGGAGGTGGAGGCTATAGTGCAGCTCCATCTGGTTCTGGTTCTGGTTTTGCTTGAACCATTTTTTTTACCTGTTGGTTTGAAACATAGTATTGAAGGAACCTTAGAACTAATGCTTTGTTAGCGTACTGTTTTAGCCTTGGTTCAATGTGGAACTTATAAAACTTACAATTTTATGTCGAGTTTTGTGGAATGGAACCGTCTCTGCTCGCTTTTTACTTCAATTTTTTCCTTTCCGTTCTTCCAGAGGAAAACAAATAGTTTTATAAAACCATGTATACTTAAGATTGTTGCTTTTATTTTTTCACGGAATTTTAACTTAAGATTTGAAACTATTCCATCAAATACTAAAAACCCAAACTATGATAAACGAAGTACAGCATTTCTTTTAGTTGTTTTAATGCGGACAAAGAAAACAAACGAGAGAAGCAGCTATTGGATTTAACAAAGCTGAAGATTGACCAACAAATGGACCAGTATATATACTCCCGTATCGCTTCCCTCAGCATCATCACCGCAGTCCACCACTGTTCTCATCCTTGTCGATACTCAAACCCAACTTCAACGTTCTCTGAATCATAGCAGTGAATCTGTTCAGATCATCAAGGCTGAACTCAGATGCCAAAAGAGCTGTCTCAAACAGCAGCAACACAAGATTAGTTATCGGGCTCCGCTCTCTTCCTAAGCTCTTCCATTATCAGAGTTGATCTCCATTGTTTTCATGCTAGACATGTAAGAGCTCATGCCGTTGTCCCTCAAGGCCTGGGCTTGTTGATGAGTTGCCATTCATGTCGCATTTCCTTGATCTTCTTCCTAGATTTAGTCTTCTCGTCAAATCTTCAACATCTCCTTCCTCTTTCTCAAGCTCACCATCTTCGTCATCACTAATCTCTTTCTCAGTTGTCTCAATCCAGAGGTAAATTAGATAGCTAATGCACTCATAGTGCTTCTTCACAAGGTCCCTGATCCTCCTTTCCTCCAACTACTCCATCTAAATAGACAATTTTCCAACTATTAGTAAAGAATACAAATGTACATGATCAAATCTTTTAAATTCTAAAAATGGGTTATAAATGTTTACCTGATCTTCTTTGAGGAAAAGGGTAATTTGAAACCCTACCGAACTGATCTCCATTAACATCCCTGGTCACAGTGAAGGAGCCAACTTGGGGATTCCTAGATGTCTGTTCATCAGCATTGTGCATTGTGGTCTCAATGACTTTCTCAGCGACCAAAATAAGCGGAGTAGAAACCGACACCGAATTGATTAACTGCAGCCTCCATAATTCCTTGGTTCTAGACCATGCAATTGAGCCCAAGTTATTCACCAAATCTTCGTAAAAATAGCAAAGTTCAAGCAAAAAACAAAACAAAACATGCATCTCTTCAGATGACAATAACGTCAATAGAATCTTGGAAAAATACAAATGCCAGTTACCTGCTTTAGACATGCCGATACCACCGTCAATGATCGAGAGGATCATGTTAACCTTGTCTGGTACGAGCCTAATGAAAAGCTCTGGTTGAGCATCGAGTTTGCTCTTATCGGCCAGACACTCAAATGATAGTATGAACTAAAATGATCTCACCTCACATCTAAAGATTGAAAATCGATAGCATAAAACAACCCATATTTTAGTTTCATCCAACTGTTGTTAACTGAAATGCTATAATTTACTGTTGTAATTGTAGTTTTGTAACTGTAATTTGCTGTTATAACCTGCCCTGTTATGGTTTTACATCCTTGGGTTGTGCAAAATAAATAATGTAGGATCAAGTACAATCCAGAAGCTATATTAGTTAAGTTTTAGTAGCTTAGAATTAAAATATTTTTATAAAATATATATAACTAATTTCAGTTAAATATTACTTTTATAAATTATATAACAACTATTAAGCTTGATTTAATGGTTAGATCTTGGACCCTTTTACAAGGGTATCAAATTTGAATCATCTCCATAGTAAACTATTTGATGCATTTTTATCGACTAATAAAATAGTGGCCTTTTTATTGATGAGCACTAGAAAGAATTATTCAATTAAAATGAAATATTGAGGGCTACAATACTTAAAAAAAATAAGATCAAAGTGATTATCTAATCACGTGTTAATGGCACTATATCTATGCCTATATATTATTTATATATCATATAAATTAAATTTATAATGTACAATATTGTAATATAACATAAAAATTAAATTTAATGAAAAGAAAAATATTTTTTAAAATAACAAAATAATAATATGGACAAGTTAAAAACATGCTTTAGTTATTTATAAACATGGACGAATTTGGACAAAATTTGATGTTAATATTGTGCTTGAATAAACATGAAGTGTATTAATCTAATATATAAGTGACTCGACCATGAAAGTCTCTAAGCCCCATTTCGATTTTATTTGAACAGACTTTTGGATCCAAAATTACTTTTGGAGTAATAAACAATGCTAACATATGATTTTTGGATTCAAAAATAAGTTTGAAAAATACCTTTTCATCTTAAACACAAAAGTTAAAATTTTAACTTTTGCATTTGAAAAATATTTTTGGAGCGACATTTCTAACCTTTGTTTGTTATCATATGACAAGTTTATTTATAATTTATAAATTCTATAATTTGTTATCAACAGATAAGCATATAACCGTGTGGTTTACTTTTTCTACATCTATCATGTCAACTTTTTTTATATAATTTTAGATAGGTTATTTAAAATCAGACGATATTGTAAACACATAATTTCGTCCCAGCCTTCTAATTCAAGTTTAAGCTTGTTGGCACGAATCAAGCGACTTAATTGTTCAATGATTTATTATTATTACTTAAGATCCCAGACTCAAACACTACATATGTCAAGGATATAATTTATTGTCAGAAAATAAAAAAAAATCCAACGAAAGCCATCAGCATTAAGTGACGAGTTGAACAAATCGTCGGCATTAGGTGACAAGTTCCACATGTCACTGTAGCTTTCACCCCATTTCCCTAATGAATTCATCATGATCCCCATTTCTCCATTTTTTTTCCAACATCAACATTGACCTCATTTAACTTGGGT
The DNA here is from genome assembly GCF_006381635.1 of Hibiscus syriacus. Taxonomy (NCBI): domain Eukaryota; kingdom Viridiplantae; phylum Streptophyta; class Magnoliopsida; order Malvales; family Malvaceae; genus Hibiscus; species Hibiscus syriacus. Next base: position 2,516,330 of record NW_024063088.1, read on the forward strand.
TAGCATGAAAATTAATCCTTTAAAATATAACATTACGAAAAGCAAATTTAATATGATAATTGCACTGGACTGAAACAGATATGCACTAAAGTTGAGAAAGCATGAAGTACAGAGGTTTTTGACTTTATGGAACCGAAACCAGAAATTAAAAGTGCCATTATATGACTTATTCTATCCTTTTCAGACCATACCATGCTGCCACTCATCGAACCAAGATGCTCCCACACTGCTACTGAAGAGCGTAGTTATCAAGCAATGCATAGACATCTTATGTGTTCATAACTAATGGCAGCTCTAGATTAATGCATCATATTTAGGAGCCCCTTGGGTTGATTGGATCTCCAATCCAAATCTTATTATTATTCATTACCTGCCTCTCTTCAAATCCTTTCAGTGAACCCAGAAGAAACTGGTTGCTGAGATATCCAAGGGCTCTAACTATCCGTTTTCCGACCCTCAACGCAGGTAATCATCCCTAAGATGGTACAGATAACTATGGTATATGGAAAACTATCTAATGACAAGCAGCCATACACGGGATGGCATCATATAATTCTTGAGAGTTCGATGGAAGCAAAGTTACTACACACTCACGGTCTAAACTGCAGAATCTAAAACTAGGGAAGAAGTGAATGACATAGTTGGTGCCTACTGCATATCTCTTTGTTCTAAAGTTATCTAGTCGGCCAAAACAAAGAAACTTTGTACTCTGCTTTGAAGGCCATGAAGTGCAGTGAAGCTCCTAGATTTTAAATGCATATAATGTGAAACAGTATCGATTCTGCATTAAATATCAACTCACAACAGAGATGAATTTTAAGTAGGGATGTAAATGAACAAAGTGTTTGACGAACTGTCGTGAACTGTTCCTATAACGTTTGTTTATGTTCGGTTATTAAGCTAAATAAATGAGTATGAACAAAAATTTTATGTTCATTTAATAAACGAACGAACACAAATAGATGTGTTCAGTTCGTTTATTTTCACGAACAAACTCATTTATTGGCTTATTTATAAGTTCGTTTATCGACTCGTTTACTTGGTTCTTTTATTTATTTTTTTTTTTTAAATATTGATGAAGATAGAAACTAAATTAATATAATAAACTTTGGAGTTCAAACTGTAAAGCCTTAGGAACTTAAGGACTAATGGCATAATTTCACCTTTTTTTACTTGCAAATAAATGAATAAAAAGAGTGTTGGTTGTCAAATATTAAACGAATGTTCGCGAACGATAAACGAAGGAATAGGAATACCTTCAAAAAATGAATAATGAACACGAAAACGATACAGAAAATTTAAAAGAATACAAAATGCATGAACACCTTAAAAAATAAACAAAACACGAACATAACTTTGTTCGTTCATACTCGATTCATTTACACCCTTAGTTTTAGGGCACAAGCAAGAGTTGTATTTGAATACTAAATGAAATCCAATCATTTATCAGCTAGAATTTGAATCATCCATATACCAAGGCATCAGATAAGAACAATTTCTCGTACCTAATCAGATAAACTAGAGGAATTCACTCCAAAAGAATAAGATTCTGAGCGTGAAATGATTTTTGGTGTTCATTGACCAGATTCAAGAGATTGAGCAATTAAAATGCTTCAACTCAACAGGTAAGAAGACTAAACCTTCAAGCAAGAACAATTCACACCGACAAAATTTTCAGACAATCCCACAATGCAATTGAATAAACTTCATCTGGAATCAACAAACACAAAACCTAAAACCCAACTCTACAAGCTTAGCTATATACCAAGTTCAAATCAATAAATAGCAAGAATTCAAAGGCAAACTAACCTTAACTCACTGTACATAACTTCTTAAAAGATCAACTTCATTGTCCCCTACCCTCGGAAAATGAGAAGAAGCCACGCTTTTTGGGTTCTTCCTCGACCATAACAGCCTTCATACTATCCTGCTCAACGAGCCTCCAAGCAGCTTGCTCGAATGCCAATCCTGCAAGGGTCGGCGGCTTATTCAGAACAAGCGGATACCCTCTATTGGTGCTTCGAATGACCTCAGAATCCTCGGGAATCACCCCTAACAATGGCAGCCCCAACATCTCTTGAACATCCAAAACTGACATCATATCTTCTCCTTTTATCATATCGGTCCTTACTCTGTTCACTATCATTTTGATATCCTTATCCCATCACATTCTAACAGCCCCGTCACTCTATCCGTCCCTTAAGCTAGTTATGTCCGGCGTCGTCACCAGAACCGCCTCGTTTGCCGGAGTTATTGCCGTTATGAACCCTGCGTCGATCCCCGCCGGACAATCTATTAGTATGAAATCCGGAGACCTTTCCTCGCGCGCTTTGAGAGCATCGACTAGCCAAACCAACGCTTTCCCGCCGAATCCGATGGGGAGTTTCGATCTGGGCTTGGAAATGCAAAGCAATTCGAAGTTGGACCAACGCTTGTCTCGAACCAATGCTTGGTCCAGCCGGCAATCACCGTTGAGTACCTCGACGACAGTGTAATTCACGCGATTCTCGAGACCTAGGAGGAGGTCTAGGTTACGGAGACCAACATCGGCGTCAATTGCCACCACGAAGAATCCGAGGCGGGCTAAGGAAAGTCCGACATTAGCGGTGGTTGTCGTTTTTCCAACGCCGCCTTTCCCGGATGTTATAACCACCACGCGCGGCGTCTCCCCCGCCAGCTCGGGCTTTCTGTTCCATTGAAGGACAGATGAAATGGGGGCGTGCCTCGATTTTGAGTAGGGTTTTGGAGGCTTTAGGGTTTGCGGATTTGAAAGGGGTTTAAATGAGGGGTTCGGAAAAGTGGGATTAGGGTTTGAGGGAAGAGTCGTAAAGAGAGCATTGTTTATTTGGAATTTAGGAAGACGAGAAGGAGGATATCATTTTATTTTACGCTTGGAATTTGTACTATGACCCGTATCATTGTACGGTTGAGATCTACATCCTATCCGTCCAAGTGGGGAGAACCCTAATCGGACGACAATTGTTTACCCGAGTAATGGTACCTAGGCCTGTAAATGAATTAAACGTTCAGCGAACCGTTCATGAATCGTGCGGCGGTAAGTTCTTTTTTATTTATTAATGAACGAACATGAACAAGATTTTGCGTTCGTTTAATTAAATGAACGAACATGAACAAATGGTTCGTTCGTTCATTTACGTTCGTGAACGTTCGATTATATGTTCGTTTATGTTCGTTCATATTCATTATGTTCGTTCATTTATTCAAACAAAGAGCAAGTTGAATACGTTACGAAGATTATTGAAGTGTTTGGATTTCAAGAAGATTGTTTGGTTAAACAAATTAACTTTAAGACTTTATTATGTTCATATAGTTTTATTATTTATGTTTGTTTTTGTCGTATTCGAATAAATTAACTCTAAAGTTTTCGGTTATATAATGAATTTTAAGTTTTTATCTTGTTGTTTACTTTTTTACATTCGTTTGTTGTGTTCGAATAAGTTTTTTTTGTTTGTGTTGTTCGTTTATGTTCGTCCCCACACCCACTACCCAACTGGAGACGTACCCGGCTAGATCCACCTGACAGCAACATTAAGTTATACATAAGCAACAACATAAAACAAACACGTCCATTAATAAGCATAATAAAATAAATCAAGGATTATCTGAATTAAGTGTTAACAAAGATCTTAAAGTACATAAACACCATAATAAAAGACATAATTAAAGCTTAGAAACATAAATGACAAACACATAATATTTTTGTTCTTTGGCACAACATTTTCAAATTTCAAGCAATACTTGTGACATCTTTCACTCCAATATTACAATCATCATTATCTCTTTCCTCCAATTAAGAGCACTCCAATTTAAATTCAATACTACCTATATATAATAGAAGGCAAAACTAATATAAGTTAGTAAATAAACTTTAATAAGATAATTAAGCACAATTTGACAAATAACATAGACTAAATAATATTACCTTTAATATCGGTCCAATGCCAATTCTGAGCACACATTAATGCTTCAATCGTCTCCAAAAGTAGCGACTACGATAAGGACTGATTACTCTTCCACCTGTACTGAATGTATATTCTAATGGGATAGTAGAGAAATGAATGCTCAAATATCCTTTGCTATAAGTTGGAGAGTTGGATAACTATTTTCTTTTGTTTTCCACCAATTAAAAATATCAAAATCATCAACAAGTGGTATGTTGACAATTTCTAAGTACCTGTCCAAATCATATTTTTTTGAAATTGCATTATTATTTTGCTCTACAAATTCAGCAAACTCGTTCAACATTGTTCATTTAGTTAAATTATCCCTGATATTTGGTTAAATTATAAGTTATATCTTATACAATATTAAGATTTATAAATTAGTCTTTAAAATTATATATAAATTCATAATGGTCTAAAACTTAATGGGTATTTAGTGGGAGGCGGATGTGGGGGGTAAGGTCCAAACCCATCATCCACCCATTACCCGCGAAGGGTGCCACTTTCTAAATCCACATCCGCCACTACCCACTAAAGTTATACCCATCCCCGCCCAATTGGAGCAGATACGGTACGAAATCCACGAAATTGTACCCGTTTGTCATCCCTAGTTACAATAGAGAATTTTATAAATATTATCACATTTTAAATAACATCCAACTTAAAATGTTAAACCTTTTAATATTATAGTCGCATCTTTTTTTCATAATCTTTTTAGCTTAAATTAATTGTCTTTCTTTATGATTTCGCACTAAGAACAGGACCAATCCATTTAAACTACACTGTTTTATTATTTAGATTTTAAAATAATTGTATTTTGAGATGTATGACATTATTGAAGTTTCTTTGGTTTTAAATTTTCTAAAATCGTGTATGTATGTATATATATATATATAATTTTGCTTTCTTCCATGCCTCTTTCTCCATGCTTCAGTTTTACATTTATTATACAAGTGTGTCAGCGTTTCATCCAAGCATTTGGTGGAAAAGAACACATGGGTAAAATGCAATCAGGCCTGTGCCATAGGAAAGTTTCAAATATTACCTACAGAAATGGCAGCCTGTAGTTGGAATGAAGACTTGCCCAAGCACAAGGGTTCTCAGATAATCTTTTCAACGAGGCATGATAAAATTTCAGTTTGGAGGACAAGTGAAACATTTTACATTTGACATCCTCATTGGCTATCCAGAGTTTTAACCATTACAAAACAATCAATTCTTCCAGCAATCATTCCCACTCCCATGTCATGCCATTACTTCTGTCTCCACGGTCATTCAGGATCTTGTGAATTCTTTCACAGCAGTCTTTCCGAATCATGGAAATTTTGAGGTATTGTCCGTGTGGAATTCTGTTGCCAATGCTGCTGAAATGCACTGCCATCCTGAGCCTCAACTTCAGAGCTGCCAGATGGTTTGGCACCAGTTGTGACGAGGTTTTTAAACCAAGCTTGAAAACGGGGGCTTCCACTGTTTGAGTTGCCGGGGCTATCATTACCACCATTAGAACTAGACGTAACACCCACAAGAAAACGATATGCCACTTTGCTAGCTGATACTATCTCCGTCTTGGCTTGTCTCAACTGCAATAATTAACAGTACACTAACTTCAAGTACTGAACATAGCAAGGTTTCAAACTTCAAGCACTGACCATATTGCAATTTTCAGTTTGTGCCTCCTGCTTGTCAGTACACATGCTCAATATAAAATATAAAGACTATGGAAATGTACTATGCAAGCATTTTCTATCTTTGCAATATCAGGATAGGAATGCAGCTCACAATCAGATGTTAAACAAACTTTCCTATTTTGCAAGTTTTAAGGCAAACGCTTCCAACACAAAGCCTATGAAACAGACAATTGGTCCATAAAAGTTATAACACCTGAATACATCAAGAAATACTCGCACTTAAGTGATTAATAGGAAGAAGAAAAGCAATGACAAGAACAGATTCTCCTAGTAAATGTGAACATATGGTAGCATGCATAGCTTGTTTGATGCTAGAAATTTAGAGATTTTCAGCTGATTTATGCAATCATTACTGAAGAAGGGTCACTCACCCGTAAGGCTGTGTTTTCTGCTATTTCTATAGCAGAGTCACCAGCATTAGCAAAACGGTTGACCCAGCCTGTTAAAATTGTAAGAATAGCAAGCCATTGTAAGTTGAAATGAACCCACTGGGAAACACACTCGCGCACACACTAAGAGATCACATTTTATCTCATCAAAATACAGCCAGATATGGGCCAGCAGAACAAGTGAAAGTAAAATGATTTTCCTTAGCTTCATAACCACTGAGAATAAAGTAGCCCAAGCCAAAACCTAAGTAGTTGATATTCAGGTTTATCACCAAAAGGCAGATACATAGAACAGAATAAGCAAAGGACTAAGGTCATGGTTAGCACCCACAAATTAACCGTCTCCATTAAGCCCAACAGTCTACAACTTATATCAAGCAAAAGGCCAGGCCCAACTTACAAAGGTGAGGCACCTAATTGTTGTATTAGTATCATTTTTTTTTATAAGAGTTGTATTAGTATCATGCTATTCGTAAAATAAAAATAGGAAAGAAAAATCCCCCCTCTCCTTGAAAGTTCAACGAAAGGGCTATATTAAAGAATTTGACCATCTGAGAGCGGGTTTGTTGTATTAGTATCATGCTATTCATAAAATAAAAATAGCAAAGAAAAATCCCCCCCGGCGCTCCTTGAAAGTTCAACAAAAGGGCTATATTAAAGAATTTGACCATCTGAGTGGGTGGAAAAACTTATATAGGGAACCGTAAGTTAATAGAACCAAGCCTTTCGCAGACTCATCACAGAAGTGGTACAATTTTTGGATAACAAATCGTAGGAACTTCCGGCCATTTCTACCAAGCTCCTGCAAGATGGTTTACCTTGAATATACAAAAGTTAGTTCTTCCCAGGACCATGGACTCACGATATGTATACATTGGATTTTTTCCAGAAGGACAATTAAACACCCCAGACCCATGCTCACAGAAGCCAAAAGACCATTCCTCTTCTCCATATACCTACCAACAGGGAAAATTAAGTTATTAAACATTTAAACTAGAGAAGTAAAGCATCAATAAAATTTATGATAAAGAAAGTCACGAGAAGCTGACAACAATATTTGTGTACCCATCTCAGATGCCAAACCTGACCACATAAATACTGTCTGAAATGTTCACTTAGGGTAACTAATATGTCAAATGACATCTGTAAGAAAATATTCAGATACAATGATACATACATGAGTATCTGATCCTATGAATTACAGATTTGGTATAAACAAAGTTATCAGGCTCAAGGCGCATCGAGGTGCAAAGTCCTAGAGCCTTGAGGCGCGAAGGGCATGAAAGGCGCGGGATTCACAAAGGCGAGGCGCATGATATCCAAAAATTGTAATACATGTATATTAATGCAATCAAACTCAAATAGATACCCAATATTATCAAGTACTAAGTTTAACAAAAGCATCCAACATGCATAACAAACATCAAATAAAGTCACTGATAATCATCACATCAAACGGAAATGTCACTCACGTTTTTATTAATAGTAAACCTAAAAGTGTAACGGAAGAAACATTATACACTTATTTTTAATAAAAAAATTAAACATCAAAAATTAATTTAAATATGATTTAGACATTTCATTTTATATTAATTATTTAGAAAAGGTAAAATATAGAAATGTTGTTTTGAGGTAAAATTTTAATTACATTAAATTAATATAAACAAATATCCACATCAACCGGTCACAAACGTTCCACGTCATGACTTTATCCATTCCCACAGTACCCGCGACAACTAAAGATTTTTCTTCCCGCCAATCAAAATACGACACGTTACCATAGCTTTTGTGTTTAAAATTACTCACTAATCACTTCCTCCATTTCTTCTTATTCGTACGAAGACAAACCACCGTTCAAAATCCCCCTCACCGACCTTTTTGTTCTTTGAGAAATGAATCCAAATAAGACATCGGAGGATGAACAACACCCATCCATCGCTGCCGTGAACCGCCGTATCCAATGGCTGTCCCTTCACCTGACCCCACTTCCACCACTCAGCTGATATAGTCAGTCTACACCAGATCCGGAGGTCATGCCACACGGTCCCATTACTAGGTCAAGGGCCAAACAATTCAGGGAAGTGCTCTTAACTAAGTGTCTTGAAGCTTTTGATTCATTTGATAACTTAACACTCTCTAATGTTATGTTATATAATGTTTTAATAGCTAAAGAATAACTTAGTATGAATTCATATTATACATGTTATTTTAATATGTTAAACATGTTAGGATAGTTTTATTATCATATAAGCATGATTAGTATATATATCAAGGCAGCATACTTATATTGCATTTCATTAGTTTATTTGCATCATATTAACTCTTAGGCTTTATACATTATCTTACACATATAGGAGATGATACTTAGCTCATGACATCATACTTAGCTCACATTACCATAAACAAAAGGCAGCAAGGTATTAGCTCGTTTTAGCTCAATATCATGAACTTACCTTGTTTCCTTGCACATATAGGTACAATGGAGTATGATGCACGTTGAGGTAGCTTGGTGACGATTTGGAAGTCACATACGCTCACAACAGCTCACAAAGTACAAGGCAGCTCATGGAATGCTAAGGGAAGCTCGATTCAGCTGGAGAAGCTTCAGGCTAGCTAAACTTAGCTAGTTGGACTATTTGAAGCTGAGTTGCTAAAAGTGATGACAAAGGTAGCTGAATGTAGCTGAACATGCTGTTATGGAGCCAAAAGGACTCGGCTAGGAAGATCATTCATAAACAGCCCCATTCCTTGCTAGCTAGCTCAACAACTCAAGCTAGCTTGGAAGGAGACACATGCCGCCCAAGATGGAGCACCATGACCAGCCATCAATTCTATGCGCAAGGCACCCAAGCATCCTAGAGAGGCCATGTGCACGCCTTGTGACCAGACCACCATGTGATAGGCGTGTGACTTCATTTAGGCGCCAAGATGAAGAGTCCTCTTACCATTCGGCCAAGCACTCCTTTCTCTAATTTGCACCACTTGAAGGGTACAAGCACTATTCGGCCAAAGGATATTTTCTTCATTTAAACCGAACCATCCTCTCTATTTGTAATTAAATTATGTCATTTTATAGAGGCACAATGGCTGGCCGAAACCTCTTGTAACCATTCGGCCCATATCCTTCCATTTCCTAAATAGGAAAACATATTTCATTTGTAACTAGACCTTTTATTCAATTAAAGTGAGATTATTCTCTTCTTAAGTCCTGGTGACTTTTTATCGACTTAGCAAGTATTTTATACTTGTGGCGTCACCCCTTTCTTTCATCTTGATACTTCTGGTTCCTAGTTCATCTTCTTAAGTCCTGGTGACTTTTTATCGACTAGCAAGTATTTTATACTTGTGGCGTCAACCCCTTCTTTCATCTTGATACTTGGTTCCTAGTTCATGCGTTTTGACCATCGCAATGGCCGCATCACGCATCAAGCGCCTGATGCGCGCTTTTTTAAACCAAGATCCAACCTTCACCCTAACTCAACATGCTAACGTACACCAAGTCGACCAATAAACTCGAGGTCGACAAAGCCTTCCTGAAGAGCTACATGAGAGGGAAAAACAGGGAAACACAAGAAAATCATTGAGTTCTTCGAGTCGAGGCCCGATTTGCAAACCCCAGTGGGGATTCCGATGAAGGAACACAAGGTTTTAAGCCCACATCGCGCATCGACTGAGCCTCGCGCCTCAGAGCCTTGCACCGCCTCGCTCCTCAGAGCCTTGCACCGCCTCGCTGAGCCTAGGTGCGCTTAGGCTATGTGCCTCGCTTTAGTGTTGAAAAATCCCCGTTCAGTGAGCCTCTGCGCTTTTGCGCCTAAGGCGCCTTTTTACAACTATGGGTATAAAAAAATTAGACTATAGAAAACAAGAAAATATCAAGGATTATCCATGAGACTAATGACAAATGAATCTAAATTTGCCAAAAAGGGAAGCAGCCATTTCCAGTACCCAAGACTGCAAGAATAAGAAATAATTTGTCCTCTATGCGTTTCATCAGTAACATAATTTAGTCGAAGCATAGAGAAAATCTTCTATAAGTTCTTCAAAAATAAACTTGATACAAATAATCAACAGAAACCAATCATTTCGTTGCAAAACCCTCTACAGCAAAAAACGGCAGAAATTTCAACTTAAAACTTAGTAAAGTCCTCTGGTCTGTAACACTTTGGTCACTTCTGAGGACACTGCAAATCTCTAGAGTTCACTAGGTAAACTAGATAAATTAAATGATAAAACAGACTACCAAGAAATAGGGAAACTATAAATATTTACAGGCATTCTCTTTTCCACTTCCCAGCTACCTTGAAGTTGAAATTAACCCTTTAACCGAACCAGATTTAAAAACCGCCATTTTTTAACATTGTTTTTATCTACAATATGCAGCAATACTCGAATGAGAACCAAGAACCAAACATCTTGTAAAATCGGCGTCAATTATTCAGGATAGATTGAACAAGTTAAATCCTAGAAATTAAACACCGATAAAAAAATCACATACCAAGAACCCTAGATCTCACAGAAGCACAGGAGTAAAAAAAGTAATGGAAAAGCGAAAGTGGAAGAAGAGATGGACCTGAACGGCGCTGTGGAAGATGCCGCGAGGCCTATTCCGTCCTTGAAGATCTTGTTGATTTGGAGAATGGTAGTGTTGGTTTTATCGGATCCACTGTTGGTCACATCGTATATGTATTTCACCTCTGTCATCTTAACTTCAAAAACCTAAACGCCTCTCTCTCTCTCTCGATTCTAGACCTAGTCTCCCAAAACCTTCTCTTCTTTTCTTTTCACACTTAAAGCTCCCACTCCAACGATTCAATTCCGTTCAAAAGAAAAGAGTTGGACTCTCTAGTCTTTGCTTTTGCGTACTCCTTGGGATTTTCTTACGCCACACCACAGTGGCAAGTAAAGTAATTCCTTTTTCCGACTCGAAATGCTCAAATCCCGGAATCTCCTTCTCCTTCTCCTTCTCCTTTAAAATGTTTTCAAATTGCTTAAGAATTTGGATTGAAAAGGACGAGATTTTTGAACTGGCCCTTGGAAGTCAGTTAAAATTACGGAAACGGCCATATGCTTTTTTATGTCTATATTTCTTTTAGGCTTAATACACTTTTACTGCCTAAACTATCTCAAATTACGATTGGGTACTTAAAGATTTTTTGCTAAAAATATATGTTTAACGTTTTTTCCGTTACTTTTAAGTGCCATCGTTATTTTTTAAAATTTTAATTTTTTAATAATAATAATATTTAAAAATAAAAAAAGAAAAAAAAAACCACTCCCCGTGTCGTCCCTCTCCCTCCCATCCCCCACCTCCTATGGTGAAGGGTCACTCCCATTTGGGTTTTGTTCGAAGCAAGACGAGGAACTCAACGGTGGCGGTTGTGTAACGTACGGACGACTACAGTCGTCGAAATTGTCGGAAAACAACAATAAAAGCCTAGAAATCTGACGACTCTCGCAACATTTTTCACGACGTCGACGCAATTTCACGATGGGTGGAGGATTGAATTTTGGTTGTGACGGCGAGATGGTTTTGACAGTGTCAACTGTGACGGCCACAAACCAACAACAGTCGATCGACAGAGAAATATGTGAAATTTGGGATTTTTTATTTTAAAAAAATTATAATATTAAGTTTTATTTTAAAATAAATAATTTTTAAAATTTTATATGCGTGAAACGTGTCAGATAATGACTAAATTCAACCGTTGCGGTCTAAGAACTAAAAGTATAAAGTTGAAACGTTAGACACTTAATTTTAAAAAAAATCTTTAAACACCAAATCATATTTTAATGTATAGTTTAAGCATTAAAAAGTATATTAAGCCTTCTTTTTACCATTTTTAACTGATGTACTTTAATTTTTAAATGTGATTATACAAATTCTTTTTATTTTCTTATTTCTTTATTTTGGTGGTATATATATTTTTGTTAAAGAAACATATTACGTTATAAAAATTATATATTTGATTACAATATAAATTAAATTATCCTTATTTTAAAGAATATTAAAGATAATCATTATTATTATCTTAATTTTAAAAGAAATCAAAGGTTATATGTTAAATTTATAGCGTTTGAGTATTTTCGATGAAACAGATATTGGATCACGTTAAGGAGATGAAAAGAGTAAATTGAAAATTTTGAATCTAACAATTATTGACGATGGTGATAAATGGCGACAAGCAATGACTGATGCTAATGTTAAGAGACGGTTGATGATGAGACATTTTAAATTGATTCACGGATTAAATTAATATTTTATTTAAAATTTAAGAATTAATTTTTTATTAACGATTCATATCATTACATTAATAAAATTTAATATTTTAAAAATAAAAAACCTATAAACTAATGACGTAAGTGGTAGAAAATTATAAATGTATATAGATGGTTAAAATTTTTTTTTTTAAATTCATAGATAAAATAAAAATGAACACTTATTAAATGAAAGTTATCATTCCAGTAGTTTGTCCTTGTTTTTACAAGTGTGGGGCACCGAGTTTCTGAAATAATTCGCAGCCCCGAGTTGGATAAGATGCCTTACGCTTGTCCTCACGTTATGCAATTATTTCCTCTTACGCAAACACCCACATCTTTTGCATTTTTTTCTTTCTAGGTTCACTTATTTAAATGTTAGTGTAAGTTATACGGTGACCACTAAACTGTTATTCTTTTTTATTTTGATTACTAATGTTTTAATTCGATTAATCAGATCACCTAATTATTTAAATAGTTAAATTAAATCATTTGTCGTTAAAACTTAACAAAGAAGATGATGTGTCGGTTAAAAATTTTGATATAATTATTCATTTAATCTCTATTACTTATACAAGGTATCAATTTGATCATACTTTTAACTAAATTCAATATATTTAATTATCTAATTAGATTATGACAGTTATCTGTCTATAGTTGAATGGTTAAATTTAATTAATTCACCAATATTTTTCCTCCGATAAGAGGGTGTGTTACCCTCTTATTACAAGAGGACAAATGAAAGAAGGTGTTAGCATTAAAGAGATCTGAACCAGGGGCGCTTGGATCAACATGCACATAAGCAACTACTAAGGTAAAGGGATTAGATGGTTTATGTTTTATGACATATGGTACATATTTTTGTATACTAATATCAAAATTTTAATATAAATTCATAACATTTTATACATCTTAACTTAAATTTATATCTTAATTTTAAAAAATATATTTTATTTTTTATTCAACTTATTAAATATTTTTTTTGAATGAAGGAGAAGCTAGAGGAATTACATCAATGAAATCGTAGGAAAGGAGGGCCGTAAATGTCCCTTTGTAAAACAGAACCGAGTCCTCCTGGAGGAGAGCTGAAGAGAGACAAGGAACCATCATGTCTAGTTGTAGACTTGACCATGAAATCTGCTGGACTATTAGCTTCACGCTTAATCAGATGGAAATCAACATGCCAAGCGTGGCAAAGGAGAGAAGAAGTCATATGAACTTGCAATAAGGGACTATCCATCGAGGCATGAAGCAGTATACAAATAATTTTTTTATTTTAACTTAAAAATGTATTTTATTCTTAGATTAACTTTATATATATATATATATATATTATTATTCTTTTATTAACTTAAGATAATAATAAAATAAATTTTTTGAGTTAATTAAAGAATATTATATATATATATATATATATTTGAAGTTAACATAATAAGAAAATATAATTTTAAGTTAATAAAAGAATAAAATATATTTTTAAAGTCAAGATAAGAATAAAATATATTTTTAAGTTAAAATAAAAATAAAATCTATTTAATAAGTTGAATAAAACAAAAATATATAGTTTTAAACTTAGGATATGAATTTAAGTTAAGAAATATAAAATGCTGTATTTAAATTAAATTTAAAACATCAGCATACCAGATATATACAATATATTGCAAACTATAAATTCTATGGTGTCCTTGCCTTAGTGGTTACTCATTTGCTTGATACCCCAAAGTACCTGGTTCAATTCCCACAAATTCTACTTTTTTTTCATTTGTTTTCTTGCAATGTCACCTTCTTATTCGAGAAAAATAAATTTAAACGAATTTAATTAAAATTAGGATTAAATTGACATTTTGTGTAAGTAATATGAACCAAATGTGTAATTATACCAATTTTTTTTTAACTTAAACGTCATTTTGTTTGTTAAATTTTAACGGCAGATGGCTTGATTAAACCATTTAAATAGTTAGATTGTCTGATTGATCAAATTGAAACATTGATGGTCAAAATGAAAATGAGCAATAATTGAACGGTCACCCGTACAATTTACCCTATATTTTACTCAAATAATATTTTTTACTGTTCACGCTCGTTGTTAAATGTTTCTAGTAATAGAAGAGCAATTTTCAACTTTATAAGTAAGGTTAAACATCTAAAAATTATTTAAAATTATGATTAGAAATAGGAATGGCAACGGGCGGGTTCAGGGTGGGTTTTGCTCGCCCCGTCCCCGAACCCGAAATGAATTCTCATCCCCAACTCCGACACGATCCCTGTCGGGTTTTTTATCAGAGCGTCTCGTCAGGGATTTTTTTTGCCCCGTCCCCGTCCCCGACCCGAAATATTATACTCAAACTCGAACTCGAACTCGAACCCGAACCCGAAAATATTATATATATATAATTAATATAAAAAATATAAAATATTATATATATATATATATATATAATCGGGGCGGGGTGGGGCAGAGATACCTTGCCCCGTCCCCAAACCCGACCCGAAAAAAATCCTCGATACCCGACCCGATATCATTCAAACCCGACCCGAACTTGATCGGTTTCGGGTTTCCTTGTCGGATTCGAGTAATTCTGTCATCCGTAATTAGAAAACTAATTTTTTACATAACCTTATAAGTTAAATTTTCTAGTTTTTTATGTGGAAAATCACTTTTGGTAAATTTATATTTTTATCCTCAATTACTATATTTTTTATTTACAACATAATGTATAAAAAAAATATTTTATCTTTTTAAAACTATATTTTAACAACAATTTCAAATAATTAAATTTTAAATTATACTTTTCAAAAATATTTTTAAAATTATTATTTTACAACACTTTTAAAATTATTTTTCTAAAGCAGTAGTTAGTCAAAAACAACTTTTTACAGAAACTGTTTATTAAACACATGATAAAGTCACTTTCTAAAAAAAAACTGTTTTATGTTGAGATGATATAAGATGTGAAAATCATCTTTTTAGGAAATGTCTTCTGACACCTAAAATCACATCAATTTCAGATTTCATTTGGTGATTTATGGTTTTAATTATTACATTATTAAATTAAGAATTTAAGTTAAAAATCAATCCCTAATATATCTCATTGTTTGAATTCTAGTCCCTAACTTCATTTTTTTTGGGTTAAAATAAGTTATTAAGATATAAAATAAAGTCATACACCACTAATTTAGTTATAAATCGGAATGATAACAAATTTATATTTCCCAATATGAATAAATTAGTCAAATTATAAACATTAAAATTCCTTAAAATATTTTATTTTTGAATTTAGTTCCTAACTTAATGTTGAACACACTTTGATATTTTGATATACAAAAATGTTAAACAATTTTAACAAATTTTAAGATTATATTTGTTTTGATCATTCGAATATATAAATTGTTTTTAAGGTTAAAAAACTCTATTTCACTCCTCATTATTTTAAAAAAATGAGTCTTATATGGAAATATCTTTGAAGTAAATTATACTAAGGGTTTCGAACTTCAATCTAGTCAAAAATTCATTTTAAGTATAGTAGTACCGATACTACATGAACAATATCGATATTGTTTATGAAGTATTGATATACTATCGATGTTGAAGCCCAAAATTATGCAGTAGTACCGATACTGCTAAGACAATACCGATACTATCTGTAGGTTTGTCAAAACAAAATGTTATTTTGGTACCGATACTATTCCAGTACCAATACTACTTTTCATAGTAGTATCGACACTCCACATGGTAGTACTTATACTACCCTTTTGTTTTTGAAAATTGTCAAATTTCAGTATGCTTATTTGGTACCGATACTAGTCCCAGTATTGATACTACTAATTATAGTAGTACCAATACCCCTTGTATCAGTATCAATACTACTTTTCTCCAACGACTATATTTATTTAATGCATGGAGTATCGATATTCAAAGCCCGAGTACCAATACTACAAGCTTGTGGCAACATTTATTGTGGGAAACTACCTCCCAGCGACTCTATTCACTCCCACAACAACCCAAATGATTAGAATTTAATAGATGGAGTATAAAAACAATATCCCAAGTCATATGTGAAGACAAGATATCAAAAACAAATCCAAAAACAACAAATTTGAGCCAAAATCAAGTCAACATTCTTCAACATTCCTTTTGCTTTCAAAGAACACTTTTGTACTCATTTGTATTTATTCTCAAGTGTTCTTATTTGTTCTTGAATTGTGCAAACACATTCCTAGTGAGGTTTTTATAAGTTTTCAATTTCTAGTTTTCTTTTTCAGAGAGTGTCTCAACAATTTGAGGTATAATTCTTGAGGGAGTTGTAAGGTTACACCTTATCTTCAAAGGTAGCTACAAATTAGTGAATTTGTGAAAATACTTAGTGTGGATAGCTAAGGTAGTGGATGCAGACTTTGGTTTACAAAGTCAAACCACTCTAAATTCTTGTGTTCAATTTTTATATTTTCTCTTCAAGCTTCCACAAAAAAATTTATTTACCAATTCACTCCTCTTGGCTATTTCATCTATTTGATTGACTCAACAATTGCTATATGCTAGACTTCTTGGAAGGTTTAACCTGTAACATCCCAAACTACGGGTTAGTGATCAAACTGTAAACTTTCAGAATTTGGTGATTAAAGTGGAAAAGTTCAATGATTTATTTGAAAGTATTTCCTGAAGGGTTGTTAGTAATTATTGAAAGAGTCAAAGGGCAAATAGGTCATTGAACAAGAATAATAATTAAATAAAATTTAGTGGGTATTATAATACCCATGTGATGCATGTGTGAAGAGATAAGTTTCCAAACTTATCTTCTTCATCTTTTTTTCTTCTCCAACGTGTCCAAGCTAGAGCAAAGGTGAGTTTTATATTTTGTTGATTATTTGTTAATTTTAAGAGTGAATTTTGATCATTAGATGATAACTAAGCTTAAGGAAAGC
Organism: Hibiscus syriacus; assembly: GCF_006381635.1. Lineage (NCBI taxonomy): Eukaryota > Viridiplantae > Streptophyta > Magnoliopsida > Malvales > Malvaceae > Hibiscus > Hibiscus syriacus. The sequence continues at coordinate 2,533,547 of NW_024063088.1, forward strand.
TTAAGTTATCTTAAAATCAAAAGATGAAGAAGTTACGAAAGATTAAAGAAAATGAGTTTTTAAGTGAAATTTGGAATAGGAAGGTTTAAATGAATTTAGAGGATAAATTTGACTTGTCATCTATGAGAATAAGAAGTTAGAAGTGTTAGAATTAAGTTTGGATAACATGGAAAATTTGGTATGATTATTGATTTCTATATGGAAAATAGAATTTTGAGGTTTAAGATGAAATAAATAGATATAAATAAGTTAAACATGTATATTTGAGTTAAGAATATGAAAGGGAATGAAACTTGAAGAATTGAAATTGAAAGAGTGAATTTTCGTGCAATGAACAATGATTTCTGGGTAGGTGCATCGATGCATTAAGGGGTGCATTGATGCATGGATATTCCGAAGCTATTCTGTGTACCGATGCACCCATAGTGCATCGATACACTCTTAAAGGAAAAGCTAAAATTTGGTTTATTAAATTAGCCTGAGTTATTAACATCAAGTTATAAGGTTTAGGTTTTTGATAATCATATCGGAATTTATGTTTATGTAGATATTGAGCCTAAACAAGTTCAGGAACAATCAAAGAATTAGGATCGAATCAAAGCAAGGCTAAGGTGAGTGCAATTTAAATTGTACTTATGTGATTGATCAAACATTGGCTTGTGATGAGCCAATGATGGAGTTACTATGGTAAAAAGTAACTTATAAAATGTTATGTGATTACTATGTGTGTATTAGTACATAGAAATTGATGTATGTTATTATATGTTACATGATTTACATGCTTACGTGGAAATGCAACATATGATATATGTTACTTAATATGACATGCAAGGTTACATGAACAAATGAGAAATGATAAAAAGCCATATGAAATGATCTATGTGAATACATGCATTTGTGATACGTGTTATATGGTATTAGATATATGTTTACACATACATGTGGTATGTGATAGAAGAGAAGGAACATGTGATTATGAGATCAATGATTACACGTACATGTGATACGTGACTGGAAAAAAAAAGATATGTGTTTATAAGAGAAAGGATACGAATAAGTAATGTGAAATGTTATAAATGATAATGCCCATGTTATGTGATATGAGAGCTAGGGGTATAGTTGTCATGCCAAGGGTCGAGGGTTTACCTATGTTCTTCGGGACATATGGAATGTTTACCTATGTTCTTCGAGACATATGGGCTGTTTACCTATGTTCTTCGGAACATATGGACTGATTACCTAGGTTCTTCGGAACCTATAGACTGGTCATTCGGGATAATTATACGAGCTGTGGTGACAGCATAATAGTGCACAACCTCAATGTACTCACATACCTTAAGTTCTCACTAGTGTACATGGGCTAATAAAGAGATTAAACAAATATACTGAAGGTGATATGCATATGTGATTTATTATATGGAATAAATTACAGGATTCATGTATTGGTTATATGAAAGCATATGTTTTAGTTATATGAACTGTATTACATGAAGTATATGATGTTAAGTGTATTTCTTTATGAAATGATATATGATGTGTATTAATGATAAATATATGATTAAATGATAAAAGGTATTAATGATAATAAGATGATAATGATAAGGAAGAGGATAATCATATATATACATGTGTGGATTTGATATATGAATAGAAATATGATAGCATATGTGCATGTATGTAATTTAATATATGAAATGTTTTATGATTTTTATTATATGATTTATATGCCTCACTAAGTCGTAGACTTAGCGTGTGATTGTTTCACGCATAGGTTTTGAGAAGATGAAGATTGATAAGAGTTATGCAAGAGAGGTCAGTTCTTTTTTCCAAAGATCATATCAGAAAAGAGACGTATAGTATGTATTTTGTAATAAGGAAAGTAGTTGACATGTAAATAAAGGATTAAATATGATATGTTCTAATCGGTTTTGAAAAGTCATTCGATTAAGTTTTGTAATGTTTTAAACGTATTTATGTAAGTATAAATGCAAATAAATGAACGGTTAAATTTTTACGAGTGTTATGTACAATTTACGAAAATCACTGTAGTAGTGCATCGATGCACAATTGTCATTCGAAGTTATATGCATCGGTGCACTGTAGCAATGCATCGATGCACTGTAGCAGGTTACTGTTCATACCATATTTTACTGTTCATAAAAGGTATATTTTCTTAAATTGATTATAACGAGCATAATTTAATAATATATGATCATATTTTCTTAATATAAGTTCAAATGTTCAGTTATTTTACAGGAACAAAGGTTTTAAAATGTCAATATGACATCTCGGACTCGTATCCGGGTCAGGTACGGGTTGGGGTGTTACATAACCACCTCTTGAGAAGATCCTAGAAGAGTTCAATCATCATTCAAGTTATCCATGGCCTCTACATTAAGTTTCAACATTGTTAATGATTCTCAACCTATCAACAAGCTTCCATACTTCAATGGAGCCAACTATGTCTATTAGAAGAATAAGATGAAACTAGAAAATAATTTAGGAGCATGGATCATCATGATGAAAGGTTACTCTACTCCAACTAGAGAAATATAGATTTGGAGTGAAGAAAAAAGAAATTATTCCAACTCAATACAAAGACAATGCACATTCTATTTTGTGCACTTGGCCCCGATGAATATCAGAGAGTATCATCTTGTTCCAATACCAAGGAGATATGGCACAAACTTGAAGTTACTCATAAAGGAACAAATGAGGTAAGAGAAACTAAAATTAGTCTTCTCAATCATAACTATGAAAATTTCAAGATGAGATCGGATGAAGACATTAAAACTATATCGATCATTTTTTGGTTATTGTCAATGTTATCAAAGGCTTTGGAGAAGTCATTCCTAATGAGAAGCTCGTTAGGAAGATGATCTATAGTCTTCCCAAGTCATGACAATCCAAATAGACCGCCATAGTTGAAGCAAATAATCTAAAGACCCTCACTCTAGATGAGCTCATTGGGTTTTTTTTTCTTGCCCATGAGATGATGGTAAAGGAAGATGAAGAAATGAAGGAAATAAAAAAGAAGAAAAAGATTTGTGTTGCTCTCAAGTCCACCAAATAAGAAAGTGACTCAAATGATGAAGATGAAGATGAAGAAATGACAATATTTTCCAAAAGATTCAAGAGATTAATGAAGTCAAACTAAGTAAGAAGATTCCAAAGAAAAGAGTGCTTCAAGAATGAATCCGATGAGAAGGATCCTATAATTTGCTATGAGTGCAAAAAGCCCGAGGATGCCAAATTTGAATGCCCACAATTAAAGAAAAAATGATCCTCCAAGAACAAACACAAGGCATATGTAGCTACATGGAGTGATGATGAGTCATCTAATGAAGAGGAGAAATAGGTAGCCAACTTGTGTCTCATGGCCATTGAGGGAGAATCTAAGGTAACCTCTAACTCATCTAGATTTAATGAATATTCTTTTGATGAGTTACAAGAGGCTTATGATGAGCTGACCTCAGAATTTGAGATCATGCTTTCAAAACATAAGAAAAATATTTCAAAATTGAAAAAAAATGATCTCTTATCCAAGATCAACAATGAACTTGAAAGTAAGGTCAATGATATGCAAGTCAAACTTAAAGAGTTTGAAAAGAAAAATCATGACTTGCACAACCTAATTTGCAAGGCTTTTTTTCTAACAAAGTTGGAATAAATTGTTTTGAAAAATGACAAACTTCTAAATCCAACTATGTTAGAAATAACTTTAGACCATACAATCATAGAAGTTCCCAAAGAACCTCAAATGAGAAAGTTATTAGAAGCATATGGGTTCCTAAAAGACTCATTACTACTAAGGACAAAGATATTCTAGAAAAATATATACCTAAGGGGACTATATTATTGGGAACTAATGCCTATGGACCCAAAATAATTTGGGTACCAAAAATCAAAACTTGATCTATGTTTGTAGGTGGAGGAGCATTGCTACAAGGAACAAAACAAAAGTTCAAACTGATGGTACCTTGATAGTGGATGCTCAAGACACATGACCAGTGATAAGAGCCAGTTCTTAGAGCATAAAGCTAAAAGTGAAGGAGTAGTAACCTTTGGTGACAACTCAAAAGGTCACATTGAAGGAATTTGTTCTATTGGTAAAAACTCTTCCATTCCTATTGAAAATGTTTTATATGTGAATGTGTTAAAGCATAATGTTCTTAGTATTATTCAATTATGTGATAAGGGATATAATGAATTATTTGAGTCTAATGGTTACAAAATTGTTGACATTGCATCTAAAATGATTATGCTCGTTGGTCATAGGATATGAAATATTTACATGGTGCATCTAGATAATATTGACATTTCTAATGTATGTTTGGTTGCTAAAGATGAGCATGATTATTGGGTGTGGTATAAGAAACTTGGACGTGCTAGCATGAGTGTTTTATAAAAACTTATTCAAAGCAATCTAGTAAGAGGCTCACCTAATATAAAATTTGGGATGCATGTGCTAAAGGTAAACACAAAATAACTTCCTTTAAACCTATTAATGATGTATCATCTAGTATAGTACTATAATTGATCCATATAGATCTTTTTGGGCCTATTAGAACTACTAGCTTGGGTGGAAAACAATATACATTCGCATTGATAGATGATTACTCTAGTTTTACTTGGGTTCTTTTCTTAAGTACAAAAGATAAAGCTTTAGAAAATTTTATCTCTTTCACTAAAATAATCCAAAATGAAAAAGTTTACTCAATTTCAAGTGTTAGGAGTGACCATGGAACCGAATTTGAAAATCTTGGTTTTGGTGATTTTAGTAACTCTAATAGAATTAGCCATAATTTTTCATCCCCTAGAACCCCTCAACAAAATGGAGTTGTAGAGAGGAAAAATAAAACTTTAGAAGAAATGGCTAGGTAGGACCATGCTTTGTGAAAACAATTTGCCAAAGTATTGTTGGGCTAAAGTCATAAATACAACTTGTTATGTGATTAATAGAGTAATGATTTGGACTATTTTAAAGAAAAATCTATATGAACTTTTCAAAAATAAAAAAGCCTAACATTAGTTATTCTCATCCTTTTTGATACAAGTGTTTTGTTTTAAATAATGGAAAAAACAATCTTGACAAATTTAATGCAAAAAGTGATGTAAGGATTTTTCTTGGTTACTTTTTAAATTTTAAAGCTTATTGATTGTTTAATAAAAGAACTATATTGGTAGTTGAGTTAATTCATGTTGTTTTCGATGATAATCCCCTTTCGAGGAAGGATTATTGTATTGATGATGATGTAGATATCTTAAATAAAAAAGAAGTTGATGAATCATCATTGAAATAAGTAAATAATGAGGAAACTCAAGATGTCTTCAAGAATCTAATTCTAGAGGAAAGTTTAGTCACATACCCAAGGGAGTAAAACTATGTCAAAGATGGTGAAATTTTGGGTGATCTCTCCAAAGGGGTAATCACTGGATCTTCTCTTAAAAATATTTGTTATTATGTTGCATTTATCTCATGAATAGAGCCTAAGAATATCAAAGAAGAATTAAATGATGAACATTGGATTATGGGTATGCAAGAAGGGTTAAATCAATTTGAGAGAAGTCAAGTGTGGACATTAGTTGAAATGCCTAGTAATAAGTCTACTATAGGTACTAAATGAGTATTTAGGAATAAATTAGATGAAAGTGGGAATATAGTGAGGAACAAGGCTAGACTAGTTGCTCAAAGGTACACTAAAGGAGAGAGAATAAATTTTGATGAAACTTATGCTCTCGTAGCTAGGATGGAGTCTATAAGAATGCTATTAGCATTTACATGTTATCATGGTTTCACCTTATATCAAATGGATGTTGAAAGTATATTTTTAAATGGTTTAATAAAAGAAGAAGTGTCTTTGGAATAACCTCCTGGTTTTAAGGATTCAAAATTGACAAAAGCTTTATATGGTTTAAAACAAGCTCCTAGAGCTTGGTATGAAAGATTGTCAAATTTACTTATTGAAAAAGGTTTTTCAAAAGGGAATGTTCACACTAGCTTATTTATAAAAAGTAAAGGTAAAGATTTATTAGTAGTTCAAATTTATATTGATGATATTTTTTTTGTTCTACTAATGACAGTCTTTACCAAGAATTTGCTAAGCTAATGCATGGTGAATTTGATATGAGCATGATAGATGAGCTTTTATTTTCTTGGGGATCCAAATCAAGCAAAGAAAAAACAACATCTTCATCAATCAAGCAAAGTACAAAAAGGATATGCTTAAGAAGTTTGGATTGGAAAACGTGAAACCCTAAGCCACTCTTATAAGCTCATCTACAAAGCTTGACAAGGATGACGAATGTGAGTGTGTAGATGTTAAACTTTATAGGTATATGATTAGATTATTGCTTTATCTTACCATAAGTAGACCAAACATTATGTTTATTATTTTCTTATGTGGCAGATTGTAGTCATGTCCTAAGGAGTCACATTTACAAGCCATTAAGAGAATCTTTAGATACCTTAAGGATACTCCTAGCATAGGACTTTGGTATCCTAAAGACTCTAGCTTTATCTTTCATGCTTTCTTGAATGCGGATTATGGAGGTTGCAAATTAGATAGGAAAAACACCTCCAGTACATGTCAATTCCTAGGAAATATGCCAATTTCATGGTTTCAAAGAAATAAAATAGTGTCACATTATCTACCACCGAAGCATAATATATTTTGCTCGGTAGTTGTTGTGCACAAGTTTTATGGATGAAATAACAACTTTTAGATTATGGAATTGATATATGTATCATTCTTATCAAGTGTGACAATACTAGTGCTATTTGTCTCACTAAAAATCCCATCCAACAGTCTAGAACTAAGCACATAGAAATTAGAAATCATTTCATTAGAGATCATGTCTCAAAGGAAGATATAGTTAGAATATGTAGATACTTTAAATCAAGTAGTCAATATTTTTACAAATATTTTAGACAAAGAAAGATTTTGGGCACTTGTGAGAGAAATAGGTCTAACCAGACTACCTTGACTTTGTGTTTAAATAATTTATCCACTTTTATGTTTTAATGAAAAATGCATGCAACATGACCACTTTGATGCCTCTTATGCAATTAGTTAGGGGGAGCTTAGGATTTTTATGAAAATTGACAGAATGTTCAAATTATGCTTAAATGTGTATTTTGTTTGCTTGAACATATTTACCTTTCCTATTTAGAGATGCTTATACCACTATTGATTTTCTAATGTATGCATTATGATTTTTGAACTTTCGGTGCTCTCTATTTATAACTCTCATGCAACTTTAGCATTCATAGATGTTTTTGTTGTTTAACCTTGTATGAATAAATGAATGCTTGTATCTTGGTCATAATTTTATGTCTCATATAGTCATATATGTTGTATGTGCTTAATTGGCATTAAAAATGAAAATTTTTAGACTTATTTGCTATAATTTTGGACCATTATGTGCATTTAGTACCGATATTATTTATCCAATACCGATACAGTTCTTTAGTCAGTATCGATATTGTTCTTCAAGTACCAATATTGTTCTTCAAGTACCAATATTGTTCATGCAACTTTGATAGGGTATCGATACTCGATATCGATACCATCAAATTTTTTTCTGTGAAGTATCGATACTCCCTTTGGAGTACCAATACTCCTGGTCGGGTTTTGAGATATAATACCCTAAAAATCCAATTTTTTCACTTTTCCTCTTGCACTTCAAAGCAACCGCCGAAAACCCTCCCAAAATCCCTTTGAAAATTTGCTTCAGTCATTCATTTCGAAGTTGTTTTTGCGCCATTTTTCATCCTTCCAACCTGCTATCATCATCAAACTAGTGCATTCATCATCTATTCCATCTCAATCCAACTTTTCAAGGTAAAATTTTCTAAAAACCCTAACTTTTTATTTTCGAATTTAGGCTTAATTTTAGTTATTTTTGATTAACTTAGTAAATGAGCTTACTTACATTGCATTTTTACACTAGAATCTACTATTTTTTAAACTAAATTACACTAAATTCTTTCAATTTTTTTTTGATTCCAAATAAAAAAAACAGTTTATAATCTATATCTATAATACATATATTATAGCAAATAACATTGTTTATATCTAAATATTTATTTTTCTTTTGTACAATATTTTTTTTCATATACTAATTTCTTTAATATATATATATATATATATATATATATATATATATTAAGCCCATTATTCTTTTTTACCTTTAGTTTATCTATTAAATGTCTTGAATTATGGACTCATATTGAGTTTTGGGATTGATTGTTGCATACATGTATATTGTTTCATTTTTGTAGGTTTTCCTTTATCCTGACCTTTAAAATGTCTCATAAACGTCCTCTGTCCTTCTCCTCTCGAGCTAACCAACCTCCTAACCCTCCTCTAAATCCTAGCCCTGATTCTAATAAGCTAAACATGTTGAATTCTTGTATTAATAAACCCAATCATCAAAACCTTTATTCAAGATATACTAGTCATTTGGAGACTTATGTCCTTAGGGGTGAGTGTATTCATTCTATTCAGGCTATGAACGCCATTAAGTTTAAATACCTTCCCCTTCTTAAAGTAGGTAAACTTGATAATACCTTCAAAGTATAAACCAATTGTTTATCACCAACTCGTCTGCATTTTCTATTCCAATGCGGTTTGTATGCAAAATAAAGCTCGAACTCATAACGAAAGTATTCACTTCTATCTTTTGGGGCAATACATCACTATTGATTCTGACACCATTGCCTCTGCTCTTGGCATAGATAACACCATTGTTGACAATGAGAAAGACTATGTCCCTTCTACCTTAGAAGTAGGGAAAAATGTTAGTGTCCTTGATTTTCATGAGAGATTCCTGCATTTGATTATCTCTTGGTGGTTTAGACCATCTAGATATAATATTATTCTCTCTGCAATGTTTTCATTTGGTGGCTTCATTGCTTTCAACATAACAAAATTATTAACTTTGCTCAAATTATTTTCAGTGAATTAGTTGATACCGTTAATAATGTTCCTTCTAAGAGGGTCGAGTCTCTTGTTTATGGTTTTTTACTAAACCATCTCTTTTTCAAAGTCGGTCTTCAATTCAATCTTGATATTGACATCCCCCTGACCACCTTCATTAATCTCAAATCTCTTCGTAAGTTAGGTTGGGAACAAGTTGGAGACATATGGAAAAGGAAAGAAAAAGGGCACAAGGTGTGAGTTTCTCTAGAACGGCTCTAGCTTAACCTCAATATGATGACGTGTTGTATGATGTGATGATCCAGTTAATCACGTTCCCGACGAGCCTCCTAGAGTTGGTGGTGAAAGTGTTAGTTTGATGCCTTCTTACCTTTAGTATATGATGGAGACATTGGACTTCAGGTTTTCTTCCATGGAGTCCCACTTTACTGCCTTGGGGACTTAAGTGTCCGAGATAGCTTTTTAGCAGTTGACACTACAAGCGATGGATGTGGATTCTCGATGTGACATCCTCGCTTGATTTGACACGGTGACGAATATGTTGGACGCTCTTTCTTGAGACTTTGTTTCTTTTCGTGCACCATATTCGGATCCTGATCATCCTCCTCCGTCAGATGCTTGACCATTTTTTCTTTGCTAGTTATATAAGCATCAAAATGACATCATTTTGAAAAACTCAAATATACAACAAATCGACTTCGTTTCGAATCTATCTGCATTTCTTTATTTTTCTTTTTCTTTCCCTCATTTTCTCTCTACTTTGCAACCAGTTGTCATCGCCAGTCACCACGCCATTTTCATTCCAGCCACCTTCCACCATTGTTGATAGTGGCCGTTCAGTCTCAAATTTCATGGGTCGGTTCATCTCAACCACCTAAGTCCGAATCTGGTGGTTATTTCACCGAAATATCGTGAATCTAGATTGAAACTTTGTGGCTTCCTCACTTTCAATCTCAAATTTGTGGACTTCGGAGTAAGTTTTGACAAAATGGAGGTTGGATTCAGACTCCTAGTGTCGAGGTGAAGCGACCCATTAAATTTGAGAGAAAACAACCACCATCTACGGCAGTCTACGGTGACCGGCAGTGGCATCTGATCACATTCATTTTTTTGTTATTTTCTAAATTATGTTATATTAAAAATAAAAAAAAATGGCATGTCATCAAAACATTAGAGAGATAACATGGGAGTGAGAAAAATGATTCAATTTGTAACGTTTAATGAATAAATTAGAAAAATTATAAGTTGGGTGAGGAAAATAGAAGAGAGTATAATTCAATGAGGAACAATGTAATTTACCCTTAAACAAAATCACAAACTTCTATTAAACAGTTTGTGACTTAAGAGTCAGTTTTAATGGTGCAATTAAAACAGATGACCATGTAGAAAATCAGCTAAAATCAGTTTGCTCAGCCATTAACATAGTAATATTTTCCCTAGCAATCTATTAAAGAAATATGATTTATAGAAATTATTGAGATTTTAATATAAGATTAAATATATCAGTTATTTTTTCATAAACAAACATTTAATTGTCTTAGCCAACCATAATAACTAGTGACGAATTCACAGTTTTTCAGAGTACACATGTGTTTATCCTTAAATCCAAATTGTTTTTTATTAGTTATATATTTTACTATTGGTGTTCACTTTAAATTTTATTTATGTTAATTTCATTCAAAAATTTTATATTATTAACATACGTGTTGTAACACCCTAACCCGTATCCGACCTGGATACGAATCCGAGATGTCACATTAGCTTTCCAAAACATTTACTTTTTTAAACATAGTGGAAATTCAAACATTTACTAAAATAAAATAATATAATCATTTATCAAAAGTGAATAAACAAAATTCAACTTATATTGAAATTAAAAACTATATAATTTATATAAATTTAGTAGTGTTTACAAAAAAAATCAGAGCATATGTGATTCCAAATTTAATTACATGCCAACATAATTAATACAATAAAATGACATACATTTTAAATTACTTCTGATATGATGATCTTCTACTGGTCTATGATGTCCTTGCGACTGGTCCTAGCTGGGATCTTCTGATTTCTTTGAACCTACGTGTGAAAACACTCACATGCTAAGTCATTGACTTAATGAGGCATATAACACATGAATAAAATCATAACACATGCAATCTCATACTTTCATTATGTACATAAATATCATATATGCAATTAACAATAATACATATATCATTAATCACTTAATCCAACAAGAACTTATCACATTATGCATTATTAATTCATCTTATGTCTTTTAGTAGCCCATGGTACATTACTGAGAACTTAAGGTATATGAGTGCATTGAGGTTGTGCACAAATGCTGTTACCATAGCTCGTATAAATTGCACTGAAGTGTTGCGTAGAAATTGCATCGAAGTGCCACATAGAATGTCCCAAAGGACCACATATATATATCCCGAAGGACCACGTAGAAAAGTCCCGAAGGACCACATAGAATTGTCCCGAAGGACCGCGTAGAACCCTCGACTATTGGCATGCCAATTATACCCTCAGCTCTCATATCACATACTATGGGCTTTACCATTTATAACCGTTCACATAACTTATATCACATAGGCATGTAATCTCATAGCTTATTATCATATAACTCATATAACATTCTCATATGGTCACATATATCATTGCCATATACACATATCATATAAGTTCATACCACATAACATGTAATACAACCAAGGCATATTCACATAATACAAAATCATAATCATGCTTCTAATCATGCAATCATATATTCAAACTATCAGAAACAGACTTTTTGCAAGTCTAATTTCCATATAGCAATACATATATATTAATAGTATGCACTCACCTTGACCTCACTAGTCAAATCAAACACTTATGACTCTTGAAGACTCTTACGGGTTCAACTCGTATTGGACTTGCCTTCGATCAATATCTACACAAATATGTGACTTATATGAATATCGGAGTTCAATTACTATAAGTAATTCCTTGGGAACATATGATAAACAAAACACTAAATTTTAAATTTTCTATATGAATAGTATCAGTACCTTAGGTACAGTACCGATATGTCTTTACTATGGTATCGATACTATACTTCAGTATCGATACCATTTCTCGGATTTGGAATTTCAATGCTAAAAATGGTACCAATACTTCTACATTGGTATTTATACCCCTAGTACCGATACTACTACTTCAGTATCGATACTCCATGAATAATTTATCAACTTTTAGCTTATGGTATCGATATTGTTCATCTAGTATCGATACCCTAACCCAATATTTCCTATTTTCACTTTGAAGTATCAGTACTCTTCATCCAGTACCGATACCCCTTACCCAGAACTTCTTCCTTTAACCCGAAATTTACCAATACTTTGCTAACCTTCTCATTTTATTCTTCTTTAAAACCTTCAAACTCAACTATATACTCCCAAACCAACTTATTTCACTTAGTACTCCTAATCATCCAAATTCTCAATAGCATACTTATAATAAAAAATCATACCAAATTTTCAACTTTGTTATAAAACCTTTCTAACCTCATAAATCTCTTATTCTAACTGATGACAAGTCAAATTTAATCTCAAACTTCACTTACTAATTCTTCCTCAACAACTCACTTAAAGACTTTTTATATTCAATATATCATAACTTATCCATATTTGAGTTTTAAGCAACCTTAAGCTTTCCTTAAGTTTTCCTAATACCTCAAGAATCAAAAGCTCTTATAATTTACAAAGAATAATCAATTAGAAGAATCCTTACCTTACCTTATGGAGTCACGGTAGGTTGAGGAAGAAAGGAGGAAGAAGATGTCTAGAATTCTCTGATTATTTTATCCCTTCTTCCACGTGGTTATATAAACAACCATAATGGGTTTTTAATTATTTTCTTGTATAATGACCAATATGCCCTTCCAACTTCCTTTATTTGCTATTCAATCCTATACAAACAATTTTCCAGATAAACCCCTAAACTTTTCAATTTATCTAATTTGATCATGAAATTTTAAAATCTTGTAATTTAGTCACTAACCCGGTGTTTGGGATGTTACACATGTACCTACAATAAAAATATTTTTAGATCTTTATTGACAACACCACACCTACATTCCTACTATACTTTATCGACATAGTTGTAATTAATTCATCGAAAATAAAATTCATAAGATTCGATAATAAACCAATTAATACTTTAATGGTGCACTTAACAATACATAATAATATGAAGAAGAAGAAAAATAAAAACTCACCACCCACTCATTGTATCTATCAATAAAGCAACTTGAATAATAGTAGAAATGATAAAAAAATTAAAATGCATAATTTCAGTATGTTCGCCCTACTTTCTGTATATTTAGACACTTAGTTAAATAGCTTCTCATTTTAATTGTTTGAGAAAATGATGATTGTGGGCAGATTTAGTGAAATAATCCAAGCGACCCAATTATTTAACACAATAGGCCATCTTTGTTTTTATTTTGGGATCTACGACAAATGCTACAGTGGAGAAGGAACTCGTCATACCGACGTGAAGAGTTTCATGGGATATAATTTTTTAATTGGTCGTGGGAAGTGGGTCCCTGGGCTTGAATATATTTAATATATTTTCAGGGACTCGTCATGCTCGTGTGACGAGTCCCATAAAAAATAATTTTTTTTGAATTTTAGAAAACATCAGAAAAAATATATTATTTTAATAGATACTGAACTCGTCATGCCGATGTGACGAGTTCCAACGGGTCAAAAATTTGAAGTTTTCGATCTTGGGGTGACCATTGGCGAACGAGCATTTTTTTAAATCAAACGGAACTCGTCATGCCGGTGTGACGAGTTCCAACAACTATTTTGGGAGATGGTTTTAGTATAAATAGGGGTTTAGGGTAAATGTTTTGATGTATGAGAAGTGAGAAAAAATTGAGAATATCAAATAATGTGGTCGTGAGAAAATTTTGGGTATGATTTGGTGAACGATGTTTAAGGTTTGACAACACCGACTTGGAGATCGACGATTCAGATTCAAGCTATTCTTTAGATGAAGAGTGGGAAAAGGATGCAATAAAATACATAGTTGAGGAGCATAAGAAAAAGAAGATGAAAATGGAAGAGGAGAAGAAGAAGTATTAAGATTTACCAAAGCGGCGTAGCAAACGACTCGTTGAAAGGGAAGAAAAAAATTTAAAATTTTAGTATAGAAATTAAGAAGAAGATGATGAAAGAAAAATATGAAGGTGTCTTAATTCGATGTCGTTAACAAATTGAATAGAGATCTAAAAAAACAAAATGACATATGTACAAATATTGATTTGTATGGTTTTAATTTATGTATGAAGTTGTCTTTATGAATTAAGTAATTATTGGATTAAGTAAACTTATTTAGTAATAATTTGAAATTATATGAGTAAAACTGAAAGTTTGAAGTAATGATGTTCAACTAAAAAAACTCAAAAACATAGTGGAAAGAGTACAAGTTAAAAAACATAGTCAGAGTATAAACTAAAAACATAGTGTAAAAGAGTAAAAGTGAAAAGATAACATAATATTTTTAACGGATATTTTAGCGTCTAGCTCGATATCTTGCTCTCTTTGAGGATCATCCATATCTATATGAATTTGGCTAGATTCAGGTCGACCCCTTAACTTCCTACGCAATTGAGGATTTAGCAACCATTCTTCAGAAATTGTTGATGTAGGCCAATTTGCTTCATTTGGGAGGTACTTTAAGTCACAACTGTAAATGTTACGCATAGTGTGCAAGCTATAACAATCATCAACATATAAGTATGGGTCAACATTAATGTTTATACATGCAGCAACAACGTGAGCGCATGGGAATCTAAAAGCTTGAAATCGACCACAATCACACCATCTTCTATTCAGATTACCAATATATATTGTAGAATTACCCCTCTCATGAGTTCGAACTAGTGCTTGGACAACGAAATCGGAATAAAGTCTAGCAAAATTATGGAAAAACATTAATGTCGCATGTGTTTGATTCTTTTGCATTTCATTCTTTAAATATGGAGCCCAATTTCTTCCACTGCTGATCATGGAATCAATTTGTGCACTTTTGTCTTCCCATACATTTCCCAACCTAAAGTAAGCCTCCCTAACAATACTTGCTATTAGGAGATGTCGAGTCCCTTTCATCACTAAGTTGATACATTTAGCAAGGTTAGTAGTCATATGGCCATAACGTTGACCCTCAACATCATATGATTGTGACCATATCTCCTTAGGGATTTCAACAACGAATTCATACACATCATCTCTGTATCTTCTCAAATTTTCTAGCCGTGCATTGAAGTTTGGTTAGAGTAAAGCATACCCTAAAAAACAGTATATTAAATGTTATTGAAAAATAAAAAAATAACATAAATGAAGTAGAAATAATTAATGAGAAATGACATAATAGTTACCCATGTTGATAATCTATTTTCTGATCTTTTTATGCTTAAATCTCTTCATAGCATTAGACACAATATGACGTATACAATATGCAGGATATGTGTGAGGAGGTGTCCATCTACTTTCGAGTCTAGAAATTGTTCTTAACAACCCAGTCAACCGATCTGAGATCATGTAAACCCCATCTTGAGTGACAAAATGGGAACTCAAGTTGGAGAGAAAGAAATTCCAAGTTTTCTCCGATTTATTTTTAACAATGGAGAAGGTAATGAGGAAAATATTTGTCTCCATCTTGTGCAATGGCTATCATCAAGATGTGTCTGTAGAGCTCATACAGAAAAGTCCCATCAATATGAATAATTTGTTTGCAAAATCGAAACCTTTCTATAGGTGACTTAAATGCCCAGAACAAGCCACCAAAAATTCTCTTTCTCGATATAACATCTCCCTGAAGCATGAATGCAGGAAGAATATAGTATCTAACAATGATTCTAGGGATAAAAAAATTACATTGCTTGTAGCAGACGTGATAGCTCATTATATGACTAATCCCAATCACCATATAAAAAGGTCATTGCTTTCTGTTTAGCCGTTCATGCCTTGTAATAAGTCAGAATATAACAAAATGTATTCCGAATGGATGCCACTAACATAGAAATGGGTACTCTTGGATTTTTTCCACCAACATCTTGACATACGAGCATATGACATTTGAATTTAAATGTCTACGGTCTTGTGTCATGGAGGTCTTATGTCATGGAGGTCATTGTACATGTGTGTTGTGCATTGAACCTTGTGACTTCCCATAACATCTTCCGTTGTAGGTATGATACTTATATCCTCCAGTTACAACCAACATCATGGTGTATACTCCTTACAAAATAAGTCTTTTGATCAGACTCCGCGACATAGAATTGAAGATGAGCTTTGATGCAGTACTCCTTAATTGCTAGTTGTGCCTATTTTTTTGTTTCAAATTGAGACCCAATCGCCAACTCAGATGAGCGTTCATTTGAAGAACCCCAGTGGGAAGCACATAACTCTGGCATATCATAGATTTCAGGATTCCATATAGCATCGTAGTTATTGTCATGCATTGCAACTGGATGTTGATACCGAGACAAATCATTATGAGGTATTTCAAGTTGAGGGTGTGTTTTTTCCCAAACATTTGGAGCATTTTACAATCCTTGACATCGTGAAAGAGTTGCCTCCCATACATCAAGGTTAATTTCACCAGGGAACATCATATTGATGGGCCCGTATGACTTAAACACAACACCAACATCAATTTGTAGAATTTCACCATTGTAATGGACAACTATGAAGGATTTTTTTCTCATTGTTTGAAATGTATTTCGTTAGATGAAATAAGTGTGTTGTGTAAGAGATGAAAGGAGTGTGTTGTGTAAAAGATTGAACATGATCTACACTATTTTAAATCCATGCCTTGTAAAGAATCTACATTATTCACGTCCTTTGATTTTCATTGACATTTCACATCAACTCAGATAAAATGAAATTTTTTAGAGAGTTAGAGAATCTATACTATTCATGTCATTTGCTTTTCAGATAAACTTAAAAATTTTAGAGAGACAGAGATGTTACACTATTCATGTCCTTTGCTTTTCATTGACATTTCACATCAACTCAGATAAAATGAAAATTTTTAGAGAGTGAGAGAGTCTATACTATTCACGTCCTTTGCTTTTCATTGACATTTCACATTAACTCAGATAAACTTAAAAAATTTATAGAGTCAGAGAATCTACACTATTCACGTCATTTACTTTTCATTGACATTTCACATCAACTCAGATAAACTTGAAAATTTTAGAGAGTCAAAGAATCTATACTATTCACGTCCTTTGCTTTCATTGACATTTCACATTAACTCAGATAAGTTAAAATTTTTAGAGAGTCAGAAAATCTACATTATTCTACCAAAATAAAACAAAATTAATAATTGTTAACTTTAGTTTTAAAATGATATAGATTTTTCATATTTATTTACAAATTTATTTACATAGTTTTCAAAGTTATTTTAATTAAAAGTAAATTAATGACAAATTTTATAAACATTTTAAGGGTGAATAAATATATATTATTGTTATAAATTTTTTATACAATTAAATGTCGAGTGCAAAATTATTACTTAAATAAAAAAATATATTACTTATATTTGCGCAATTCTTGCTGATGTCGAGGAGTGGTAGAATAGTAATGATGTGCTGCTTGTCGATTTAGTTGTGGTCATCCACCTTTATCATTTTCGTCTTCTTGCGGTTCCGATGTACTAAACATTACTCCACCACTTTGATTTCCAACTTTGGGTGAAAACGATGGAGTATTCAATGTATTTGATGGCATCATTGATGTCATCGACTCAAATTGCACATTGAAATCACCATGAGATTGACCATATTGAAGATGATCATCCCATGGACCACTTGCTCCCGTTTCTTCTGTCGAAAATTTTTGTGAAGGTGGCACTTGATCCCAGGAACTTCCTACCCACACCGCTCGACTCTACATCGATGCTTGATATGGAGAATATCCACCATAACTTTATTGAGATGGATAGAATCGGCGAAAGCATAAGATGAATATGTTGATGAAGATAATGATTTTTTTTCATATTTTGCCTTCATTTCCTCTCATTCGGACCGATCCTCTGACGTTGTCAAGTATAGTTTCCCATTTGCTTCATAATTTTGTAGGTAGAGAGAAACTGTGAAATTAAAATCTTCGGGTTGAACCTCGAAACGATTAGGCAAATATAAATGCCTCTTATGCCATTGTTGTATGAATATAGTATGCTTCCACATCCAATCTTTCGTATGTTTCCTGTGCGTGTATACTTTATGGAAATCGTCCATGTTATACATAGGCATTTCCATCGGTTGGTGAAACTCAAATTGTCGCAAAACTCTATTGGTGACATGGATCTCAACAATTGCAAAATGGGGAAATGATGTTACGGCACACCATGTCTCTGTTCCTTTAAAGAAAAATGGCGGTAGACAACGTTGGATCTATGACGAACAATACAACAACCAATTAAATTGTCAAAAGTATTATGTTAGTATAATTAAAGAATAATATTGCAAATTTCAACGTTAATGCAAAAATTATTAATATTTACCGCATATATACTGAATATATTAATCCTTATCCGGATATCTACTTTGGTTGTACCCGACAACTTTGTATCACTTATTCGATGTCACCATCTAAACCAAAAAAATAACAACTACATTATTTATTGTCATTTTCAAAATATTTAAATAAATATTTTAAAATATCTAAACTTTAAATATAGGAATTTACCTTGCGGCGAGAGGAAACTCCATAGGAGCAGATGTAATAGGCGTAAAAAAATGGAGACGATACCACACCCATGATTGGAGCAAAACTAAACAACCCGCTACATCAGCTTTTTTTTCCTCTAACCACTATGGTCGCCTTGCAAAGTTCACGATACAAAAAAGCCAAAATTGCATAATCCCAACTATATTGGCGACATACAAGGAAATCATCCAATACCAGAAGATATGGGGTGTGCACCAAATTGCCCGTTTTATCTGGTAGCAAGATCCCTCCAATCAATGTCATAAGATATGCTCGTGCTGCGTATTTCACCTCTTGCTCCGTTGATTGTCCATCTACTCTAAATTCACTTTCCAACCTTGTTATCTTTATCTGCATTTCATCAATGACATCGGCTAGAGCCTCATTTCCCAATAAATTATAAATAACTGCATATTGCACATAATTGTTGCGAAGCACCAATGGCACACCATTAATCGGAATGCCAAGTTAATACACAATATCTTCCAATGTTATCGTCACTTCACCAAAAGGAAAATGAAACATATGCATTTCGGACCTTCAACGCTCAATCAACGCCGATATCAGTGTCAATATCACCTTAAAACCACGAAGAAACGTCGCTGAATATAATCTGGATTGTTGAAGATATATCACAATCTGCTGTCGTGACTCTTCATTCGTCATTCCTCGATAACGAATGTCTCGTTCTTCTTGCTACAATTTGAAAATAAATTAATTAATAAAATTATATAAATAATTATTATTAATATTATTATTTTTTTAAAAAATAAAATAAAATAAAACAAATTAAATTTACCGTAGTCAAATCAGTCGACGAAATATGAACATCATCAAGACGTAACATTTCTTCTCTTGAGGCTATTTCAATACAAAATCTTCAATAAAAAAGTTTTTACTCTCAATAGAAAGTTTGACTTCAAGTGAAAATTCAATCCAACCTTAACCACTATTTATATCACTCTATCTAACGGCTATAAATGGGTAGTTTTTTCAAATTAAAAATAGTCGTTGGAACTCGTCACACCGGCGTGACAAGTTCCGTTGGATTTAAAAAAATGTTCGTTCGCCAACGGTAAAAGACTTCAAATTTTTAACCCGTTGAAACTTGTCACACCAGCGTGACGAGTTCGGTGTCCATTAAAATAATATATTTTTCCCGATTGTTTTTTAAAATTCCAAAAAAATTATTTTTTATGGGACTCATCATGCCCGCGTGGCATGTCCCTAAAAATATATTAAATATATTCAACCCCGAGGACCCACTTCCCATGACCCATTAAAAAATTATATCCTATGAAATTCGTCACGCCGACATGACAAATTCCTTCTCCACTATAACATTTATCGTAAATTCTAAAATAAAAATAAAAATGACCTGTTGAGCTAAATAATTGGGCCGCTTCGATTTTTTCACAAAATCTGCCGTAAAATTATGTATAATTATATAAAATGATGCTCCTTTTTTTTATTTGTATAACTTCAACCGCAATTACTGAAATTATAATATATTTCTCATATTATAAAAACTTTTTTTTTTGTATCTTTCTTCCCCTCTCGGTGCTATCAATACTATCATTTCTAACACTTAAAAGTCAACTATGTACTAGCATCAAAAGTAGGATGGGTAAATAAGTTGAGTTGAGTTCGAATAATATTGAGTTTGATTTGATTTGAAAAGTGTAAAATTAAACTCGATTTGACTCAAAAACTTGCGAGTTTAAAATTTTCAAGTTTGACTCGAACTCGAAATAAATAATTGAAGTTCGGCTCAGCTCGAAAGCTCGCGAGCTTAAAATTTTCAAGTTTTACTCGAAATCAAAAATTGAATCTCAACTCAAATTCGAACCCGAACCTTAAATACATGAAAACCTTATATAATATATTTTTTAAAGAATAACTTACAAATGGTAATATTAATATTAATTTAATTTTAAAAATCTAAAATTTAATATATTATTTTTTTCGAGTAGCTCGCGAGCTTTTCGAGTCGAGTATCAAGTAGCTCGCTTTAGCTTGTTAAGAATTCAAGTCAAGTTCGAGCTCAAGTTGAATCCATTCGATTCGAGTATTGGTCGAGCTTTGTCGATCTTAAGTAGCTCACGATATGTCTCATCTCATTTACAACCCTAATCAAACCAAAATTCTTATATATTAACTTTAGTTTATAAAATAGTATTATATTATGAACAAAATAAATAAATAAATAAAATATTCTATTTAAGTTTGAGATATTTTCTTGAATGTTTCTGCTAAAATTAAATATAAGATGAAAAAAACTAGCATTCACTGGCCACCATCATACGCTTCTTATTCTATTTTGGTCAAGGACCATTGTAACCTAATGATTGTACACATATATCAATTTCAAGAACCTTTTTTTAGAGAGAAAAATGTTACAATTGCTGTAAATCTAGTTTCGAATTTATCACATGTTACTCTCATTCAAATAAATCAAAATCATTCTACTAGTTTCTTTAATATGAATAGTTCTGAATTCATTAAATGACATTAGTGATAAAAGAAAACGTTGTTATTTCTAGAAGTCCTAATTTCGAACAATTACGTCTCTAGGGTGTATGTGTGTTGTCAATAATTAAGAAAGATTCTGTACAGATATTATCTTACAATCATTTCGGAATATTAAAAGAAAAAAGTCTAAATCATTTCATGAACATAAAAAAAGTTCATTCCTTGTTGCCGAGCTAAACTAAAGGATATTTCCTGAACAAGAGAGAAGTATGAATATGAGCATCAAAGCAATAGTGCGGGTGATTTTCCTTGTGGTTTTCGTTGGGTGGTTGATGGTTTGGATTATGTTGCCCACGAAACTTTACAAAAGCACATGGACACCCAACCTAGAAAGCAAGCTCAAATCTACTTTGGAGAATAAGGTGTGCTCTGAATCTTGCTCTCGTTTGATTTTGATTTGTTTGCATGGTGTTGCACCCTTTCCTAATTCAACTCATCATTTTTAACTTCACCAGGGACGAATCTTCTGCTACTTTCGTTCGTCGTGATGTTCATAGCCGCTTTTGGTTGCGCTTTTCTCTAGTTTCAAAACAGATACACAGTCGCACACTCTAATAAAAGGTTGGATTTTCTCATATATGAAATATTGATGAAGAGAATCAATCTGGTCTATTATCGTGTGAACTTACATGATTCTTACAATCTGTCTGGTTTACACACAGTGCTATTGGTTTCATAATCTACTGGGCCATCACTAATCAAAGGGCTGAGGTATAATCATCTGCATCAACCCATTCTTTATTAATTAATTACGTTTTTGTTATATTTTGACACAAATTATAACTGATAATTAAGTTAGATTTTATTATAATTATTTTAGGCAAGAATTCTTATAAAGTATTTGACTCTATAAATATAGATAATGTCTTAACCTAATGTTAGAGAGAATTATTTTAGAGATGTGTAATCTTTTTGGGATCTCTGTAACTTTTGATTTATGTTATAGAGATAGTTTTATAGGAGTTGAGAGAATTTTTAGGATACATCGAGTTTTAGTATCTATACCGGGTTTTGAGATACATGTGATATCATGTACTTATACTCTTCATGTTCTCTACATCTATAATGAATTATTGTTCATCTCGCCCGTGGAGGTAGACAAAGCCGAACCACGTTAAATCTCATCCTCTGTGCATGTCGTATTAAATGTTGATAATGCTTTGATTATATTTTCACTTACAAATTCTAACAGTTTTAGCCATATTATTTTTGTCCCGAGATTTTGTAATTGCAGATTCTACAATGAGCAAAACTTGGGTATCAAATGTAGCTAGAGTGATTGCAATTGTAATTGCAGTACCAACGTGGGTGACAAGCTTGCCTCACTTTAGACGAAAGAAGTTTGAGCGTTTCTTCTACACCCTCCATCTCTACCTTCTCTACATCATCTTCTACGTACACATTGGCGATGCTTATTTCTGTAAGATCCTTCCTTGTATCTTCCTTTTCCTCATTGATCGATACTTAAGATTATTACAATCCCGACAATTAATGATTATCCTACAAAAAACTAATTCTTGTAATAATATTTCAGTTTAAACAATGTCTTTATCTTCTTCTTTGGACCTTCCATGGCAGTATTATAATCCGACCAGCATCTTATTTGTAAACGTTCCTAGAATTTCGAAGCTACAATGGCATCCTTTTACAATATCTTCAAATTGCAATACGGAGGCCGATACACTCAGCCTGATGATTAAAAGTCAAGGAACTTGGACTCACAAGCTTTACCAAGAGATCAATACTTCATGTTTGAATCATCTTCAAGTCTCAACCGATGGACCCTGTGGCCCTAATTCATCTCAATTTCTTAGGCATGAGTAGGGGCTCGAAAACTCGTGAGCTTAAAATTTTCAAGCTCGAATCGAACTAGAAATCCTGAACTGAAGCTCGTGAGCAGCTCGAAAAAGCTCGAAATGAAAAAAAATCTTAAACTTAACTCGATTGGAGCCTCAAACTCGAACCTGAACCTTAAATACATGAAAATCTTACTGTATTTTAAAAAAAATCAACACATAAATATTAATATTATTAATAATTTATTTTTTTAAAAATAAAATCTTAATATATTATATTTTCGAGCTGCTCACGAGCTTTTCGAGTCGAATATCAAGTAGCTTGTTTCGGTTCGTTCAGAACTCGAGTCGAGATCGAGCTCGAGTCGAGTCCATTCGATTCGAGTATTTATCGAGCCTTGATCGAGTCGATCTCGAGTAGCTCACGATCTGTCTCGTCTCATTTACAACCCTAGGCATGAGTGTCTGGTTTTGGTGACCGAAGGCAGTGTCGTTACTCCTTTTATCTCCATAATCCGAGAGATAATTTTACAAACATAAATGCCAAGTTTCAGGGTTCCATGATTGTTATGATCGGTGCCTTCAAGAACTCAGAAGACCTTGCATGTAACACCCTAAACTCGATTAGGCCTAACATGTCATATTAGGCTGTCGAGGTAACCACTAAATTTAAAATCATTTTAATTCCCATTTAAAACATGATAAAATTTCCAAAATAGACATCCATATTGTCATAAAATACTTTTATAAACTGGAGTTCTATGACACGTAGTTTAAATAAAATAATACAACCCAAAGTTTGTAAATCCAAGTACATAAGTAAGGGTCCTATGAATACAAATGCCGCTAAAAGTAATAGTACAATACTTTGGAGGGGTTGCTGGAAATCCTGCTGCGATGATACTTTTCGAACGACTCGACTACTAATTTGTGAACGAAAACATCCGAACTTTGAACTTACAAAGTCCAACAGTATAATCGCTAATCTAGAGCAACATTATAAATCTATATAACATAAGCATGCTAGAAGACATGGTACTAAGCAATAGGTACATGCATGATCATAATCGAGTGCTACCTACTTAAGGTTCAACTATTCTATCGTTGAAGTATGAGTCTCATGCTTCCCTTAATCCTATACTAAGGACCTCGCTATGAGTATACCTCTATTGGGTTTCTAACCCCAATAACTGTAACTGATGTGCATTATCTGAATACAACTCAAGACTCAATGTTGTGCATTAACTGAATGCGACTATTGACTCACTTCTGTGCATTATCTGAATGCACCTCATGACTCACTGTTGTGTACTATCTGAATGTGACTCATGACTCACTACTGTGAATTATATGAATGCGACTTATTGCTAGTATCTGGTCTCACATAACATCAGATACTAGACTGCTGGGGGAAATCCTGATATCACATAGCATCAGTGAAATTCTCACTAAGTTGTTGAATGATCTCTTGGTATCACATAGTCTCAGGTAGATCATGGAGGGGGAACCCAAGTCACATAGCATCGATAATTCTCGCTCAACTAAAGCATTGAATTGATATCACATTGCATAAAGCCAAGCTTTAAGGACAACTATTGGAATGAACTAATACAACTATACATGTATCTATGAGGACCCAAAGGCCACACATCACTGACATTGTCCCATTAGGGAAACTATCTACACACTAGCATAGCTCAACACACTAAAGTGAAGTCATCCCTCACTAGTTGCTATCTCGCATGTTCTCTCATCTAGATTGTTATGCAATGGTTTTTTTGTTATACTTGTTAGTTTATTAAGTTGCTCTATTACGATTATTTATCATTTAAAGACATTTTAGTCATTTATACCTCTAACAATGCCTCTATGTGTTTCATGATTTTACGAAAATTATTGATTTTTTTGTTCTCTTGGTGAATATTTTCTAGCTCAATGCCTGACTCGGGTTCATTACTAGGCAGCAACACTCTAATCGTTCTCATCGTGTTTTCCTCAGTCCATCCCTAAACTAGAGGGACGAATTACACGTCATTGATTCATCGATGTTCTGGTAGTACATGATTCCTCTACTTCATAATTTGCTTAGTTTATCATAATGTTGTCGGTACATCCTCCGCAATGATCTTTCATTCTTAATTACTCAATACGTGCTCGATTGAAGATACTTGGAAGTATTATGTCTAACATGGTTACTTCGATCTTTACCCATTACTAAGAGTGTTTCTAGGCATCTTTTTCTATTTATGTCCCTCACGGACTAAGTTCAACCATTATGGGTCATCCTTAACTCTTACGGGCCTTAATGAAGTCAAACCTAACCATCCAAAATAGATAGTATCGATGCCCTATTTGTAATATCGATTCCCCTTAGTCAAGTATTGATACCCCATTTATTATCGATACAAAAAATGACTTTTATTCAGTTAAAAATCCTCCCTGTATCGATACTTTAATTTCCATTGCTAATATTGGTACTACTATTTCTAATACTGGTATTCAGTATAGGTATTGTTCTTCCAGTATCGGTAAAACCCAGAAAAATCTCTCTTAGGCTCAGGAAATACCAAAAAATCCTCAAAAACATTCTAGTTTGGTCCTAAATCATGTGTTAAAGCTTAGGGAAGTTACTTAGGATCATCTAGCACCCTAAAAACATAATCTAAGCAACTAAAATGTCACATATGACATGAATCAAACATAAACCCTAAAATACTTAAATACTCAAATCTCAACAAGCCATCATGATTATGAAAGCCTTAACACCACAAATGATTAGAAATACACGACCTCAATGTTATAATCTCAAAACGAAGATCTTTTAGCTAGCTACCACTCTCCTCCAAGACTTGGTTGCTTCTCCACCCTTTTCTCTAGCCAAACATGAAAGACAATGATTTCTTAACACAAGTTGGGAATGAGGAAGGTTATGGACGGATTTTAAAGCTTAAGGAGTATGGAAGAAACCCCAAACACTTACCTTGAGTTAGACACTTGCTATGGAGGAGGAAGATAAAGAAAGAGAGAAAAACTAAAGAAAAGAAGACAAAGTTGGAGAACTTCAAGCCTAAACCACCAATATAACTAAATACATCATCTTCTTTTTCTTCAACTGTCTAATTGCACTTTTCGTACCTAACATGTTGTCTTCTATGCAAAATTTCCCTTTTTAAGATCAATTGGGCTCAATTTACATCCAACCAAGCCCATACTTGACCCAATGACTTAAATTGCAACTCCACATGGTCTACAAGCCTCTCGGGTAAACCCGAACCTACTAACCCGAGATTTGGGGTGTTATATTGTAATGATAGATATGTTGGTTCTCAGCTCGGGTACTCCTTCACTTATATCCAAAATACAATTGCAAATTCAAGCATACATCACTCGAGAGAAAGAACAGTCCAAGGATGGAACCTAGAAGCCTCTTCAAATTATATGGTTCAAGCCAAACCCCTTTGATTCACCCATTTCTGCAACACTAGGTCCCAATAATCTCATCATCATTCATCATATTCATTATCCTTTTGAGAATTGTTACCCATTATTATCAAAATATATATAGATTGCAAATTATTTCAAAAGTAATGATTTATCATCATCCAAGGGACATGTTTCTTTAAAGAGATATTTTTTCCTTTAAAGAGACATGTCTTGCATGAAAGATTGTTACATTTCCTACATGAAAGGTTGTGACCTTTCAATGTGGTGCCTATTCGATGCATATAAATATATGATCCATGGTGCTTTCCAAATCACTTTTTCTTTTGCAAACAATCCAATATTCTATAACAAAAGTAAGAATAAGGGAATTTATTGATTTTACTTATCATAGAAAGTTTAAACTTCGGTCTATCCTGAGAGAATCTTTGTCTTTAACCCTCTAGCAACTTTGTGTGGGGGAAATAATTCTCTTTGAAAAGCGTCATCTGTGACTCGAATTTTCTAATATAATTCGATTACCAGTATTGGTACTACTATTTCTAATACTGGTATTCAATATCGATATTGTTCTTCCAGTATCGGTAAAACCCAGAAATGTCTCTCTTAGGCTCAGAAACACCCAAAAATCCTCACAAACATTCTAGTTTGGTTCCAAATAATGTGCTAAAGCTTATGAAAGTTACTTAGGGTCATCTAGCACCCTAAAAACACAATCTAAGCAACTAAAACGTCACCTATGACATGAATCAAGCATAAACCCTAAAATACTTAAATACTCAAATCTCAACAAGCCATCATGATTATGAAAGCCTTAACACCACAAATGATTAGAAATACACGACCTCAATGTTATAATCTCAAAACGAAGATCTTTTAGCTAGCTACCACTCTCCTCCAAGACTTGGTTGCTTCTCCACCCTTTTCTCTAGCCAAACATGAAAGACAATGATTTCTTAACACAAGTTGGGAATGAGGAAGGTTATGTACGGATTTTAAAGCTTAAGGAGTATGGAAGAAACCCCAAACACTTACCTTGAGTTAGACACTTGCTATGGAGGAGGAAGATAAAGAAAGAGAGAAAAACTAAAGAAAAGAAGACAAAGTTGGAGAACTTCAAGCCTAAACCACCAATATAACTAAATACATCATCTTCTTTTTCTTCAACTGTCTAATTGCACTTTTCGTACCTAACATGTTGTCTTCTATGCAAAATTTCCCTTTTTAAGATCAATTGGGCTCAATTTACATCCAACCAAGCCCATACTTGACCCAATGACTTAAATTGCAACTCCACATGGTCTACAAGCCTCTCGGGTAAACCCGAACCTACTAACCCGAGATTTGGGGTGTTATATTGTAATGATAGATATATTGGTTCTCAGCTCGGGTACTCCTTCACTTATATCCAAAATACAATTGCAAATTCAAGCATACATCACTCGAGAGAAAGAACAGTCCAAGGCTGGAACCTAAAAACCTCTTCAAATGATATGGTTCAAACCAAACCCCTTTGATTCACCCATTTCCGCAACACTAGGCCCCAACAGTTGGTTATAGCTTGGGGCAATAATCTCATCGTCATTCATCATATTCCTTCTCCTTTTGGGAATTGTTACCCGTTACTATCGAAATATATATAGATTGCAAATTATTTCAAAAGTGATGATTTATCATCATCCAAGGGACATGTTTCTTTAAAGAGATATTTTTTCCTTTAAAGAGACATGTCATGCATGGAAGATTGTTACATTTCCTACATGAAAGGTTGTGACCTTTCAATGTGGTGCCTATTCGATGCATATAAACATATGATCCATGGTGCTTTCCAAATCACTTTTTCTTTTGCAAACAATCCAATATTCTATAACAAAATTAAGAATAAGGGAATTTCTTGATTTTACTTAAAAAAAAAGTTCAAACTTCGTTGTATCCCGGGAGAACATTTGTCTTTAACCCTCTAGCAACTTTGTGTGGGGGCAAATAGTTCTCTTTGAAAAGCGTCATCCGTGACTCGAACTTTCTATATAATTCTAAAGTGAACAATGTGAGTGAGTCCATAAGCTCTCGAATGGTAAGCGAAAGACTATATTCGAGATTAAGGACGAGCAAGATAAGAAGAAAATATCACACAGTTGTTATAATTGCAATAAGAAAGGACAATACGTTAAAGATTGCAAGCTTTTAAAAAAAGAAGCAAGATGCTACAATTTCTAAAGTTAATATGGTGGAAGATTTGGATTTAGCGGCCGTGGTTACAGAAAAGTTCAAGAGTTTTAAGATTGATATGATCACCGAACTCAACATAGCCATGACCAATAAGTCCTACAATTGGTGGCTTGACTCCAGAGCAACCATCCATGTATGTAATGACCGATAACAATTCAAGAGTTATGAACTAGTAGCAAACTGTGAAGTGCTTATGGAAAACTATCAATCGATTAAAGTTCTTGGTCAAGGGATAGTGGAACTCAATTTCACGTCTGGGAAGAAATTGACTTTGACTAATGTGTTGCATGTTCCCGAGTGAGAAAGAATTTAGTGTCTGCAAGTCTTCTATGTAATAAAGGGTTCAAGATTATATTGGAATCTGATAAGTTTGTCTTGCTTAAGGATAGTATATATATATAGGAACAGGATATTGTAATGAGGGAATGTTCAAGTTGAGCATTGATATGAATAAAGTTAATTCTTCCACTTATATTGTTGAATCTCTTATCCTTTATGGCATGCAGGCTTAGCACATTTTAATTATAAAACTTTATAATATATGTAAAAGAATAGTTATATCAATCTAAGTGATGATGAATTTGTGGATAAATGTAAAATTTGCATTCAATCAAAATGATCAAGAAGCCATTTCTTAATAAGCGTGAAAGGAATTCACAAGTATTAGATTTAATTCATTCATATATTTGTGTATTAAATGCGACTCTAACAAGAGGGATAAAATGTTATTTTATCACTTTTATAGATGATTTTTCTAGATTTATTTATGTGTATCTCATGAAAAATAAATATGAAGCATTTGACATGTTCAAACGTTTTAAAATGAGGAAGAGAATTTATTTAGTTAGAAAATCAAAGTGCTTCGTAGTGATAAAGGTGATGGATATTTTCAAATGAATTTAATGTATTTTGAGAAGAACAATGTGCGATACATGACTGTTCCTCCCCTCGAACTCCGCAATGAAATGGATTGGAAGAAAGAAAGAACCGTACTTTAGTAGAAATGGTTTGATGTTGTTGAATGCTAAACTTTCACGTAATCTATGGGGTGACGCATTGCTGACTGCGTGTTATATCCTTAACAGAATACCATCGAGAAAATTTAAAGTATCTCCATATGAGTTATGGATAGGTCGGAAGCCAAACTTAGATTATTTCAAAGTGTGAGGTGTTTGGTTTACCACAGAATTCCTTACCAATAGAGAACAAAGTTAGGACCAAGAGCTC
Source organism: Hibiscus syriacus (assembly GCF_006381635.1). Taxonomy (NCBI): domain Eukaryota; kingdom Viridiplantae; phylum Streptophyta; class Magnoliopsida; order Malvales; family Malvaceae; genus Hibiscus; species Hibiscus syriacus. The sequence goes on from NW_024063088.1 coordinate 2,563,490, forward strand.
ATTTGTTGGATATGTCCAACATTCTAGGGCTTATCGCATTCTTGATTTTGTGTCAAATACGATAATAGAACCAAGAGATGTATTCATAGAAAATAAAGTTTTCAATTATTCAACGGATTCAACAAATCCAGAAAAAGAACATCAATCAATGGTCTCAAATAATCAAACCAAGAGAAGTTTCTGTGATAATAAGGATACAGAACTAGGGATGGGCATATGACCCGAACCCGATGGGTTTTGATCCGACCCAACTCGATCTGATCGGGTTCTTTTAAAAAAAAATCGGGTTCGGGTCGGGTTTTTTAATGTGATGTTCGGGTCTGGTTTGGGTTCGGGTTTATGGTGAAAAATACCCGAACCGACCCGAAAATATAATATTACCTATATATATTTAGGTATAACTACAAAATACCCTTTTATATATTATTTTTTTAAATTAAGTCATTGTTTTTATTATTCCGGGTTGGGTCGGATCTCGGTTATTAAATATAATTAAGTATATCGGTTTATCATTATTTATAATTATATTTAAGCTTTGGTTAGTCGTAAATAGTAAATACATATTAAATATAAATATTAAGTTATAAATAAAAGAACTACAACATGAATTTATATATGCAGGTCCATTATAAATTAAACCCAAGAGTTACAAATGACCCAAAGCAACCAGCAACCCCAAGGCAAGCCTACGTGAAACATCCAGCAACAATTAGGGTTTTCAGTCGTCTCCTGTGCCGCCCAAACAAGAACCGTTAAATCTGAAAATGATCTAACGGTGCACATGTAAGAGAAGATTAGGGTTAGTAACCCTATTTGAGCAGCCCAACGTAGATAATTGGGTTTCTTGTGAGATCAGCGGCTCAGATCAAACCCACAAAAACACAGGGTGATGAAACCCAAATGAACCAGTTACCTGCTGCCTCCAAAGAAGCTTAACCGTCGATCTACTTGCGTTCAATGCTCGCTCGAGCCTTTGAGCTCCCCGACGGGCTGTTTTGGGATCTCTATGACCATGACGTATCAAATGGTCCCCTCCACGTGAAAAGCCACTACAGCCCCAACAATGGTTCCTCTGCCATTGTTACAGCAGGAAGAGATGCCCCTCGTTGTACGAATGTTAGGCGGTTGTTTTGGAAAATTTCGAGCAAAAGAAATCAAGAAGGGGCATGGGTTGTGTAGATACACATTTTATATGATATATTGTTTATATATAAACTTATTATATCATTATATCATTATATTTATATTATATATAATATATTTATATTGTATAGTATATATTATGTTATTTATGTGACTTATGTATATGAGATGGTATATGCGTATTATATTACATATTTATAATATATACTTACATTATATAGTGTGTATACATTATACCGTTATATATATTATATTTATATTATATAATATTATATATATATATATATTTATATATAGTGTTATATATTTATTATATGTTATTATTTATCATTTTTTGCTTTGTTTTGTGTCAGGCCCGACCCGAAGGCCAACCTGCTCGGCCCAACAGACCAGGCCTACTCCAAAAAAGCTACGGTTTTCATCCCCTTCCCCTTTCAGCGTCGCGTGTCCTGGACCGTCGGATCAGATTGTCATCCGACGGTCGAGATGGCTTGGATAGTTCCCATCCCACCACAATCAATTACCGGATTTCTCGGCACAACCAACCACCACAACTCAGCAACGTGATTTCATGGGATTTAAAACCAACCGAAAAGAAAAACATGCATTTTAATCCTAATGAAACACTAAAACCGAACGAGAAAAAAAGGACTCTTAATGCTATAAATCCCTGCAAAAATCAAAGGAAAAGTTAAGTTAGATCAAAGCAAAAAAAAACACTTGTAACTTCGAAAGGAAACGCAATAAAAAGGTAAAATTTTGTACCTTTTTAGGCTGTTCACTTGCATGTTGGTATTTGGGTTGTTTTCTTTTCTTTTTTGACTTGAAAAAACTATGAAAAAAGAGAAACCGAGGATCAAAGGGGAGGGTTTTCGAAAGATCTTTCTCATATCTAGCTCTTCCCAAGGTTTTTTTGTGAAAACAAATGGGATTTTTTGAAGAGAGGAGATCAAGGGCTTTCGAAAGGTATAAGCTTTTTGGGTTTCACCGTCAATGAACAGCGGTCGGTGAGGCGGAGCACGGCCAGATTCTGGGTTCTCTATGAACATCGGCCATGTGTTCTGCATTTGCGAATAACGTTTCAAAGGGTTTTGAATTTTTTTTTTCGATCTGTTGTAGGGGGAGAGGAGAAATGAAGAATTCTTTCTTCATTTTGGGTTTTATATTTGACCCAAAAGCCCAATCGGATTCTCTGAGAAGCTACGCGTTTCATCATGGGTTGGCTCTAATCGCATTTTCGGTCCCCCTAAAATTATGTGTATTCGATTTGTTCTGCTACTACGTTTTTATTTCTTTTAGCCCCACACTTTATTTTATTTTTGCAATTCGCTTCTTTATGTATTTATTACATGTTTTCATTTGATTATTTTTAAAAGACCACTGCATTTTACGAGTGATTGATCCGACAATAATTGTTTTTATTTTATTATTACTTTTGTTTTCTTTTTAATTTAATTCATTTTTAATTTGTCATTGTTTGTATTTCGATCTTGCAATTGACATTTTATTTTTATTTTTTTATTTACCCTTTTCTTTACATCTTCTTTTTCATCACTTCCTGGTTTAATATATATTATTTATTTCTTCACATGTGGCATGAATGAGTTATATTTATTTTTATCATTTTGATTATGTTAATTTTTATTTCTCAACATGTATATATGTATTTATTTTTCTGCTTTGTCTAAAGTATTATAATTTAACTTTTGTTGTTTTCTTTTGATCAATTCAATATTTGATTTTGTAAATCTAACATATTTTGGCCTTTTAGGGGTACTTTTTAATCGATCAGAGGTAAGTAATTTGGATCAGTTTTTTTAATTTAACTTTTAATTTTCGCAATTTAGACAACTGTAAATTAAATTACTTTCGAAAGGGCAGTACAAGGGTGCTAATCCTTCCTTGACTGTAACCGACTCCCGAAGCTGACATTTTTTTGGTTAGTTGCGGATCTGGTAAGAAAATAAACCGAGGTTTCCGATCAACCTAGTTTTTATTTTTAAAGATAAATGATCGGTGGCAACTCTAACCCATTTATTTAAGTCGAAGCCCAATTCCGGGCCCACCTGAAAGACCGTTGCGACAACTTTGCGACTCTGCTGGGGATAAGTAAGTGAGTCAGGCTAAGGCTAATTTCCAGTTGTCTTCTTAAGTGAAAATTGTAAGTTTAAATTTTAATTTAATTTTTCGATCCTTATTACTTACCTTTAATTATTTTTCAAATAAATAGTTGTAATGACGTTTTTAATGATTTCAGCTTATTAAACATTTTCATTTTAGGCTTTATACCCAAACTCCAAACTTATTTTTAAGTGGAGGTAAAAGCGACGCCATCGTGGGAATTTATTCTCAGTATAGACCTAGCAAGTAACCTTCGGGATTCATATATCTTATGTCTTCGTGTGAATTTATTCTCCGTATAGACAAAAAAATGTGTCCTCTCGAGTTTAACTTGGTACACATAGGCTTGTAATGGGCTTAGGAACGAGGGTCTAGCAAGCCCAAGGAGGCTCCACTAAGAAGAACTCGGGTACCTTTTTTATAACCTAAATTGGGAGACAAAGAATTAGTGCCCACCCCGAAGCTCCATTTCCAAACTTAGGTTGCTTGAGTGATTTATTACTTTATTTATTATTCAAAGCATGCAGTTTATGTGGTTGGGATTTGTTCAAAATTAAGCATGTGGGGTAGATATCATGTGGGGTAGGATTATTTTTCTTATATTTTGATTATTATCTCTATCTTACTAACTGGGTTTTCTTTCACGTTTGTTTTCTTTTTATCATTTGCATCATAAAAAGAGGTGATTGATCCATAAAAAAAGAGTGTTCATTACACACAAATAATCTACATTAATGGACAAAGGGGTTGTAATGCAAGAGGTGAAAAACGCTGAGGTCCGACTATGGTATAAAAAGACTCAGAAAGAAAAGGGAGATAGTCCGCAAGGAAACTATGTGTCAGATTTGGTTGGCTATGCTTCTGTCAGCCTAAAGCAAAATGATGTTCAAGAACTTTGGAGCATTTGGGACAACTGGAAAAGTGACCAGAAACGGAGGTTTTGCCAACGGTATGGTGATATTGCACTTCTACTCTATGTCAAGATAGATGATCCCCTAATTCGAGCCCTAGTACAATTATGAAATCTGGGGTACAATTGTTTCACATTTAACCAAGAAGACATGGTACCCACAATCGAAAAATATACCAATTTGCTATATTGCGAAGGAATCAGAATGGATCGTGTTTACATCAAGCACATCAAAATTCAGTCTTTCAAGAACGGGTTGGCAAAAGTTGCGAGGCAAATGAGAAATGGGTAACTGATCGGATTCAACACAAAGGTAATGGGGAAGAAATTCCTTGGACCCATATCAAGCAACTAATGAAGAATCATCCCGATGAATGAAAGGCAATAGACCTTTTCGCGCTGGGCCTTTATGGTTTGATTATCTTCCCAAATACTTTGGGATACATCGAGACGGCTGTGGTGGAATTGTTCGAACAACTCCCGAAGCGAGTAAATTCGACACCGACAATATTAGCTTAAACTTTGTGCTCACTCAACCATTGCAGAAAGACTGACGAAGGAAGATTTATAGGGTGCGCACAACTTCTTCAAGATTGGATCCATAGTCACTTTTAGAAGACTAACGAGATTTCTTACCGCCGATTCAACACCACTTATTCTCTTTTGAGGAATTCCTTACCCTGAAATGGCAAGAAGGCATCCCAAAAGAAAAGTGGATGAAAGTATTTACACACCTTCAGGATAGGGATATTATCTAGAGAGCCCCCTGGTTAATCCATAGTGACATTTTTTTTCGATGTGGAGACTCAAAAACCATGACATTATTTGGATTATGGGGAAGAGTCGGATATTCTCGAATTTTGGCACTTCAGCAGTATGGGGCACACCAGTTTGTCTCAACAACACACAGAATATCTGGATCGGAATTTGCATATCACGGGGACAACTATAATAAAAATGTCAAAGAGGTAGCTGAGTCGTGGAAGAAGATGTTCCGTATGGATGTCGTGGTCGCTAAAGATATGCTTACTCCAGATTATTTGGAGTGGCGGAAGTTAAGAAAGGATGACACAATCCCCGTGCCATATCATGAAGACACTCGAACTATGGAAGAACATCTTAAGCTAGTTCCCTCCGAGATACAAATAACAAAGAAAGAATTTGAAGCTGAAGAGAAAGAGTTGAAACAAAGGCTAAGGGAGCTCGAGGTTGAAAGATTCCAGTGGAAATAGATGCCGATACTCAGAAGGATCGGACACACAAGTTAGAAAGGTAACAGAAGAAAATCTGTTTTGAGCTCGAAGATTTGAGAAAAAGATATCAAGAACAAGTCCATAGCAATTCCAATCTGAAAATATCTTCTGAGTACTAGAAAAGTGAAGCTAGCAGCCTGAAAAGGATGTTCGAGGGACAGGATGAAAGAGAGACCCTGAAAGAACAACTAAAAAATTCCCAGAGACGGTTGTTAGATAGCCAGCACCAGAACAAGCAATTGAGGATCCACATAACTGATTTAGAGAAGTCTCTTCAGAAACAACAAAAATGGGATGGAAAAAACATAGCTGAGTTGGAGGTCATTGTGGATGGGTTCAAGAAACAAACAAGTGAACTTTAGATAGTTCCCCTTTGATGGAGGATTTCAATGGCGTACATTGGGAACAGGCTCAGAAAAGGGTGAAAGCTAGAGATGCAGTCATCCGATATTTCTTGGAACAAGTACAAAAAGTAGTTTTTCACTTGCACGGTTTAGTAAGAGAAGTCGGAGTGGTCCGACAGGGTATTCAACTAGTGACAGATGAAGGAAGAAGACTTGTTAACCTGTTAGAAGTTATTCAGGGTTTAGAGGACTTAGTTAGAATATACCTTTAAGATATTTTTGTCTATTAAAAAAATAAAATACTTTTGTCTCAATAAATATTATTTATAATAATAGACACATTTTTAGATCAATGCCTCTAATTCTCATGCATCATGCATTATTTTTCATACTTTGTATTTTATTTTTATTTTCCATATTTTTACATTCACATTAACTAACAGAAAATGTCTTATCAGAAGAGGGAAAAAACATCGAGTTTACCTCCACAAGCTTTGGACACGCATCATCCTCACAACACCCGCACAAAGAAAAGACAAATGAAAGCCAAAATTTCTCAACTCGAAGAGAACATGTTGAGGTTACAATGGGAGTTGGAAGAAAAATAAGCCATAATAATCAAAGTATTCTAGAAACGATCACTAAATGCTATGATTCTTTGGTTGATCAAATTGTTGCCAAGTTATATGGTTTAAATTAAGCAAGTGCACCTGGGGCAGGTTTATCTGAAGGGGTAGCTATACAACCTACCTCGCAGGTGGTTATCTCACCTAGAACCTTACCAGGACATCAAGGGGACTCATCCACTGTAAAAGTGAAGGCCTCGTCTGCTGTAAAGGTATATATACTTCTGTATCTAAACTTGAGAAAAATTCTGATGATTACCATATACCGAATTTTGATGAAAACGATAAGGCAAAGAAAATGGAAGAAAAAATCAAGCTCCTGGAAGATCAAATGAAGGTGGTTAAGGGGAACCATGATAACTATGTAGTCGATGCCTTAGAACTAAGCTTAGTCCCGGATTTGGTGTTTCCACCAAAATTCAAAGTCCTAAAGTTTGAGAAATTCGACGAGAATAGTTTCCCTTCAGCTTACATTACCATGTTCTATCGGAAGATAGCAGGATATGTAGGAAATGATCAACTCCTAATGCATTGCTTCCAGGATAGTCTGTCCGGTTCAATCATCCGGTGGTATAACCAGTTAAACTGATCTCATATCAAGACCTGGAAAGATCTAGCCAAGTCATTCTTGGAACAATACAAGCATATAAATGATATGAGACCATATCGAGTTATGCTGCAAAGCATGGAGAAGAAGCATAACGAAAGTTTCAGACAATATGCACAGAGATTGAGGGATTTAGTTGTGCAAGTTCATCCACCCTTGGATGAGAAAAAAACCAGGAAGCTCTTCGTGAAAACCCTGAAGGCTCCTTACTTTGGGCACTTGGTTGTAATCACATCTGGAAATTTTTTTGACTTAGTTATAGCCGGGGAGATGATAAAAATGGCCATAAAATAAGGCAAAATCGAGGGAGGGGAATCAAGCTAGAAACCTCCTATGAAGAATAGGAATGGAAATATTAATAACATCAAAACCTACAACGCCAATAAATTTGTTACAATCTCTAACTCAAAAACAACTGCAGAGCTATCGTCAAATACTTCTAGACAAAATCTGAGGGAACCCAGGAAAGAAAGAGAAAAGAAGCATTTTGATCATATTCCCATGACATGCAAAGAACTGTATCAACAACTCTTTAACACTCATGTAGTGTCACTATACCCAATGGAACCTATGAAGCCCCCATAACCCAGGTGGTATGATGAGAATGCTCACTACGAATATCATGGTGGCGTGATGAGGCACACTATTGAGAATTGCCTCGCATTCAAGAGGATCGTGCAAAGAATGCGCAACAAGAATTGTATCCACTTTAACTCAGGAGCACCAAATGTTGCATAAAATCCTTTGCCTAATCATTAAGAGACTGGATTAATGCAGTCACTACAGAGAAAGATAGGAAAAATAAAACTGGTGAAAAAAAGTCTCATTTGGCTTGGGTATTGATACATATGGTGAAAACAGGACTTGCACCAAGTTCTGATGCATAAAAGTGTAAAGATGGTAACAACTACTGTTACCACAATGAATAAGGGCATGATGTGCAAGATTTCTAGGAGTTTAAAGCTTTGATCCAGCTCATGATGGATAGGAAGGAGCTGGAATTCTATGAAAAAAATCCAAGACTCTATAGAAGTAGATGTTTGTGCTACTGAAGAATCATCTGAAAGTGGATATGGCAAGGGTCGTCCTTTGGTAATTACCCCTAAAGTAAGGATAACAGATAAAACATAAACAAATGTGGTGATCACAATACCCCGACCTTTTTTTTTGCAAGGACAGCAAGAAAGTGCCTTGGAAGTATGAATGCCAAGTAAGCACCCTGGAGGAAGATGACAACAAAGTGGGGCATGCCTTGGGGAAACACTACTCCCGAGAGGCTAAGTGCCCCTAGATACCACTTGAATCCTTTAAAGGGGACGTGCTGGCAATAAACGAGCCAATAAAGAAGGAAGAAGCTATAGAGTTTTTGAAATTTTTAAAGAACAACGAGTACAACATCATGGAACAATTGCATAACCTGCTATCACTTATTTTAATGTTGGCACTGCTGCTAAGTTCAGAGGCACATAGGGAGGTACTTTTGAAGGTCCGAAATCAGACATTTGTGCCACAAGACATACCGGTTAGCAAGATGGATCGACTGTTTAACAACATCCAAGCTGATAATCTCATCTTATTTTCTGATGATGAGATTCCGTCTTGAGGAAGAGGTCGAGCTAAGGAATTATAGATCACTACTCATTGTAAGGGGTATGCCTTACCCGAGAGTATTAGTTAACAATGGTTCAACCCTTAATGTGATTCCTTTTTTACGTTGAAAAGGTTATCAATAGATACTTTCCACATGAGAACATGCTAGAGTGTGGTCTGAGCATTTGACGGGACCAAGAGGGAGGTAATCGGCAAGATTGAGGTGCCTTTAACCATTGAACCTGCTACTTACAATATTGAATTCTTGGTAATGGACATCATGCCTTCCTACAACTGCCTTTTAGGAAGGCCTTGGATCCATCAAATTGGAGTAGTACCATCTACGCTATACCAGAAAGTTAAGTTTGTCATTGATGGGGCTCTTGTAATTGTTAATGCTGAAGGAGATATCATGGCAAGTGTGACCACTGATGCCCCTTATATTGAAGTGAATAATGAAGTGATAGAATGTTCGTTATGCTCTTTAGAGTTTGTGAATACCACTTTTGTGGCTGAAGGAAGAAAGATTGCCAAACCAGGCTCTCTGAATGCACTAAAATGGAGATCAAACAGACCTTGGGAAGAGGTGCCAAGGTAGGAAGAGGATTTGGGAGTTTGTTGTAAGGAATGATCAACCCCGTCCTTCCTATAACAAAGTTAGACCAGTTCAGGCTTGGTTTTTAGCCCAGTCAATAACAGAAGAGGAAAAAAATTTAGAAAAGTCGAGGAAGAAGATTGGCCAGATTAAACGGGAATGAATTTCAATGGGAACCCATGGTTTTCCCACCTCTTTACAACACATTTAAATCTGGTGCCTATGTGTTTGAGACCACCTTACCAGATTGGGATCATACTTTGAAATATTTGAGTATCAATGCCATAATCACAGAGAATGCTGAAGATGTGGATAGATCCAGAATCCGCCCATTGCCACCAGGGTTTGTGCTTAGTAACTGGAGGACTGAAGAACTACCTGTGATTTTCAATTGTCTTTCAGAGTAATACTCAAGCTCTCTTTATTTGCTATACCCGGGGCAATATGTGATCTTTTTTAAGGGTGAATAAATGGTTTTTATTGTTGTTCAATAAAAGATGTAGTATATTTCACAACAAACATTTCTTCTTACTTTATTTCATTTCCTTGTGAATTTAATTTTCTTTCATTTGGTACTTCGTTTCATCTCTTTTTGAATTTAATTTCCTTTCATTCTGTGTGGGATATTTACCTCTCGCATATACATATTTCTTTTCTCCTTTCTCTTTCAGGTCCCAAGACATTATTGATGCGGACATTGATGATCCTGACCCGGAGATGGATTTTGAATAGTTCAATTGTCTCGGGGAAATCAATGAATGCGACAATGAAGAAGAGTGCAACTTACCTTCCAAATTATTAAGGATGATAGAAAGAGAAGATAGACAAATATTGCCACATGAAGAGAAAATCAAAGTCTTGAATCTGGGTACAGAAGAGGAAAGAAAGGAAGCTAAAATTGTCACAACTTTTTCGGTTGAAGCAAGAGAAAGCTTGATAAACTTACTTCAATAATAGAAAGATGTGTTTGTATGGTCATATCAAGATATGCCTAGGCTAGATACGGATATGGTAGTCCACAAAGTACCTATCAAACCAGAATGCAAACCCGTGCAACAAAATCTAAGAAGAATGAGACCGGAAATGCTTCTCAAAATAAAAGAATAAGTTAAGAAGCAATTCAATACTGGCTTCCTTCAAGTGGCCAAGTATCCAGAGTGGGTGGCTAACATAGTGACAGTTCCAAAGAAAGACGAGAAAGTGTGCATGTGTGTCGACTACCGATACCTTAACAAAGAAAGTCCTAAAGATAATTTTCCCTTGCCGCACATAAACACTTTGGTAGATAATACTGCAGGGAACGGTTTCTTCTCATTAATGGATGGATTCTCAGGATAAAACCAAATTAAGATGCATCTTGATTACATGGAAAAGACCACATTCATCATAATGTAGGGAACTTTCTGCTACAAGGAGATGCACTTCGGATTAAAGAATGTTGGGGCAACATACCAAAGAGCTATGGTGACCTTGTTTTATGACATGATGCACAAAGAAATTGAAGTTTATGTCGATGACATGATTGTCAAGGCACAAACCGAAAACAAATATGTCGAGAATCTGAGAAAGCTCTTTCAAAGATTAAGAAAGTTCTAGTTGAGGCTGAACCCCAACAAGTGTACATTCAGAGTAACATCTTGAAATTTGTTAAGCTTCATGGTCAGTAGGAAAGACATCGAAGTTGATCCCGATAAATTTAAAGCCATCCAGAACTTACCTCCCCTACTATCAAAAAAAGAAGTTCGAAGTTTTCTGGGCATATTGAATTACATATAACGGTTCTTATCTTAGCTAACCGATAAGTGCGACCCAATTTTCCGCCTTCTTCAAAAGAACAATTGCGGATCATGGGATGAGGACTGCCAGACTGCATTTGAGAAAATAAAGGAGTATTTATCTCGCACTTCTATCTTGATGTCCCCCATCTCGGGTAAACCTCTATTCTTGTATTTGTCCATATTTGAGAATTCAATGGGATGTGTCTTGGGCCAACATGATGAATTCGGTAAGAAAGAGAGAGCCATTTACTACTTGAGCAAGAAGTTCAATGATTGTGAAGTTAGTCACCCATTGAAAGTATTTGTTGTGCTTTAGTCTAGGCTACGCATAGATTCAGACAATACATTGTTGTACCACACTACTTGGTTAATTTCCAAGTTAGATCCACTAAAGTATATGATGGGTATGCATGTTCTCTTTAGAAGGTTAGCCCGATGACAGATGTTGTTATCCAAATTTGACATCGAGTACGTGAGCTAAAAAGCTATAAAGGGGAGTGCCATATCTGATTTCTTGGCAAGTAGAACTGCTGAAAATTACGAGTTATTAGACTTTAACTTCCCGGACGAAGACTTGATGGTCATATCCTTAGAATAAGCAAGTACTTCCATATATGATGCCTGTAAAATGCATTTTGATGGTGCATCAAATGCATTAGGACACAACATTGGGGCAATATGGTATCCCCTGAAGGAAATCACTACTCGTTCACTAGCAAATTGGTTTTCGATTGCACCAACAACATGGCAGAGTATGAGGCTTGTGTTTTGGGGATTCGAGCTGCTATTGGACAAAATATAAAGACCTTACTAGTATATAGAGATTTAGCTTTAGTGATCTATCAGCTCCGTAGAGAATGGGAGATGAAGGATGTAAAGCTTGTGGAGTATCAAAACTAATACTGGATCTACTCGAAGAGTTTGATGAAGTCACTTTCTATTACGTGCCTAGAGAAGAGAATCAAATGACTGATGCCTTAGCAACATTTGCAGCCGCATTTAAGGCTGGTAGGGAGTCTAACATGATGCCAATTGACATGTAATCGTATGATCACCCGACTCATTATTACCAAATCGAAGAAGTAAAAGATACGAAGCCCTATTACCACGACATTCTGCAATACATCAAAAACCGAAGTTATCCAGAGGAAGCCACCGAAACTGATAAAAGAGTTATTATAAGGATGGCGGCTAAATATGTTCTCGATAGAGAAGTTTTATACAAGAAAAGCCATGATAAAATCTTGTTGAGATGTGTAGATGCAGAAGAGGCAATGATGATATTAGAATAGGTACATGACAGAGTTTATGGAATGCATGCAAATGGATAGATGATGTCGAGGAAAATTATGAGATGTGGATATTTCTGGTTCATAATGGAAAGCGACTGCATCAATTATGTTAGAAGATGTCACAAATATCAAATCTACAAGGATAAAATAAATGTTCCACCTCAACCTCTTCACGTGATGACGACACCATGACCTTTCTCTATATGGGGCATGGATGTTATTGGGCAAATCCATCCGAAGGCTTCAAATGGTCATCGGTTAATTCTTGTAGCAATTGGTTATTTTACTAAGTAGGTGGAAGCTGCGTCATATGCCAGTGTCACTCAGTCTATTATTTTTAAGTTATTGAAAAAAGAGATCATATCTCGGTATGGTTTACCCGAAAGAATCATTACCGATAATGCTACGAACCTGAACAATAAGATGATGGACGCTGCTTGTCAACAATTTAACATAAAACATCACAACTTTATTGCTTATAGACCGAAGATGAATGGAGCAGTAAAAGAAGCGAACAAAAATATCAAGAGAATAGTGGAGAAAACGACTGAGACATACAAGGATTGGTAGTAGAAATTGCCTTTCACTTTGTTTACTTACCAAACTTCGACTGGGGCGACCCCATTTTCATTAGCATATGGGATAGAGGCAGTACTTTCTATTAAGGTAGAGATTTTGTCACTCAGGGTTTTATCAAAAGTTAAACTAGATGATGCAGAATGGGTACAAACTCGATATGATCAGTTAAACCTAATATAGAAAAAGAGGTTGAAAGCCATTCATCATGGTCAACTCTACCAAAAGTGAATGATTCGAGCACATAATAAGAAGGTGCGCCCAAGAGTATTCCTCGAAGAGAAAAACATTTAGGGTGAAAACCCGAGAGGGCGCACAAAGTTGAAGCACTTGTCGTGAAAAAGACTTTCTCCAAAGGAGCACTTGTCATGACTGAAATTGACAGGCTAGAACTAATTAATCTCGTTAATTCAGATGCAGTAAAAAAAACTTCGCTTAGCATGAAAACCCGAGAGGGCGCACAAAGTTGAAGCAAAAAAAAAAAGAAAGAAGATAAAAACGTTTAGGGTGAAAACCCGAAAGGGCGCCCTAAATTAAAAAAAAGAAAAGAAAAATAAGGTGGGTCCAAGATGAAAACCCGCAAAGGGTGTCTTGAAAGCAATGATGGATCTGAGTTGAAAACCCTAAAGGGCAATTTGGATAATGATTCAGGAAAGGTCCCAGATTAAGACAGTAAAGCGTCACGACATCCAAATCTTCTGTAGACTTAACGATTCAGAGGAATGTTGCACTATCCCAAACATTGTCACATTCTCAAAGTACTCTTGACAAAGCCTGTACTCAAAAGTCATCTAACGTTGTATCAGTTCAAAAGCGCCCGCATTGTTGAGATCTAAGGCATTTTCTTACATTTCTTTTATGTATTGACTTTCCAGAATGTTTGTCATGTACTCTTTGTTCCTTTTTCCTTATAAATAAATATGACCATTTCTCTAAGTCAATTTCTTTCAGGCATCTTAGATTGAATTTAAATAAGAATGATTTATTCACTTTTATAAAGGATAATCACGTATTACTGTACAAAGATTTTTTGGAAGGTACATGTGGGCGGAAGCCGATAAAGGTTGTTATACCACACTCGAGACAATGGGTTCCAGCTAATCGAGGCGACGTTGATTAAGTCAAGATTAGAGATAAAAGTTTCTTTCACGAAACTCCCAGAGAGTATGTCAAACCAAATATCAGAAATCAAGAATCAGAAAATCAAGTTTGTCAAAAGTCAAAAGTCATCAAGATTGACACCAGGAGATTGAGATTTCTCTCTAAAACCAACATGCTGCATATGAATTTTAGGCATATATAAGGACATTGCATCCATAGCAACATATACGTGTATAATTTTGCAGATTCCTGTCAAGGTCTATTTTACTAGATTCAAAGGAAGCTCAAAATTAATACAACCTATCCTATTTAAGATTTCAAATTCACAAAGAAAGATATATGGCTCAAGGCAAATTCATCTAGACTCAACTTCACAACGAATAAGTCACCTATGATTTCGACTTCACAATGAAGGATATCGTACCCAAAAGATTGACTCAACTTCACGACGAAGGAGTCATCTTTAACACAACAATGAAAAACCATTTTCACACCAAAGTCTTCAGGTCAAATTTCAACTTCACGACAAAGAATATTGGGCTAGAAGACGATTCGTGAGCTACTTTCCAATACTTTGAGCTCAGTTTCAACTTCACAATGAAGGTTATCACGCTCAAGAAGTCAACAATTTCAACTTCACAACGAAGGATATTGTGCTCAATATTTTCCTGTTCAACTCAACTTCACAGCGAATGAGTCAACCAATCATAACATCATATTTCAACTCTACGGCTGAGGATATTCGATAAGATAGGAATCAATCCCCATAATAGAGGATGTTAAACTCAGTGATACATTCGTGATGGACGAAAAATGTGTCTTGTAATCTTTACCCTATTCCCATTACACGATTATGGGCAAAGAGGGCAGTTGTAGACATATATTTTCGTCCGACTTTGTTTATATGATATATTGTTTATATTATATTATATTATATTATGTTGTGTTGTGTTGTGTTGTGTTGTGTTGTGTTGTGTTGTGTTGTGTTGTGTTGTGTTGTGTTGTGTTGTGTTGTATTATATTATATTATATTATATTATATTTATATTATATGTTATTTATGTGACTTATGTATATTATATCTATATATGTATTATATTACATATTTATAATATATACTTACATTATATAGTGTGTATACATTATACCGTTATCTATTATATTTATATTATATAGTATTATATATATATATTATATAGTATTATGCATTTATTATATGTTATTATTTATCATTTTTTTTCTTTGTTTTACGTCAGGCCCGACCCGAAGGCCAGTCTGCTAGGCCCAGCAGACCAGACCTACTCCAGGAAAGCTAGGGTTTTCATCCCCTTCCTATTTCAGCGTCGCACGTCTTAGACTGTCGGATCAGATTACCATCTGACAGTCGAGATGGCTTGGAGAGTCGCCATTCTAACCACAACCAATCACTAGATTTCTCAGCACAACCAACCACCACAACTCAGCAACGTGATTTCATCTGATTCAAAACCAACCGAAAAGAAAATTATACATTTTAATCCTAATGAAACACTAAAATCGAACGAGAAAAAAGGGACTCTTAATGTTATAAATCCTTGCAAAAATCAAAGGAAAAATTAAGTTAGATCAAAGCAAAAAAAAAAAGCACTTGTAACTTCGAAAGGAAACACAATACAAAGTTAAAATTTTGTACCTTTCTCGGTTGTTCACTTGCATATTGGTATTTGGGTTGTTTTTTTTCTTTTTTGACTAAAAAACCATGAAAAAATAGAAGTCGAGGATCAAAGGGGAGGGTTTTCGAAAGATCTTTCTCAGATCTAGCCTTCCCCGAGGTTTTTTGTGAAAACAAATGGGATTTTTGAAGAGAGAAGATCAAGGGCTTTCGAAAGATATAAGCTTTTTTGGGTTTCACCGCTGATGAACAGCGGTCGGCGAGGCAGAGTATGGCCAGATTCTGGGTTCTCTATGAACATCGGTCGTGTGTTCTTCATTTGCGAAGAACGTTTCACAGGGTTTTTGAAAAAACAAATCGATTGGTTTGAGTGGGAGAGGAGAAATGAAGAATTGTTTCTTCATTTTGGGTTTTATAGTTGACCTGAAAGCCCACTCGGATCCTCTGAGGATTTGCTCGTTTTGCCATTGGTTGAGTCTAATCGCATTTTTGGTCCCCCTAAAATTATGTGTATTCGATTTGTTCTGCTACTACGTTTTTATTTCTTTTTAGCCCCACACTTTATTTTATTTTTGCAATTCTGTCCTTTCTATATTTATTACATGTTTTCATTTGATTATTTTTAAAAGACCACTACATTTTACGAGTGATTGATCCGACAATAATCGTTTTTATTTTATTATTCCTTTTGTTTTTATTTTAATTTAATTCATTTTTAATTTGTCCTTGTTTGTATTTTGATCTTACAATTGACATTTTATTTTTATTTTTTATTTACCCTTTTCTTTACATCTTTTTTTCATGACTTCATGATTTAATATGTGTAATTTATTTCTTCACATGTAGCATGAATTAGTTCTATTTATTTTTATCATTTTCATTCTGTTAATTTTTATTTCTCAGCATGTATATATATATTTCTTTTTCTGCTTTGTCTAAAGTATTATAATTTAACTTTTGTTGTTTTCTTTTGATCAATTCAGTATTTTATTTTGCAAATCTAACATCTTTTGGCCTTTTAGGGGTACTTTTTAATCGATCGGAAGTAAGTAATTTGGATTGAATTTTTATTTCTAATTTAACTTTTAATTTTCGTAATTTAGGCAACTAGAAATTAAATTAGTATCGAAAGGGCAGTACAAGGGTGTTAATCCTTCCTTGATTGTATCCGACTCCCGAGCCCGACATAGTTTTGGTAAGTTGTGGATCAGGTAAGAAAATAAACCGAGATGTCCGATCAACCTAGTTTTTATTTTTAAAGATAAATGATCGGTGGTGACTCTAACCCATTTATTTAAGTAAAATCTCAATTCTGGGCCCACCCGAAAGACGGTTGCGACAGGTTGAATGATTTTATGTAATCTGAATAAGGGTATATGAAAACCGCAAACAAAAATTATAACGTGTTTGACATTCGAATCAAATAAGAGAGAATACATAGACTTTTTAAAGGTAATTTTTACCTTTGCATGTGAAGCATCCCTTTTCTTTTTTTTTTTCTTCGAAAAAAGAAGAAGATAAGAGGGGTTAGAATGGTTTATGAGTGATACGTTAGTAGGATTCTCGATTAATTAGGAGCAAATTAGAACCTTAATTAAGGGACTAAATCGAAAATATTTGGCTAAAAGTCCAAGGAAGGGATATCATGAACTAAAATGAATAAGGGTTATTAAAGTTGATAGTTGTTTTGAAGAAAATAAACCATTTTTTTAATGAGTTGAATTTTGGAGCCAACCATAAACTACTCGACGCTTACGCTTCTCTTCTCATATCTTCATTTTTCATCTTCCCAAATCTCAAATTTTCTCTATTTCTCATATAAATTGATTTATGTTTATGGTAAAATTTGGATTGCGATAACTATAAACGATTTATCCCTTCTAATTTGAACGGTGAATCATAATCAATAATTTTAAGAGAAGTAATGTATCGATGACAATGATCATCTCTAACTTAGAGAGAAGAAAAGTCTAAAAGCTCCTTTTAATCTTGTATGAGGGTTTGTATAATGACCTTTAACGTTGGTATCAAATATAAGATCATAATGACTACTCGTAGGTTAACATAACAAGTTGATATGATCGTCTGACAATAAATTTAGCTCTGAAAGGTCACTTGAACCTGTCAGAGATCATATTAGAAGAGAATCTCTAACTGAAGTGTGATTTATGGAGGAGATTCGAAGGCCACTTATGTAGGGATGAACATAGGTCAGGCTGGGTTAGGTTTCCGGTCAATTCGACTCGACCCGAAAAATATACACCCTCCACTCGACTTGATTTTTGAGATAAAATCCTAATTGAACTCGAAATAATATATTTCTCAAAAATATTATTTTTCAATAAAAATAGAGATTTAATTGAAAAATATAATATATAGAGGGATATTATTGCAATTATCCCTAAATATATAATGTAAAATTATTTTTTCAGTTGGGGTAAGATATTTTTCACCATAAATCCGAATTCAACAGAACATGAACATAACCTCTAAAACAACCAACCCGAACCCGATTTTTTCAAAAAATATTCAACCCAATCAAACTGAATTGAATCAAAATTCACCGATTTCGAGTTTCATGCCATCCTACTCTTATGCGAGTTAATGTAATCTTCTCTCCCAATAGTCTTTTCCTCGTAAAAGGTACACTTTTTTTATATGTTAACTTTTAAACAGTTATGATGAGTAGTCATTTTTCTTGGAATCCAAAGGCAAAGAAAAAGGTATTTGATCTAAATGCAACGGCTACTTGGTTATTCCCTTGTATAATAAGTACAAAAGGCAACCGACCATTCCTTTTTTTACAGCTTGGCAATGGCTCCCCCCGTCAGATCTCCATACTTTTCTTCTACTTTTTGTACCAATAAAAAGCAGCTCCGTTTAACATCTATCACAAAAATGTCCAACACATCGAAACCTCATCCGTGGCTGAGAAGAACAGCCATGAAAATGTCCCTCAAGAGACTGCCCATTCTCCATAGTTTGGTATCCAAGTCCAACCATCTTGTTCGAATCTCCATGATTCATAAGCTTGTTTTTCACAAGAAACCCAGAAAGCTTAAGGGGTTTAAGCTCCTCAAGCATTACAACTATGGCTACCTTGGAGGGTATCAGTTTGACTCCCCTTCAAGTACTCTTATTCATCACTCCAACCGAGAACATGAGCTCCGAGACAGAAGCATCCAAGATTTTTACTTGATGCTGTTTGGTGCAAGTGTTTTGGTAGCTTGAAATCTCAAGTGAGAGATGAAGATGTAGCTGCTTGCATGGCATTGGCATTGGCATTGGCTGGGGAAATAGATTTTGAAGATGATGATGATGATGAAGAAGGTGGTGAGGATGATTCAGTTGATGAGAGGGCTGAGAGTTCATTGAAAATTTCTACGCAGAGATGAGGCTGCAGAAAATTCCCATGGCAGGAATCATTTTGAAGGACATTCTTTCTTTCTTTAAACTATTTGATTTGCAGGACATTCAAATTTTCTAATACAAGTAAATTACTTATTTCTTTTCTCTTTTCACCGATGGAATTTCCAGTTGTAGTTGTTAAAATCATTTTACTTATATTTTTCGTTTTCCTTTCAAACTATTAGTGTAAACTATAATTTTGGTCACTTTAATTTTTTATTTCAATTTATGATAATATCTTGAGTTTGAGTCATTGTATATGTAAAACTCCTTATTGGGAGACTCACTCAGCAAAGTTAAGTGTGTGACGCGAATCGATCCGGATTAATCAAGGCGAATCCTTGGATCCAAGAGGGTGGGAAAAAAAGGAAAGAAAGAAAGCAAAGTTTGGCATTTCCAGAATTAACTTAAATTCTGGATTTTGATCATTAACTTATGAGAAAATTAAGCTTTCTCACTCTAGGAGTCAAACTTCATCAATGGA
Organism: Hibiscus syriacus; assembly: GCF_006381635.1. Classification (NCBI taxonomy): domain Eukaryota; kingdom Viridiplantae; phylum Streptophyta; class Magnoliopsida; order Malvales; family Malvaceae; genus Hibiscus; species Hibiscus syriacus. The sequence continues at coordinate 2,582,969 of NW_024063088.1, forward strand.
AATCTTAAGAAGCTTTGAGAAGATAACTCTTCCCTCGCTCTCTTTATAGCTGAATTGTTGAAGAAAGTTAGGGAAATGCTTACTTTAATCCTTTACTCTGTTTATAAAAATATAAAAATTTTGTAACTAAAATAAAACTTATAAAATACAAGCTTAAGGCACCTAAGACCATAGCTATATAATGACTAACTCTCCTAATTGGTATAATAACTCATGCAAACTCCAACCTGCATCCTTTTTTTTTTCACTGTAGTCTTGAATTTCTAAATTCACTTTTCAGTTTTCAACTGAATTCTAATTCAAATAATATTTTAATCCATTAGACACATATTCTCATGTTTAAATTTACCACTGAGATTTGGGAAACAATTAAAGTGAAAGGGAGAATTCCATAGAAAAAAAAAGTTATTTGGTTTTCACAGGTCAAAACACCCATTTATTTTGATGGTTAATCTAAATAAAATACCAATATAAGATAGGTTTGTTAGGGTTATTTTTTTAGGTTAAGTTTTGTTGTTATTCATTCCATTGATAGATGTTAATAGAATATTTTTTTAATCATCTAGGGTGATTATAAGATAGTATCTATTTAAAAAATAATCATTGACAGTGGATACACAGCAGACACAGTTGTTTGAAACCAATATCTCTAAGGATAACAACGCTCCCTCTAACCACTGAGGTCACTTGATGGGTTCAATAGAATAATTTATTGTATTATTAAGATTTTTTAAATAAATTGTTTTAATTAGAAAGTTGTTCATGATAATATTTGATTGTTGTTAATTATGATAATCACTTAAATAATACAAATTCTTCATAAAAAATTAAATTTAAATGTATTAAATGGATATGTATTAATTAAAATAATTTTTCATGAATAAATTTAGATAACTTTTTACTAATTTGATTCTATTGATTACAATAAATTAAATTGCTTAATCTATAAATAGATTTACAAATAATAAAGTGAAGGGTAAATTTAATTTATTTAAAAAACTTTATTTTTTCGCTTATTTCACTGATTGTAATTTTTAATTTTTCAATTTAATTATTAAAATGTATATTGAATTTTTTTTATTACTAAATCGTTAATTTTCTAACCGCGATACAACATGAAAAAAATTATGCTCTTATTTTTTCTTCTTCCTTCCCCTTTTCTTTCCATTTCTCTTCTCAGCTACAATGAATCTATATTCTGACCACTACGCTGATCGCCCTTCTAACCACCACCGACGATGATCAGAACAGCGGCCGACGTGATGGATGGAATCTGGGTTCACTTAGACTGAGGAGAGAAATGTAAAGAGAAAGGAGGAAGAAGTAGAAAGAAGGAAATAGTACAAAATGAAGGAAAAATTAATTTTTTATTTAGATCAAACTAATCGATTTAGTCGAAATTTGATTTTCTATGAGATATAAAACTACGTTGTTTTGGTCTAAACTTAATTATCTATAAGATTCAAGACTACGTCGTTTTAGTATTGATTGCCACATTATAATACCGTTTGAAAATTAACAACGGAGTAACCAAAAACACTCAATGTCACTAATAAACCTTTAAGAACTAACAACCAATTAATCTTGTTAGATGAGATATTAAATTATTCATTCTTAGGTTGATTAATACATCATACTATAGTTAAAAAAATATAAACTCTTTAAGAATGATATATCCTCCGTAATCTTTCTCTTCTTTTCCAAATTAAGTTTGAAAAGGTTGTATCATAATGTTTTCCCGGGGACCCGTTATACTTAAAAAATATTCATTTAGGGGAAAGGTGATGAAATTCAATTTGGAGAACACGTTGATTTTTGAGTCGCCACCAACCTTTATGTTAGGTAGATTGAAAACCTTAAACGTTAAAAAATGATCTGTGTTTTTACCAAAGATTCGTTTTTAAGAGTTTTTGGAGTCGTTTACGTGTGGGAAGGGTGAGTACCCCCCACAACGCCCAAATTTTAGTACCTAAACGATTATATGTTGTTTAAATATTTGGAATTACAAACTTGAAAATATATTTAAATTAAGATCATTTTATTCATTTGAATTTATTAAAAAAATGTCAATTTTCGGATAATTAATGCCCTTTTGTGAGAACAATCTTTGGGAAAACACTTCATTTATAGTTAGGAGACTTTCCCATAGATTTCCCTCACGAAAATGTTATTTCGCAATTTTTGTAAAGATAAAATAAAATAAAACAAAACAAAATAAAAATGAAAAGCAATGAAAAATACTCGAAATAAATAATCATGGAAAAAAGAGAAATATCGAATACATAACAACATTTATGTAAAAAATCTTCGTAAAGACACATTCGCTTGTAGTTGGGAGATGTCTTCGTAGATTCCCTAGATCATGAAATTTCCCAATTTTTATTCATACATACATGAAATTATAACGATGATAAAACAAAGTTACAAATTTGAACTAATATACACATTTACAAATATGATAAATTAAAACACAAATTAAAATTAGACATGCTTAGTAAAATAAAGGACTAAATAGTAAAAATAGAAATTTACAGGACTAAAACAACAAAACAGAAACTTAAAGGATTAAAAAAACAAAAACAGAAACTAAAGGGACTAAAAACATAAATATCACAAACCAGAGCCCAAAAACGAAAATACTAAACAATATAGGTACTAGAAATGAAAATAACCCATAAATCAAGTTTATGACTAAAATGAACTAATCAGAATAATAGAGGACTAAACAATAATTAAACCTAATATAACAATGATTAAAATAAACTATATACAAAATGTCATGGCCAAATTAGAAATTCAATGAAAAACAAATACACTAAACAGTGGCTAAAATGAAATAAAAAGTATCATGACCATTCAAACAATCACATAAATTAGTATAATATGTAATATCAGTGACTAAAATGAACTAGCCTGAAAAGTGTTCTACATAAATATAAATAAACTAAATTTTATGATCTAGGCTCAAATATAAACACAAAAGTATTTAAAGATAATAAAGGACATAATTACATCAAACATAAAATAGAAGCTGAAAATAAAAGGAAACAAAAGTTTCATTGATGATTAATAACAGACATTACAAATGTGGAGGGACCCTAAAATATTGTCCTAAAAAGTTAGAAACACGGAGGAAGGTTACAAACTACGAGGACCTATGCTAATATTAACCATTTAGCAAAAGCACGCATACCTCCCCTGTTCAGAACGACGTCGTATTGCATCTTAAATATAACCCACTTAAGGGTTATTTTAAAACCCTAAACTCATTTCATACCCACCATTCAGCCGACTCCTCTCTCTAATCTCTCCATCCCTTTCTTTCTCTCTTCGTTCCTCTGTCGAGGGAGAGGAAACGCCACCTCTCCGGCCACTGCAAATCAGTGTCCACGGTGAGGATTACGCCCCTAAACAACTCTCTCTTGTCCTCCCTTCATACAAACCCAAAACGAAACTAAACTCCACCCTTTCTAAACTAAAAACTAAACCCAACTCTCAAAGTAACAGATTTACCTTCCATAACGGGGTATTATTGCTCCCGTGAGGCAACATTGGTGGCTGATAAAACAAAGGTGAGAGCTTTTAATGTTGTCATTTCGAATCCCTTTTTTCTGGTTTGGTTCGAATCTCTTTGTCTTTCTCTCCTTTTTTTTGTTTGAACCCCAAATCCCCCTTTGTATTTTTTTTCGAATCCAACCTCTCTGTCTTTTTTCCCCGAATCCTTTCACCTCTCCCCTCTGTGTTTTGCTTATAATCCCCCTTTGGTTGATGAAATGATGATATCTAGTGTAGACATCATTTTTTTCATTTAAATTTATTATTATTATTAAAATTAAAATTATTATTATTATTATTAAATAATATTATTATATTATAATTATTATTTACAAAAAGTTACAACCAAACTGGACCGGCCCAGTTACAAACAAACCAGAACCGGCCCAGACCAACCAGAAACCCTAAACATTTGGGGTTTCAACTAGGGTTTCTAAACCCTAACCCCCCAGCCGCCTCCAAGATTCCAGAAGGCCAGCCACCGCCTCTGCTCAGCCGCCACTTCCACGTTGACGCTTCAGCTGTTGCCACACCGCCGTCAGTGCCACGCCACCCCCTCGAAGCCTCCAGAAGTGCCTCATCACCACCCAAGTTGTTGCTCTAGGGGTGAGTCACCACATAGTTCGGTGACTCACCGAACTCGACTTTATACCCGGTCCGACGAGAGCCTCATCGAGGCTATAAAGCCACCACCTGCAAGAAAGAGAGGACCACGACAGAAAACAGAAAAGAAGAAAAAAAAACAGAGAGGAAGGAACCGAAGAGAGACACAAATACAACCCAGCAACAACCAAAACAAAAAAAAAAATTAGAAACCAAGAAATAAGGGAAAGCTTACCGAGGAAGCCACCGGTGATCGAAGACGCTACGGGCCGACCAAACTATTTGAAATACCCGAAGGTATTTCTTCAGATCTACTCCGATCGAAAGTTTTTTAGGGGAAACTAACGCCAGATTTGGCCTAATAGGGTTTAGGAGGTTATTTAGGGGTATTTAGGAAAAATCCGGCCACCGCATGTGGTGGCCGGTGGTGGTGGCCGACGCCGGAGTGCGACTGCCGGCCGGGGCTCTCTCAGCTTTAGAGAGAAGCGAGAGAGAATTTAAATTCTCTCATTTTAGAGAGAAGCTGAGAAAGAAGCAAATGAGGAAGCCTGGCCCATCGGGCTAGGCGTTTAGGGTATTTAAAACCTCCCAAACGACGTCGTTTTGGGGAGGGTATCTGTGTAATTAAGAAAGGGTAAACCCTTTCCGCAACCCTTATAGTTCTGTAACTTTGCAATTTAGTCACTGAAATTGACTTTTAATCATTTTAATTTAGTGTTTAAATTTATTTATTATATTTTAACCATTAACTGTATTTATAAATCTTTAGGATAAATAATAAATTTAGTCCCTTAGGTTTTAATATATTTTTTAGTCATTAAATTAATAAATGCGTAAAATAGCATGTTTAGCCATTGCAATATTAAATAATTAATTACGAATTAGAGTATTTAATTTCAATATGTTATAATTTAGTCACTAATTTTAATACTTTTATTTAATTACAAGTTATTACTTTTTTATTTAGTTTTAATTTTTTAATTATTGTTTAAATATATTTAATTTTATATATTTTAGTTAGTATTATTTTTATTTTTAATATATATTATTGATAATTTATAAATTAATAATGTTTATTTGTTTTTAATATCGAAGAAAAGGACAGTCTTGATATAACTAGATGTCCTATTCTGGTATTTTAAATAATTAAATATTATAATTAATTTTTTCTTAAATTTTACTTTAAATTTTACATTTTTAGTTATTATTTTTCAATGTCAAAGAAAGAACTGTCTTAAGGTACCTAGAAGTTCTTTTCTGATATTTCTAAATAAGTAAATATATATTTTATATTAAATTATCTGAAATAAAAGGATTATGAATTAAATTATTTTTAATTTTAATTTCCAATAATAGAGACAATTTATAATTAAAAAGTACCAATTTTGGGCGTTGTAGGGGGTGTTAATCCTTCCTAAACGTAACCGACCACGGGTATTATTAAAAAGAACGAATTTTGGTTAAAACGCAGATCAGTTTATCTTTTAACTGAGTTTTCCTAAAAACTCTTTTAAAAGATAATTTTTAGGTATTCGACTACCTGACCCAAAAGGCCGATGGCGACTCTCAAATTATTTTCAAACCATTTATTCACATCACTTTTTCCGTCAAATAAATATTTCGTGGGGGGCGAAAACCGGTTACGACAGCTTGGCGACTCTGCTGGGGACCTTGTCAAACTTTAAAAAATTATAATTGTCTCTATTAATTAGAAATTAAAAATTCATTTATTAATTTTAATTCTTTCTTTCAAATTTTATTACTTATTATTTTATATTATTTATAATATTTTTTTCAGGTATTAATTATTTATTTTTCTATCAGAGGTTGAACATTTCTCCTCACACACACTTGCATTGCATAACATAAAGCTCTAAATTGAGTTGTCCCTTTTAAGTGGGAGTGAAAGCGACGTCTTGTGAGAATTTATTCTCCGTGTCAGACCTAGCAAGTAACTTTCGGGGTTCATATGCTCTATGTCTTCGTGAGAATTTATTCTCCGTGTCAGGTATAGAGAAATGTATCCCCTCGAATTGAACTCGATCCACTTAAATCTGTAATGGACTAGGATTGAGGGTTGACAGCCAAAGGGGCATCAACAAAGACAGTTCGAGTACTTTTACTCCTAGAACTGAAAACCTGCATATAATAAACCCTAGAAACTCTCCCAATCTGAGACTATGCCGAAATTTTGTCCTTAGGTGTACACAAAGGAGAAATAAGCTTTAGCTTTTAATTTTTTAATTTATTAATTTTTCTGAATAAATGCTTGCGAACTAAAAATCATGCGGTTAGGTTAAATTTTCCAAACAAAGCATGGAACTAGAAAGCATGATGTTAAGATTTATACCTTGATAAATAGATTTTTTTCATTAGTTGGTACTAACTATTTTATTTTTTCTCATTTCTTTTGTTTGCATTACATGATCATAGCATAACCAAAAGCTGTTTACTTGAAAGATTGTTCATCATATTGGAAAGAATTTGTAAATGGACAAAAAGTTTTATGATCAAACAAAATATGATGCGGCCAAAGAAAGACATCCTGAGGAAACTCTGAGGATAGAAGCAAGCTATGCACCCAAAGATCGTATGACCATTGAAGAGCAAAAGGAGATACGAGAAATAAGAGAGCAGATGACCAAGATGATGGATAGAATATCTATTTTGGCCAAAGGAAAAGAGATTCCAGCACAGAAAGAGAAAGAGCTCAAAGAACCTAACCCTGCAGTTTCAGATACGCAAGGGACTTCGATTCTTAACCAATTTGAGAAATTACAGACAGTCATCATTCGTATTCACAAATCGTCTGGAGATACCAAAGAAATGGTGACGACTGTACAAACTCCCCAGAGAAGAGAAGAAATCATGTAATCAGAAATCATCAAAATTTTGGTCTGCTCCCAATGTCTAAAACTCAAGTTCAATCCAAGACAAAAGGTGGTTCTCATCTTGATACTATCCCCATATCATATAAAGAGTTGTATGAAAAGCTACTTGAAGCATGAGAAGTGGATCCATATTATATAAAACCATTCCAACCTCCGTATCCAAATTGGTATGACATCAACGTTCATTGTGAATATCATGCCGGAGCTCAAGGACATACCATCGAGAATTGTCTTGCCTTCAAACGCCGAGTCCAAAATCTTTTATATCATGGAACCTTACAATTTATGGTAAATGATCGACCTAGTTTGGTAACCGAGTGTCCTGATAGATTAATAATACCAAAAGTCTTCAAAGGTAAGAATATCAGTAGGGGCGCCCAGAGAGAAGAAGATTTGCTGAGGTTTGAAGCTCAAATACGTCATTTGAAGATTGAAAACGATAAATTGAGCACCAAAATGGAAACCATACATGAAGACTTTCAGAAGGTCAGTCAAGCCTTTCAAAATGCTGGTATAGGAAACACCCCAGAAGAGGGATAGCAGGGGGTCACCAAACTGAAAAGAATTACGACATACATGAAGATCTTGTCCAAAAAACTTTTTAAACACAAATCTCTCACAAAGGAAAATGATCAACTCCAAGAATTGACATAGGAGATGAAAGAACACCAGAATGTCATGGAAGAAGCTGCAGTCCAGACAAGCAATATAAGCTGATAAACTAACTTGGTGTTAGAGAAGAAAATGGGAAAGTTATTCCCTATATGAAAAGTTTTGTTGAAGTTAGGACTGAAAGTTGTCCCCTACATGTAACAATTTTGTTTGATGTACTGAAGCTTTTGTGTTCAATGAAATCTGTTAAGATGATCACTCTTAAGAACACCTTTTTATACATGCATTACATTTGTATCTGTGCATTTTCATTTTGTTTTATTTATCTTTGAATTGCACATTTTGCATTCTTATTTTTCTATTTATGCATTTTCACATTTTTATTTAAGTACTGTCATGTACTTAATTATAAAAACATGTTAATAATTAATGAAAGGTTTTGTAACAGTAAAACCAAGGTCATTCATTCATATACTTACTGTCATCATGAAAACAATGGAGCAATCTTATAAGGGACTACAAGACCAGTGGCCAGAACAATTGATAGGGTTACCTCCGGATATAAGGAAAGAAAATCAGATTCAGTACCAGATGGATCAAATCAAATATTCAGTGTGTAGCATATGAAAAGAAAAGATAACTGCTAAAAAAAGCAACCATGCTATCAGAATGAAGAGTCAAGAAGGCTATACTGGGGCATCCCACTTGAATCCAAAGAATAGCCTCGTTTATTATTCACAATATGAGGAATGATTTAAGAGGATGGATGAAGCAATCAAAAATATGAAATGTGTTGATACTTCCCACAAAGAACTAGAAGCAAGAGAACTCAGTTTGGTTCCATATTTGATTATCCCCATGAATTCAAAATGCCTGATTTTGAAAAATATGATGGCACTAGTTGTCCTTTAATCCATTTGAGAATGTTTTGCAGGAAAATGGAAGGATATTTGAGTTCTGATGAACTATTAATTCACTCTTTCCATGATAGTCTTGTTGGCCTAACAGTAGTATGGTACAATCAGTTGACACAAGAACATATCAAGAGATGGGTAGATCTAGCTGATGCATTTTGGGACAATATCGGTAGTTAAAGGCTTAGCTCCAACACGTATGATCTTCGAAGAGTAAAGAAGAAAACCAATGAAAGATTTCAAGAATATGCCCTAAGATGGAGAGGATTGGCAGCACAAGTTCAACCTCCCATGTTAGAAGAAGAGATATCACGTATGTTTCGTAATTCCCTTCCCGCTCCTTTCTGCGAGTTGATGCAGACAAATCCGACAAAGGAATTCGAGAATCTTGTGACAACTGGAGATTTAATTGAGAATGTAATTAGTGAAGAAAATTCAAAAGTCACATCCAGGAGCCCAACTGATCAGAAAACAAAAGCTGATGATGTAAATGTATGTCGTATCCAGAATCCCCACAACTGCAAAAGAAAAAGAGCAAGTAACTGTTCGGATCGACCAAAGAAAGTCATGCGATCAAGAAAAACTTTGGAAGTGTTCCAAACTTCCATTTTAGACTTGTATCCTCATTTGGTAAGGTCAATACATCACACCAAGACCAACTAAAGTGACACCAAACCCTTCTGCTATAGCTATGATCAAGATAGGTTTGTAATTTTCACTTGGGGGTATCCGGGCATTCTACAGGCAATTGTAGGCCACTGTTAAAAGACATTGAGATGCTTGTTGACAAAGGGGTTTTGACACAAGAAATGATCAAGAAATGGGGGGCAAATAAGGAGAATCATGATCCTATTACATACCCAACATTAGAGAAGTAATGAAGCATAATAGATAAGGAAGTGTACCTACCACTATAGTACTTTTCTATTTTCAGCATCTTGTTTGAACTTTTTTTCCTTTCTCCGCTTTTGTGCAATAAATAAATTTGTGTTGCATTGAATCAATTTTGTAAGCTTCCAGTTCTTGAATATCAACTGGATTAAATTCTTCATGATTAGAGTTGTAATCTTTGACAAAATATCAAGATTGAAAACCAGAAAAACAAGGACCCTTGACTTACCCCAGAAGAAATACACCCAAATACTATCCTATTACAAATATGAGATAGCCTACTCCTATTGAAAGGAATTATATAAAAAAAAGCTTGGTATTTATATATAGGAGAGTACAACATGGGGCATCATTGGTGTATTACATTACAAAACCGACTAGAGTATTTTTCTATTGATGATGTTCGAAGATGAACATAATTTTTACAAATAGGTAATCTAGTTTAAGTCAGTGCTTGGGAATTAAATTCTAACGAAGAGATTTTCTGAATTCCACCAAACACCTAGACTATAACAGGTTCTTCTAACAAGCTTAAGAAATTGGATTTAAATACTCATGTTATATTATTATACAATAAAGCTTGAGTTGTCCTCTAGAGCAATTGGTTAATCACCCTGGCTTTATGGATAATAGTCAGCTAACCCATTATATTATTATATGCAATAAAACTGTCCTCTAGAGCAATTGGTTAATCGCCCCGGCTTTATGGATAGTTTCAATTAGCCTGATAAAGGTGATTATATTATTATACAATAAAGCTGAATTCAGCTAGCCAAAATGGCAAATGTGTTAACAAATGGACTAAGGGAGTTACGAAACACCTGTTATAGTCAACTTCACACAAACACTCAGAAATTTCATTTTTAGACCGATATTTTCGCACTACTTTGATTAGATGAGTCTAAATGAAAAATTCCAGAGAATTGAAATGGAAGAACTCTAGAAAGTCTAGTAATTGACAATCCTATTTGCGTCATTTTGTACGCATCACGTTAAAATACCAAGTCCTTAAAGTGAGGCGTGTGACAAAGTTCACAAAAAGAGAGAGGAGTGACATCTTAAATAGATGTAACCATAGAAAATAGGAAAGCCATCCTGAAACCAACCCAAATTTTGATACTTGTCAAAGAGCTATAATTCTCAAACATTAAGAATGTGATTTTTGATATTCTTTGAATTCATGTTTATGATTTGATTTATTGTGAACCTATAATAGGCAACACTTTGCAAAATTCTTTCATTCTTCAATAAAGAAAGGAGAAAAAACATTTTCAAACAGGACAGTCTCAAATGAGAAAGGTCTTTGAAGCAATTGTTGCTTATTCTACCTCTGTTGTAGAAGAAGAATGAACGAAGCCAGAAGAATGGAGCGCTTCACATTTTTAAAGGCAAGTGGTCCAAGAAGCCAGAAAGTCAGAGAATTGAACTTGTGACACTCTCCTATGACATTAGCAATTCATCAAGAAAGATTATCGTTTATCTCATGCTGAGGGCGATAAGCATCACCAGACAAATTATTTTCCCCAACCATCAATTCATGTTCTCTAGAAGATTACATCATAAAGCCATGAACAGGTCACTACCTGCACTCTGGTTATACCGTGATGCTGGCTCAAATCTTGATACATTATTGCTACTTCTTCTATGCTGATCATTTTTTTTGTCAAGATGATATTCATTATGTCCTTCAGAAGATTGCTGAATTTGAATTTGAGGACTTATGGCACAGAATAAGACATTGGAACAGATTCTACACTTGTATGCTGTACAGGATTCCAAAAGTTGAGATAACCAGTTTTACCATCAACTAAACCTTTCCATAATTAAGGAAGAGTGGGATATGACAGTGTGTGTTTTGGAGCAGTAGAAGAGACAGTCATTGCGATAATCATTGCAAGGAAATGCACCAACAAAAATCTTCAAGCCCATCACAATGATGTTTAGTGCTTCCGGTAAGGTTGTTACACGGGATGCTACCGACAACAAGGTCGAATCCGCCAAATCTACTCATCAATTGCTCTAACCGATCATCATTCAGTTCTTGCACATCTTTTTTCAAAAGTATGCCAAGACAGTAAAAGGCAACTTCTGCATCATTGATCCCAGAGAAAAGAGACAGGACATTGATACCACCATGGAACATGTCTCTATACAGATCCTTGTGTATGGTTTTTAGGGAAACCTAGAAGCATTTCTACCTCATCAAATTCAAGTGGAACAATTTTATTCTTTTCAACCCATACCAGATTCCATTTTCAGCACTCATCAAGAACATACTTCTGGACACTCGAAGGTGGCTCATTGTCATAAGCTTCAAGAGCCTTACAGATCCTTTCTGTCAATTTGGCACTTCCTGTACATGTTTATAAATAGTTCAACTTTGTTCTTGGATCCCATGAAGGCCATCATTTCTTTGTCAATGGAAAAGCATCAGCACATGGAGGAAGCAGAATAAGAGAAAATCTGTTCTCAATTGGCAGAATTATGAATATAGCCCTTTTCAGTGTAGTAGCATGAAAATGCTTCGAATCTACAAATTCTGGCTCTACATCGAATAAGTACTGTGATATTCCAGTCCAAACATTAACTGGAGCAAGTGCCATGTGCTCATAGTAGAATAAGACTCAATAGCATCTTATGGAAGTGTTCTTTGAGTTATCTGATCTGATTTGGTATGAACTCCAAAATCAATCATTGGATTTGAAAGATGAATTTGCTCATAGTAAAAATAAGAAGACCCAATAGCATTTTCTGGAAGTGTTCTTTGAGTTATCTGATCTGATTCGGTAGGAACCCCAGAACCGATCATTGGAATTGAAAGATGAACTACATGATCATCTTCATTAAGAAGCTTCTTTTCAAGCTTCCTCTGTTTCTTCCTTTTCCACAAATCATAGCCCAAGTTTCGCCTTTGCTTGTAATTGGGATCATTGCATAATGGCTTCCCATCTTTTACCGGAAGAAATGTGTCAGCAGCCTTAGCCAGTTGATCAGCACATATAAAATATGTCAATTCTGCAATTGATGAATCTGGACCACATATCTCCATGGTTATTGAAGCCTCAGCCTCTTAGAATCCCATTTTTGTCAAGTATAACAGTTTATTCTCTTCATCAGAATCAGAATTCAGGATTTCCTCGATATCAGAAGAACTATCAATATCTGTGAAATCATCCTGAAAGATCACTTCATAATCAGATGAGTTATTATCAGAATCAACATGTTGCATGAGTGTGGATTTTTCAAGAGCCTGTACCACTGTATATGTAGTCTTGCTATTGCATCAGATTACTGTTTGCATAAATTGGTTTCTCTCCCACAGAAAAGTATATTTCAGAGATGGCCTTCACTGAAAGATGATAAGCCACTGTGTCAGCCTGGAACGGATTACCAAGCTATTTTTACTGCTCTGTCCGACTAAATCCCTCCAGATATAGAAAATGGTCACATCATTCAGAAGACACATATCTCGGACGTTTCTATTAGAATGATTGAGTACTTCTTAAGTTTGTGACAACATGAAGAGAATTCCAGTTACTTGACAATACTATTGTTTAGTGACACCATAATGAGAGCATTCAAGATAAACAGATTTGGAGCATGAATAAATCCACATATACCAATAACAATGCATTGTCAAAATTGGACCTCGTGGGGATCATGACATTTCAGTCAAACTTATATTGAGAGTGAATCAGACAAATCTAGAGGGACATCTTGAGGGCCCATTTTCAACCAAAAATAGAATATTGGGACATTTTAAAGGCTCACAACAATATGAATATTTGGGCATTCTTGGAGGCTCATCTCAACAAGAAGTAATGTTGAGCACACTTTTAACATCTGTATCAGCAAATGTTGGGGCATTTTAAAGGTTCCTTCAGACAGATCCATGCGGGGCATGCTGAAAGCCCATTTCAATCAGAATTAGGACTGTTAATGCATTTTTGAACGATCATATCAGCAAATACTGGGGCATACTGAAGGCCCACATCATCATTGACTTGAGCAGATATTTCCAATAAAACAGAAAAATATGAAGAATGAAAATGGTGAAACAATAACAGTCAATCTGACTACACATAATTGCTTCGTTCATCAGGCAGTTGCATTAGGGTCCTGTTGTTGAACAAATATTTATTCAGCAAGTATGGTTTCAAATACCCAATCTTCTTAAACCATGTGTCACAGGACAGTGTGTTCTTTGTTAAGCTACATCATGATTGCATGAATAGAGATGGTCCCTTTGTAGACCATTCGATCCAAGGATCAGTTCCTCGAGATCTCATCTTTGAATTTTGTATTCTCTGTGTCGGTAACAATTAAAAGACATTTATTTGAGATTCCTGGCAGTTAGTTTCAACCATATTGTTGAGGTTACAAAGCTGTTTTTCACAATAGTTTTTGCTTACTTGATGATATTGAAAAGGGAGACTCGACTCTCAATTATATTACTGTTATTCCCGTTGTTATTGGGATCATCATTGCTAGCCAAGATTGAGTTTCCATCTATTTTGGGTTTTATCATGTGCGTTTCCCCCAGCAGCAAGAATCTACGGATCTTTCTATACATTGATCCTATAGCTGAAGTGTTCCTACTTTCTACAATGCTCATTATGGAAGAAAACATGATCAGTATCACATTTGCCTTTGCCCGAGATAATATCAAGATCAGTTAGTATCTCCTATTCAATTCAACACTAGCAATTCTGGTGAATTTGACCAACTTCAAGGTCATACCAACATCATACTTGAATCCCCATGGAGTTTTGTTCTCAAATGGTCTTGTGACATCATACAAAAGTTTTAAAACACTGTGCAAAGAATTTTCTTGACCATCAATCCCAGCAGAAGCCACATGAGAGGATGAATATGTTGTCAAATATTTTACGAACATCTGAGCAGAAACTACAGGAAAGGATAAATGTGTTGTCAAATGTTTTACGAACATCTGAGCAGAAGCCACAGGAAAGGATGAATGCACTGTCAAATGTTTTACGAACCTGCTATTCTGATGCTGAACCAATGTTACAATCATATGGTTTCCATTTATTGATCCAAGATGAAGTCTGTCTTCTTCAACTTCAAGATTAAAAGTGAGATATAATGAAGATTTCTTTCCACAGAAGGAAAGCTGAAAATTTTGACAACAAGAAACTAGTGGAGCCAACTAAGATCAAACAATAGGTTGTTGTTAAACATCTTTACATGATATGGTTTGAGTTACTTTGTTCGAGATCCAATTAGATGTGGAGACATGAAAGGAATTGGAATAAATCCTCCTTATGATATGTTTCAAGAGTCAAATCAGAACATACTCTACTCTCCTAATTAATCCCTGCTGAGTCAGGCATATCTACATCTACACTCTTCAAAGATGATAGATTCCCTTTTTAAAGATGACAGATTCTCTTTTCAAAGATGAAAACTTTATGGGATTTCTACACAAGTCCAAACAAATAAAATTGGTTTTATCCAAAACAAAATGGGGCATCAAGGTCATAGTTCTGACTACAGCAAGAGTTCCACAAATGAAACATTTCTTCTGAGACCTTCATGAAGCAAAGAAGACAGTAAAGATACAAGTTGATCATATGATTCTGCAGAAATGCAAGCTTGATAGCATAAGTTTCTACACTAATATCCAGAGATAACCCTGGTAATAAATTATGAAGTGAATGAAGATCAAGTTCACCACTTTGAAGTCAAATGAAGATTGCATCAACATTCATGCATTCATAAGAATATCATTTACACAATAGACAATGCATTACATTGATACATCTGAGTGCATTCAAACATGAAGTTTTACAGATCTTCGGAAGAACAAGAAGATTCAGGGTAAAAAATACCTTACACGAAGAAGGTATTCAAAACCACAAATACAAGAATCATGCAAACATCTGAAGAAGAGATGGACGCAATCCACAAAAATGAGCATTATCTTGAGATTGGGGCATGTTACCCAATCAACATGTTATTTTGAAAAAAAAATGAGAAAACGATTTCCATAGTTTCTCATTCAATCTTTTCTAAAAATGAAATTGATGAAAAGTAAGAAAACGATTTCCTTAGTTTTTTTACTTAGTAAACTATTTCCCACATCTGTAAGTCCTTCAGTGCATGATGTTTCCAAAAAGCCTTCGGGAGCTTTTTGATGTTTTCAAAGCCTTCGGGTCATCTGTAAGTCCTTCAGTGCATGATGTTTCCAAAAAGCCTTCGGGAGCTTTTAATGTTTTCAAAGCCTTCGGGTCATCTGTAAGTCCTTCAGTGCATGATGTTTCCAAAAAGCCTTCGGGAGCTTTTTGATGTTTTCAAAGCCTTCGGGTCATCTGTAAGTCCTTCAGTGCATGATGTTTCCAAAAAGCCTTCGGGAGCTTTTTGATGTTTTCAAAGCCTTCGGGTCATCTGTAAGTCCTTCAGTGCATGATGTTTCCAAAAAGCCTTCGGGAGCTTTTGATGTTTTCAAAGCCTTCGGGTCATCTGTAAGTCCTTCAGTGCATGATGTTTCCAAAAAGCCTTCGGGAGCTTTTTGATGTTTTCAAAGCATTCGGGTCATCTGTAAGTCCTTCAGTGCATGATGTTTCCAAAAAGTCTTCGGGATCTTTTTGATGTTTTCAAAAACCTTAGGGTCATCTGTAAGTCCTTCAGTGCATGATGTTTCCAAAAAGCCTTCGGGATCTTTTTGATGTTTTCAAAGCCTTAGGGTCATCTGTAAGTCCTTCAGTGCATGATGTTTCCAAAAAGCCTTCGGGAGCTTTTTGATGTTTTCAAAAACCTTCGGGTCATCTGTAAGCCCTTCAGTGCATGATGTTTTCAAACATTTCGAGGCTGCTCAAAAGAAGCCAAATGAAAAAATTATTGTCTTTTTCGTCTTTGCTCTATTCTTGTTAACACAAGGATGAGCAAAGAGGGACAGCTGTAGACATCATTTTTTTCATTTAAATTTATTATTATTATTAAAATTATTATTATTATTATTATTAAATATTATTATTATATTATAATTATTATTTACAAACAGTTACAAACAAAACTGGACCGGCCCAGTTACAAACAAACCAGAACCGGCCCGGACCAACCAGAAACCCTAAACATTTGGGGTTTCAGCTAGGGTTTCTAAACCCTAACCCCCCAGCCGCCTCCAAGATTCCAGAAGGCCAGCCACCGCCTCTGCTCAGCCGCTACTTCCACGTTGACGCTTCAGCTGCTGCCACACCGCCGTCAGTGCCACGCCACCCCCTCGAAGCCTCCAGAAGCGCCTCGTTATCACCCAAGTTGCTGCTCTAGGGGTGAGTCACCACATAGTTCGGTGACTCACCGAACTCGACTTTATACCCGGTCCGACGAGAGCCTCATCGAGGCTTTAAAGCCACCACCTGCAAGAAAGAGAGGACCACGACAGAAAACAGAAAAGAAGAAAAAAAAACAGAGAGGAAGGAACCGAAGAGAGACACAAATACAACCCAGCAACAACCAAAACAAAAAAAAAATTAGAAACCAAGATATAAGGGAAAGCTTACCGAGGAAGCCACTGGTGATCGAAGACGCTACGGGCTGACCAAACTATTTGAAATACCCGAAGGTATTTCTTCAGACCTACTCTGATCGAAAGTTTTTTAGGGGAAACTAACGCCGGATTTGGCCTAATAGGGTTTAGGAGGTTATTTAGGGGTATTTAGGAAAAATCCAGCCACCGCATGTGGTGGCCGGTGGTGGTGGCCGACGCCGGAGTGCGACTGCCGGCCGGGGCTCTCTCTCAGCTTTAGAGAGAAGCGAGAGAGAATTTAAATTCTCTCATTTTAGAGAGAAGCTGAGAAAGAAGCAAATGAGGAAGCCTGGCCCTTCGGGCCAGGCGTTTAGGGTATTTAAAACCCTCCCCAAACGACGTCGTTTTGGGGAGGGTATCTGTGTAATTTAAGAAAGGGTAAACCCTTTCCGCAACCCTTATAGTTCTGTAACTTTGCAATTTAGTCACTGAAATTGACTTTTAATCATTTTAATTTAGTGTTTAAATTTTATTTTATTATATTTTAACCATTAACTGTATTTATAAATCTTTAGGATAAATAATAAATTTAGTCCCTTAGGTTTTAATAATTATTATTTTAGTCATTAAATTAATAAATGCGTAAAATAGCATGTTTAGCCATTGCAATATTAAATAATTAATTACGAATTAGAGTATTTAATTTCAATATGTTATAATTTAGTCACTAATTTTAATACTTTTATTTAATTACAAGTTTATTACTTTTTATATTTAGTTTTAATTTTATTTTAATTATTGTTTAAATATATTTTAATTTTATATAATATTTTAATTAGTATTATTATTTTATTTTTAATATATATTATTTGATTAATTTTATAAATTAATAATGTTTATTTGTTTTTAATATCGAAGAAAAGGACAGTCTTGATATAACTGGATGTCCTATTCTGGTATTTTAAATAATTAAATATTATAATTTAATTTTTTCTTAAATTATTTTACTTTTAAATTTTTACATTTTTAGTTATTTATTTTTCAATGTCAAAGAAAAGAACTGTCTTAAGGTACCTAGAAGTTCTTTTCTGATATTTCTAAATAAGTAAATATATTATTTATATATTAAATTATCTGAAATAAAAGGATTATGAATTAAATATATTTTTTAATTTTTAATTTCCAATAATAGAGACAATTTATAATTAAAAAGTACCAATTTTGGGCGTTGTAGGGGTGTTAATCCTTCCCTAAACGTAACCGACCACGAATCCCTTTTTATTATTAAAAAGAACGAATTTTTGGTTAAAACGCAGATCAGTTTATCTTTTAACTAATGTTTTCCTAAAAACTCTTTTAAAAGATAATTTTTTAGGTATTCGACCTACCTGACCCAAAAGGCCGATGGCGACTCTCAAATTATTTTCAAAACCATTTATTCACATCACTTTTTCCGTCAAATAAATATTTCGTGCCCGGGCGAAAGCCGGTTACGACATCTAGTAATAGGGAATGGGTATTTCTGATTTTTGGGTAGGTTGAATCCCGTAAAAATCGGGATTTAGGTATTAAAAAATGGGTTTTTGATTTGGTCACTGTTTCTACCGATTTAGGGTGATTTTCTTTGTTGTAGATGGTATTTTGCTTTATTGTGTGCCAGGTTGATGACGACAGTGGCTCACGCGTCGATTTGGAGGAGCGCATGCATCACATGCGCCGGCGAGGGCTGTTCAACTTCACTGGCGGCAGCCAGAGCTTTTAGGGTTTTGAAACCCTAATTTAATATTGAGCTGAATAAGATCCTGGACCCACGTCGAGTTGAGTGTTGTTGGACTCTAATCGGGTCTTGTATCTGGGTCACTTGTAATGGGCTTCAGGTTATCTGGTTGTTGGGCTTGAGTGTAATGGCCTGGTATTTAAGGCTGCACAAAAATTATAATGTAATTATAATAGTAATAGTAATAGTAATAGTAATAATAATAATAATAATAATAATAATAATAAATAGAATATCTTTTAGACCCGAACAAAAATAGATGTCTACAAGTTGCATTGAAATCTATTCAACATTTGGGTTAAATGTTTAGGTTGGATTTGGAATCTACTATAATGAACTAATATAATCTGTTACTTTATTAAATAAAAAATAAAATTTTAAATTATTAAAAAATCAAAAGTACATTATTAATATTTATTCTTGCATTTTTATTTTAGTTATCCAATTATATTTTTTTAAAATCATAATTAAAGTTACGTTTTAATTTTAATTGCTCGTCATTAGATTTAACGGTTGACTTAACAAAAATTAAAATGAGACAATAACAACTTTAGTCCTCAAAACTTACACATTCTTATTATACTTAATAGATTTTCAAAGACAGAAGCAGTTATTAAATTGACATGTTCATAACTAAATTTTTTATTTCGGTCGGAAATAGTGTTTTGATATTTGTTATTGGCAGTTGGCAGTTGGTTGTAATTTGTAGTAACAAACCATGCCAAAGGCAACGAAAGATTTGGCTTGAGAAGAGGGCGTACTCCTCATCAATCCCAAAATCATCAGCTTTCTACAGCACCACCCCACGTGTCTCCCCCACGAAATGGAGACGACGCCGCTGCTAAACGGAGCGCCATCTTCGGCCACCCCCAGTACTACGTTGACGTTGTTGGAGAACGGAGACTATACGCCGGTGAAGAGCTTCAAGGAAGTGAAGCTTGTGTTTTGGATAGAAACGGTGAAGATGTGGAAGATTGCAGCTCCCATTGCTTTCCAAATAATTTGTCAATATGGAACCAACTCCTTTACTAGTATATTCGTCGGCCATATCGGCAATATTGAACTCTCCGCCGTCACAATTTCTCTCACCGTCATCGGAACTTTCTCTTTCGGCTTCATGGTTCGCTCTCTCTCTCTACACTATGTTTTATCTCTTTCTTCCCTCGTCGATTCATTTGAAAGCATGACCATTTTCTTTAGGCGAGGAACCCTAATTTATAGTGCAAATTATGTAAACGTAGCTTGGCATGGGGAGTGCACTTGAGACACTTTGCGGCCAAGCTTTCGGTGCCGGGCAAATACACTTGCTTGGCGTTTATATGCAAAGGTCCTGGATCATCTTGTTGGCTTCCTGTTTCATTATCTTACCGATTTACTTATTCGCCACACCAATCCTTAAAATTCTAGGCCAAGAAGAAAAGATCGCTGAGTTAGCTGGTGAGTTCACCATACTAACAATCCCACAGCTGTTTTCGCTGGCCATTAACTGCGCAACAGGCAAGTTTCTTCAAGCTCAAAGCAAGGTGAACGTGCTGGCTTGGATTGGATTTGTGGCTTTGCTTCTCCACATTGGGATCCTATGGCTGTTCATTGATGTGTTCGGGTGGGGTACAACCGGTGCGGCAATAGCATTTGACATCACCAACTGGGAGATCACTTTAGCTCAAGTGGCTTATGCTATATTTTGGTGCGACGAGGTGTGGACTGGATTTTCATGGCTGGCGTTCAAGGACATATGGGCCTTCGTTAAACTCTCCATTGCCTCCGCTGTAATGCTTTGCCTTGAAGTCTGGTACATGATGAGCATGATTCTTCTCGTCGGTCACCTTGATAATGCAGTCATTGCAGTGGGATCCCTTTCTATTTGGTGAGTTCATAGAGAAAAGCTAAAGTACTAAAACAACATTATCTAAACTTCTAATTTGTTTCTGCATTTGCACGACAGCATGAACTTGAACGGGTGGGAAGCTATGTTGTTCATTGGAATAAACGCTGCTATGAGGTATTATATTGAGTTTTGGATCATTTTCAAAACTGAATCAAAAAAGGTTTACTGTTTTACCGGTGCTCTTATTGTCAGCGTTCGTGTTTCCAATGAGCTAGGATGGGGACATCCAAGAGCAGCCAAATACTCGGTGTATGTTACAGTGGTGCAGTCTCTGTTCATCGGTCTTTTATGCATGGTTCTTCTTGTGATAACCAGGGACGACTTTACTGTCATTTTTACTAGCAGCAAGCAAATGCAACGAGCTGTTTCTCATCTAGCATACCTTCTTGGTATCACCATGGTTCTTAACAGTGTTCAGCCTGTCATATCAGGTGTGTCAATATGCTTCATTGTCATCATCTTCGTGGCTGTGAAATTCATATTTCCCTAGTTTTTTGCATCTTTTCTTATGGTTATATACTCTCGTAGGTGTTGCTGTTGGCGGTGGATGGCAGTCATTGGTTGCTTATATTAATTTAGGTTGCTATTATGCTTTTGGTCTTCCCCTCGGTTACCTACTTGGTTATATTGCCGACTTTGGAGTGATGGTATTTTATTTCTCGTTGTTTACATTTCGTTGGTTTTATTTAGTTCAATGTGAAAATTTTGCCAACCTAATTAGTGATTTTAGTTATAAAAAGAGTATTATTCCCTCTTAGAAAATATAGGTTTGAGTAGTTGGTCTATATGGTAAAATATTCAAATGGCCCCTAACTATAGTATATTATTTTCTTGAGTCCTCAGACTATTAAAAATTAAAAAATAACCCCCTTATTATAGGATGCTGCTTTGTTGAGTCCTTTGACTATTAAAATACAAAATGGTCACCCGACTATTCATATGTTCTAAACTCGTGTTTTTTTGTTAAGAAAATGGTGGTCGTATGATCTGGACATTAACTTGTTGAATGAGATATGACAAAATTTGATCCTATAATCGTTTAAGTTATATTTTGTGGATCGATTCTCTGATTACATTATGTTGTAGAGCAAATGCTTGAAACATTATGTTGTCGAGTCAGTGCTTGAAAATAAAGGCGGAGCCAGTAGACATGATTAAAATATGATTTTATCATATCTCAATTAACATGTCAACGTTCAACTCAAACTACCTTCAATTTTTTCACGGGAAAAGACGAGTTTAGAACATATGAATAGTCAGGTGACCATGTGGTAACTTTTAATAGTCAAAGCACTCAACAAAACAACACCCTACAGTCAGAATACCATTTTGTAACTTTTAATAATCGAGACTCAACAAAGCAATGTCCTAGAGTCGGAGGATCATTTGTATATTTTACCCAAAAAAATGACCTTTATTTATTAGAGCTTTTCATTATATATATATTCCTTTGTGATATTCCAAGAAAACCATCGAAAATGTTTTGAAGATATGCCCATATTATTCAGTCTTGCTGTCACAATTGTAGGGACTTTGGGGAGGTATGATAGCTGGAACTGCTTTGCAAACCCTACTGCTTTTGATTGTTCTTTGGAAAACAAATTGGAACAAGGAGGTTAGTTTAAACTGTCTTTGCAAAACAAAAATGATTTTCCCCCGGTTCTTGAAGTTTCGCCTTGACTAATCCGGATCGAACCAGATTACGCATCTAGTTTTAGCGGGTGAATCTCTTGGTAGAGATTTTCTGCATACACAATGACTTAAACTAGAGACCTATTTAAGCAGTATTAAGCTGCTTACCACTTGATTCAACTCCATTGGTAACAAATATGATTTCATTTTGATATATATAAGAGTTGTGGTCTGCATTTGCAGGTAGAACAAACATCGGAACGTATGAAGAAATGGGGCGGCCAAGATATCAGGACAAATAGTAGAGTTTAGATCACTTTCATATCATTAATTGCTTCTTCTTTTTATATAGGCTTTGACTTGGTTTTATATTATTCATAAAGTTGATGCTTATATGCCAAGATATCATTATGTTTTAGTTCTGCAGAAAACAATGATGAAACATTACAGTAAAACTCAAATATTAAAGCTTAGAAAACACTAAGCAGGAACAGTTGAGTCACCTGAAAACAAATACAACAAGAATAATATACATAATTTAATAATATGTGGACTAAATCTATAATTTATACATAGTACAAATATTAAACATAAAACTTGACCAAATAAGAACAATAATATAATTTAGAAGTAATTTTTATTATTAGACCTTATTTATATTCCACTTTCATTTGATATCTCCAATGATGCGTTTCTCTCATTGTTTTTTTTAATCCATTTTCTATTTTTTAATAGTTTAAAATGGTTATAAGGTATTATATGTTTATAGCACACCCTATAAATATAACTGCTTAAATCCAATACCTCAAAAGAAAACAATCACTACAGTAAAACAGAGTTTTAGCGACGTTTTTTAGTCCTACAGCGGCGTTTTAAGCACCGCTAAAAGCACTTGAGGCGATAGAAAAAACGCCGCAAGAAGCGCCGGCCATACCAGAGCCGCTAAAGTTAGCGGCGTTTGAGAATAAAAAACGCCGCAAAAGTTCTTTATCTGTAGCGGCATTTTTGGAACAAATGCCGCAAAAGGTCAGATCTATAGCAGCGTTTTTGGAACAAATGCCGCAAAAGATTGAGATCTATAGCGGTTTTTTTGGAACAATCGCTGCAAAAAGTCAAATCTATAGCGTCGTTTTTGGAACAAACGCCGTAAAAGGTCAGATCTATAGCGGCGTTTTTGGATACAAACGCTGTAAAAAGTTAGGTCTATAGCGACGATTTTGTAACAAACGTCGCAAAAGGTCAGATCTATAGCGGCGTTTTTTGGATACAAATGCCGCTAATTACCTTTCTTTAGCTAAGATTAATTGATTTTGCATATTTCATTTATGCTCTACATCATCTAAATTTAATATCATGTAGTTTTATCTAATTAACAACCATACATTTTAATTAAGACACAAGTTATGCAGAAAAATGTGCTCAATTGGTATTCTGCTATCAGTAGTAAAGTAATTATTTAAGATGTCAGTAATTTCAACAAAAAGGTAAGATGGTAATGAAGAGCATAAACAAGTGGAGTTTACAAGAAGTCATTATTCCATAGATACATTTCATAAATATAGATTTTAACAATATGTTTGAATCGTATACAAATCAGCAATGGCTATCAGATAGACAAAGACGAAATGATGATGACTATCTTTTCAAAATGAATTAGGACACTATTGTCGAACATTAAGTAATAGTTGGTGCCACCTTTGCTGCTAGTGTAAATAAAGCTCTAATGTTCTTTTCATCTTCTCCGAACCATTTTGATGTAATGGTGGACATTGAGACGTTAATGAAACTAGCTCCAGTTTATTTCACAATGGCTTTTGCTAGCATTGTTTTCCCAGTTCCAGGATGGTCGAAGAGTAAGATACCTTTACAAGGTTTGAGAAGCCCTCCGTTGAAGAGATCAGGCCTTGGCAGCGGGAGCATTACGAGTCCTTGAAGTGATTATTTGGTCTCACTCAAAGCACCAATATCTGCAAATGTCACTTGAATCTAAGGATAACCTATTTTCTCAAACTCATTATCGGGCGGAACTTCCTGCAAGGGCATTATACTGATAGTAATGAAACATGAATAGATAAAGAAAGAACTTCATGGAATGACACAAATACATGTATCATGCCATCTTTCTAGTATTCTTCCATTTTTTTCCAAGTATCCATTTCCTTGAAGTTCATATGCTAAATAGTAACAATCATTTTAATCTCAAAATTCATTTAATTGTCAAATAACAACAACTTACAGCTTTTGGTGCTGGTGGGTTCTCTCAATCCTTCTTCACAGCAAGAACGGATTTATCGATCTCACTGTTGCTCTCGGTAGCACCAAAGTCGGATTTTGGTTCGCATTTTTCATTTACAGTCTCTTCACCTTCATTTTCCTAAGGTTAAAAAAGAAAGGTAAATGGTCAATCCATATGTATGATATGTTTGGTTCCCCTTTTACCTGGCCAAGTTAAATAAAAATTAGCATCGTGAATAATTAGGTAGAAGCAAAAAAAAATTACGATTCTATTGTACACACCAAAACTTTGGCACTTCCAAAATCACAGAGTTTTAGCTGGTGGGTGCGTGGGTTGACCTGAAACAAGAATCATCGTATTAATAAGAGTAAGCTTTCTAGTTTTTGGGGTCTACCATCATTTCTGGTTTAGGGTTTTGGATTAGGCACAACACAAAAAATTGTTATTTTGGGTCCTATTCTTACCCTAAACGTTTCAATTTGAAGCAAAAAGTTCTATCTATGAATAGAAATTATTATTTAACACACGATTAGGCGGTTGCCTTTTTTCCCTCAACAACTATCATTAGGCGGCGGCGGCGGCACCAGCTCTCAAGCCTGGTTGCTGGCCGCCGATTCTTTTCTTTCTTTTGTTGCTTTTACTTTTATTAAGTTTGCTTTTAAGCAGCAATGTCAGTGTTCTTGGGTGTTGCTATTTGATGTTGTTCACTGCCCGCTCCTGTGTTTTGTGTATTGCATTGTGTGGTCCTTTTTGGCACTCCAATCGGTGGTGGAGCGGCGAATTCAACGTTGTTGGTGTTGAGATGTGTTCCATGTTGAAGGAGGGTTCTACTACAGTTGCTGGTTTTTGTGTTCCGGTTATGGAAATGAGGTGTAGTTCCTTTGGAAGTTCAATATTGTTGTGAGGCTCGTGTTTGCATTGTCGGATCTTTGGTCGATGGGGGAGCATGGTTTGCAGTCGCCAATGTAATGGCAGAGGATTCTGGTTTCATAGAGGTATATGCAGAAGAATTTGGTTTGAGTCAGAGGAATCTTTTCATTAGTGGAATGTTGGCAGCAAGTTTTGGTGCTTGCAGACATCATCAGGTTTTGTTAGAGAAAGAAGGCGTGGGTCTCGAGGGTGGTTTGGATGGGCAGGAGTATAATGTGTCGAGTAGTCAGAGGTGTGAATTATTTATGGTTTCTTGAAAGGTGGTGCGACACATGAAGGAGTTATAGTGGATGTTTCGGGTGTCTATGAAGAAGGGGTATTCGATGTTCCCATCTTTTCGAGTTCTGAGTTAGTAGAGCAACTCATTTTTTTAGGAGAGTTTGTGCTATGCAATGTCTAGGGAATAGGATCATAGTTGGGCATCCAATTCTATATTCAAGTGCTCAAGGTTTCTTGAGGTTACTATTGCTGAGGTCTCAAAATTCATGTTCGAGGGGGCGAATCATTTCAGTCTTATAATTTCTAAGAGGTTACTCTTTGTGAAAAGGAAGTACCACGATTTCCAGGGGTAGAGAAGCAAGTTTAGTGTTTTTAGTAGTGGTAATGATAGGATATTAGACATATATTATATGATATTTTCCTCATATTTGAATAACTAAAATTGATTAAATCATGGATTTTGATTATATTTTGTATTTTGTGGATTAGGTTGAAGATTTGGATAAAACAAGTTCAAAAATCTAATGATTAGCATGATCTTCACAAAATCCCCAAATTATGGAAGAAAAATCGGAATTCAAGAAGTTGGCAAGACCAGAAGAGGTTTTCGCATAAGGCGTGGGCACGACTTATTCATCCTGAGCTATCGCAGAAGAAGTCTTCAGTTAAGGCGTGGGCGCTCCTTACCAGTCCGTATAACCCTAAATTAGGGTTGCAAATTTAAAAGGGAAAAATAGTTTAATGACAGTTGGAAGACTCTTTTGAATTATTTCTTATCATTAGAAAAAGATGAGGGCATTTAAAACCCCTATTTTTATGGGATTTACTTTTAATAAACTTCCTTATCTAGAGTAGGAAAATCCTTATAAAAGGGGAGCTAGTGCTTTCATAGGAGGAATCAAGTTTGAAATCAAGTTTTCATTAGAATTTCTTTAAGTTTTTATTTTGGTTTTCTTTCAATTATGAGTAGCTAAATACTTTTGTTCCAACCGGAGGATAATTGAAGTTTTGGTTCTTCAAGGATTGTGAGATCTAAATAATTTTCATTGTTCTTTTACTTCTTTGCTATTTATATATCTTCTGTTTTATAAAGAATTATTTTCTTAATTGATTGTGCAAAGGGTCCGTTGTTCAATTATCTGGTTGATAAATTTCCATTTAGAACTTTAAATCCGTAATTGTTTAAACATTATAATATTAGTGGTAAAGTAACATAGTTGATTTTGATTATGTTATGAAGATATATAACCTAAATGAATCGAGCTTGTGTATTCGTTGGCTAGAATTGGTGGTCCCTCTAGTGGTTAATGCTGTTGGTGGATTAAATCTTAAGAGATTGTCTAGGGTTGTTCATTAACAAGGGAAATAATCAAAGAGCTTCTCTTGATTATCGAGAAACTAAGGAGAGACAGGTTGTTAGAGCTTCTCAATAACCATAACCAATTTAGTGAAATGTAGAAGATTTTATTATTGCATCTATGATCAATTCTCTGCCAATTCTGAAATTATACCTTTAGTTGTATATTTTCTTAATAATAATCTCTCTAAATTCTTGGTTGATTTTAAATGCTTTTTTCTTTTTGATTTCTTCTCGATGTTAAAACCCCTTTTATTTGCTTTAATTTTCATTAAAATAAGTTTACTCAATCCCTGTGGATTCGACCTTGCTTACCGCTACTACAAATTTATATTTCTAAAAGCAAGTATTATTATTTGTTGGATTCGACACCCACCAAAATTTTGGCGCATTGCCGGGGATTGGTGTCATTTAGACGTATTTTGATGCTCCGTTCTTCTCGTGCAGGTGAACTCCAATATGATCCTGAAATCAAGAAGACCGCTCGCAGGTTAAGAAAAGAAACTAACTTGTGCAACAAACAAGCTTCTTATTCTTCATCCCCTGAATCAAAATCTGTAGTCAACTTGGTTGATTCATCCAGCGATTTTGAAATAGAAGGAACAATGGCCAACGAAGAAACAACTCTAAGAGAATTGGCTGCACCAAATGAGAATCAACAACCGCTCTGGATTGACTACCCAACCTTGGAGGTAACTTTTGAATTAAAATATGGTTTGATTCATTTGTTGCGTAATTTTCATGGACTTGAGAATGAAGATCCTCATAAGCATTTGAAGGAATTCCACGTAATATGTTCAAGTATGAGACCGCAAGGAGTGACTGAAGAACAAATAAAACTGCGTGCTTTTCCGTTCTCGCTAACTGATAGAGCTAAAGATTGGCTCTTCTATTTACCCCCTAGTTCTGTAACTACTTGGGCTGAGAGGGTGAGGATGTTTCTTGATAAAGTTTTCCCTGCTTCAAGAGCTGTTGGCCTTCGAAGGGAGATATGTGGAATAAAACAAAAAGATACTGAGACCTTTCACGAGTATTGGGAACGATTCAAATGACTGTGTGCCAGCTGCCCTCAACATGAGATTTCTGAGCAACTTCTCATGCAATATTTCTACGAGGCACTTCTACCCATGGAGAGGAAGATGATGGACGCAACTAGTGGAGGTACCATATTGACTAAGACTCCTCGCGATGTTAGGGAATTGATCTCCAACATGGCCGCTAATTCACAACAATTTGGCTTTAGGAAAGACACATCTTCAAGAAGGGTGAATGAGGTAGGTTCATCCACCATTGAACATCAATTATCGCATCTCAGCTCCCTTGTTTAACAACAAGTTGTAGGAAAAACGCAGCAAGTGAAAGCTTGTGGGATATGTGCTACGATTGGTCACCCAATTGACATGTGCCCTATGCTTCAAGATGACTCTCATGAGCACGCCAATGCAATTGGAAGGTTTCCCGATCCACCATGAAGGAAGTATGATCCTTACTCAAATACCTATAATCCAGGATGGAGGGATCATCCTAACCTTAGCTATGGACCAAGACCATCGCAGTTCCAGCATTTTCCACCTGAGCAGTCTTCTTCAAAGCCAGGTATGTCTCTAGAAGAATTTGTCAAATCACTTGCAACTAATACACAACAATTTCAGCAAGAGACAAGAACAAGCATACAAAATTTGGAGAATCAAATGAGTCAATTGGCATCCTCTATAAGTCGATTAGAATCCCAAGGTAATCTACATTCACAAATTGTTGTTAATCCAAGACAAAATGTTAGTGCAATCACATTGAGAAGTGGAAAAGAGTTGAAGAAACCTAGTCTATTGAAACATGGGAGAGCCTTAGAGGAAGTTGTTGCTCCTCAAACTCAGAAAGACCAACCTAAAGGACTTAAAAGCGAAAAACCGAAGGAATTTGTCATAGATCCTCATTTTCCCTCTAGATTCGCTAAGTCCAAGAAATAAGTAGAAGAGAGAAATTCTTAAGACATTTCGCAAGATCAAGGTAAATATTCCTTTACTTGATGCAATTAAACAAGTACCTCGATATGCTAAAGTTCTTAAAGAATTTTGCACCAACTAGAGAAAGCTCAAGGGAATTGAAAATGTAAGTATGGGGGAGAATGTTTCAGATGTCCTCCAGAAAAAACTATCCCCCAAGTGCAAAAATCCAGGTATGTTTACTATCCCTTGTAAACTCGGTAATGTTAGGATTGAGAGAGAAATGCTAGATCTAGGAGCCTCAATAAATATCACGCCTCTTTCTATTTACTCATCTCTGAATGTTGGTCATTTGAAAGAAACATGAGTGATTATTCAACTTGCTGATAGATCTAATGTATATCCTGAGGGAGTTTTAGAGGATGTTTTGGTGCAAGTTAATGAATTGGTTTTTCCTGCAGATTTTTATGTTCTTTATATGCAAGAAAATGATTCTTCTAAATCAACATCAATTTTTTTAGGAAGACCATTTTTAAAAACAGCTAGGACAAAAATTGATGTAAATGATAGTACACTTACCATGGAATTTGATAGCGAAATTATTAAATTCAATATTTATGATGCCATTAGATGTCCTAATTATATGTGCTCTGTTTTTTTCATGGATGTTATTGACCCTTTAGCACAAGAAACTTTTGATCAAAATGAATATGACAAGTTGAAAGATACACTCAACATGAATTTCACTTCCGAAGGATTGCAGGGAATCATGAAAAAGTCTGTGTTGGATCTTGATTTGCAAGATACAATCCAAGAACTAGAATCACTCAAACCCTTGAGGTATGATGTATCTTATATTGAGTCACCTCTTTCTCAGACCAAACTTCTTCCTTCTCTTGTGCAGGGACAAAAATTGGAAACGAAGCCTTTGCCAAATCATCTGAAACATGTATATTTAAGAGAAGAGGAAACTATTCCGATGATCATTCCCAACAAACTCTCTCGCTTAGAAGAAGAAAAGTTGATTCGAATGCTTAGAGAGTACAAGGAAGTTATTGGGTGGAGAAAAAATTTCTCTTTTGTTGAAACACAAAGTTTGGATACAAGTCATATATTTAAGGTCGATGATCATCATTTCAAACCTTTTTATGAAGGTTCTCTGGTGCATACTATTGGTCAAACCATTTTATATTACCCAACTTAGGATGATTAAGAAGCTACGAAGTCTAGCCAAAGACGTTAAAGAAAGGCGCTCTTGGGAGGCAGCCCAATTTTTTTTTCCTTTTCAATTTCTATTTTCGTTATTTTTTTATTTTTATTTATTTTCCTTGATTTTTCGGAGTACAATTAATCTTGTTTTCCTCTTTAGGTTAGAAGATGAATTTTTGTAACTCGTGGGCACGGCTTACAAAAGCAGAACCATTCCTAAAATCTCTCACTATCTAGAAGATGATTTTGTATAAGACGTGCCCACGTCTAAACTCAACACCACTCCTAGTTCAGGAAACAAGATTCAAATAATTTTTTATTTATAAATGTGCCTTATCTTTTCTTTATTCCTTCAGAAGAATGCGCGCCATCAGCCATCCTCTCCGCTCAGTCCAAGAATCAACCCAGCCGATGCACAGCGCCTTCACCCCTAGCTCGTGACAAATATCGTGGCTGATGCTCAACATTTTCAGGGGATTTTTCTACTATTATTCTTTTATGGTTTTTGAGCATTTACTTTTGATACATTGAGGACAATGCATGGATTAAGTGTAGGGGAGAGTATTTCATACATGGTTTTGGTTTGAACATAATTTTGCTTCAATTTTTTTGAAAAAAAACAAGTATGCTTTAGTTATTTTTTGTGATTTTTCTCTTTGAAATTCCAGATTCTTTCTATGTTTGTCCTTACATGTTTTGGATTGTTTTGAATTATCGAATTAAGTTGAAGCATAATGAGGGATTAGCTTGAGTAGTTGAATTCTTATTTGCTACACACTGGTTGATTACTCTTGATGACTGATTGAATGAAAAATGTGTGGGATTTGATACATGTTTACCCTTTATATGAGTTTTTGGGCTAATGAGTACTCATTTTTCAGCATGCTCCATTTCTTGATTGAGTGATTGCCATACATGGTTAATTTTTCTAGAACTTGCTTTGCTATACATGCCGAAGACCACATTTTAAAATTGGATGCATCAAGAACGATAAGGGCATTTAGGTGAAACCACTTTTAGCTTTCGTAAAGAGCCTACCCTGATTATCATCCTTAGAAAGCCAATTTTGAGCTTGAGCCTTTTTGTTTAAAATTAACCATGGTACAAGCGAATATCAAATCCTTTTTTGTTAATTTCCCCTCTTTTGAACCTTGAATTAGAGGATTGTATGAGCTTCTTCACTTGAGAATTCAAATTATCTTGAGAAGATTGGAAGATTTTGGAATATAGTGATTCGAGTTGCAATCTCTTTCATTGAAAAAAAAGAAAAAACTTGTGCATAGGAAAGGAAGAATAAGAGATTGTGCAAAAGAAAAAATGTTATTTGCCTTGAAGAGAACATTTGAGATTGAGTTCCATGTGAATAAGTTTGTATGACTCCTTCAATAAAACAACTCAAATTCATTTCCTACCAAACCTCACCTAAGTCCCATTACTCCCTGTTTAAGACCCTGAGGTTTTTATACATTCAATTCATTGACTAGTGATGGGGATGTGATAGGTTAGCAAGCCTATGGTAAAAATTTTCTCTGTTTTTGCTTGAGAGTTTATTGACACCCTAAACACTTCGAGCATATTGAGTGAATCCAATGTGAGGGTATTAGATCCCACTGTATTTTGATTTCGAAAAGATTGATGTAGTGATTATTCATTTGTTTTGGTTTATGAGAATTTCTTCTACGAATTGTTCGTTCCTTACTTGTGTCTAGATTTGAGTCTTTAAGGCACAAAAATTTTGATTATGGATGGATGAGCAAAGGAAGAAGAAGGATTGATGTTGAGAAGAGTTATGAATTTGAACTATTATATGGTTGAGGACAAGCATTGGTTTAAGTGTGGGGGAATTTGATAGGATGCATATTAGACATATATTCTATGATATTTTCCTCATATTTTAATAACTAAAATTGCTTAAATCATGGATTTTGATTATATTTCGTATTTTGTGGATTAGGTTGAAGATTTGGATAAAACAAGTTCAAAATCTAATGATTAGCATGATATTCACAAAATCCCCAAATTAAGGAAGAAAAATCAGAATTCAAGAAGTTGGCAAGACCAGAAGAGGTTTTCGCATAAGGCGTGGGCACGACTTATTCATCTTGAGCTATCGCAGAAGACGTCTTCAGTTAAGGCGTGGACGCGCCTTACCAGTATATACAACCCTAAATTAGGGTTACAAATTTATAAGGGAAAAAGAGTTTAATGACGGCTGGAAGACTCTTTTGAATTATTCTTATCTTTAGAAAAGGATGAGAGCATTTAAAACCCCTATTTTTGTGGGATTTACTTTTAATAAACTTCCTTATCTAGAGTAGGAAAATCCTTATAAAAGGGGAGCTAGGGCTTTCATAGGAGGCATCAAGTTTGAAATCAAGTTTTCATTAGGTTTTCTTTAAGTTTTTCTTTTGGTTTTCTTTCAATTATGAGTAGCTAAATACTTTTGTTTCAACTGGAGGATAATTGAAGTTTTGGTTCTTCAAGGATTGTGAGATCTAAATAATTTTCATTGTTCTTTTACTTCTTTGCTATTTATATATCTTCTGTTTTTATTAAGAATTATTGGCTTGATTGATTATGCAAAGGGTCCGTTGTTCAATTATCAGGTTGATAAATTGACATTTAGAACTTTAAATCTAT
Source organism: Hibiscus syriacus (assembly GCF_006381635.1). Taxonomy (NCBI): domain Eukaryota; kingdom Viridiplantae; phylum Streptophyta; class Magnoliopsida; order Malvales; family Malvaceae; genus Hibiscus; species Hibiscus syriacus. Next base: position 2,615,755 of record NW_024063088.1, read on the forward strand.
AATTGTTTAAACGTTCTAATATTAGTGGTAAAGTAACATAGTTGGTTTTGATTATGTTATGAAGATATATAACCTAGTCTAAATGAATCGAGCTTGTGTATTCGTTGGCTAGAATTGATGGTCCCTCTAGTGGTTAATGCTATTGGTGGATTAAATCTTAAGAGCTTGTCTAGGGTTGTTCATTAACAAGGGAAATAATCAAAGAGCTTCTCTTGATTATCGAGAAACTAAGGAGAGACATGTTGTTAGAGCTTCTCAATAACCATAACCAATTTAGTGAAAAGTAGAAGATTTTATCATTGCATCTATGATCAATTCTCTAAACCAATTCTGAAATTATACCTTTAGTTGGATATTTTTTAATAATAATCTCTCTAAATTCTTGGTTGATTTTAAATGCTTTTTCTTTTTGATTTCTTCTCGATTTTAAAACCCCTTTTGTTTGCTTTAATTTTCATTAAAACAAGTCTACCCAATCCCTGTGGATTCGACCTTGCTTACCGCTACTACAAATTTATATTTCTAAAAGAATGTATTATTATTTGTTGGATTCGACACCCACCAGGTAGACAGATTGGATTTAGAGGTGGGAAGTACGTTGGTGGCATGGAGGGCGTTTACTACTGTAGCGGCGATGGCTCGTGCTGTTGCAGATGCTTTGTGGTGCTTTATAGTGTTGTTTGATCCAGCTAGGGTGGTCCATTTCGTGTAGTGTTTCTGAATTGAGAACAGAGAAAAAGCTGGATCTTCTTGTTTGGTTTCTTGGTGCTCGTTTGGTTCGGTGCTTACTTGTTGGTGCTGACATTTTCAGTAGTGGGTGTAGATATTTTCTAATTCAGTTCGCTTTGATTTCACACTTTTTTCGGCCCCATGCTGGGGCAACGCTAGTGGTGCAGTGGCGGTGTATCCAGGTTTTAGTTTTATGTAGTCGGTTATGTCTTTCCTTCTCTCTAGATTGTTTAGTAACCATTGATAGGCATATGCTCAACTGTCTTGTGTCTCAGAGATTGTAGCATGGTGTTGTTCTTTGTTTTGGATGTGTGTAGTTCCTTTGTGAATTTCATTCAGGGGTAGTGTGAAGCTACATTGATGTAGTTTGTTTCGGGCGGTTATAGTGGTGTAATTCCGGCTGTTGTTCTAGTTGTTATAGGGTTCATGTTGGACCTTCTTCCATCCAAGGTTCACTCTTTTTCCTCTACTTAGGATTAGGGAGGTTTTTAATGAGGTCCTTGGGGTGGTGTACTTTGTGAATTCGAATACAAAGTAACCATTTTTCAAAAAAATAAAAAATAAAAGTAAGCTTTTTAGTGTAAACGTACGCAATGATGAATAAATCAAACCTTATATAGTAAATAAACAAATAAACTATGTTATTCAACAAAAATAAATAGCAAGACGTATAGCAACAAGGGACAGCATGGAGTCAATATCTTTGAGTAAATTTATTACACTCATTCCATTTAAAATTTTGAGATTGCAAAGCTTTTCACTATAAGTTTCAGATTTCACGTTATTATAAATTAGCATGCATATATTCGCCAGAATGTTGGATTGTTTCTTCCCTTGTCAAACTCAATTATCTTTTCGAAGTTATTGAACCACCTAACCAATTCCAGACAATGTTTGTCCATAATCATAAAATATTTAAAACTGATAGAGCTTTAGTAACCACCAATAAACTCTAGTTCACGAGGAGAAAATTATAACATTAACCTGCTTTGGATGGCCATTTTTACCCCCAATAGTGGTGACGATTATATGCCCTGTCTCAATACCGTTACCGTCAACTATGGTTGCTTCCGCTTCCTGCAACATAGTAATAGCTTTTATAAAGCTGATCCGATCCAATCAAAGCAAAGCAAACTACGAAAACAAATCAACATACCTTGTCATCACTAATTTTCATATCATTCATTTCATCAGGTAATCTATCCACACCAACTGCGTTTCCACTAGACTCTCTTAATCTGGAAGTACGTACCATACCTATAGAAGCCATTGGACTAACCTAAAAGCAAAAAACAAGAATCTCCACAGATCCTCCTCTGTAGGATATCAAGCTTTTTAAATCAACCGAAATAAAACTCAAATTGTTACCTGAAAAGCACGTTAACATAAATGTCAATGGTTCATCCTAACAAAAATCAGCAATATTTCTTACATCAAAATAACGTTTTAAAAAAATTAAATCTCTAATCCTTTGAAAGAAAATTTTAACATGAATTTAAAAGGAAACACACGCGTGATCATTTTGAATATGAATGCTGCATAAAATTAGATAAAGCATAGACCGTTGTTCTTCCTTAGCTCGTTAACTTTAGCGTGTTAAGCTCGTAATAGGTTACTTTACGCATGAAATTAACCGAACAAGAGATGTTTCCTTTCCCGTAATTTCGTGTGAGGAAAAAAAAGGATAAAAATATATGCAGCCCTAGAAGGAAATATGGATCTAAGATCAAGCAAAGATTAAACAAAAACATCCAAACAATTGTTTTAAAAAAATCACTTAACAGCCAAACACGGCCACCATTAGATTCACAACCAAATAACAAAAGAAAAAACAGAGTGGAGACGAAAGAAATTATTGGCCGGTCAAGAAATCGGGGAAAAAACAGGCGGGCGGGGTGGAATCATGAGAGGGAAAATATGGGCACGGATTCCGGATCTTAAAATAGATCTTGAAGGTGAATGACGGTCGTATTGAAGATTTGTTTTCCAGAGGGGATAATAAAGGAGAGATTAGTGTGGCTTTGAGAAGTTTGCTGGTTCTTCTTCTTCTTCTTTTGGTTTGGTATTGTGGTAATGGGGGTGTTGATGACAGTCGAAAGGTTTATAGTATATTTCTTTACGGGTGTAAATAACATATAGAAATCATCGAGACGACACTGGGAGACTTTGCGCTTAACCCTAATAATCACAGGCTTATCGGCCGTCGATTGAGGCGTTGCTGAAGAGCTTTCGCCATTACTGGCCATGAGGGTTAATAACTTAACCCTAATTTTTTTGTTTGAAAATCTAAATTTCTAATTCTTCTGCTTGCACAAAATCAGGTGAATTTAGATTTAATAGCTGACGGCTTCGACCGACGACGAGCAACACCAGTTTTGCGTGGATATTTGGCTATGTTCAGCGGAGATGGGAAAGAGAAAAAGGGGATCGTGGGAACATATGAAAAAGGGGAAAGGGATTCACATGATTAAAATATACAACTTTGTTGCGGCGTTTGTTGGAAAAATGCCGCAACTGATGAAAGCTATTGCGCGTTTGTATAAAAACGGCGCTAAAGCACTACACTATTGTGGTGTTCGTGAGAAAAAAATGCCACTATAGGTGAACCCTATTACAATGTTTGTATAAAAACACCGTGAAAGTACTAATCTGTTGCGGTGTTTACTGAAAAAAGCCACTATAGGTGAACTCTATTATCGCGTTTGTATAAAAATGCCGCTAAAGTTTTAATCTGTTATAACGTTTATTGAAAAAATGTCACTATAGGTGAACCTTATTGCGGCGTTTACATAAAAACGCCGCTTAAGTACTAATATGTTACGACGTTTATTGAAAAATGCCACTATAGATGGACCTATTGCGGTGTTTGTATAGAAACGCCGGTGAAGTACTACTCTGTTGCGGCGTTTTTCTAAAAAAAGACACTATAGATGAACCCTATTGTGGTGTTTATAAAGAAACACCGCTAAAGTTACCATTTTGTGGCGTTTGGAATGTAAACGGCGCTATATGTTTAAAGTTAGTGGCGTTTACTCTCAAAACGCTGCTAAAAACGCCACTAAAGAATAATTTTGCTGTAGTGAATACTCTCTTTCACCAATGTAGTCACTCAATAGATTTCATTTTATACTTTGATTTTGTAAATAAGTTCAAGGCAGGTGAGAGAAACTCTAAGTTCTTTCATCTTTGTCATAACCGATTTTCGGTTAGGAATACCAATACGACATTTTTTTGGAAAATATAATAAATTAATGAAAAGATGGGAGTCGCCACCAATCATTTTTAAGGTGAGATTAGAACACCTACAATTAGGTAAATTTAATAAAACAATTTTATTTTATCAAAAATACCAAGTGTTGGTATGCGAAACAGAAATCAGGTTCGAGAGTCAATTGCGCGTAGGGAATGATTAGCACCCCATAACACCTAAAATTGATACCTAGTCGATTACCCTATATTTTAAAATTAGAAATCTTGAGTTTGGAATTTTATTTAATTTAAAATTCACTGTGTATGCATATTTTAAAAAGGATATCGATTTGCCAAGACTAATAACGACAACTCTCAAGCAAACGGAAGCTTCGTCATCAGCCACAATAAACACACATTGCCTTCATAATTTAAAAATCATGATGTTGGATTTTGAAAAGGATGTTGATTTACTTCGAGAATCAATAGCGGTCACCCCGGGAAAAAGCGGGAGATACACTGCTAACCCTTTAATAAATGAACATTGCCTTATCTTGAAAACAAAATGCAATCAAACAATCGATTACGAAACTTAATTATACTAAATGGGTTAATTAAAGGATTATCTATGACTTAGAGGAGCGAATTATGAAATTTAAAGAACCTAGGCAATTAAACCTAAAAATGTAGGCAATTAAACCTAAAAATGTAGGCTCTAATATTAATCCAAATCATTTTTAATAAATCATTGAGTCGAGAAGTCAAAATTGGAACCTCGAGCATCAGCGAAAACCAAATAAAAAATTCTCTTAAATAAAAGGACTCATTATGAAATTAAACCTAAAAAGGATTTTCTAAAAATATTAACTTAATCAATTTTAACCAATTCTTTGATTCAAATAATTAAAATGGAACCTCGAGCAAAAGCGAGGACCAAATTAAGAATTCACCTAAATTTAAGCTCTAAAATTGAAATTAAGCTTAAAGTGGAGGCTCTAATATTAATCCTAATCAATTTTAATTAATTATGTGATTCGAATAATTAAAATGGAACCTTGGGCAAAAGCGAGGACCAAATTAAAAATTCCCCTAAATTTAAGGAGTAAGTGTGAAATTAAACCTAAAGTGGAGGCTCTAGTTATCAACCTAATTAATTTCAATCAATTATGTGATCCGAATAATTAAAATGAAACCTTGAGCAAAAGCAATGGCCAAATTAAAATTCCCCTAAATTTAAGGACCAGGTTTAAAGTTAAGCCTAAAATGGAGGCTCTAATATTAATCCTAATTAATTTTAATCAATTATAAAATTTGAATAATGAAAATGAAACCTCGAGCAAAAGCAAGGACACTAAGAATTCGCTTAAATTTAAGGACTAAAATTGAAATTAAGCCTAAAGTGGAGGCTCTAATATTTATCCTAATAAATTTTAATCAATTATAAAATTATTCATCTAAATTAAAAGCTCTAGAGACTAAATCGAATGGATCTAAATTTAAAGATATGGTAACCTAACAACAACAACAACAACAACAAAACCCTATTCCCATATGCAATGGGGTAAGGGGGAGGTGGGGTAGTAGGCTGCCCCAACGCCAGATTGAGAGCAGCTTCCGTGGAAGACCTCCGACAGTATGATAATTAAAAATAAAGATAAAATACAATGCATGCATAAATAAATCAATAAATACACAGTTGAACAATCTTCATATGCAGTATTCATATGCGCATCTGTAATAAGAAGTAATCCCTGCAAATAAATCCCTCATAAAAATCTCTGCTTATAGACAGAAACGTAACTCCCGACTAAATTTAAAAAGAGGAAACAGGAAGAGAAAGATACACAGAAGTCAGCGATAACAAGCTACAAGAAGGAATAAAGTCAAAATGGGTTAAATCCTAAACTATGGCAACACTACTCCGTTATCCTAGTTCTAAGCCTTCATAAATTCCAATGACAGAAACATATAAAAAGTAGAAGTCATGGAGATTACTATAAAGGCATTAAAAAGAAGACAGAGATGCTACACTACTCGGGTACCCTGGTCTTGAGTCTCCATACTTTCCTATTAGAGGTCATGTCCTCGGTAAGAGCTAATTACTTCAAATCAGATCTCAAGCAGTCTACCCACTTCCTCCTTGGTCGTCTTCTCCTTCTGGCACCGTCGATTATAATCGACTCTACCCTTCTGACCGCATCCGACGGTTGTCGCCTAAGGACATGCCCAAACCACCGTAGTCTTCCCTCCCTCAATTTTTTGGATACAAGCATCACCCCCAAGGACTTCCTAATTGCAGAGTTTGGTGTCATGTCCCACAGAGTCCTACCACATGTCCATTGAAGCATTCTCATTTCTGCAGCCTCCATCCTCCTTACGTGATCCTTCTTGATTGCCCAACATTCTGATCCATACAACAGCGCTGGTCTTATTGCCATTTATAAAATTTTCCCTTTAGTTTTAGAGGCACCTTCTTGTCACACAAAACTCTAGTTGAAGCCCTCCACTTTAGCCATCCCACCTTTATACAGTGTGTAACGTCATCATCTATACCCCCATCTTTATGTATCACAGACCCCAGTACTTGAAACAATCCTTTGAGGGTAGAACGTGTCCTTCGATGCATACTTCTCCATCTTCATCATTTTGGTTCCCACTAAAATTTGAACATAAATACTCTGTCTTTTCAATATTGATCCTTAAACCTTTTTCTTCCAAAGCAATCTTCCAAGTAGTCAGTCTACTATTTAGCTCAGTTTTTGTTTCAGCAACTAGGACAATGTCGTCAGCAAAAAGCATACACCATGGAACATCGTATGGTGTCGTACAATAGATGTCGTCCATAATCAAGGCGAAGATGTAAGGGCTAAGAGCCGACCCCTGGTGGAGTCTGATTTCCACCGGGAAAGCCTCGGTGTTGCCAACTGTAGTCCTGATGTAAGTAGTAGATATACAATACATATCACGAATCGAATAAGCAGTTGGGATCCGTCTGATTTCCAAGGTCTTCCAGATCGTATCGTGGGGAACGCTATCATACGCCTTCTCAAGATCAATGAACGCCATGTGAAGATCTCTATTTTTCTCCTATATTTCTCCATAAACCGTCGGAGTAGATGAATCGCCTCTAAGCAGTTGGGAGTATATTTCTCCATATGAAGATATGGTAACCTAAATTAGGACCAAAATGTTAAAATTCTAACTCTAAGGGTTCATTTTACAAACCTAAATAAAGTATCAAGGTCTAAATTAAATAAAATTTAATTTGGCAAGCAAGAATTAAAGGCAATTAATAAACACAGAATGACTAAATTAAAATAATTAAGAGGTGCATAGTTAAAATCAAAGAACAAATATAATGACTAAATTGAAATAAAATAAAATATAAAGTCAAAACAACAAGGAATTAAAGTTGGAAATTAAAGGACTAAAATATAAACATTGCTAATTTAAGGCATAAATTAAATAACAAAAAATTAAATAGCAAAAATTTAAATAAAAAAAATTAAATCAATCGAATAAAATTACGAGTTAGGGGTTAAATTTAATTGTTACTTGGACCATAAATAATGCGAATCATACCCTAGGACAGGTCATTGCGAGGTCGTAAAATGATTCGAATATTAAAATAAAAAGTCAGCAGTTAGTGGTTAGAAATTAGCAAAATTAGCAGTTAAAATTAGAATTTTACCCGGACCATAAATAATGTGGATCATACCCCAGGGCGGGTCACCACAAAGTCGTATTAGAGTTTAATATTCATATTTTAATATTAGAGACCAAAATGTAATAAGAATAAAAAATAATAGCCAATTATGAAAAAACAGTGGCTAAAATGATTAAATTGTAACTATACAATTAGATTCATAAATAAAATAAAGAAACAGAACCAAAAAGTGGCTAAAATGAAACAATGTAAAACGTTAGTGACAAATTTCAAATAAATGTATGGCAATATAGTTACTAAGTTGAAACAAAATGAAACATAATGCTAAAATCAGAAAAAATAGAAAAATGAGGCTCCCTGATAACTAAATGCAAAGAAACGGCTAACCTAGAGGAACCCAAGGGGGAATAACCCAAAAAACAAGACTATATATTCTCATTGTAGCCACCTTTGGTTAAAAAACTAAACCTAGCCACAACACTCCCTCTCTTTCTTTTTTCTCTCAAAACCAAACTCCCCCATATTCCATGGCTTGGCCGAGAGCCCTACAAAGCCTAGACACCACGTCGCCGGCCACCGTAAATCGGTGGCCTCTTGCTCCAACAACCACCACCGAAGCCACCAAGGAGATGAAACGACCCCCTAAACCAAAACCAAAGCCCAAACCTTTTTCTCTTACCCTTTTCCTTTTTAAAAAAATGAGTACTTCCCATCCTCTAAGGAGCCATAAATCAGCGACGAGCGCCCCGCGACCACCACCATCAGTGGTCGGGTTCTATCCTAAACCAAAAGAGCCCAAAATAACCCTATACAAATCTAAATCTCTGATTTAGGGCTAAAAAACTTAACCGAACCCCCTAAAACTCCTAACATTCACCGACGCCTCAACTTGTAACTCTCAAGTGAACTAGACTCCGATAAGGAGACCAAACGACCCATGTAAAAAATGCTCACTCTTTTCTCCCTCTTTATGTTGTTTCGAAAAGAAACGCCCAATGCATGCAATACTTTGCTCCAAAAAAGAAAGAAAGAAATGAGGTAAGATGCATCTCTTGCTTCTGAGATTTTTAGGGAGTTAAAAATGCCAACCCCCTTACCATCAAAGTTAGGCTTTTTATAACCCATTTAAGGTTACAAGGGTAAAAAACGAGAAAGATCATATTTATTTTTGCCTTGCACGTTGTTTTGGATGATGATTTGGTGTTTCTTTTTGTGACATGACCTACTGATTGGAGTTGTTCATGTGATGAGCAAGGGTCGGTTGGCACCGGGGCTACCTTGCACGCCCATGGAACCAACTTGGGGCTTGGGAACAAACCTTGCTATCGGCATGGCTGATAGAGGGGACCACTCGGTGCGTGGAGGCCGTTGACATTCGTGACGAGGCGCGGGAGGGACCCTGAGAGCACAGTTCATACGTGAGAGCGGAAACGACACAACAATTAAAGACCCTTTAACGTTTAGGGTTAATTTCAGTCGTTAGATCATTACCAGATCCAATAGTTGAGATTTGAGGTGGTTGAAGTTGAAATTTGTAGTGTTAGGGTTTTGGTTATATGGGCTTATAATGTAAATGAGTCTGGTTATGTAAGGGTTTGGCATATGGATTGATTTGGTTTTGGACTTATGTAAATAATAATAATAATAATAACAAGATAATAATAATAATAATATAATAATAATAATAATAAATAATAATAAAAATAATAATGGTAAAAAATGGTGATTATAGTTGTTCCTCTTTGCTTGTTGTGGAATATGAATGGAGCAAAGATTTAAAGCACCATTTTTTGCCTGAACTGTTCAAACTCTTGAGCCACAAATTCTTCTCGTTATGAACTTTTCGCTCGTTATAAACTTTTCGCTCGTTATGAACTTTTCACTCGTTTGAATGAGATCCTTCCACTGTATTGTTTGAATGAGCTCCTTCCACTGTAAACATTGTTAATAGTGCTATCCCACCTCATTTTGTGATGATTTTGATCAAATGTTGAACAAATGTTTCTCATTATGAACTTCTCCCCTTCGGATAGATTCTTCTCATTATGAACCCTTCATTGGAAATGCCTATATACCTCTTTTTGTGATGGATTTTGAGCAAAAAGGTCGAATAATTTATTCTTATTATGAACTTATCCTCCTCATTCGATCGAGTTCTTATCATTATTAATACTTCCATTGGAAATGTCGATCTACCTCATTCTATGATGAATTTTGAGCAAAAAGGATGAACAAGTTCTTCTCATTATGAACTTCTTCTCTGTATTTGGACAAGTTCTACTCATTATGAACCCTTCCATTGGAAATGTTGATCCACCTCATTCTGTGATGGATTTTGAGCAAAAAGATCGAACAAGTTCTTCTCATTATGAACTTCTTCTCCCTCTTCAGATGAGTTTTCTTATTATGAACCTTCCATTGGAAATGTCGATCCACCTCATTCTGTGATGGAATTTGACCAAAAAGGTCGAACAAGTTCTTCTCATTATGAACTTCTTTCGATTTCTTCTCATTATGAACCATTCCATTTGAAATGTTGATACACATTCTATGATGGATTTTGAGCAAAAAGGTCGAACAAGTTCTTCTCATTATGAACTTCTTCTCCCTCTTTGAAAAAGTTATTCTCATTATGAACCATTCCATTGGAAATATCGATCCACCTCCTTTTGTGATGGATTTTGAGTATGTAAGAAGAATTATCATATGTCAGTACAATTGTGTTTGAAGTACCTGATGACATTGACTCGAATGTTCTCGAGTCTTTGCTGAGATCCACTTATTTCAAAAATGAAGATGTGGATCAATTCTTTGCTGAAATCTTCTTCTTCAACATGAAAATGGATTGTAATCTTTGATGACTTGTTGACATCCTTTCAAGAATTCAAAATTGATAAAATGAATTTGTATGATCCTTTTTTGCAAATGCCTAAATATGGATGCATGATGTTGTTTTAATATTGTGAGCTCCTCTGTTGTTGTAAATCATTATTTCATTCTCTTTGTTGAATCTTTATCTTTGTTGGGCTTGCATCTTTGCTCTTTGCTTGGATTTAACTTGCTTTCCACATTTCCTCAGGGTTTTTACCTATAAGCACTTTACTTTGGATCTCTTTCCTCAAAGCACATTTTCAAACTTTCTTTGATGGGAATTTCTTTTAATTTTTGACTGCTTTACTTGCCCTAGATGACCGCATTGTGGTAGAAGCTTGCATTTGTAAGTTGAATGGCATCATTTCACTGTTGTTTTCTTCATATTTTGGGTTATAGACATCTTTGTTTGGCGTGTTTTGTCATACACCTTTTAACAATAATCATAAATGTTGACATTATGACTTACTCTGAATTCCCTTCACTTAAAAGGGTTATCTTGAAGCAATGCCAAGAAATCTTTTGTTTATCCTTAAGTTATGTTAATCTACTTATAAGATGTTTATAAAAAGAATGAAATTGAAGGTTGAAGTGATGAACAGTATTTATTGATAAAGATATGAACGTTTGTACAAAGTCATGGCAATTGTAGGAATGAGGAAAATCTAGAAATAAGAGTCAGATGCCCTAAAAATCACTATAATGAGTTTTCCTAAACCAATAAACTTGATACAATCTGGGGCACTAAGGTAAGCTTCTACCTAGAAGATCTCAAACATTGCCGAAATGTTTGCAGATGTGAAGTTTCTCCCAAAATACCAAGCTCTCGAGAGGGTTTAATTTCCAGATGCCTAATATCAAAATGCATTTTAGTCGCTCTTTCAGGTTTTCAACTCAAATCCTTCATTTGGATTCAAGACGTTCTCTGTGGATTTTCTTTTTGTCCTTTCAATTTTTCTTTTTTCTTTTTTCTTTTTTCTTCTTTTTTTTTTTCTCAACTCCTCTCCATCTATCTCTTCCAAAATCAACGCTCCCCTGGAAAAGGCCTTTTTAACGACATATGACCCTTCCCAATTAGACATCCATTTCCACGAAAAATATTTATATATAGGGAAGATATTTTTAAGCACTAGATCACCCACTCGAAACTCTCTTGGACTAACGTTCTTGTCATGACCTCGCATCATCTGCTTCTAATACATCTATCCATGGGAGATAACTTTTAATCTCTTTTCTTCAATGAGGTTCAGCTGATCAAATCGAGCTTGAACCCACTCATCTTCATCCAATTTTGCCTCCTTCAAGATTCTAAAAGATGGGATCTCAACTTCGATAGTTGCTTCAATCTCATAGACTAAAGAGAAAGGTGTTACCTTGGTAGATGTTTGCACTCTAGTTTGATATGCATACAAGGAAAAGGGTAATTCTCATACCAATCCCTGTTCGTTTTAGTGGTCTTTGTGATAATCCTCTTAATGTTCTTACTTGCTGCTTCAACTGTCCCATTCATCATTGGGTGATAGGCCACTGAATTAGCATGCTTTATCTTGAACTGTGCAAAAAGTTCAGTCATTATTTTGTTGTTCAAGTTTGTAGCATTATCTGAGATGACCCTTTCTGGCAGTCCATACCTACTAATTATCTCCCTCTTTATGAACTAGCAAATTGTAGACCTTGTAATGATGGAATAGGAAATAACTTCCACCATTTGGTGAAATAATCAATTGCCACTAGGATGAAGCGATGCTCATTTGAAGCTTTCGGTGTGATTACTCCAATGACGTCCATTCCCCACAAAGAAAATGGACAAAGTATATTCATCACATGCAAAGGTGACGGAGGTGCATAAATCTTGTATGTATATATTTGGCATTTATAACATCTCCTCGTATAATTAATGTAATCTGTATGAATAGTAGCACAATAGTATCCATATCTCATAATCTTTCGAGCCATAGAGAGCCCATTTGCATGTGTTCCACATATTACACTACGCACCTCTTCGACGATACTTCTTGCTTTTCTAGCATCTACACATCTCAATAACACTTGATCGCTGCCTCTTCTATACAAAGTCTCTCCATCGATAGTGTATTCGACAACCATTCTTCTTAGTGTTCTTTTATCAATCTCAGATGCATGTTGGGGATAAGTTTGGTACTTGATATACTACAAGATATCATAATACCATGGGTTACCATCTGCCTATTCTTCTATGCTAAGCAATGTGTGGGGATTTCATATACTTGCATTCTGATTGGCATCATATCAGCATTCTTATTGGCTTTAAACATTGCAGCCAATGTGGCTAAAGCATCTTCCATTTGATTGTCTTCTCGATGGAGATAAGTAAAAGTGACCACTTTAAATTCTTTTACAAGATAGAGGATCACACTTTGGTATCCCACAAGTTTCAGATCCTTTATCTCACACTCTCCTCGTAATTGATACACTACTAACACAGAATCTCCATACACTTTTAGTATTTTTACTTTTCTCTCCATGGCGGCTCTCAATCTCATGACACAAGCTTTATATTCTACCATATTATTAGTGCAAAAGAACTCCAATCTATTTGTAAAAGGATAGTATATGCTTTATGGAGAAATCAACACTACCCTAATTCCTTGTCCAAAAGCACTGGATTCCCCATCAAAATAAAACTTCCAGAATTTTTCATCTGATTCAATTTCTTCTTTAGTAGAGATGAACAACAAATCCTCATGTAGAAAATTAAAACTCAGGGGCTGATAATCATCTGATGCACGACTGGCCATAAAATCTTCTATGATACTGCCTTTTATTGCTTTCTGGCTCAAATATATGATGTCAAACTCAGATAACAACATATGCCATCGAGCTAATCTACATGTCAAAGCTAGTAACTCCATCAAGAACTTTAGAGGATCAAGTTTGGATATCAACCAAGTGGTATAGTACAACATGTAATGTCTGAGCCTTCGGGTAGCCCACACCAAAACACAATATAACTTTTAGATTGTTGCATATAGGAGTTCGCAATTAGTAAACTTCTTGCTCATTTAATAAATGGTTATATCATTCATTCCAGACTCGTCATGCTGGCCCAGCAAATACCCCATTGAATTTTCAAAGACTGTCATATAAATAATTAATGGTCTATCGAGAATTGGTGCTACTAAAATAGAAACGTTGGACAAATATTTCTTAATAACCTCCAAAGTTTCTTGACACTCATCATTCTGAATTTCATGATTAATCTTTAGAAGTAACTTGAACACTAGATCACATTTATCAGTTAATTAATAAATGAAATAATATATAATTACTCTCCCTAGAAAACCTCAAACTTCTTTTTGTGTACGAGGTGGTGGAAGGTTTTGAATTTCTTTTACTTTTTCAAGATCAACGTCGATTCCTCTTTAGCTAAATACAATTTCCAAAAGTTTTCCTGATATTACCCGAAAGGTGCACATAGCGAGGTTAAGCTTTAATTGATACTTCCTCAATCTTTGGAAAAGTTTTCTTAAATTTTGAATGTTCTCCTCTTTAGTTCGGGATTTGGCAATCATGTCATCCATGTAAACTTTGATTTTTATGCATCATGTCGTGGAATAAAGTTACCATCGTTCTCTGATATGTTGTCCTTGTATTTTTTAGTCCAAATGATGTTACTTTGTAGCAGAAAGTGCCCCACATGGTTACAAATATTGTTTTCTCCATGTCTTCAGGGTTTATTTTTATTTGGTGGTACCTTGAAAAGCCATCCATGAAAGAGAATCATGCATGCCCTGTAGTCTTGTCCATTAATGTGTTTATATGAGGCAGTGGAACATTATCTTTTGGGTTAGCTCTATTGAGATCTCTATAATCTACATACATTCGAACCTTCCCATCTTTCTTTGGCATAGGGACTATATTGGCTACCCACTTTGGATATTTAGCTACTTGGAGAAACCCTGCATCAATTTGCTTCATCACTTCCTCTTTTATCTTTAACATCTTTGGACTCATTCATTTGAGCTTTTGCTGAACAGATTTACATTGAGGCCTAATCGGAAGCTTGTGCACCACTATATCTTTACTCAACTCAGACATATCTTGGTAGGACCAGACGAAGATGTCTTTGAACTATTGGAGAAAATCTATCAATTCTTGCCTTATTTGAGCTGAAAGGGTAGTGTCAATCTTTACCTCCCTTATTTCTTCATCGTTTCCCAAATTCACAATCTCAATTTCTTCCTTGTGAGGTAAGATTTGTTTATGTTCTCTTTTTATCAACCTTAATAATTCAGTAGGAACATCACATTCTACCTCATCCTTGCACTCATTGACTTCTTCCAGACATATGGGTTGCTCGAAATTCTTCTCATAATTGGGTTTAGTAATAATCATGCTATTAATGTTGTGACACCGGCAAAGGAAATTCAAATGGAACATGTTTTCAAGTGGAAATACTAAAATTATTAAATTAATGTAAAAAATTAAGAATAATGAATATAAAGAATGTAAAAAATGTGAAGAATGTAAAGAATGATTGCCATTTGAGAATTAGAAGAAAACATCTTTTATTAGAAATTAAGTAAACTT
Organism: Hibiscus syriacus; assembly: GCF_006381635.1. Lineage (NCBI taxonomy): Eukaryota > Viridiplantae > Streptophyta > Magnoliopsida > Malvales > Malvaceae > Hibiscus > Hibiscus syriacus. The sequence goes on from NW_024063088.1 coordinate 2,630,780, forward strand.
AACATAGCTTCCCTTACCAAAAAAATCCCTTAATGCTCTAGGGAAAAAACATAAAGGTTGGTTCTGGGTATTACTTTGAGCTAATCCTAAAAACTACAGGGAGATCCTCTATAGTCCAGTTGTTAAGCGTTTCTCTAGAGAGATAATGCCGGATTCTAACCAAATATTTTCCAGCCTTGTGGTCATCCAAGATCATATTGATGAGCAATCCCTCCATAGCTTCATGAAACATGCTTTGATCTTTCCTCCGCACTTTTGCTTGAATAACATTGACCAGCTGTTGATCTATATTAACCATTCCTCCAGATTTGAAAGTGTGCTTTATATGGGGAAATGTCATACGTTCACATGGGATTTCCTCTCCCTTTATTCTTTCCCTTTTGGCTTTGCTTCTCTGTTGGAAGTTGAGCTTAAATCCAAGCCCAAAATGATCTCTCTTCATCTTGATAGTTATAGGACGCATACTTCCTTGTAGATGCTTGCTAAGGCCTTTTCCAATTTTGGCTCCTCTGCCCAAAGTCTGTCGTACAACCATTCTGGTGCAATCAGATAACCTATGGTTGGGCATTTTATTTCCTTCAGCGATAAAGGTTGCATTATTGAACTCTAAGGCCTAAAAATAACACTTAAGAGCATCTTCATTTGTCTCAATGTAGGGAGCATCACTTGTCACAGAAGTGATGGTTTCTTCCTCAGCTCTCAAATAGATCAATTGACCATCAATAACAAACTTCAATTTTTTATATAATAAAGAAGAAACAACACTTTCAGAATGGATCCATGGTCTCCTAAGTAGAATCTTGTATGTAGGGTGAATATCCATCACCACAAAGTTAATGTTGTAAACTACTGGTCCTATCAATAGTGAAACCTCCATCATTCCTAGTACACCTTTTTTAGTGCCATCGAATGCCCACACAACATTATGATAATCCTTCATGTGTGAATTATCTACAGTCAGTCTTTGAAGTGTGGCCAATGACATCACATTGAGAGTAAATCAATTATCAATTAGAACCCCTGGTAAGACATGGCCATGGAAACGTGTGGTGATATTTAAAGCCTTCACAGATTTCAATCCACCTTCGGGGATCTCGTCATCTGTGAAAGTAATGTAGTTGTCTGTAACTATGTGCCCTATGATTCTATCAAGTTTATTTAAAAAGATATCTTCAGGGACGAATGTCTAATTGAGCACCTTAAGCAAGACATTTCGATGTACTTCAGATTTCACCAATAAATCTAGTATTGAAATATTTGTTTACTGCTTATGTAACTGCTCAACAACACTATATTCATTGTCCTTCAAGAACCTCATAAATTCTTGTGCTTGAGCCTCGGTTACTAGCTTATTAATGGCTGGTGAAGGTTCCTCATTAAATATCTTCGCACCACTACTGCCTTTCCCTTTCCCTTCATCTTATCTTCTCCTTTTGATGTTTTGGGAGAGTAACATCTCACACTTCTCAATTAGTAACCTACTTCACTTACTATCTCACTATTTGGTTTCTATTCTTCTTTTGTTTCAACTTCTTCTTCTGACTACATTCTTTCAATTAGCCTTGATCCTTCAAGAATTGATACATTAGCAACATACTTCCATGGGACATTTCGAGTCTCCTTGAGTGGAAATGGTGAGAGTTGTTATCACAACCTTTGGTGTTACTACCACAAGGTTCACTACTTGTTTCCTTACAATGATGATTATAGGTTTTCTTTCCCTATATACAGGCTTGGAGCTCTTAGATATACATATGTCAACCTCATTTGTTTCCTTTGTTTTTGTTAAAGAACTCAATTTCTTTATTGTGCATCATGGTTTGGATCAATTCTTTAAATTCATTGCAAAACTGAATTTCATGGCTATCATCTTGGTGTTATTCACAATAGACTCCACTATTACTATGCTTTACTTTTGAATCAAGGTTGATGAGACCAGCTTTAGATAATTTTTGAGTCCACCTTAACATTCTTACTATTGTACTTATGAATTGCATTCACTCCCTAGTCTCCATGGTTTCGACAACGGATGAGTTATGGGTCATGTTTAGTCGAACTCCGAGTTTCAAGTATTGATGAGATTCTGCACCACCTTTTTGAAAGCCAAACAATTCTATATGGAATGTCCAACAATATTGGCATGGTAATCACAACTTGCATTAGCATTATACCAACGAGGATATGGAGGTTGTAGACGAGTCAAATGATAAGGTCGGACCATGTCTACTTTTAGCAATGATGCATATATCTCGGAGTATGGGATTAGAAAAAGAGTGAAGGACATCCTCTTGGTTTCCCTCCTTGGTCCCTTGCTCTCATTCCTATTTGCATTAGTTCTTTCTACTGTTGGTTGGGTGATTGTAACACTTTTAGGAGTAGTTTTGTTGTAGGTGCTCGTGTTGTTCACCTCATTCTCTTTCTTCTTATATACATGTTTTTTTGAGCTGGATCTATCGCCTCCCTCAATTGCACCACTTATAATGGCATTTTCAATTAGCACACCTGAAATGACAAGATCTGGGAAGTTCTTGATGGCGTTCCCAAGAAAGTTCCTAAGAAATGGGGCTTTTAACGTGTTTACAAATATGACGGTTGCTTCTTTCTCTAGTAGTGGGAGCTGCACCTGTGCAGCCATGTCTCGCCACCTTTGCACATATTGAGGAAAAGTCTCGTTGTGTTTCTTATCCATATTCTGGAGAGTCCACTTGTCATGAACCAAGTCTGTAACATGACGGTACTTTTCCAGGAACGCTTTTGCAAGATCTCTCCAAGACTTAATATGAGACCTTGTCAGTTGATTATACCACTTGGTAGCCGACCCAGACAAACTTTCCTGGGAGTAATAGATTAACAGCTTCTCATTGTCAACATGACCTATTATCCTTTGACAGAACATGGTTATGTGGGATGAGGGACATGTGGTCCCATAATATTTTCGAAGTCAGGCGCCTTAAAATTTGGTGGAAAAATCATATTGGGGACCAAGCTTAGCTCTTTAACATCGAATCTATAGAATGACTCAACTATTTCTACTGACTTCACTCTCTCCTCCAGATTCTTCAATTGGAGTGAATTCATCATTGATTTTTCTCTTTTAGATATTTCATTGAGATCAGGGACTTCATTATCAGCCTGAAAATCCCTCGGCTTTACCCCAGATGTGGGAGGGTAATTAATATGGAATGAGGTCCCAGTCGGATGTTGAGGTGAGTTCTCTGTAGCAAAGAAGGTTTAAGCTTGGGGTTCCTAATGTAAAGAGTGCGCACTGGAACGTGATTAGTGTGAAACCCGAAGGATGCGTGGGCTCCTCAGCATGACTGCTTTTTCAGCAGTCACATGCTTCATGAACATTTTCCTCTATTTTTTTTGTAGTAAATCGAGCTAGGAACAAGCTATAATGATCTCCATTTTAGGTAATATGCTTCTCACTTCTTCATCCATCTCTTTTTTCTCCTTCTCTAGACGGGCTATTTTGTCCTCCAATTCCTTGGTCATTTTCCTAGTACCATACGGGGGCAGGGTATTTTTCTACTAGTAGGGGCCAATGTCACTGTGATAGAAAATTACTTTATTATTTAGTGTTTTATTAAATGAATGAATATTTTATGTTATTTTAAAGCAAATAAAAACAATAAACATGTAATGCAAAATGCATGTATGCAAAAGGCATTGATCCTAAAATATATGTTTCATAGAACAATTCTTGAAGAACACACAACATGTTAGTACATTGGGAAAGCAAGAATCAAAGATTACATATAAAATCTATATCTCCTAACTTTATAACTCCCATAAGTAATTGAAAGATGTATTGTTTTTCTTCAGACTCTAGCACCACAAAAATCCTTATAGCTTCGGTTTCTTGTCCCATAGCATAGACTTGTCGAGCAACCTGACGAGCTCTTGCTATTACTCTTTCCATTTATTCTTGTTGAGCTAAGATTGTCTCCCCAACATGACAAAGCATATCCCTTTCTTCTCTATCAATCAATGGCCTATTCTCTTTAAGGTAGAGAATTCGCTCATTACATCATTGAAGACTACTTTCTAACTCATCATGTAATACCCCAAACATTAGGTCAGTGACTAAAGTGTAAGAATTTAATATTTGGTGGTTTAATTTGAATAAATTTAAAAGTTCAAGGATTGATCTTGGAAAATTATGTCTAGGAAAAAATATCAGATTGAATAATGGAAGGGCATTATGGTCTTTTAGCAATAAATGAATTTAAAATTCATTTCTTAAAGGATATTTAACATGTGAGGATTAGAAAAGGGAAGAAATATATGAAAGCTTTGGTTCTTTTATTATTCATCTTCTTCTCTTCTGCCGTGACTCCATTTCTAAGGTGAGATATGTTTCAAGTTGGTTGTTTCTTTAATTTTTGGGTTGGTTTTGAAGCCTTGAGTGGTATAGAAGCATAAGGAAAGCTTAAGGATTAATAGAACTAAGAGTTTGGTGAATTAATGATAAATTGGTGAAATGGGTTTTTAAGGGATTTGATGAGATTGATTAGTAATTGGATTTTTCATGAAATATTTGACTTGTCCACGGTCTAATTAAGATGTTTGAAGTATTAGAAATGATTGATAACATGTTAGAATATTTGGCATGATTTTTAGTTTTAAGTATTCCATAGAGAAATTTGGATGATAAAAGGTAATTAATGGATATAAGTTTGTTGTGATAAATATTAGAAAGTTTAAGGGTTTGATTGGAGCTAAAAGTATAAGATTTAGGTGAAGAGTGGGTAAAATTCGAAGTGAAAGAGGTAAATTCTGAGCAAGGGTAGCGGTACTGTAAGAACAATATCAATATTATAAGGTTAAATTGAAAGAAATGGTACGAATCAGATGAACAATATCGATACTGATGTGGAGGTATCGATACCAGGAGTAAGATATCGATATTGTAATTGAAAATAGATTTCTAGAATGCCAAAATGGTATCGGTATTGAAGTGGGTATAGTACCATAGAAGAGAAGTATCAGTACTGTAGGAGGGGTACCGATACTATTTAGTCTGAAATTTAAATTATGAGTTTTCGTTCCATTTATGTAAGTACTAATTGGCAACTTTTAATGGAAATTCGGTATTGATCTTGGATATGTATATGTGTAGATTCAGATCAAAAGTGTATTAGACAAATCAACATAGTAAGAGATTGAAGAAAAGAAAAAGTATTTCGTTTAGGACTTACGTGAGGTAAAGGTGAGTGCAATTTATTGTTTTATATTAGATATGAGGTTGGCTTGCGATAAGCCAACCTCAAAGTTTTCGATCAAAAATAATTTATTTTATTTTATTTATGCAATATTTTATGATGCTTTATATAAATTGTATTTTCAAAGTATTGTTTGATTTTATTAACATATGAATGTGTTCTACATGAAATTGCTATGTGAAATTGTTTTTTGTGGATAAAAGACACTGAAATAAAGTAATGAAATTAATTATAAAGCTAAAGCCCAAAATATATGTATGAGAATTAGAGGTATAGTTGGCATGCCAAGAGTTGAGGGTTCTACGCGGTCCTTCAGGACAAATTTCTATGTGGTCCTTCGGGGCAAATTCTATGCGATCCTTCGAGACAAATCTATGTGGCACTTTGGTGCATATTCTACGTGGCATTTCGGTGCAAATTATATGAGCAGTGGTGACTGCATTAGTGCATAATCTAAATGTACTCAAATACCTTAAGTTCTCGGTAATATGGTTGGGCTAAGATAACAAAGTGATATAAATTGAATAACGAGTAACATCATACGTTATTTTCCAGAAATGTATCTTGATTTCAATATGAAATGTTTTATATGGATTGAATAAGCAAGTGTTTTTAAATGTTTTATTATACTCATTATTTCCTCAATATGTCAATGACTTAGCGTGTGATTGTTTTATACGTAGGTTCATAGAGATCGGAGAAGTAAAGCTATGAAAGGACAACATACACCTGAAGAATATCATATCAAAATAATTTGAACTGTAGGTTTCTTATCATTTTGTAAATTTGTTGGCATATATCACAAAGTTTTAAATTGAATGCTCTGATCAGTTTTGTAACTATACTATTTTAAGTTAATGAAATTATTTTTAGTACTTATTTTATGTGTGAATTATAAAATTTATATATTAACTGTTGCATTAGGGTTTCACCACAAAATATAAAGCAAAAGTTTAAATTTTTAAATAATTTTACAAGAATCAAGTTTTGAAAAAGTCAATGTGATACCTTAGATTCGTATCCGGGTCGGGTATGGGTTACGGTGTTACATTTATTTGTATCAGAGCTATGCTTTAACTGATTTTAAGTTCGAAACGAAGCAGTTTATGTTTTAAAAAGTGTACAGGCCAACTAAATGTTATTTTTTTGATCTGATAGGGTAATTATTATGATGTCTTTGCTGATATAGTTAGTGATTGTATCTTAATAGATGTCAGACTATGAGGGATCCCGAAGTGAAGCGGGAGATATTCATGAGGGAAGTAGTAATGCACTTTTCCCCAGTTAGGCAATGTGAAGAACATGCGCCTCAGGGAGTGCCTGTACAAGATCAGGGAATCTTTGTTCGAACGCTGGACACGATTCTGACGTGTTTCCAACCATCTGCTCCCTCAACTCCTAGGATATATTTTGCAAAGGAGCTGAAGAGTTTAGAAGCACTTGAGTTTAGGGGAGAAGTGGAGGTAGGTGTTATTTCTGCGGATCATTAGGTAAATTATGTGAAGATATGCTAGATGGTCTCCATTATTCTGAAATTGAGAAGCTGGGTGGAGTAATTTCATTGCTACGAGGACAAACACATATATGGTGGACTAACGTGACGATGAGAGCTCCTAGGACCAAGTAACATGGTCGTTCTTTCTAGAAGAGTTCAAGAACAAGTATATCAATGAGCAGTTCATCTTCCAAATGAAACAAGAATTCATGAATTTGAAGCAAGGGAATCACACTGTGTATGAGTATGAGTGCGAGTTTAATAAATTGAGCATATTTGTAGCTGAATTGGTCCCAACAGAAAAAGACTCATGTCATTGGTTTGTAGAGGGTTTGAACTCCGTATTGAAGGAGATGTTGTTAGCGCTAAACCTTTCTACATTTCAAGAGGTGGTAAATTGAGCTAAAGCCTTAGAGCAAGCTCAAAGTAAAAGATATGGAGAGAAGAAAACCCAGTTAAACAACAAAGCGGATGCCTCATCAAGTGCACCATAATTGAAGAAAAATTGAGGTTAAGGTTTTTTGCCTCAGTCTAGATCTGAATCAGCTACATCCTAAGGTAGAGGATCAAACTGGTGAGAGTTAAGCAGACTCAATCTACTGAGTCATGAGTTGGAAAGCTAAGCCAATGTCAGCATTGTGGCAAAAATCATAGTGGCATATGTCGAATGGTCTCCGGAGCATGTTTTAAATTGATGGGACATTTTATCCAGGATTACCCATTGATGATCGGAGAGCCTGTACAGTCTGAGAGATCTGTTACTGTACCTCAGAGAGGTAGATGACGGGGCTGAGGAATAAATCAATCTGAGTCGACTACTCAACCTGAAATATACTCGACTGCTCGAGTCTACAACCTTAAGATCGAGATGATCGGAGATCATTGCAGGTACTTTTTAAATAGTTGATAAACCTGTTTTGGTTTTGATTGACCCATGATCAACTTATTCTTATATTAGTAGTAAATTGATGAGAGAATTGAAAATCCAATTAGAAGCTATAAGTAATTATGTGATCGTGACTAATTCGTTAGGGCATAGTGCTCGGGTGTCCTATAAGGATTCAGGGAATTGAATTTCTCGCTAATCTAATGGAATTACCCTTTGACGAGCTTGAAGTTATTCTGGGAATGGATTGATTGTATCATTACCATGACAATGTCGATTGTCGATTGAAGTGAGTAGTTTTGAGAAGTTCTGATGGATCATAAGTAATTGTGGTCAGTGAAAGATTTAATCCATTAACTAATGTGATATCGGTAATGTCGAACAAGAAGTTAATTTTACAAGGATGTCAAGCTTTCATCGCCAATATGATCGATACTCGAGTCAATGAGAGAATACTAGAGGACATTCCGACTGTCCAAGAATTTCTAGATGTATTTCCAGCTGAGTTACCAGGATTACCTCCAGATAGAGAGGTTGAATTTCAAATTGAGGTTATGCCGGGAACAACACCAATTTTGATGGCTCCTTTTCGAATGACCCTAAGGAACTGAGTGAGTTAAAGGCTCAATTGCAAGAGCTAATGGATAAGGGATTCATCAGACCTAGTGTGTCACATTGGGGTGCACCAGTGCTATTTGTAAAGAAGAAAGATGGTTCAATGCATTTATAAATTGATTATAAACATCTCAACAAAGTGACTATAAAGAATAAATATCCTCTTCCAAGAATCGACGATTTAACTCAAGAGAGTTTTGGTGTTCTCCAAGATTGATTTATGCTCTGGCTATCACCTGTTGAAGATACAAGAAAAAGATATTCCAAAAACAGTTTTTAGGACTCGATATGGCCATTATGAGTTTGTGGTAATGTCGTTTGGATTAACCAATGCACATGTAACATTATGGACCTCATGAATGGGGTATTTCAACCATACCTTGATCAATTTGTTGTTGTCTTCATTTATGTCATCTTGGTGTATTCAAAGACAAATGAGGAACATGACACCCATCTTTGAGTGATTCTTCAAACACTTCGAGACAATAAGCTTTATGCTAAATTGTCTAAGTGTGAATTTTGGTTACCTGAAGTGGCATTCCTTGGACATATAGTATATGCAGATGAGATTCGAGTGGATCCTCAGATGATTAAGGCTATTATGGATTGGGAAGTTCCAAGAACTATTTCTGAAGTTGAAGTTTCTTGGGATTGGCTGGATATTATCAAGGTTCGTTAAGGACTTTTCGATGATTTCCTCCCATTTGAAAAAGCTATTAAGGAAAAATGTGTCATTCATTTGGACGGATAAATGTCAAGAAAGTTTTGAATCCTTAAAGAATGTGCTAACAGAAGCTCTAGTGCTAATGGAACCAGAATCAGGCAAGGATTATACACTTTATACGTTTCCCATAATGGTATGGGATGTGTTTTAATGCAAGATGAAATTAGTAGCCTATGCCTCGAGACAACTTAAGTCACATGAGAAGAATTATCCGACGCATAATCTTGAGTTAGTAGTGGTGATGTTTACACTGAAGATATGGCGCCATTATTTATATGGTGATCGTTGTTACATTTTCATGGATCACAAAATCTTAAAGTACTTGCTGACTCAAAAAGAGCTAAACTTGAGACAAAGAAGATGGATCGAGCTACGTAAAGACTATGATGCAATCATAGACTATTACCCCGGAAGGCTAATGTTGTAGCTGATGCGCTTTGCTGAAAGACTTTTACAACTTTACGTATGTTAGATGCCTGACTTGTGTTAAAGGACAATGGTGCCCTGATGGCTGAATTAAAGCTAAGACCACTATTTCTGGAGCGAAGAAAAGAGTCACAAAGGAGGGATGATAAGTGTTTAGCAAGAATAGAACAAGTGGAAAAAATTGGAATCAAGAACTTTGAAGTAAATTCAAATGGATGTTTATACTACAAAGACCGAGTGTGTGTTCCAAATGATGAAGAATTGAAAAGAGATATACTTTCTGAAGCACATTGTAGTCCGTTGACTATACATCTAGGAGGAAACAAGATGTATCAAGATTTAAAAGGAGATATTTGTGGCCAAGCATGAAAAGAGCTATTACAGAGTTTGTTCCAAAGTGTCTAACAAGTCAACAAGTGAAATCTAAACATCAAGTGCCTTCAGGACTATTACAACTGACCTCTATTCCTCAATCGAAATGAAAATAGTTACGATGGATTTTACAACTGGGTTACCTTTGACACTGAACAAAATAGACTCAAATTGGGTAATTGTGGATCGTTTAACAAAGATCGTGCATTTTATTCTATTCGAACTAATTTTTCAATGGATAAGTATACGAAATTATACATCAAGGAGATAGTTTCACTGCATGGAGTGCCAGTTTCAATAGTATCTGATAAGGATCCAAGGTTCACTTCGAGGTTTTGTAAGTCTTTATATGGAGCATTGGGTACCCGATTGAACTTTAGAACGTCTTTTCACTCATAGACCAATGGTTAATCAGAGTGGACAATTTAGGTTCTGGAAGATATGTTAAAATCATGTGTGATTGATTTCCATGGATCGTGAGAGAAGTATATGTCTCTCGTAGAGTTTTCTTATAACAATAATTATCAATCGAGTATCAAGATGGCGCCCTATGAAGCCTTATATGGAAGAAAATTTCGAACACCATTAAATTTGTTTGAATTAAAAGATTGAGACTTAGTGAAGCCAGATATGATCAAAGAAGTTAAAGAAAAAGTGAAGATTATTCAAGATAATCTTAAGATAGTTGTTGATCGACAAAAGTCCTACGTGAATTTGAAGAGAAAGAATATTGAATTCTAGGTGGGTGATAAAATTTTCTCAAAGTATCGCCTGGAAGAAGATTCTCCATTTTGGACGCAAATGAAAAATCAGTCCTAGATTTATTGAACCTTATGAAATCTTAAAAAGAGGTTGACCAGTGGCGCATTAGTTAGCATTGCCACCAAAAATGGAAAAGATCCATAATGTTTTTCATGTATCAATACTTAGAAGATATCGATAGATCCTTTTCATATCATAGCACCGGAAGAAATAGAAGTTCAAGCTGACCTGACCTATGAGGAAGAACCAGTACAAATTTTAGCAAATGAAGTCAAATAGCTAAGGAACAAGACGATTCCATTAGATAAAGTTCTCTAGAGAAATCATAAAGTAGAAGAGGCGACATGGGAACGTGAAGAGGACATGAGAAGATAATTTCCTCATCTCTTTATGCAGTAAAAATTTGAGGACAAATTTTCTTAAGGGGGAGAATTGTAATACCCCAAACATCAGGTCAGTGACTAAAGTGTAAGAATTTAATATTGGTGTCTTTAATTTGAATAAATTGAAAAGTTCAAGGATTGATTTTGGAAAATTATATCTAGGACTTAATATCAAATTTAAATAATGAAAGGGCATTATGGTCTTTTAGCTGAAAATGCATTTAAAATTCATTTCTTAAAGGTTATTTAACATGTGAAGATTAGAAAATAGAAGAAATATCTAGAAGCTTTGGTTCTCTTCTTTTTTTCTTCCACCATGACTACATTGCTAAGGTGAGATATATTTCAAGTTGGTTGTTTCTTTAATTTTTCGGTTGTTTTTGAAGCCTTGAGTGGTATAGAAGCTTTAGGAAAGCTTAAGGATGAATAGAGCTAACAATTTGGTGAATTAATCATAAATTGGTGAAATGGGTTTCTAAGGGATTTGATGAGATTGATTAGTAATTGGATTTTTAATGAAATATTTGACTTGTAAATGGTTTAATTAAAGTGTTAGAAGTATTTGAAATGATTGAGAACATGTTTAAATATTTGGCATGATTTTTAGTTTTAAGTATTCCGTGGAGGAATTTGGATGATAAAAGGTATTAATGGATATAAGTTAGTTGTGATAAATGTTAGTAAGTTTAAGATTTTTATTGGAGCTAAAAGTATAAGATTTAGATGAAGAGTGGGTAAAATTTGAAGTGAAAGAGGTAAATTCTGGGCAAGGGTAGCGATATTGTAAGAACAGTACCGATACTATAAGGTTAAATTAGAAGAAATGATATGAATCAGATGAACAATATCGGTACTGATTGAAGTAGTATCGATACTGATATGGAGGTATCGATACCAAGAGTAAGGTATCGATATTGTAATTGAAAATGGATTTCCAGAATGCCAAAATGGTATCGTTATTGAAGTGGGTATCGGTACCATAGAAGAGAAGTATCGGTACTATAGGAGGGGTACTGATACTATTCAGTCTAAAATTTAAATTAGGAGTTTTCGTTCCATTTATGTAAGTACTAATTGGCTACTGTTAATGGAAATTCAGTGTTGATCTTGGATATGTTTTGTGTAGATTCAGATCAAAACGTATCAGACATATCTACATAGTAAGAGATTGAACAAAAGAAAAAGGATTTCGTTTAAGACTTACGTGAGGCAAATGTGAGTGTAATTTATTATTTTATATTAGATATGTGGTTGGCTTGCAATAATCTGACCTCAAAGATATCGATCGAAAATAGTTTAATTTTTTTATTTTATGCAATATTTTATGATGTTTTATATAAATTGTATTTCAAAGTTTGTTTGATTTTATTAACATATGAATGTGTTCTACGTGAAATTTCTATGTGAAAGTGTTTTATGTGGATAAAAGACACTGGAATAAAGTAATGAAAATTAATTATAAAGCTAAAGCCAAAATATATGTTTGAGAATTAGAGGTATATTTGGCATGCCAATAGTCGAGGGTTCTACGCGGTCCTTCGGGACAAATTTCTACATGGTTCTTCGGGAAAAATTCTACGCAGTCCTTCGGGACAAATCTATGTGGAACTTTGGTGCATATTCTACATGGCACTTCGGTGCAAATTATATGAGCAGTGGTGACTGCATTAGTGCACAACCTCAATGTACTCAATACCTTGAGTTCTTAGTAATATGCGTTAGGTTAAAATAACAAAGTGATATAAATTGAATAACGAGTAACATTATACGTTATTTTCCAGAAATGTATATTGATTTCAGTATGAAATGTTTTATATGGATTGAATAAGCAAGTGTTTTTAAATGTTTTATTATACTCATTATTTCCTCACTAAGTCAACGACTTAGCGTGTGATTGTTTCATACGTAGGTTCATAAAGATCGGAGAAGTAAAGCTAGGAAAGGACAACATACACCTGAAGAATATCATATCAGAGTAATTTGAACCGTAGGTTTCTTATCATTTTGTAAATTTATTGGCATGTATCACAAAGTTTTAAATTGAAATGCTCTGATTAGTTTTGTAACTATACTATTTTAAGTTTATGAAAGCATTTTTAGTACTTATTTTATGTGTGAATTATAAAATTTATATATTAACTGTTGTATGAGGGTTTCACCAAAAAATATAAAGAAAAATAGTTTAAATTTTTAAACAGTTTTACAAGAATTAAGTTTTGAAAAAGTCAATGTGACACCTTAGATTCGTATCTGGGTCGGGTACGGGTTGGGGTGTTACACAACAATCCTGAGCTTTAAAGCTTCATTCTCATTTTGAGCCATTCGTCTAGCTGATGAATAGATCAAATCAATCCCTTCTAGCTCATTATTATCTTTCTCAAGGCTTCATTCTCTTCTCGAAGGCTTAAACCATTCTCATTGTGTTGTCATCAGAAGGCCTTCTATAAATGAACTATCTGCCTTGAGTTCTTCTACTTTCACTTACCTTTGACTCAAATCATATATACCCTCATCACGGTGCTCAATTAGCTCTTTGATTCGGGTACGAAATCATTTTTTATCTTCATCGCTTCTTCTGGCATGCCTTTCAGCTCCATCCAGTTTAATTTTCAAGTCTCTAGCTGTGTGGTACAAGTTTTGAGCTTTCAAGTTCTTGTGTAATTCTCAATAATCCATGTCCAGGCCTAAAGCTTTATTTGACTTTTTTCTTTTCCTTCATTAATTTTTTTATATCTCCCTCTCGCTTTTCTACCTCGAGTTTTGTCATGAATCTTTCATCATCGAACTTTCTCTGATCATTACCCCTTCGGTACTCATTTTACTCAACTCTTCCCTAAGCATCTCAACTTCAGTTGGAACCTTCCTTAACCACTCAACCATAGTTGAATGACTCTCATGGCTAGGCTTTGTGATGTTGTCATTTACTCGGTTATTTCTCATGAATCATACTCTGGTGTGAACGAAGGCTCAATCAACTTAAAGTTCATTCGATGAGAAGTTTTCCAAGCAACAAATATCTTGGAAATTTGATCTCGATAATTTGGTGTAGAGAAAGAAAATTTAGAAGTGTTTAAACCATGAGTGGCTTGGATGAATTGTCAAGTAGTGATATGCTTTAACACTATTAGAGGAGCATACCCAATTGCACCCCAAAGTCTATATAGCATGACAAAGCCATAATCACCACATCTATATATAACATGTTTTTCGATAGCCAATACACTATCTAGACGACTCCGACATCAGTTAAATTCCTCATAGCCTCGATCCAGTCCCTTTTCCTTTAATTCTTGGAAATTTACAATGCTCGAGAAAATCCTTTATATGAGAATAGTCTGCCAAGAAGCTTCGTGAACATCATTTCTTAACTACCCAAGAGTGGTTTAACCACCAAACTGTAAGCAATAGTACGCATCCCAAGAACAATCCTCTACCAGAATATATTACCCATTTAGGGATTGAAAACGTCTCTACTAGATTAGTTGAAGCAGGGTTGACCTTCTTCTCTAAGACTTCAAAAATGTCTATTATAGCTATATCAATGCGACTAAGAACTTTAGGGAAAATGAACAAACCATAAATTCCTAGAGCAAACAAATCCCTATTTCACTTTGATAGTGGTTGTTCATGGATTACACTCTTCAAAACCACCCAAGAAATACCCTCGCTTTGAGTGTGCTTAGTTAACCACTCATTGGTCTTCCCTGTGAGTAGCATAACTGTAACACCCACAGACAGATACGGGCGACCCGATTCGAGGTGTCACATTAGGGCCACCAGAGTGACCCACCGTAAAAATCCCAGAAAATTAATTTTTTGTTAAAACATGTAAAATCATAAAACAATTTATAAACACAACAGTAAAATTTAACAATATTCAGAAATAAAACAGATTCCAGACTCGGATATAAAAACAAAAATACAACCTACATGCTACATACTATGCAACCAACACCGGTGGAACTCCTTTACCGAAGTCGATAGATGCACTGGTTTGATCCTTTTTAACTTGAAAAGGTGAGTAACAAAGTGAGCATTGGAAAGCTCAGTAAAACAACACTACCAATTGATGCTGAAAAACATGCAGATAATAGATAATCATATGTTTCCTTATTGATTCAGACTTTTATGCTGAGCTGAGGTCCCATTGATATCTCAGATAGTAAAAGACAATAAGCTCTTAGTTCAGAGGAAATGTTTTGGATGACTGGGTTCAGGAGATCAAAATTGGGTGTCTAGTGTATTCCTACAAAACCAGTAAAAGGGTACTGATCTTTTTAAAACAATAGCAGTTTAAAACGTATTTTCAAAAACCATAGTAATCCCTCCAACCGAACGCCATATGCAGCTCCCCATAACTACATAACCTAAGGGAGCATCTTAGGGTCTGAGAGCCTATCCAAGAAACATTATCGGGGCCTCAGAGCCTACCCAAGGGCCGCCTTAGATCCATAAAGAATTACTAGTCGATGTTGAACCTATACAAGGAATTACCACTGAACCTGCAAGAGATAGGAATTACCAATCAGTGCTGAACCTATACACTGAATTACTAGTAGCGACTGAACCTACCAGAGTCTTCATACTATATCCTCTAGTACCCCAAATAAAAACATTTTGAATTAGTAAACATAGATATAAGAAATCAGAGCTTATATTATAACAGAAATCAGAGAAAACATCCAATTGATCAGGGGAACACACTAGAGGTTCCAGATATTATTTGAATGTACTAGATAATCTCATCAGGTAGAGAAATACAGATCTTCCGTATACCAATAGAATGTCATAAATTAGTGTCACTATCAAAAGAGTTCATTAGCTGACGGAATCATCAATTATTCTTAATGTGATTTATCAGGATCATATAGTATTCAAACATTTTCGGAGGCACTAAGTAATCAGAAAGACATTCAAAATTCTTTGCATATGAGTTACTTGTGTTTTCATATATGACCAGAGTGATTCCTTTATTCAGGAAAATCAGAGGCATTTTGAGCATTAGGTCTTTGAAGAATTCATAGTGATTTAAGTTGATAAGGGAGAAATGAATATTCAAAACATAATTTATGATTAGTGTCGATCTATCGGAATATCGAGTTAACTCGAGCTAAACAACTCTCAGAACTAATGAATGTCGACCCGTTAATTCGTTGCCCTTCCAGGGTATTCACTCTTTAATACCAACAATTCTTGTCCATAGATCATCTTCAGAATCATCGCTGAATAGATCTTAAGGAGACAAACAAATATTCCAATGGTCTTTATTTCATTTCCATGTTGCAACAATATCAGGAAATATTGACGTACTTTATTAGTGGTTCATAACCCATAGGGATAATACATCATGTAAGTTCATCAGTGTTTCCAGACTTATCCAAATCACTTACTTAATCATCAATCATTGAGGTTACTTAGTTCATTTAGTAGTCAAGTTTATCCCAGTCACTTTAGAGTTTTCCAGAGTAATTCAGACGTTTCTGATATTCAGATACAGATGGTACTTCTGTTCGGTTTAATTTGGTCTTACAATAAAGTCATTTTGGTATTCTAGATTGTTTTAATCATTTCAGAGCTTGAGGGTATTTAGTTATTCATGGCTTGGAGATACTTTAGGTCATTTTATAGTTTAGAGGCATTTTATTCATTTTACACTTCAGGGGCAATTCTATAATTCCAATATAGATTCAAAATTTAATTCAATGATTCCAAAGTTCAAGCGGATCAAAAATATAAGTTCTAGGTAGTCTCCCTTATCATAATCATCCATTGTTCTTTTTACACTTTAAGCGTATCATCACTATTCCACTCAATTATGTCAGTGGCATACTTTTGAGAAATTAGGCTTGAATGAATTTTAGTTTCTTTAGCGTTCATGGTATTTTTTTATTTGATCATTTGAGGTTATTATGGTTATTACGAAGCTTGAGGACATTTCAGTAATTCCTTTAAATTTAATCATATGCAGTTATTTGATAATTAGTCAAGTATGTCCTTTTAGAGTTATTTTTCACTATTCAGGGAAGTCTTGGTCCTTTTCCATTATAAGGGCATTTTTTAATTTTATCCCAAGTTCTCTTTTCAATAATTTCATATCCAAATAATCCCATTATTTAATCTTTAAGAAAATTTAACAAAATTCAGGGATATTAAAATCAAATCATTTATTATTGAATCACCAAACTTATTATTATTATTTCCGATTGATCTTCCACTTTCTTAAGTGAGCCATATAACTCATATTCGGTTACCGACTTTTTATAATATTCAGATCGATTTTAGGAAGTGATCGCTATATACATGTGACCAATTATATTCATCCATGCAGAAATCAATGCTAACATGTTCCATAAAGCATGAAACATGTAGTAATGTATAACCTTGGTTTCTATGCCATATCGATAGACCATTTAAACTCAATTTGATTTCCCTCAAACTTGAATTCAATGTCCAATAATTCATCGGATGCAAAGCAACCGAATTTACGTCAGAAACTGAACTTAATTGAGAAACCAACTTGAATTCAAAGATAAAACATTGAAAAACAACTTACCAGGTGCGAAATTGGCAAAACGGATTTCAGATTCGGACTTAGGACGTCCAAAAACATAAAATATGACTTTTCAGAAAATTTGACTTTTTCGGTCAAAGTCAAATCAACGGTCTGACCGATCAAAGTTAATGGTCAGACCTGTCAACGGGTTCAGTTAAAGTTAATGTGTTGACATAGTGAGTTGAATCGGTCGAGTTGACTCAGTGATTGGACCAGAATAGGCAGGTCGGGTCGGATTAGGCAATTCAGGCAGGCAGGTCGGGTCAACCCGTTCTAGAAATTTCCCCAGACCATAACAAGCCCCACGAGCGGGTGGCGACGGGTGACAATGACGCGGGCTCGGGCGGACAACCGAACACTCCCTGTTCGATTTCAACATCCAATTCATCAAAAATTTATCCAACATCACCAATAAACCAAACCAATACCAACAACTGTTCGGTAACTTACCCAATGGCAATCGGTGACGGTGCATCAACGGTGAACAAATATGATCGGGTTTTGTTTGCATGACGATGATTAATGCAGTGGAGGCAGTGGTGAGGTGAAACAACGTTAGAGGCAGCCGAAATTGATTATGATTCACTCAGCGATTGGGGTTTTTCGACGGGTTTTTGTTGGTTGATCCATAGTGAACGACGCGTTTCACGACAAAATAGGGGTTAGATTTTTATCACCGTTCGACGGTGGGTGAGTCTTTGGGTAGTGGTGGCTCGAGCTGAGGTGCTAGACGGTGTAGTGGTGGGGGAAGGATAATTTAGGGGTTTAGAGATTTGAAATTTAGGGGAAAATCAGATAGCTCGACCGGGGAAAATTAAATTTTCATAGGATATTAAAAATGGGAAAATTCGAGTTCAAGTCCCTGGCTTTTCTTGCAACTTCCTAAAAAGGCATATAAATTATGAAATCTTGCATTTTGTTCCCCAATTTTTCCTTTTTTACTACCTTAATTTGATATTTTAAAATTAATAAATTTTAGCCCCTAAATTGGGGTATGATAATAACTTTCGTCATAAAACCTTTAGGCCTAACTGCCTTGACATCTACCTTGCACTTCTCAAGGTTGGGTATATTCAATAGAGTGGTATAGTGTTCAATTGTTGGAGTCACATCTACTTTGCCAAAAGTGAAACAATGGTAAGCAACATTCCAACACTCCACCATGGATTGTATGGTTGCGATATCAATTGGAAAAACAACTTCTTCTCGCTCGCATCCCATCCTTCCTAGACTTATAACAGCTCTGACCAATTATTTTGCTGACGCTTAATGAAACCTTCTCAGAGAGGTTGGATCATTCCCCAGCAACTAGACTATCTTCACCCTCAAGTTATTTCCACTCAGTCCATAAAGAACCTCTGAAACTCTATCAAACCCATCAGAAGACATTATTTTTCAAGAACTTAATAATGTAATCAGCCAATTCGGGGATCAATGTCTTCTATTGTCATGTGATGTTTATGTGAAAAGTAAAATATGCAAAGCAAGCAACAAGATAAAGAAAACAAGTTAGTAAAAATAAAATAATAATTAAAGAATGATATTAAATAAATAAAATTCAATTAGTAAATAAACAATCAACATAATGAATAAAACACATAAGAAGGTTTAAAATCCTAACTGCATGTATTCTAATTCCCTTAAGGCATCCATATGGATCTAAAGGGGTGAGCTACTAAATTCTCTAAATGAAGTTTAGTTCTAAAAAGAGGTTCCCAAAATGTCTTTTATAACCTGGTAAGGTAAGTAAGGACTTCGATCCTGGACCATTACAGACTTTTCAGATCGGATTCAGACTAGGCATCACATCACTAGATGACTATCAAGGAAAACAATATCCTGATAGAAACACAGAATGCTTTCCAGAGGTACTCTGCCATGCTATACAAGGAAAAAAATATTCCTTGGCAGTGTAGTGTTTCCCACTACTTAGGCGAAACGAGGTATAGAGCTATGATATGCAACATATATATTCCTTAGCCATTTTCGGTTTTCTAAAAACATAGCGAATCATGAATTAAATAACTCAAAATCAAAATTTCAAACTTTTCAAAATATAGGGTAATTGATTTGTGGCTCGACTCTCTTTTGTTTTAAAAAACAAATGTCCCCAACGGAGTTGCCAAGCTTCATTATCAAGACTAATAACGACAACTCCCAAGCAAAAGCGGAAGCTTCATTATCAACCACAATAAATAGACATTGCCTTAATAACTTAAAAAATCATGATGTGAGATTTTAAAAAGGATGTTGATTTACTTCAAGAATCAATAGCGGTCACCACCAGGCAAAAGCGAGAGATACACTACTAACCCTCTAATAAATGAACATTGCCTTATTTTGAAAACAAAATGCAATCAAACAATCTATTACGAACTTAATTATACTAAATGTGTTAATTAAAGGCTTATTATGACTTAGAGGAGCGAATTATGAAATTTAAATAACCTAGGGAATTAAACCTAAAAATGTAGGCTCCATTATTAATCCAAATCATTTTTAATAAATCATTGAGTTGAATAGTCAAAATTGAAACCTCGAGCATAAACGTGAAACAAATTGAAAATTATCCTAAATAAAAAGACTAGTTATGAAATTAAACCTAAAAAAAAGATTCTAAAAAAATTAACTTACTCAATTTTAACCAATTCTTTGATTCAAATAATTAAAATGGAACCTCGAACAAAAGCAAGTACTAAATTAAGAATTAGCCTAAATTTAAGGACTAAAATTGAAATTAATCCAAAAATGAAGCTCTAATATTAATCCTAATCAATTTTAATCAATTATGTCATTCGAATAATTAAAATGGAATCCGGGCAAAAGTGAGGACCAAATTAAAAATTCCCCTAAATATAAGGACTAAGTGTGAAATTAAGTCTAAAGTGAAAGCTCTAATTGTTAACCTAATTAATTTTAATCAATTATACAAGTTGAATAATTAAAATGGAACCTCGAGCAAAATCGAGGACAAATTAAGAATTTACCTAAATTTAAGGACTAGATTTGAAATTAAGCCTAAAGTGGATGATATAATATTGTTCCTAATCAATTTTAATCAATTATGCAATTATTCATCTAAATTAAAAGCTCTAGAGACTAAATTGAAATGAATATAAATTTAAAAAGTATATTTAAATATATGGTAACCTAAATTAGGACTAAAATATTAAAATTCTAAATCTAAGGGCTCATTTTACAAACCTAAATAAACTATCAAGGACTGAATTAAATAAAATAAAATTTAACAATTAATAAACACAAAATGGATAAATTAAAATAATTAAGAGATGCATAGTCAAAATCAAAGAACAAATATGATGACTAAATTGAAATAAAATAGAATACAAAGTCAAAACAACAAGGAAATAAAGTTGGAAATTAAAGGACTAAAATATAAACATTGCTAATTTATGGCAGAAATTGAAATAACATAAAATTAAATAGTAAAAATTTAAATAACAAAAACTAAATCAATGAAATAAATTTACGAGGTAGGGGGTTAATTTTTAATTGTTACCCATACCATAAATAACACGAATCATACCCAAGGGCGGGTCATTGCGAGGTAGTAAAATGATTCGAATATTAAAATAAAAAATTAGCGTTATTGTTAGAAATTAGCAAAGTTAGCGGTTAAAATTAGAATTTTACATGGACCATAAATAATGTGGATCATACCCTAGGGCAGGTCACTACAAGGTCATATTAGCGTTTAATATTTGTATTTCAATATTATAGACCAAAATGCAATAAGAATAAAAAATAGTAACCAATCATGAACAAACAATGACTAAAATGAATAAATTGAAACTATAGCATAAGATTCATAAATAAATTAAAGAAATAGAACCAAACAGTGGCTAAAATGAAACAATGTAAAAAGTCAGTGACAAATTTCAAATAAATGGCATGCAAGTGTAGTAACTAAATTGAAACAAAATTAAACATAATGTCAAAATAAGAAAACATTGCAAAATAGGCTCCCTAATAATTAAAATGCAAAGAAATGGCTAACCTAGAGGACCTAAGAGGGAATAACCCAAACAACATGACTATATATCCTCATTTTTAGCCATTTTTGGCTAAAAAACTAAACCTAACCAACACTCCCCCCTTTCTTTTTTCTCTCAAAAACCAATTCCCCCATCTTTCATGGCTCAACCGAGAGCCCTACAAAGCCTAGACAGCATGTTGCCGACCATCGTAAATCGATAGCCTCTTGCTCCGACGACCATCGTCGAAGCCACCTGTCATGACCCATGAGGAGAATTTAGGGATTACTGAAGAGAAAAGGGGAATATGGGGAAATTAGGGATTGAAATTGGGAAATTAGATGAAGAGCAGAAGGATAGGGTTATGTTATTACCTGATGGACCAGGAACTTGGGCGTGGGCTGATGGAGCTAAGGAGGGAGTGTTTAGTGGACATGAGAAGGAAAACGAGCCCAGCAACATGCATCAACAATATAAGACAAATCAGTTAAGGGAATCTAGTTTGTTGAAAAATAATGCACACTGGCAATCTGTTATGGCTATTCCTATAAAAAAAATCAGTTGTAATGAGCATCAAATCTATGAATGAAAATATTGAGAATTATGTTTCTTTAATCTATCTTCTCTATTTTCTTAACCCTTTCTAAAATTCTTGAGAAAAGCATCACAATTGGTAATTAGAGCACGATTTTTTGATCCAAAAGTACAGAATTTTTTTCAAACTGGGTAAATCAAAGAAAACACAACAAATGTCTCTTACTGAGCAGCCGCCGGATATTCATGCTGATCCATCAGAGTCTTCTGAAGTAGAAGTGATTCTTGGTGGCTTAATCAACAGAGTGCTTTGGAGCAGATGATGTAGGCTTTGGAGACTACCATAAATGAAATGAAAACCATGCTCCAGTAACTTTTGGGATTGATGCAGAAGGCTGGGACTGAATCATGACATTGTTCTCCTGCAGAAAGGCAACCATTACCTACAGTTCAGCTTAAAGAACCAAGTAAACTGCCTTTACAAGTCACAGTTATTGATGAGCATGAAAAATATTCCTTTCAGCTGGGACAACCTGGAATTTTAGCATCTAAACCTAGTCTGCCACAGAATGCTATTCAACAAGTTCATGATGTTCTTAAAATGAAAGCATGAACCATACAAGTGAATCGGGGGAGCAATCGATCATTAAAGGCCATTCAATTCTGGAAAAACATTCCAGCAACAACAATACTGATATGTTTATTCCAAAACCAAAAATAGAACTCTAATTATTTAATGGTAGTAATCCAAGGAGTTGGGTCAAAAAATGTGAATAGTATTTTTCTATTTTTGATGTTCCTGAGTTTTAGAAGTTAGAGATAGTTGCTATGTATTTTAATGGTATAGATGAATTTTGGTTTGATGGGTATATCATGAAAAAGAGTAGAGTCACTTGGCATGAATTTGTCTTTGATTTGTGTCATCGATTTGCTGATAAAGGATATATTGATGTTATTGATGAGTTTAATAAGTTGACTCAATTATCTTTTGTGGAGGAGTATGAAGCTCAGTTTGAGGAACTTCAACCTTATCGTCTTCAGATTAATCCTGAATTAGGAGAGGAGTATTTTGTTTCTAGTTTTTTGAGTGGTCTTAAGGAGGAACTGAAACACAAGTTAAGGTTTTGGAACCAAAGACTGTAGCTGAAGCTGCTAGAAATGTAAAACTCTATGAGGTGTCTTTGGAAGTGGAAATCAAAAGAATTAGAAGTATTCCAAGACCAATGTTATCAGGAAATGCTACCAGTTCCAAAATACTCAATTCATTACAGAGTTCATCTTTGAAGAACAGTCTAGGAATCACTCAAAACAGACAACAATTATTGGAGTATAAAAGGAAAATAATTTATGCTATAAATGTGGTGATAAGTTTACACCAGGCATCATTGCAAATTTAAACAATTAAATTCTATGGAAGAGATAGAAGAGCAAGAGGAACTTGAAGAATTACAAACAGCTCAACCTAATTGTAATAAGGCAGCATCTGAAGAGAAGGATCCAGAGATTTCTATGAATGCAATTACTGGCAATTCAGGAAACATATCCTTAGAATTCAAGGGTCATAAAGGGGAAACCACTCAGTATATTAATTGATAGTGGCAACACCCACTTTTGTCACTAATATATGGGCTAAAGAAGGGTTGGAGTTGGAAGAAACTAATCCATTAGTTATTACAGTGGCTAATAGTGATAAACTTTACAACACATCAAAAAGTAAACAGTTGATCTGTAAATGCAAGATTTTACTTTTACACATGATTTCATGGTTTTACCCCTTAGAGGCAGTGATATGGTACTAGGAGTTGACTGGATAAGGAAATACAGTCCAATCTTAATGGATTTTAACAACATGACTCTTAGTTTTAAAATGGGTGAACTGGAGATTGTGTTGAAAAGAGGATTGCATTCTACTGCAATGAAGATAATTTCAGGCAATAAGATGCAAAAATTGATGATTAAAAATCTAAAGTACTGGGGAGATTTACATGTTAAATGAAGAGGTTGCTGATAATGAAATACCTCCTAATCTTCAAGCAGTAATTGCTGACTATACAAATGTTTTTGAGAAACCTACTAGGATGCCTCCAATAAAGAAGCATGATTATTCTATTACTCTTAAATCAGGAATTGAAGCAGTAAATATCAGACCATACAGGATGCCTTATCATCAGAAAACTAAAGTTGAGAAACAAGTGGCTGAAATGTTAGCAACATCAATTATTCAAACAAGCAAAAGTCCTTTTGCTTCACCTTTTTATTGGTTAAAAAGAAATATGGAAGTTTGAGAATGTGTATTGATTATAGGAAGTTAAATGCATTAACTGTTAAGAACAAATTTCCCATTCCTGTGGTGGATGATCTAGCTGGTGCATAATTTTTTTCTAAACTGGATTTGAGATCCGGTTATTGGTAGATCAGGATTAAGCTTGAATACATCCCAAAAATAGCCTTCAGAACACACCATGGTCATTTTGAATTTAAGGAAATGCCCTTTGGCTTAACTAATGCACCTGCTACTTTTCAAGCTCTTATGAATGACCTATTTGGAGTATATCTCAGGAAATTTGTCCTAGTATTCTTTGATGATATTTTTAATCTATAGTTATGATTTGCATAGTCATGAGCGACATTTGAGAATTGTCTTGGAGATTCTAAGGCAAAATAAACTTTTTGCTAAGAGAAGTAAATGTTTTTTTGGCTAATCTGAAGTGGAATATCTTGGTCATACTATTTCTCCTAGGGAAGTATCTACAGATTCATAAAAAATTCAAGGTAATTCAGAACTGGTCTATTCCATAGAATTTGAAATCCTTAAGAGGTTTTTTGGGCCTTACTAGTTATTATAGAAAATTTATTAAGGGTTATGGGGAAATCAGTAAACCCCTCACTACAATGCTGAAAAAGAGCAATTTTTTGAACTGAGGAAGCAAAGAAGGCATTTATCAGACTCAAAGAGACTATGTGTAATGCTCATGTGTTAGCTCTACCAGATTTCACAAAACAATTTTGTTTGGAAATTGATGCCAGTTCTAAGGGTATAGGTGCAGTCCTCTCTCAAGAAGGTAGACCAATTGTTTACCGTAGTAAAGCTTTGGGACCAAAGCAGGTTAATTTATCTATTTATGAGAAAGATTATCTAGCAGTATTAATGGTTGTTTCAAAATAGAGGCATTATCTTGAAGGCAGTCCATTTATTATTAAAACAGACAATGAATCTTTGAAGCACTTGTTAGAACAAAAGCTCACTACTGCTATTCAAAAGAAATGATTAACAAAGCTTCTAGGACTGGACTACTATATTCAGTTTCGCAAAGGAAAACATAACAGAGCTGCTGATGCTTTATCAAGGCAGTTTGAGGATTATTCTGAATCACATCAGTTATCTGCTACAATAGTTATTCCTGCTTGGGTACAGGAGGTGGAAAACAGTTATGAACAAGACTCTTTGGCAAAGGATTTAATTCCTAAATTGCTACTTGACAGTCATGCTATAGTAGATTGGTCTTACCCTAAAGGAGTTCTCAGATATAAAGGCAGAGTTTATATTGGTGAGACAGGTGGTTTAAGAACACAAATCTTTTCTACACTCCATGATTCACCTCAAGGGGGCCTTTATGGGATACAAGCTACTTATCATAGGATGAAGTTATACTTTTATTGGAAGGGAATGAAGACATTGGTTAAACACATGTGCAACAGTGTGATGTTTGTCAGAGAATCAAACATGAAAATATCCTACAACCTGGTTTACTACAACCTTTAACTATTCCACAACAAGCTTGGGAATTTATTACAATGTATTTTATTGAGGGGTTGCATACTTCTAATAGATATAATTATATTTTGGTGGTAGTTGACAAATTCACCAAATATGGGCATTTTTACATCTGGTTCATCCTTTTACTGCTACTGAAGTTGCTAAAATTTTCTTGGATCAAGTCTACAAGCTTCATGGTCAACCTAAGATGCTTTGTATGACCGAGACAAAATTTTTACTAGTACTTTTTGGAAATAATTTTTGAAGTTATTGGGCACTACAACTCTATTTACTACTTCCTACCACCCTCAAACAGATGGTCAAACCGAGAGACTCAACCAATGCCCTGAACAATACCTCAAAGAACTTTGTTTTTTAAAACCTAATTCCTGGGCTAAGTGGTTATCTCATGCATAATGGTGGTACAACACTAGTTTTCATACAACATTGGGAACTACTCCTTTTCATGCCTTATATGGTTATACACCTCCAATTATGAGATGGTTAAATGAATCAAGGGTGGCTGATGTTCAGCAGTTTATGTAGGAATAAGTCAATGTTAACAGTATACTACTTGACCAATTGACTAAAGCATAACATCGTATGAAGTATTATGCAGATCAACATCGCAGTGACAGAGAATTCATGGAAGGGGAGGAAGTTTTCCTTAAGCTCCAGCCTTATAAGCAAACTTCTTTGGCCCTACGCAGGAATCTAAAATTGTCTGCTCGTTACTATGGTCCCTACAAAATCAAGAAACACATTGGGTCAGTAGCATACCAATTTGAATTACCAGATTATTCTAAGCTTCATCCGGTATTTCATATCAGTCTTCTTAAACAAAAAATTGGGGATAAAAATGTTGCTTCGCGAGACCCACCTGAACTCACTACTGATGGGCAGCTTGGATTTATCCCGCAATCATTTTGGATAAAATATCATTAAACGAAATAACAAGGTAGTGACTCAATTGCTTATTCAACGGTCAAATCTGGGAGTTGAGAATGCAACCTGGGAAGATTTCACAGTCATGCGATCCCAATTTCCTGACTTCGATCCTTGGGGATATGTATATGCTGCAGATGGGGGTATTGTCATGACTCATGAGGTGAATTTAGATTATTGAGAGAAAAAGGGAATATATGGAAATTAAGGATTGAAATTGGGAAATTAGATAAAGAGCAGAAGGATAGGGTTATGTTATTACCTGATGGACCAGAACTTAGGCGTGGGCTGATGGAGCTAAGGAGGGAGTGATTAGTGGACCTGAGAAGGAAAATGAGCCTAACAATCTGCATCAACAGTAGAAGACAAATCAGTTAAGGGAATCTAGTTTGTTAAAAAATAATGCACAACTGGCAATCTGTTATGGCTATTCCTATAAAAAAATCAGTTGTAATGAGCATCAAATCTATGAATGAAAATATTGAGAATTCTTTTTCTTCAATCTATCTTCTATATTTTCTTAATCATTTCTAAAATTCTTGAGCAAATCATCACACTGCCCAAGGAGATGAAATGACCCCCTAAACGAAAACCAAAGCCCAAACCTTTCTCTCTTACCTTTTTCCTTTTTAGAAAATCGAGCACTTCCTACCCCTTAAGGATGCCGTAAATCGGAGATGAGCGCCCCCGACCACTACTATCAGTGGTCAATTCTATCCTAGACCAAAAGAGCCCCAAAATAACCCCCACACGAAACCTAAAGCTCATATTTGGGGCTAAAAAACCTTAATCGAACCCCCTAAAACTCGTAATGCTTATCGATGCCTTAACTCCCAACTCTCCGGTGACCTAGACTCCGATGGGGAGCCCAACGACCTAGGTAAAAAAATGCTCCCTCTTTCTATTGTTTCGAAAAGAAAACCCCCCATGCATGCAATACTTTGCTCAAAAAAAGAAAGAAATAAATGAGGTAAGATACCTCTCTATTGCTTCTGAGATTTTTGGGGAGTTCAAAATGCCAACCTGTTACCATCAAAGTTAGGGTTTTATAACCCATTTGAGGTTACAAGGGTAAAAATGAGAAAGATTGCATTTTGTTTTGAATTTTTTCTGTTTTTTTCCTTGCATATTGATTTGGATGATGATTTGGTGTTGTTTTTGTGACATGGCCTACTGACTAGAGCTGCTCATGTGACGAGGAAGGCTCGGTTGGTAGTGGGGGCTACCTTATGCTTGCTTGAAACCAACTGAGGGCTTGGGAATGGACCTTGCTACTGGCCTGGCTAATGGAGGTGACCATTTGAGGTTACATGTGGGTACAGAAACGGTGCAATAGTTAAAAACCTTTAATGTTTATGGTTAATCTCTACCATTGGATCATGACCAGATCTAATAGTTGAGATTTGGGGTAGTTAAAGCTAAAAATTTTAGGGTTAGGGTTTTGGTTGTAGGAGATTGTAATGTAAACGGGTATGGTATGTAAGGGTTTGGCATATGGATTAATTTGGTTTTTAACTTATGTAAGTGGGTTTAAAATATAATATAGTTGGACTTTGTTTTGAAATGGTGATTGGGCTCAACAAGGTAGTGTAAAATAATAATAATAATAATAGAATAATAATAATAAAATAATAAAAATAATAGTATAATAATAAAAAAGGATAATAATAATAATGATAATAGAATAATAATAACAAAATAATAATAATAATAAGATAATAATAAAGTAATAATAATAATAATAATGAAAAAGATAATAATAATAATAATAAAATAATAAAAATAATAATGGTAAAAAATGGTGATTACAATCTTACAACTGTTTTTAGAGGGAGAAAAAAGCTTATTTCAGTCGTTCGGGTGGGGGGTGTGGTGCTTAAGGATGATAAGCAAATTTCCAAGGCCTTTGAAGATTATTTCCGGGAAAAATTTAGCTCAGTCAGTTTTATCCCAATCAGAGTTTGGGAGTGCGTTTTAGGAAGTTAAGCACTTCTTTTGAAGATCTCTTGAAAGCCCGTTCTTGGAGGAGGAAATTTAGGACGCCATTAGGTCAGTAGATGACTCTCGGTCGCCTACGCCGGATAGGTTCAATATGGGCTTCTTTAAGGAGTTTCGGCATCTCATCAAAGGTGAATTGGTGGATTTCTTTGCTGAGTTTCACAATGGGAGAATTAGATTAGAAGATTTCAATCATTCGTTCATTACCTTGATTCCAAAAAAATAGCACCAGAAAGCGTCGATGACTATAGGCCCATCTCCCTTGTTAGTAGTTTGTATAAAATTGTGGCATGCGTGTTCTCAATAAGGTTGTTTGGGTTCATGAACGAGTTGGTGGGTAAGTGTCAGTTCGCATTTATTGTTGGAAGTCAAATTACGGATTGTTCGTTGACTGCTAATGAAATTATCGACGCTTTGACTTGGAGGAAGAGAGAAGCTATTATCTTTAAAGAAGATTTTTGTTAGGCCTATGATGCAGTCGATTAGGGTTTTTTAGACCTTGTTCTCAAGAAGATGGGATTTGGGAAGAGGTGGAGAAGATGGGTGAACGTATGCATTTCATCTACGTCTATCTTAGTTCTTGTGAATGAAGCTCCCTCAGATAGTTTTTAGAGCAGAAGAGGCCTCATGCAAGGATGTCCATTGTCTCCCTTACTTTTTAATTTAGTGGGAAAAGCGCTAAATGGAGTGCTTCGTAAAACTGTGGATATCGATATGTTCAAAGGGGTACAAGTTAAGACTTCCGCTTTACGAGTTTCACATCTTCAATTTGCGGATGACTTAATTTTTTTCTAAGGCTAGTTTAGAGATGGTTAGTAATTTAAAGAGAGTCTTGAGGGTATTTGAATTAACCTTCGGGTTAACGCTAAACTTGAAAAAGTAAAAAATGTTTGGGATTGGGATTGATGAGAATCCGGGCAGCAGCTCTAAAGTACGAAGTGGACACTTTCCTTTCGAAATATTTGGGCTTATCTTTGGGGTATCATATAAATTCTTGTGAGTAGTGGAATCCTATTATGGAGAAAGTTCGCTCTAGATTAGAGGGGTAAAAGGGAAGTTCCTTTCTTTTGGCAGTCGTCTAACACTGATTAAATCAGTTTTCTCGAACTTACCGGTATACTATCTTTCTCTCTTTCAAATGCCTTCTACTACAATTTTGAAGTTGAATAAATTGATTGCGAATCTCTTATGGGGGGTCTTCTTCTGGGAAAGTTATTCATTGGGTAAAGTGAGACCAAGTGTGTAAACCAGGGTTTCAAATAGCGAAACAAAAATGCTATAGCGGTCGCTATTTTATGGTAGCGTCACCGTCTGAAATTGATATTGCCCGAAATAGCAGTGTGAACACAAAATCAGACCAATAGCGGTCGTAACTTAATGTGTAACGGCCGATCGCGACGATAACAACCTACTATTCCCGTTATTTTTTGTTACACTAAATCAGTCGAATACAACAAAAATCGAGTGATTCGAAAACAAAAAAAAACAAAAACCAGCCGATCAAGGGTTTGGTTTTTGGTTTTAGGAAAAATGAGTTTTAGATTCGAGTTTGGGGGAACGAGACGAGTCTTCTGAGACTCTTGGACCATCGACGGTCACTGTGGATGGTTGTCGCCAATTTCCATGACCGATGGACTACACGGTTGAGGCCTCTAAAATTTTACTTGGCTTTTAGCAAAATGAAGAAATAAAATGTGGGTTTCATAACCTAGCTTTTGGGTTATAAATAACAATACGTGCGACGCCGTTTTTAGAGGTGGGGTTTCATGAATTTGACACATGGGTAAATCACTCGGTGAGACCCTTTCCATTTGTAAATTTTCCTTTTAGTCATCAAATAAAATTTTTATCTTTTCAATTCAAGCTTATAATTTTGTTTCAATTTCAGTTTAGTCCCCTGATTAAGACTTTATGTATTTTAATTTGGTCTCCAATTTAGTCACTTTTCGAGATTTTGTTGATCTTTTGATTTGGATCTTTTATTTTACACATGTTTATTTTAGTAAGTTATAATATGTTATTTTTGTACATGAATCATAATGAGTAATTTATTTTATCCATTTTATTTTTTAGAGTTTTTTTCTATGTTGATAGTCTTATTTAATAATAATGACTCTTTAAAATTATAACTATAATTATTATATTTTAGGATAAGTTGTGCGAATTTTAAAAAATTTCACCACCGCGACACCCGCAGTGACTACGATGGCATCCGTTATGTTCGCAACCACGATAAACGCGAAGCGACCAAAAATACGACCGCGAACGCTATTTAAATCCTTGGTGTAAACCAAAGGAGTTTGGTGGTTTAGGCGTTTTTGATCTAAAGCTGAAGAATCGCTCCCTGCTAAATATATGGCTATGGAGGTTCGGGGAGGAGTCTTCGAGTTTGTGGAGGAAAGGTTTTGAATCCAAGTACAATTTTGACCATTCCTCGATGATTTAAGACCGGTGAATTCTAGTAAATTATCTCGGGTGTTGTCGCGGCCGTCTTTCGGTTGGCCCGGAATCAGAGTTCGACTTGAAAATTGGGTTAGAGTCGCCATCGATCATTTTAAAACGATATTTAGATAGATCAAACACCATCTTACCTGATCTGCGTTTTACCATAAATATGTATGGTTCGGGAGTCGGTTACGGTCAAGGAAGGATTAGCACCCTTGAACCGCCCTTTCGGTACCAATTAATTTTTCGGTTGTCTTTAATTGCAAAAATTTAAATTTAAAATATCCGATTCGAATTGCTTACATTTGATTGGTTGTAATTCTTCTAGAAAAGGTTGAAAATGTTAGATAGAAAAAAATATTAAATAAATCAAATAAAAAAATAAAATAAAAGTAAAAAAATATAAAAATTTTAAAAGTAATGAAATAATAAAAAAAACCTTTGATATTAAGCGATCCAGGTAATTTATTGCATTGAAAACGGTTCCAGTGGAGAGATTTAACCCAGTACCAATCTTGATAAGCCATTGAACAGCTCTAATCCTCATCACAAAGCAAATTCTCCATTACAGAGAGTGTTTTATAATTCTTCAATGATAATGGCAATTAGGGAGGTTGCTATTCTGATATGTAGTCACGGGAATTGAATTTTGTTGTTGTTGTGGTCACCTTTGTACTGTACATGTATTATGACAGTACCAAAATTAAGAGAAAACCAAACAAAAAATCATGAAGGGTCCCATATGCTTTTGAGTAATGCTTTTTCAATTTCCTTCCTTTGCTTTACCTCCTGTGCATACAGATTTTCTGATGCTTTGACCCAATAAATAGTCTCATTGGCGCATATATATGCAAATACTTGGCATTCGGGCTTAGTCCAACCCATCAAACGATGGAACCTTAACGTAATTCTCCGATTTCCCATTCCAAACAACTTTGGGTTTGCAGTATTTCTTAGCTTCTTTGAAAGCCTTGTCTCCCCACGAACCAGTAACAAGATAATCAACGGTGTCATCAGGCTGATAGATTCAAAGGGACAGAAGCGAACTGGGTTGTCGCCCCACCTTGGAGGAACAAAACGGCGGAGTCTTCGGATATGTCGAGAGGCGCACATAGATCGGCCTCGGAAATCCTTCCCGCGGTGGCTCATTTCGATGACGCTTGTTCCAGATCCGCACCAATTGTAAAGCTCGGTGTGGGCCTTGAGGAGGACGTTCTCGGGCAAGGTGGCGGGACCAGCGGCGAAATTAAAAACCCGCTCTTGAGATTGGGATTGAAGGGAAGGTTGTATGGTGGATGAACAAGAGATGGAGAAGGGCATGGGTGAGGTTCCATAATGGAAGGTGGTTTTGGGTTTGAGAAAGGCATGGCTTTGATGAGTCTTCTGAAGGAGAGGGGTGTGTGGGTTGGTTAAGGGCGTTGACGCCGTGGATGTAGAGGCTAACAAGGTTGAGGAAGCTGGTGGCATGAGTATACTGCTGGATGGTTTCGTGCTATGAGAGGCCATAGCACCTCTCTCTCTTCAATTCTTTTTTTCTTTGTTATTGCTCCCCCTTTTTTTCGAATGGTTCCATGCATGAATTTATAGGCTTCAAATCCCTTCATTTTCGGCTAGTTTTAGCCTCCCGGTTGGACTCAAAAACTAACTCGTTCTTTCTGCTTGGTTGTGCGCCGGAAATCTCGGTGGTTGGTTGCTGCTGGCGTGAGGCGTGAGTAGGACAAAAATCACGGGTTGTTTGGGTAGTTTGGGCGAAAATTAGTGTTCACAGGTGTGGAGGAGTATCTCGTGCCCAATGGGAAATGGTGATGATGTGTTCACACAAAAACACGATGTGTAGTTGGGGATGGGAGTTCTATTGATTTTTTGGGAGGATTTTTGGACCAATGTGTCTTCCCTTAGAGTGGCATTTCCACGTATTTATGTCGTTGCAATTAAGGAATCGGGTAAGGTTATTGAGTTCGGGTCAAAGGTTAATGGGTGTGTAATTGGCATATTGAACTACGTAGGGTGTTGTTTGATTGGGAATGGGGTATTTTCGAGGAATTTGTTAATGTGATTGATGCTGCAGTTAGAGGTAGTGCTTCTCACGATCATTTAGTCTGGATGGGCCTTGGGAAGGAGTCATATTCACCAAAGAATTTCTATATTAGTGTAGCTTGTGAGGGAATGATTAAAGATCCTGTTTGGAAATTGGTTTGGGCAAATCTCGCACCGTAGGGTTGTGCTTCAAAGGATTCCTTCGTTACTTGAGTTGGCTAAACGAGTAGTAGTCAATCTTGAGTCTTACCTTTGTCTGTTGTGCCGGGAGGAACATGAGTTTATTGTCCATTTGTTTTGCCATTGCAAGGTGGTTTGGAGAGTTTGGTAAAGGTGGTGTGCTCTTTGGAGCATCAAGATCGTCTTCCCAAATAAGGTCAAAAGCTTTCTTTTGGCTTGGGATAATTTACCAATTAAAAGGAGATCTAAACCGATTTGGCACATGGCTTTCTTTGGGTTTGTGTGGTCCATTTGGCCTTAGAGGAATGACTTAATGTTTAATAACAAATCTTGTTGTGAGAGGCACCTGAATAAACTCTCTTTGCAGGATTGTGTTATGGTGCAAGAGCAAATGGCCCTGTGCTATACAAAATGTTGGTGATTTTATCCGCTGTCTGAATTTGTTCATGACCGATCCCAGTTAATAGGAGGTTTACAGGTGGTGTTCGATTTTTTGTGGTGCTGGTTTGCTGCGATGGTTTATTATTATGAGATAATGCTAAATAGAGGGGGTTTATTTTGACTTGGTTCGTTGAGGAGGCTGCTTGTCTGTGTGTTTTCTTGATTTGGATTGTTGTTACAAATTGCAGGGTATTGTTTTTTTGTTCTTGATTTTCGGTGTGATGCTGCACGTAGCACTTATTTCAGTTTCTTGTTAGCAGTGGGATGCCTGTTCTTGATGTTTTAGGTTGCTGCCGTGTTGTGTGTCTGCTTTAGCATATCTGCAGATTGGTGTTTGCCTGTTTATGCTCTCCTTTAGCTGGCATGGATAGCTGAATTCTTTTGGTTGGCTGTGCATATAGTTGGTTTATCTTTTGGCTCGAGTTTTTGCTTGTATTTTGGGAATTAAAAGTTGTGGGTGGAACTCTGAACTGTTGCGGCGAATTATTTGAAGCAGGGTGTTTTTCTTCTTCGACTTTGTGTTGTTTGGAAGTGGTACATGTTATGGGAGTTTTTTTTTTTTGGTAGGATTTTGTTCTTTTGTGGACCCTTAGCATCATTTCGCTCCATTTAGTAATTGCTGTGGTTGGATCTTCGGGTGAACGGCTGAGCTGTAACAGTTTGTTGTCAATATTTTGGTCCATTCTGGTGGTTGCCATGTGAGGTAATATCTGTGTTGTGTTGTTGTATCTTTGTATTGCTGTAAGGAATATCAAATCTATTAACATTGACAGGTACATTCTTTTTCCTCCATTTAGATTTAGGGAGTTTTCTAACGTGACCCTGTTCTTTGTTTCATGTTTTGAATGGTATATCCAAAAAAAAAAAAGTGTACGAAACCACCCTTCAATCTTTTTTTTCATTTTATACTTGTAAGCACAGAAGCAATTGACAAATTGTGACAGTCGTACCAAAATAGGGGGAAATTGAAAAACGAAAGATATATCTTACTTTGACCACTATGATTGTCGTGTGCAATTTTAAATTTAAGTCGAGTTTAAATTTTTAGATTTTGAATAGTTGAAAAATAAAACGATGTTATTTTAATTTTTAATTAAAAAATTATTTTTTATGATTTAGTTTTTAATTTTTTACTTCATCAATCTATCATTTATTATTATTATTTTTTTGTTTGCATGGGAGGGCTACACGCCTATTTCAATTCTTCTTTACACATCAATTTTCACTTCTTCAGGGGGTTCCATTAGTTCATGCATCCCTTGAGAGAGCGACCATGCATACTTTGCTAACCCATCCGCTACCATATTTCACTGCTGTCGGTTTCCAACTGAATTTTCCTGGCTCCCGACTTCCACGATATTCTGAGCCCCTCAAGAACAACCCACAGTTCGGCTTCGGATGGCATGCAATTACCTATTCGTTTTGCAAAGCCCCTTAGCCATTACCCTTTGTGGTTCCTTAGGACTCCCCCGCAGGTTGCTTCCCTCGATTTTCTGTTCCTTGTGCCATCTGTATTCATTTTGACCCACGGTTCCTGAGGCAGGATCCACTTCTCCCTTTCTTGGTTCGTGCTCCGAGTATTTCCCCCGTTTGGTAGGGTTCTTACTGTTAGCGATCTCCTTCATTATTCTCGTGGCTTTCTCTAAAACAGTCTCGTGCTCAGCCATTTCAGGATCAAAGGTGGTTCTATTTCTCCTTTCCCACAGTGGCCAAAGAATAGTTCCAAATAGTATAGGCCAGTCGTTGCCTTCCATCACTCGGTTGATGCTTGTAAAGTTATAATTTATTTCAAGTCTATTTTTGACGAAATTTGAATCACAAGCTCCTCAATCACGAAATTTGAATCATCTTTTGCTTTAAGTCTATTTTTGACTAAATTTGAATCACATGATCCTCTACAACGTAAAATATTTATGTAACTTCAATTCCTCTTTTTAACAACAAAATTTCTTGTTTTTGAATTTAATATCTAAACTTTGTATTTTAAAATTTGATTGCAATTCTTTATAAATTCTTTCTTCTTCACTAATTCATTGATTTCTTTATACTCTCATCAATGTTTTACCCTCAAAAACCCCTTTTTCAAAAATAATGTTCTAAACTTATTGTGTATATTTAATTTATTAAATAACATTATAAATCTTATTAAATAATGTTGTACATGGTTATAGAAAATTATTTAAATTGGAACCAATTTGTACCATGTTGTTATAAATAATTACATTTAAATTTGAATAGAAACTAAGAATAAATATATTTGATTTGAATAGACTCAAAAAATTCAACAAAGTTTGAATGATAAAACAGTTGATTAACTTATTTTTTTTATTTGACTCGATTGAATACTCACCCTAAAACTAGGCTCTAAAAAACAAGTGCATATATATATTTTAGGTCAAATTCTTCTATTAATTTTTGTATTATACATCATCACTGAAAAATAAAATTTTGTCATGTTAGCATTTCCAACAGAATATGATAAAAATTAAAATATAATATTAAGTATAATTTTAAAAAATAAAATATTTAAATAATTAAAATGAAACTACAAGAATAAGGGAATGAGTGAATAACTCTATAAATACCACATGTGATGTAACTTTTGAGGTAAAGATAAGTTTTTCATTCTTTCTTTGATTATCATGTGCACAAAATTTTAACTTTAATAAATATTTTTTGTTTATGCTCAAAATAATTTACGCTTTTATCTTTACCACTTTTAAATAAAATGATAAACTATATTGTAAGTCATCTGTAATTTTAATTTAGTATATATTTGTTTTTTTATTCAACTAAAATAATGTGATATAAATTCAGTAGTTTCGTATGCAGGAATCCAAGCAAAAGATAGACAAATCTACAGTGTGTTTGTAATAGTTCTCTAGGCTTATTATGTGCACATAGTATTTTCACTGTTTATGAAGATTGATTTTATTATTATCGTGATTTACATGTATATATTATAATAATATTACTGAATAATATTATATATTATTCTAAATGCCCTGATCGATCACTATTGTGGGAATAATAATAAATAAGATTATTATGAAATTCGATGATTTCATGAGATGAATATATGTGTATGAGATACAAGTCAAATTCATATGTATTTGTTAAAAATAAATATTAGATCATCCAGTTTTGAGATTAATACATGGATCAAAATTATAAGATAATTTCTAGCAATTATGTCACTAGATCGTTAGACCTAAAATTACTACAATTCTCAATATGAGGGACATTGTTTTTTTTTTTTGACATAATGAAATGTTGTCTTTAACTAAACAATTATAAAGATTTTGCTTGAACATAATAAGAATCATGTAGTGAGAGATAGAGTGATTAAATAGAATTTATCCATCTTACTATAACAGATATCTTTGGACTCCTCTATGATTAAGAATGAGAAATGTATGACTGTGCTCAAATAAATTGATAGAAATTAACATAATTTGTTTATTTAGTTCAATTGATTTTTGAGAAATTAAAGATTTGACAATATAAGGTTGTTTTTTTTCATGTCTTATATTCTATCAAGATATTATGTGTAACACTTCCTTCTCGAATCCGATCTCCAAAATTAATTAGTTTTGGGGTATTATTTTATGAGACAAATTATGTCATGAGATATATTGAGATTGTCTTGGATCACGATTGACGATATTTTCATTTAATTTGGTATTCATGATGTTTGCTAGAGGCTACTTATGATTTTTAGAATTAAATGTGATTTAGGACTACCGCTTATGTTATTTGAACGTATATTGTTTGAGAGATCATTTGATTCGTACACACACACATGAAGGAGTGTAACAACTCAAAACATCTGAGTTAATAATATAACTTTAAACTGACAATCAAGATTTAGGTTCAATCAGGTGTGAATCAAGATTTAGGCTCAATAAGATAAGGATCAAAGTGAATTACTTCATAAAAATTAGATCTTTGAATTGGAAATCATATAGGAGGGACCAAAAGTATAATTTTCCCTTGAGTGAAATCAAATTAGATTTCTCATTCAATGTTATAGAGAAAATGTAAGATCTAGAGGACATTAGCTTAGGGAGTGATATCATATTATTCCTTTATCCCTTACTTTTCATCTTTCTTCAATTCTTCTAATTTAACTAAACCAAAAGCATTTGGGAGAGAAAGGATTAATTTTTTAGAATCTAATCCATTATCAAGGGTTGAGAAGGTAATGTTATCTTCATCATCCTTAGAACTTCAAGAAGTCATTTCTCCATAAAAGAGTGGCATCAGATAGTTAGGGTTTAAGATTCAGATGCTCTACCAACGAGTTTAAATTCATTTTTATGCTTCAATCAGAGTTCTACCTTCCATTTACCTTTTATTTTTTATATGATTTCATTTTATTATTGTTTGATTAGTTAAAGAGAGTTGAGAGTCTTCTAGATCCAATACATAAGGAAAATATTTGAAGAGTGAATCAAGAGGGTTTTCTTTGTGTTTTGTTTGAAATTTGTTTTTTGGCATAATGCCAAAAATAGCCCCTAACATTGATCAAAATAGTCATTTTAGCTCATATTCTTTTTTAGAGCATTTTGGCCTCAAACGTTTCACTTTGGGGCAAAAAGCTCCCTATATAGATGAAAACTATAAGTTCACACACGAATAATGCTCCAAAATAGGAGCCTTTTTAACCCAAAATGAAACGTTGAGGGTTAAAATGCCTCAGAATAAAAAAATAATGATGTGAGCACATCTATGCCAGCAAAGGAAATGATCCAGAGGTCTTACCAACATGACCTATCACACGTTCTAAGGTAAAGTATTTCAGGGAAATTCTTTCTCTTAAGTGTTTACAAGCTTCTAAATCATTCCAAAATGTTTATGCTTTAGAAACTAAACTTTTCAATGTGTTACATATTGATGTGTAACGTCACCTTAGTTATACTAAGTAATTATATGCATTTGCATTAGTTTCATTAGCTATATAAGTATGTTCATTATATATATATTACTTACTTTATGTTTTAATAAGTTTTATAGCTCATAAGTGTGTTTGCATGGTATTTTCAACTTATTACTAAGTTTATAATATGTTTACCATATTTTGATGGTTGTTATTATGTTTTCCATACAGGAACAATAAAGGAAAGCAACTTAAGGTCATATTTTTAGCTTGGTTTAAGCTCAAAGGAGTGTATGCAGCTTATCTCAGCTCAGCTCAATTCAACTCACTACACTGTCAGCTAGATGAATTCAGCTCACCTTAGCTCCGTTCAGCTCCACTAGCTCAGTTTCGGCTAACAAGTCCAGAAGCAGCTCAAAAGTGTCCTACGTGTAATACCCCAAATATCAGGTCAGCGACTTTATTAAAAAGATTTAAAATTTGAGGATTTATTTGAATAAATGGTAAAATATGATAAAATGATTTGGAATAGTATTTTAGACTAATGTGTAATAATAGATGAATTAAGAGGGTATTTTGGTCCTTTAAGGGGGAAATAAATTGAAATTATATTTCCTTATTAGGGATTTTATTAGGGGAAAAAGAGGAAAAGTTAAGTTATTTACTCATCTTCTTCTTTCTCGTGGGTTGTGCTCTTCTCCATAGAAAAAGGTAAATTTCATTTAACTAGTTCTTCCTTCCGTTTACGTGTTATTTTTTCAACCTTAAGCGATATGTAAGCTTAAGGAATGGTTGAATAAGAGTAAAACTAGGATATGGAGGAAATAATTGAGATTTAAGAAAATGGGTTTTTGAATGATATGTTAGAATATGCGTTTTTATTGATGTTTACTAGTATATTTGACTTGTCAAAGAAGTAAATAAGAGATTAGAAGCATTGGTTGGGATTAAGAACATGTTAGAAAAAGTGGTATGATTCTTAGATGGAAATGTTCTTGGAAGATTTTAGATGTTTTAATAAGCTAAATGAAGGAAAGTTAGTAAGGATAAGTAAAGAAGAGTTTAATTGTATTATTGGGAGTAAACATAAGGAAAATTGACCAAATTTTGGTAAGAATCGAGCTGAAAAATGAAAAATATGGGTAAGGGTATCGGTACTGATAGAACAATATCGATACTATAGGCTTAAAATTAGAAGAATTAGCTCAATATTATCGATACTGATGCAATTGGTATCGATATTGAGAGGAGGTATTGATACTATGGAGAAGGTATCGATACCATTGATTAAAGAATGCAGAAATGGTATCGATACTGTAAGGGAGTATCAGTACCACAATATAGAAGTATCGATACCATGGTAGGGGTATCGATACTATTGAGACAGAAATTATATGATAAGATAAAATTGTTATAGAAATTTAAATAATAGTACTTGTGAATAGTATTAAAGTATAAATGTTAGGGAATATACTAATATTTAGTATGATATATGTCTTTAATGGATGCTTATAGATCGTAATCAAACTCCCGAGTCAAGCAAAACGAAAGGTAAAGATAAAGAGGCTGAGTAGTCAGATTTGCGTTTTGGATATAATAGCGAGGCAAGCCGGCTGAGTGCATTTATTATGTACTTATATTTTATGATAGTTCTAGATGTATGTTTCTTAATATATGTATGGTGATTACCAATTGGCACTATGCGTACAAAACTAAGAAATTCATAATAAGTTTATGAATTTCCGTATGGGAACTTTGTGTGCAAAACTAAGAAATTCATAATAAATTTATGAATTTTCGTATGGGCACTTTGTGTGAAAAACTAAGAAATTCATAATAAGTTTATGAATTTCCGTATGGAGACTTTGTGTGCAAAACTAAGAAATTCATATTAAGTTTATGAATTTCTGTTTGGCACTTTGTGTGCAAAACTAAAAAATTCATAATAAGTTTATGAATTTCTTATAGGCACTTTGTGTGCAAAACTAAGAAAATCATAATAAGTTTATAAATTTCTGTATGGGCACTTTGTGTGCAAAACTATGAAATTCATAATAAGTTTATGAATTTCTGTATTGGTAGTGGGCGTGCAAACCACGTAAATTACAATAAGTTTATAAATCACCATATTGACACTACGTGTGAAAACTATAGAGTTTATAATAAATTGAAAGAGTTAATTGATATTATGAATAATTATTAGAGTAGAAACTGTTCTAAAATAAAAGACTAAATGCCTAACTGTGCATTTGGCAGAAATGTGTCAATAATGCAAGTTAGATGAAGAACAATGCATAATTGGCATGAAATGATGCCATAAATGAAAGTGTATAACATTGCATAATTGGCATGAAAGGATACCACAAATGAAAATACATAGTGATATATTAATGGTATATAAGTTGTCGCTTATGATAATTATAAAAGATAAAGGACCATTTGGCACTTTGGTGCAATGTACATTACCTTCTCATTTAAGGTACATATGACAAATAAAGAATAAATGGAGAAAATATACAAAAGGATAGGTATGCTGGGACTATTAAGAATGATTTCGATGATAATATGAAAGAAAAATTTTGGTTTAACTGAGAAGGATTTATCTGATCATTTTGGAGTATGCGATTTAGTTTGTCATTAAATAGTCATGAGATACTTTTGTATAAATTGTTGATTCTTTACAATATTATGTCTCACTAAGTATATACTTAACGTGTGTTGATTTCACGAGTAGGTAACAACAAAGACTAGTCGGGTACTGGAAGCAGGAGCAGCTATCATCAATCTAGGTTGACTCTTATCAGTAACAGTAGGACAATCATGTTATTTTGAAAATTACTAGCATGTAATCGAAATTAAGAAAAATTGCTCTAGAATGTAGTTAAAGTGATAAATATAGTAATAGGTTTCGACGACTGTTTTATTGTTGTATAAAAATATTTTTGGTTTTAAATTTCAAGATAAAATTTTAAGGGTTTTCAAATGAAAAATTATTTTAAATGTGATGTGACATCTATATCTCGTGTACGGAAAGATGTACGGGAGATGTGTGTTACATTTATTGGTATAAGAGCTACAGGTTTAGCTGATTCTCGGCTGAAATCATGTTTAATCGAATTGAGAAAAAGGATTACATGCCATTAAGATTGTCAAAGTTACTGGTATGGTGTCAATTAGAGTGTGATTGATGTCACTCCTTATTAACTTAAGTGTTATTATTATGTATGTCCAAATAGATGTCGAAAACTAAGGACAAAGGTAATAAAGTAATTGATATTGAAAAGAAGGTCGAGATAAAATCGACCCAAGGGAAGTTAAATCAGATGAGGATATAGAGGAGATTTTTGAATCTATAGATGATTATGAGGTTTCTTCATGTAAGCTTAAATAATTGAGGAAATGAGAAGCATAAATACATTGACTGCTAAAAGTTTATAGAAAGAGGAGTTATTAGTGGATCAACTGATTATAAGTTTGTTAAGAATAAATGTTAAGTTTTATGCACCTAATAGAGTTATTTGTAGAAGGTAATTTGTGAAAATGATTTTCTACCATTTCATACTTCAATAAATTAATATTTAAAATCGAGATTAATTCTCGAGAACTTGGAAAATTGTCAAGTCGTAATAATAGGAAAAAGAGTGAATTTCTTTACTAATGTAATTTTTAGCATTAACTGCTATGAAGTTATTGCTACAAAGTTGTCAAGTCTTCTTATTTAATGATGTGGATAATTAGATTTTCATAGTTGAGATAGAAAATGTTTCAACTGCACGATAATATTTTAAATAGATCCAAAAAAAGTTACACGGATTACCTCAAGAAGGAAATGAAAGATTTTAAAATAAAAGTATTCTATTTAACTTAATCTCGAGTGAGATGATAACGGTAAACCCTAACAGGTCATGGTACAAGTGTGAGTTGGACAGTTAGTAAACATTTAATAAAGATTGACGGGGATATGTTTCCGGTGGATCTGATGGAATTGTCATTTGATGAATTAAAATTATATTGAGTATAAGTTGTTTGTCTCCGGAGACAATCAGTTCAGAAAGATTCAGAGGGTATGGAAATTATAGTTTTTGGAGAGAAAGTAAAATCATCACTCAAGCTGATATCAATAATGATGGTGAAGAGAATGATTTCAGAAATATATATATATATATATATATATATAGCTTTGTGGTTAATGTGATAGGTACTCAATTAATTAAAGTAGAATTGTCAGATAATTTCACAAAATTGGGAATTTGTAGATGTATTTTTAGATAATTTCTTGGGGTTACCTCCAGATCGAGAGGTGGAATTCAAAGTTGATAGTTATTAAGGTATTGAACATGTTTCTTTGATTTCGTATCAAATGACTTAAGTAAGACAAGAGAATTAGGGGCTCAATTATAAGAGTTGATTGATCAAAATTTTATCAGTCCGAGTATTTCATCTTGGAAAGTATTTGTGTTATTAGTGAAAAGAAAGATAAACCTATGCTATTATACATTGATTTTGACAGTTAAATAAGACTCTTTGAGAGAAAAATTTGTATGCCAAACTATACCAATGTGAAATTCTGGTTAGCAAAGATGGCTTTCTTTGCCAGGTTGTTTTAGCATACAGTATAAGAAGAGATCCTAAGAAAAAACTCATTCTGTAGTAATTGGAAACTCCCAAAGAATGATCCTTAAGTTCAGATTTCTTTGAGGGCTTGCTGGTTACTATCGAAGAATGAAAAAGGGTCAAGAGAGTTTTGAAATGCTTAAGAGAATTATAATAGAGACACCATTGTTTATACAACTTAACTTGGGTAAGGATTATGTGGTTTTTATTGATGCATCTATCAACAGTTTAGGAAGTGTGCTTATGCACAAAGGTAAGGTTGTGGCATATGCCTCGATAAAGTTAAGGACTCACAACATGAATTATCTACGCATGATTTAGAGTCGGCAGCAGTCGGGTAGCCTTAAAAGATTTGACGTCATTATTTGTCTAATGAGCGGTGTTATAGTTGTGCTAATTACAAAAGCCTAAAATACTAGGGGAATTGAAGAGAGTGAAACTGAGACAGAAAAGTTGGACAGAACCTTTAAAGAGAGTGAACCAAAGATTTGTGATTGTTCCCCAGTGGAGTACCCAAGTTGTCGACACCGTTTTTTACCCGGATGGGGAAAACTTAGTACGACTTGGGGGTTTTTCTTTGAAAATGTTTTGAAATGTTTTGGAGTCGCCATCGACTTTTAAGTTAGGTAGGTCGAATACCTAAAAATTTTCTTTTAAAAGAGTTTTTAAGAAAACATCATTTTAAAATATAAACCAGTCCACGTATAACCAACGATTCATTCTTTTTTGTAATAAAAAAGGGTTCGGTGATCGATTACGTGTGGCGAAGGATAAGCACCCCCACAACGCCAAAAATTGGTAACCCATCAATTGTAAATTGTCTCTAATAGTGGAAATCTAGGAATTCAAATGCAAATTTAAGTTACGATCTCATTATTCCGAATTCAACCATAAAATTTTATTCAACGAGAAATTCTAAGGAGAAATAAAAAATATTCTAATATTTCCAATCAAAGAGAAAATAATCCCTAAAATACTTTAGGACGAATATTTCTCTTTCCAACTAAATAAAAATAATATAATAATTTCTCCCAAGAATTCGAGATTAA
This sequence comes from Hibiscus syriacus, assembly GCF_006381635.1. NCBI lineage: Eukaryota > Viridiplantae > Streptophyta > Magnoliopsida > Malvales > Malvaceae > Hibiscus > Hibiscus syriacus. The sequence continues at coordinate 2,675,095 of NW_024063088.1, forward strand.
AATAATTTGATTCGGCCAAAGAAATAAATTAAGCCAATTTATCCTAATTATATATAACTAGAAAATATAAGGGATATTCAATTATTTAAAAATATCGACACTTAATCCCTAATTAAATTAGGCAAATTGCCTTGATAAATTTAAATAAGTGAATATTTCCTTTTGCGTTCAAACTTGATTAATTTTAAACATAATCGATTTTTTAGGTTCTTCTAGTAGGGTATTTATTTATTTATTTTAAAACATCGGAATAGGACATCTATTTACTTTAAGACAGTCCCTTCTTAATATTTTAAAATAAATAAATATTACCCTTAATCAAATTATGTAATCAGTTAAGTTATGCTTATGAGGCTTTCAGGCGAAATTAATTAGGACTAAAATGAACAAATATGCAAATAACATGCAAAAATTAAAATAAAATAAAAATAGGACTAAAGCGCAAACAATCAAACCATCATGCTAAAATTGAAACAAAAATAAAATAAACAAGTGACTAAAATAAACATTTTCAATATACTATGCTAAAATTACAAGAAATAAGAAATAAATAAAATATGGGGCTAATTTAAAATAAATTAAAACTACGTAGCCGAATTAAAATAAATAAAAACACATTCGGGTTCAAAATAAAAACATGTAAAAATACAGGGGCTATTTCATAAATATTCCAATTTTTTAACCTAAATAAGGTATTCGAAATATAAAGGAAAATTAAAAAAATTAGTCCCTAAGCATTTTTAAAAAAATTAAACAACCACTACACAAGACCAAACTACATAACATACATAAAAATGGGTAAATCAAAAATAATCCCTACAAGTGACTAACATGCAAAAACACGGCTAAGCTAGGGGCTAACCAAAAATTAAATAATATGCATAAAAAGGATAAATATCAAGTTCAATCCCTACAGGTGACCATTTTGTAAAATGTGCTAAATGTTGGGGGATTTAAGGTGTAATTTCCCCTTATATTTCCTATAAATATCAACTTTTTTCTTTTTTTTATTTTCATTTCATTTTTCTAAATATTTTTAGAGAGAGGGTCTCTCTAGATAATCGACGGTTCGCCGGTAGATTACCTTCGCCGGTCGTCGTGCCGTCCGTCGCCTCGCCGTCGTCGCCGCTAGTGGCTGATGGCCACCAAATTTCACCAGGATGTCCTCTTTGACCTCCTCATCTCTGATCTGGCCTCCGTTTTACGTTAAGAGGCGTCGTCTGTCACGCAATAGCCAAAAACCATTCGACTTTCTAGGGCTTGGATCACCACCGTACGCCGTTGGATCAGGCTGATTTTCAGATATGTCATTATGTTGAAAACATTTTGATATTTCGATATAACAAATTAAGATAAATGAATTTTAAGATTTTCCAAAAAGATTTTCTAAGTATATTCGATATAATTATTCGAATATCAAAATATTACTCCAAATCTTTCAAAAGTAATTTTTAATCCTTACTCAAGTGTAAAATTAAGTTTTAATCTTAACATTATTTCAAAATAATTTTACAAAGTATTTCGAACCGTTTCAAAGCCAAAAATTCCAGAATGTCCAGAGGGAACCGATTCCCCCACAAGGGGTACCAATTTCCCCCTGTTTAACGGTCAAAATATTTGAATTTTACACTTAGGGAACCGATTCTCCATGAGGAGGTATCGATTCCCCCCATGCTCCAAGTTGTTTTATTAATGGTTTTCACACTTAAACGGCTCCATTGACTCCACTAATCATCCCCAACATTCAGAATCAATTGAGGGACTATTTAAACAAGTTCTGAAGCCTTTGATCAACAAGAAATCATAGAGAAACAAGAGAAAAAGCATCAAACATCAAGTTTGTGGAAATCAAGCCAATTTTCCTTTCAATATTCATTTTGCTTTCAAGAACACCATTTGAGCTCATTTGTAATTATTTTTTAGTGTTCTTTTCTTGTTCTAGAATTGTGCAAACATCTTACCTTGTGAGGTTTTCCTTGTAAGTTTGCAAATTTGTGTATTTCTCTTTGAAAAAGAGTGTGCTCAAGAATTTGGGGTATAATTCTTGAGGGAGTTGTAAGGTTACTTTTTGTCCTCAAAAGAAAGAACAAATAGTGAATTTGTTGGAAAATCCTTAGTGTGGATAGCTAAGGTAGTGGACGTAGACTTTGGTTGAGAAAGTCAAACCACTCTAAATCATTGTGAATTTTTTTTCAATTTTCTGCAAAAGCTTCCACCAAAATTTTAATTGCCAATTCACCCCCTCTTGTCCATTTTCATCAATCGATTAACTCAACACATTCTCTGTTATCTCCTCAGCATCTTCACCGTTCAGATTTGCGAGATGATCCTCCGAACGCCAGCGATGGGCTTCGGCTGAATAATAAGCTTCTCATTTTCCTTTTATTTATTTATTTATTGAAAATATATATATATATATATGTGTGTATTTGAAATGGAAAGAAGCATAATTTTTTTCCTTAAACTATTTTTTATTACTGAAAAAAATATCACCTTTGTGTTACATTTCAATCGGGTTTTATAACCCATTACAGTAGGAATTAACAAAATAAAAAATTCTAACATTGCTTTGAATTTGGTTTTGGTGTGTTGCAAGGGATGGCGTGGGGCAGGGAATGGTGACTAGTATGGCTGTTGCAGGAAGCAGGGTATGGCGTTGGCAAGAACCGAGTCTGGACCGGGTCGGGTTCTTGGTCAGATCTGGGTCTGGTCTGCTAATTATCTGGGCCTCGGGTTGGGCTAAAAATTGGTGATTACAACTGCCCCTCTTTGCTAATTGATGTGAAACAAGAATAGAGCAAAGACATGAAGTACCAATTTTCATCTGTTTGGTCCATCAGTGAAATTTTGAGTTCCAAGTTCTTCTTATTAAGAATTTTTCACTCTTCTGTTCGGATGAGTTCTTCTCATTATGAATCCTTCCATTGAAATGTTGATCTACTCCCTCTGTGATGGTTGAGCCAAGGTGATGCTGATCCAACTCCTTATGTGAGGGACTAGCGAAATGATTATGCTGATCCAACTCTTATGTGATGGACGAGCAAAAGTCTGTGATGTTCCGACTCCTTATGCGGTGGAAACAAGCTAAAGTTGAACAAGTTCTTCTCATTATGAACTTCTTCTCCCTTATCGGATAAGTTCTTCTCATTATGAACTCTCTATTGGAAATGTTGATCCCTCGAGTGAGGTGTTGCTGATTCAACTCCTTATGTGATGAATCGAGCTAAGGTTGAACAGGTTCTTCTCATTATGAACTTCTTCTCCCTCATTGGATGAGTTATTCTCATTATGAACTCTCCATTTGAAATGTTGATCCCTCAAGTGAGGCGTCACTAATTCAAAATGTCGTGAATCGTGTGATAGATCGAACAAGCTCTTCTCATTATGAAATTCTTCTCCCTCTGTCGGATGAGTTCTTCTCATTATGAACTCTCTATTTGAAATGTTTATCCCTCCAGTGAGGCATCACTAATTCAAAATACCGTGAAACAAGCAAATAAAATGTTGAAAACATCCGGCCCGAAGGTCTTATGGATGGCCCACAGGACTTAAGCTGATTCGAAGTGTTGTGAATCGAGCAATAAGAAATATTAACCCTCTAGTGGAGCATTGCTAATTCAAAGTGTTGGGATTCGAAGTCTTATGGATGACCCAAAAGACTTATCTTCTTACTCTAAAGACTTATAGATGACCCGAAGGATTCAAGCATCATGCTCGAAAGACTTACTGATGGTCCGAAGGACTTACTCGTCAAGAAACCCTTGAAAATCAAGCTTAGTTTCTTAGATGTCAAAGAACCCCTAAAAATTAGGTTTCGATTCCTTTTTAAAAAGTCATTGGAAATCATCATCAAGAAACCCCTGAAAATCAGGCTTAATTTCTAAAAACTCATTTGAAAAATCAAGAAACCCCTAAAATTAGGCTTAGCTTCTTTTAAAATTGATTTGAAAATATCATGTTGTTTGGGTAACATGCCCCCACATCAAAATAATGATTATTCTTGGATTAAGTTCCTAAATTCTTGAGGTTCTTCCATTTTGAATATAATTCCCTTCATTCAAGGCTTGAGTTCTGACTTTTATTTTTCTTATTTTCTTGAAAAATCTATAAAGATATGATTTGATACATGAAATGTGAATGTAATACGTATCTACATGTAATTCATGACTCTATTATGTGCAGAAATCTTTATCAGTAACCCTCTTTTGACTTCCAAATAAAGATCTTGGTCTTCATTCACTTGATCACTCTTGTATGAAGTATACCCCCAACATCAGCATGGTCAAACTAATCACCCAGAATAATCATGTCCTTCTCATCTTCTATCTTTGGTCTTGATTCTTCAACATGATTCTAAATAAGCGTTACCTCTCTTGAATTCTTGTTGCGATCAGATAGACGATTGGGCGCATTACACGTCTTTGAGTCAATTTTTCAATCAAAATTGTTTCTCAAGAGTCCTTGGCTAACTGCAGCGTGAATGGTTCAACTCAAGCTGAGCTCTTTTCGATTTCATCTTTCGACCTTGCACTGCAAGCGACAGAGGTCATTCACTATGTCTGTTTGGTTTGAGTTTTGTGATCTTAACAACATCTAGTTTTGGTAATACCCCAATGTGGGTACTCATGACTTTCCTCTTGCCAAAATCTTAATCTCAGATGGTATCACTCTTGTGTCACCAATCAGCACTATTATTGAATAGCTTGAGAGCTTCCTTTCATAACGCTACAATCAGATTGACACTTAAGAAGTGATCAATTCTTCTAACATAACAATATTTCATTTTTGCTGTGAGCTAGAATATGTGTCATTTTCAACTAAGGCGATCAGCTGCTTCTTGACAACATCACAATGAAGTGTTAGAAGTTCTATCATCAAATCCTTCTGATCTCTCAGATTATTGTTTTTAAGAACTACTTTATTATTTTGGCATCATTTTTTCTCTGATTGAGGCAAAATGAGCCTCACCAACTTCAATGACCTTTTTCACTTGAGATTGTCATGTTTGAAAATGTTTTTCTCATTTCTTTTATTTTAGAAATATGAAAAAATTGTTGAATAAATTTAAAAATGTTTTCATTTTCTTCATGCTCACAATCAAAACAAATTATAAAACAAGAGTTCATGAAATATCAAATAAGTCAACTTCTCTTTTAATCCTTCAAAAAATATATACATATGAAAAGTGTATAAGGGTGATTAGAAAAGAATTTTCAGGTATGTAATGTACGCCAGGGCTCATGGTTATGAAAGAAAATGATAAATAGGCCCAAACAAGTATATAAGGGTGATCGAACCAAGGATCAATTCATTATGTTGTCTTCAATCTTGCTTTGCCTGATTTGAATATGCTCGTGCGTCTTTTATTCTTCTTATTTTCCCTTGGTGTTTCATGATATTCGGTTTAATTGATTCTAGATCTTTGAACCGGCCGTCATGAAGTATTTGATCGATTTTCTTTCTTCTTTCTTCTTCTTTTTTTTTTTCTTCTATTTTTTCTATTTTTTCCTTTTTTTTTTCTTTTCTTTTCTTTTGTTTTTCCTTTCCTTTTCCTTTTATTCTTTTTTTCTTTCTTTATTTTCTATCTTTTTAAATCTCTTTTTTTGCTATATCTTTCATTCATTCTTTTTGTGTTGTCGACACGATTTGATCTTTGAGCGCTTTGTATTTGGTCTACCTTGCGGTATCTTGTTGCTTCTCACTTTATTTTATCATGACTCGCTTCTATAGCAAAATCTGGATTGATGATCTTCACTCATGCAAGCAGATGTCCTACACATTTGCCCCCAGTGTGGAGGGTGATCCTTATTTAGGGTTGAATCAGAAGAAAAAACAATAGGCTGTTTATATATATATGAAAGGATAAATGAAACAAAGTCGTTCATCATCTCATACAAGGAATTCCTCACAAAAGAAGTATTCCCAGGGGGACGAGTACTCAGAATTAACTTATTTACATGAAAACAATGTAATTAATGCATGATTGAATTATTTCAATGATTCATTTCATTTTTTTTCTTCTTCCATTTGCTCATAGTATGCCCCAATTATTCGAATTCTCTTGAAAAAACTTGATCTCCAACACTCTATCTTGTCTTTCTTGCAGGAATGGTTCTTGTTATGCCCCCAGGATTTATCGAGGTGGGAAATGAATGTTGGTTCTGTGTCTAGGAAGGGAAATATGTGACTTTAAAGATGAGGATTCTGAAAAAAGGTAATGTTATGAAAAAGTTATCTCTGTCTGGGATGCTAAAAGTACATATTTTGGAGGCCTTGAGGAGATAAGGGCATGACATTATTGTTTCAAAGGGAAGTGATATCAAGTTTCGGTCTCTGTTATTTCAGGTAAAAAACCAAGTAATGATTCTTTCTTTGGATTGGGTATAGAAGGTCTAATCTTGCCACTTGTAAAAAGTATATAATAAATAGAGTAGTAAAAGAATCTTTAATTCATTCGATATTCAAAGAATTACGAGATTAAAACTTGATTTATTGCTCATAACCTTGAGAAATGAAATAAGTTCAATCAACAAAATATTTATTGAGTATACAAAGAAAAAACAAAAACATGTGCATGGAAGGACTTTTTCCTGATAGGCACCAGAATGTATCATGACACGTTAAAGGTCAATACCTCTGGGTCAAACAAATTATGGACCTTGCTCTTCGGTTCGCCACATATCTCAATCATGTGCATCGAACTTTGGACGACGCTAACATCACATCTTTAACTCTCAATTCTTTTCTAAGAACAAAAGGGTGACTTTAATTTACCTCAAAATATTTCGCGTGTTAATCTCAAGATCTGTGCTTAATGCACTTTGAGATGCAATGTATATCATACAATGTATGATGTATGGATGCTACTGAAAATATGTGAATATGCACATGCAAATGAAAATATGCAAAAATGGGAATGCAAAATGCAAAATGTAAATGCAACAAAGGAATTGATCCCAAAGTAATTGTCATAAAACAACTTTTAAAGAACACACAATGTCTTAATACACCGAGGTAGATGGAAACTAGAAATCACGTCATATTGCTCGACTTCTACAATTTTAATCGAAAATACAAGGAAACAATATTCTTTTATCATTGGCTTGATGGAAAATTCCAACGCTTCAACTTCTTTTCCAGAAATGCATTTGTTGAGCGACCATATATGACTGACATCACCCACTGTCTCATGTTGGCTATCATTGTTTCTTGATGGCTTCAAACATATTATTTCTTTTTGGCTAGTTGTATCAACATCGTCGTAGCACCCTTGAAAAGCTTGTTTTACTGAATTATTTGAGCTTAATGTATTCCATCATGATGTAGCTCTTTAGTTGTTTCCTGGAGCACCCTTCTAGACTATAGATGCATTTTGGCATTTCTATTCTACCTCTTCAAGTGACATTGGCGTATTGAAAGCCTTCTAATGCGACTATTAACTCGGGAATCAATACCTTCTATGTCACGACATGTATGAAACATGTGTTAATTTCAAGGTAATTATCTTAGAACAACTTTCAAAGAACTCACAATGTCCCAACATGTCAAAGCAGATAAAATATTTACCATTTCGTGTGGCGTTGTCATTTTAAAAGCCTTATAATTTATATAAATACCTTGAGTATTAACATCATGTTTATGCACAAAATAAAGCAACAAAAAAAGGAAAAGATGTTAGAAAAATAATAATCAAAAAGAGGAAATGTATGTTAGTGAAATATGAAAAGATTAAATTCAACTGGTAAATGAACCATAAAATACAGTGAATAAAACACATGGAGGAAATTACATCCCTAACTGCATAATTTCTAATTCACATGTAATTATTCAAAAAGAATCTACCGAATAAATTAAAAGAAGAAGGTTAGAGTTCATTTCTCCTTTGTGTACACTTATTTGGGTAACTAAGGACAGAGTTTCAGTATGGCATCAGATCGGGTGGGTTTTTACAGTTTATTATATGTAGAGTTTTGGTTCTAGGAGTAATGGTACTCGAATTGTTCTTATTGGTACCCCCTTGGGCAAGCCAGACCCTAATCCTTACCCATTATAGGCTTAAGCGGGTCGAGTTCAATTTGATAGGGCGCATTTTCCTATGCTTGACACGGAGAATAAATCCTCACGAAGACATATGGCATATGAACCCTGGAAGCTACTTACTAGGTCTTACACGGAGAATAAATTCTCACGAAGACGTCGCTTTTACTCCAACTTAAAGGGAAAAGCTCGAGTATAGAGCTTATGTTATGCACTGCAAGTGTCGTGTGTGAGGAGAAATTCTTAAACCTTTGACAAACAACCACACTAAAATCGAACTAAAGCGAATCCAATATTTTAATATCTGAAAATCAATCAAATACACATTAGAATACAAGGATATAAAATTAAATAAAATACAATTGAAATGAATCAAAGGAATCATAAATTAAATAAAACTAAATTCTCAATTTTTAACTATAGAGATAATATATAAACGATTTAGGGCTTGATCCACTAAGTCCCTAGCGGAGTCGCCAAGATATCGATACCATTTTTCGCTCGGACGGGGAAAACATAGTACGACTTGGGGGGTTTTTCTTTGAAAAGGTTTTGAAATAATTTGGAGTCGCCATCGACCTTTTGAGTTAGGTAGGTCGAATACCTAAAAATTTTCTTTTAAAAGTGTTTTTAAGAAAATATCATTTTAAAAGATAAATCAGTCTACGTATAACCAAAGATTCATTCTTTTTTGTAATAAAAAGGGTTTGGGGATCGATTACATGTGGGGAAGGATAAACACCCCCACAACGCCCAAAATTGGTACCCCCATCGATTATAAATTGACTATAATAGTGGAAACCTAAGAATTCAAATACAAATTTAAGTTACGATCCCATTTTTCCAAATTCAACCATAAAATTTTATTCAACGAGAAATTCTAAGGAGAACTAGAAAATATTCTAATATTTCCAATCAAAGAGAAAATAATCCCTAAAATACTTAAGGACAAATATTTCTCTTTCCAACTGAAATAAAAAGAATATGATAATTTCTCCCAAGAATTCGAGATTAAAATAATTTGATTTGGCCAAAGAAAGAAATTAAGCCAATTTATCCAAATTATATATAACTAGAAAAGATAAGGGATATTCAATTATTGAAAAATATCGACACTTAATCCCTAATAAAATTAGGCGAATTGTCTCGATAAGTTTAAATAAGTGAATATTTTCTTTTCCCTTTAAACTTGATTAATTTTAAACATAATCGATTTTTTAGGTTCTTGTAGTAGGGTATTTATTTATTTTAAAGCAACAGAATAGGACATCTATTTACTTTAATACAATCCCTTCTTAATATTTTAAAATAAATAAGTACTACCCTTAATCCAATTATGTAATCAGTTAAGTTATGCTTATAAGGCTTTCAGGCGAAATTAATTAGGACTAAAATGAACAAATATGCAAATAACATGCAAAAATCAAAATAAAATAAATATAGGACTAAAGCACAAACAATCAAGCCATCATGCTAAAATTGAAACAAAAACAAAATATACAAGTGGCTTAAATAAACATTTTCAATATATTATGCTAAAATTACTAGAAATGATAAATAAATAAAACATGGGGCTAAATTAAAATAAATTAAAACTACATATCCGAATTAAAATAAATAAAAAACACATTTGGGTTCGAAATAAAAACATGCAAAAATACAGGGGTTATTTCATAAATATTCCAATTTTTCTAACCTAAATAAGGTATTCGAAATAAAAAGGAAAATTAAAAATTAGTCCCTAAGCATTTTAAAAAAATTAAACATCCACTACATAAGATGAAACTACAAAAGCATGCTAAACATACAAGGACCATTCGAAAAATAACCCTAAAAATACATAACATACATAAAAGTGGGTAAATCACAAAAGCAATCTCTACAGATGGCTAACATGAAAAAACACGATAAAACTAGGGGGCTAAACAAAAATTAAAGTAAAAATTAAATAATACACATAAAAATGGATAAATATCAAGTTCGATCCCTATAGGTGACCATTTAATAAATTGCGCTAAACGTTGGGAGATTTAAGGTGTAATTTCCCCTTACATTTCCTATAAATATCAACATTTTCCTTTTTTAATTTTATTTCATTTTTTAAATATGTTTAGAGAGAGGGTCTCTCTAGAAAATCGACGGTTCGTCGGTGGATTACCTTTTCGGCCGGTGGATTACATTCGCCGACCGTTGTGCCGTCAACAGCCATCCGTCGCCTCGCCGCCATCGTCTCGGTGGCCAATAGCCACCAAATTTCACCAAGATGTCCACCTTGACCTCATCGTCCCCGATCTGGCCTCCTTTTTACGAGAAGAGGTATTGTCTTTCACAAAATAGTCGAAAACCATTCGACTTTCTCGGGCTCCGATCGCCACCTTCCTCCGTTGGATCGGGCTGATTTTTAGATATGTCGTTCTCCATCATCTCCTCAGAATATTCACCGTTTAGATTTACTAGATGATCCTCCGAAAGCCGGCGATGGGCTCCGACCGAATAATAAGCTTCCCATTTTCCTTTCTTATTTATTTATTGCAAATATATATATATATGTATATGTATATGTATTTGAAATGGATAGAAGCAGAATTGTTTTTTACCTGAAACTATTTTTTTATTGCTGAAAAAAATATCCCCATTTGTGTTACATTTCAATCGAGTTTTATAACCCATTACAATATGTATTAACAAAACAAAGAAATTATGACATTGCTTTGAATTTGGTTTTGTTGTGTTGCAGGGGATGGCGTGGTGCAGGGAATGGTGGAACTAACACGGGAGTGGTCACTGGTATGGCTGTTGCAGGTAGCAGGGTATGGCGATGGCAGGAACCGTGTCTAGACCGGGTCGGGTCCTAGGTCAGATCTGAGTCTGGTCTGCTAATTATCTGGGCATCGGGTTGGGCTGAAAAGTGGTGATTACAGCTACCCTTATTTGCTCGTTGTAGTGAAACAGTAATAGAGCAAAGACTTAAAGCACTAATTTTCATCTGTTTGGTCCATCAGTGAAATTTTGAGTTCCAAGATCTCTTATTATGAACTTTTCACTCTTCTGTTCGGACGAGTTATTCTCATTATGAACCATTCCATTGAAATGTTGATCTACTCCCGCTGTGATGGTTGAGCCATGGTGATGCTGATCCAACTCCTTATGTGAGGGACTAGCGAAATGATTATGTTGATCAACTCCTTATGTGATGGATGAGGAAAAGTCGGTGATGTTCTAACTCCATATGCGATGGAAACAAGCTAAGGTTGAACAAGTTCTTCTCATTATGAACTTCTTCTCCCTTATTGGATGAGTTCTTTAAATTATAAACTCTCCACTAGAAAAGTTGATCTCTCGAGTGAGGTGTTGCTGATTGAACTCATATGTGACGAAACGAGCTAAGGTTGAACAAGTTCTTCTTATTATGAACTTCTTCTCCTTCATTAGATGAGTTTTTCTTATTTGAACTCTCCATTGGAAATGTTGATCCCTCGAGTGAGGTGTTGTTGATTCAACTTCATATGTGATGAATCAAGCTAAGGTTGAACAAGTTCTTCTCATTATGAACTTATTTTTCCTCATCGGATGAGTTATTCTCATTATGAACTCTCCATTTGAAATGTTGTTCCCTCAAGCGATGCATCTCTGATTCGAAATGTCGTGAATCAAGTGATAGGTTGAACAAGCTCTTCTTATTATGAACTTCTTCTCCCTTCGTCGGATGAGTTCTTCTCATTATGAACTCTCCATTTGAAATGTTGATCCCTACAGCGAGGCGTCACTGATTTGAAATGTGTGAATAAAGCAAAGAAAATGTTGAAAACATCCTGCCCAAAGGTCTTATGGATGGCCCGAAGGACTTAAGCTGATTCGAAGTGTTGTGAATCGACCAATAAAAAATGTTAACCCCTCTGGTCAGACGTTATCGATTCGAAGTGTTGTGAATCGAGCAAAGAAAATGTTGAAAACATCCCACCTGAAGGTCTTATGGATGGCCCGAAGGACTTATCATCTTGCTCGAAAGACTTATAGATGACTCGAATTATTCAAGCATCATGCTCGAAAGACCTATTGATGGCCCGAAGGACTTACTGATCAAGAAACCCTTAAAAATCAAGCTTAGTTTCTTAGTTGTCAAGGAACCCCTAAATATTAGGCTTAGCTTCCTTTTTAAAGACTCTTTGGAAATCATCTTCAAGAAACCCCTGAAAATTAGACTTAATTTCTAAAAACTCATTTGAAAACATCAAGAACCCATAAAAATTATGCTTAGCTTCTTTTAAAATTACTTTGAAAATATCATGTTGTTTGGGTAACATGCCACTACATCAAAATAATGATTATTCTTGGATTGAGTTCCTCAATTCTTGAGGTTTTTCATTCGGAATATAATTCCCTTAATTCAAGTCTTGAATTCTTACTTTTCTTTTCTTAAAAAATCTATAAATATATGTTTTGATGCATGAAATGTGAATGTAATATGTATCTACATGTAATTCATGAATCTGTTATATGCAGAAATGTTTATCAGTAACCCTATTTTAACTTCCAAATAAAGATCTTGGTCTTTATTCACTTAATAACTCATGTATGGAGTCTACCCCCAACATCAGCATGGTCAAACTAATCACCCAGAACAATCATGTCTCTCTCAACTTCAAACTTTAGTCTTGCTTCTTCAACATGATTCTAGAATAAGCATTACCTCTATTGAATAGTTCAACTCAAGGTAAGCTCTTTTCTTGTTCATCTTTTGACTCTGGCAATCCAAGCGACGTAGGTCATTCACCATGTCTGTTTGGTTTAAGTCTTGTGATCTTAACCACATAATATTTTGGTAATACCCCAATATGGGTACTTATGACTCTCCTCGTGCCAAAATCTTAATCTCAGATGGTATCACTCTTGTGTCGCCAATCAGCACTGTTATCGAATATATTGAGGGCTTCTTTCATGACGCCGCAATTAGATTAACACTTAAGAAGTGGTCAATTCTTCTAACATAACTGTCTTTCATTTTTTTGTGAGCTGGGATATGTGTCGTTTTCAACTAAGGCGATCGTCTACCTCTTAACAACATCACAATGAAGTGTTAAAAGTTCTGTCCTCCAGTCCTTTTGATCTCTCAGATTATTTGTTTTTAAGAACTGCTTTATTATTCTGGCGTCATATTTCTTTTTATCTGATTGAGGAAGATTGAGCCTCACCAACTTCAATGACCTTTTTCACTTGAGATTGTAATGTTTGAAAATGTTTTTCTCATTTCATTTATTTTAGAAATGTGAAAAAATTGTTGAATAAATTTAAAAATGTTGTCATTTTCTTCAGGATCATAATCAAAACAAATTGTAAAACAAGAGTTCATTGAATATCAAATAAGTCAACTTCTCTTTTAATCCTTCAAAAATTATATACATTTGAAAAGTGTACAGATTAATGATGATATAAGGCTTAGTCTGACTTGGGAAAGTAATGTGTTTTAGGTTAATTTGGGGGAAGTAATGTATTTCTAGTTGGCATCTTGCATCCTTGATTCTGGTGTTTATTGATATGATGAAGCGACAGTCATGATTCTCTTCTAGAAATGTTCACTGGTTTCATCCCTCGTGATAACCTTTGGGTTGTGCAGTTTTTCATCAATAGATGTATAAGATCGTCTTCTGTGTAGCAGTTGACAATCTTCATATTCGAGCCATCTTTTCAGGTTTTCAACTCGGATTCTCCTTTGGTTTTAAGACGTTATCTAAAATTTTACGTCTTGAACCCTCCTTTTATTTTTTTCTTTATCATGCATTAAAGATTTTAGATAACTATTTGCAAATAAAATTAACCCTGATGGGCGGAATGAAATCTAAAGATAGTCTCTCCACTTAGAAATCTATGTATGATTAGAATGAACTTTTCAGGTATGTAATGTAGGCCAGAGCTCACGGTTACGAATGAAAAGGATAAATAGGAACAAACAAGTGTTTAAGGGTAATCGAACCAAGGATCAATTTGTTCTGCTGTCTTCAATCTTGCTTTCCTGATTTAAATCTACTCGTGCGTATTTTATTATTCTTATTTTCTCTTGGTTTTTATTATCTTCGGGTGATTGATTCTAGATCTTTGAACCGCCTATCTTGAAGTATTTGATCGGTTTTCTTTCTTCTTCTTCTTTCTTCATTCTTCATTCTTCATTCTTCATTCTTCATTCTTCATTCTTCATTCTTCATTCTTCATTCTTCATTCTTCATTCTTCATTCTTCATTCTTCATTCTTCATTCTTCATTCTTCATTCTTCATTCTTCATTCTTCATTCTTCATTCTTCATTCTTTTTTTCTCTCTCTTTTATCTTTTATCTTTTCTTTTTTTTCTATTTTTCTATTTTTCTATTTTCTTTTTTCTTTTTTTCTTTTTCTTATGTTTTTCCTTTCTTTTTTCTTTTTATGTTTTTTCTTTCTTTCTTTTCTATCTTTTTTTATGTATTTTTTGCTATATCTTTCCTTCTTTCTCTCTGTGTCGTTAACACGATTTGATCCTTGAGTGCTTTGTATTTGGTCTATCTTGTGGTATCTTGTTACTTCTCACTTTATTTTATCATGACTCGTTTCTATATCTAAATCTGGACTGATGATCTTAACTCATACGAGCAGATGTCCTTTACCTTTGCCCCCCTAGTGTGGATGGTGGTCCTTAGTTAGGGTTGAATCAGAACAAAAAAATATAGGCTCAAAAGGGGACAACAAGGGATATATATATCGAGGTATCCAGAGGGGGACAATATTTAGAATTAACCTTATTTACATTAAAATAATGTAATTAATGCATGATAGAATTATTTCAATGATTCATTTCATTTGTTTTCTTCTTCCATCTTCTCAAAGTATGCCCCAATTATTCGAATTCTCTTGGAAAAACTTGATCCACAACACTCTATCTTGTCTTTCTTGCATGAATGGTTCTTGTTATGCCCCGAGGATTTATCGAGGTTGGCAAAAGAATGTTGGCTCTGTGTCTAGGAAGGGAAATGTATGACTTTAAAGATCATGATTCTAAAAAAAGGTAATGTTATGGAAAGGTTAACTCTGTATGGGAAGGTAAAAATACAGATTTTGGGGGCCTCGAGGAGGATAAGGGCATGACTTTATTGTTTCAAAGGGAAGTGATGTCAAGTTTTGGTCTATGTTATTTCAGGTAAGAAACCAAGTAATGATTATTTCAGCTTTGGATGGGGTATAGAAGGTCTAATCTTGCCACTTGTAAAAAGTATATAATTAATAGAGTAGTAAAAGAATCTTTAATTTATTCGATATTCAAAGAATTACGAGATTAAAACTTGATTTATTGCTCATAACCTTGAGAAATGACATAAGTTCAATCAACAAAATATTTATCGAGTATACAAATAAAAAACAAAAACACGTTCAAACAGGACAATGTCAGTGCAATATGGTTTCACTGTGAATGGAAGGACTTTTACCTGATAGGCACCAGACTGTCTCATGACTAGGGGTGTAAACGAGCCGAGTCGAGCTCAAGTATTACTGAGCTCGAATCGAACTCGAAAACTATAAATCTAAGCTCGACCCAACTCGAAAACTCGCGAGCCTAAAATTTTCAAGCTCGACTCGATCTCGAAAGATAATATTGAAACTCGGCTCGAACTCGAAAAGACTTGAACTAAAAAAAATCAGAAGTTCGACTAAAGCTCGAAACTCGAACTTGATTCAATCTCGATTTTGAGCTCGATTCAATCTCGATTTTGAGCTCGATGGGTATTACTTTCCTTTGTTGAAACCCATCCACTTTTATACACTCACTTTACCTCTGGTTCCCCAACAACCAACGATGTGGGATATCAAACCAACTCAAGTTCAACGCTAAGTCTTACAATTTCAAAAATTTTCCTTATCTGATCTAACAATGGTCTATAAAATAGAAAAAAGATCCTATTAGCTTCTGCAATAGCCTTCAATGGCTCCCATCATTATACCAATATTCATCTTCTTTTTCTTCTCTTCAACTTTCTCTCTCAACATTTCTTCAACAAATTCTCTGAACCCAAATCTCACTTCCATACGAAGCTTCTGCAAATCAACTCCATACCCATGTTCTTGTTTCGATTCACTGAAGCTTTCCATTTCAGTAAACATCAGTCCCAACATGCTTTTCTACCTCCTTCAAACCCTCAACACTGCATTATCTGAGGCTGCGAAGCTAACAAGTTTATTCTCCAATGGCGTAAATGGAAACGTGATCGTCGAGAAACAAAGAGGAGCATTGCAAGATTGCATTAAACTCCATGAATCAACACTATCTTTGTTGAAAAAAATAGTGTCGAGAATCGAAGATGAACACAAGCAAACCTAGTCTAGTTGCTCTAGTGTCTGAAACATTTATTCGAGGATATGACCTCCAAATACATGGAACACCCAAGTAAAATATATACCCGTATTCAACATTTATACTCCAGCAAGTACCGTAGACTACAGTAACAAAGAACACAAGCAAGCCATTCAAGTCTCTAATAGTTTGCATTCATCTTAGAAGATAAATATCAAACTGAGCAGTGTAAAAAATTACAACCGAAAGAAGTGAAACTAGAAAGGAAATGAACTCAACTTGCTTTCCGTTCCCTGCAGGAAGTCCATAATCAATTATTAATTGATTTTTTTGGGTGGTGGGGGCTCGTTTACACCCATATTCTTGGGTGAATTGGGTACAACATTTCACGGGTTGCATTTAGTGCGCATGAAGTTGAACAATACACGTGTAATTCATCTTCTTCCATAGAATGATAATGGAATGTACCGACGTCCTCTACCTCAGTCTAGTGGTGATATTATATTTAACTATAAATTAAGTTCGATTCTAGAACTCTCATTTAAAGTGAACTTTTAATTGCCTCCTCACTTCAATTCCATTTTCTAGTTTAATTTATTTTATTCTTTAAAGTGAGTCTCTTTAAAAAGAAATGAGATATTGATCCATTGACCAACAATATTCATTGCATTTTTAGGCCCAAAACTGCTTAAGTGGGATGTCCCCGATGTTTTCCCTACTTGTCTATTATTATTTTTAATTTTTTATTTCTTTGAAAATAAGAAAATATACTTACACAAATATAATTATGTGTTTATTTTTAGGTACTACGATATTGAGAGATGTAGATACTAATTCCGATGTAAGAATGTGTTAATTGCTACACTATTTATGTAATGCGATCAATGAGCAAACTCAACATAAAGGCGCCGCATGTTTAATAAATTTATAGTTTGGTATGTTATATTTTAATTTTTGTATTTCAATCACATTTATTTAAATTTTCTTATTTGTTTTAAATGTCCAGGTGTCATTTATGTTATTTTCCATATTATTTTAGCTTAAACCGAATATGATCAATTACATATAAGACCCTGTAGTTTATGCGCATTTTGTATTTAAGTCATTGGTTTAATTCCAATTTTTTAAGTTTAATTTTACATTTACATGAATTTAATCATCATTCTAAAGTTAGTATATTTAGTTTAAATTGATCCTCACATTTAGGTTTCTCTTAATTTAGTCCCTATTTAGGATTTTTTTCCTTTAATTAGTTGTGTATATTTATTTTGCATGTTGATATGTTTACATATAAGTATGTGAATGATTCATTTAGGAGTCACATAACATCATTTTGCATAATTTGTATGTTACCTTCATGTATATAACTCAAACCCTAAACTTAACCCTTAACATATAAAGCCTAAATCCTAAACTATAAACCCTAAATTCTAAACCTTAAATCTCATCACATAAACTCTAAAACCTAAACTTTAAACCCTAAACCCTAAACCTTATCACATAATTAGAAGGAATGAGATGGCTTAGTGAAAGGAGAGAGAGTATACTTGTTTTTCTTTTGCTTTATGGGGAACAAAAATCTAATAAGAAGCTTCAATCTTTTTGATTTCTGCTTCTCTTCTCTTTATTTACTGCTTTGATTTTCCAACTCTGCAATTATTACTTTCTTTTTTTTCAAAGTAGAATCCCTAACTGCATAATTTCTAATTCACATGTAATTATTCAAAAATAATTTATTGAATAAATTAAAAGAAGAATGTTAGAGTTCATTTCTCCATTGTGTACACTTATTTGGGTACCTACGGACAGAGTTTTAGCATGGTATTAGATCGGGTGGATTTCTACAGTTTATTATGTGCAAAGTTTCAGTTCTAGGAGTAAAGGTACTCTAATTGTCCTTGATGGCGCCCCCTTGGGTGAGCCAGACCTTCAATCCTCACCTATTATAGGCTTAAGCGGATCGAGTTCAATTTGAGAGGGCACATTTCCCTATGCCTAACACAGAGAATAAATCCTCACGAAGACATAGGGCATATGAACCCTGGAAGCTACTTTCTAGGTCTTACACGGAGAATAAATTCTCACAAATATGTCACTTTCACACCAACTTAAAGGGAAAAGCTCGAGTATAGAGTTTATGTTATTCATTACAAGTGTCGTGTGTGAGGAGAAATTCTTAAACCTTTGATAAACAACCACACTAAAATCGAACTAAAGCGAATCCAATATTTTAATATCTAAAAATCAATAAAATACACATTAGTATACAAGGATATAAATTAAATAAAATAACAATTGAAAGGAATCAAAGGAATAGTAAATTAAATAAATCTGAGTTCTCAATTTCTAACTATAGAGACAAAATATAATTGATTCAGGGCTTGATCCACTAAGTTCCCAACGGAGTCACCAACTGTCAACACCATTTTTTTGGCCGGACAGGGAACATTTAGTACAACTTTGGGGTTTTTATTTGAAAAGGTTTTGAAATGTTTTGGAGTTGTCATTAACCTTTTGAGTTAGGTAGGTCGAATACCTAAAAATTTTCTTTTAAAAGTGTTTTTAATAAAACATCATTTTAAAAGATAAATCAGTCTACGTATAACCAGAGATTCATTCTTTTTTGTAATAAAAACAGGTTCAGGGATCGAATACGTGTGGGGTAAGATAAGTACCCCACAACGCCCAAAATTGATACCCCATAGATTATAAATTGTCTCTAATAGAGGAAATCTAAGAATTCAAATACAAATTTAAGTTACGATCCCATTATTCCAAATTCAACCATAAAATTTTATTCAACGAGAAATTCTAGGAGAAATAGAAAATATTCTAATATTTCCAATCGAAGAGAAAATAATCCCTAAAATACTTTAGGACAAATATTTCTCTTTCCAGCAAAAATAAAAAGAATATAATAATTTCTTCCAACAATTCATGATTAAAATAATTTGATTCGGACAAAGAAAGAATTTAAGCCAATTTATCCAAGTTATATATAACTAGAAAATATAAGAGATATTCAATTATTTAAAAATATCGACACTTAATCCCTAGTAAAATTAGGTGAATTATCTCGATAAGTTTAAATAATCGAATATTTCATTTTCCCTTCAAACTTTATTAATTTTTAAACATAATAATTTTTTAGGTTATTCTAGTAGGGTATTTATTTATTTTAAAACATCGGAATAGGACATTTAGTTACTTTAAGATAGTCCCTTCTTAATATTTTAAAATAAATAAATACTACCCTTAATCCAATTATGTAATCGGTTAGGTTCTTCTTATTAGGACTAAAATGAACAAATATGCAAATAACATGAAAAAATAAAAAATAAAATAAAAATAGGACTAAAGCACAAACAATCAAACCATCATGCTAAAATTGAAACAAAAATAAAATATACAAGTGACTAAAATAAACATTTTCAATATACTATGCTAAAATTACAAGAAATGAGAAATAAATAAAATATGGGGCTAAATTAAAATAAATTAAAACTACATAGCTGAATTAAAATAAATAAAAAATACATTCAGGTTCGAAATAAAAACATGCAAAAATACAAGGGCTATTTCATAAATATTCAAATTTATCTAACCTAAAATAAGGTATTCGAAATAAAAAGAAAATTACAAAATTAGTCCCTAAGCATTTAAAAAAAATTAAACAACCACTACACATGACCATACTGCAAAAGCATGCCAAACATACAAGGACCATTCGAAAAATAACCCTAAAAATACAAAACATGCATAAGAGTGGGTAAATCACAAAAACAATCCCTACAGGTGACTAACATGAAAAAACGCGGCTAAACTAGGGGGACTAAAAAAATAAATAAAAAATTAAATAATACACATAAAAAAGGATAAATATCAAGTTCGATCCTTACAGGTGACCATTTTATAAAATACGCTAAACGTTGGGAATTTAATGTGTAATTTTCCCTTACATTTCCGATAAATATCGACATTTTCCTTTTTTATTTTCATTTCATTTTTCTAAATATTTTTAGAGAGAGAGGGTCTCTATAGAAAATCGACGGGTCGCTAGTGGATTACCTTCGTCGACCGTCGTGCCGTCCGCCGCCATCACTGTCAGTGGCTGATGGCCACCAAATTTTATCGGGAGGTCCTCCTTGACCTCCTTGTCTTCGATCTGGCTTCTTTTTTTGCGAGAAGAGGCACCGTTTGTCACGAAATTATCGAAAATCGTTCGACTTTCCCAGGCTCGATCTCCACCGTCCGTCGTTGGATTAGGTTGATTTTCAGATATGTCATTCTCTATCATATCCACAACATCTTCACCGTTCATATTTGTGAGATGATCCACCGAACACCAACGATAGGCTCTGGCCGAATAGTAAGCTTCTCCTATTCCTTTTTTTATTTATTTATTACATATATATATATATATATATATATATATATATATATATGAAATGGATAGAAGAAGAATTTTTTTGCCTTAAATTATTTTTATTGCTTAAAAAAATATCCCCTTTGTATTACATTTCAATCGAGTTTTATAACCCCTTTACAGTATGTATTAACAAAATAAAAAAATTCTGACATTGCTTTTAATTTGGTTTTATTTTGTTGCAGGAGATGGTGTAGGGCAGGGAATGGTGAAACTGACATGGGAGTGGTGAATGGTTTGGCTATTGCAGGAAACAAGGTATGGCGTTATCAGGAATCGGGTCTGGGTCAGGTCTAGTCCAGGGTCAGTTATGGGTCTGGTCTGCTGATTATCTAGGCCTCGGGTTGGGCTGAAATTTGGTGATTAAAGTTGCCCCTCTTTGCTCGTTGCTATGAAACAGGAATAGAGCAAAGACGTAAAGCACCAATTTTCTTTTGTTTGGTCCATCATTGAAATTTTGAGTTTTAAGTTCTTCTTATTATTAACTTTTTCACTCTTCTATTCGGATGAGTTCTTCTCATTATGAACCCTTCCATTGAAATGTTGATCTACTTCCTCTATGATGGTTGAGCAGAGGTGATGCTAACCCAACTCCTTATGTGAGGGACTAGTGAAATGATTATGCTGATCCAACTCCTTATGTGATAGACAAGCAAAAGTTGGTGATGTTCAGACTCCTTATACGATGGAAACAAGCTAAGGTTGAACAAGTTCTTCTCATTATGAACTTCTTCTCCCTTATCGGATGAGTTCTTCTCATTATGAACTCTTCACTGGAAAGGTTGATCCCTCGAGTGAGGCGTTGCTGATTCAACTCTATATGTGATGAATAAATCTAAGGTTGAACAAGTTATTCTCATTATGAACTTCTTCTCCTTCATCGGATGAGTTATTCTCATTATGAACTCTCAATTAGAAATGTTGATCCATCGAGTGAGGTGTTACTGATTCAACTCCATATGTGATGAATCAAGCTAAGGTTGAACAAGTTCTTCTCATTATGAACTTTTTTTCCCTCATCGGATGAGTTTTTTTCATTATGAACTCTCCATTTGAAATGTTGATCCCTCAAGTGAGGAGTCACTGATTCAAAATGTTGCGAATCAAGTGATAGGTCGAACAAGCTCTTTTCATTTTGAACTTCTTATCCTTCTGTCGGATAAGTTTTTCTCATTATGAACTCTCTATTTGAAATGTTGATCCATCCAGCGAGGCGTCACTGATTCAAAATGTCGTTAATCAATCAAAGGAAATGTTGAAAACATCCTGTCCGAATGTCTTATGGATGACTTCAATGACTTAAGCTGATTCGAAGTGTTGTGAATTGAGAAATGAGAAATGTTAACCCTCTGGTGGGGCATTGATGATTCGAAGTGTTGTGAATCGAGCAAAGGAAATGTTGAAAACATCCTGCCCGAAAGTCTTATAGATGGCCCGAAAGTCTTATAGATGCCCCGAAAGACTTATCATCTTGCTCGAAAGACTTATAGATGACCGGAAGGATTCAAGCATCGTGCTCGAAAAACTTAATGATGTCCTGAAGGACTTACTTAACAAGAAACCCTTGAAAATCAAGCTTAGTTTCTTAGCTATCAAGGAACCCCTAAAAATTACGCTTAGCTTCATTTTTAAAAACTCTTTGGTAATCATCATCAAGAAACCCCTGAAAATAGGCTTAATTTCTAAAAACTCATTTAAAAACATCAAAAACCCTTAATAATTAGGCTTAACTTCTTTTAAAAGTGCTTTGAAAATATCATGTTGTTTGGGTAACGTGCCCCCACATCAAAATAATGATTATTCTTGGATTGAGTTCCTCAATTCTTGAGGTTTTGTCATTTGGGATATAATTCCTTTCATTCAAGGCTTGAGTTATGACTTTTCCTTTTCTTTTTTTTCTTGAAAACCTTTAAAGATATGCTTTGATGCATGAAATATGAATGTAATATGTATCTACATATAATTCATGACTCCGTTATATGCAGAAATGTTTATCAATAACCCTCTTTTAACTTACAAATAAAGATCTTGGTCTTCATTCACTTAATCACTCTTGTATGGCGTCTACCCCCAACATCGGCATGGTCAAACTAATCACCCAGAATAATCATGTCCCTCTCATCTTCGATCTTTGGTCTTACTTCTTCAACATGATTCTAGAATAAGCGTTACCTCTCTTAAATTCTTGTTGGAATCAGGTAAATGATTGGGCACCTTACATGTTTTTGACTTGATTTTTCAATCAAAATTATTTCTCAAGAGTCCTTGAGTAACTGCAGCATGAATGGTTCAACTCAAGGTGAGCTCTTTTTGTGTTCATCTTTCGACCTTAGCACTCCTAGCGATGGAGGTCATTCACCATGTCTGCTTGGTTTGAGTCTTGTGATCTTAACGACATCTCGTTTTGGTAATACCCCAATGTGGGTACTCATGACTCTTCTCGTGCCAAAATCTTAATCTTGAATGGTATCACTATTGTTTCGCTAACTAGCACTGTTATCGAATAGCTTTAGTGCTTCCTTTCATGACGCCACAATCAGATTCACACTTAAGAAGTGATCAATTCTTCTAACATAACAGTCTTTTATTTTTGCTGTGAGTTAGGATATATTTCATTTTCAACTAAGGATATCGTCTGCTTCTTGACAACATCACAATGAAGTGTTAGAAGTTCTGTCATCCAGTCCTTCTGATCTCTCGAATTATTAGTTTTAAAAACTGCTTTATTATTCTAGAATCATTTTTCTTTTTCTCTGATTGAGGCAAAATGAGCCTCACCAACTTCAATAACCTTTTCACTTGAGATTGTCCTATTTGAAAATGTTTTTCTCATTTATTTTATTTTAGAAATGTGAAAAAATTGTTGAATAAATTTAAAAATTTTGTTATTTTCTTCAGGTTTACAATCAAAACAAATTGTAAAACAAAAGTTCATTGAATATCAAATAAGTCAACTTCTCTTTTAATCCTTGAAAAATTATATACATTTGAAAAGTGTATAGATTAATGATGATATAAGGCTTAGTCTGACTTGGGAAGGTAATGTGTTTCAGTTTAATTTGGGGAAGTAATTTATTTCTAGTTGGCATCTTGCGTCATTGATTCTGGTGTTTATTGATCTAATGAAGCAGCCGTCATGATTCTCTTCTGGAAATGTTCACTGGTTTCATCCCTTGTGAACACGTTTGGGTTGTGTAGTTTTTCATCAATAGATTTATAAGATCGTCTTCTGTGTAGTAGTTTACAATCTTCATATTCGAGCCGCCTTTTCAGGATTTCAACTCGAATTCTCCTTTGGTTTTAAGACGTTATCTAAAATTTTACATCTTGAACCCTCCTTTTATTTTTTTTCCTTATCATGCATTAAAGATTTTAGAAAACTATTTGCAAATAAAATTAACCCTGAGGGGCGGAATGAAATATGAAGATATCTCTCCACTTAGAAATCCATGTATGATTAGAATGGACTTTTTAGGTACTTAATGTAGGCCAAGGCTCATGGTTATGAAAAAATGGATAAATAGGCTCAAAAAAGTGTTTAAGGGTGATCGAACCAATGATCAATTCGTTCTATTGTCTTCAATCTTGCTTTGCCTAATTTGAATATGCAAATGCATCTTTTATTCTTCTTATTTTCCTTGGCGTTTCATGATCTTTGGGTGAATTGATTCTAGATCTTTGAATCGTCCGTCTTGAAGTATTTGATTTGTTTTCTTACTTATTTGTTCTCTTTTTTTCTTTTTTTTTTTTTTTCTCTTTTTTATTTTTTTATTTTTTTCTATTTATTTTTTTTCCTTTTAATTTTTTTCTGTTTTTCCTTTCTTTTTTTCCTCTTTTTTCAAGTTTTTCTGGTATTTCTTTTTTTTTCTTTTCAATATTTTTATGCCTTTTTTTCTATATCTTTCTTTCTTTCTCACTGTGTCGTCAACATGATTTGATCTTTGAGCATTTTGTATTTGGTTCGCCTTGCGATATCTTGTTACTTCTCACTTTATTTTATCATGAATCACTTCTGTAGTGAAATCTGGATTGAGGATCTTCACTCATGTGAGCAGATGTCCTTCACCTTTCCCTCCAGTGTGGAGGGTGATCCTTAGTTAGGGTTGAATTAGAAGAAAAAAGTATAGGCTTAAAAGGGGACAACAAGGGATATATTTATATATATATATATATATGAAAGGATAAATGAAACAAAGTCATTCATCATCTCAAACATGGAAGTCCTTGTAAAAGAGGTATCCCCGAGGGGATGAATATTCAGAATTAACCTTATTTACTTGAAAACAATGTAATTAATGCATGATAGAATTATTTCAATGATTCATTTCATTTTTTCTTCTTCCATTTGCTCATAGTATGCCCTAATTATTCAAATTCTCTTGGAAAAACTTGATCCGCAGCACTCCATCTTGTCTTTCTTGCAGGAGTGGTTCTTGTTATGCCCCTAGGATTTATCGAGGTTGGGAAATGAATGTTGGTTCCGTGTCTAGGAAGGGAAATGTATGACTTTAAAGATTAGGATTCTGAAAAAAAGGGAATGTTATGGAAAGGTTAGCTCTGTCTGGGAAGGTAAAAGTACATATTTTGGGGGCCTTGAGGAGGATAAGGGCATGGCTTTATTGTTTAAAAAAGAAATGATTCTTTCAGCATTGGATGGGGTATAGAAGGTATAATCTTTCCACTTGTAAAAAGTATGTAATTAATGGAGTAGTAAAAGAATCTTTAATTCATTCGATAGTCAAATAATTACGAGATTAAAACTTGATTTATTACTGATAACCTTGAGAAACTACATAAGTTCAATCAACAAAAATATTTATTGAGTATACAAAGAAAAAACAAAAACATGTTCAAACAAGATAATGTCAGTGCAATATGGTTTCACTGTGAATAAAAGGACTTTTTCCTGATAGGCACAAGAACGTCTTTAACTCTCAATTCTTTTCTAAGTACGAAGGGGTGACTTCAATTTACCTTAAAAATTCCGCGGGTTAATCCCAGGATCCGTGATTAATGCACGTTAAGATGCAATGTATATCATGCAATGTACGATGTATGGATGCTAATACAATATGTGAATATGCACTTGCAAATGAAAAGATTCAAAAATGAGTATGCAAAATGCAAAATGTAAATGCAACAAAGGAATTGATCCCAAAGTAATTGTCATAAAACAACTTCAAAAGAACACACAATGTCTCAATACACCGAGGCAGATGGAAACTTCAAATCACATCATATTGCTCAACTTCTTCAATTTTGATTAAAAATGCAAGGAAACAATCTTCTTTTATCCTTGGCTTGAAGGAAAATTCAAACGCTTCAACTTATTTTCCATAAATGCGTTTGTTGAGCGACCATATGTGACTGATATCATCCACTGTCTCGTATTGGCTATCATTGTTTCTTGATGACTTCAAACATATTATTTCTTTTCGGCTAGGTGTATCAACATCATCTTAGCACCCTTGAAAGGTTGATTTACTGCATCATTTGAGCTTCATGTATTCCATCTTGATGTCGCACTTCAATTGTTTCCTGGAGCACCCTTCTGGACAATCGATGCATTTTTGCATTTGTATTCTACCTCTTCAAGTGACATTGCAGTATTGAAAGTCTTCTAATGAGACTATTAACTCGGGAATCAAAACATTCTATGTCATGACATGTATGAAACATGTGTTAATTTCATGGTTATTATCTTATAATAACTTTCAAAGAACTCACAACGTCCCAACATGTCAAAGGAGATAAAATATTTACCGCTTCGTGTGGAATTGTCGTTTTAAAAACCTTCTAATTTTGATAAATACCTCGGGTATTATCAGCATGTTTATGAACAAAATAAAGCAACAAGACAAGGAAAAGATGTTAGAAAAAATAATAATCAAAAAGAGAAAATGTATGTTAGTGAAATATGAAAATATTAAATTCAACTGGTAAATGAACCATAAAATACAGTGAATAAAACACATAGAGGAAATTAAATCCCTAACCGATAATTTCTAATTCACATGCAATTATTCAAAAAGAATTTATCGAATAAATTAAAAAAGAAGGTTAGAGTTCATTTCTCCTTTGTGTACACATTTTTGGGTACCTACGGACAGAGTTTCAGCATGGTATCAGATCTGGTGGGTTTCTACAGTTTATATATACAGATTTTTGGTTCTAGGAGCAAAGGTACTCGATTTGTCCTTCTTGGTGCCCCCTTGGGTGAGCCAGACCCTCAATCCTCACCCATTATAGGTTTAAGCGGATCGAGTTCAATTCGAGAGGGAAAATTGCCCTATGCCTGACACGGAGAATAAATCCTCACGAAGACATAGGCATATGAACTGGAAGCTACTTGTTAGGCCTTACAGGGAGAATAAATTCTCACGAAGACGTCACTTTCACTCCAACTTAAAGGGAAAACTCGAGTATAGAGCTTATGTTATACATCGCAAGTGTCGTGTGTGAGGATAAATTCTTAAACCTTTGACAAATAACCACACTAAAATCGAACTAAAGTGAATCCAAGATTTTAATATCTGAAAATTAATAAAATACACACATTAGTATACAAGGATATAAAATAAAATAAAATAAAATAACAATTTAAAGGAATCAAAGGAATCATAAATTAAATAAAACTGAATTCTCAATTTCTAACTATAGAGACAATATATAATCAATTTAGGGATTGATCCACTAAGTCCCCAGCAGTGTCGCCAAGCTGTCGACACCGTTTTTCGTCCGAAAAGGGAAAACCTTAGTACGACTTGGGGTTTTTCTTTGAAAAGGTTTTGAAATGTTTTGGAGTCGCCATCGACCTCTTGAGTTAGGTAGGTCGAATACCTAAAAATTTTCTTTTAAAAGAGTTTTTAATAAAACATCATTTTAAAAGAGAAACCAGTCTACGTATAACCAGAGATTCATTTTTTTGTAATAAAAAAAGGTTCGGGGATCGATTACGTGTGGGGAATGATAAGAACCCTCACAACGCCCAAAATTGGTACCCAATCGATTATAAATTGTCTCTAATAGTGGAAATCTAATAATTCAAATACAAATTTATGTTACAATCCCATTATTTCAAATTCAACCATAATATTTTATTCAACGAGAAATTCTAAGGATAAATAGAGAATATTCTAATATTTCCAATCGAAGAGAAAATAATCCCTAAAATACTTTAGTACGAATATTTCTCTTTCCAAATGAAATAAAAAATATAATAATTTCTCCAATAATTCGAGATTAAAATAATTTGATTCGGCCACAGAAAGAAATTAAGGTAATTTATCCAAATTATATATAAATAGAAAAATCTAGTTACTTTAAGACAACATGTTCTTAATATTTTAAAATAAATATATATTACCCTTAATCCAATTATGTAATCGGTTAAGTTATGCTTATGAGGCTTTCAGGCGAAATTAATTAGGACTAAAATGAAAAAATATGTAAATAACATGCAAAAATTAAAATAAAATAAAAATAGGACTAAAGCACAAACAATCAAACCATCATGCTAAAATTGAAATAAAAATAAAATATACAAGTGACTAAAATAAACATTTTCAATATACTATGCTAATATTACAAGAAAGGAGAAATAAATAAAACATGGGCTAAATTAAAATAAATTAAAACTACGTAGCCGAATTAAAATACATAAAAAACACATTCGGGTTTGAAAAAATGCAAAAATAAAAGGGTTATTTCATAAATATTCCAATTTTTCTAACCTAAAATATGGTATTCGAAATAAAAAGGAAAATTACAAAATTAGTCCTTAAGTATTTTTAAAAGAATTAAACAACCACTACATATGACCAAACTGTAAAAGCATGCTAGAAATACAAGGACCATTCGAAAAATAACCCTAAAAATACATAACATACATAAAACTGGGTAAATCATAAAAACAGTCCCTACAGGTGACTAACATGCAAAAAACTACAAAACTGGGGGACTAAACCAAAATTAAACCAAAAATTAAATAATACACATAAAAAGGGATAAATATTAAGTTCGATCCCTACAGGTGACCATTTATAAAATGCACTAAACGTTGGGGATTTAATGTGTAATTTCCCCCTCATATTTCCTATAAATATCATCATTTTCCTTTTATTTTTTAAAATATTGTTAAAAGAGGGAGGGTCTCCACTCTCTCTAGAAAACCGGCGGGTAGCCAGTGGATTACCTTCGTCGGTCGTCGTGCTGTCTGCCGCCATCACCGCGTGGTCTGTAATAACCCGAGGAAAAAAACAATTTAAATTGGTGTAATTGGGTGAAATTAAGTGACTAAATTAAAATTTATGAAAACTTGTAGGCTATTTTCGAAGTAAAGGAAATTCAGGGACCAAGCCCTGAATTTCCCCTAAAACTGTCGATAGGATTGGTGTTATAAGTGTGTTTTCTGGTTTTAAACCAGAAAACACAAATGATAATTGCTCAAATTTCCTCCTCTTGTACCCTTACTTCCAAGCCCGTTTCTGACGCCGTTCGACCCCCAATCGTAAAATTGAAACCACCGTCGTGTTCATCTTCGACCTGTGAACAAAACCCAGTAAATCAATTATAGCGAAACGCTGCCAAACAAAGTGAATTTTGAGTCAAAGTCTCGA
Organism: Hibiscus syriacus; assembly: GCF_006381635.1. Classification (NCBI taxonomy): domain Eukaryota; kingdom Viridiplantae; phylum Streptophyta; class Magnoliopsida; order Malvales; family Malvaceae; genus Hibiscus; species Hibiscus syriacus. The sequence continues at coordinate 2,704,487 of NW_024063088.1, forward strand.
CGTTTTTTTAGCACTACCGCCGAGAAAATCTTAAATTCATCTCCGATCATTGATCGATTTTCGACACCTCCCGCACCATCGTGTTCCTTGTGCCATTTCGAGTCCGCCAGTGTCAACCTTGGTCTCCGTCGACGGCGGCGCGTGAGGAGGCCTCAAATTTGAACCGATCTTTGTACGTATCTCGAAATCGCTCAAAATAATTTTTAGAAATTTTTCCGTAATTTTTAGACCCCGGAGGAGGCCTCACGCGCCACACGCACCGCCGCAGGGAGAGTGAGTGGCTGAAAACCGGTTAGACCAGTTTCGACCTGTTTGAATCGGTTTCGACCTGTTCGAACCGGTTTCGACCTGTTCGAACCGGTTTGACAGGTTTGACTCGACCCGACCCGACCGTTGACCGTCCCAAATCCGTTTTCGAAGTCCGTTTCGTCAAATTCGAACTCGAAGGCCTCCAAATCGACGGTCAAAGTGGTTGACTTTGACTATGACCAAGAATTTAAATTTTTGAAAAGACATACTTTATGTTTTTTGACGTCCTGATTCCGATTTCACAATCCGTTTGGCCAAATTCAAACCCGAAATCCTCCAAATTGATATCAAACCCTGAAAATGCTTATATACTTAAGAATTTAGCTTTGAACAATTAAGTAAGATTTGGGGCTGATAAATTATTATTGTTTGAAGGTACAAGAGACTCTCCGGATCGTTCGACAGCTCGACCCAGCTCTTCTAGATCAATTAAACCACGTGTGCCAGTATTCACCCGTAAGACCCGTAAATTTTATGATTTTAGAGATTTATTTATGTTACCCATAAGTAATATAGTGTTATTATAAAATAGGTTCGAAAACTGTAGCAGAGCGTGGTGAAACCAGCAATCAGTAGATCTACTATTTGAACCTATTATCAAGGTGTGTTCCCTAATTATTACTGAACTGTTTTATTGGTTTTAATATGAGGTACACTGAGTTCTTTGGTTACTGTTTTATTCATGCACCAATTTAATGTGATGATTTATGGAATTTGTGTCACGGTGCAATTGAATTTTTGGATTGAATTACAATAGTATAGCTCTGATCAAGCTAATAAACAGAATGGGCCTAATGTGACTCTTGGGGCCCCAAGATACATTAGGTTGGCTTCCCTTGCTGTGTACAATGGGCTCTAGTCGAATAGTATGCTTCTCATTTTCCCTTTTTTATTTTAAATATATATATGTATTTGAAATGGAAAGAAGCAAATTTTTTTTTGCCTTAAACTGGTTTTTTTTTTTTTGCTTAAAAAAATCCCCTTTGTGTTACATTTCAATTGGGTTTTATAACCCTTTACAGTAGGTATTAACAAAATAAAAAACCTGACACGGGAGTGGTGACTAGTATGGCTGTGTCAGGCAATAGGGTATGGTGTTGGCAGGAACCTAGTCTGGATCGGGTCAGGTATTGGGTAAGATCCAGGTCTGGATCGGGTCGGGTCATGGGTAAGATCCGGGTCTGGCCTGCTATTATCTGGGCCTCTGTTGGGCTGAAAATTGGTGGTTACAACTGCCCCTCTTTGCTCGTTGCTGTGAAACAAGAATATAGCAAAGACTTAAAGCACCAATTTTCATCTGTTTGATCCATCAATGAAATTTTGAGTTCCAAGTTCTTCTTATTATGAACTTTGTTGAGTTAATCGATCGATGAAATAGCCAAGAAGGAGTGAATTGGCAATAAAAATTTTGGTGGAAGCTTTTGCAGAAAATAAAAAATATTTACACGTCGATTTAGAGTGGTTTGACTCTCTCAACCAAAGTCTACGTCCACTACCTTAGCTATCCACACTAAGGATTTTCCAACAAATTCACTAATTTGTTCTTTCTTTTGAGGAAAAGGAGTAACCTTACAACTCCCTCAAGAATTATACCCCAAATTCTTGAGAACACTCTCTCCTAAAGATAAGATTACAAATTTCACAAACTTACAAAAAAACCTCACAAGGTATGATGTTTGCACAATTCTAGAAAAAGAAGAACACTCAAGAATGAATACAATAGAGCACAAATGGTGTTCTTGAAAGAAAAATGAATATTGAATGAAAATAGGCTTGAAATGCTCAAACAATGAGTTTGATGCTTTCTCTTTGATTATCTCTCAATTCTTGTTTCTTCTTTCTTGTTGTTGATCAATGGCTCCTGAACTTGTTTAAATACACCTTGGATCACTTCTGAATGTTTTGGATCATTGGTGAAGTCAATAGAGTCGTTATTGTGTAATTATCATTTAAAAAATCTTTTAGGAGCGTAGGTGTATCGGTACACTCTCAAGGTGTATCGGTACACTCTCAAGGTGTATCGTTACACTCAGTGTAAAATTCAAATATTTTGACCGTTAGTTGACCTAGTGTATCGGTACATCCCATGTGTATCGGTACACTAATTACATTCTATGTTTCGGAGCCAAGAGTGTATCGATGCATCTGATGTGTATTGATACAAAAAATACATTCGATGTAGGGGGTGTATCAATACATACAAGAGTGTATCGGTACATCCCTTTGTAAAAAATTTTGGCCCGATTAAGGCTCGAAATACTTTGTAAAAATTATTTCAAAAATATTTTAAGACTAAAACACAATTTTACACTTAAGTAAGGTTTAAAATTGACGTTTGAAAACTTGGAGTAATATTTTTGTTATTCGAATAATTAAATCGAATATATGATTTAAAATTGAATAAATTCTTAAAATTCTATAATACTTAATTTGTTATATGGAAACATCAAAATGTTTTCAACAATCTCCCCCTTTTTGATTTAACAAAACATTTAAGTAATTTTAAGATTTTCTTTGAAAATTATTTTTTAATTCAATTTTGAAAATTACCTCCCCTTACTTTATTCTCCCCCTTTTTGTTAAATCAAAAAGACTCTATAAGACTTTTTAAACAAGGTTTTGAAAATTAGCCAATTGATATTTATATATATAGCTCAAGCTGCTAAGATCACAATCAAGATAAATTTTAGCCATTAGTCCATAATCAATATTCAAAATAATGTGCAATGGTAATTGGTCATATTTTAACTAAGATGAAAATGATGCAAAAATTAATATAAACATTAATTTCAATGTAACCATTCAAACCAAACCAAATTCAAATAACCAACATCATATATATATATATATATATATATAAACACTCAAGTTTAATCATCCAAACATCCATAACACAAAAATCCAAAAACATCCATAATGTTGTAACAATATATAAGTTCAAAGTCAACCTAAGAAAACAAATTAAGAAAAAGTTCTAATAATCCATTGGTGGATCGGGAGGTGATAGATGTGCCCGTATGTTAGCCACATCTCGTGTAAGCGCGTCGACCCTTTTGATCATAGCATCGAATCAATAATTCATCGCTTCGTTGTTAGCAATTAAATGGGACTCGATGGATGCAAACCTCATGTCAAGATTCTCCATAAACGATCGAAAGTATGGAGACATCTGACTCTCTTATTGTGTCGGCTCATCCTTGAGTACGTGATCATCGATATCGCGCATGAGTTCTTCAAGCTCTGGATCATCGTCCGTAGCCGGTACCGGAGGAGCTCATGAAGAGCTAGCTCCCGGTGTTTTCTCGGTGGATCGAACCCATTGATCCTTGTCCCCAGACCATCCTGATTTCTTCAATGTTGTAAAATTTATTTGGTTCTTTAGAGGGATGGCTACATCAAGCTGGACCCTCAGATTGGATTTGATAAAAAAAATTGCTAAGAAGATAACTGTAAACTAAAGTTTCTACATATTTGGAGGGAACGTTGTTCACAGTTTCTACTAGCTCACCAAAGATGATTTGTGGCAGATTTATTTTCTTTTTATTTTGGATACAATGTATCCTCCAAGTTCTAGTACTCTAAGCGTAGAATATCTACCTCCGGATGGTCTAAAGCACCAAGAGATGATTAAGTGAAGAAAACGCTCGTGATAGGTTAACAATGTACTTGCTAGCTTTGGCTCTATAAGGAGTGGCCATAATTTCTCTTTCATTATCTAATCTCGCGTTATCTAATCCAAAAATATTAGCGATTGTGTCGGAGTCAATATAGATAAATTGGCCTAAGAAATAAGACTGAATACCTACGGTTTCAGTACGAGACTCGTTTTGGACACAAACCACATTGGAATAGAAAATACAAACTATTTAATGATAAATGATAGGTTTGAGCTGAAACGTTTATCAAATTTCCACGATTGGAGGGTAAGAAGATATTTAAATTTTATATCGACCATGGCTTGGATTGAGGGGGTACGTTTTTCCCAGATTTTATATGAATGGAATAAATTAACATACCTATGGTAGAGTCAATATAGACAAATTGGCCTAAAAGATAAGACCGAATACATACGGTTTTAGTACGAGACTCATGTTGGACACAAACCGCATTGGAATAGAAAATGCAGACTAGTTAATGATAAACGATAGGTTTGAGCTAAAATAGTTTATCTAATTTCCACGATCGAAGGGTAGGAAGATATTTAAATTTCATATCGACCATGGCTTGGATTAAGGGGATACGCTCTTCCCAGATTTTATATGACTGGAATAAATTAACATACCTATGGTAGAGATTTTCTCTATGACCAGGTTGGTTAAAGCAAGAGTTTATAATAGTCATTTCTGGTTCGTTTGGATTTGGATTAGGAGGTGGAATAGAAGGTTGGTTTTGAGGTTGGTTTTGAGACCGACTAGAGGATGACCTAGGGCGTTTAGACATGATTAGAATTGGAATGGATAAGGTTACCTGCAATTTTAAAAACACATGTATGCAATATAATCAATCCTAAAACTCAATATGAGTCCGCAATAGTCAATGTTCTCTAAATAATATCCTAATGGGCAAAATTTGAAAACTATTTTGAAAACAATGTTTGAAAAATCATATTATGTATAGTTTTCATGAAAACAACATAATTAAATAAAAAACAACAATTTTAAAATCAAAACATTTTTTTCAAAAATTTTAAAAATAATTGACAAAATTGTGTGTTTTTGATGAAATTAGTTGAGATTATAGTTCTAAACTACAATCTAACAAATGCCCAATATATACTTCAACCTAGAACTAATTAAAACTAGTCCTAAGTTCAAAATATTAAAATATGGGTTATAGAAAAATTACCTTGAAAATTGGGATTGAGTGGAATGTAGTGTTGTTTGCACGAATTTGTTAGTCGTAGCAGGTTTAGGAGTTGATAATCAAGTAGATTCTGACTTGAAAGCATTGATTTGAAGCAATTTAGAGAGTAGTGTCAGAGAGAGAGGGATGAATGACAAGTGTTTAGGGGTTTTGTATTTTGGCTAAATGTGATATTTTAGGGATTTAAAGCCAAAAACCCGACGAGTGTACCGGTACACTCAAAAGTGTACCGATACACATTCAAGGAATGCATCAGTACACTATCATAGTGTATTGATACATAGTGAGGATGTATCGATACATATGTATCGATACACTGTGCACAAAAATGTTTAAAATCTGTATTTAAACACTCAAAATGCTAAATTAATTAGCTCTAGTGGTCTTGGCAACTCATATATCGAAAATTAACAATATTCAATCAATCAAATCTATCCTTAAATTTTATTTGAACATATTATTAATTTTCACTAAAGATCATAAACTCCCCTTAACTGTTAGCAAAGAATGCAATCAAAAGTGTTATTTTTATAAGCATTTTTCATATCTAATTAAAAGTGCTAAAATCATTTTAAACATTAAGTGGAGATAGGTCAGTTAAACCTAATTCTCTCCTAAGTGTCCAAAATCTTTCTTTATCTAAAGGTTTTGTAAAAATATCCGCTAATTGATGCAAAGTATCAACATATTCTAGAACTATATCTCCTTTTGCGACATGATCTCTAATGAAATGATGTCTAATTTCAATTTGCTTAGTTCTAGAGTGTTGGATGGGATTTTTAGTGAGACAAATAGCACTAATATTGTTACACTTGATAGGTGTGGTACTAACTTCAATTCCATAATCTAAAAATTGTTGTTTCATCCATAAAACTTGTGCACAACAACTATCGGTGCAAATGTATTCCGCTTCAGTGGTAGATAATGCAACACAATTTTGTTTCTTTGAAAACTATGAAATCAGCATATTTCCTAGGAATTGACAAGTACCTGAGGTGCTTTTCCTATCTATTTTGCATCCTCCATAATCCACATCAGAGAAGGCATGCAGGCTAAAGCTAGAGTCTCTAGGATACCAAAGTCCTAAACTAAGAGTGTCCTGAAGGTATCTAAAGATTCTTTTAATGGCTTTTAGATGTGATTCCTTAGGACATGATTGGAATGTAGCATATAAGAAAACACTAAACATACTGTCTAGTCTACTTGGATTAGATAAAGCAAAAAGTCAATCATAGACCTATATAATTTAACATCTACACATTTACACTCTTCATCTTTGTCAAGCTTTGTAGATGAGCTCATTGGAGTGGCTTGGGGTTTTCCATCTTCCAATCCAAACTTTCTGAGCATATCCTTGATGTATTTTTCTTGATTGATGAAGATGCCATCTTTTCTCTGCTTGATTTGGAGTCCCAAGAAAAATGAGAGCTCCCCCATCATGCTCATCTCGAATTCACTCTGGATTAGCTTACAAAATTCTTGGCAAAGAGCATCATTAGTATAACCAAATATTATATCATCAACATAAATTTGAAATACTAATACATCTTTACCATTTTGCTTTAAAAACAATGTAGTGTCAACCTTTCCATTTTAAAAAACCTTTTTCAATTAAAAAATTTAACAATCTTTCATACCAAGCTCTCAGAGCTTGTTTTAAACCATAAAGAGTTTTTGTCAATTTAAAAACATGATCTGGAAATTTTGAATCTTCAAAACCAGGAGATTGTTCCACATACACTTCTTCTTTTATAAAACCATTTAAAATTGCACTTTTAACATCCATTTGATATAATTTAAATTCGTTGAAACATGCAAATACTAATAACATTCTTATTGCTTCTATCCTAGCTACGGGAGCGTATGTTTCATCATAGTCTATGCCATCTTCTTGAGTATAGCCTTGAGCAACAAGTATAGCCTTGTTCCTCACTATATTACCACTTTCATCAAGCTTATTCCTAATACTCATCTAGTACCTACAGTAGATTTATTACTAGGCCTTTCAACTAATGTTCATACTTTACTTCTCTCAATTTGATTTAATTCTTCTTGCATATCCATAATCCAATTATCATCATCTAATGCTTCTTTGATATTCTTAGTCTCTATGCATGAAATAAATGCAACATAATTACATATATTTCTAAGAGAAGATCGAGTTGTTACCCCTTTGGATGGATCACCAATAATTTCACCATCCTTGACATAGTTGTATTCTCTTGGGTAAGAGACTTCCCTTTTTTCAATGGTTGGATTCTCGAGAGCATCGTGAGTTTCCTCATCTTTCACTTCTTTCTTAGATGATGGTTCTCTAACGTCATGTCCAATGTAATGTGTATTTACAATACCTACGTAATCATCAACACAAGAATCCTTCCTCGGAAGGGGATTATCATTGAAAACAACATGTATATACTCTTCTACCACTAAAGCTCTTTTATTAAATACTCGATAAGCTTTAGAATTTAAGGAATAACCCAGAAAAATTCCTTCATCACTTTTAGCATCAAATTTGTCAAGATTTTCTTTAACGTTGTTTAAAACAAAACATTTACATCCAAAAGGATGAAAATAACTAATGTTAGGCTTTTTATTTTTGAAAAGTTCATATGGAGTTTTCTTTAAAATTGGCCTAATCATTTTCGGTTTACAACATAACAAGTGGTATTTGTGGCTTCTACCCAAAAATATTTGGCAAATTGTTTTCACAAAGCATGGTTCTAACCATTTCTTTTAAAGTTCGATTTTTCCTCTCAACAACTCCATTTTGTTGAGGGGTTCAAGGTGCTAAAAAATTATGCCTAATACCATTAGAATTACAAAAATCAATAAATCTAATATTTTCAAATTCAGTACCATGATCACTCCTAACACTAGTTATGGAGTAACCTTTTTTGTTTTGGATTGCTTTTGAAAACATGATGAATTTTTCTAATGCTTCATCTTTATTACTTAAAAATAGAACCCAAGTATATCTAGAATAGTCATCTACCAATACAAAACAATATTGTTTTCCACCCAAGCTAGTAGTCCTAATTGGCCCAAAAAGATCTATATGGATAAATTGTAATACTCTACTAGTTGATACATCATTAATGGATTTACAGGAAGTTCTTTTTTGTTTTCCTTTAGCACATGCATCACAGATTTTATCATTATGAAATTTTAGCTTTGGCAATCCTCTTACTAAATCTCCTTGAATTAGTCTTTGTAAAACATTCATGCTAGTATGTCCTAGTCTCCTATGCCATAACCAACTATCATGTTCATCATTAGCAACCATGCACAAGTTAGTCATATTAATAGAATCTAAATGCACCATGTATATGTTTCCTATTCTATGACCAATAAGCATAATTGGATTAGATAAAATGTCAATAACTTTACAACCATTTGTTTCAAATAAGACATTGTATCCTTTATCGCATAATTGACTAATACTCAATAGATTATGCTTTAACCCATTCACATATAATACTTTTTATATCTGTATAGAAGAGGCATTACCTATACTACATATACCTTCAATGTAACCTTTTGAATTGTCACCTAAGGTTAACACTCCTCTATTTTTGTCGTTAAGATCTATAAATCGGCTCTTGTCTCCGGTCATGTGTCTTGAGCATCCACTATCAAGGAACCACGAATTTGAACTTATTATATTTTGTGCCTTGTAGCAATGCTCATTTTCTTATAAACATAGATTAATTTTTTATTTTTGTTACCCAAATTCTTTTGGGTCCATATTCATTAGTTTCTAAAATCCTATTCCCCTTGGGTATCTATTTGTGTAGAATATCCTTATCTTTAGTAGTAATGAGTTCTTTAGGAACCCATATACTTCTAATGATTTTTCTATTTGAGGTTCTTTGGGGACCTCTATGATTTTAGTTTTTAAAAGTTTTTTTAACAAAGTTGGATTTTGAACTTTCTCCGTTTTCAAAACGTTTTGGTCCAACACTATCGAAAGAAGCTTTAAGATCATCAATTTCTTTTTGATTATCATCATTGACCTTTGAAAGTAAATTATGAAAATAAAAAATTTTCTTTTCAAACTCATTTAGTTTGATTTGCAATTCATTAATTTTATTTTCAAGATCATTGTTGGTCTTGGATATGAGATTATTTTCGTTTTTCAATTTTGAAATATATTTCTTGTATTTTGAAAATAATTTCTCATAATCTGAAGTAAACCCAGTATATTCCTCTAGTAACCCATCAAAAGAATAATCTTCAAAATCAGATGAGTTAGGAGTTACCTGAGAATTCTCCTCGATGGCCATTAAGCACAAGTTTTCAACTTCTTGTTCCTCTTCATCGGATTGTTCATCATCACTCCATGTAGCCACGTGTGCCTTGTGCTTCTTCTTGGTTTTACCCTTCTTCTTCAATTGTGGACAATCTTGTTTGACATGCCCCAGCTTTTGCATTCATAGCAAATGATAGGGTCCTTCTCCTTTGATTTAGTTTTGAAGTCTTCATTTCTTTTGAATTTTCTTTCCTCTGTTGGGCTTCATTAGTTTTCTGAATCGTTTGTCAAATAATGTCATTTCCTTGTTATCGTCATCTTTATCTGAATCACTCTCATCTTTTGTAGAATTGAGAGAAACTCCAACGTTCTTCTTTTTCTCTGTCACCTTCTTTATCTCGTCATTTGTTTCGAGGTCTAACTTATTTTGAATCATCATTTCATGCGCGAGGAGAGAACCGATGAGTTCATCGAGACTTAAAGACTTTAGGTTTTTAGCTTTGATGATCGTCGTCTTCTTTGATTGCCAAGCTTTAGGAAGAGAATAAATTAACTTCCTCACAAGCTTCTCATTTGGAATAATCTCTCCATATGATTTGAGACCATTGACAATCACGGAAAATTTATCTGTCATAGCTTTGATGTCTTCATCCGGTTTCATCCTGAAATTTTCATAGCTATTAGCTAGAAGACTAATTTTAGATTATTTTACCTCGTTTGTGCCTTCATGAGTGACTTGTAGTTTATCTCATATCTCCTTGGTGGTTGTACAAGATGAAACTCTTCCGTATTCATCTGGTCCAAGAGCACAAAATATAATATGGATAGCCTTTGAGTTGAGCTGGAACATTCATGACTCTTCTTCACTCCACAATCTTGAATGAGTGGAAGGTATGATGTATCCGTCTTCCATGATATTCCATGCTCTCATGTCACTTGCTTAAATGAATTACCTCATTCTATTCTTCTAATAAGTATAATTAGCTCTATTGAAGAAAGGAGGCTTGTTGACGGGCATTGAATGAAGAACAAAGTCAAAGTTTGATGTGGAGGCCATTGATGACTTGAATATCAATATAACTCTTCTCGAATCGACTCAAGTTATGGTTAAACCTTCAAATAAGTGTAGCTCTGATACCAATTGTTGAGTTAATCGATGGAAAGAATAGCCAAGAGAGGGTGAATTAGCAATAAACATTTTGGTGGAAGATTTTGCAGAAAATACAAAATATTTGCTCAGCGATTTAGAGTGGTTAGACTTTCTCAACCAAAGTCTACGTGCACTACCTTAGTTATCCACACTAAGGATTTTCCAACAAATTCACTAATTTGTTCTTTCTTTTGAGGATAAAAAGTAACCTTACAACTCCCTCAAGAATTATACCCCAAATTCTTGAGAACACTCTCTCTCAAAGAGAATATTACAAATTTCGCAAACTTACAGAAAAACCTAACAAGGTAAGATGTTTGTACAATTCTAGAACAAAGAAAGAACACTCAAGAATGAATACAAAAGAGCACAAATGGTGTTCTTGAAATCAAAATGAATATTGAATGAAAATAGGCTTGAAATGCTCAAACAATGAGTTTTGATAATTCTCTCGATTCTCTCTCAATTCTTGTTTCTTGTTGTTGATCAATGGCTCTTGAGCTTGTTTAAATACACCTTGGATCACTTCTAAATATTGGGGATCATCGGTGAAGTCAATAGAGTCGTTATGGTGTAATTATCATTTAAAAAATCTGTTGGGAGCATAGGTGTATCGTACATTCTCAAGGTGTATTGGTACACTCAGTGTAAAATTCAAATATTCGACCGTTAGTTGACCTAATGTATCGGTACATCCCATGTGTATCGGTACACTAATTACATTTGATGTTTCAGAGCCAGGAGTGTATCGATGCATCTGTTGTGTATCGATACACAAAATACATTCGATGTAAGGGTGTATCGGTACATCCCTTTGTAAAAAATATTTTTGGCCCGATTAAGGTTCGAAATACTTTGTAAAAATTATTTCAAAAATATTAAGACTAAAACAAAATTTAACACTTAAGTAAGGTTTAAAATTGACATTTGAAAACTTGGAGTAATATTTTTTATATTCGAATAATTAAATAGAATATATTATTTAAAATTTAATAAAATATTAAAATTCAATAATACTTAATTTGTTATATCGAAACATCAAAATGTTTTCAACAAACATTTCACTCTTCTGTTCGGATGAGTTCTTCTCATTATGAACCCTTCCAATTAAATGTTGATCTACTCCCTCTGTGATGGTTGAGTCATGGTGATGCTGATCAAACTCCTTATGTGAGGGACTAGAAAAATGATTATGCTAATCCAACTCCTTATGTAATGGACGAGCAAAATTCGATGATGTTCCAACTCCTTGTGGGATGGAAACAAACTAAGGTTGAAAAATTAAGCACATAATTAGGACAATTTACTATAATCACTGAAACAAAACTAACAATTTAAGATCACATAAGAACCATAAAAGGAAAGATTAAAATCTAACCACGAAAACTCGAACAAAGACAGATACAAATAGATCTGATCACATCAGTAAATGAACCACAAAAGGGGATCAAGTTATTGAAAGACCACCAAAAAATCGCAATCAGACTCGAGCGACGTGAAAATATATCCACGAACTCATAATGTGTATCCAAATACAATTCGATTGTCCAAAGCAAGTAAGGTCAACAATATAACAGATAAGTGTTATCTTGATAAGTTACGGCGATGTCTAATAAACACTTAAAAAAGAATAGTGAAAACAATGACCAAACGACCGAAAAACGTGCCAAAAGGTAGAAGAAAACTTGTCATAAAAGAAAACATATCATTCAGACAGACATATTGAAAAATAAAATAAAATAAAATGACAACAAAGAATACCAGCAGTCGACTACCAACATTAAAGTTGGTGTCACCGCCGATCAACAAAGACAAAGAGAGAGAGAGAGAGATGACTTACTAATGGAAAAAACTAGAAGAAAAAACTAATGTTTGAAATATTTTATGAGTCCACATTTAAAAAAAATCTTTGACATGTTGGATTCTACTTAATAAATACGTATTTTCCTTAAAAGGACATTTATGCTAATTTATTAGACCCATTGTCTCCATTTATTTGTTTGATTTTCTTGGTTTTGTATTTGACGAAACATTGGAAAATAATGGAAACACAAGAACTCCATGGCTTGTTCTTGGTAGGCTCAACTTAATTTGCCAACAATTTTAAGCTGGCCTCATCACTATTTATTGCTCGTCAACAATTATCAGATTAATAAAATTAATATTTATTAAATATTTAATTTATGTAACAAAATCAACAGTTAAATATATATTAATATATACATTATTCTGATTGGACACCATAAAATATCAGATTAATTTAAGGATTTATATGTATAACAAGTACAATAATATTAACACAATAGATGTAGTTAAAATATCATAAAATTTGAAGCATAATACGATCTAACTCATAAACACTTTTATTTAAAAATTAAGAACACATTAATTTCTATGTTGTTGGGATGTCTCATTCCGATCTCTTTTTATGATATATTACAGTGACGATAATCTTAACCAATTAATTATGAACACATATATCTATGTCGGTGTTTAAACCCGTGACTTCTAGGGAGAATAACAAATTCTTTAACCACTGAGGTCAATTAGTTCATGCTTAAAAATTAATTTAATGTGTTAAAGAGAAATAAAATGTACATATTTAATTTTTTGAAAAAAATATATTAAATTTTAGATCTCTATTTTTGAATTTCTAGATTTGCCACTGATTATGAGTACAACACATATAAACCTTTTATTTTTAGGATAAAGTACATAAATAATCTCCCGACTATAAGAAATTACAAAATGATCACTAAACTATATGATATTATTTTGTTGAGTCCCTCAACTGTTAAAAGTTATAAAATGTTCACCCGATGATTCATATGTTTCAAATTCATTCTTTTCCGTTAAAAATTGATGATCATCTTATCAGGACGTTAACTTGTTGATTGTGTTATGATAAAATCTAATCTCATAATCATTTGAGTTGTAATTTGTAGATCGACTCACCATTTACATTATGTCGTTGAGTCAGTGCTTGAAATATTATGACGACGAGTCAATGCTGGAAACCAACAACGATGTCAATAGACATTATTAAAATATGATATATTATATCCCAATCAACAAATTAACTTGCAATTCAGATGATCGTCAAATTTTTAACGAAAAATGACGAATTTAGAACATATGAATAGCCAGATGACTATTTTGAAACTTTTAATAGTTTGGGGACTCAATAAAACAACACCCTATAATCGAAGGACTGTTTTAAAACTTTTAATAATCGAATGACTCAACAAATCAATATCTTATAGTTGGGGAGATCATTTATGTACTTTTATCCTTATTTTTAACTAGAAAAGTGGATGTTATCTACTTAAAATACCAATTAAGTGCGGGATCATTGATAATTGGAAATCAATTTATTTAATTAATCCAGCCTGCCCATCTGCAGCCCTCTCCTTACAATTAATCAAAGGTATCTTTTACAGGTAGCATGGACCTGGCTACTCCCAAGTTAATGCTGAATAACTACTTCATGAGAAGCAACCAATAGCTTACCGTAGAAACTCAATGATCAAGCTCTATGTTCTTTCCTTTCCATGTTAGTCATTGCATCTTTTCTTGACCCTATGATACACGATGATAGGTATTCAAACATAGAGGCTAAATATTGAAGATAAGGATGGGTTGTAAACGGGATAGATGTCCGGAAATTTTAATTTTTCATATAATCTAGCTATTCATTCTTTATTTTTTATTGATGGATCAAATTTTATAACTTTAAATTTTTTAGGGTAAAGTACACAAATAGTCCCTCGATCATAGGGTATTACTTTATTGAATTCTCCAACTATTAAAAGTTGCAAAATGATCCTTAGATTATAGGGTGTTGGTTTGTTGAGTCTCTCAACTATTAAAAGTTACAAAATAGTCATTCGACTATTCATATGTTCCAAATTCATCCTTTTTTGTTGAAAAATTGATGGTCTGAACTAGACGTTAATATGTTGACTTAAATTTGATATTCTGAACTGCTGTCGGTTTCCAGCTGAATTTTCCAGCCTCCCGAGTTCCACACTATTCTGAGCTGACGCCAGACAGAATAGTGATTATCCTGTAGGCTAGCTCCGACAGACGATTCACAAGAGAAAATTCGCCCAAAAACCAGAGAAAAAAAAGTCTCTAGGGTTTAATAAAATATTATAAAATCAAAAACAATCCAAAAAGCAGTCCACAAGCCGGACTGTTATAGCAAAAAAATCGTCTTTATTCGAATTTTGCCAAAAATAGCAAAATCCCGAAAATCACTCTAAATTGAAATTCGAAATAAAATAAGCAATCTCCCAAAAATCCGGCCTAAATCGGATTTAAATTGACTTCCTAATTAACAATCGAAATATTACCATAAATAGTAAAAAATAACTAAATCTAGTGATTCGGAGGGGAAAACGGCAGAATTTGAGGTTGAAAAAAAGGCCACATGGAGCGTAGCTCGATGTGGAGAGCGTGCGCGTCGAAAAGAGCTTTCCGGATTGGGGTCTTATGCGCGATTCTGACACCTGTAGCCAAAGTTATGCAAAAGACTGAAACATACTCAAAACGACCCCAATGAGGAACATGTCACAATCAATTCTCGCCTTTGCGCTGATCTGCCAACTCATGGTATCTCAGCGCCATCAACGTGCAATCTGACAACTCAGCATCATCTGTCTCGGATCCCCCTGCATCATGAGCCCCTCAAGAACACCCCACAGTTCGGCTTCCAATGGTATGCAATTACCTATTCGTTTTGCAAAGCCCCTTAGCCATTACCCTTTGTGGTTCCTTCGGACTCCCCCGCAGGTTGCTTCCCTCGATATTCTGTTCCTTGTGCCATTTGTATTCATTTTGACCCACGGTTCCTGAGGCAGGATCCACGTCTCCCTTTCTTGGTTCGTGTTCCGAGTATTTCCCCCGTTTGGTAGGGTTCTTACTCTTAGATATCTCCTTCGTTATTCTCATGGCTTTCTCTGAAACAGTCTCGTGCTCAGCCATTTCAGGATCAAAGGTGATTCTATTTCTCCTTTCCCACAGTGCCCAAAGAATAGTTCCAAATAGTAGGCCAGTCGTTGCCTTCCATCTCCAGTTCGTTGATGTTTGTCAAGTTATCATTTATTTTAAATCTATTTTTGACGAAATTTGAATCACAAGCTCCTCAATAATTATAGAATACTCATGTATATTCAATTTATTCTTTTGACAAAAAAAAAATCATTTAGTCTCTCAATTTTACATGATTTTCTTGTTTCTCTAAATCATCTTTTGCTTTAAGTCTATTTTTGACTAAATTTGAATCACATGACCCTCTACCACCATAGAATATTTACGTAACTTCAATTCCTCTTTTTAACAATAAAATTTCTTGTTTTTCAATTTAATATCTTAACTTTGTATTTTAAAATTTGATTGCAATTCTTAGTAAATTCTTTCTTCTCCACCAATTCATTGATTTCTTTATACCCTCATCAATGCTTTACCCTCAAAAATCCCTTTTTCCAAAATAATGTTATAAACTTATTGTGTATATTTAATTTATTAAATACCATTATAAATCTTATTAAATAATGTTATATATGATTATAGAAAATTGTTTAAATTTGAACCAATTTGTATCATGTTGTTATAAATAATTACATTTAAATTTGAATAGAAACTAAGAAATAAATATATTTGATTTGAATAGACTCAAAAAATTCAATAAAATTTGAATGATAAAATGGTGCTCGTAAAGTTGAATAATTTAATTTTTTAATTTGGCTCGATTGAATACTCACCCTAAAACTAGGCTCTAAAAACAAGTGCATATATATATATATATTAGGTCAAAATCTTCTATTAATTTTTGTATTATACATCATCACTGAAAAATAAAATTTTGTTAGGTTAACATTTCTGTTAATTATTTAACAGAATATGATAAAAAACTAAAATATGATATTAAGTATAATTTTAAAAATTAAATAATTAAATAATTAAAATGAAACTACAAGAATAAGTGAGTGAGTGAATAACTCTATAAATACCACATGTCATGTAACTTTTGAGGTAAAAATAAGTTTTTCTTTCTTTCTTTGATTATCATGTGCACACAATTTTAACTTTTAATAAATATTTTTTGTTTATGCTCAAAATAATTTACGCTTTTATCTTTACCACTTTTAAATAAAATGATAAACTATATTGTAAGTCATCTGTAATTTTACTTTAGTTTAATTTAGTGTATATTTGTTTTTTTATTCAACTAAAGTAATGTGATATAAATTCAGTAGTTTCGTATGCAGGAATCCAAGCAAAAGATAGACAAATCTGCAGTGTGTTTGTAATAGTTCTCTAGGCTTATTATATGCCCATAGTATTTTTATTGTTTATGAAGATTGAATTTATTATTATCGTGATTTACATGTTTATATTATAATAATGTTACTGAATAATATTATATATTATTCTAAATGCCATGATCGATCACTATTGTGGGAATAATAATAAATAAGATTATTATGAAATTCGATGATTTCATGAGATGAATATATGTGTATGAGATACAAGTCAAAATCATATGTATTTGTTAAAAATAAATATTAGATCGTCCAATTTTGAGATTAATACATGGATCAAAATTATAAGATAATTTCTAGCAACTATCTCACTAGATCGTTAGACCTAAAATTACTATAGTTCTCAAATGTTGGTGTATGAGCTAGAGATGCTTGCTTAACTAGCTTCTTGCATGTAAAACCTCTCATCTGCATTAATATCAGTTAGATTGTTAAGAGCTAGTTGAGGAGGTTATAAGTTGTTGAAGCTTCTTAGATTATCTTTTACCAATTGTATAAATAACCTCTCTATGGTTGAGAGGGATATGAAATGAATGAATAAGTTTTATGTATTTCAGTTTCTTTCTTGTTTTCTTAATCTTGTTTCTTTACAACAATCGTTGGTCACTATAACAAGATTATAACATGGTATCATTCGCCAAAATCCTGGAGCCTTTTTCGTTATCCGCTGCTTGTTCTTGCTTCAGTTTTCTCTTTCGTGATGCATGGAAGATCGTTCTTTTTCGGTGGCTATAGTTGTTGATAGTATGGTTTGCTGAAGATGGTTATAAGTCATGCAGTTTTGTCAGTTGGTGGTAAGGAATATTCTACTCATCTTCTTATTGGTGTGCTTGCTTAACTAGTTTCTATGGCATCCTCTCCGGTTAGTTTGACTGTTCAACATATTCCTAAGCATGACATTGTGAAATTGTTTGAGATCACTTATCTTTTGTGGAAACATCAAGTAATGTTGATTATTGATGGATATTGTTTGTTAAAATATGTATCTACTGATATTTCTGCTCCTAGTGAGTTTGTCACGAATGATTCAGAGCAAGAAGAAGAGAATCATGCTTTTATGGTTTATAGGCAGTAAGATAAACTATTGGCATCTTAGCTCTTAACCACTGTGTGTACAGAAGTTCTCCCTTATCTAACTGGTCTCACGACAACTCTCGCCATCTGGAGTGCTATTTCAAGACTCTTTAGCGCAAGATCTAGTGCAAAGATATCTGCTATTAGGCATAGTCTTCATTCACAAAGGAAGGTTGGTTTGATAGTAAGTGAATTTTTGGCAAAAGTTAAGTCTATTTGTGATATGCTGAATGCTACAGGAAGTTTAGTAACTGAACAGGAGCATGTTAGTATGTAGATGATATCATTATCACATTAAGCTGTGGAGAAGAAGTTCAGAGTATGATTAACAAACTTAACAATCAGTTTGCCCTAAAGGATCTTGGGGCCTTAAGTTTTTTCTTGGGATTAAGGTATGTCGAAGCTGATGTGGTTATCCTCAGTCAGTAAAAATATATACGTGGTCTCTTGTCTAAAAGTGGTCTAGAGGATGCTAAAGGACTTCCTACACCTATGTCACACTGGAGTACCAACTGAGGATGTAGCTTATTATAAGAGTATTGCTGGTGCCTTGCAGTATATTGTTATCACACGACCAGACATTGCTTTTGCAGTGAATAGGGTATGTTATTTTATGCAAGCACCGTGTGATGTCCATCTTCAAGTCAGTAAAGTGAATACTAAGATATTTGCAGGATACTGTTGATTTTGGTCTTCAGTTTTTAGCATCTACTCGATTGTCCTTAACAGGATTTGCTTATGTGAATTAGGAATCAGATACAGATGATAGATGCTCGACCTCGGGTTACTGTATCTATTTGGTGATAATTTGGTTTCCTGGAGCTCTCGTAAACAACAAGTAGTTGCTCAATCTACGAAAGAAGCTGAGTATCAGAGTGTTTCCTGTGCTACTCTGCTGAGATGGTTTAGCTTGAATCACTGCTAAGTGAGATGCATGTGACCGTTCATGGAAAACCTGTCATGTGGTGTAAAAATTATATGTTGTAGCAGTCTGTGCCAATCTGATTCTTCATTCCAAGTTCAAGCATGTTGCTTGATATGTTCTTTGTTAGGGAGATGTTGCTGCTGGTAAATTGTCTGTTCAAGAGGTTCCTGCTTTTGAGCAGGTTGCTGATGTCTTAACTAATCCATTGTCTGCTCCTATGTTTCTTAAACATAGAAACGATTGCTTGTATCTCAGATTCAAGACAAGTCTTTGATTTCAAGGGTTGAGGAGTATGTCGAATGAGCTTTTTTTTAAACGAGGAGATGTGTTGAAAGGTGTTGATTAGTAGAAGAGTTTGTAGTATGGAGAATGTTGGTGCATGGTCTTGCATGTGTTAAAGGATGTTAGGGAAAGTCAGTAGTAAAGTTTGCAGTAGGGGAATGTCAGTGTATGAGCTGGAGCTGCTTGCTTAAATAGCATCTTGCATGTTAAACCTCTCACGTGCATTAATAGCAGTTATGTTGTTAAGAGTTAGTTAAGGAGGTTATACGCTGTTGAAGCTTCTTGGATGATCTTTTATCAATTGTATAAATAACCTCTCTATGGTTGAGAGAGATGAAATGAATAAGTTTTATGTATTTTCAGTTTCTTTCTTGTTTTCTTAACCTTGTTTCTTTATAACAATCGTTGGTCACTATAACAAGATTATAACATCAATATGAGGGACATTATTTTTTTTACATAATGAAATGTTGTCTTTAACTAAACAATTATAAAGATTTTGCTTGAACATAATAAGAATCATGTAGTGAGAGAACGTGATTAAAATAGAATTTATCTATCTTACTATAAGAGACATATCTTTGGACTCCTCTATGATTAAAAATGAGAAAGGTATGATCGTGCTCAAATAAATTGATAAAATTAACATCATTTGTTTATTTAGTCCAATTGATTTTTGAGAAATTAAAGATTTAACGATATAAGGTTGTCTTTTTTCGTGTCTTATATTCTATCAAGATATTATGTGTAACACTTCCTTCTCGAATCCGATCATCCAAAATTAATTAGTTTTGGGGTATTATTTTATGAGACAAATTATGTAATGAGATATATTGAGATTGTCTTGGATCAAGATTCACGAGATTTTCACTTTAATTTGGTATTCATGATGTTTGCTAGAGGTTACTTATGATTTGTAGAATTAAATTGGATTTAGGATTACCGCTTATGTTATTTGAACGTATATTGTTTGAGAGATCATTTGATTCGTGCACGCACACATATATATATATGAAGGAGTGTAATAACTCAAATCATTTGAGTTAATAATATAACTTTAAAGTGACAATCAAGATTTAGG
Source organism: Hibiscus syriacus (assembly GCF_006381635.1). NCBI lineage: Eukaryota > Viridiplantae > Streptophyta > Magnoliopsida > Malvales > Malvaceae > Hibiscus > Hibiscus syriacus. Next base: position 2,724,749 of record NW_024063088.1, read on the forward strand.
TTCAATCAGGTGTCAATCAAGATTTAGGCTCAATCAGATGAGAATCAAAGTGAATTACTTGTTAAAAATTAGGTATTTGAATTAGAAATCATATAGGAGGGACCAAAAGCATAATTTTCCCTTGAGTGAAATCAAATTAGATTTCTCATTCAATGTCTGAGAGAAAATGTAAGATCTAGAGGACATTAATTTAGGGGTGATATCATATTATTCCTTTATCCCTTACTTTCATCGTTCTTCAATTCTTCTAATTTAACTAAACCAAAAGCATTGGGAGAGAAAGGATTAATTTTTGGAGTCTAATCCATTATCAAGGGTTGAGAAGGTAATGTTATCTTCATCATCCTTAGAACTTCAAGAAATCATTGTCCGTAAAAGAATGGCATCAGATAGTTAGGGTTTAAGATTCAGAAGCTCTACCAATGAGTTTAAATTCATTTTTATGCTCCAAATTAAGAGTTCTACCTTCCATTTACCTTTTGTTTATTATGATTTCATTTTATTATTTTGATTAGTTAAAGAGTTGAGAGTCTTCTAGAGCCAATAGAAGGAAAAATTTTGAAGAGTGAATCAAGAGGTTTTTCTCTGTGTTTTGTTTGAAATATTTTTTTGGCAAAATGCCAAAAATAGCCCATAACGTTTATCAAAATAGTCATTTTCGCTCATATTATTTTTAAGAGCATTTTGAGCTCCAAAGTTTCACTTTGGGGCAACAAGCTACCTCTATAGATGAAACCTATTAGTTAACACACGATTAATTCTCCAAAAATAGGAACCTTTTTAACCCAAATGAAACGTTGAGGGTTAAAATGCCTCAGAAAAAAAGAAAAAAGTGATTATTTGTGTCAAATGCTAGAGGCCTTTTGCCCTAAAATTAAACGTTGGGGGCAAATGTTCCAAAAAAAAATAGAATAGGAGCAAAATGACCGTTTTGATAAACGTTGGGAGCTAATTTGGACATTATGCCTTTTATTTTTTACATAATGTTGAAATATTTTGAAAGAAATCGCTAATTTTATTCAAAATATGAATATCCTAAATTACAATAAAGATTTACAACCATAATCGTAATTAAGAACATAATTAGGACAATTTACTATAATCATTGAAACAAACTAGCAACTTAAAATCACATAAGAACCATACAAGGAAAGTTAAAATCTAACCAAGAAATTCGAACAAATATAGATACAACAGATCTAATCACATCAGCAAATAAACCACAATAGGATCAAGCTACTGAAAGACCACCGACAAACTGCAAATCAGACTCGAGTGACGTCTAATCAACCCTTAAAAAAATAAGTGAAAACAATGACTAAACGACCAAAACATGTGCCAAAAGGCAGAAGAAACTTATCATAAAGGCAAACGTGTCATTCAAGCAGACTTATTGGAAAAAAGAGAAAATAAAATGACAATAAATAATATCGACAGTCGGTAACCAACATTAAAGTTGATGCCACTGCTGATCAACAAATACAAAAAGAAAAAGAGATAAACGCTTACCAATGAAAAAAAACTAGAAGAAAAAACTAATGTTTGAAATATTTTAAGAGTCCACATTTAAAAAAAAAATCATTGAAATGTTGGATTCTACCTAATAAATACGTATTTTCTTAAAAGGACATTTATGCTAATTTATTAGACCCAATGTCTCCATTTTTTTCTTTGATTTTCTTGGTTTTGTGTTTGACGAAACATTGGAAAATAATGGAAACCATGAACACCATGGCTTGTTCTTGGTAGGCTCAACTTAATTTGCCAACAATTTTAAGCTGGCCTCATCACTATTTATTGCTCGTCAACAATTATCAGATTAATAAAATTAATATTTATTAAATATTTAATTTATGTAACAAAATCAACAGTTAAATATATTAATATATACATTATTCTGATTGGACACCATAAAATATCAGATTAATTTAAGGATTTATATGTATAACAAGTACAATAATATAATACAATAGATGTTGTTAAAATATCATAAAATTTTGAAGCATAATACGATCTAACTCATAAACACTTTTATTTATGAATTAAGAACATTAATTTCTATGTTGTTGGGATGTCATTCCGATCTCTTTTTATGTATATTACAGTGACGATAATAATGCATATTTATGCATTGTGAGGGGGGGGGCAGATGCGCAAAACGGAATAATTGTATCCTTATTATTTTAGAAAACATTAAAAATTAGTTTTTGTGATACATCCAAGGTAAATATAAGTTAGTATTTGTTCAAATAATCTTAACCAATTAATTATGAACACGTATATCTATGTTGGTGCTCAAACTCGTGACCTCTAGGGAGAATAACAAGTTCTTTAACCACTGAGGTCAATTAGTCATGCTTAAAAATTAATTAATGTGTTAAAGAGAGAAAATGTACATATTTAATTTTTTTGAAAAATATATTAATTTTAGATCTCTATTTTGAATTTCTAGATCTGCCACTGATTATGAGTACAGCACATATAAACACTTATTTAGGGTAAAGTACATAAATCTCTTGACTATAGAAATTACAAAATGATCACCGAACTATATGATATTATTTTGTTGAGTCCCTCGACTATTAAAAGTTACAAAATGGTCACCCGATTATTTATATGTTTCAAACTCATTCTTTTCCATTAAAAATTGACTATCATGATTGGACGTTAACTTGTCGATTTTGTTTTGCTAAAATCTAATCAATCATTTGAGTTGTAATTTGTGGATCGATCACCATTTACATTATGTCGTTGAGTCAGTGCTTGAAATATTATATTGTCGAGCCAGTGTGAAACCAACTACAATGTCAGTAGACATCATTAAAATATGATTTATCATATCTCAATCAGCATGTTAACTTCCAGTTCAGGTGATCGTCAAATTTTTAACGAAAATGGATGAGTTTGGAACATATGAATAGCCAGATGACTATTTATAACTTTTATTAGTCTGGGGACTCAACAAAATAACACCTCATAATCGAGGGACTATTTATAGTTTTAATAAATCGAATCAACAAACCAATGTCTTATAGTTGGGAGATCATTTGTGTACTTTGGTCCTTATTTTTAACTCGAAAAGTGGATGTTATACTTAAAACACCAATTAAGTGCGGGATCATTGATAATGGGAAATCAATTTTAATTAATCCAGCCTGCCGATCTGCATCCCTCTCCTTACAATTAATCAAAGTATCTTTTACAGGTCGCATGGAGCTCGCTACTCCGAAGTTAATGCTGAATAACTACTTCATGAGAAGCCAATAGCTTACCGTAGAAATCAATGATCAAGCTCTATGTTCTTTCCTTTCCATGTTAGTCATTGCATCTTTTCTTGACCCTATGATACACGATGATAGGTATTCAAACATAAAGGCTAATATTGAAGATAAGGATGGATTGCAAACGGGATAGATCTCCGGAAATTTTAATTTTTATATAATCTAACTAGTCATTCTTTATTTTCTATTGATGGATCAATTTTATAATCTTAATTTTTTTTTAGGGTAAAGTACACAAAGTCCCCCGATTATAAGGTATTGCTTGTTGAATTCCCCAACTATTAAAGTTACAAAAAGATCCTTCGATTATAGGGTGTTGGTTTGTTGAGTCCCTCAACTATAAAGTTACAAAAATAGTCACTTAACTATCATGTTTCAAATTCATCATTTGTTAAAAAACTGATGGTCGTGAACTGGATGTTAACATGTTGACTAAGATATGATAAGTCGTTTGCGATTTCGAGACCAAATTTTATCATATCCTAGTCAACAGGTTAACCATCAAGCTTTATTATCGTCAAGATTTTAATGGAAAATGACAAGTTTGAAACATATGAATGTCATGTGACTATTTATAACTTTTAATAGTCGGGGGACTCAACAAAGCAAAACTTATAGTCAAAAGATCATTTGTAACTTTAATAGTTGGAAAACTCAACAAAGTAACACCTTATAGCCGGGAGACCATTTTATGTATTTTATCCAATTTTTAATATAACTTTCTAAAAGTTTATATCCGTGACAATTACCACAAATATATAGAGAGAACACTAGTTCACATCAGTTTCATATGCAGGGAATGGAAGGTAGTGGTTGCTGTCAAAAGTCTAGTCATTAGAAAACTTTCGACCTCAACTATAAAAGCAAAGTAAACTGGATTTAGTTGCAACATTAATTGTTGCAATTTATTAAGCATCTATACTTTGCAAGAAGTAAACTGTGAAAAGGAAGTCATCCCCTAAATTTTAGGAGAGGACGTACGTATGAGGGACAAAAATTAAATTTTAATATAAAATATAATTTTTTAAGGACGATAAATGTCCCCACTCTCTTTTCCCTCTCTAATGATAAACATTCAAAAGTCTGATTTTTTATCTATTCGATAATGTTTATATAACTATTCAAAAAAATAATGTTTATATAAAAAATTATATAATGTAAAACTCTTTAATCATGTATTAATTATGAATATAAATAAATGATTGAATTAAAAAAATTGTCTTTAATATATATTTGATCTTCACACACTCTTATGAGTTTTGAAGTATTTATTTATTATTTTAGACAATGGTCATATTAGCGTTATTTTTCGTTGTAAGAACCAAGTGATTAAAAAATTTGTTGTTATTCTTTGAGATAGATTTTGTGTTGAAGCATCTTATATGCAAGGGTGTAAACTTTCATTGTCAAAAAAAGTTAAAAGTCTTTGAACATACATTATCTTATATTTACCCATGTATCAGAAGAAAAAAGAGTTAAAAATTAATTTATAATTTTTTTTATAGTTTTAATAATTTATTAATATAAATTTTGATACGTTAATGAGCGCATGTCGCGTTATTTTTGTTCTTTAAATTTATTTAGAGTGAGTAAATATAGAAAATATTTCGTTATATAAAATTGTATGTTATTTTCAAATTTTGTGCCAAGATTCAACTTATTTTCTATTTTCCAATACATGTTAGGCTTCACCCTCTTTGAGTAAGTTGATATAATTGAGGTGCAAATTTTAAGGTGTGGTTATTGTTGGCATTTATTTTAGCCATATCACTGAAGGTTAGCCAACATTTTTAACCCCAACTACTGCATCTACAACCAGAAGAGGGGGCTCAGGCAGCACATTAATGGACCTCAACTGCTCTCATCATTCCCATTAATGCAATGCCCCAACTACACCAATGGTGTGTTCCTATAAGTATCTTCACACTTTAACCTCCTCTTTCTATCTATCAAAACACTAGTTTTCTCTTTCCTCTGAGGGAAAAAAGTAACAAATCATCAAGGACATGGGCGCCGGAGCAGTGAACAAGGAAGAAGAGGTGTCCAAGGTGAAAATCACCGGAAAAACCCACGTGAAGCCTGGGAACATTATAGGAAGAAAACAATGTCAATTGATCACATTTGATCTCCCATATCTGGCATTCTACTATAACCAGAAGTTGCTGTTTTACAAGTGTGAGGGGTTTGAGGAGAAGGTGGAGAAACTCAAGGATGGGCTGAGGGTGGTTTTGGAGGAGTTTTATCAGCTGGCAGGCAAGCTTGGAAAAGATGAAGAAGGGGTTTTCAGGGTCGAACACGACGACGATATGGATGGCGTCGAGGTGTTGGAAGCCGCCGCCGAAGGGATCGCTGTCGATGAACTCGAGGCTGATGAAGGCACGAGCTCTCTCAGGGACTTGATACCCTACAATGGTGTTCTCAACTTGGAGGGCTTACACAGGCCTCTGTTGTCTGTGCAGGTAAGATATATTTCTTAAACTTTTTGCTGTTGGTTCATTAATTAATTTACTTTGTTTTGCACCATTTTTGCTCCGATTGACTAATTGGTGGGTCTAATTTTTGCACGAAGTTTTCACCAATATGATTATTACACATTCATTCAAGTTAATGGTGTAAACCAATGCCCCCATTTTTATTACCAAGAATGCATGAAGTTTTATTGGCTTTGGGACCCATGAACATCAGTGCTCCTAGGCCTTCACTTCATTAATTATCTGCCACTGGCCAGCGGCGCAGCTGCACAGGCCACGTGAATTTTCAATCGTCTCCATCATAGATTTAAATATTGATCCCTTATCAGAATAGTGATCACTATGTAGTGATAATAATAACGATGTTAATATTTTACGTTCACCATCACAATAAATATAACACAATTGAAACTATGATTGCAACCGTACAGTTAACGAAGTTGAAAGATGGAGTGGCAATGGGGTGTGCGTTCAACCACGCCGTCCTCGATGGAACCTCGACCTGGCATTTCATGAGCTCCTGGGCTCAAATCTGTGCTGGCTCCAACTCAGTTGCTGTGCCACCGTTCCTCGAGCGGACCAAAGCCCGAAACCCGAGTGAAACTGGATCTCTCGCTCCCACCCAACCCAATCGCTGCCTCCAACGGCGGTGCACACCAACTCAGGGAGAAACTCTTCAGGTTTCCCGAAGCTTCCATCGACAAGATCAAGTCCAAAGCCAATTCCAACCCACCATCCCCAGCCTCTAAACCATTTTCCACTTTTCAATCTCTAGCCGTCCACATTTGGCAACATGTCACCAAAGCACGTAACCTCAAACCCGAAGACTACACAGTTTTCACCGTTTTTGCAGATTGTCGTAAAAGGGTTGACCCACCCATGCCGGAAAGTTACTTCGGCAACCTCATACAAGCCATCTTCACCGTCACGGCTGCAGGGCCATTGTTGGCGAACCCATTGGATTTTGGTGCATTAGTCATACAGAAAGCTATCGAAGCACACGATGCAAAGGCCATCGAGGAACGTAACAAACAGTGGGAAGCCGCTCCAAAGATTTTCGAGTTCAAAGATGCCGGTGTCAACTGTGTGGCTGTTGGGAGCTCTCCGAGGTTTAAGGTTTACGATGTCGATTTCGGGTGGGGAAAACCGGAAGGCGTGAGGACCGGATCCAACAACAGGTTCGATGGGATGGTTTATCTGTATCAAGGGAAGAGCGGAGGAAGGAGCATTGATGTGGAGATCACCTTGGAAGCTGGAGCAATGGAGCAGTTGGAAAAAGAGAAGACTTTCTCATGGAAGTCTAGTTTTTTTTTTCTTCTTCTTCTTCAAAAGGGTGCCATTTTCACATTCATTCTGATCATTTAGAAAGCTTTTTTCGATTAAAAAAATGAATTGATCTCTATGAATGTGAAATAATTTCCACCCCTGAATAATTTCTATGTTTCTTTTAGAGTGTTGAAGGTAAGGTTTAGGGCAGAGTTGGCTTCACTTGTTAGTGTGAGGTAAGAGTTTTAAGTTTGGATTGACACGTGTTATTAATGCTTTGTGAGTGTTTTTTTAATGGAATTTAATAATTGGTTGGAATTCTTCCATTGGACAGTATTAACATATGCAGTTTATTAAGAAATAAAGTTGTCAAATCAATCAAAACATGGTTACTTGGTTGGAATACCATATAATGAAGCTGATAACCGTTGTTTTTTTATCAAATAATTTCAATTTCTTAATAAATATAAATAAAAAGTAGTAGAGAGAAGTAAGGTCGATCTACAGGAACTGTGATGTTTTTGATTTAGTAATACTCTTTCTTGATTTAGAAGATAGAATTTCAAATAAAATTGAAAAGATATAATAAAATAAAATAAATAATTATAATTTAAAAAGAAAAAAATAATAAAATAATAATAGTAATAAAGATAAAAAGAGAGTTTTTAAATTATTTAAAGAAATAAAAAGATAAAGATTAAAAATAAATGAAAGAGATAAGGATAAAGAAAACTTATAGTAAAAGCAGCCTCAGACTTCAGCTTTGCCTCAAATTTCTCGGATCATCGAAACATATCTTTACTTCAAGATTTACATCGGCTACTACAAGGACAATTCCTCGCGGTTGACTCGGATTGTGTTGTTTCAACAATAACTAATTCTGATATCAGTTTCCTCTTAACAAAAATTTTTGCTAAGTGTGTTATCTGAAAGTTGAATGTGCTTCAATAAGCCAATCATTCTTCCAATGTTAACCAAAACAATATTGAGACCAATGTTGACTTTTGGTTCTGAAAATCGTTTTGATTTGAAAAAAAGCCCAGAAAACAAAGAGAATCCGAAGCGATTTAAGTACCTTACAATTCTCACGTTTGGAATTTAGTCTTCACTTTAGCATTCAGTTTAAAAAAAATTAGTTGAGATAACCAAAGTCTTACTTAGCATATTTGAAAACAAAATTTTAAAAGAAAATAAAGAAATATGCGAAAAATAGAGAGAAAGCTAGAGAGAAAAAGAAGATTTAATTCTCAGATGTGAGAGATATGTTTCTAGGCTTATCCTGAGAGGATATTTATAGCCTTCAAATTCATAAAAACAAGCTAAAGATAATTCCTAAAATAATATTTTAAATCCTAATTAAAACACTTAAAAGTATTTAAACTAAAATATCTAAAAAAAAGATAAGATAAAATATAATATAATATAATATAATAAATAATATTCTAAATCCTAATTAAAAAATAAAATATTAAACTAAATTCCTAAAGATAAAATTAAAATAATATCCTAAAACATGAGTTTATTCAAATCCGAATTGTAGAAATGTGCGGCAGATCCATTCGTTCTTCTAGAAGTTCTGACTGAACCTTCTAGAAGGTGTTGACGTCATCGTCTCGCCAAATATTTCATGCCCAAAGTCATGCCCACTAATCCAACTTTGATTCTGAAAAAAAAAATAGAATTATATCATTTTAGTGCAATTTCTAGAATCTGACGTCTTGCACAAAAAATGAATCAAAACTAACAAATAAGCAACAAAAACCAATGATTAAGGTGTAATTTAAAAGCAAAATATTAACTAAATTAAGAACTTATCAAATTCCCCCTCACTTATTCAACGTTTGTCCTCAAGCATTCGTCAATTAATACATCAAAATCACAAGTTGTTATCTTTAATTTCAATTTATTTTTCAAACTTCCAATCGAACTAAGTCCATGACATTTGTCGAATTCAAGTTACAATCAAGTAAGGACACAACTAAAAAAATTTAAAGCAAGCAAGACATCCCAATTAATTGTCAACTTCAATGATTAATGACTCAATATCTCACAAAGATTCACACATATTCGCTCAAAATGTTTGGGGTAAGTTAAATCGCTCAAATTGAAACTAACCAAAATATTACCATAGGCTTGGAATCCAATCAAGTCTCCACTACGAAAAATGAACATAATGCAATAATCAAGGGGTCTTAAACAAGGTGTAATGAGGCTTAGGTTAGGGTAGGAAAAAGGCCAAAAAGAAAGGTTTAAAATACCGAAAGAAGAAATCAAAATAATGAAGAACAATCCACGAATTAACATGAAGTGCAATGAAAAACAAAACAAAGAAAAAGAATAGATGAAAGACAATTGAAACGATCGATTTTTCCTTTCCTTTTTTTTGAACGAAGGGTCTGTTTTTTTTTCTTCTGTTCGAAATAGTGAACAACTTTTTTTCGATTTTTTCGAAACAAGTTTTTTTTTCATTTTTTTCGTGGAACAAGATTGATACAAGATCTCAAGTCTCGGAAATGGTGTGAAAAGAGAATAAAAATAAAAATAAAGGATTTGAGTTTAATTATGAGGTGTAAAACAAAGAAAGAGAAATAGGTTCAATATGTTTACTAGTGGATATATAACGGGTAGGCATTGTTTTGGGAAAAGTGGGTTTATCCTAGGTGCCCCTATCACATTAAAACATTACGTTCAACATGCAGTCTCGATATGCATTGTGATTACAAGTTCTAGAATATCCTAATTAGTCCGACACACTTAGATCAAACAATGAGCAATAAAGAAAATGTATGATCGTTAGGCTCAAATTTTACAAGAAAAGTTTATATGCATCGAGTCAAGTTCATCTCTATCGACAAAAGCATGAAATATTAATACTCAACAAAAAATTCACCAACTATACCAATAACCAATCATGCAAATTAAATTCGATCAAAACATGGTCATAATCCAAAAGAAAACAATATTATAAAGTGAAGTTAAAGACTAGCAACAAACGATACCAATATATGATAACTATCGTTTTGCTATCAAAAATAATTCCTGGCTTCTTAATAAATAAAAAGGAAAAGGTAATATAGAGAAGCAGGGTCGATCCACATGGACTGTGGTTTTTGATTTAATAAAATTCTTTCTGATTTTGAAGAAAATAAAATTCCAGATGAAGTTGAAAAGATATATTAAAATAAAAAAAAAAAAAGAAAAATAATATAATAATATTAATAATAATAAATATAAAAGGGAGAATTTTAAAAGTTGTTTTTAAATAATATAAGAATTAAATAAAATAAAATAAACAAATTAAAGAGATTGAGATAAAGGGAAACTTATTATGAAAGCAGCCTTAGACTTCAGTTTTGTCTCAAATTCCTCATATCATCGAAACAGATTTTTACTTCAAGATTCACTTCAGCTTACAATGACAATTCTTTGCTGCAAACTCGGATTGTGTCGTTTCAATAACAACTGATTCCGATCTTAGTTTCCTCTTAGCAAATAATTTTGCTAAGTGTGTTCTCGGGAAGTTGAATATGCTTTCAATAAGAAAATCCTTCTTCAAACGTTAACCATAACAATATCCGGACCAATGTCAAAATTGTTTTGATTTGAAAAGTAAGCTCGGAAAACAGAGAGAAAATCTGAAACGATTTAAGTACCTTACAATTCTCACATTTGGAATCGAGCATTTTCTTTAGCCTTCAGCTTGAAAGAAAATTAGCTAAGCATGACCAAAGTCATACTTAGCATAATAGAAAAGTATGCGAAAAATAGAGAAAAAGCTAGAGAGAAAAAGAAGATTTTATTCTCAAATGAGAGAGATATATTTCTAGGCTCACCCTTAGAGGGTATTTATAGCCTTCAAATTCCTAAAAACAAGCTAAAACATCTTAAATCCTAATTAAAACGCTTAAAACTATTTGAACTAAAATATCTAAAATAATAAAATTCTAAATCCTAATTAAATACTAAAACCTATTTAAATTAAAATACCTAAAACAAATATAAAATATAAAAAAATATCCTAAAACTTAATTAAAATACTAAAAACCTATTTAAACTAAAATACAAAGATAAAATATGTTTAAAATATTATCCTAAACTTGATTTTAATCCAAATCTGAATTCCAGCCATCTTTGATTCTGAAAATAAAAAATCTACAAAATTGTGTCATTTTAGTGCAATTTCCAGAATCTTACGTCCTGTACAAAAAATGAATTAAATAACAAATAAGCCACAAAAATCAATGATTAAAGAGTAATTTAAAGTAAAATATTAAATAAAATAAACACTTATCAAATTCTCCCTCACTTATTCAATGCTTGTCCTCAAGCATTCCTCAATTAACATATCAAAATCATAAGTTGTCATCTTCAATTTCATATATTCCTCAAACTTCCAATTGAATTAAATCCATGACATTTGCCGAATTCAAGTTACAATCAAGCAAAGACATAACCAATAAGATTTAAAGTAAGCAAGATATCTCAATTAATTGCCAACTTCAATGAAACATGACTCGATACCTCACAAAGATTCACACATATCCACTCAAAGTGTTTGGGTAAATGAAACCGCTCAAACCGAAACTAACCAAATATTACCATAGGCTTGGAATCCAATCAAGTCTCCACTAGGAAAAATGAACATAATGCAATAATCAAGGGGTCTTTAAACAAGGTGTAGCGGGCTTAGGTTAGGGTAGGGAAAAGGCCGAAAAGAAATGTTTAAAATACAGAAACAAGAGATCAAAATAATTAAGAACCAACCACGAATTAACATGAAGCGCAATGAAGAAAAAAACAAGGAAAAAGAATAGATGAAAGACAATTGAAGCGATCAATTTTTCCTTCCCTTTGTTTTGTTTTTTTTTTTTCAAACAAAGGGTCTTTTTTTTTGCTGTTTGAAACAGTGAACAACTTGTTTTTTCAGTTTTTTTTTCGTGGAACAACAATGATACAAGATCTCAAGTCTCGGCAAGGGTGTGAAAAGAGAGGAAAAATAAAAAAAAAGGCTTCGGTTTAATTACGAGGTGTAAAATAAAGAAAGGGAAATAGACTCAAATATGGTTCACTATTGGATATATAAATGGGTAGGTTTTTTTGGAAGAGTGAGTTTATCCTAGGTGCCCCTATCACATTAAAACATGACGTTCAACATGTAGTCTCGATATGCATTATGATTACAAGTTCTAGAATATCCTAATTAGTTTGGCACACACAAGTCAAACAATGAGCAAGAAAGAAAATGTATGCTCGTTAGGCTCAAATCTCACAAGAAAAGTTTATATGCATTGAGTCAAATTCATCTTTATCGACAAAAGCATGAGATATCAATACTCAACAAAAATTCACTAGCTATATCAATCATTAATCATGAAAATTAAATTCAATAAAAAAACATGATCATAATCCAAAACGATGCAAGACTATATAAAGCGAAATTCAAGACTATCAACCAACGATCCCAACATATCGACTTCAGAATAACTCAATTTCAAACAATTAAACAATTTAAGGAAAAATTTGACACATGCTTATCCTCCCCCCCACTTATTTCGTTTATCAAACGTATATCAAATTAAAATCAAAGAGAGGGAAAAGGAATACTCCCCAATCTACTGGCGACTGCGGCCATGGTCATGTCGAGACGAGCCCCGACGAAGGTAAGAAATATTCGATCAGAATTCGGCTCTGTTCAGAGAAAAGTAAATAAATTACTCAAAATAAATAAATAGAATGAAATAAAGTTCGCTAAAATAAAACGAATGGGTTACCTCCCATCAACCGTTTTGTTTAACGTCGTTAGCTCGACGACCTGATTCAGACTACAGGTTCTAAGAAAAATACTTCTTCCACTTCATACACTTTTTCCAACTAAGAATTTCCTTATGAGAAATTCTATGATTGTATAATTCTTTTATTTTCTCTTTGTAGAATTTGACATTTTCATAGGTTATTCTTCGAATCTTTTAGCTTTGACAGCTTATCTGAAATAACCGGTGAAGTAGCATTTTCTCCTAAAAAGCATTTCTTTAAGTTTTTCGGCATTTGTTTCAGTTTTATCTCAGGTGCCTACAAAATAGAAGGTAAATTTTAGTTTTAGAGGAAGGTAAAAATAAATCAGAATTGTTGCATGAATATTTTCAAACTCTCTTTCTTCCTCTTCATGGCAAAGTTCAGGATCCATGGAAAGATTAGATTCAATATATTCATCAATTGAAGGATATATAACATCAATAGAATTAATTCTTTCAACATGATCAGGGCATTTCATTGTTTTGTAAACATCAATTTCAACTATCTCACCATCAAATTCCATTGTCACTATGCCACTTCTAACATCGATCTTTGTATGTGCGATGCTTAGGAAAGGTTAGCCTAATAGTACTTCAGAATAAGTATCTAACCTATCATGTTCTATGTCAATGACATAGAAATCTGTAGGAAAAAATAACATCGACCTTCACTAAGACATTTTCCATCATTCACACTGGATAATCATGGACCAATCAACCAAATGTATGGTTACTCCTGTTTCCTTCAAAGGCTTGTTAGTAATCATTTATAAATAGATAATGGAAATGTTGATTGAAGCTCCTAAGTCACACATCGCATGTTTAATTTTAGAATCACCTATTTTGCAAGGTATAGCAACATACCTTGATTATTCATTGGTGGGAGTTTTCATTGAAAAATTACAGACATGTTCTCCCAAATTACCTTTCGTGCCCCATTAATTTCCTCTTTGTAGTGCAAAGTTCTTTTAAAAATCGACCATACCTTGGTACTTGTAGAATTACTTTAAGAAGAGGTATGTTGACTTGAACTTTTTGGAACACCTCTAAGATCTCATTTTCTTCAGCTCTTTTATCACGCTTCATCACCTTGATGGGAAAGGTGGTGGCGTGATTTCATGAGAAGAAAGAGAAGGATGTGAGTCAGACATACCTTGTATTTCTAGAGGTGGTGTTTCCTCTTGTTCTTTCTGATGCGCGTCTTTTCTACTGGAACTTTGGGTGAGATGACTTTTCCACTTCTGAGTGTGATGGCACTAACATTCCTCTCGGATTTAACTCCGTATGAGAAGTTAGTCTTCCTTGTGATTCCAATTTTCCCATAGTTTGAGCTAGTCGGCTTATTGGTTATCTAACTCTTGATGATGTGTTTCGGTTCGGCTGTGGAATTTTCCTGGGAGCAATCACTTTTCTTGTGAAATTGCTAACTTTCCTATGAGTTCCTCCAATGATGAGTTTTGCATTTTTTGTTGAGGAGGAGGCCTTGGTTGATAAGTTGGTCTTTAATTTGTCGCATAGCTGAAGTTTGGGTGGTCTCGCCATCCTGGATTATAAGCATTATTGTATGGGTTGTATTGTCTTTGTGGAGGATTTGGAAAGTTCCCTATGGGATTGATTTCTGCATTGCCTCCTTGTATAAGTGGGCAACAATCCGTCGGATGGTCTAGCTTTGTGCATATCCACATGCTTTTGTTGCTCTAGCTTTTCCTGCAAAAGTGAATTAACTTTTTCAGTTACTTTGTCTAACTTATTCTCAAGGGAAAAAGTGTTTATCTCGTGAACCCGTCGGCTGGGTTCACTTGAAAACTGTTGAGAGTTGGCTGCCATGGTTGAAATCAATTACCTTGCTATTGTTGGGGTCATGTTGACTAATGCTCCTCCACTGGAGGCATCCACCATTTTCATTTCCATTGGCAAAAGGCTTTCATAAAAGTATTGAAGTAATGTTTCCTCACTTAATCCTTGTTGTGGACAACATGCGCAAAGCTTTTTAAATCGCTCCCAATAGTCATAAAGACTTCATTCTCTCTTTTGTTGAATGGAAATAATGCTCTTTCATAACTCGCTTACTTTAGCTGCTGGAAAGAACCTGTCAAGAAAAATTTGATTCATGTCAACCCATGAATTAATTGAATTTGGAGGTAAATAAAATAACCAATCTTTAGCCAAGTCGACAAAAGAGAAAGGGAAAGTTCTCAATTTAATTTGATCTTTGGTAACTACATGGGTTTATGCTAGTGCAAACCATGTGGAATTCCAACAAGTGTTTGTACGGTCTTCAGTGTGAAAGCTGTGAAAGTGGGAAGAAGTTGAATAAGTCTCGTATTTAATTGAAACGGAGTCTCGCCACTAGGAAAATTGATGCATAATGGCATCTGAGCGACAGAAGTTGTGGCTAGTTATCGGATCGTTTGTTCTTCTTCTGCCATCGGAATGTTGTATGTGTCTGCTTCAGAGTCTGGATTTGATTCTGTTTCTGATTTTCTGCTCTTGTTCTTTGTCTTTTCTTTTCTCGAAGCGTTGTTGTGTGGATTCTTCGTGCTTCGATCTTCGGATCTATGTCTTAATTATTGGGTTTCTTCTAGTCATAAAATTAAAAAGCTAGAAAAATAAATCAGTACTTGCCGTTAGTCCCCGGCAACGACGCCATTTGATAACCGTTGTTTTGCTATCAAAACTCACTTAATCCTTGCTGTGGACAACATGCGCAAAGCTTTTTAAATCGCTCCCAATAGTCGTAAAGACTTCATTCTCTCTTTTGTTGAATGGAAATAATGCTCTTTCATAACTCGCTTACTTTAGCTGCTGGAAAAACCTGTCAAGAAAAATTTGATTCATGTCAACCTATGAATTAATTGAATTTGGAGGTAAATAAAATAACCAATCTTTAGCCAAGTCGACAAAGAGAAAGGTAAAGTTCTCAATTTAATTTGATCTTTGGTAACTACATGTGGTTTCATGCTAGTGCAAACCATGTGGAATTCCAACAAGTGTTTGTACGGATCTTCAGTGTGAAAGTTGTGAAAGTGGGAAGAAGTTGAATAAGTCTCGTATTTAATTGAAACGGAGTCTCGCCACTAGGAAAATTGATGCATAATGGCATCTGAGTGACAGAAGCTGTGGCTAGTCGGATCGTTTGTTCTTCTTCTGCCATCGGAATGTTGTATGTGTCTGCTTCAGAGTCTGGATTTGATTCTGTTTCTGATTTCTGCTCTTGTTCTTCTTGTCTTTTTCTCTTTTCTCGAAGCGTTTGTGTGTGGATTCTTCGTGCTTCGATCTCGGATCTATGTCTTCTAATTACTGGGTTTCTTCTAGTCATAAATTAAAAAACTAGAAAAATAAATCAGTACTTGCCGTTAGTCCCCGGTAACGACGCCAATTTGATAACCGTTGTTTTGTATCAAAATAATTATTGGTTTCTTAATAAATAAAAGGAAAATGTAGTATAGAGAAGCATGGTCGATCCACAAAGACTGTGGTGTTTCTGATTTAATAAACTCTTTCTTGATTTTAGAAGAAGATAAAATTTCAGATGAAGTTAAAAGATATATTAAAATAAAATAAATAAATAAAAGGAAAATAATATAATAATAATATTAATAGTAATAAATATAAAAGGGGGATTTTTAAAAGTTGCTTTTAAATAAAGAATAAGAATTAAATAAAAAAAAATAAACAAATTAAAGAGATTGAGAAAAAAAACTTATTGTGAAGCAGCCTCAAACTTCAGCTTTGTCTCAAATTTCTCGAATCATCGAAACAGATTTTACTTCAAGATTCACGTCAGCTGACAAGGACAATTCTTCGCTGCCAACTCGGATTGTGTCGTTTTTAATAACAACTGATTCAAATCTTAGTTTCCTCTTAGCAAACAATTTTGCTAAGTGTGTTCTCAGGAGGTTGAATATGATTTCAATAAGAAAATCCTTCTTCAAACGTTAATCATAACAATATCCGAACCAATATCGAAATCGTTTTGATTTGAAAAGTAAGCTCAGAAAAGAGAGAGAAAATCTGAAGCGACGTAAATACCTTACAATTCTCAAGTTTGAAATTGAGCCTTCGCTTTAGCCTTCGGCTTGAAAGAAAATGGCTCGTTAGTAATCATTTTATAAATAGAAAATGACATAACATTGATTGAAGCCCCTAAGTCACACATTGCACGTTTAATTTTAAAATTACTTATTTTACAAGGTATAGCGAACATACATTGATCCTTCATCTTTTGTGGGAGTTTTCGTTGAAAAATTACAGAGACATGTTCTCCCAAATTTACCTTTTCGTGCCCCATTAATTGTTTGTAGTACAAAGTTCTTTTAAAAATCAAGCATACCTTGGCACTTTCGAATTACTTCAAGAAGAGGTATGTTGACTTGAAATTTTTGGAACACCTCTAAGATCTCCCTTTCTTCAGCTCTTTTATCACGCTTCGTCAGCCTTGATAGGAAAGTTGGTGGCTGATTTCATGAGAAGAAAGAGAAGGATGTGTGTCAGACGTACCTTGTATTCTGGAGATGTCGTTTCCTCTTGTTCTTCCTGATGTGCGGCTTTTCTGCTGGATTTTCAGGTGAGATAACTGTTCCACTTCGAAGTGTGATGGAACTAACATTCTCTCTCAGATTTAACTCATTTGAGAAGGTAGTCTTCCTTGTGAATCCAATTTCCCAGTTTGAGCTATTCGGCTCGCTTGGTTACCCAACTCTTGAAGATGTGTCTCGGTTCGGCTTTGGAATTTTTCCTGGGATGTAAATAGCTTGTCCTGGGACGTAACCAGCTTTTCTTGGGATGTAACCAGCTTTCTTTTGAAATTGCTAACTTTCCTATGATTTCATCCTATGATGACTTTTATGTTTGTTGTTGAAGAGGATGTCTTGGTTAATAGGTTGGCCTTTGATTTTTGTATTTCCTCCGTCTTGTATCATCAGACAGCAATCCGTTGGTGGTCTAGCTTAGTGCATATCCCATGCTCTTGTTTCTCAGATTTTCCTCGAACAAGTGAATTAACTACTTCATTTAATTTGTCTAACTTATTTCAAGGGAAAATGTACTTATCTCATGAACCTGCAGTTGGTTTCGCTTGAAAACTGTTGAGAGTTGGCTGCCATCGTTGAAATCAATCCCTTGGACAACATGCACAAAGCTTTTTAAATCGTTCCCAATAGCCATAAGACTTATTCGTTTTTTAATGGAAAGAATGATCATTTGTAACTCACTTGCTTTAGTTGTGGAAAGACCTGTCAAGAAATATTCGACTTATGTCAACCCATGAATTAACTGAATTTGGGGTAAATAAAATACCAGTCTTTAGCCAAGTCGACTAAAGAGAAAGGGAAAGCTCTTAATTTAATTTGATCCTCGGTAACTCCCTATGGTTTCATGCTAGTGCAAACCACGTAGAACTCTACAAGTTTGTGTGGATCTGTAGTGGGAAAGCTGTGGAAAGTGGGAAGAAGATGAATAAGTCATGTCTTTAATTGAAACGGAGTCCCGCTACTAGGAAAATTGATGCATAATGGTATGAGTGACAAGAGCTGTGGCTAGCTCTCGGATCGTTTGTTCTCTTCTGCCATCGGGATTTAATCTTCATCAGATTCATCTTCGTTGTATGTGTTTGCTTCAGAGTTTGTTTCCGGATTTGATTATGTTTCTGAACTCTGCTCTTGTTCTTCATGTATTTTTCTTTTTCTCGAAGTGTTTGTACATGGATTCTTCGTGCTCGTACTTCGATCTCCGGATCTAGATCTGCTAATTCACCTAGGTTTCTTGGTCATAAATCAAAACTAAAAATAAATCACTATTTGCCGTTAGTCCCTGCTACGGCGCAATTTGATAACGTCGTTTTGCTATCAAAATTCCAGCTTCTTAATAAATAGAAAGGAAAAGTAGTATAGAGAAGCAGGGTCGATCCACAGGAACTGTGGTGTTTCTAATTTAGTAAAACTCTTTCTTGATTTAGAATAAGATAAAATTCTAGATAAAGTTAAAAAGATATAATAAAATAAATAAATAATTATAATTTAAAAAGGGAAAAATAATAAAAATAATAGTATAAAGATAAAATGGGGTTTTTAAATTATTTAAAGAGATAAAAAGATAAGATTAAAAAATAAAAGAGATAAGGATAAAGAAAACTTATAGTAAAAGAAGCCTCAACTTCAGCTTTGCCTCAATTCTTGAAACAAATCCTTACTTCAAGATTCACATCGGCTGCTACAAGGACAATTCCTCGCGACTACTCGATTATGTTATTTCAATAATAACTGATTCCGATCTCAGTTTCCTCTTAGCAAACATTTTGCTATGTGTATTCTCGAAAGTCGATGTGCTTCAAAAGCCAATCCTCTTCCAATGTTACCCATAACAATATCCAGACCAACGTCAACTTTTGGTTTTGAAAATCGTTTTGATTTTGAAAATAAGCCTAGAAAACATAGATAAAATCTGAAGCGATTTAAGTACCTTACAATTCTCACGTTTGGAATTTAGCTTCACTTTAGCCTTTGACTTAAAAGAAAATTATCTGAGCATGACCAAAGTCATACTTAGCATATTTGAAAACAAAATTTTAAAAAAAATAAAGAATATGCGAAAATAGAGAGAAAGCTAGAGAGAAAAAGAAGATTTAATTCTCAAATATAAGAGATATGTTTCTAGGCTTACCATGAGAGGGTATTTATAGCCTTCAAATTCCTAAAAACAAGCTAAAGATAATTCCTAAAATAATCTTAAATCTTAATTAAACACTTAAAAGTATTTAAACTAAAATACCTAAAACAAAGATAAAATAAAATATAATAAAGATAAATCCTAAATCCTAATTAAAACACTTAAACTATTTAAACTAAAATTCTAAAGATAAATTAAATAATATCCTAAAACATGAGTTTAATTCAAATCTGAATTGTAGAAACGTGCGGCAAATCCATTCGTTCTTCTAGAAGCGTTGACTGGACCTTCTAGAATGTGCTGACGTCATCGTCTCGCCAGATATTTCATGCCCAAAGTCATGCTACTAATCCAGCTTTGATTCCGAAAATAAAAAACTGCAGAATTCTGTTATTTTAGTGCAATTTCCAAAATCTGACGACCTGCATAGAAAACGAATCAAAACGAACAAATAAGCCAAAAAAATCAATGATTAAGGAGTAATTTAAAAGCAAAATATTAACTAAATTAAGCACTTATCAGAAGTTCTGTCATACGGTAGTTTAATATACAGTTAAGAATGCTACCGGAATGTTATTTTTTTAACATTTTCGGTTAAAATTTACCTTAAAATATTTTTTCTACCGGAAATGATGTTTTTTAACATTTTCGGTAAAGTGTCCATTATTAACATTTCCGGTAGAAAAAATAATGTTTTAGGTAGCATTTTACCAAATGTTACAAACTCGGTAAAGCGCCCAATAATAACATTTCAGGTAGAAATAATAATGTTTTAGTTAATTTTTTTACCGAAAATGTTAAAAATAATAGCATTTCTGGTAGCATTTTTTTCTTAACCGTATATTAAGCTGTCGCACGTGAGACTTCCTCATACCATCTATCACTGGTTGTTGCTTAACTAATCGGGGACTATTCATTATTTGAAGCATTAAAGAGAGATAATATTGAAACTAGCTGCCACAAGGCCTATGTTTCCAAAGCTTAGAACTCACCTAAATTCAATATCAACCAAATGGAACTGTAAATCACGTTTAAATATTAGATATTGTACTCAAATTAAATCTTTGGAGATGGCTGATGTGGAACGAGATATAGGGGGTGACTGTTGATGAGTGTTAGATTAGGGTTAGGATTATGGTTTGCTTAGGTTTGGATGTTGGGTGATTTGTAATAAATCCGAATCCGGATAGACCAAAACAAATATATTTATAAAAAAATATTAATTTTATTCATAAAATAAGATCTAATTGAAAATAATAAATATAAGAGTATTATTTTAATTATCCCTGAATATATATGGGGAATTATATTTTTTAAATATTAACACATTCTCAAAAAAATCCGACTTGACCTAATTCGAATTGAATTTAAAAAAAACACTCGGATCAGGTTCAAGTCCTGTGCCCCACCCTATGTGTGTTGCTCTCTCACACACCAATCCTCCTGTAATAGCTTTATCGGCAAAAATGCTTACACGAAGCTTTGAAGAGAAAATTGTATTAATATGGAGCAATGAACAAAATTGAAATAAGGTGAAATGAATAGTAAAGAGGGAAATTGATCGGAATACACTGTGTTTTTGGGAATCGATCGAATATCCGACGTTTTCAACTCTTTATCTCCAGCAAACCCAGCGTCTCGTCTCTGACATCTTCGGGAGGTTAATCATGATACTCCAGCCAGATATAATTGCAGTAAAGAGGGAGGACTGAAGATAAAAATTTGAAGACGTCGTATATTTCGATTATCTTTCGGAAAACGTCAATATTTCCATCGACTTTTAATATCCACAGCAAAAACTACCCTAAATCAGAAAATATTTTGCTTCAACACTCTACATGAAGATTTTTTTATCTCAGCATTTTTGACTGCATGACCAACGACTGACCAATGAAGCTCATTGCCTAAACACTTGGAAGATTATTATAAATTATAAAAACAATGTTTATGACTTTATTGAATCAAATCAATAAGCATCAACTCAACATTTACATATCAACATAAAGAAAAGTTATATTCATTAGATCAAAGGCATAAAAGCCATTACATCCAAATTAAGGGAAAACTATAAGAAACAAGAATGAAATCTACTAACCAGACCTGTAGACAGATCCAAACCATTTATAGATAAACGAAGACTGATAAGAAAGCAGCAAAAAAACAAGACCCACCAGCATAACGACGGCACAAGTCGATCTTCCGGATTGGCGAACGGCCTCGTGTTCATGGCGCGGCTGCCAAAACGCAAACCTTCCGTCGGAAAAAAAATGAGATGAGAAGAAGAAGAAGATTACAAACAGAAAAGTAAAAGGAATAGTTGTAATTGGGACTTGTAATCAGCATATTGAGAGAGGCAAAGCAGAGAATGGCAACCCCAAATATGGTAAGCAAGGGGAGAGAAGTGTTGAAATGGAAGAAGATGGGCTTGTGGACATTCGTTCCACTGACCCCATCGCCTAGGATACAACCACTCCATTTCTGTGCTTCGGTTTGGGGCTTGTTGGTTGGGATGGAGGACCCATATATAGTCCATAGGTTTTGTTTTGGCATGTATTCTTGGGTTTCGTATTTTGTCATACAACTATTTTCGTAGTCTCATTTGAGTAATCTAAGTATTTTTTAAAATCATATCTAAGGTTACATTTTGATTTTGTTTTGTTACTTGCCACTATTAAAAAATTAATAGGGTAAACTATGTATTTAGTTATCCAATTATTACTTTGGTTCTGTTTTGATCATCCAATTCTTTTCTTTTTCAAAATCATTACTAACGTTACATTTTGGTTTCATTTTGATCATTCGTCGTTAAAACTTAATGGTGATGCTGATGTGTCACCATAAGGTAATTTCATATCATCATTGAAAAAATAAAAATGACATGTCATTAATTCTGTTAATTTTTTAACGACAGGTGACCAAAATAAAACCAAAATATAATGTTAGTGATGATTTTGAAAAAAAAACATAGTTGGATGAATAAAACAAAACCAAAATGATAGTTGGGTGACTAAATATATAGTTTACCCATAAATTAACAGTGATGTTGACGAGTCACTATAAAATAATGCCACATCATCATTAGAAAATTTACCATATCAACTATATTAATTGTTTTCTTAACAGCGAGTGATCAAAACAGAATCAAAATGTAACTTTAAATGTGATTTAAAAAAAATTGTTGAGTAACCAAAATGGAATCACAAAAATAATTTGTTCCTAAATGTGTAACTTACCCTAAATTCTTTAAGTGTAAATGCCTTCTGAACAGCTTAAGTCCTTTTTCTTTAGATCAAGGGACACTAAAGTGTGTGATACTAAATTAAATAAGGCAGATGATTAGTAAGCATATTTCGTGGATTGATTAATTTGTTTATTTTTTAAAAAAATTCTAAATTCATTGAAATAATTTTTATCTTTCTTTTATAATTTTTCTTCTCTTTAAATAAAATTAAAATTAGATTTAAAATTTATTAAAAAAATAAAGCAAATAGTGGGGTCATTCCACGTGCAAAGGTGATAGAGGACCTATTAAAATCATTTATTTCTTTCTTTTTTTCTATAATTTCTTTTTAAATAAAATTATAGTTAAGTTTAAAATTCATTTAAAACAATCAATAAAGATTAATTTAAGTGATAAGCAGTTTGATACCGCTTAAGTAAGATCTTGAGTTCGAGTCTTTGTGTATGCAGAAAATTTCTACTGGAAGACTCGTCCATCAATGCCAGGTGTTCAATATGTGTCGGTCCGGATTAATTAAGGCGAAATCTTAGAACCGAAAAGACAAAAAAATTATTTTAAAAAATGAAGGCAGATGGTAGGGTCATGCGACGTTCATCTCAATTCTTTCAATGAGCTTTTGGCGGGTTGTCTCAGGAAATGTGGGCTAATATACGATTAATATATGGCGTTACCAGAAACATAATAAGATACATAACAAAGTCAGTTTAGCGCTACCGGAAATGTTGAGAAATTATAATGTTGTAGGTGGAAATCATAAAGAAATATTAAAAAATTTGGCAACTGACAAACTTAGCTTGTCGATATGTATCGATACCATTAAAATATGTATCGATACATAACAATATATCAGGTAAAAATATGACAAAACCGGTTTCATTATGACAAAACTGGTAAAGTGCTACCGTATATGTTGAATGTATCAATTACATTCAAATAAGTATCGATACTTTTGGAATTTAAAAGAAAAAATAATAGCACCTATAAAGTATCGATACTTTATAAATAGGTATCGATACGTAACAATATAACAGGTAAAAATATGACAAAATCGATTTCATTATGACAAAATCGATAAAGCACTACCGGATATGTTGAATGTATTGATTTCATTCAAATAAGTGCGATACTTTTGGAATTTAAAAGAAAAGCAATAATAGCGCCTATAAAGTGTCGATACTTTATAAACATGTATCGATACGTAACAATATAATAGATAAAAAATGACAAAACTGGTTTCATTATGACAAAACTGGTAAAGCGCTACCGGATATGTAGAATGTATCAATTCCATTCAAATAAGTATCGATACTTTTGGAATTTAAAAGAAAAGCACTAATAGCGCCTATAAAGTATCGATAATTTATAAACATGTATCGATACATAACAATATAACAGGTTAAATTATGACAAAACCGGTTTCATTATGACAAAACCGGTAAATCACTACCGGATATGTTGAATGTATAGATTTCATTCAAATAAGTATCGATACTTTTGGAATTTAAAAGAAAAGAAATAATAGTGCCTATAAAGTATCGATACTTTATAAACATGTATCGATACATAACAATATAACAGGTAAAAATATGACAAAACCGGTTTCATTATGACAAAACCGGTAAAGCACTATCGAATATGTTGAATGTATCGATACTTTAATATGTATACGTAAGAAAGTATCGATGACTTTAAAAGAAATAGGTAAATAACCTATTGAAAGTATCGACACCTGACATAAAAGTATCGAGACTTGGGTAATTGTATCGATTAAATATAAATAACATATCCGGTTAAAATATAAAAGGCATAGCTAAATTTCCTCTGAAAATAGATAGAACACGGCCGAGTTTTTGAAATCGAAGCATAATTGTTGCTGCATAGTTGAAGGCGTTTTTAAAGCGAAGTTTGTTTGTTTGTTGTTGCAGTCGAATCGAAAAGTACATTGTCAAAACCCTAGTTTTTTATTATTACAGTAATCGAAAATAAGGGTTTTATGTGTTTGGGGTTTTCAAAGTAAAGAAGCATTTGAGACTGATTACAGGTAGGAAGTGATATTCTAGGTAGATGATAAATATCAATACTTTTATATAATATTATAGGTAGAAAATGATATTGTAGGTTGTATAAATGTACCAATAGTTATAGTATTGAGTATTCTCATTTGTTTGAAGGAAATAGGGATTATGGTTGTTGGGTTTGGTTTGGATATTTTGAATCCAAGAAGGATTTGGGACCGATTATATAATATTATAGGTAGAAAATAAATATTGATACCTGTATATAATATTATATGTAGAAAATGATATTGTAGGTTATATAAATGTACTGATACTTGTAGTAGTGGCCATTCAAATTCTTTTGAACCGCTTTTCTACAAGAGTAGTTATCAATATTTATATATTGAATAAAGTGTATGTACCCAGTATTTGATTTTGATTTGTGTAAACTGATATATGAAGGAAAAATGAAGTCAACGGACCTTGCAATTGTTGTTGGCGAAGATGACTTTGAAATTGAGGCCGAGAGTCGAAAGCAACCAAAGGGTGGATATATGTACTTCTAGTAAGTATAAATGTATTTTTGTTATTATTGTTGAAATGGTAATTGGATTAAAGTATTTGAGAACTTTAAATTGATTATATATTTTAAATGTTGACATTATGATCGAATGCCAAAGGATGAAGGAAGCTGGTAATCACATCGGTTCGGTATGTAAAATGAAATTGACATTGAGTATTATTTACCGTTAGTGTATTGATTAAGAAATGTTTATTCTTAATATCAGGTGAAAAATGATGTGTTGGAGAAATGGAAGTCGATGACTGATACTGAGAAGGAACCTTTCCTAACACAGTCAAAGATGGATAGACAAGAATACAAAACTTGGAGGAAAGCACATGAAAAGAAGGTATTCATTAAACTTGTAAATACTTTGATAAAATATATATAAGAACAATTACATTATATATTTTTTTAAATGTAGGAAGTGTCAACAAGGTGCAACATAAAAAGAGTGAACTCATTAATTGAACACCTTAAGGAGAATAATAAAGTTAATGTGCTATAAGAAATAGGGTTTGGATCTTTGATCGGAGTAAGGGATAAACTAATTCGAAGGGAATTGTGTTGATCCTTGGTGGAGCAATTTGATGTTCAACAATGTATGGTTAAATATGGTGGTTATTCATTTCCTCTGGGGGTCCCATGTGTTGTAGCCGTCTTGGGGGTAGAAAATAAATGAAAAGTGTTGTAGAAGTCAGTAAGACTAAGCACTGGAAAGCACTTGCCTCCAAAAATGATTTGAAGCACAAGGTGACATATGTTGAACTTGAAGATGAAATCAAAAGCGAATCTTACGAAGGGGATGACCTGAAGGCCCGAGTTCTAATGTACCTTGTCGGGATCTTTCTTTGTCCAACGGATGATACATCCCCGAGCAAGGACAATATGAAGCTATTTACGATTAAAGCTTGAAAGGTGAATTTAATTGGGTTGAATATATCCATATGAGACTGATTGAATCAATAATCAGCTTTCAAAAGGGCCGCCAGAGATACCTCAAAGGGTGCATAACAATCTTAGAGGTAAATGAGTTGAAGGACTTTTTTGTTTTTTTATATAAAATGATAATATAGTTATTATATAAAATGATAAATTTAATTATAAATACAGGTTGTACTGTTCGATTTTTGGTCGGACTGTAATAGTGTGCCGGCATATGAAAGAACCGGAGTGACACACATCCGTGCATGAGGGAAGGAAGATGTAGTTAGAGTGATGGTGAAGTTGAAGTTGGAATGACCGACGAAGTAAGAAAGGGTAATAAATGTAATTAAATAATATTAAGAATATAATCAATGTATTAATATTGTAATTTAATTTTGAAGGTTATTGGCAAGGACGTAGGGGAGGCAAAGGAGGTAGATGAGGTAGAGGAGAAGGAATAAGAGAATGAAGAAGATATTGTAATAGGGGGATGACGGTGAGGGAAAATAGAGTAAATTCGATATTTTGATGTCTGAATTGACGGATGTAAAAAAATTCCTTTTTTATATTTTGCAAAGACAATCAAGAGTCGAAGAGGTAATTAAGAGGCTTAAGGGGGAAGTGGGTGAAAAAATAGATGGAGTGGTGAAAGAAGTTGTGGAGTTGTGGAGTTGAGGGGTGAATTTAAGATGATGATGGGTGGAAAAATTGATGGATTGGTGAAGGAAGTTGTGGAATTAAGGGGTGAACTTATGGGGGTGAAGGGAGGGGTTGAGAAAAAGTTGGATGAAGGGTGAAATAAAATAGATGAAGAGTTATGTAGAGGAAAACTATGATGAATTGAAAAAATATGAAGAAGAAAAGATGGAGGAAGTGAGGAGGAAAGATGTGGATGTGATTTATACACTGGAGAGTGTTATAGATACAGATTTGGATTCATAATGTCCTACACCCAAGAAGAATCAGAAGGTAAGCTGAATAAAAGAAAACTTAATTTGTTTTTTATTATTTTGTTGTGAAAAAAATTTGTATGCAAAATTGCAGTGTGAAAAGAGGAAATTCCAAGAGGAATTGGTGATTACGAAGCTGCAATATGTGATTATTTATGAAATAGTGGCTTACAATCATCGTAAGTGAAATATATTGCTTTATGAGTGATATTTACATATTTCAAGACAAAATATTAATCCTAATGTTTCATACAGATATATTGTAATCGAAATGGGAAATCAATTCGCTTCAGTATCTGACGTTGAAGCGTTGAACCCTATGGAATGGGTTGGCGGTGCGGTAAGTAGAAAGTAAAAAATGTTAAAACCTAGTGAATATGTTCTGATTGTGTAATTAATTTTGTTAGGTTATTGATTTTGTCGGCTGAACATTATGTTACGATTCGAAAAAGTTACTCGGGAAGATTGGCTACATTTCATACCACTTAGCGGTGAGTTAAATTAATAAATGTTGAAAAGTAGTGTTATAGATGGTCAATTAATAATGATTGTCGCGTAAATGTAGCAATAGGCATTGGAGGGCAATGCAACTCTTGATGGTGTTGCAAGCTTTTGGGGGATGATATTGGATGACTATTCAAAATTCACTAACTGTGACAAGGTAAGACACCATACGAATTGCAAATGATATTTTCGGATATATAATGTTGAATTTTGTCAAATTGGGTGTGAAATTTATTGCAGATCCTGATCACAATAAACGACGGTGGTACCCATTCGTATCTATTGGTGTTGGATATGGTTTTTTGTGTTGCAACGGTCTATGATAGTCTATTTTCATCTCCAACGGCCAGAGTGAAGGATGCTAAAAGATTGGTATGTATGAAAGGAAATTATGTAAATTATAATGCATAATTTGTTTGGATATCTTAAAAAAATTTAATGCAGATGACAATATTATATAGATATAATAAGGAACACATTTTTGTAGAAGCATGTGGCCATCTAAAGGTCTCATTGAAATAATTCAAATTTTTGGAGCATAAGATGAATGAGAAATTGAATGGGTATGAGATGTTGTCATAAATAGAAAGCACAATTTATGCAGGTTTCATAATTGACATGTGTGGTTTTTAAATATTGTAACGGATATGATTGCAGTATTTATGTGATTATGCGGATGGAATCGATCGGTTCTAGAGGGTCAACAGGTGATTTTGTAAGTAAAATGAAAAATTAGTTTGCGGTTAAATTGTTAAAAGTCGTAGATTTAATGTTGTGGTTTAGAATACTTAACGTACTGACAATTTGAATATAGGTTGTTGGAGAATGGGATCGTATGCGAATATTAAATGATCTCGTAAGCCAAGATCAAAATAAACAAATAGAGGAGATGAAAAAAAGCTTCCATCAGACATAAGAATAATAAAAGGGCGCGATGATGTAAATGTAAGGGAAATTTTGTATACGATTTATAATTTTGTATATGAATTTAATTATGTATGAGATGAGAAAAGTTAGCAATAGGTTGTTGTACATGTTTCTTATACAAAGTATGAGTTATGTTGATACTTACGATATATGGAGATCGTTGTCTACATTATTCCAAATGTCACTAACATAATTGTCATCATGTACAGGACTGATAGGTCATTCCATTCCTTCTTCAAAAAAATCAGTTAATGTAGGTTGTGTGCTTGTTTCCAAACTGAGCTTGGCTTGAGGAAATGTTAGTTTGTTATGTCCTTCACCGTTACAAAACCCACATCGCCTAATTTTCTTCTCGACCTTGTTCTCTGGTACTTCTTTTTGCTTGCGTTGTTTTTATTGAGGGTCAAGAACATTGTTTACTACACTGTTTCGATTGACTGAATCATTCAAACCAAACGAGTTTTCAAATTCTGTTGTTAGTCTTTTCATCTCATCTCTTGCAATTTTGAAAGACGTATATGTCTTTGATGTAATGTAGCATAACCGACTTGACGTTGCACGTAGAGCAGCGAACCTTGCCATTTACATTACTTCTGGAGGTACATTCAAGTCAACAAAACTGGGTGCACAAGCCTTCGCATCCTTAGTCCACCTACTTTGAATCAAAGGCCTGGACAAATATGTGTAGTCAAATTCCTTCAAAACGTGAAGTTGATGGCAACATGGAATTTCGGCGGTCTTGAATTTTCTATACGAGCAATTTAGGGTTTTCATACCAAAATCAAAATTGATTTCAAATGTCTTATTTTTTTTCTTTGTACTTTGTCAAAATATAATTTTGACATTCATCTGATAAGGACTGAATCTCTTCCTGAAGCCGGTACAATGTCTCCCATTCAAGTTCTTCTTGGAACAAACGAAAAGATTCGCGCGTATAAATCTCAGCAGCATGACTTTCAAGGTCAATCAGTTTTGTGATCTGGAAGGGATTCGTCTGGGAACTTAAGTAATCCACTTTCAACTCGTTCATACACATTCTACTAATTCATTCTTCAATTGCACGAACAATATCTAAATATGTCTTCTTGTTTTTAGTGCAATCGCGAGTGAAGCATTCATAGACTCGCACCTTTGTGTTGAGAAAATATTGGCAAAGAAATAACCGGTTAGACATGCTTGTACCCATAAGTGTCGAGTATTTCCCTTCTCAATCACCCATGGATATTTTTCGACATTGAATTCCAAAACAATTGAACGCCAGTGAATATCAAATTCCTCGGTTGTCCACCAGGAAACCATGCATTTTGAGAATGATGCTGTAAATTTTAGGTCATCAATGTTAGCTTGTGCATTGTGAGAAAGATGCTAAGAACATAATCTGTGCTTAGCAGAAGGGATAATAAATTTGATAGCCCTCTGCATTGCCCTATCCCCATCGGTGACAACTGAAATAGGTGATTTATTCATTATGGCTTCTAAAAAAATCTTTAGCACCAACTCGAAAGATTGGGACGTCTCGTTAGCGATTATGGTAGTAGCAAACAAAATTGTGTTATGGTGATGATTGACACCGACAACAGGCATAATTGGTTGACCATACAAATTATTTTTGTACATTGTGTCGAACGCAATTACATCACCGAAGCATGTGTAATCTGATCTCGATGTAGAATCTGACTAGATAAGATTATGCAATATCCCTGATTCATCTACTGAGTATGTCATAAAAAACTTGAGATCATCATGTTTTTATAATCAAAGTAAGCAATAAGTGCATTCACATCCCCATTGAAGATTTCCTTTGCTTTACCTCTTTGAAGTGCATTATAGAGGTCTTTTTGTGTAAATCCAACATGATGACGACCCCTGCCTGCTGAGTTAAATAGTTTATTACTTGTGACGTGTCTACACCGACGTCTTTCAATGTTGTTTCCTCATCGATATCATCCTTACTTACAGCTCTATTAGAACGCATAAATAGTGTCATAGCAGGTGTGCACAATGCATGATTATGTTTCTGAGAAGAGTTACTTACAACCCACTGATTATTGTATTTGTTGTTGTAACTACGAATTTAGCCTTGCATCCCGTTCCTGTGACTGGAGTATGAGCACGTTGATGATCAAAAATATTGATTTTGGATACTCAAAACCCTTCTTTTGAATAACAAAATTCTTGTGTCTTCACATTCCCTTTCATATCAAGCCGTTTTGTTCCCCGACGTGCACTAAAACCATGTTTCCGTGCGAAAATCCCTTGTAAAACTCCCAAGCTTGATCACGTGAAGAGAAGAGTTGTCCAACCAATCTGTCAAATACATCAACAATATGTACTTAATGGCATTCCTCGGTTGGCTTAACATTGTCTGATGTAGTATGATCCATATGGCAAAAATTTGGTTGTGCAAGTTCAGTGGTCCCAACAGGAGTTGATAGAGATGTAAGTAAAGGTTCATATAACATGTTTCAGTGGTTCTTTCAATAGGACGTGGTAGTTGAAGGGTGGGTACAACATTAATTTCGTAGGACATATTTAGGTATGTACAATAACTACAAAATTCAACTTTTATTACTTTAAAGTAATAGGTAAATTTATAATGTAAGTGGTAAAAATAAACTTTTTAAATAACAAAATTAGTAAACATAAAGTTTCCAACATTTTTGTCCAGTATGGTTCCCAAACTTGAGGTATCAATACATTTATTATAAGTATCGATCCCAAAAACATCAAAACCGATAATTATAAAGTAATAAGTAAATTTACAATATAACCAGTAAAAAATATACCAGTTAAATGAGAGAATAGGTAAACATAATGTATCGATACTTTTTAAAATTGTATCGATATTTTTATCCATAATGAATGTCCAACGACGTGCACACATAAAGTGTCGATACATTTATCATAAGTATCAATCCCAAAAACATTGAAACCAATAATTATAAAGTAATAAGTAAATTTACAATGTAACCGCTAAGAATATACCAGTTTTATGAGAGAATAAGTAAACATAATGTATCAATACTTTTTAAAATTGTATCGATACTTTTTGTCCAGAATGAATGCCAAACAAGATGCACGCATAAAGTGTCGATACATTTATTGTAAGTATCGATCCTCAAAACATCAAAACCGATTATTATAAAGTAATAGGTAAAATATATCGGTTTAATGAGAGAATAAGTAAACATAATGTATCGATACTTTTTAAAATTATATCGATACTTTTTGTCCAGAATGAATGTCCAACGACGTACACGCATAAAGTGTCGATACATTTATCATAACTATCGATCCCTTAAAACATCGAAACTGATAATTATTAAGTAATAGGTAAATTTACAATGTAACCGATAAGAATATATCGATTTTATGAGATAATAGGTAAACATATTGTATCGATACTTTTATCCAGAATGAATGCCTAACGAGGTGCACACATAAAGTGTCGATGTATCGATCCCAAAAATATCGAAACCAATAATTATAAAGTAATAGGTAAATTTATAATGTAACCGGTAAAAATATACCGGTTTTATGAGAGAATAGGTAAATATAATGTATCGATACTTTTTGTCCAGAATGAATGCCCAACGAGGTGCACGCATAAAGTGTCAATACATTTATCATAAGTATTGATCCCAAAAACATCGAAACCGATAATTATAAAGTAATATGTAAATTTATAATGTAACTAGTAAAAATATACCGGTTTTATAAGAGAATAGGTAAACATAATGTATCGATAAGTTTTTAAATTGTATCGATATGTTTCTTAAATTACACGTGTTTTTGTCTTCATTATTTAAAAGATAAAAGAATTGATACAAACCCTAAATTGAAAACCCTAAACCTAAAGACAGAAGAGAACTCTTCCACTCCGACGAATACCAGCGTTCATAACAGTTACGATCAGATCTTCAGGTAAATTTATCGATATTTTTCCATAAATTAGGGTTTGATTGATTTCCAGATTGGCCTCTTTTTTTCCTTAATGTTTTTGTGCTCCAATGTAACAGCATCCACACCCAAATAGCTCCAAAACGTCAGAGGCGTGGTCCTTCTAAACGACAATCTTCTTCTCAACCAAGCTCTTCTTTTCAACAACAACCTTTTTCTCAACCAAGCTCTTCTTCTAACCAAATCAGGTCATTCGATATGCACAACTTTAGAACTGATGAGGAGAAAGAAAAATGGAATCAGAGTTTCAAAGTAAGGAAGTTTCATCCCGAATGTGTTATTGACATGGATTTCATGTTCGGTGAGAAATATGATTTTAGTTTTAAAACCACATTTACATATTAGGGTTGGCTTGAATTCCTTGGTGTATAACCAAAATATTACCCCAACCTAATTAGAGTCTTCAACAATAATGCTTCATTCGAGCATGAGCCTAATAATAATAATATAATAGGAATTAATACGCATGTCATGGGGAAGGATATATATATATATATATCTCCGAATTCTATTGCTGCGGGTATAGGTGTCGAGAATAAAGGGGATTCGAATGAAAATGGTTTAGATACTACAATACAGCAGGTTGAGAGAAATAGCCCAATTTACCTAAATGTAGAGTCTAGAGTGTTTCACAAAATGCTCACTTGGTTTATTCGACCTTTTGGGGGAAAATTTTTCAGTGATTCGAGACTGCGATTATTGGTGCTTAGCAAAGTATATATCCAAAATTACTCCAAACATTGCCAAATTGATATTTAAGACAATTGTTTATATGGTCACAAAGGGTGCATCAATTTCATCTTCACTACCATATGGATGTGTCATCACTCATCTGTTGAAGAAGCATTAAAATTGATTTTTTGCTTTACTCCCCTGTTCGATTAACCCACAAGATTGACATGTTATCGATGACTAGAACGGGATACGATTTTGTTGAAAATGTCATTGGATTAGAACAAGAGAATGAGCAAATGGACTCCATTGGCCATGAAAACAACCAACCTATTAGAGACGCAACGATGGAAGACACTCCAGGTGGAGAGAATGTCACAATTAAGACAGTGATGGAATACATGGTCAATTTTCGGGAGCATATTGATTCTCTTATGAGCGAAATGCGAGCTGATACTGGATCATTGCGCTATGAAGTCTCCATATTGCATGGCAAATTACATCAATAACATCAAACAAGTTAGGTAATTAATTTTATGTTTCTAAACATTTACACATTGTAAAATGTATTTGATTTTTTTTCAACAGATGTGAACAACCAAGCGCTCAATGAAGATGACGATGAAGATAAATATGAAGAAGATGATGATGATGATCCAATCAAGTATATCGTGTCTGCAACACCGTCGACAATAAAACTTGTAATTTTTATGTCAATGGTGTCCTTGCCTACTTTTTAAGAAATCCAAAAGGTTTTAATTATGTTCAGTTCTATCCATCATTTGTATCTACAACTTGAAATTTCTAGTTTTCATCATTTACTAAATTTCTCAGTATTATTTTTTGAATTTTCTATGTCGAACAAAGAGAAGGTCGACGGCCCCTATTATATCAAGAGAGTTGTCCTCTTATTCCCCAATTATGCTTAAAGCACTGAGCTATCAGTGCGTACAACGTCCCATCCTTCATTTGGCTTTCAGGACAGGACTGGCTTTCAATTAGGTCTCTGGCTTTTTGCCTTGTGTAGATTGCATCCATAATTGAAAAAGGAAGAGTTGTTTGAACGAACTCAATGTCCTCTCCGAAATCCCATAATTAATGTGCACTCTTCAGATATTACACTATTTGCTTCAAGTTTATTTTTAGATTATCAACTATTACTAGAAAGGAAATCTTAGAAGTGGGATTTGAACCCAAAACCCCTTCTTCCCATAATTATGTTCATTTTTTATGTCAATGCGTACAACTTTAATCTCATTTTCTTCATGTTGTAGATGTTATCCTGAGAACAAGAGTATATGAATTTCTGCATTTTGTTTAGAAAATTTTGTTTTTGCCATTTGGTATTCGAAGATGAGGTTAGAACTATTAAGCAATTGAATTACTATAGACAAAATCATTAATATACAACTAAATGTTAACATTCAAACTTGATTACAATCTCAGGCATAACATCGACCATGTACATCAGAAACTACCTTTGTCGTCTGACTAGTTTCTATTCATTTGGGTAAGATGAATGTCATTACACTTTGTTGACTTTTATTTGTTTATGATTCCAACATATTTATGTTCGACTGTTTATAAACAAGATCAAGGAAAGTGCAAAAAAGAAGATAGTGTTACCTACTGTAAAGATCTTCATGATGATTAGAACATGTATCCTCATTTTAACGCCCTAAATACACTGTTGGTCGATGATTCATCGCAAAAATGATTTATAATCCGGTAAGTTACATTTATGCCATATGTTTTTTCCAGTTAAACAGGTGTTCATATATTGGTTGATTAAAAATTTATGTTTTTATATAGCAATACAATTACATATGTCCACATCCCTTTGACGCTTCCTATTCGGAGGACAATGCTTTAGGTATGACACAAATTTATTCCTGCTTATGCGAATTTAGTTTCTTGTTAGTAAAATTGCACCTGATTAGTTTGATAATTGAAATTATTTGTATATTTCCTCAGAAAAAGGCGGTAACATACAAGAGTATTTGGAAAATCTATGGAAGACGACTACTGTTCCGGACTTCGTTAGAAATAACCCTTTTTCATCAGATTAATTTTGTTGTGGGTACATTATTTGAACATTGTTATGTATAAATTTGTTGTGTATGTATGTTTAGTTTACTTATATTGTGTGTATATTTTCATTCGATTCACATAATACACATAATGCATTATTTTCAATTTAAAAATACTAAAACATATAACACAATAATTGTATTGTAATATTCCACACAATAACATGTGACTTACACAGTAAATATTCCATTCGGATGGGATGTGCATAACAATCTATTTATCTCATCTTCTATTCCATGTGAGTACTTTATTCCATGTGACAAGTGTGACAACCCCATCAACTCACAACTCAGCTTTAAATTGAATCAGTATTGTCTTTTACCGGTATGATGGTTCATAACGCATGTTACTTGAACAATATGAATCAATTATGCAATTTTCATGTTCAATTTAACACTGCATTTCATGTTCATTTCATATTTAATTGGAGTTTGAATTTAAATTTCAATTTGAGTTTGAATTTCAATATAAATTTCAGCTCCACTATAAATATGAGCCCGAGCCTTTGTTTCATCCAAACAACAACTTACTCAATGGATGCATCAGGAGATAACATCAAATTCCATTTCCAAGGTAACAACAACCTTTTTCAATACTTATTAACTTAGACAATTTGCATGTTATCATTGATTATTCCTAATTTCCATTGTTTTCCCCCCAACTTGAAACGCGAGGGAAATCCCGACTATCATAATTTTGAGTAACAAGCTGGAAGATTGGATATCCAAAGAATGCATTTAAGATATTATCCATTTCAGCCAGCTCATTGATATAGGTTAACCCTAAAACGAAATCATCAGAGCGAAACATACTTGATGTAGAAGCAGCTGCAGATTTAAAATCTCAACGGTGATGCATTTGGTTCTCAAACAGTTAAAGCGTCAGAAACGGTTCGTACACATGATCTTGGTGATATACGGTAAATGCAACAAAGGAAAACTAAAAATCCCGATAATTGAGGGCTACAATTTGTAATAATAAAAATAATTTAAGGGTACACGTGTATAAAGTATCGATACTTAGGTAAATTAACAATGTAAACGGTAAAATTCTACCGGTGCAATGATAACAGGAGTACATGACAAGCGTCTCAACTTGTCATTTACGACTATTTTCATTATACCGAAGAACTTTTATCCGTTTACATTGTTAATTTACATATTACTTTAAAGTAATAGGTTTTGAAATTCCAAGTACCGGTACTTACGCTTTACGTATGTATCTTTCATTATTTAACATTATTATTAAAAGATCTAGCGTTTAATTCTCAAGAATTTTTGGATGCATTTTGTTGCATTACCCATGTGATACCCAAATCATAAGTTCGAAATACTTCCGATGCTTTAAATGTTTTAGAACCAAATGGACGCCTTCGAGATTTTAAATATACAGCTATTTCTACATTAGCAATGTTTCTCTCAGACGGTTTCGTTTTACGGTTCTCCTATCTTCATGAGCTGGATGAAATGGATAATATCTGGAAGGTATTCTTCACATATCCAGTCTTTCTTCTTGTTACTAAAAATTATGATGGTCGAGATTTCCCTCGTGTTTCATTTAGGTTGATTGCTCCGAATATATAACGAAATTTGATCTCTGAATCGTTGTTGGTTGATTGGTCGGGCTTTTATATCCATATCTACTTCTCTGTATACCAAAAGGATTGTTGAAATATCAATACTAGTTATTAATGTATTTTATATCTGCGTGCAAATGTATCGATACAAATTATTAAAGTATCGTTTTCTATAATCTCCACAACAAAGTTTCCATACTTAGAATTTCTAAATCGGTTAAAATTTGAGAAAATGGTAAAAAAATTAAACAATCGATTAAATATAACATATTGAAAATGGACATAACTGGTTTCTACAATTTCCCCTATAAAGTATCGATACCTTACAAACATGTATCGATACATGACAATATAACAGGTTGAAATTTGACAAAACCAATTTCAATATAAATAACTTAACAGGTAAAAAATTGACAAAACTGTTTTCCATAACTAAGCTTATAAAGTATCGATACACGTATGAAAAGTACCGAGTCTTATATTTTCGAAACTGATTACTTTAAAGTAATAGGTAAATAAATCATGTAAGCTGTAAAAATATACTGATTTAATGGTAAAATACGTTTACATAAAGTATCAATACATTTTGTATATGTATCGATACATTTTTCCAGTATGCTTCCCAAACAAGATGAATGTAGGAAGTATCGATACCAATGACACATGTATCGATACATGACAATATAACATTTTAAAAATTGATACAACCTGTTTCAATATAACAAAAACGGTAAATTGCTACCGGTTTTGAAAAAACGAAATGTCTCGAAAGTATCGATGCCATACATAAAAGTGTCGATACTTCTGTAAGAGTAATGGTATCGGTTTTAAAATAACATAACAGGTTCATCATCTTTTTGACAAAACCGATTTTCATAATTGCACCTATAAAGTATCGATACTCGTATGAAAAGTATCGATTCTTAAAATTTTGAAAACGATTACTTTAAAGTAATAGGTAAATAAACAATGTAAGCTATAAAAATATACCGGTTTAATGGTAACATAATTTTATATAAAGTACCTATACTTTTTTTATATCTATCGATACTTTTTGTCCAGTATGCTTCTCAAAACTACATGCACGTAAGAAGTATCGATACCTATAAAAATATATCGATACATAATGATATAAAAGGTTCAAAATTGATAAAATCGGTTTCAATATACAATGTAATCGGTCAATAGATACCAGTTTAATGGTAATATAAGTTTATATAATGTATTGATATTTTTTGTATATGTATTGATACTTTTTGTCCAGTATGCTTCTCAAAACTACATGCACGTAAGAAGTATCGATAACTATAAAAATGTATCGATATATAATAATATAAAATGTTAAAAATTGATAAAATCGGTTTCAATATACAATGTAACCATTCAATAGATACCGGTTTTGAAAAAAATGAAATGTCAACAAAGTATCGAAACCTTACACAACAATATCAATACTTTTGTAAGAGTATTCAATATAAATAACATATCGGGGTTACAAAGGAAACCCTAATCCAGATAAATATATAGAAGACGACCATAGTTTTCTCTAGAGGGAAGTTAGTTGTTGTAAATAGTGGTAGCACATTTTTCGAAGGATACTTGTTTGTTTGTTGATGCAATCGAATCAAAAGGTATGTTGTCAAAACCCTAATTTTTTAGAATTATAGTCTTCGAAAATAGGGGTTAGGTTTTAAAGTTTGTTGTTTTCGAATTGACCTATTATAGGTTGAAAGTTCAATCTTTGTTCGCGAAGATGATGACCTTCAAATGGAGCCCCAGCGTATCAACATTGAAGAAAATCGAAAGCAACCAGTAAGTTTCAATGTATTCATGTATTTTTTTCTTGAAATAATAATTGGATTAAAGTATTTTAGAACTTTTAATTGATTACAAATTTCAAATCTTTACAGTCTGACTGAATGCCAAAGGATAAAGGAAACTCATAATCATGTTGATTGTATAGCCAATAAAACCCCCTTGCAGGGTCCAAACGGTAAGCTAGGAATTGGTAAGACAAGCTTTCTTTGAGGGTTTAGGAACTGAATCCCTCCAACGTAAGGAGTGAATGATTGAACATTACATATAATAGTTGTATTCAGTTCTTGAAGAATTGTTCTTCATTGTATATAAGGATAGTTGTAATGATATTCGTTCATATTCCGAGACCAATTAGTTAGATGCATGCAGTACCCTATATCCTCGAGGTATAGCATAAGAAATTTGGCACTTAAAGATTTACCAAGAGCGATAGCTTTTACTCTGCATGAAGACCGAACCTAGAATTAACTTTGCAATTATGCCTATACTGCTAAAAAGAACCTGCTGAATGATAGGATTTGCACACAACTGCAAGCATTTTATGTGAAACCCTGAGATCTCTGTTGCATAATTTTAGCAGAGTAGTTGGGTTTAGGGTTTAAAATTCTCATAGTTGTGTGCAAATCCTATAATTCAGCAGGTTCTCTTCAGCATGATAGGCATAATTGCAAAGTTGATTCTAGGTTCGGTCTTCATGCAGAGCAAAAGCTACTGCTCTTGGTTAATCTTTAAGTGCCTGATTTCTTGTGCTCTGCCTCAAGGATATATGGTACTACATGCATCTAACTAATTGGTCCCGAAATGTGAACGAATATCATTACAACTATCCTTGTATACAATGAAGAACAATTCTTCAAGAACTGAATACAAATTATATGTAATGTTCAATCATGCACTCCTTATTTTGGAGGGATTCAGTCCCGAAACCCTCAAAAGAAGATTTATTACCAATTCTAGCTTACCATTTGGACCCCCGGGTTTTATTGGCTATGTAGTCAACATGATTAACCTGGATAATCTCAATTATAGAACTGATTCCGGCCCTTGCGGAAGACTATATTCTATAGATTGTTTAGCAAGGTTAAAGTATTGATACTCCAAGTACCGGTTAAAAGTAAGCAATTACTGCATTGACACCTCATTGACGATTTCCTTTGTTTTACATCTTTCAAGTGCATTGTATATGTCTTTATGTGTAAATCCAACATTCTGATAACCGTTTATGAGCTTTGTATAAGTAATAGTTAAATTTACAAGGTACATAGTAAAATTATATCGGTATAATGATAATATCATAAACTTTTATATATGTATCAATACTTTATTATATCGTCTCGATACTTTAATTCCACATGAAGGCTCAAACGTACTCAAAATGTATCGATATATATATATATATATATATATATATATATATATATTACATACTTATAATTCCGAAACCTATTACTTTTAAGTAATAGGTTAATTGACAATGAAAACAGTTAAATTCATTCGGTATCATGAAAATATAAGTAAACAATGTACAAGGTTCTAAGGCTCCATCAACTTTAACCACATACTCACATTATATATATATATATATATATATATATATATATATATATATATTTCATACTTATAATTTCGAAATCTATTACTTTAAAGTAGTAGATTAATTTGCAATGAAAACAGTTAAAGTCAATCGATATCATTATAATATGCGTAAACAATTACCATGTTGATAAATATTGATAACAAATCAAGTGATTAACCGGTTATGTTATCGTGGGATTCCTAATGGCTCCATCAGTTTAAATTTTGTTAACATTTATTCCTAAGGTAAGTTTATCACAACTGATAACAAATTAAATAATTGTCTATTTTGTTATCTTCAGATTTCTAAGGCTCTATCAACTTTAATAATGCCCAACCTATTACGTTACATAAGTGTTACTTAATATGTTATTATTCTTAATAATGTTTCTAGTAATTAACCGGTTATGTTATCATTGGTAACATTTTAGGCGTTTACCTAATATGTTGTAATAACAAATTAAGTAATTAACCTATTTTATTATCGTCGTATTTCCAAAGTCCCATCAGCTTAAAAATGTACTACCTATTACGTTATATAAGCGCTATCTAATATGTTATTGTGCTTGATAATATTAACGGTAATTAATTGGTTATGTTATCGTCTATATTTTTTTGGCGCATTTTACATAGAACGATAACATAACCGATTATTACCTTTTTTATTACCAACTCAATTAATATTTTCGATTAAATAATATAACATAACCGGTATCAATTTTAATTAGTCACTTATTTTATCAGTCACGTAATTTTTTAGCCTTTCTTATCCGTCGTACAGCAGAACTTCCGATTTTGGCGTTGCTTTGGAATCTTTTCTGTCTTTTCCTAAGCCTTCCTAATCCTACTTATAGTCAATGCGGTACAACTTTATACTATACTTTTTTTTCTCTCTCTCTCTCTTTCCTTTCACAGATTATTCCTTTCACATTTAATAAAATATGTAAAAGTTCTATAAATAATAATTTAGGTAAAATAAATAATTTTTTTCAGTTATATATTGTTGTTTTGTTAAATACTTCGATTATTAAAATTTATACAATGTTCCCTCATTTAAAAGATATTATTTTATTGAGTCTTTTGAATATAAATGTTATGAAATAATTACTCAATTATTCATATATTATAAACCCATCATTTTCTATTAAAAAATTGAAAGCAATCAGAGGATAATTTTATAATTTTTAAAAGTTTAAGACTTAACAAAACAATATCATATAATTGATGGACTATTTGTGTATTTTATTCTAATAATTTTAAACAGAACCGACTGCATGTTGGTTAAGACAAATATTTTTTTTTTTAATTGGCAATCTAAACAGTTCATAGTTTGTGGGAATGGATTTAATATGTGAAGAGTCAATCTTAATTATATATTGTTGTAGCCTAAATTATATATACCCATTCGATACCACTACTAGCTCAATATAACTCATCAACGAGTTCCATTTAATATAAATATTGGTACAAAATTATAAATGATTAAACATAAAGAAATAGATCGCACAGTTTCATTTAATATAATTACTTGTTAAGAGTAATTGAATTTTCTCAAGATAAAGAATATATGATCTTCGATTAAGTTAATTATTTGATATTATTATTATTTTATTAGATCAATAAATTAAAAAATAAAATTCAAGTATGATCATTATTGGTTTTTTAATAGTTTAGAACGATTATAATGTAGTATCTATTCAGAATTTTCTTAATTAATTTAATAATACACATCCTACAAACGTAGCAGCTCGAATCCAAGACCACTTAAGATTCATGATCATCATTGTTAATTATTATAAAGTTGAAACTAAGAAATAATTAAATAGGTTTGCATAATCTAGCACAATACAATTGTTGCGATTTCAACAAAATTGCAACTATAACATTCTATAAATTATAGAGATCAAAATACATGTCACTAAATTAGTAATTTAGACATTAGATAAAATACTATAAATTGAGAAAGAAAAACATCAAGAGAAATTTAACATTTTAATTTTAATATGAAATATACATAACTTTTTTTAATAATAATAATAATAATAGTGAAGGTACTTCGATGCTGATATTTTTTGAATCCATGTAGAGGCATCGCTCATACTATCATTCTAATTTGTTTTGAAGGAGTCTTGAAGTCCATCAACTGATTCTAAAAATTATAAAATATAAGCCTACATTCTTTTAATTTTAATTAATAAATTATATAATTAAAGAAAAAAAGAAAATTAATAGATTACTCTCCATGCTTTATATATATATATATATATATATATTAGAAAATAAAATTCAACATGTGCTACTAATGAGGTTGGTTCAAATGGTAAGCATCTTAATATTTCTTAAGTAGGTCTCGAGTTTGAGACATTGTCTATGAAAAATCCCATCAAAACCAGGTGTGCAATATAGATCGATCTGGATTAGTCAAGACGAAACCCTAGAATCAAAAGGAAAACCCCCAAAAATAAAGTCAACATTTGCTAAAAGAAACCTAATTAAATTGGAATTTGATAGACAAATATACTAACGTGACAAAACATTCATAACAGCAGTTGCATCTATCA
Source organism: Hibiscus syriacus (assembly GCF_006381635.1). Taxonomy (NCBI): domain Eukaryota; kingdom Viridiplantae; phylum Streptophyta; class Magnoliopsida; order Malvales; family Malvaceae; genus Hibiscus; species Hibiscus syriacus. The sequence continues at coordinate 2,767,586 of NW_024063088.1, forward strand.
ACCAAAAAAAAAAACACACCACTAATGATCATCAAAACGCCATTTCCTGAATAAGTTATGTCCTAATCCACCATTTTTGGTCAGTCAAAATAAATTATGATACTTTACTATATTATAAGAAAATGATATTAGAATGAAAAGCAAATAGATAAAGAACTTAACAATAAAATCTAAAGTGCATTAGAGGAGAATCAAGATGAATGTATCAGTGATTTAACTATAAATATGGTACAAGCTGGTAATAGAAGATATTGCTTGGTATCAAATAAATACCAGTAACACACTATTTTGTTCATTTTTGTAGAAGAACAAACTAGTAAAGATAATGACACTCATGATTGTGTAATTTACCTTGTCAACGTGGATTGTTATAGAATCCGATGATAAAGGAATCGTTGCTTGGGTCACTATTAAAGGAAGTCACAAAGGGAATGTTGGATTCTTCAACAAACTTCTCTAGAGCTTGTATGTTAAAATCCTTCAAGGAAATAACTTCTACATAAATAGCTTATAACAAACGGCACAAAGACATCTAACATAAACACAAAAGAACTTATACTTTAATGACGGTATAAAATATAACAAATGGCATTGGGTCAGGAATGATCAAATCAATGTACTCACTAGGTCGAGATCGAGCGGATGTGGGTCAAGATAGTGTAGACGTACGATGGTTAAATCGGATGGAAAGGGGTCGCGGTTGGTCCAGGCTCTCAACGAGGCTCTATATGAGATCACAACTGCAGGAAAGTGAGAGGACCACCAGTGACGTGCGGCTCAAATGGAGGAAACGAGTCGCTCATGATGGTGTTGTATTCGATGTTTGGATTGGGGCAAAGGTGAACAAAGTTGCGATTAACGAAAACATAACTATTGTCGACAGGTGATCGCCACAACATGTCAATTGAAAAATAAAAAATTTACCGTCAAATATTTTGAGGAGAAAATCGCCTCAGTGACCAAAAAAAAGTTATAATATACGATTTTAACCAACTTTTTTTGGATTTGCCAAAATGACCAACAAAATCGCAACGCGAAATAAAAATCGCAACGCGATCCCCAGAATCGCAAATCAGTTTCCAAAATCGCAACGCGATTCTTTAAAATCGCAATGCGATAGTACAAATTCGCATTGCGATTTTCCAAAATCGCAACGCGAATATGAAAATCGCAACGCGAACACATAAATCGCAACGCGTATCCGTAAATCGCAACGTGTATCCGTAAATCGCAACGCGTATGGGTAAATCGCAATGCGTATCCGTATATCGCAACGCGTATCCGTAAATCGCAACGATAATCCGTAAATCGCAACGAGAATCTGTAAATCGCAACGATAATCCGTAAATCGCAACGAGAATCTGTAAATCACAACACTGAAATTTTGGGTATATAACACTGAAATCATAAACTAAATCCCTAAATCGCAACTCATTCCATCTCCATCTATCACTCTCTCCGGCGACATCCGTTCCTATATCCAACGACATCCTTCCCAATCCGGCAACAGGTTTTAGTTTCGCAGCTCGTCTGTTTAGTAAATTAATTTACAACCATGAAATCATCTAATGTTGATCATGTTTGGATAGATTTGTGTTTTGGAGGGTCATGGGATAATGTTCATGGTGTTTTACAATATATGCCTTTACCCATGAATCTTCAACTAAAATTGTCTTTACAAAAGTTAACTTATGAAACTCTAATGCTACGTGTTTCAAATAAATTGAATTTAGAGCCCCTAAGTGGATTTAGGCTATCTTATCAGAGAAATGGTAAAGTTTATTTGTTAACCGACAATGAAGATGTTGAACGATTCATTGCTTACATTAGTGTTTCACAAGATGATGTTACATTGTATGTTGTTGAACCTAGAAGTAGTATTGTTGGGTCAGTAGCGGGTAGTAATCAACTAAGTTTTTCTCAAAACCCACAACCTTTCTCTAATCCAAATCCCAATCAACTTTCAGCACCAAATTCCGGTTTTCGTATTGACCAGTTAGACGATGATGAGCCAACAGAAAAAATTGTGAGTACTAGTCAGTATTCGAAATTTGGTCTTGGTCAATATCCGGACTTTGATATTGGTCAATACACGGATTTTGATGATGTTTCAGAAGAAGAAACAGACCCTGCGTGTAATGATTTTGATATTGGTCAATACCCAAATTTTGATGATGAAACAGCCGTTGCCGAAGAATGTATTGTTGATGATAATGAGGAGGAAGTTACGACTGTGAATGAACATGTTGAACATCCATTCTGTAATTCATATAATCCTGAAGAAGAAAAAGAAGAAGAAAAAGTCCCCGAAGAAAAGAAAATGCCACGGGCGTATAACTGGAATATGCCAGAATTACTTCAGATACCGGAAGAAGAGTTGGTAAAGAAAGCAGTTGATTGTTACACAAAAGTTATTCGTATCAAGAAAGATGATTGTTTTGATACAAAGGAAGACTTGAAGATAGCTTTGTATACGAAATGTGTGGAAGATGGCTATCAACTAAAAGTTAACAAATCAAGCAAAGATCGTTTCGAAACAAGGTGTATGATTGACAAAAACTGTACGTGGCGTATGATTGCAAAGAGAATAAAAGATTGCGAAATGTTTCAAGTTAGGACTTTTATTGATAAACATACATGTTCAAGAACCCAAGTTTTTTCTCACCATAGACAGGCAAACAAAAAGGTGTTGGGTGGTTTTCTGGCTGAGTTAATGTTTTTGAATGGCAGGGTATATCGGGGACATGAAATTATGACTGACATAAAATGCTCGGTTCAAGATTAGTATATCATATTCTCAAGCTTGGAGAGCCAAATGTTATGCCTTGGAATTGTTGAGGGGGTCGCCAGAAGCATCGTTTGCCCAATTGCCGGCTTATTGTCACAATTTAAAGCTGAAAAATCCTGGGTCGGTAACTCATATCAAAACAGATAGAGATGGACGCTTTGAGTTGCTGTTTATCGCCATTGGTGCTACGGTTAGTAAATCAATATAATTTTGTTGACTCATTTTTGTTAGTTACATGCATTTCACATTTAAATGATTATATTTCTTGTGTATATTATTTTGTAGATTCGTTCGTTTATTACTTGCATGCGCCCAGTTATTATAGTTGACGGAGCACATTTGAAAGGTCGATACCTTGGAGTAAACTTATTAGCAGTAGCCATGGATGCTAACAATGGGATATTGCCAATAGCTTACGGGGTTGGCAAATCTGAAACCTCTGATTCATGGACATGGTTTATGGGGCATCTTAGGGATTGCATAGGTCCTATTAGCAATCTGACAATCATATCCGATAGGGCAAACTCAATTGACAACGCTGTTAGAAGGTGTTTCCCAGATGCTTTTCATGGACTTTGTGGTGTTCATTTGTATAGAAATCTAAAATCAAGGTCTGCTGGTATAAAAAGCACAAATGGACATACTGGAAGGCTGTAAAAGCTTATCGGGAAGTGGATTTCAATAAGCATATAAATTGTTTAAGACGTGTTTTGCCTCAGTGTGCTCAAACACTAGAAGATGTCGGGTTTGAAAGATGGTCAAGAGTACCTCAACTTGGAGCAAGATATGGTTTCATGACGTCTAATAGTGCAGAATCAATCAACGCTCTAAGTCGTCATTCCCGGAAATTACCCATTACTATGTTAATGGAGTTTTTTCGAGCCTCTATTCAACAGTGGTACTACAAGAAAAGAAACCATGCAGGTATTATTTCTTTGAATTCGTAACTTATCATATTTATATATTTTACTAAGTATTGTTTATTTAAATTTACAGGAACATTGGAACATCGTGTTACACCATGGACTGAAAAAAGATAACGAAACGTGTTGTGAAGTCAACGTCATGGAGAGTTGAACCATGTTCAAACACTTTGTTTCAAGTACTGGATAATAACTTAAATGGGCTAGTCGATCTAAATGCAAAGACGTGTAGTTGTATGAAATGGCAAACATCTGGTTATCCGTGTGGCCATGTTATAAAAGTTGCTCTTCATTTAAACCAAGATGATTCAAGCGCATACGCTATGGATTGCTACACTACAGAAGTTTATCGACAGACTTATGCCGAGATTGTCTACCCTATTCCACATCCTTCTGAGTGGGACATACCAGATGACTTACAAACAGTTTTGCCACCAGCCATGGACAGAAGGCTACCTGGCCGACCAAAAAGTCACGATCGTATACCGTCTAAGGGTGAAGAAAAGAAGAGATCGACATGTAGTCGGTGCAAGGAAAGTGGTCATACAAGGTTGACATGTGGATCACCAGTGCCATCAAAATCATCTTTTCCTATACCAAAATATGGATCCTCATCAAAATCCAAAGCTCATATGGTGTCAAGCAAAAGGCAATCATCTTTAAAATCCCAATCACAATTGGCTTCACCTTTTGGGACTGTTAACTTAGGTGATTTTTAAATGCAAACGTTGTATTATGTGGATTTTATGTGTGAACTTTTAACATTTTCAGTTGAATTAATGACTCAGGCCAACCATTTTGACTTAACCAACTCTTGTTATTCAGTTGTTATCACTATTAGGCATGCATTTGACTATCGCAACACGGAAATTACAATCGCAACGAGAGAATCGCAATGCGAAATGAAAATCCCAACATGAAAATCGCAATGCGGAAATGAAAATCGCAACGAGAGAATCGCAATGCGAAATGAAAATCGCAATGCGAAATGAAAATCGCAACGAGAGAATCGCAATGCGAAATGAAAATCGCAATGCGAAATGAAAATCGCAACGAGAGAATCGCAATGCGAAATGAAAATCGCAATGCGAAATGAAAATCGCAACGAGAGAATCGCAATGCGAAATTATAAACGCATTGCGATTCTCTCGTTGCGATTTTCATTTCCGCATTGCGATTTTCATTTCGCATTGCGATTCTCTCGTTGCGATTTTCATTTCGCATTGCGATTTTCATTTCGCATTGCGATAGTCATTTTTGCCTTCAACATAATGCAGATTGAAATCAACAAATCAACCATTACATTTCAATCAATTAAACAAGCACAAATAAGAATTATGTTCGCATCAATTACACAAATCAACTTTTACAAATCATCTTTTACAAATCAATTAAACAATCAAAAAATAAGCAATAATTCTTATTTCCGATCATCTACTATTGAATCAACTTTTACAAATCAATTAAACAATCAAAAAACAATCAATTAAACTATTGAATCAACTTTTGCAGCCATACATCATTTTCACGCAGTTCACTTATGAGATTAACCTGCAGAAACCAAACATTTGCTCAAACAACACTTTCTACACATCTAAAACCTACAAACAGCAAATTATTGAATTCTAGGTACTTAACCAAACATTTTCAAACCAAAAGTATATAAACTTACCAATTGTTTATGGACATTTTTATAACGCGGATGCAGGTAGGCAGCGTCTCGTATATATCGATTTAGCCATATAATGCCGAAACCACAAGCCTACTGCAGCTCTATCTCTATCGGTGGGAGGTAGATACTTGATGCTTCCCGTCGTCAAACGCTCCAACGCCAAGCATACGAGAGGACCACAATCTCCTCTGGCTCCGCTCGTTTGTTGTGGCGCGGTCTCGTCTCTAATAACTGTAATATTGAGCTTCTTTGGCTTCTTGTTTCCAGAACGAGTCCAATAATTGATCGCATCCAAGAATTTAGCCAAATGAGAGCTCCATCCCTTAATAACATCTCTTAAATCAGCCAATGATATGTAATTTATCATGCTGTCATACACTATTGTCTTAAGGGATGGGAGCTGAAGCTCGACGAGAATCCAATGTTTACGTTCCAAAACAGGGATAAACACCTGCAATCATAAGTAATAATTCATTCATTTGCGCACTTATTTCATAAAACCTTTAAACTCAATCTAAAATAAATACTAACCTTATCGACCTCCCACCATGCAGGATAAAGTTTAGCTTGTCCATTGCCCAAATCAAATGATTCATCTCGTGCATTCTTCAAGTGAACGGCGTGAAAAGACGTCGGCATAATTGTATATCGTATATTTTTATTTTTCTTAAGTTTTCTTATTATTAGAAGACGTGTCACCCACGCATCGATATGCTGTTTTACAAAAAAAGACATATATTAGTGACTTACATAAATTTAAAAAAAAATTAATCAAATTGAAATATAAGAAAAATATAAGACTTACCCCCCATCGAAATAGCCATTGTCTTCGACCCCTAATAATACGCCCCACCAAGACCGATCAAACAACAAATAGATATCATCGGTGAGCTTGCATATGTCAGTGAAACACCCCTGGCTCCGCTCATGTAGATAAAAATCAACAGCGGTCTTAGCCCAAAGGGTGTTATCCAGAATTGTGTCCGGTAGTTGTTCCCTCTCCTCTTCAGATACCGGTATGGTACTGGCTGGTAACTCATACGAGAGCCAACTTGAATCCATCATGTCCGGCACGTCAGAGGGTTTCTCAAGAAGCCTACATATGACGCCATGTGAATCGGGCTCTTGAATGGTGGGAGGGACCTCTTCAATGATGACAGTGGCCTCTTGAACGGTGGAGGGGACTCTCGAGGAATGATAGGGGGGCCTCTTCAACGATAGGAGTGGACTCTTGAGGGATGACAGGCGAGTCGGGCTTCTTCTTGCGGTGTCTTCGCACTATTGGGGTGTACGGAGACTTAATAGCACGTGCACGCTGTCTGATGCGTGAACTCCGTCGTGCAAGCATAACCCGACGTAAAGCATCCACTCTATCGGGCCGCTAAATAATTAAATACAAAAATCAGTAAATAAACAGACATGATATTTAAACAGTGAAAACAAAGACAAATATGTTTCAAATTTGCATTGTATTCACCCAAGTCATTATTCTATCATAGTTCACAAAATGCATCAGATAACAAAGAAAAATATGTTTCAAACTAATACCCTGAAGTTAGTATTTGTCTTTGTTTTGTCTATTGGTTGAAGTAATGCAATCCATTCAAGTTTCAATTTGCAGAAGAAGAAATAGTTTACTTTCGCAACACGAAACTTAAAATCGCAACGCGAAACCAAAATCGCAACGCGAAATGAAAATCGCAACGAAAGAATCGCAATGCGAAATGAAAATCGCAACGAAAGAATCGCAACGCCAAATGAAAATCGCAATGCGATTTTGGTTTCGCGTTGCGATCTTGTCGTTGCGATTTTGGTTTCGCGTTGCGATTCTGTCGTTGCGATTTTCATTTCGCGTTGCGATTTTGGTTTCGCGTTGCGATTTTAAGTTTCGTGTTGCGAAAGTAAACTATTTCTTCTTCTGCAAATTGAAACTTGAATGGATTGCATTACTTCAACCAAAAGACAAAACAAAGACAAATACTATTTCACAGTGTTAAAGAATACACAGTTTAGCAGAATTGGCAGCAACCGAACAAATTTACTTTCAACCAAAAGGCAAAACAAAGACAAATACTATTTCACAGTGTTAAAGAATACACAGTTTAGCAGAATTGGCAGCAACCGAACAAATTTACTTTCAACCAAAAGACAAAACAAAGACAAATACTATTTCACAGTGTTAAAGAATACACAGTTTAGCAGAATTGGCAGCAACCGAACAAATTTACTTTCAACCAAAAGACAAAACAAAGACAAATACTATTTCACAGTGTTAAAGAATACACAGTTTAGCAGAATTGGCAGCAACCGAATAAATTTACTAAGCAATCTAAGTGAAATGGCTAATCTAAGTGAAATTACGAGTAAATTTATCATTAAGTTAAATATGGAAAATCTTAAACTTACCTCGTTGCGTAGAGTATGAACCTCATTCTGCAACGATACTATCATCTCACGTAGAGCGGCAACCTCACCACGTAAAGTTGACACCTCCACACGCCATGCACCATCGTTATCGCGTAGAGTACCGATCTCCTCACGCAAGGCATTGACCTCATCACGTAACTCCCTTGACTCATCCCGTGGAGGTGGAGGTGGAGAACAGGGAGATAGGAGTCGTGGCATCTTTGCCGGTCGCCTATCATGAGGTGATGGTGGAGAAGAGGCTCGATGATGTGACGGGATAGGTGATGGCTCTCGTTCTAGAGGTGTATAGTCGGGTCGATCGGGTGATGGCTCTAGGTGAGGTGATGGCTCTCGAATTGGAGGAAGTGGATGCTGCTCATCATCCGTGCCATCAAAAAAACTCTGACTAGCTTGCCACCAATCAGTGGCAAGCTCTTCCTCCGTGGGTGTCAGTCTTTGTAATGGAATGTTGGCCTCCTAAAATATAAAAACTCAAACAAAGTTAAACGTCTACTATTAATAACTTGTTTATATATTATATGAAAGTATTTGTGTTAACTTACATTATTTATTGTCGCATATGGTATTAAGTCTTCCCAATCCAACAGAGTTTTCCTCTTCCAGGAAATAGCCCTGGGAATATCATTTGACGTTTTTATTGCATATGTACGCATGCTGGGGAAAGCCTCGAATATCCAAATCTACAAACAATATAATAACAAAATTAGTAATTGTTAAATAATTAATTATAATTTTAGAAACATTATATAGAAATTCTTACCTTAAAGGCCCAAACAAAGCCTGACAAAGTGTATTTGGACCCATCGCCCCGCAAACTTTTGCGGTCATCAAAGGCAGACGACAACTTAGTCCAGGTAGCTTTCCATATATACGAACCCCACGGAAACAGATTCCATGCATTCAGGTCCTCTACCAATATTATTAGCTCCCGATGAATAGGTTGTCTGGCCTCTCTGCCTAAAAAGCCGGCATACACAAGTAGTAGAAGGCATACTCGGACAACATCGACGTCATCCATCCGAGTGAAACTAGCTTTCTTATTAAACAATTTCTTCAGGTCGTCGACATGTAGGTTCGGCTTCTCCATTGACTCATCCGGAAAAACCCGGGATAACCATGATGGGCGGGCGATATGACGAGTGTACCGGCCTACATCATCGTGTCCGAATCGTAGACCAGTGATTAAGCAGAACTCCTTCCGCCCAAAACAAGTATACGCTGGTGGAAAATGAAACCATATCTCTTCCTCACCACGTTGTATACTGTCGGGTAGATTTGATGTCATGGTCTGAAGCCACAAATGGGTCAAATTAGCATCTCCACCCGGATGCTGTACTCTCAGCCATGGCCCGAAGCAGGTTTCCTCAAACAATTGTCTTTGAGCAGGTGAAAGCTTCGAAGCAATTGTAGTGGCCAGGCTGACTTTATTTCTCAAGGTCAATTGAGCCGAAAAAAATTTCTACAAAAACAATAAACATACCAAGTTAGATATACCAAAAACTACACTGTGAAGATATACCAAAAACAATAAACATAAAAAGTAGTAGTTATTCTTGAAACTAAAATTTGCAACACTGTTTTGTCATTTGGTTGAAATGAAAATCGCAACGAGAGAATCGCAACGCGAAATGACAATCGCAACGAGAGAATCGCAACGCGAAATGAAAATCGCAACGGGAGAATCGCAACGCGAAATGAAAATCGCAATGCGATTTTGGTTTCGCGTTGCGATTCTCTCGTTGCGATTTTCATTTCGCGTTGCGATTCTCTCGTTGCGATTTTCATTTCTCTCGTTGCGACAGTCATTCTCTCGTTGCGATTTTCATTTATCTCGTTGCGACTCTTCTGCAAATTGAAACTTGAATGGATTGCATTACTTCAACCAAAAGACAGAACAAAGACAAAGACAAATACTAACTTGAAAATCGCAACGAGAGAATAGCAACGCGAAATGAAAATCGCAACGACAGAATCGTAACGCGAAATGAAATCTAAGTGAAATGGTTAATCTATTATTGAAATGACCAGTAAACTTATCATCAGTTTCAATATGAAAACCTACAATAATGCAAACATTTCAAAATAAAATAATTAAAAAAACTAACCCTCGAGGTTGATTTTCCATTTCTGAATATTGTGAGCGATTTCTGACCGTGAATGGTTGTGAGGGATTTCGCCGGAGATGGGGACGGAAATCTTCGGAGATGGGGACGGATTTCTTCGCCGTAGAGAGTGAGAGATGGAGATGGGACTGAGTTGTGATTTTAGGTTTTAGGTTATGAGTTGCGATTACGGGATTTTGTCTTAATATTCGTTTTTGTAATTTGAAAATAAAATACGCGTAGCGATTATAATGGCGCTTTAAATATCGCGTTGCGATTTACGGATACGCGTTGCGATTTTATGTATTATCGTTGCGATTTACGGATACGCGTTGCGATATACGGATACGCATTGCGATTTACCCATACGCGTTGCGATTTACGGATACACGTTGCGATTTACGGATACGCGTTGCGATTTATGTGTTCGCGTTGCGATTTTCATATTCGCGTTGCGATTTTGGAAAATCGCAATGCGAATTTGTACTATCGCATTGCGATTTTCAAGAATCGCGTTGCGATTTTGGAAACTGATTTGCGATTCTGGGGATCGCGTTGCGATTTTTATTTCGCGTTGCGATTTTGTTGGTCATTTTGGCAAATCCAAAAAAAGTTGGTTAAAATCGTATATTATAAGGCATTTTTGGTCACTGAGGCGATTTTCTCTATTTTGAGAGGAAGAAAAAATCCTTCTTCAACATTTATTATTTTATATTAATATTATTAAATTAAAATAATAATTAAAACTTTATCCTAAATCAAATTGAACACAACTTTTTTATTATAAAGTAATATAAATAGATAAGAAAAGGGTAATATAGTTAAAACCCACTCTAATTAAAATTTTATCTTAAACAAGGTTTATTGTACTTTAAATCCCTCACATTTTTAAAATATATAAAAAAAGTGGTGTATATCAATAAATGATATTTATTATAAGGAAAAGTTTTAGAATACACGTCGTACACCGAAACACGTCACTAATGTTACACATCAATGCACATCACAAACTAAATTGTCCTTATTACATAAATATGAAAAAAATATAATGATCTATCCATAATTAATCCTTTATTATTATTTAGATTAAATTTTAATATGAATATAATAAAATTAATTTTTTTATTAAAAATTATAATTATTTCAAGAATTTTTATTTGTTTATGATTGGAACACTTAATTTATATAAATTTACATATTCATCCCAACAACAATCATCAGAATCAACCGTCGACGATCCTATTCATTGCCATAAGATCATGTCCTCAACCTTAACTTTAAATTCTAGTTCACCCAGTCCCCATCGATTTTTAGCTGGTTTACACCCCTCTTCCATCTTGTAAGCAACCTTTATAAACAACCCTAAATTCACTTGTACCCAAAAGATTACAGTCTAAAAAAATATTCGTAGCCTAGGTTAATTCTTCATATGTAAACAATGACTTCAAATTGTCTAAACTGTTGGGTTATGCCATCATTGGTAGTGAATGCACAAAATTGCTTCCGAAACTAGTTTCAATGCGAGGAGCTGAAGGCTGTGCCTATGTATATGATAAATCTATAAACATGTAACATTGATCAAAACATGAGCTCTAATTACATATAAATTAAAAAATTTATCATTAATTCCTTAAGCAACTGAATAAACTAATATGCACATGTGGAAAAATTTACATGATCTTGGGAAGAGCCTAGTGAGGATGTCATTACATAACCACATGTAAGTAACACGATTTTTCGGCGATGAATATGATCATTGACGTTTAGTTTGATGGACATGCAAACTTATATAAATTAAGTGTTTCAACCCTAAATTAATTAATAATAAAGGATTAATTGTGGAGAATTCATTATATTTTTTAATATTTATTTAATAAGGATAATTAAGTTAATGGTATGCATTGGTGTGTCACATTAGTGGTGTGCTTCGGTGTGCAACGTGCACTCTAGACTCATCCTTTATTATAGACTCATCTTTGATATAAATTTTAAATATTAATGTACTTATGTTATGTTATTTTTATGATATTATTTTTAATTTTATTTCATGTCTCAATTCACATCACATATTTCTTGAATTATATCGTGATTAAATTTTAATTATAAAATATTTTATTTAAAAATTAAATCACCACATAATCATACTTTAATGTCATATCCAAAATTAAACTCTAATTTCCTAAAACGTATCCAAAAATATATTTCATTTTGATAATAAAAGCAATTCAATTTGAATACTTTCACAATTTTTAAAATATTTTTACTTCCAAATTTTGAGTTGACGAAGGCTATGATTTGGGATATAAATGTACAATATCTTTTCAGAATAATTATATAGAAAAATGGACCATAAAGATATCTCACACACACATATATGTATGTATGTGTACTTCGATAGATTAGGTTAAATTGACTTGGAGCCTATTTTCAAAAGCTTAATTAATTGAATCCAAAATTGAAGAAATTATTTCATAGATCTCTTTCACCATACCATCAATGTTTTCAATCAATTAAAAAAATAAACTATATCATTGAACTTTAGTCTCTCTCCTATTTCACTCGTTATACTTTTAATTTTTCTAATTTACTTATTGAATTTTCTAATCTTTTTTTATCACTTTGAATTATTTTATTATTATTATATGATGTAACACTTTTTATCTTTATTAAAATATAAAAATAATTTAAAATAAGTAACAAAATAATATTTTGTTATCATTAAAAAACTTTAAAATAATCATCACCCCTTATCGTCACCGTTGACCACCGTCGGCCTTCGGAACCGGTAGTCGTTTGATCCCAAATTGTATCGATAGACTCGTTTTGACACTCAAAGTCTGAATCTGGTGGTTGTAATGTCTCAAAACTCGTGAATCTCGATTGAAACATTTTAGTTTCCTCACTTTTGATCTCTAATTCGTGGACTCCAGAGCAAATACAGACAAAATAGAGGTTAAATTCGAACTCAGGGGGTCGAGGAGAAGCGACCCATAAAATCTGGGACCAAACGACCACCATCTACGGTGGTCGACGTTTCATTTTCCTCACTTTTGATCGAATTCGGAGCATGTTCCAACAAATTAAAGGTCGGATTTAGATTCAGGGGGTCGAGACGAAGCGATCGCTGTGTCGGAACTGTATTTCGGTTGGACCCGGAATTGGGCTTCGACTTGAAAAAATGGATTATGAGTCACCACCGATCATTTATTTTAAAACAAATGGGTTGATCGGATACCTTATTTTTTACATGATCTACGTCTTACCAAAGCTGTGTCTGATTCGGGAGTCGGTTACATTCAAGGAAGGGTTAGCACCCTCGAACTGCCCTTTCGATACTACGCAATTTCCAGTTATCTTAAATTAAGAAAATTGTAAGTTTAAATTTAAAGGTAAAAATAAGATCTCAACTACTTACCTCTGATTGATTAAAATCCCCTTAAAAGTTTAAAGATGTTAGACTTATAGTGAAATACAAGATCGAATTAAAAGAAAAAACACGTAATATGAGAACAGACAAAACATAAAAGAAAACAATAACGTAAGTAGACATAAAACAAATTAAATAAAATGGTAAATATATATAACAAAGAGAGAAAAAAAAACAAAACAAGAATGAGAATGAGAACACATAGAAGACAAAGTAAAAAACAAGAATAAAATAAATGATATATATATATATAATTAAATATTAGGAAAAAAACAAAATAAATAAATAATAATAATGATAATATAAATGAGTAAAAAGAAGATAATAATAATAGAAATAGCTATAGTAATATATAAAAAATAAAAGAAATATTATATATATATATATAAATTTGTAAATAAAAAAATAAAAAAAAGTAAAAGTAAAATAACAAATAAAATAGTATATAAAAATAATATTAATATTGAAATAATAATAACAATGGTTAAAAAATAAATAAATAAAAAATAGGAATAAAAAATAGTAAAATACTCGTATGGGACCAAAATGAAATAAAAACCATATTAGGGGTCAATTTCAGAAGAAAATCGTGTTCAAATTTGATTTAGGGGGTTATAATAGAATTATTTTAAAATTAGAGGGACCAAAATAGAGGTTTACCCCTTAATGCGTAGAAATGCGTGGATCATTTTCGGGTTAGGGTCGATACGCGGGTCACCAACTTGATCCATGGGCCGAGTATAAAAGCTAAAAAAAAATTTAGAACTCTCATTTCTCTTCTTTCTCTCACGAAATCCCTCCCTCCATCTCTCTTTTTCTCTCAATTGTTCTTGAGAGATGAAGAACAACGCCTGGGTTTTCCAGATTCCGGCACTGTGCCACCTCGCCGGCCGCCGTTCATCGACGGCAAAAATTAAAATTTTTTGTTTTTCGAAAGCTTTTCAAAATTCCTCTTCAAAAATCAACATAAATCTTTCAAAAAATCGACCTCGAGGGGTAGATCTAGAAATAAAGTTTTGAAAAACTTTACCCCAAAGTCATCGGCCGCTCGAACGAAGAGATGAGAATAAAAGAACATATCAACACTCGCATGCAAAGAGGAACCAAACAATGTAATAAAATAAAATAAAATGTGCTACCTTTTATTTCTTTCTTGCTCTCGGAAATTACAAGTACTTGGACCTTTCGTATTTTCTAGTATTTTGTGTGTAATCTCTGCCTCTATCGTGTGTTGATTACATGGGTTTTTATAGCCTAAGATCATAGTGTTTGATCCCTATTAGAACTCTAACTCGGTTGTTTGTTGGTTTGTTATCTCCACGAAATCCTTGCGCCATAGGAATCAGAGTTGTTGAAGATGAGATGCATGGCCATGAAATTCGAGAGTGGGAGATGTGAGGTTGACCAAAAAATGGTGTTGGATGAGATTGGTTTAGGGTTCTTAGAAACCCTAGAGGGGTCTACTGTGGACTGTTGGATCACACCTTGATCCAACGATCAAGATGTTTAGCGACTGGATGAGAGGTTGAGAGATTAAAGTTTACACAAACCCTAATCCATACTGGTTTGTACAGCTGGGTCACATGGGTCACGTGGGATTTGGGTCATTCCTGTTGGACCTGTAAATGTAAAATACAACCCAAATTAATAAAAATATATATTTATTATATATATAGTTTATAAATAAAAATATTATATAATATCAATGGTCGAAATTCAGTGTCTTCAGCTACTCCTCTTTGCTCATTTTCGTGTAACAAAAATAGAGAAAAGATTAAAAGACACAAATTTCGTCCTTATCAAATGCCCTCCGTCGTAGATTTGGAAAATCACGGAATGACTCCCTCGTCATGAGGTTGAGTCAAAACTGAAAAAATCTGAGTACGAATCCTTCGTCGTGAAGTTGAAATCAAACTCAACGCTTTAACCAGTAACTCCTGGATCGTCTTCTGGCTTAGGATACTTCGACGTGAAGGTGAAACTTATCCTGAAGACTTCGGTGTTGATGTGTTACAGATGACTCCTTCGTCGTGAAGTTGGGTCAACCTGTTAGGGTACGATACCCTTCGTTGTGAGGCTGGAATCATATATTGACCCTTTGTCGTGAAGTTGAACCTGAGAATTGGATATCCTTTACCGTGAAGTTGAAATCCAATGTAAGTTGTGCTATTTCGAGGCCAATATCCTTCGTTGTGAAGTCGAAATTGACTCTGAAACTGAAGAGTTTATTAACATACACTCATTCTTTGAGTTAGATATCCTTCATCGTGAAGTTGAAATCCAATCTAGAGATGGATGCTGCTGGTGTGCACGATTCCCTTCGTCGTGAAGTTGAAACCGAGGGTGGCCCCTTCGTTTTGAAGTTGAGATCCAAGTAAGTTGTATTGTTCCAAGTCCAATATCTTTCGTCGTGAAGTTGAAATTGGCTCTGGAACTGGGAAATTGTTGACAACCAGTCGCCCCTTCGCTGTGAAGTTGAGCTTCTCGAGTCTAATATCCTTCGCTGTGAAGTTGAAATTGACTCTGAAAGAAACTGAAAAGTTGTTTGTTGACAAGCAACCACCTCTTCGTTGTGAAGTTGAGCTTGTGTTGTCTTGAGTATAATATCATTCGCTATGAACTTGAAATTGGCTCTGAAATTGGGAAGCCCCTTCCTCGTAAAGTTGAGCCTCGAATGGCACGATATCCTCCGTCGTGGAGTTGAAATCGCGGATGGCCCCTTCATCGTGAAGTTGAGCCTTGACTTGGATATCCTTCGTCGTGAAGTTGAAATCCAAGTATTGTATGTTGTGGGTGGACACGATTCCCTTCGTCGTGAAGTTGAAACCGTGGATGACCCCCTGATCCTTCGTCGTGAAGTTGAAATCTACTCTCGAATAAATTGTGTTGTTTTGAGTGCAATATCCTTCTCTTCGAAGTTGAAATTGGCTCTAGATAAAACCTGCAAAGATATGCATATATGCGATGTTATTGATGCAATGCTCTTAGGTATGCCTAAAATGCATATGCAACATATGTTATTCTGGGCTCTAGAGAGAAATCTCGATCTCCGGTGGCCTATCGTTGTTGACTCTTAACTTTGGAATCTTGAAGTTATGATCCCTGATCTTGAATTCTTCAAATGTTCAAATCTAATGTGCACATTCTATTTGTTCTTAATTTGGGAAATGCTTCTCGACTATCTCAAATATGTGCGTGACCCTTGATCGGCTTCCAGGTACATGTACTTTCCAACGAATCTTTGTACAGTAATATACGATTATATTTTGCAGAAGTAAATGAATCATTGAGTTTAAGTTCAACTCAAGATGCTCAAAAGGAATTGATTTAGAGAAAAAGATTATTTTTATTCATAAGGGGACAAAGAATGCATGACAAACATTTTGGAAAATGAATACATGAAGAAGTATGAGATCTCGATAATGTGAGCACTTCTGAGTTGAAAAGTCGTTAGGTGACTTTGAACACAGCCTTTGCCGATGGATCTTTGAAAATGCGACAACATTCTGGAGAGTGCAACATTTTTCCGACATATTGAGTCTGTAGAAGATTCAAATGCCATGATGTTTCCACTGTCTGGATTTTCTTGATCGATGTCCAAATCGCCCTTTCGGGTTTTCAACTTGGACCCATCTTGGTTGCAAGATGCCATTTTTGGGTTTTCATCTTGAACCCACATTATTTTTCTTTTTCTTTTGTTCTTTTGTTCTTTCTCTCTCTCTTTTTTTTTAATTTAGGACGCCATTTCGGGTTTTCACCTAAACATTTTTTTCTTTTTATTTTTTTGTTTTTCTTTCTTCGACTTAAGACGCCCTTTCAGGTTTTCACCCTAATCGAAGTACTTTTTGACTGCATCCGAGTTGATGGGATGTAGGAGTTCAGGTCCGTCCATTTCAGCTAGGACAAGGGCTCCTCTGGAGAAGGCATTTTTCATGACATAAGGTCTTTCCCAATTCAATGTCCATTTTCCTCAGAAATCTTTCTGGACTGGCCAAATTCTTTTTAGCACCAGATCTCCTACGCGGAATATTCTCGGGCGCACCTTTTTGTCATGTGCTCGGATCATTCGTTTCTGATAGATCTGACCATGATGAATGGCTTTTAGTCTCTTTTCATCTATCTGATTAAGCTGATCATATCTGGATTGTACCCATTCTGCATCATCCAGTTTGACTTCTGTCAAGACCTGGAGTGACGGAATCTCTACTTCAATGGGTAGCACTGCTTCCATTCCATACGCTAGTGAATATGGAGTTGTCCCAGTCGAGGTTCGATAAGCGAACAAAGCAAAAGGTAACTTCTCATGTCAGTCTTTGTAAGTTTCAGTCGTTTTCTCCACTATCTTCTTAATGTTTTTGTTTGTTGCTTCTACTGCTCTGTTCATCTTTGGTCTATAAGCAGTGGAATTATGATGTTTTATGTTGAACTGTTCACAAGCAACATTCATCATCTTGTTGTTCTAGTTTGTAGCGTTATCGGTGATGATCGTTTCAGGTAGACCATACCGACATATGATTTCTTTTTTTAGAAACTTACAAATAGTGAATTGAGTGACACTGGCATACGACGCAACCTCTACCCATTTTGTGAAATAGTCAATCGCTAAGAGAATGAAACGGTGACCATTCGAAGCCTTCGGATGGATTTGCCTGATAACGACCATGCCCCACATAGAGAAAGGCCATGGTGACATCATTACATGAAGTGGATGAGTTGGAACATTGATTTTATCTCTGTAAATCTGACATTTATGACATCTTCTAGCATAGTTGATGCAATCACTTTCCAATGTAGACCAAAAATATCCGCATCTCATTATTTGTCTTGACATCATATGTCCATTTGCATGTGCTCCACAAACTCCTTCATGTACTTCTTCCACTGTCATTTTTGCCTCTTCAGCATCGATGCACCTTAATAGTACTTGATTATGGCTTTTCTTGTACAAAGCCTCCCCATCAAGGATGTATCGAACTGCCATCCTTCTAATGGTTCTTTTATCAGCTTCGGAGGCTTCCTCTGGATAACTTCGATGCTTGATATACTGCAAAATGTCGTAGTACCAAGGCTTAGTGTCTTTCACTTCTTCAATTTGGTAGCAATGAGTCAGGTACTCATACGATTGCATGTTAATTGACATCATTTCATACTCCCCGCCAGCCTTGAATGCGGCTGCCAATGTAGCTAAAGCGTCAGCCATTTGATTTTCTTCTCTTGGCACGTAGTGAAAGGTGTTGAGTTAATCGATTGACGAATATGGCCAAGAGGGGGGTGAATTGTCAATTAAAATTTTGGTGGAAGCTTTTGCAGAAAATTGAAAGTAATTGCACAGCGATTTAGAGTGGTTCGACTTTATCAACCAAAGTCTACGCCCACTACCTTAGTTATCCACACTAAGGATTTTCCAACAAATTCACTAATTTTTTTCTTTCTTTTGAGGACAAAGAGTAACCTTACAGCTCCCTCAAGAATTATACCCCAAATTCTTGAGCACATTCTTTTTCAAAGAGAAATACACAAATTTGCAAACTTACAAGGAAAACCTCACAAGGTAAGATGTTTGCACAATTCTAGAACAAGAAAAGAACACTCACAAATAATTACAAATGAGCACAAATGGTGTTCTTTGAAAGAAAAATGAATATTGAAAGGAAAATTGGCTTGATTTGCACAAACTTGGTGTTTGATGCTTTCTCCCTTGTTTCTCTATAATTTCTTGTTGCTTGATGTTTCTTGTTATTGATCAGTGGCATCTTGCTTAAATACACCTTGAATCACTTCTGAACGTTGGGGATGATTAGTGAAGATCATATAGTCGTTTTAGTATGAAAACAATTAATAAAGCAGCTTGGAGCATGGGGGAATCGGTACCCCCTATGGGGAATCGATTCCCTAAGTGTAAAATTCAAATATTTCGACTGTTATACAAGGGGGAATCGGTACCCCCTGGGGGGGAATCGGTTCCCTCCGAGCATACTGGAATTCTCGGAGCCAAACCATTCATGGGGGAATCGGTACCCCCCTATGGGGGGAATCGGTTCCCTCTGAGCAATCTGGAATTTTTGGCTTTGAAATGGTTTGAAATACTTTGTAAAATTATTTTGAAACTGTTTTAAGATTAAAACTTAATTTTACACTTGAGTAAGGATTAAAATGATTTTTAAAAGATTTGGAGCAATGTTTTGATATTCGAATAGTTATATTGAATATACTTAGAAACTCATTTGGAAAATCTTAAAATTCATTTAACTTAATTTGTTATATCGAAATATCAAAATGTTTTCAACAATCTCCCCCTTTTTGATATAACAAAACATTTTAGTAATTTTAAGATTTTGAAATCAAGTTTTGAAATTACTCCCCCTTACTCTAACACTTCTCCCATTTATCATTTAAAACACATTTAACACTTCTCCCCCTTTTTGTTAAATCAAAAAGACATTTTAAAGAATTTAAACAAGGTTTTGAAATCATTTAGCCAATTGATTATATATAGTTTAAGCTGCTAAGATCACAAGCAAAAGAAACGTTAGCCATTAGTTTCATAATCAATATTCATAATTAATGTGACATGTCAAAATTGTTCATATTGCTAAAATTATGTAAATGATGCAATAATGAAGAAATCACACCAAATATAGAAGTTCACATAATCCATAAATCCAAACAAATTCAAAATCAATCCACAAATTCAAACATTCCAAAATAGTCAAAATGTTAAAACAATAAGTTTGGAATTCAAAGTAAAACATAGAATCACATATCCGGATCAGGAGGAGGAAAACGAGCTCGCATAGCGGCCATTTCGTGAGTGAGTTCATTAATACGCCTGTTGGTTTCTTCGTTGTTTACACGCATCTCCCGAAGAATTTCTAATTGTTGAGCTCCCATTGTGGATAAATGGGACTCTATAGACGTAAATCGCGAATCCATGGTAGAATATCGAAAATCGAATGTCTCCATAAAGGATTAAAAATATGGAGGCATTTGATGCGTTTGTTGTGCTTGCTCCTCGGAATGCTCCTCAGGTTGTTCAGGCTCATCTTCGCCCTCATCGATGTCTCGCATTAGTTGTTCAAGCTCGGGATCGTCGTCAGCTTCTGGTTGTGCTCGTGAAGAACTTGCTCCCAGAGTACTTTCAGACGATCGAATCCATTCACTGGTTTCCTTATCCTTAATCCATCCCGCTCTCGTTAAGGAAAGAAGATTAATTTGTTTCTTAAGAGGAAAAACGACATCTAGGCCTACTCTAAGCCCAGCTTTGGAAAACAGATTACTCAAAAATCAACCGTAAACTAGAGATGAATATAGTTTCTTGTTAGGAACAACGTTTACGGTTTCAACAATTTCAGCAAAAATGATCTGAGGTAGGTTTATTTTAATATTGTTTTCAAAACAATGTAACCACCAAAGATCCAAGGCTCTAAGAGTAGAATAACGACCTCCGTATGGTCGAAACCACCAAGAAATCATTAGATGAAGAAAACGTTCACGAAGGTCTAAGACGCTTACACTATCCCTTCTTTTATAACGAGATCCTAAGATTTGTTTTTCATTTGAAATACCATCATTATCTAATCCGAATATATTAGCTATGTAAGTCGAGTCAATATATAAGAATTGTCCTAGGAGGTAGGAACGAATTCCTATGGTTTCGGTTTCAGTTTGGTTTTTAACACAAACGGCATTAGAATAGAAAATACGAACAAGTTTATGGTAGACAATGGGTTCAAGATCAAAAAGTTTATCAAATTTCCACTCTTGTAAAAGAGGAAGATATTTAAAATTAATATCTAACATAGCTTGACGAGAAGGAATACGTTCTTCTCGGATTTTGTAAGAGTCGAAATATTGATAATAGCAAAATCGATGATTTTTAGGACCAGGATGATTAAAACACGAATTTTAGATAGTTAAATTAGGATCAATGGGATTAGGATTGGAATTGGATTTTGAGAATTTGTAGGTGGATTTGGTTGACGGTGTGAGCGACTAGATGATGACCTAGCACGTTTAGGATTGGACATGGTTTAGGAAATCAGAATAGTATGGATAACCTGCAATTTAGAAAACACATGTATGCAATTCAATCAATCCCAAAACTCAATTGAGTCCTCAATATTTCAAGGTTCTCTAATTCAATTCTAATGGGCAAAGTTTTTGAAAACTATTGAGAAATAAGATTTTTGAAAAACAATATATGTATAGTTTTCATAACAACCATAATTTAATCAAAACACAATAATTTGAAAATCAACATTTTTTTATTTCGAAAATTTAAAAATTTTGGAAAATTCTTGTGTTTTTGATGAAATTAGTTGTAATATCTAGTTTCTAATCACTAAACAATCAATGCCCGATCTAAAGTTCAACCTAGAACTAATTAAAACTAGTTCTATGTTCATAAATTGATGAAATAGAAGTTTTGGAAAATTACCTTGAAGGATTTTGGATTTGAGTGAGATTAGATGAAGTTTGCACGTTTTTGATGATTCCAACAGGTTTAGAGGATGATATTTGAAGTGAATTCCAATTAAAACCGATGATTTGAGGCAAGAATGGAGATAGGTAGAGAGATGAGAGGGAACGGCGGAAGAGAAGAGGAGGGTTTTGAGCAAAAACTAAGGGTTCTGCCTGATAAAACTAGAACCCCAGGGGGTATCGATTCTCCTATGGGGGGTATCGATTCTCCTATGGGGGGTATCGGTTCCCCTTCAAAGGGGGAATCAGTTCTCTCATGGGGGGGATCGATTCCCTCTGCACCAAAATGCTAAAATCCGATTTTAAACACCCAAAATGCTAAATTAATTTCCTCTAGTGGTATTGGCAACTCATATATTGAAAATTAATCATGTTCAAACAATTAAATTAATCTTTAAACGATATTTGAACATTAAATTAATTTTTCATCAAGAATCATAAACTCCCCCTAACTAATAGCAATGAATGCAATCAAAAATTACTATTATAAGCATTTTTCATTTATTCTTAAAAGTGCTAAAATTATTTTAAACACTAAGTGAAGATAGGTTGGTCAAACCTAATTCTCTTCTAAGTGTCCAAAATCTTTCCTTGTCTAAAGGTTTTGTAAAAATATCCGCTAATTGGTGCAAAGTATCAACAAATTCTAGAACTTCATCTTCATTAGTGGCATGGTCTCTAATGAAGTGATGTCTTATTTCAATGTGCTTAGTTCTAGAGTGTTGGATAGGATTTTTAGTGAGACAAATAGCACTAATATTGTCACACTTGATAGGAATGGTACCAACTTCAATTCCATAATCAAAAAGTTGTTGTTTCATCCATAAAACTTGTGCACAACAACTACCAGCTGAAATGTATTCAGCTTCAGTAGTAGATAATGCAACACAATTTTGTTTCTTTGAAAACCAAGAAATCAGCATATTTCCAAGGAATTGGCAAGTACCGGAGGTGTTTTTCCTATCTAATTTGCATCCTCCATAATCCGTAACAGAAAAAGCATGCAAGCTAAAGCTAGAGTCTCTAGGATACCAAAGTCCTAAACTAGGAGTATCTTTAAGGTATCTAAAGATTCTCTTAACAGCTAGTAAATGTGATTCCTTAGGGCATGATTGAAATCTAGCACATAAGAAAACACTAAACATAATGTCCGGTCTACTTGCAGTTAGATAAAGTAGAGATCCAATCATTGACCTATATAATTTAACATCTACACATTTACCTCCTTCATCTAAGTCAAGCTTTATTGAAGAGCTCATTGGAGTGTCTTGAGGTTTGCCATTTTCTAGTCCAAACTTCTTGAGCATATCTTTGACGTACTTAGCTGGATTGATGAAGATGCCATCTTTTCTTTGCTTGATTTGGAGTCCCAAGAAAAATGAGAGCTCCCCCATCATGCTCATCTCAAATTCACTTTGCATTAGCTTAGAAAATTCTTGGAAAATAACATCATTAGTAGAACCAAATATTATATCATCAACATAAATTTGAACTACTAATAAATCTTTACCTTTATGCTTTAAAAACAATGTAGTGTCAACCTTCCCTTTTGAAAACCTTTTTCAATTAAAAAATTTGACAATCTTTCATACCAAGCTCTAGGAGCTTGTTTTAAACCATAAAGAGCTTTTGTCAATTTAATAACATGGTCCAGAAATTTTGAATCTTTAAAACCTGGAGGTTGTTCCACATACACTTCTTCCTTTATAAAACCATTTAAAAATGCACTTTTAACATCCATTTGATATAATTTAAATTCATGAAAACATGCAAATGCTAATAACATTCTAATTGCTTCCATCCTAGCTACGGGAGCAAATGTTTCATCATATTCTATGCCCTCTTCTTGAGTATACCCTTGAGCAACAAGTCTAGCCTTGTTTCTCACTATATTACCACTCTCATCAAGCTTATTCCTAAATACCCATCTAGTACCTACAATAGATTTATTACTAGGCCTTTCAACTAATGTTCATACTTTACTTCTCTCAAATTGATTTAACTCTTCTTGCATAGCCATAATCCAATGTTCATCATTTAATGCTTCTTTAATATTCTTAGGCTCTACGCATGAGATAAATGCAACATAATTACAAATATTTCTAAGAGAAGATCGACTTGTTACCCCTTTGGATGGATCACCTATAATTTCACCATCCTTGACATAGTTGTATTCTCTTGGATAAGATACTTCCCTTTCTTCAATGGTTGGATTCTCAAGGGGATCACGAGTTTCCTCATTTTTCGTTTCTTCCTTTGATGATGGTTCTCCAACGTCATGTCTAACGTCATTTGTATTTATAACACCTACATCATCATTCACACAAGAATCCTTCCTCGGAAGGGGATTATCATCAAAAACAACATGTATAGACTCTTCTACAACTAAAGTTCTTTTATTAAATATTCGATAAGCTTTAGAATTTAATGAATAACCCAGAAAAATTCCTTCATCACTTTTAGCATCAAATTTGCCAAGGTTTTCCTTACTGTTGTTTAAAACAAAACATTTACATCCAAAAGGATGAAAATAGCTAATGTTAGGCTTTTTATTTTTGAAAATTTCATATGGAGTTTCTTTAAAATTGGCCTAATCATTACTCGATTTATAACATAACAAGCGGTATTTGTGGCTTCCGCCCAAAAATATTTTGGCAAATTATTTTCACAAAGCATGGTTCTAGCCATTTCTTCTAAAGTTCAATTTTTCCTCTCAACAACTCCATTTTGTTGAGGAGTTCTAGGTGCTGAAAAATTATGGCTAATACCATTAGAATTACAAAACTCAGTAAATCCAAGATTTTCAAATTCAGTGCCATGATCACTCCTAACACTAGTTATAGAGTAACCATTATCGTTTTGGATTACTTTTGAAAATGTGATGAATTGTTCTAATGCTTCATCTTTAGTACTTAAAAATAGAACCCAAGTATATCTAGAATAGTCATCTACCAAGACAAAAGCATATTGTTTTCCACCCAAGCTAGTAGTCCTAGTTGGCCCAAAAAGATCTATGTGGATCAATTGTAATACTCTACTAGTTGATACGTCACTAATGGATTTAAAAGAAACTCGCTTTTGTTTTCCTTTAGCACAAGCATCACAGATTTTATCATTATCAAATTTATGCTTAGGCAACCCTCGAACTAAATCACCTTGAATTAGCCGTTGCAAAACACTCATACTAGCATGTCCTAGTCTCATATGCCATAACCAACTATCATGTTCATCCTTAACAACTAGGAACAAATTAGTCATATCAATAGAATCTAAATGCACCATGTATATGTTTCCTATTCTATGACCAACAAGCATAATCAAAGTAGATGCAATGTCAATCAATTTTGCAAACACTTAATTTAAAAATAAGACTTTGTATCTTTTGTCAAATTCATCTAATCAGATTATGCTTTAATCCATTCACATACAAAACATTATGCAATGTTGATAATCGAGATTAAGAGCACATGCATAAAGTTTTTGAAAATGTTATGCATTAAAACTTTATAATATTTAAAAAAAATCTATGCATAATCATTAAGAAAAATTTAAAGTCAAAATTTTGCAAAACCAAAGTTCTTGAAAAATCGATATCAATTGTTTCAATGCCTCTTGTTCCTTTTGGAACCCATACTTGTCTAATTTTAAATCGTTTTCCTTTCTTTAAAGGACAAGTATGTTCCTTATGACCATGATAATGACAATGTGAACATATTGTCATTATTGAACTAGATGAATTATTTAGAATGATCTCTTTTTCTTTTGTTAAACATTCAAGCTTATCTTTTAAATTGAAATTTTCTTTTTCAATACTTTCAAATTTCATTTTGAGAGTTCTAAATCCTTCTTCAAGATTTCATTTTGATTTTCAAAATCCATTTTCATTTCTAGAAGAAGTTTGTTTAATTTGAAAATTTCTTTTTCAAAGTTTTCAGATTTTATTTTTGAAAGCTCTAACTCCTTTCTCAACATTTCATTTTGATTTTCCAAGTCTGTTTTAGCTTTCAAAAGAAGATCATTTTTAGCAATAAATTTAGAAATTAATTTATTGTATTTGGAGTTCATGGTCTCAAACTCCAAAAATAATTTATCATAAGCATCTTGTAACTCATTAAAAGATTTTGAATTTGATATATTTGAGTTAGAAGATACCTTTGGCTCTGTGAGAGCTAATAGAGACATCACTTTTATTGGTTATTCTTCTTCCTTGTCTCTATAGATCTCCTCAAGCTTATCCCACATTTCCTTGGCACTTGAACAAGAAGAAACTCCTTTATATACATTAGGATCAATTGCACAACACAACATGTTCATAGCCTTTGAGTTTTATTGAGCTTCATTCCGTTCTTGAATACTCCACTTCTTTGCCTTCTTAGTAGGAGAGGAATATCCTTTCTTGATTATCATCCAAGCTTCCATATCAAATGCTTTTATGAATATCATCATACACCTCTTCCAATGACGATAATTTGTTCCATTGAAGTGTGGAGGCACGTCAATTGGTATGGATTCTTCCATGGAGAATGAACCTTAAGTGGACGCCATCTTTATCGATTTAACTCTTCCCAGATCGACTCAAGAGGTGATTAAACCTTCAAATGAGTTAGGCTTTGATGCCAATTGTTGAGTTAATCGATTGACGAATATGGCCAAGAGGGGGTGAATTGGCAATTAAAATTTTGGTGGAAGGTTTTGCAGAAAATTGAAAGTAATTGCACAGCGATTTAGAGTGGTTCGACTTTATCAACCAAAGTCTACGTCCACTACCTTAGCTATCCACACTAAGGATTTTCCAACAAGTTCACTAATTTGTTCTTTCTTTTGAGGACAAAGAGTAACCTTACAGCTCCCTTAAGAATTATACCCCAAATTCTTGAGCACACTCTTTTTCAAAGAGAAATACACAAATTTGCAAACTTACAAGGAAAACCTCACAAGGTAAGATGTTTGCATAATTCTAGAAAAAGAAAAGAACACTCACAAATAATTACAAATGAGCACAAATGGTGTTCTTTGAAAGCAAAATTAATATTGAAAGGAAAATTGGCTTGATTTGCACAAACTTGGTGTTTGATGCTTTCTCTCTTATTTCTCTATAATTTCTTATTGCTTGATGTTTCTTGTTATTGATCAGTGGAATCTAAGCTTGCTTAAATATACCTTGAATCACTTCTGAACGTTGGGGATGATTAGTGAAGATCATATAGCTGTTTTAGTGTGAAAACAATTAATAAAGCAGCTTGGAGCGTGGGGGGAATCGGTTCCCTAAGTGTAAAATTCAAATATTTCGACCGTTATACAAGGGGGGAATCGGTACCCCCTGAGGGGGAATCGGTTCCCTCCGAGCATACTGGAATTCTCGGAGCCAAACCATTCATGGGGGAATCAGTACCCCCTATGGGGGGGAATCGGTTCCCTCTGAGCAATCTGGAATTTTTTGCTTTGAAATGGTTCGAAATACTTTGTAAAATTATTTTGAAATTGTTTTAAGATTAAAACTTAATTTTACACTTGAGTAAGGATTAAAAATGATTTTTGAAAGATTTGGAGCAATGTTTTGATATTCGAATAGTTATATCGAATATACTTAGAAAATCATTTGGAAAATCTTAAAATTCATTTAACTTAATTTGTTATATTGAAATATCAAAATGTTTTCAACAGAAGGTGACTTCGTCGAACTCTTCTAGCAGATCCAGTACTAGTTTTCGGTACTCTAACAGCTTTACATCCTTGGTTTCCCATTCTCCTCGGAGCTGGTAGATTACTAAGGTTGAGTCTTCGTACACCCGCAAAATCTTTATACTTTGCCCAGTGCAGCCTGAATTCCCATGACACAAGCTTCGTATTCTGCCATATTATTGGTGCAATCAAAGTTCAGTCTGCTGGTAAATGGGTAGTGATTCCCTTCTGGAGAGATCAGGATTGCCCCGATGCCATGTTCTAATGCATTTGACGCACCATCGAAATGCATTCTCCAGGAACTGTCCGTTGATGTACTTGCTTCTTCTAAGGATATAGCCATCAAGTCTTCATCTAGAAAATCAAAGTCCAATGGCTCATATTCTCATCGGTTCTACTAGCCAAGAACTCCGATATGGCACTTCCTTTGGTTTCTTTTTGGCTCACGTACTCGATGTCAAATTCAGACAAGACCATCTGTCATCGGGCTAACCTTCCAGATAGAGCAGGTACACCCATCATGTACTTCAGGTGATCTAACTTGGAAATCAACCAAATAGTGTGGCACATCATGTATTTTTTGAGTCTTTTTGTGGCCCAGACTATAGCACAACAAACATTCTCGATAGGAG
Source organism: Hibiscus syriacus (assembly GCF_006381635.1). Lineage (NCBI taxonomy): Eukaryota > Viridiplantae > Streptophyta > Magnoliopsida > Malvales > Malvaceae > Hibiscus > Hibiscus syriacus. Next base: position 2,795,720 of record NW_024063088.1, read on the forward strand.
GATATCTGACCTCGTAATCAGTGAACTTATTGCTTAAATAGTAGATGGCTCTTTCCTTCTTCCCGGATTCATCATGTTGACCTAGGACACACCCCCATGGAGTTCTCGAATATGGATAGATACAAGAACAGAGGTTTTTTCGGGATAGGGGACATCAAGACAGGAGAGTGAGACAAATACTCTTTTATTTTCTCGAATGCAATATGACATTTTTCATCCCATGCTCCAGTATTATTCTTTCGGAGAAGATGGAAGATAGGGTCATACTTGTTGGTTAACTGAGATATGAACAGTGCTATGTTGTTCAATCTTCCCAGAAAACCTCTGACCTCTTTTTGTGTTCGTGGTGGAGGTAGACTTTGAATAGCCTTAACTTTATCGAGATCGACCTCGATGCCTTTTCTGCTGACCACGAAGCCTAATAGTTTTGCGGATATTACCTCGAAGGTGCACTTGCTAGGGTTCAATCTCAATTAGAACTTTCTCAATATCTGGAGGAGCTTCCTCAAATTCTCGACATGTTCATTCTCGGTTTGTGCCTTGATAATCATGTCATCGACATAAATTTCGATCTCTTTGTGTATCATGTCGTGGAATAGGGTCACCATATCTCTCTAATACGTTACCCCGACATTCTTAAAATTGAAGGGCATCACTTTATAACAAAAAGTTCCCTAAATCGTAATGAATGTGGTATTCTCCATGTCTTCATGATGCATCTTGATCTAGTTATATCTCGAGAATCCATCCATGAATAATAAAGTGTTCCCGGCTGTATTGTCTACCAACGTGTCAATGTGAGGCAGAGGAAAGTTATCTTTAGGGCTCGCCTTGTTAAGGTCCCGGTAATCGACGCACATGTGAACCTTCCCATCTTTCTTCAGAACTGGCACTATATTGGCCACCCACTCCGGATACTTGGCCACTTGAAGGAAACCGTTATCGAATTTCTTATTGACTTCTTCTTTAATTTTAAAGAGCATCTCAAGCCGCATCCTTCTCAGTTTTTGTTGCACGGGTTTGCACTCTGGCTTAATTGGCAATATATGAACTACCATATCTGTGTCTAGTCTCGGCATGTCTTGATATGACTAGGCGAACACATCTCTATACTCCTGAAGTAAGACTATCAGGTTTTGTCATGCTTCAGCGAGAGAGTTGTGTCGATTTTAACCTCCTTTCTATCATCTTCAGTGCCTAGATTCAATATTTCGATCGCCTCCTCATGTGGTAGTATTTGTTTCTCTTCTCTTTCTATCATTCTCAACAATTCAGTAGGCAAGTTACACTCATCTTCAGTGTCACATTCATCAAATTCCCCGAGACAAATGACCGATTCAAAATCCACTTTCAGATCAGGATCATCAGTGCCTACATTATCGTTATCTGGGGTCATGAAAGAACAAAGAAGATATGTGTGTGAGAGGAAATATCCCACACGAAACAGTCAAAGAATTAAATTTGAAAGAGAACAGAATAGAGTATTGGAATGAAGAAAATAAACAGTGAATTCAAAAAGAAATGAAAATAAGAAAACATGTTTGCCATGGAAATGAAAAAAGACATCTTTTATTGAATTAAAACAAAATGTTTATTCACCCTTACAAAAGATCACCTATTGCCCCGGGTATAGGCAAATAGGGATAGTTCGAATATTACTCTGAAAGGCTCTTGTAAACCACGGGTAGTTCTTCCACCGACCAACTGTCAGGCACGAACCCATGTGGTAGAGGGCATATCCCAGATCTATCTTCGTTGTCAACATCTTCTCTGGTCACGTCATTAATATTCAGATCTTCCAGAGCCGCTTCTAGATCAGATGAGGTGGTCTCGAAAAAATAACCACCCAACATGAATGTATTGTAAAGAGGTGGGAATACCATGGGTTCCCGTTAAAGTTCACCTCCAGTTAACCTGACTAGTATTTTTTCTCGGTTTTTCTGGATTTCCTTCCTCTTTTCATGGTAATTGGGCTGAAAATCAAGCCCAAACTGATCTAACTTCAAGACAATAAGGAATGGATTGATCCTTCCTTGTAGCAACTTCTCAAATCCTCTTCCGGTCTTGGCGTCTCATCCCAAGGTTTGCTTGATCTCTATCCTGGTGCACTGGGAGAGTCGGGGTTTAAGAATCCTTCTTCTTTCTGCCACGAATGTGGCATTCACGAATTCTATGGAGCGGAATGTGCACTCCACCGCTTCTTCATCTACTTTGATGTATGGGGCCTCCGTGGTCACACTTGTCATGATACATTCCTTAGCATTGATAATTACTACGGCCCCATCAATAATAAATTTAACTTTTTGGTGTAGCGTGGAGGGTATTGCACCTGCTTGATGAATCCATGGCCATCCCAAAAGACAACTATAGGACGGCATGATATCCATCACAAGGAACTCAATATCATAGGTGGTTGGTCTGATGGTCAACGATACCTCGATCTTACCGACTACCTCCCTTTTGGTCCCGTCAAATGCTTGGACCATGTTCTGACAGGCTCTTATATGAGAGGTATCTATTGGCAGCCTCTTCAATGTTACCAAAGGCATCACGTTCAGGGATGAGCCATTGTCAATAAATATACTCGGTAAAGCGTGCCCCTTACAATACGTAGTAATATGCAGTGCCTTTGTTCGGCCTCTTTCTCCGGATGAAATCTCATCATCTGAAAACGAGATAAGATTATCAGCTTGAATATTATTCACCAGTCGATCCATCTTGCTGACTAGTATGTCTTGTGTCACGAACATTTGATTAAGGACTTTCAACAGTGCTTCTCGGTGTGCCTTCGAGTTTAAAAATAGTGTTAGCATTGAAGTACGCGTAGGTAAGTTATGGAGTTGTTCTAGAATGTTGTACTCGTTGTGCTTCAAGATCTTGAGGAACTCTTTAGCTTCTTCCTCCTTTATATGTTTATTGACAACTAGCACATCTTATTTGAATGGCTCAAGTGGTCTTTTCCCTACTTTGTTTTCACATTCTTTGGAAGTACTCACCTGGCATTCGTACTTCCATGGAACTTGTTGATTGTCCTTGTATTGAAAATGCCGAGGTGTTATGATCACCACCTTTACTAATTTTTTACTGTTATATTTCCTTAGGGGTAATTATTAAAGGACTACCCCTACCGAATCTTTTGTCTGATGATTCTCTGGTGGCACAAACATCTACTTCCAAAGAATCTTGAATTTCTTCGTAAAATTCCAGCTCTTTTCGGTCCATCATGAGCTGGACTATCGATTTGAATTCTATGCACTCTTGCATATTATGCCCCTCTTCGTTGTGGTAATAATAATGGTTACCATCTTCAATCCTTGTTGTACGTGAATGAGGTGTAAGAAGCCCCGTCTTTACCATTTGGCTCCATACCCAAGCCAAAGGAGCTTTAACTTCCGAAAAACAAGTTTTGATTCTCTTGACATCCTCGGTGGTGATTGCGGTGATTCCTATCTCTTGATGATTGGGCAAGGGATTTTGGGCGACATTCGGTGTTCCAGAGTTGAAATGGATCCAGTTCTTGTTCCGCATTCGTTGAACAAGCCTTTTGAATGCGAGATAATTTTTGATTTAATGCCCCTGCACACCTCCATGATATTCACAGTGGGAGTTCTCGTCAAACCATTTCGGATAAGGGGGCTTTATCGGATCCATAGGATAAGGTGACACCGTGTGAGTGTTAAAGAGTTGTTGATATAACTCTTTATATATCATGGGAATGGGATTGAACTGCTCCATTTCCCTTTCTTTCATTGGTTCTCTCTGAGTTTGGTTAGAAGTACCGAATGGTACAACTGCAGTGGTTTTTAAACTTGAGATCGTAACACATTTGCTAGCGTTGTATGTGATGACATTGTTGATCTCGCGGTCCTTGTTCTTTATGGCAGGCTTCTTACTGGAGTCCCTTCCTTCGATTTTTCCTTGTTTTATGGCCAGATCGACCATTTCACCGGCCATGACCAGATCTGAGAAACTTCCCGATGTGATTGCCACCAGGTGCCTGAAGTAAGTGTTTTCAGGGTCTATACAAACAACTTTCTAGTTTCTTTTTATCTAAGGGTAGATGAACTTGCACAGATAAATCCTCCATCTTTCTGCGTACTGTCAGAAACTTTCGTTATGCTTTTTCTCCAAGCTTTGTAGCGTAACCCGGTTTGGTCTCATATCATTGATATGCTTAAACTGCTCTAAGAAAGTTTTGGCTAAGTCTTTCCACGTCTTGATATGAGTTCGGGTGAGCTGGTTGTACCACCGGATAACTGAACCGAACAGGCTCTCCTGAAAGAAATGGATCAGGAGTTAGTCATTTCCCTCGTATCCTGTCATCTTCCGACAGAACATAGTGATATGGGCTGAAGGGCAGCTGTTCCCATCGAACTTCTCAAACTCAGAAATTTTAAACTTAGGTGGAAGCACCAAATCTGGAACCAGGCTCAGCTCCATTGCATCCACTCCATAATAATCATGGTCCCCTTGGACCATCTTCATTTGATCTTCTAACATCCTGATATTCTCTTCCATTTTCTTTGCCTTATCCTCCTCGTCAAAATCCGGGATAGGGCAGTCATCTGGATGACTGTCAGGATTTGTTGCAGAGGTCTATAAATTTGCAATCGATATAGTTTTCCCTTTGGTGGTATATAAGTCACCTTGCAGTCCAGGTAATATCCCGGATGAGACAACCACTTGTGGGGTCGGTGGTATGGTTATCCCCTCAGATGCACGTACTCCGGGTGCACTTGCTTATTGTTGTAAACTAGACAACTTAGCCACGATATTGTCGACTAAGGACTCCGTGCTTTTCTTGATGGACTCCATGATAATTTGATTGTTCTGAGCCATTTTGTCCTCTAATTCTTTATATAGCCTTGTCATGTTCTCTTCGATCTTCTCGATTATGGCCTCCATTTGTCTCTTTTTTGCACGAGGGTTGTGAGGGTGATGTGTGTCTTGAGCTGGCGATGGTATACTTGATGTTTGCTCTTTTTCTTTTTGAGACATATTCTGTTGGTTAATATGAATATAAAAACATAGAAAACATAAAAATAACATGAAATATAAATTGCAAGGAATGCAATGCATGATGTATGCAATTTGGAGGCATTGATCCAGAAAAAGTGTCTATTATTATAAATAATCCTTATTCAGACAAAAATGTTTTATCTTTTAAGAGACATAAAAACAAATCAAAGGTACATTCGAATTAAATCCTCTAGACCCCGAACAGCTTCTAGTAGGTTAACAAGTCTTCTGCCTTCATCTGTCACTGGTTGAATGCCTTTTCGAACCACTCCAGCTTCCCTTGCCAAGCCATGAAGATGATGATCCAGGAACTCTCAGATGGCCGCTTCTCTGGCCCTCACCCTTTGATGTGTTTGCTCCCAACGGAAACACCACTGTAAACCTCCATCGAAGGGCACTATCTGAAGCTTGTTCGCTTGTCTCTTAAACCCATCTACAATAGCTTCTAGCACAGCTATTGTCTTGCCATCTTTCTCATGTTGTTTCTCTAAGTCAGTCACCCGGATTCTCAAGCGTTGGTTCTGATGTTGAATGTCTGACAAGTGCCTTTGAGCGGTCTTTAGTTGTTCCTTCCAAGCTCTTTCATCAGGCCCCTTGAACTTCCTTTTCAGACTGTGAGCTTCGTCTTTCCAGTATTCAGAGGTTACTTTCAACTTGGAATTATCCTTGACTTTATCCTGATACCCCTTTCTTAAATCTTCGAGCTCAAAATATACTCTTTTCTGTTCTCTTTCCAGTTTGTCTGCTCTATCTTTCTCAGAATCGACAAATAGCTTCCATTGATAACGTTCAGCTTCCAGTTCCTTAACCTTCTGCTTCAGCTCGTTGTTCATAACTTCAAACTCTTCCTTAGCTATCTCAAGTTCAGAAGGGACAGGCCTGAGATGTTCCTCAATGGTCTGGCTGTCTTCACAGTCTGGCACTGGGATGTTATCATTCTTTCTCAATCTTGGCCACTCCATATAATCCGAGTAAGCATGTCTCTGGCAGCTACAACATCCATCTAGAATACTTTCTTCCATGAATCAGCTGCTTCCTTGATCATCTTCTTATAGCTGTCACCATGATACACAAACTCTGATCTAGCTAGTCCACTTGTTGCTGGAACAAACTGACGTACTCCATACTGTCTAAGTGCTAACAATAGAGCATACCTAACTGCACCTCAAAGTCCAAGTAAGGTCATAGTGTCATAATCCCCACATCGGAAAAGAACGTCACCGAGGAACAACCATGGGGCTCTCCAGGTAATATCTCAATCCTTAAGATGTGTAAAGACTTTATCCACTTTTCCTTTGAAGTACCTCCATGCCATTTTCTAGTTATGAATTCTCCCAAAGGTGAATAGGTAGTTTTGAATCGGCGGTAGGCAACCCCATTAGTCTTCCAGAAGTGGTTGTGAATCCAGACTTGAAGTAGCTGAACACACCCAATAAACCTTCCTCCACCAGCTCTTCTGCAATGATTGAGAGACCGAAAGGTCTCGGCTAAGAAGGTCGGTGTTGGGTTGACTCGCCTTGGGAGTTGTTCAAATAGTTCCACCACGTCTGCAACGATGCACCCCCAAAATATTCAGAAAGATAACCAAACCGTGCAGACCTAGTGCAAAAAGGTCTATAGTATTCCATTCATCAGGGTGGTTATTCATTAGTTGCCTTATGTGGATCCACTCGATTCCTTCCCCACTACCTTTGTGTCGGAGTCGATCAACCACCCATTTTTCATCAACTCCTGCAATCTTGGCCAGTCCGTTCTTGAAAGGCTGACTCTTGATGTGTTTGATATATGCACTCTCTAGTATGACTTTTTCGCAGTGCAGTAGTGTAGTGTACTCTTCGATAGTGGGCACCATGTCCTCTTAGTTAAAGGTGAAGCAACTATATTCTGGGTTCCAGAATTGAATCAAGGCTCGGAGCAGGGGCTCATCAGTCTTGACATGAAGTAAGAGGGCAATATCACCATATTGTTGGCTGAACTTCTGCTTTCTGTCATTCTTCCAACTGTCCCAAATGTCTCGAAGTTGTTGCACATTGTTCTATTTTAGGCTGATAGATGCGTAGTTAACTAGCTCTGACATATAACTTCCTTGAAGATTGTCTCCCTTTTCCTTCTGAGTCTTCTCGAACCATAGTCGTACCTTAGGGTTTTCAATCTCTTGTATTACAACACCTTTGTCCATTAATTCAGATTATTTTGTGTGTAACAAACACTTTTTAAAGATCAATAGCCTCTTGTAATGATGCAAATGCTAAAAAATAAACACAAAGGAAAACAAGTCAGTAAAATAAAAAAATAAGAAATGACGAAAGAAAAATAAGAAGAGTAAGAAGGAAAAAAACATGGTTAGGGTAAAAATGTCCTAGGGTTTGAAATGTGGTTTCGGAGTAAGCTCTAATTCTCCACAGTCTTCCGGTTTAGGTTCTAAAAATGGTACCCAAGTTCTCCTTATCGGTGCCCCCTTGGGCTTGCCAGACCCTTAGTCCTAAACCCATCACAGGCTCGTGTGGACTAAGTTAAACTCGAGATGACACATTCCCTTATGCCCACACGGTGAATAAATTCACACGAAGACATAAGGTATATGAATCTCGAAGGCTACTTGCTAGGCCCACACGGTGAATAAATTCACACGAAGGCGTCGCTTTCACCCTCACTTAAAAAAGGGTTTGGAGCTCTGGTATAGAGCCTTAGAGGAAAAAACGAGTTTGGAATGCTGAAATCATTAGAAAATGGTTAGTACAACTATTTACCCGAAAAATATAATCAAAAGTAAGCAATAAGGATCGAAATGTTACCTTAAAATTTAAACTTACCTTTTCGTTAAAAATACAACTGGAAATTACCTTAGCTTGACTCACATACCTGTGTCCCCAGTGGAGTCGCCAAGCTGTCGGAATTGTCTTTCGGTTGGAACCGGAATTGGGCTTCGACTTGGAAAAATGGATTAGGAGTCACCACCGATCATTTATTTTAAAACAAATGGGTTGATCGAATACCTTATTTCTTACCTGATCTACGTCTTACCAAAGATGTGTCGGATTCAGGAGTTGGTTACATTCAAGGAAGGGTTAGCACCCTCGAACTGCCCTTTCGGTACTACGTAATTTCCAATTGTCTTAAATTAAGAAAATTGTAAGTTTAAATTTAAAGGTAAAAATAAGATCTCAACTACTTACCTCTGATTGATGAAAATCCCCTTAAAAGTTTAAAGATGTTAGACTTATAGTGAAATACAAGATCGAATTAAAAGAAAAAAGAAGTAATATGTGAACAGACAAAACATAAAAGAAAACAATAACGTAAGTAGACATAAAACAAAATAAATAAAATGGTAAATATATATAACAAAGAGAAAAAAAATAAAAACAAAACAAGAATGAAAACACATAGAAGACAAAATAAAAAAGAAGAATAAAATAAATGATATATATATATACATAATTAAATATTAGGAAAAAACAAAACAAATAAATAAATAAAAAATAATGATAAGAATATATACATATAAATGAGTAAAAAGAACATAATAATAATAGTAATAGCTATAGCTATAGTAATATATAAAAAAATAAAAGAATATATATATATATATATATATATATATATATATAATAATTTGTAAATAAATAAATAAAAGTAATAAAGTAAAAATAAAAAAATAAAATATTATATAAAAATAATATTAATATTGAAAATAATAATAACAATGGTTAAAAAATATACAAATAAAAAATAGGAATAAAAAAATAGTAAAATACTCGTTTGGGACCAAATTGAAATAAAACCAAATTGGGGGTCAATTTCAGAAGAAATCGGGTTCAAATTCGATTTAGGGGGTCAAAATAGAATTATTTTAAAATAGAGGGACCAAATTAGAGGTTTACCCCTTAATGCGTAGAAATGCACGGATCCTTCCCAGGTTAGGGTCGACACATGGGTCACCACTTGATCCATGGGCCGAGTATAAAAGCTAAAAAAAATTTAGAACTCTCATTTCTCTTCTTCCTCTCACGAAAGCCCACCCTCATCTATCTTTTTCTCTCAATTGTTCTTGAGAGATGAAGATCAGCGCCTGGGTTTTCCAGATTCCGACACCGTGCTGCCTTGCCAGTCGCCGTTCATCAGCGGCAAAAATTAAATTTTTTTTGTTTTTCAAAAGCTTTTCAAAATTCCTTTTCAAAAATCAACATAAATCTTTCAAAAAAATCGGCCTCGGGGGGTAGATCTAGAAATAAAGTTTCGAAAAACTTTACCCCAAAGTCATCGGCCGCTCGAACGAAGAGTGAGAATAAAAGAACATATCAACACTCACATGCAAAGAGGAACCAAACAAGGTAAGAAAATAAAATAAAATGTGCTACCTTTTATTTCTTTCTTGCTCTCGGAAATCACAAGTACTTTGACCTTTCTTATTTGCTAGTATTTTGTGTGTAATCTCTGCCTCCATCGTGTGTTGATTACATGGGTTTTTATAGCCTAAGATCATAATGTTTGATCCCTATTAGAACTCTAACTCGACTGTTTGTTGGCTTGTTATCTCCACGAAATCCTTGCGCTAGAGGAATCGGAGTTGTTGAAGATAAGATGCGCGGTCGTGAAATCCATGAGTGGGATACGTGAGGTTGACCAAAAAATGGCGCTGGATGAGATTAGTTTAGGGTTCTTGGAAACCCTAGAGGGGTCTGCTATGGACCGTTGGATCACACCTTGATCCAACGATCAAGATGCTTGGCACCTGGATGAGAGGTTGAGAGATTAGTGTTTACACAAACCCTAATCCATACTGGTTTGGGCAGCTGGGTCACTTGGGTCACGTGGGATTTGGGTCATTGTTGTTGGGCCTGTAAATGTAAAATACAACCCAAATTAATAAATATATATATATATTTATTATATAATATAGTTTATAAATAAAAATATATTATATAATATCAATGGTTGAAATTCACTGTCTTCAAAATGAAATCTTAGACTAAACGACCACCATCTATGATCGTCGACGATGGCATTCAATGACAATTAATAGTGGACGACCACTATATGGTTTTATTTCTATATTTAAAATTATTTTTATATTAAATAATAATAATAAATGGCACATCATACCAAAATAATAATAAAATAATTCAGAGTGACCAAAACAAGAGCAATTCGAAATTTCAGTGAATAAATTGAAAATTTTGAAAGTAAGTGAGTGAAATAGAAGAAAAAATAAAGTTCAATGATAAATGGTGTAGTTTACCCTTAAAAAATTCATATCAATCTTCTTTCCATGTCATTTATACACATGGATTTTATTTTTCAAATCAATTTCAGCATTAATTGATATCAAAATTAACCTTAAATTTAGGAATTATTTTTAGAATCTTTATTTATTAACGTGTATAAAGAAATTATATTTGTACATCAAATTCTTTTTCTTCTTTCAACATCTTTTTTTATCCTTAACTTCTTTAAGTTTTCATGGTTTCTTAGATTAAAGAATCTGAAATTTCTCTTTCATTTGAAAGATTGCTAAAACATCTCTTACACTTTTAAAAATTTCAAGTTAGATCATGCATTGGTGGGTAGCCGGTTACCATTTCTTTGATATTGAAAGAAGGCTGTTTTTGTTTTTGTTTAGACATTAACCATGAACCACTTACGCTACTTCTGCAAGTTACTACAATTACAAACATTCTAAAGAACTAAATTTGATAGAAAAAAAGATATGCATGTAGTTGCACGAACCAACTTACCTCAGTGGTTAAATCTCCATTTTTAATAATTTTATGTAATTTGTACGAACCAACTTACCTCAGTGGTTAAATGAATCGTTTTTGTTCTTAGAGATCATGGATTCGAGCACCAGCAACTGCAAGGGTGATTGAGCGTCATTGTTAAATGGTTGAGAATACTTCAAACAAATTCCTATGAAACACAAAATAATGATAACTTAGTTTCTTTATGGTTTTCTTTCATTGAGTTATAGACAATAAGGATGAATGAGAACTTTTTTTTTTGAAAGTTTTGATATGTATTGTTGGAGAAGAAAAAGATATTATAAAGATTCTAAAAATAATCCTTAAATTTAAGTTTAATTTTAATACCAATTAATGAAGAAACTTATTTGGAAAATAGAATCCATGTGTATAAATGACATGAAGAAAAAAAGATTGATTTGAATTTTTTTAATTGGTTGGGACCATGCGATTTGGTAAAAATGGTTCATGAAATAATTTCTCCTAAAATTAACATTACCGATCAATATTTTTTACTTGGGTAAATTGTAAATATCATCATTCAGCTTTACTTTCACTCTTATTTTTTTCATTAACTTTTTAAAAATTCAATCTAACTACTCACTTTTTGAATTGCTCTTGTTTTGATCATTTTGTCGTTAAATATTTTACTTTATGAAATGGAAGACAACACCAAAACGAAGACGTTTTGAAAAAAAATCAAATTTACTCTAAAAGATATCATTTTGGATCCATATAAAACCTGAGTGCACCAGCTTTTCTACACTCTCTCTCTAATTCTTTCATTTTGCTTTTTTTTCTTCTCTCATTTTTCTCTTCGTTTGTTCAAATTCTAACCACCACATAGACCACTAGTTACCAACGACGATTAATAAATCCCAAAATCTACTATCAAACTCATCTTAACCTCTATACATGAACTTATTTTGAAACTCAACAAAATCGACGCTTATACCATCTTCATTACCACTCGTTCCTTCCTTCTCCCATTAAACCCCCTATTTGGCCTAGTTACTATCTAGAACCCCTTGCTTATGTGGTTCCTCCCTAGTTTCTCTCGAACACTAAGGATGTGCTACCTAGACATTCTCTAGAACACTAAATAATCTCCTAAGGAATGGCTACTCTCATAGCTCCTACAACCTTAAGGCACTAATATCCATAAACAAAACAAATAATAACATACAAAAACAACCATTCATTAAAGCAAATCTTAAATATCCAAAATAACTCCCACCAAATAGGATTAGTCCATGGTGGGGTTCGAAATAAGCAAGCACAAAGCAAGTTAATCCGTTCCTTACAACACAAATGATAAAATATGAAAGCAAAAAAAAAGAAAGAAGGAAAAGCCTTCAACGTACACTGTCGGAGCTTCCCTCGGCACCACGAACTGTCCCAGCAAACTAGCTCATCTCAGACGCCTAGAACTCTACTCCCTCTAGCTTATCAATGGAGGAATGTCACGGTAAATCAGATTGGTGGAAAACTTTTCTCTAATTTTAGGCTCTTGGCGACTTGTCTAAATTCTCCTTTCCATTGTGGCTTCATCCTCTATTTATAGAGGGAGAAAAACCCTAGGAATTTGTGTTAAAATTCTTAGAATACCCTAAATCATGCTTAATTCACGTGAGGATCGGGCAGAGCTGGCAGTGGTCCCCCTAGGCAGCTGGCATTGATCCAGCCTGGGTGGCTGGCTGAGTACTCGACATGATCCCACTACAGAAGGTAAAGGATAGACAGGATCAATAGTAGGGCGTCGTGGTCCATCAAGATCGGTTGTAGCAGTTTTGATCCCCTCCAGGTGAATTTCTCGCTCATGGTCAGAGATCACGTGAAAACAGGGGCAGCTGGGTCCAAAATATCTTCTTTCATTTTGTTCACTCTCGAAATGTCAAATGGTTCGGTATTTGCATTCTGCTCAGCAGTCTTCTTATTTCACGACATTTCCCTTTTGCTTTTCCTTGCTCTCAAATCCTGCACATCACCAAATAAACACATTCCCCATAAAGCAGCATTGATTACAGAATAAAATACCGCAGCAAACAGAATTCCACTACATGCAACTATATGCTCCTAAATACATCTATATGGTCCTAAATGGGCTCTTAGACAGTCAATAACTTAAGTGAAAATGTCCCAAATATGACCTTTTTACGAAGTTATCACTTCAACATGTTCTCCTCAAGCTAAGCGATTTTAGCCTCCATTTGTCTTTTCTTAGTTCAGGTGTTGTGCGGATGATGTGTGTCTAGAGCTTGCGGAGGTAAACTCGGTGTTTGTTCTTTCTTCTGTTGAGACATGTTCTGTTAGTTAATATGAATGTAAAAACATGGAAAATATAAAAATAAACATGAAAAATAAAATGCAAAGTATGCAATGCATGATGTATGTAATTTAGAGGTATTGATCCAAAAAGTGTCTGTTATTATAAATAATCCTTATTTAAAAAAAGTGTTTTATCTTTTAAGAGACATAAAAATAATCTAAAGGTACATCTGGACTAAATCCTCTAGACCCTGAACTACTTCTAGTAAGTTGACAAGTATTCTTCCTTCATCTGTCACTGGTTGGATGCCTTGTCGAACTACTCCGGCTTCTCTGGCTAAACCATGCAAATGACGAGTTGCCTTCTGTACTTGATCTAGGAAGTCACGGATGAATGCATCTCTAGCCTTCACCCTTTGCTGAGCTTGTTCCCAACGGAAACACCAATGTATCCCTCCATCAAAGGGCATTATCTGAAGCTCGCTTGCTTGTTTCTTGAATCCATCCACAATGACTTCTAACTCAACTATGGTTTTTTCATCTCGTTCTTGTTGTTTCTGAAAAGTTTTCTCCAGGTCAGCTACCTGGATCCTCAAGCGCTTATTCTGATACTAGTTGTCTATCAAGCGCCTCTGAGCAGTCTTCAGCTGTTCTTTCAGAGTCTCTATTTCATTCAGCCCTTCAAACTTTCTTCTCAGGTTGTTGGCTCACCTTTCCAATACTTGTAAGTCCTTTTCAGATTGGAGTTATTATGGACTTGCTCTTGGTACCCCTTTCTCAAGTCCTCAAACTCAAAACAGACCTTCTTATGTTATTTCTCTAGCTTGTCTGCTTGATATTTCTGAGTGTCGGTGTCTAACTTCCACTGGTATCGTTCAGCCTCGAGTTCTCTTACCCTTTATTTTAGCTCATTCTTCACAGCTTCAAACTATTCCCTTGCTATCTAAAGTTTGGAAGAAACAGGCTTAAGATGCTCTTCAATAGTTCGGGTGTTCTCATGATAAGGCACATGGATAATGTCATTTTTTTCTTAACCTTCGCCACTCCAAATAGTCAGGACTGAGCATGTATTTGGTAGCCACGAAATCCATTCGGAACACCCTCTCCCATGACCCAACTAATTCCTTAAGTATTTTCTTATAGTTTTCGCCATGGTACAAAAACTCTGATCCAAATAGTCTATATGTCGCTGGGACAAACTGTCGTGCCCCATATTGTCAAAGTTACATAAGCGAAGAATACCCAATCCTCCCCACAGTCCAAGCAGTCATAATGTCTGAATCCCCACATCGGAATAGAATGTCGTTGTGGGTCAACCAAGGAGCTCTCCAAGCAATATCCCTCTCCTGAAGATGTGTGAAGACTTTATCCATTTTTATTTCGAGGTGCCTTCATGTCATTTCAAAGTGATAAATTCTCCCAAAGGTGAATAAGTAGTGTTGAATCGACGGTAGGCAATCCCGTTAGTCTTCCAGAAATGGCTGTGAATCCAGACTTGGAGAAGCGGAGCACACCCTATGAACCTTCCTCCGCTAGTCTTTCTGCAGTGGTTGAGAGAGCAGAAGATCTCGGCTAAGATGGTCGGTGTTGGATTTACCCACCTCGGGATTTGTTCAAATAGTTTCACCACAGCTGTGTCGATGCACCCCAAAGTCTTCGAGAAGATAAACAAACCATATAGGCACAGTGCGAAGAGATCTATTGTCTTCCATTCATCAGGGTGATTCTTCATCAGTTGCTTGATGTCAGACCAAGGAATTCCTTCCCCGCTACTTCTGCGTTGAGTCCGGTCAGTTACCCATTTGTCGTCTACTCCCATAACTTTTGCCAACCCATTTTTTAAGGGCTGACTTTTGATATGCTTGATATAGACTTGCTCTAATCTGATGCTTTCGTAGTGTAGCAGTGTAGTATACTCTTCGATCGTGGGCACCATGTCCTCCTGGTTAAAGGTGAAATAATTGTACCTCGGATTCTAGAATTGAATCAAGGATCTGATGAAAGGCTCATCTATCTTGACATAGAGTAGGAGTGCGATATCACCATACCGCTGGTTGAACTTCTATTTTCGGTCACCCTTCCAACTTTCCCAAATGCTTCGTAGCTCTTGAATATCATTCTGATTAAGGCTGACAGAGGCGTAGCTAACCAGTTCTGACACATAGCTTTCATGAAGACTATCACCCTTTTCTTTCTGGGTTTTCTTGGACCATAGTCGTAACTCGACGTTTTTTATCTCTTGCATTACAACCATTTTATCCATTAATTCAGATTATTTATATGTAACAAACACCTTTTTAGGGATCAATAGCATCTTTTTATGATGCAAATGCTAAAAAGACAAAAACGAAAGCAAAAAGTTAGTAAGATAAAATATAAATGTTGAAGAAAAGAAAAATAAAAATAAATAGGGCAAACTGCATGAATAAGAAAATCATCCTAGGTTTTGAAATGGGGTTTCAGAGTAGGCTCTAATTTTTCGTAGTCTCCCGGTTTAGGTTCTAAAAAAAGGGTACTCGAGTTCTCCTTGTTGGTGCCCCCTTGGGCTTGCCAGACCCTTAGTTCTAAGACCATTACAAGCTTGTGTGACTAAGTTAAACTCGAGAGGATCATTCCCTTATGCCCATACGGAGAATAAATTCACAAGAAAGCATAAGGTATATGAATCTCGAAGGTTACTTGCTAGGCCCATACGGAGAATAAATTCTCACGAGAGCGTCGCTTTCACCCCTACTTAAAACGGGTTTGGAGCTCAGGTATAGAGCCTTAGATGGAAAAAGCTTAAAGGCTGAAATCGTTTGAAAGAAACCGTCAGTACAACTATTTATTTGAAAAATATAATCAAACGTAAGTAATAAGGATCGAAAAGTTACCTTAAAATTTAAACTTAACCTTTTCATTAAAAAGACAACTGGAAATTACTTTAGCCTGACTCACTTACTTGTCCCCAGCGGAGTAGCCAATTTGTCGGAACCGTCCTTCGGGTGGGCTCGGAATTGGGCTTCGATGTGAATAAATGTGTTGGAACCACCACCGATCATTTATTTTAAGAATAAAATGGGTTGATCGGACACCCTAATTTCTTACCTAATATGCATCCTACTAGCGATATGTTAGATTCAGGAGTCGGTTACAGTCAAGGAAGGGTTAGCACCCTTGAACTGCCCTTTCGGTACTAGTTAATTCCCAGTTGTTTTTAATTAAGAAAATTGTAAGTTTAAATTAAAAGGTAAAAATATGATTCAAATTACTTACCCCTTATGGATTAAAAAATGTACCCTTTAAAAAGTCGAGAAACGTGTTAGAAGAAAAAAGTAATAAAAACAAAGAAAATAAAAAGAAATCAAAGTAAAAATAAAGAGAGAGAGAAAATAAATGAACTAAAGAAAATAATAATAATATGTGCATATAATAAATAAATAAATAAATAAATAAATAAAGAATAATAAATAAAGAGATAAAATAAATATAAAGGAAATAAAAGTAAGATAAAGATAAAGAAAATAAATATAATAAAAATAAAATAAATATAAATAAATATAAAAAATAAAAACAAAGAAAATAAAATATATATATATATATATATATATATTAATGTTAAAATAAATTAAATAAATAAAGGAAAAGTATATATATATATATAATAATATGTAGTATTTAAATAAAATAATATAATATATATATATATATATATATATATATATATATATATATATATATATATACATGAAAATAAAATGTAATGAAAACAAATGATAAAAAAACCAAAAAGAAAAATAGTAAAAAATAAAAAATAAAAAGACAAATAAAAGCATATATATTAATTATAAAAGGATTGGATTGTAATAAAACTAAATTTGAGGGTTAATTTCAAAGTCAATCGAAGAAAAAATGAGAATTTAGGGGCATAATGAGAGATTTAAAAACAGGGGGATTGAAGTGGGAATTTCCCCATTTTTAAACAAAAACGCGCGAACCCTCTGGCTCGGGGAGAGTAGATTTAGGAAAGAAGTTTCAAAAAACTCCCCCTTTTGTTCCTCAGCTAACCTTTTCTTTGTTTTTTTTCAAGTAAAAACAACAGGAAAACGACGCATGCAAGTGAAAAAGAAAAAAGAAAGGTAAAAACTTCCACCTTTTTATTTCTTCTTGAAACGATTACAAGGTTCGGCTTTTGATTTTTCCCACATATTCCTTATTTTCTGAGTATTTTTTAGTGTAATCTCGTGTGTATTTCATGAGTACAATAGTGTTCGATTTACACTTATTTATAGGTAAAAAAATCCCTATTTTTAGACTATTTTGAGTGTTTGATTCCGAGTGAAACTCTTGCTTTGTTGGTGTCTTTGTGTTCCATGCATCCATGTTTGTTGGTGGTGATGTTGACGCCGTGAAATTCGAACGTGGGCTACGGCTGTATGGGGACTTCGAACAAGAGAAGATGTTGCGGCGTTGGGGTGAGAAGTGGTTGGAAGCAAAGTGGGTTAGGGTTTTGAAACCCTAACCCATTTAGATCTAGGCCGATTCGGGCTCTAGTCGGGTCGCGTGTTGTTGGGGCAGTTTGGGTTCACTGTGGGCCACTGGGCTACTAGGTGTTGGGTCAACGTGTAGCACCTGGGTTTTGGGCAGCTGCCCCTCTTTGTACCGAGTTTTTGGCCTACAATCTGTAAACAAATAAAATAATAAATATATATGTAATTAATATAATATATAAATATTATAATTATGTAACATATAAAAAGGCGACGAAATAGTGTGTCGACACAACTAGCGTGGCATAAGGATAGGGACTAGTGATCCCAGGAATGAGCGAGAAGCCCCTGCTACTGTTGTGAGTATTGTCGAAAACGATTACGAGTGTACAAGTAGGGGTGTTCAAAATTCGGTTTTAACCGAATTAATCGACAGAACCGAATTAGTTCGGTTAATTCGGTCGAGGAACGGTTAAAGATTTTTTTGGAATTCGGTTAACGGTTAATTCGGTTCGAAATCGGTTAATTAACCGAATTAACCGAATTAACCTTTAAATATAATTATATTAAGAGGCCCAATCCATTTAAAACCCAAATCAATATTAATTAATTAAAATAATATCAAAACTAAATGCAAAATGTTTGAATCAAATTAATTAGATATTATTTATAATTAGATATTATTTAAATTAATTGTAAATTGTTTTTTTAATTAAAAAAATATTAAAATCTAAAATTCTAAAAAATTTCGGTTATTTCGAAAATTAACCGAATTAACCGAAATTTATTATGTTCGGTTAATATTTTCGAAAAAAAATTCGGTTCGATTAACGGTTAAAGAAAAAAAAATCGGTTAATTCGAAAATAGTAATTCGGTCGGTTCGGCCACCGAATGAACACTCCTATGTACAAGGAGGACTAACAATCCTGCTGTTGGCATGCAAATGGTGCTCGACGACGTGGTATCCCCTGTTGTTGTTGGCAATTGATGAATGATAACAGCTAGGGTTTCTTTAGCCCTATTTTTAACAAATCTGAGTCGTACGATCTCTCCTAGATCCAATGGTCATTGTTAGGCGATGTTGAAGGGTCATTAGAAACTTTAATCTCATCAGGCAGGCTTCCACGGTCGGTCTTTAGTGTATAGGGCCGGTTGCAATTAAAATCCTTAGGCCATCTTTGAAACATTTGGGCAGTTGTGATTTGTCTTCGTTGGGAGATGGGTTAGCCTGTGGACTGCAATTTGGCGCTGGACTATCTGATTGGATCTGTTATGTTAATTTTATTTTGGTCGCTTGCAAATAGGGCCTGTTGGGGATTGCCAAAGAAATAAAAACCATATTAGTACGCTTAAATATTTACATTCATGTATTTATAATTTAAGATTAATTACATTAATAGTTTTAATTTATTTAATATCAATATTAAAAATAACTATTATTAACTAAAAAGAGATTAAAATAAAATTAAATGTTAAAAACTTATAAATGAAAACTTGAAATAAAGTTGGGACGAAAACAAATATCTACATGTATCAGCAGAAAGATTTTTTATTTATAGTAAGAAAATTGCACGACTTTGCCGCCCACCAGTTCCATATTTATATGTATTTGAAATAAAGACAATTTTATTAAGAAATATCACACTAATTTTCAACGCACGTGAAATTATTTTCCTGCCGACAAAAATAAATGAAGCCGCCTTTTCCCTTTAATTAAAATGTTAAGGATAAAAGAAATCCAAGATAGATTGACATTCCGTAATTTTGAAAAATAAAAAACGGATTTCTTTAATTTTTCTTAAATTAATCACTCGATCTGTTGATAGACTAATACAGATAAGATACTGTAGAAATAAAAGTGACTTTCTCAACCCACTTTGTTCTATTCGTAAATGTCAGAGTTCGAACATCTGACCTTGCTTAAAACAACTAGTGTTTCATCCCACTAGACTAATCAATTATTGATAGATTTCTTTAATTTGATTTGCCGAGTTTTATAATAAAAGAAATTGATTCATTGGTGGTTAAGCTTTTACAAAAAATAGAATAAATTGAGATCTAAGTTATACTAAGTGTATAGACTAAACGATTTTAATGATTAAGATATTATTTTTTTTGAGATCTCGAATTCTAAACATTATATATAATAGGGATTTGAGCGTTTATTATCAAACGATTAAGAGTTTTTGAATACCTTACATTCACCCCAAATTTATCCCCAAAAAAATTATGTTTAGATCAAAAAATTACAAATTAACTTAAAAATGAAGTAGAGGGAAATTACGTAATTATTTTTAAATATAAGGTGTTGGGTTCGTGGAATGGAAATTGTTTTACTAACATGTTTATTGAAAAAGTAAAGTTATTTAACGGATTATCAAGTTGTTAATATTAATGTTTGGTTCATTTAGTTAAAACGTAAGATATTGACGTTTATTATGGACATATAAGATTATCTAACATATATTTTATAAAAATGTAAAGTCAAAGTAAAACTATATAAAATAATAATATTATTCACAAATTTATTTTGAATATATTAAGATAATTACAAAATAATATTTATTTAAATCAAGATTTTTGAAAAAACCGATTTTCACTTTTATCACTAAAATCATTTGTTTATTATTAAATCCTGACACAATAGATAATATAATATTTAGGAATAACAACTTATTAGATATCTCTATTATTTTGATTATATGAATGTGAATCTATAAAATAAATATGTATAAAAGATATGTTTTTATCTACAAATTATTTGAGTATTGTTATTCAAATATAAATAAAATACTATTACCTTTTAATATTTTTATTCATAAAAATCTAAATTCAAACCTTTAAATAATGTGTTGAATATATGAATCTAAAAAAAATCTAAATATGTTAAAATTTTAGATGATCAATTTTTGAATCTTTTAAAATCAAATCGCGATGAGTCACCGTGCGCCGATGGGGATAAGACTGTCAAGAGTGAGGGTGAGACGAGAGTTACAATTTGAGGTTTAAAGTTTATACTATAAGTTGAGGATTTAAGATTTGAGTGTGTAATTTAGAAATTTATTTTTTTATTATAATCTTGCGTAGTATTAAAATATTAATAAGTTATGATATGGTATATAAAAAATAAAAAAAATTTAATATATTAATTATTAAATTAAAAAAAATAAAAGTATAATAATAAAATAGAAGTAATCAGATACTTTAATTATTAAATTTATAATTTGCCCTGAATATAAAAGATTGATAGATAAAAAATTAAGGCATTTAAAAAATATTTTTTATAACGATAAACGCATATATTGACCAAAATAAGTTTAGACACTTAAATAATAATAAAAAGAGTATAATTCGAATACCTTTAATTATATTAAGTCAAAATTTAAGAATGATCTTCGATAGGGTTTGTTTAAGTGATAAATAATCTGATATCATTTAAGAAAACTCAGAAATTTGAGTTTATAAGTTGATTCAAATAACAAGTAACTTAATATCACTAAAACAAACTCTCGAATTACAGAAAATATGTGTTTAAATATTTTTATAAAATTTATTAAAATATTTTTTATCTTATGATTAATAAAATTTATTTTTAATATTCTAAATTCAACGTTCAGACAACTCCATCTCTAAACTCACACATCTACGCAGTTTTCACTAAAGCTGAAATGAAAAAAAGTTATTTCTTCTTTGACAAATCCATCTCTTCCAGTTTAGGTTTCTAGGGTTTATTTTAAATAGTCCGTTATGGTTTTTGCTTCTTAAATGGAGGTTTATTGGATGATATAAGCCAAAATTTTCTCTCTATTTCCTCAAATATTTTAGTTGATTGGAGCTCAGATTCGCAATGTAAGTTCCTTTCTCTTTGTTTTATTTTGTTTTATTTCATGTTTAGCAATATTCTTTAGCCATTATTTCTCAGTTAATTACGGTGTTCGTTGGAGTTTGTATGTAGATCTGTTGGTTGGAACATCCTGTTTGAGCACTTCTCAGATCGTAATTTCTTGTTTGGTTTCTGAGACGATTGGGGAGGAAAAAGAAAAAGTTATTAAATCACGTTGTCAACAATCAAAAAGTTTGAAATTCACACTCGTGTTTTTAGGTTATAATACGGATTTTTGGAAATGTTTGTTGCGGATTGGTATTGAATTTCAGTTTGTGTGTATGTTTTCCTCAGCAATATAGTTATTTTATTAATAAGATGTAAAACCACTAAACAGTGGATTACAAGGACGACCAACATAGGAAGCTGAAAATCAGCCGAGACCCGATCAAGACACAACCTATAAACCTAAAGAATCACAAAACTTAGCAAAATGAAAACTTTCTACATTGGTGATTATCCTTTTATTATAGTTTCTATTGTTTTATTTGTGATGTAAAAAATGTTTTCTGCTTCGGTGTTCTCAAAGAAGTAGAAGTGAAACGGTGTGAACCATGTACTTTTGGGACCTAAAGAGGTTATCTGAGAAACACCAAAGGCTGAAGACTGAACAAACTGAGGTTTAAGAGAATTGGTTTCAGATTTATAATAATGTCTGTTCTAAATCTTTTAGTGGCATGCATCTCGTGTAGTAATTAAGAAATTTGAGATGCCATGGTTTCTTTGTGGCTTGATATATATTGTTTCAATCTATCCGATGAAATTTTTTGTTATAGAGGATAGACAAACATGTATTGACAGAAACATATGCATTAATTTGCCATGAAAAAGGAAAAAAAGAATGTTATCTTTGCCTGTATAAATGCTCAAAGTAGGTAATCGATGTGTACTCTGATATTCTGATAGTTGTTGAACATGTGCAAATGGTTTGAGGAACACTAAGTATTTAGTCTTTCCTCTGCACTTTAATTTTTTTGTCTGCAGACTATAGTTTATGCTGTTGGTGTGAATCTCATAGGATTCCAGCGCAAATTACATACTTCTTCAAAGCCTCTCTATTGTGAATTGAATGCTGGATTAAAGAACTGAACATTTTATTGTTGCCAAGCTCTACAGTTTCAATATTTGGAAATGAATTTGCTTTAGAAAAACTTGCCAAGTAGTCACCTCAGACCATAAAAGTTTGAAACATGCCTTCATGGTGGGGAAAGTTATCATCCAAAGAAGTGAAGAAGAAAACAAATAAGGAAAGTCTCATTGATACATTACACCGAAAATTTAAGATTTCTTCAGAAGGTAAACCAAACTGTGGGTCAGGAGTATCACGTAGACATGGCAATGACACAATTTTAGAAAAAAGATCCCAATCCTGCGCAGAATCTAGGTCTCCCTTACCCTCTAAACAGGTTTCTAGGTGTCAAAGTTTTGTTGAAAGGCCTCATGCTCAGCCACTGCCACTTCCTGATCAGCATCCTGCGATAGTGGGTCGTACAGGCTCTGGAATCAGTATATCATCAAAATCAAGGCCAGGAAAAGGCTCCAAGTCATCATTATTTCTGCCTCTTCCACGACCTAGATGCATATGTCATAGACTAAATCCTAATGACATAGACTAAATCCTAATGACATAGACGGAGATTACGCTACTGCTTCAGTTTGCAGTGAGAGCTCCACTGAAAGTGACGATCCCACCAACTCACATCATCGTAGTCTGCAAGCAACTGATTATGACAATGGGACTAGAATTGCTGCAAGCAGCCCTTCTAGGTGAGCCTATTTGTTTCTTGTTAGTGCTAGAATGAGGATGTGTTATTGCCAAAACAAGTTGGTATTTTATGTTTTACTTCTGGTTTTCTTCTCTCTCCTGTTTGGTAAAAAAAGCTCACCCTTAACAAAATTGTACTTATTTTCTGTTTGAAGCGTGATGCTCGAGGATCAATCCTCTACGGTCAGCCAAAATAACACAAGAGAGGGTAGAAAACAAGCTAACATTTCATTTGGTAATAATATCTCTCCGAAAACTCCTAAAAGAAGACCTTTGAGCAATCATGTGGCAAATATACAGATCCCACATCATGGTGCTTTCAGCAGCGCTCCTGACAGCTCCATGTCAAGTCCTTCTAGAAGCCCAATGAGAGCTTTTGCCACAGAGCAAGTAATGAACTCTCCTTTCTGGGCAGGAAAGACTTATACTGATGTCACTTTGCTTGGATCTGGCCCTTGCTCCAGTCCTGGATCAGGTCAGAACTCTGGGCATAATTCAATGGGTGGGGATATGTCAGGACAACTATTTTGGCAACCAAGTAGGGGCAGCCCTGAGTATTCTCCAATACCTAGTCCTAGGATGACCAGTACTGGTCCCAGTTCTAGAATTCATAGTGGGGCTGTCACTCCTATTCATCCTAGATCTGCATGCACAGCTACTGAGTCACATACTGGTTGGTACGATTTCCATTTCTTCTCCTCTCTCGCATTCAAATTCAGCAGCGACACCTCCCTCTGTGCCCCGAAGTCCAGGAGGACCAGAGAATCTTGTAAACCAGGGGTCACGGTGGAAAAAAGGAAAGCTACTGGGTAGAGGCACATTTGGTCATGTTTATGTTGGTTTTAACAGGTATAATCGTCCAAAGGAATAGTTGTTTAATTTCCTTTCTTAAAAATGACATCTGTTTCCCAGTGGTTTATGCCTTTTGCAAGTCCATATTTGAGATTATTGATTGAGACTTATGTTTCAGCGTTTATACTATTTTATCAATACAATGTGATTCTTGCAATATCTTACTTCATATATTAAACCAGCTGGGATCTGACGATTTCTGCATGTCTGCTCTTTTGACATATTTGTTGGTGATTGCCTTTTGTTACTATGCCTATATCTGATTTTATTTTCAACGTCAATCAGTGAGAGTGGTGAGATGTGCGCAATGAAAGAGGTTACCTTATTTTCTGATGATGCCAAGTCAAAAGAAAGTGCTAAGCAGTTGATGCAGGTAAGCCAATTGTCCATCAGCTCAAGAAGTTTTCAATTGTCCAGAACTCCAGATAATGCAAAACGAAATAATGTTTTCCTTGTTATTCTTTAATTTGGTTATAGCTTTGAAAGAAACTCATTTTCTTATTTCTCTAACAGGAAATTGCTTTATTGAGCCGCTTACAGCATCCAAATATCGTGCAATACTATGGGTCTGAAAAGGTGTGTCCCATGTCCAACAATCTATTTTATTGGCCTTTACATCATGCATGGTTATTGAAAACTGTTATTGAGGTATTAGGAAGCTGCATTGACTAATGAGTTCTTTCTAGAAGAGTTATTCGTTTATATATTAAGAAATAGTGAACCATATAATGTTAAGAAATTTTTGGGAATTGATTTTATGGTCACTTACTAACCACAAAACACTGTTCCTCGTTAAGCAATTTCTTACAAAAAAAATGGATAGGGGCAAATTAATTTCATGCTTCTCTTAGCTTTCGGATAAATTCCTGAACAGGTTGATGACAAACTTTACATATACCTTGAGTACAACTGGTGGGTCTATTTATAAAATCCTCCAGGACTATGGGCAGCTTGGTGAATTAGCAATTCACAGTTACACCCAACAGATCTTGTCTGGGCTTGCCTACCTACATTCCAAGTCTACTGTCCATAGGTGAGTCAGGTTATCTATTCCTTATCTGATATGTTAGAACTACAACTTCATGGCATCAGTCTACTAATATTTGCATCAAGGAAAATATTTCTTGTACAGAGATATTAAAGGAGCTAACATATTGGTAGACCCTAATGGTCGAGTTAAATTGGCAGACTCTGGGATGGCAAAGCATGTAAGTCTGGGAGTAATTACCTTTTTTTATAAATGATCTTAATCAGAATAAGTTGTACCTAGCCCTTTTGCCAAAAAAGCAATGATAGCTAACCCAAGTTTGAAGATCAAATATGACTTATTTAATGCTATATTATTATTCATTGATTAGACTTCTTCTGTAAGGATATTTCCTGCATATAATGTATGCTTTGCAGATTGCAGGTCAGCCCTGTCCACTTTCATTTAAAGGAAGCCCTTACTGGCTGGCACCTGAGGTTAGACTTATTATTCTCATTGGGTTTATTTCAAGTTTTTAGTACTAATCCATCACAAAGGAGGAAATTATGTGGTTTTTATGGTTGAGCTTTCTTCAGTTGTGAAGTTTGCTTTAGAATGCATCTCAATTTTTTTTCCTATTATTTCCCCAGATTATAAGAAACCCTAGCTGTTGCAACCTTGCTGTGGATATATGGAGTCTTGGATGCACTGTTTTGGAAATGGCTACAACAAAACCTCCTTGGAGTCAATATGAAGGGGTCTGTTATAACTTACAAGAATAGAAAGATGGGAAATTTTAAATTTCAAAGATGTTTAATGTGCCTCTAACAATAGCTGTTTCTTTTCCTACTTATTTTGTGAAATGTGTATGTCAGGTTGCGGCTATGTTCAAGATTGGTAATAGCAAGGAACTTCCACCCATTCCAGATTACCTCTCAGATGAAGGAAAAGATTTTGTGCGTCTGTGTTTGCAACGCAACCCACTAAATCGTCCTACTGCAGTTCAGCTTTTAGTCCACCCATTTGTAAAATATGCTGCACCTTTGGAAAGGCCTATTACAGATGCTGAGCCTTCAGATCCTACCCCTGGTGTCACAAATGGGGTGAAAACTCTGGTATTTTTCATTTTTATATTGCTTTATTTAGGTTTTGAGATTGCATTATATTGTTGTATTCATTACCTTCAACAGTTAATTTAGGGGATGAAATATATATATATATATTTATAATTGAAATAAATTTCAATACAACTGTAAAATGAGTGATGTAATCCTTGCTGTAATTTCCTTAAAATGGTGATATAGCCTCAACTTGAGTAATTTTTTTCTCAATGCTCAAGAATTGTTCAAGTTTTCATCACTTCATATGCAAAAGGTCCATGATTAGCTGGATGTGCACTGTAGGTATGATATGATATCAATTTTCCTAGTGCACTTATTTCTTGTTTTTGTATTGTGGTGGGTGGAGGGGTTCTTTGGGGGTTGGGGTTGTTGCAAGATATAAATCAAGGTCTTGCCATGCCTAGGTTACATGGGTGTAATATGGACCTTTAATAAACCCACCTGTGGCAGTAAATAAAACACCGTGTTAACAGAGAAAAGTCTAGATATGCCTAAGTGGGCTCCACAATACCCCAATGGAGTTCTGGTATTTGAGTCCTTAAATCTCGTTGGAATTTTACTCAAAACGGAGGAAAGTGTTGGATAACATAGTCAACTTATTTACAAGCTTCTTACAATCAGCATTTCACAAGTGAACTTGTCAAGGATAGGTGTGAAAATTTTTGAAACTCTTATGATTGACAAGTTACAAGGATAAAAGGGCAAAAGAGTCCTATGTGCAACCATCTAGGAATACCCAAAAATTCTGAATAAGTTGTTCTGGTAATGTAGAGAACTTCAATGACAATAGGGTGATGCAAACATGCCTATTTAGTCAATAGGAAGTGTTCTAAATTTTACTTGTGCAAGCAATGCTGCTCACTCTTCTCTGAATCTTGGTTGCTTTGTGCCTCTTTCCTGCAATACTTGACAAATAACAGGGACTAGTATTGTAACCCTCCAGACCCAGTCTATAAGTTAGACCCAAATCCAAGTGGTCACATATCCCATTCAGAGATTGTTTTTTTTTAAACAACTTTTAATACATTAGATATAATACAGAACAAAATATAAATAATACAAATATATTCAAAACGATAGTAATATATGTCACCAAACACAAACTGAGAAACATATAGAGATATACGTTCGTACAAAATAAGTAGTTGATCTCCCTGATGCCAAACCTGTTAGCTTACGGTCTGCTGTTATTTGAAAAAGTTAAAAACTATAAAATGAGCTAAAAAGCCCAGTGTGCTCCAAACAGTGCATAAAAACATACGAATAAAATATTCTAATAAAATCGGTTATCAAACATATTTTAAAATATGAACATTATTTCCATTCAATCATTCTGGTTTCTATTTTTTATATATTTCCCCGAAACATACACCCACCTGCACACCAGTAAGGACTTACCCTAAGCACGAAGTTGAGGAGCCTGCAGTAATAACGTCTCCATCCAGTCGCTTCCATAACTACAATGTGTAGGTTCCCCAGTACCATACACCCACCTGCACACCAGTAAGGACTTACCTTAAGCACACAGCAAATGAGCCTGCAGTAATAACTTCCCCATCCAGTCACTCCAATCACTACAATGTGTAGGTTCCCCAGAACCATACACCCACCTGCACACCAGTAAGGACTTACCCTGAGCACACAGCAAAGGAGCCTGAAATACTTCCCTCAATATTATCCCAGTGACAAAAATAAACATGTATGTATTTAGGTGAAATAAATATTAATCAATTAAAACATGAAAATGGTTCATGCTTAGAAATCATATGCAGAAATTACATAAACCATACGTCAGATCAGTAATATTCGGTAAATCAGGTGTCGGTAACCAGTATTCATAAAACATGTATCATGTTGTAATAATATTCAACATCATCATAAATTTGAAACCATTTATATGATAGTTTAAAACAGTAAGATAACACCGTCAGTAAACACGCCTGTAACAGTCTGAGAAATCAGATAGGGAATCCTATTACTGGGTTTGTCGATCACGCTCTGCTGCAGCGCTAGATCCTACAAATCAGAAAAATCCATATTGGAATCCTAATATAAATAATATAAATATTATTTAAATAATATACGAAAACCTACGGGTAACTCTCGTAGTACGCGGTTCATGCTAATCTAACGAACGTACAACACCAGACCTAACTGATCCTTGCTCAAGTGAAACACAAGTACCTTCATAAAATATTTTTATTGAATCAATTCCTTAACCAAATCACAAATAAATAATCAAAATATTAAAATATAAAGCCTTTTGGGTTTACAAGCTCGATTCGGGAATTTCGGGTCAGAATTTGGCAAAACGGACTTCGGAATCAGATTCAGGACGTCGAAAAACATAAAGTATGACCTTTCAGATATTTAAATTCTTGGTCAAAATCAAAGTCAAAGGGTTTGACTGACAATTTGGAGACTTTCGGGTTCGAATTTGGTGAAACGAACTTCGGATTCGGATTTGAGACGTCGAAAAATGTCAGATAGGTATATTCGGTTAAAATCAAAGGTTGTTTAATGCCCGGTCAAAGCCGGTCAAAGTTCTGGTCAAAGGATGTCAACAAACTGTCAACCATTTTACAGAAATAGCACCCCTTTTAAAATAATTACCAAAATAGCACATTTTCAAATTAAATTCCCAAAATAGCACCTTTACGAATTAAATTCCCAGAATAGCACCCATTTCGAATTAATTCCCAAAATATCACCCGGTCAACGGTCGGGTCAACAGTCAACGGTCGGGTCAACGGGTCGGGTCAAAACCGGTTAAACGGTTATTTTAGCCTTCCCCACGCGTAGCGGCGGCGCGTGGGGGCGCTTGAGGGCTGTTCTGGCTGCGTAAAATTCACGGAAAAATTTCTAAAAATTATTTTGAGCGATTTCGAGATACTTACAAAGATCGGTTCAAATTTTTGAACGTCGGAGAGCTCGATTTCATCAAATCAAAAACTTTGACCGCTTCACCTCCCCACGCGCCGCCGTCGACGGAGACCGAGGATGACACCGACGGACTCGGAACGGCACAAGAAACACTATAGTGCGGGAGGTGTCGTAAATGGAGCGACGATCGGCGATGAATTTAGGATTTTCTAAGCGGTTGTGTTAAAAAAACACTATCGAGCCTTATGAAAACAGATGAAGAAATTGAACCTCCATTGACTCCAATGTCTCCCAAGTAGCTTCTGAGGGGCTACGATTACTCCACTGAACTTTGACAATTGGAATACGCCTATTCCGAAGAACTCACTCATCTCTCTCTAAAACTTGAACAGACTCCTCCTCAAATGACAAATCAGGTCTCAGCTCTACCTCATCAACTTGAATGATGTGATCTTGATCTGGACGGTATTGCCTCAACATAGACACATGAAAAACATCATGAATACAACTGAGCTAGGGAGGCAACTCAAGTTGATAAGCAACAGGTCCGACTTTCTTCAGAATACGATACGGCCCAATAAATCTCGGACTCAGTTTACCTTTACGTCCAAATCTCAATACCTTCTTCCATGGAGATACCTTAAGAAAAACCTGATCTTCAACCTCAAACTCGATATCCTTACGTCGCTTATCTGCGTATGACTTCTGCCTATCAAATGCCTCTCTTAAGCGATCACGGATCAGTCTGACAGTATCTTTAGTCTCTCGAACCAAGTCTGGACCCAAAGTTTTTCTATCATGCAACTCTATCTAACATATAGGAATACGACATCTACGTCCATACAGAGCCTCGTATGGTGTCATGCGAATACTTTCCTGGTAACTATTATTGTAAGCAAACTCAGCTAATGGCAAGAAGTCTTCCCAACTACCACGAAAATCAATCACACAACCCCGTAACATATCCTCCAACACCTGAATTACTCGCTCAGACTGTCCATCAGTCTGAGGATGAAAAAATGTACTGAAAATTCAAATGAATACCCAAAGCCTCGTGCAAAGCCTTCCAGAACCTAGAAGTGAACCTCGGATCTCGATCAGATATGATAGACAACGGAACACCATGAAGTCTAACGATCTCAGAAATGTACAACTTAGCCAGTTTGTCCAAAGAATAATTAATCCGGATAGGGATAAAGTGCGCTGATTTAGTGAGTCGATTAACAATCACCCAAATAGAATCTTTTTTAGAAGTCAGAGGAAGACCAGTAACGAAGTCCATCGTAATGCGCTCCCATTTCCACTCAGGAATCTTAATTGATTGTAATAATCCAGATGGATGCTGGTGTTCTGCTTTAACCTGCTGACAAGTCAAACACCTCGCCACAAAATCTGAAATATTCTTTTTCATACCAGCCCAAAAGTAACGCTCCTTGAGATTATTGTACATATTGTCCCCGCCAGGATGCATAGCATAAGGACTACTATGAGCCTGTTGAAGAATAACCCGTCTCAATTCATCATCTTTAGGAACGCAATAACGACCGTAAAAACACAAAATACCATCCTAATCCACAGTATACTCTGAACTCGATCCTTGTTTAATTTGCTCAAAAATGGAAAGCAATGAGCTATCTCGAAGTTGTTTGGTCTTAATCTCCTCGGCCAAAGTAGGTTTAACCTGCAACTCCGCTAACAGACTATTATCATCAAATAGACTCCAGTTGGCGAATAAGGCTCTGAGATCTGATATCACCTTACGGTTTAAGGCGTCTGCCACTACATTATCCTTTCCTGGATGATATTCTATCTCCAAGTCATAGTGCTTTAGAAGCTCCAACCAGTGACGCTGTCTCAAATTCAATTCTTTCCGAGTAAGCAGATATTTCAAACTTTTATGATCAGTATAAATATAACATTTTCTCCGTATAGGTAGTGTATCCAGATCTTTAAAGCAAAAACTACGGCAGCTAACTCCAGATCGTGAATAGGATAGTTACGCTCATGCGACTTTAATTGACGCGAAGCATAAGCGACAACCTTTCTATCTTGCATCAAAACACATCCTAATCCAGAGTGAGAAGCATCACTGTAGACAGAAAAATCTTTCCCAGATTCAGGCTGAATCAGTACTGGGGCTTGAGTTAGAACAATCTTCAGTTTCTCAAAGCTAGCTTGTTGGTTCTCAGACCAGACAAATGGAACATCTTTCCTCAATAGTTTCGTCAGAGGAGCTGCAATAAGGGAGAACCCCTCAATGAAACGACGGTAGTAACCAGCTAAGCCCAAGAAACTACGAATCTCAGAAACATTCATGGGTTGCTTCTAGTTCAGAATAGTCTCCACTTTGCTTGGATCCACCCGAATACCATCAACAGAAACGATATGTCCAATAAAAGTCACTTCGCTGAGCCAGAACTCACATTTGCTGAACTTAGCGTATAGCTTATTCTCCCTTAGAGTTTGTAGAACAATCTTTAAATGCTCCTCATGTTCTTCTGCACTTCTAGAATATACCAGTATGTCATCAATGAACACAACAACAAACTGGTCCAAATAAGGTCGAAACACCCTATGCATCAGATCCATAAAAGCAGCAGGGGCATTTGTTAACCCGAATGACATCACTAAAAACTCATAATGTCCATATCGAGTACGAAAAGCAGTCTTCGGAATATCTGAATCTTTCACCTTGAGTTGATAATACCCAGACCTCAAGTTTATTTTTGAGAAGATAGAAGCCCCTCGAAATTAGTCAAATAGATCATCGATTCTGGGCAAAGCATATTTGTTTTTAACCGTGAGCTTGTTCAGTTTCCTATAATCGATACAAAGTCTCAATGTCCCATCTTTCTTCTTAACAAAGAGAACTGGGGCTCCCCACGGTGATACACTGGGTCGGATAAATCCCCTGTCCAACAACTCCTGGAGTTGGATTTTCAGTTCTTTAAGCTCCTTTGGGGCCATACGATAAGGAGCCATTGAGACTGGAGTGGAACCAGAATAGACTTCAATTTCAAACTCAACCTCTCTATCCGGAGGTAATCTAGGTAACTCCTCTGGAAAAACATCGGGAAATTTCTTGACAATACGGATGCCTTCAATATCAGATTGAGAACTCCTAGTATCCAATATATAAGCAAGAAACGCCTCGGAACATTTCCTGATCATCTTCTCAGCTACCAAGACAGTTACAACATTCGTCAGAAATCCACGGCGTTCCTCGATCATTACAATCTTTCGATTATCTGGGGTCTTAAGAACAACTCTCTTGGTCTCAAAATCAATATTTACTCGATGTTTGTCCAACCAATCTACGCCGAAAATCAAATCAAATTCTTCTAAAGGTAACTCCATCAAGTCGGCCAGAAAAATCTCTCCATTGATCTCTATAGGACATTCTCTAAAAATACGATTCAACATTATAGACTTGCCTAAGGGACTTTGAACTATCACCGAATGCTCAGTATTCTCCACAGAAATATTTAGACCCTCAGAAATGGAATGTGATACATAGGAATTGGTAGAACCACTATCAAACAATGCAAAGTAGAGAACTGAATGAATAGTAACAGTACCTGCAGTCACATTAGGCCCATCGCGATCCTGTCGAAGTCTGGCAGTGTAAACCAATGCAGGCTGTCCGGCCTCAGATCTGACTGGACCCCTACTCTGAGATGCTCGGCCTCTACTAGCAGATCCTGGTACTCTGCTCTGATTACGACTTACTACTAGAGTCTGAACAGTACTTTGAGTACGTGCGGGAGTACGAGCTGGAGTCTGAACTGTAGTAACTGGCCCTGGACAATCCTTCATGAATTGGTCATGAGAACCACATCTAAAACAGGTACCCAATTTCTTCCAGCATTCTCCAGGATGACGTCTCCCACAATAATCACATAGCTGCAAAGGTTGCCACCCAGAAGAATCATCATGTCTAGAAGAATGTACAACTGAAGAACCAGATGTCACAGGCCTGACACTCGCCCCGCTTCTTTGTAAAGACGTACCTTTGCCTCTCTTGTTGGGGCGTGCTGAAGAATCAACAGAACCGGAAGGCCTTCTGAATCGGGTTTGAGCTTGATCACTATCCTTCTTGTGCTCCATACCTGATCGTTCTATTTCTTCAGCAGTCTTGGCTATCTCAACCAATGCATCAAAATTCCTCTCTCGGTGGGTAGCGACTCGACTCCTGATCTCCTACCTGAGTCCATTCTCGAACCTCAAGCATCGATCTGTCTTAGTGTCAACAAGTCCAAGAGCATAGCGGCTCAAACGGATGAACTCAACCTCATAATCCATAACAGACATGTTACCCTGCTCTAAATTCTGAAACTCCTAACATCGCTCCTGCAGGTATCTCTCTCCGATGTAGCGACTCCGGAAGCGTCTTGAAAAGATCCCATGTTAACTGGTTTCTCGGAATACTACCAGAAATTGATTGTCACCATATGAAGCTCTCTTTCTTCAACATAGTTAGGGCCCCCTTCAACTTCTGTTCAGATCTGAGGTCCATCTCATCCATAATCCTCTCTGTATCCTTTAGCCAATACTCAGCGTATGTCGGGGGTCCACCAGTAATACCCTCGAATGGGATTACACCAGCAGCAACCAAAGAGTTTGAAATCTCAACTGCAGTCATATTATTAGGGCCTCTTGCAGCTCTCTGAAACACGCGGAATATAGCTCTATTAAGGGCATATTTATTTATGTCAGTATCATCATCTCCAGTGATGGGAGGATCTCTCATAGGAGTAAATTGATCAGCATGAGAAAGGGTAAGATCTACTTGCGGAACAGGAGGATCACGTGAAGACATCAGATCATCTATCGTAACAGAAGGTCGAGTGACTCGTCCTCGACCACGGCTATGTCATGTTCTACGACTTCTAGCAGCACTCATTGTTGGATCTATAAGGCTCTACAGAAATAATTCAAAACATATGTCAGATAGCATCAGAGATCTCGGAAAATCTTTAAATCATAAAATAAGGTGACATTTTTTTTCTTCAAAATTTCTTAAAAATCCAAAGCTTAGGACCCATATACAGTCCGAGTGTTTAAAACCGAAAGCTCTGATACCACCAAATGTAACCCTCCAGACCCAGTCTATAAGTTAGATCCAAATTCAAGTGGTCACATATCCCATTCAGAGTTTTTTTTATTTATTTTAAAACAACTTTTAATACATTAGATATAATACAGAACAAAATATAAATAATACAAATATATTCAAAACGATAGCAAATATATGTCACCAAACACAAACTGAGAAACATATAGAGATATACGTTCGTACAAAATAAGTAGTTGATCTTCCTGATGCCAAACCTGTTAGCTTACGGTCTGCTGTTATCTGAAAAAGTTAAAAACTATAGAATGAGCTAAAAAGTCCAGTGTGCTCCAAACAGTGCATAAAAACATACGAATAAAATATTCCAATAAAATCAGTTATCAAACATATTTTAAAATATGAACATTATTTCCATTGAATCATTTCGGTTTATATTTTTTATATATTTCCCCGAAACATACACCCACCTGCACACCAGTAAGGACTTATCCTAAGCACGAAGCTGAGGAGCCTGCAGTAATAACGTCTCCATCCAGTCGCTTCCATAACTACAATGTGTATGTTCCCCAGTACCATACACCCACCTGCACACCAGTAAGGACTTACCCTAAGGACACAACAAAGGAGCCTGCAGTAATAACATCCCCATCCAGTCACTCCAATCACTACAATGTGTAGGTTCCCCAGAACCATACACCCATCTGCACACCAGTAAGGACTTACCCTGAGCACACAACAAAGGAGCCTGAAATACTTCCCTCAATATTATTCCAGTGACAAAAATAAACATGTATGTATTTAGGTGAAATAAATATTAATCTATTAAAACATGAAAATGGTTCATGCTTAGAAATCATATGCAGAAATTACATAAACCATACGTCAGGTCAGTAATATCTGGTAAATCAGGTGTCGGTAACCAGTATTCATAAAACAGGTATCATGTTGTAATAATATTCAACATCATCATAAATTTGAAACCATTTATATGATAGTTTAAAACAGTAAGATAACACCGCAGTAAACACACCTATAGCAGTCTGAGAAATCAGATAGGGAAGCCTATTACTGGGTTTGTCGATCATGCTCTGCTGTAGCACTAGATCCTACAAATCAGAAAAATTCATATTGGAATCCTAATATAAATAATATAAATATTATTTAAATAATATACGGAAACCTACGGGTAACTCTCGTAGTATGCAGTTCAGGCTGATCTAATGAACGTACAACACCGGACCTAACTGATCCTTGCTCAAGTGAAACACGAGTACCTTCATAAAATATTTTTATTGAATCAATTCCTTAACCAAATCACAAATAAATAATCAAAATATTAAAATATTAAAATATTAAGCCTTTTGGGTTTACAAGCTCGATTCGGGAATTTCGGGTCAGAATTTGGCAAAACGGACTTCGGAATCAGATTCAGAACGTCAAAAAACATAAAGTATGACCTTTCGGATATTTAAATTCTTGGTCAAAATCAAAGTCAAAGGGTTTGACTTACAATTTGGAGATTTTCGGGTTCGAATTTGGTGAAACAAACTTAGGATTCGGATTTGGAACGTCGAAAAATGTCAGGATAGGTATACTCGATCAAAATCAAAGGTCGTTTAATGCCCGGTCAAAGTTCTGGTTAAAGGAGGTCAACAAACTGTCAACCATTTTACAGAAGTAATAATTACCAAAATAGCACCTTTTCGAATTAAATTCCCAGAATAGCACCCATTTCGAATTAATTCCCAAAATGTCACCGGTCAACGGTCAACGGTTGGGTCAACGGGTCGGGTCAAAACCGGTCAACCCTTTGAAAAACCGGTTAAACCGGTTATTTTAGCCTTCCCCACGCGCAGTGGCGGCGCGTGAGGGCTGTTCTGGCTGCGTAAAATTCACGGAAAAATTTCTAAAAATTATTTTTAGCGATTTCGAGATACTTACAAAGATCGGTTCAAATTTTTGAACGGCGGAGAGCTCGATTTCATCAAATCGAAAACTTTGACTGCTTCACCTCCCCACGCGCCGCCGTCGACTGAGACCGAGGATGATACCGGCAGACTCGGAACGACACAAGGAACACTATGGTGCGGGAGGTGTCGTAAACGGAGCGACGATCGGCGATGAGTTTAGGATTTTCTATGTGGCTGTGCTAAAAAAAAGTCGAGGCTTTGACTTGAAATTCACGGCGCTTGACAGCGTTTCACCTCAATTAATTTAAGGGAATTGTTCCTCACTCGATAACGAACACGATGGTGGTTTCAAAACGACGATCGGAATTCGGATGGAGGTCGGGATCGTTGTCGGAAGTTGAGGTTGGGAGAGAGGATTTTGGGAAGTGGTTTTCTGTTTTCAAAATAGAAAACCACGTATATATAAACCAATATGACCAACTTTTTTTGAGTAAATTCAGGGCTTTGTCTCTGAATTTTCTTTAACTCTAAAATAAGCTACAAGTTTTAAAAACTTATAATTTAGTTCCCAAAATTTACCTATTTTCACAATTTAAAACCTCAAATTTCAATTAAACATTATTTTGAAATTTTCGGGTTGTTACAAGTATACCTACTGATTACATTCTCATTTAATTTTTATGTGACATCTTTGCCTTGGTTCAGATTTTAAAGTGGCTTGTTATGCCTGTTCATCTTTCTGGCCTGAGTTTGTTTTGCATGTTTAAGTCATGAATGTTCTCACATTTAACCAAACTTGACTGTTGCTCTGGCTTGCGGACTTATCAGGGCATTGGACAAGCTAGGATTTATTCCTCTCTGGAGTCGGAGCAACTTTCTGTTCATTCGTCCAGAGTTTCAAAACTACACATCAGGTCTCTCTCTTACATGCACAAACACAGTAGATAAAAATGATAATTGTCAATACTGCATATATCTGAATCTCATTTCAATTCCCTGTTATGCAGTGATATAAATATTCTTAGGAATGTATCTTGCCCTGTTTCACCCATAGGAAGCCCTCTTCCACATTCAAGGTCACCACAATATCTAAATGGAAGAACGTCTCCTCCCATATCTACCCCCCGGACCACTTCAGGTTCATCTACACCCTTGACAGGTGGCAGTGGTGCTATACCTTTTGGTTATCTGAAACAATCAGCTTACTTTCAAGAGGGTTTTGGAAGCATGCCAAAGCCCTCAAATGGTCTTTATGTTGGTGGCTCCTCCCACTACAATAACAATCCCGACATTTTGAGGACTGCAAGCAGGTTCACACATCTTTTCTGAACTGGTGCCATCAGAAAATGATGTTTTAGGACTTGGAATATCATTTCACGGGGAATCTTATGATGGACAGTCTGTATTAGCTGGTCGTGTTTCTCGACAGCTTCTGAAGGACCATGCAGCGATGAGTCCATCCCTGGATCTAAGTCCTAGCTCTCCATTACCTAACCGGAGTGTTATTATCTAATGCAACTATGAAGAATCAGATCAGAATTTCTCTTGGGTCTTACGGGATCACATTGTATTCATCACTTCAACTTCTAGGGCAGCAAATCTTTCAATATGAAACCAGAACAGAAATTTGAGGAATAAGGTTGAAGTGCAAGTGAGGTGGCTGGTGACTTGTAGGTCATTTTCCAAGGATCAAGGTTTAGTCTCTATGCTTTGTGATTGATAAAGCTATGGAGAGAAATCGGTTCGAGCTAGATGTTCAATAGACCATTTTTTTCAGGTGAAACTATTCCTGGAAACAAAGAATACTGCTGCCATATAAGCGGTTATATAACACGAGGGATGTGGCATGAACTGTACAGAGTTAAGTGTGTAAATCAACTAATGCTTCACTGAACTGCGTTGGTGAAAAGTTCGCAGGCAGGCTTCTGATCATAATTCAGGTGGAAGAACTAAGTTATCCAATCATTTGCTTTCGGGACAATTATCTTTGGTCAAGCATGTCACATGTACAGATATCAAAGGAATCGAACAAGAATTCCGAGTTTTGCCATGAAGAAATAACTGGACTGCTGAGAAGTAGGTCATGCTGTCAAGCTCCCTTCTGGGCAAATCTCTATCCAGCCAGCCGACCTGAGGAAACTTTTGCATGCCTCCCTCGCCCCTGTGGTTGACTTCAATTGCAATTCTTCCTTACTGCTCTAGTGCTCAACATGATTCATTGTACGTGCATTACAACTAAAGTAAAATGAAGAAATCTAATTCTATGGTCCAGCATATCTTACCATCCTTTGAAGTTACTAAAAGTATCCATATCAAGGACAGGAATTCTGCATGACTTTCTCCAAATTTGAGCCAGTTTTGTACAGTCACTTGAATGCCTCTAGTGAATTGTGGAGATAGATTGGATCCTAAACAGGCCTGGCAGACGAAATTGTAGAAAAAAATTGAAATAGAGAAAATATCACTCAAACACACACATATATATATTGAATAGTATAGGGTGAGTATAAGATAGTATTTGTTCAGAATTTTCTTAACTTACTGACATGCGCACGTGAGATCTTTAGGGTGAAGAACAGTCCATTTTACCACTAAATTCACTTGATGGGTTAGAATACCACTCATATTTAAGAAAAGGTTTAAGAGTTCAAAAGCCAACCGATCAAAATTCTCATCAGATAGACCTTTTGAATATTGATGATATCAATTGGGTCTTCTATCTTAAAATTCTCATCAAGTAGACCTTTTGAATAACGACTAACATTTAATAATCTAGTTTATGTATAAGTTAGGTAGGATTTTTGTTGAACATCTTTAGGGATTTGACAAAATTAGTGAAATAATGCACTTGAATTCTTTTTGAAATGGGGTTGCCTTCAATTTATTTAGGGATTTGTTATATATTGTACAATTACCACTGAAGTTGTTGTATAGGTCAGACAATAGTAAAGTTGTCTTTTTCGAATGACTTTACCTAATTTATTTTATTTGAAGGCAAATCATTGCCCTTTTTAGATGACTCCTAAAAAACGTAAAACCTAAATTTTTTTATTAACAGGTATAAATGAATTGTAACTATACACATAATTATTGATATTTAACTCATTGATTAATCAATTCTAGTCGGTTACTATAAAAACTTACAATAACGATAGCTCTTTCAACTCGGTGATAATTTTTTTTTAAAAAAAAGGTAATATTGAACCCTAAAAGGTTTCAAATCACATTAAATTTATCTTGACAAAACATAAATCAAACTTTGATTTTTGTATGCTGACTCAACAATATGCATCTAAAAGTTAATGATAGAAAAGGAAAACATTACTATATGACAACGCATTTATGTAACATGAAATATAGATAAAAAAAAACACTAATATATACATAATATCAGTCTTGACATGTAAACAAAAGATTACAAAATTTACTAAAATCCAGTTGATCTAATGAGATGATACACTAGATTTTTTAAGCA
Source organism: Hibiscus syriacus (assembly GCF_006381635.1). Taxonomy (NCBI): domain Eukaryota; kingdom Viridiplantae; phylum Streptophyta; class Magnoliopsida; order Malvales; family Malvaceae; genus Hibiscus; species Hibiscus syriacus. The sequence continues at coordinate 2,835,148 of NW_024063088.1, forward strand.
AGGTTAAATGTTCGAATCTTGACATTTGCGAATAAAATAAATTGGGTTAAGTCGCCCTTACCTCTGCAGTATCGATCTGAATTAGTCGATCAATAAATCTAAAATTGGTGGTTATTTAAAAAAATTAAAATTTTGGAACATACAATCCTAAAATTTAATCTATATAGTAATCAAAACTTAAAATTTTAACTTCAATTTTTAATTCAAATACTCAACTTGTTCATGTGGGATTTGATTCAAACCTTTCGACGGGAAATGCACTGATTACAATGTATGCAAGGTGTGATTTTGTGGAAGCTGCCAATGCATTGTTCCTTATGATCCCTTGTATCGGTTCAGTCTCTTAGAATGCCATGATTGCAGCTCTAGGCCATCCTAAGCATGGTATACAAGCGTTGTTAGGGATGACAATGAGTAAGTGAATTTTTAATACATTTGAATCCACTCAAAAATTACACTCTTTCATTTGTACCTGATTTTGTCAGGGTTTAAAAAAATTCTACTGGATCCAAAATTTAACTTAATTTTTAAGGTCAAGATTCGAACATATATTTGTAGAGGTCAAATAATTAAAAATCTTACCAAAACATAGAAAAATTCATCCCAACCTAATAAAATGTGTGATGATGAAAGGTCCAAACTTTTATTTTTTGTAAATTGTAACTAAACTTGAATTTGTTGAAAAACACAACCAGCAAATCTCTCAACAATTCCAGAGTCAAGACTCATTGATTTTGGTTGGTTTTTTTCCCTTAAAACTTAAAAGCTTATTTCTATATAACACAGACATGAAGAGAATTCCAGTAATTTGATACTAATACTATTATTGTTTGTCTTCCTTGGCTTCTTCTTTCTTCTCCTCTTTTTTCTCTTCCACCGCAGGTCCAACTGATACAATGTCCACTTTCCCTACCTTCTTCAACCTCTTCACCACCGCCACTGCATCCATCTGCCCTACCACCGTCAGCTTCTGTTCCTCTAGATCCGCCGCTATTGAATCAACACCTGCCACCACCACCACCACCCATCATTATTTTTACATAAAAAGTAGAAAATTGATAAAGCATTTCTAATTGTTCTGGTTATTCTGCATGCAAATTTGTATGATCAAATACCATACCGTAGATATCTGCAGCCGCTTCTATGGCTTTCTTCTTGGTCTTCTCATCTGTCATGGTTAGAACTTTGAGGACACCTTCTGCAACAACAGTAAACATGAAACGGAGAAGAAGGAGCATCAACATGAAAGTAAAGAAAGAGAAATTTACCTGAGCCATTGTGAAAAGAATGAAATGAATTATTGAAAGGGGTGAAGAGTTTATAAATGGTGAAATTTGAGGTCACTGATTATGGCAGCCTTTTCGATGTATGATTACTCAGCCTTCTTAGGCTTCAGCTTCAGGTTTCAAATGGATGGCTATTACGTACCGTTTCTGTCTAGCCACATGGGCTATTTCATTTCCTATCTACTACGAAAATTCTAGGTTAGTTTTGTTAGGGTAAAATACACCGATGATCTTCTTACTATAGAATATTATTTTGTTAAGTCCTCTAATTATTAAAATAATCTTTTAACTATAGATAGTTGTTTTATTGTGTCCCTCAACTATTAAAAGTTACACAATGATCACTCGATTATTCATTATGTTTCAAACTCGTCATTTTCCATTAAAATTAACGTCTGAGTTTGACGTTAACACACTGACTGATATGTGATAGTAGTTTGAGATTATGAGATTAGATTTTATCATACCCCAGTCAACAAGTTAACGTTCAACTCCGATTATTGTTGATCTTTTTAATGGACGAGGATGAGTATGGAATATAATGAATAGTCGGGTGGTCATTTTATAATTTTTAATAGTCGAGAGACTCAATAAAGCAACCCTTTATAGCTAGGGGATTTTATTATAAATTTTAATAGTCGGAGACACAATAAAATAGTATCTTATAATCGGTGGATCATTTGTGTACTTTATCCTTTTTTTCAAAAAACAAAAAATAGTGTTTTGATAATATAATATTTTTATATTTAATTCATTCAATTATATAAAATTATAAATTAGTTACTCAAGTTATTCAAATTTACAAAATAATTATTAATTGATAATTCTTATATATAAAGCTAAAAAGGATAATTAATAAAATTAATATAATAATATATTTAACTTTCAATATTTACCCTTTGTTTTAACTTAATCCTAATTTTAAAAATTAACCTTCCACGCTTAAATATTGTACCAATCTAATCCTCAACCATTTTTTTAAATTATTGTCCCTCCCACCACTCAACTTTCAAACCAATTTTTTTTATTAATTCATTTTCCATCTTCTAAAAAGTATTCTTCTAAATCATTTTACAGTCTTTTTATGGAGAAGTCTAAGGAGTGGAAGCCTAATTTAAGATTGAAAAATGACGATTTTAAGCGTAATCGAAAATGTAATAAAAATGACAACATCTTAGTTTAGGCGCAACTTAAAATATTATTTTTTTCCTAACATTTTCGGTTGAACTGAAAATGTTACATTCTTAGTAATATTTTTCGATTGAACTGAAAATATTACATTATTCGTAAAATTTCCGGTTGACAACCGAAAATGATACCTTCTTCATAATATTTCAGCTTCAACTGAAAAATGTTAGTAAAAATGTAATATTTTATGTTACGCTCAACTTAAAATGTTATGATATTTATTACATGTTTCATTGCATCCCAAAGTGACCCTTTTTAAACCTTACATTAGGCTGGTAATATTTTAAGTTATATTCAACTTAAAATGTTATGACTTTTAGCACATGTTCGATTGCATCTTAAAATCATTAGTTTTTTAATTTTAAATTAAAATGCCGCACGACAGAACTATCTTTTTCCCGGGTAAAAGAAAATCAATCTATTTGAACTGTTACCATCCACGAAAAATGTGGACATTTTCCTTATTAGAGTATTATTTGCCTTCGAAACATTGAAGAAATAAACAAAGATTACTACGGAAAGCTAAATCCTGAAATTGGGTAATAGGTTCCGCAATTAGGAAAAATGTTGACATGATCGAGAGGAGAACTTGGTTCGTAATGCCTTAAAATTCGGGTTAGTAGAATCGAGTAAAAAATTAAATAATTAATTTACTTTTTTAATTTTTAAAACATCAATTTAAAAATTTTAGATAGATTATGAGGTTTTTAACGAGGCCTATATTTTTATAAAAAAATTAGATCAATCTGATTTAAATAAAATTAAATTTGAAAATGATTAAAAATGACAAATTTTAGAAATTAGAATATTAGTAAGTATATAAATTAAAGGAGTTTTTTTTTAAATGGAAAATTCTAGAATATAACTTAGAATCAATTTTAATTAAAGATACATGTATTATTTTGTTAGGTAAACTACACAAATGGTCACAGCCTATAGGATATTATTTTGTTAAGTCTCTTGACTATTAAAAGTGACAAAATGGTCCCCCGGCTATTAAGCTGAGATATGATAGTCGTTTGAGATTATGATATCTTATTTTATCATATCTCAGTCAGCAGGTTAATGTCCAGATCGGACTACCGTCAAATTTTTACGAAAAATGATGAGTTTGGAATATAATAAATAGTTGGGTGACCATTTTGTAACTTTTAATAGTCTGAGGGACTCAACGAAGTAACACCCTACAATTGAAGGATCATTTTGTAACTTTTTATATTCGGAGGACTTAATAAAATTGTATCTTAGGGGATCATTTGTATACTTTATTCTATTTTGTTTAACATGTTAAATCGGATAATTTGAAGAAATAAATAAATAAGAATCAACCACTCAAAACGGTAATGATTGAAAAGAGGTATAGCATGAAGGAATGGATAATATCACTACATAGTCAAGTGTGACAAGAAAAACACACAAACAAAGTAAAAGGAAAGACAAATACAAATAAGGAAAGGTTGATAAGGTGAGATTAAATGCAGCAAGAAGAGCTTTTAAATAGCTCGAGATTTAATAATGTCGAAGCTCATTTCACTAGGATCCGTAGCCTGCAACTCAACTTGAATCCCATCCAACTCCCTCTTGAATCTGTCTTTTGAGCTCGCATACACCATCTTACTCCTCACCCTTGATGCATCAGGTGCCCTGCATTTTACTACCTTGAATGAATCATGTTTCATAATGTAACGAAAGCTGTGCAAGTGTTGAATGGAAAAAAAAGGGTTGGCACCAGGCAATGAAGAAGATTTTGCTCTTCTGGCAGTTCTCAGAAGTAGTGAAATCGAAATCGAAGACGGCGTAGCGGCACTCGTCCACCGGTAGAGCGGCGGTGAAATCTTCATAGGTTTCATCAGGGCCGCCAAGTTTGTCCACCACCACCTGCTGGTTGTTGATCTTGAAGACGATGAACCTGTAGTTCCTCTTCGCCTTTAACTCCAAGAACTTCAGCTTACATTCATCATCCACCGCCATTCCAGATGCCGCGTTCGCCTGTTTTCAAATTTTTTATTCCTCCACTCCACATTTATATATCAAACTCAAAAAACCACAATATTTGTTTACATCTCAATATCAATTCTACTCATGTCATTTAGGAGGAACATGTGTACATCTTAGAATATGTTTTTCTTTATATTAATTGTTAGCTTTATTTACGGTGTTCATTTTGAAATTTTATTTATATCCATCTATACGAAATTTATTATTATTATTATTATATATGTGCTTATCTTAGAAAATATTTCTAGATTCGTCACTGATTCTAGCCAAGGACGAAGTCAGAATTGAGCCACAATGAGAAAAATCGCTTAATTTTAAAATAAATAAGGTCCTAAAAAATATGTAAACCATAAAAATTAAGAGATGGAGGTTTAATTTAACTAAATTTAAAATTCAAAGGTCTTAGAAACTAATTAAACCAGATAAATTTTGGGTCAATGTTTAATTTCATTGATTTCAAAACTGGTAATGTCGTAAAAAACAATTATTCCAAAAAATTTTGGGAGGGGCAAGGGCTTCATTATAATGGTTTCAAAATTATCAGTGATCTAAAATGTATTTAAACCATAAGAGTTGGGGTGCAATTACCCCTCCCACCGATAGCGTGCATTCGTCCTTGATTCTAGCACAATCGATGTAGAGATTATTGGCTTCTCATTCACCATGAAACAATACATTAGTGAGATGATGGATCGAGGGGTAATGATGGGTACGGCTGAAAATTTCAGATTTTTATATTGTAAGAGATTTTTTTTTTTTACTTTTTTATCACTGATTTAATTTCGTATCTTCTGAAATTTTATAATTTCGCACTCCTTAAATTTCTGATAGAACTTTCTAAGTTTACAGCCATGATATAAAATCCATCTTTTGTCCCTGATGGTCATAAGCTCAAAGAGAAACAAAGATACGTTAATTATCCTAATTGGATTTAACCATCCCAATGAACGGAAATCAAAAGATAAGATATATTTAAGATATTGGAGGAAGAGGGAACTCACCATTTTGTCGACCAAAGGGGAAACAAAAGCCCTGTGGGGGAATGAAGATGAAGAAGAAAGAAAATGTAGAATGGGGTAAGATGGGAAGGGGTACCCTTAATTGAGGGGAGAAACGAGACAAATACGGTGGGTGAAGAGAAATTTAAGGGCACACAACTTTTCAAACCTTTATAAATCCTTTAATAATCTCCACAATAACAGTTCTTGTACATTATTAATAAACCACGTTGTTGGTTTGCATGCCCAAGTTTTTTGGTGGTCTATTTTTATCTCTTTTTTAATTTTAGTTTTGGTCAATACTTGTATTTGATCATGAATGTTCAAATGTCCCTATAGACGTTGCGCTCACCTCGAACCTAAAATCTCTAGGGATAACAACCATCTCTTTAATCACTGAGGTAGCTTGATTCATATTATTTCGTTGAATTCTTGGACATAAAATCCGATTGATATAACCCATTTACCACCTAACAACCCTTTAACTGAACCTTAACTACCCAGATTAACCATCATATCCACTGTTATAGTGTTATCACACCAAATTGTAGGAACATTATCAAGTGAAATGCCCATATCATACAAGACAACTTTGAGCCACATAACATTGTATACGACATTGGCTAAACTTGCATGAAAGAGATACATAACCTAAACGTTTTCCTATATAATGATGTGGGCATAAGGAACTTGTTTGAATTGGTTATGATCCAATAAGACATGTTTTAGTGATATTTAGAGGCATGAAAATTTTGCCTGTATAAAAAGGAATAGCAAACATGCTAAAATGCATTGAAATTTCTCCTACGCTAACTCTTGATTGAATGATGAATTTAATTGATTAAATTAGTTTACATGTCATGTTTTACCTCTGAAATATGCTAATATAAGTTTTAACATGTTCTAGTAAGGTTTATGATTGATTAAAAAAATTACTTTAGCACGAACCAAGTAACTTCAGTTAGTAGAGCGCAAGGCTCTTAACCTTGTGGTCGTGGGATCGGGTCCCATGGTGGGTAATTCATAATTCTGACTGCCGGAGGTCTTCCACGGAAGTTGCTCTCAACCTGGCGTTGGGAGCAGCCTACTACCTTACCTCCCCTCATCCCATTACATATGGGAATAGGGTCAGCTAATTTATTTTTTCTAGAGGTATTAAATTCGAGCACCAACATTATTAAGCATTTATTGTCAAATGATTGAGAGTCTTTCAAACGGATACTACTTTATAATCATCTCAGTTTAATTAAAAAATGGTATCAATAACAAGAAATTAGTAATTCGAGCCTATAACGTAGGTTGACGGGTGAAAGCACTTGGCCAATAGGGGTTCAAAGTTTTTGATTTTATATTGACTAATAAATAACAAGTATGGTATGGAGATCTATTTTGATAATTTGACATAACAAGAAAAGTAACATAGTAAACTACTGATTTAGTCATCCAACTATCATTTTAGTTTTATTTTAATTATCATATTATTATTATTTTTTTAAATCGTCACTAATGTTACATTTAATTACTCGCTGTTAAAAAATTTACAAAATTACAGATGTGACACTTTTTTTTTCAATGATGATGTAGGATTATCTCACGGTAACACGTTAACATCACTGTTAAGCTCTTCAATCTCTTTTTTTCTCGTAAAAAAATGAATTTTATGGATTTCCCACCTTTACCTATATTTTTTGTTTTTAAGCTCAACCAAAACTTTTTTTGAGTTTTAAAGCATATACATATACGTATATATCAACTTATTAAATGATTTTAGTAGTAGAAGGGAGTGTTGTTCTCCCTTAAGATCTCATTTTCGAACGACTGCATTTATAGAGTATATGTGCGTTCATTTGACTAAATCTTTTTTAAACATGTATTATTTTATAATCACCCAAGACTAATAAAAAAATATGTACATCTTTACGTGTATATTACACGACTTTGATCTAGTTACGTTTGAGTCCTACCCGATCAGGCCCATATTGTAACCAATACATCTAATCATACATATTAATTAATCAATTCATGGTTTAAGTTAATACTCGAATATTAACTCACAAATTTGGGACGTTGTAACTATCTCATCTTTAAAGAAAAATTGTCATCGAATTTTGTGAGACTCTAATAGGTAAGGTTAAAGTTAATGCATCATATCATCGAGATTCCAAGAAGATCCTTCCTCACTTGGACCAAGGGAGGTCTCCAAACACACAAATACGAACCAGAATTCCTTCAGTTTCAACATTGCACACCACATCCATCCATTTCATCATAAATTCAGAGGTAGTAAAGCGTAAACAAATTATCCTTATGCCTATCGGGCAAGAATTTACCTCCGTGGAAAAGATAATTCGTATGAAAGCCCAACTCCATTGCATGTAAAATTTTGAATGAAATTTTGTCGAACATGAATCGCTAACTAATTTTAAAACTAGGACTATTTAAATTTTATTATTATTTAATTTTTAAAACATTTTATTATTTAGCATTTTCATTAAAAATAACCAAAGACAGTTTTGTATTAAATGGATTAAACTAATCGTTCTAAATAATTAAAATTTTAAGGTTTGGAAGCTAATTTAATAAAAACTATTAAATTCAAGTGTCAGTTTAAGCTAACAAATTTCTTTTTTTATTTTTAATGGTCTGCTGCTGCAACCCCAAATTTGTAGCCCAAACTATAAAGTGTAAATGAATTTAAATTTTATTTTTCCTTTAAAAAAAATCAGGCTTGATTAAGGCATGTTGCTGCGAGCCGGTTACCTCGAGATCTGCAGTCAAATGCTCTACACTGAGCTATGGACCCCTCGCGATTTCACATTCGTGTAATGTTATTACTTTAATATTTAACCCTAATAAACTCCTGACAACTTTTTGCCTCTTCCTCGGTAATGGTGATACGCCCTCAATCTAATTACCACTCACTTCGGCGATCTCGTTGCCGTAAATAATCCTGAAACCGTCTTCAGCATTCAGTTATGGCTCAACATTTATATTATATATATTTATTCCTGACAACTTTTGCCTCTTCCTCGGTAATGGTGATACGCCCTCAATCTAATTACCACTCACTTCGGCGATCTCGTTGCCGTAAATAATCCTGAAACTGTCTTCAGCATTCAGTTATGGCTCAACATTTATATTATATATATTTATTCACGCGTTTATATAAATCTTTCTGATAACAACAGCAATGATGATGATGATGACAGTATGAAGTTCGATCCTGTTTCTGTGTTTTTCAATGAAAGTTTACGAGTGCTTTCTCCGGGGGGAAAAAGGACCGTTAACTCTCCAAACCACAGTACGGTTCGCTGAGCTTTCTTCTTGTCAAGTCAATAACAGCTTACTTGTTTTGATTCAACACAACTGCGTTCAAGCTTTATTTCTTCGTTTCAATTATATATATACACACATATTTTCTAGGAGATGATGTAATTTTGGATGCTGTCCAATTAGCCGTTATTAAGTTATTGAATGCTCTTCTTCTTTTTTTCCTTTCTGAACGGTGCCCTGCTTTTGAACCAGTTCTCAATAACCCCACTAAAGAAGCAGTTTCGGCAAGGAAGCGATCTGCTAAATGTTCCAATGTATCTGTTGATCCATGTCAAATTAGTATGTTATTGCTTTTGTGCAAAAGCTGGACGAAGGCAAGTGGTTTTCTCTGCTAAAATCTATACGGGTACAGTCCTACCCTTCAGGACTACTATTGAAACTACTTAGGATACACTAATTCATAATCAAACTCGACTGTCTTTGTTTCTGTATTCCTCAAGAGTTTTGGCCCTTACATACTTATGTGTAATGCATCTTATTACTGCCTGCGAGCCTCCAGTCCTGCAAATCTTACGGCTAGAGATGCACATAGCCAGATTTAAATTCGATCCGGATCGGATAAAAACCGATCCGATTTTTTCATCAAGCCAAAAAACCGGTTTATAAAAAAACCGGTTCGGATAATAACCGGTTTGGAGGGTCGGATGATGTAACCGGTGTAACCGGTTTCGGTTTGAAAAAATCCGATTTTTAATCCGGTCATCCAATTTTTTAAACTCCAGACTAGATTTTTTTCCGGATAAAAAATCAGTTTTTTATCCGGTTTTTTTCAAACCGGTTTTTAATCCGGTAAAAAATCCGGTTGTCCAATTTTTTCCCAAACCGGTTATACTATCCGGTTTTAAAATATCCGATCCGATTTAAAAAAAACTGGTTTTTCCCAAATCCGGTTTCGGATATTTTTTTACGTAAAATCGGATATTCGGATTTTTTGTGCACCTCTACTCACAGCTATGCGAACCTTTAGACATGCAAGGTGTATCCCGCAAGCGATTAATAGCGACCACGTGTCGAGCACCTATAACTCCCGCGAACACTTCTTACGTACGATCACCGACGACCACATATATGATTAATCAGTTTATACCATCACTTCCTAAGACGTTCAATTAACACCAATGCCACAAACTCTCAAACGATATTTGTCCACAACACTATAAATAATCATACAATAGAGAAGTATGGTACGTACACTCATCTTAAATTTCAGCATCGAAATCATAGTGTAATATTGGCCTTCAAAGTTTCTTACTGGTTCAGATTCTTTAGAGGGAAAAATATCTTTAGATGTTCAGTGTATCCCCTGGAAAAATTCGCATTCCATCGCATTTTGCTGGAAAAACCTTTTAAAAACCATGCCATTCCTTGATATTATTTTTAACAGACTCCTTTGGAAAACAGAAAAGTTCAGGGCTATGAAGTAGTGACTTAATTTCACAGTTCCACTGAGATGTCCTTCAAATTTTTTATACCTGTAATTACAAGGTAACAACGCACACACATCTTGTAAATACAGCTATTAAAACCCATAACTCAAGAGAGTAATACTCCCTTTTACTGAGGTTATTCTTTTACCCTCTATTTCTTTCTTTACTCTAATTTCGAAAAAGTGTTTCCTCACAAAATTACAGAATTGATTAGCTTAGATGAAAGATAAACCTTGCCCATGCTTCATAATCCATGTTTTTTGAACATGTTATTGAATGAATGTCAAGTTGTGTGTAATGGGCTTCAGATTAAACCACCCTACAAGTTTTTCAAAGCTCAGTAGAGGGTTCTTTTTCCCTACTTTACTCTATATAAAAACTTAATATTAGATGGAAAACTTGATAAAATGTTAAATTATATGAGAATTCATACTATTTTCTTGCCATTGACCACAAAATACCTGCAAGCATTTCTTAGGATTGAAAAGACTTAAGCCTCTCAAAGTAAACTACTCATCTCGATAAGACCTGCAAGCATTTCTTAGGATTGAAGAGACTTAAGCCTCTCAAAGTAAACTACTCATCTTGATAAAACCTTGTATTTGTCTTCATTTGCTGAATCCTATGCCATCTATTACATTAAGTTAATTAAATATGCACTTATTACTGATGGCTTTAAGACAGTTTTAAGTTAAATTAAAACACTGCTTCGACTCTCATATTTCTAATGCAAGTAAAAACAAGTTTCAGTGCATGGATTTCAGTCTAAAAACAAAATATTAAACCTTGTGCAACAAAACTCTCCAACAGCTCCAAAATGAGACATTCAAGCTTGTCGACATATGCTTCACTTCTTCTTTTCCCCACCTCCGGGGTGAGCCCTGCAAGGACATTACACAGCAAGGAAAATAATTTACTAATACTACCATTTTTGGATAGCGAATGATCCTCCAAAACATACGAGGATAGAAAAATCGTCCATCCTCGGATATAAGATATTACCTCATCTTGCGGAGAACACTGGACATCTCCTCACGCTTCTTCTTTGCTCTTTTGTGAGTTCCCAACTTTCTTTTAGCTACCTTGAGAGCTCGCTTGTCCTTACCAACTTTCAAAAGCTCAGTGATCCTCTTCTCGTACGGTGCAAAACCAGCAACTTCCCTGATCAAGTTCCTGACAAAGTGGACTCTCTTGCTCGTTTTCTGAAAATAACGAAAAAATAGAAATAAACACTTTTAACTTCCACTAAGAAGCAATTAACTAAAACCCAGGAAGATGATAAAAGACCTTCGAAATGATAAATTACAAGGAATAACTAAATATCTAATATTGGTTATTTTAAGGTAGTGCTTCTTTTTCCCATTTTTCTCTCTTTTCTTTCAATAAAAGAATATTATTCTACGAAAATTACTTAATTAGGCATAGAATACACTTACTCCTTTTCTAATAGATGGACGAGGAGCCAACTCCTTCTTGGTTACAACGTGGCCCTTGTTCAGTCCTACAAAGAGGCCTGTATTTGGCTGCTTGATAGCCATGTCTGTTTAAGAATCAATAAATCACACATATAAATACAATAAAAAAGCGGGATGGCTTAGTGGGAATCATCCTTTTTTAATCCATTACTCATGTAACTAGAATTACAATTACTACTAAAAAAATCCATCTAGTTCACTCAAGAAACATTGATCATTGGCAAGCTCAAAAATGTTATTTTCACTATCAAAATACAGGGAATGACTATTTCTGAGTACCATCACTAATTAAAATGGTGTCATTAGAACCAACAACCAGTTGATCTAGTGGGGTGAGACACTAAGTCCCTTAAGCAAGGTCAAAGGTTCGAATACTAGCGTTTGCGAATAGAGCCGGTCGCCCTCCCCTCTGCAGTACCCGATCTGGATTAGTCGGTCAATAGATCGGATACCAGTGATTGATTCAAAAAAATGGTGTCATTAGAAATGAAATTATGAATGTTCTTGAAGCCAACTAAAGGATCAATAATACTTAAATAAGAAGAATGTCTCAATAATCTTTCAAATCCAATAACCAATCATTCATATTTAAGTTCATGCTTTGAACAGGTGTACTTATACTTAACTTGGAACTCAAACCCTTTTAACTTTCAAGTTACATATATTCATAAACCTCTAAAATCTCACAAAATTTACAAGCATCAGCAATTAATCAAAGAAAAAAAGACGGTGCATACTAATCTCCAAATATCTCAAGACCAAGATCTGTAATTGCATAACGCGAAAGTTTTTCTGCGACTGAAATTAAAAATGGGCTTGAAAACTTAAAAAGTGCAGACTCGGAAAATGAAATTTTGAACTAAAAAACATTGACACGCATATCTAGACATTAAACATACACAATCAAAGCTTGTGATACATATAAAATATTGAATACCCAATATCATATCATCTGAAAGAACCACGAATCAAATAAAAGCAGTTGCAAAAGCTCGAAACCAGCTAAAAAGCCCTATTTTTCCATTTTCTTCTTCATTAACTTATGCAATCTAACACAAAAGACTTAGATTTTTAGCTTTCAGTTCGCTCCCCAAGCAACCAAATAGAGCAATACATTTAGAAGGATGAAGAGTGAAGCAGACTTAAAGAAAAAGATCGGAGAGATCGGTTTACCTGTCGAAACGGCGAATGTGAGGCGAAGTATAATATTAGGGTTTGGCGTTAGTGATCTTGGTAATATATGAAAGATGTTTATTAGGTTTTGATTTTTATTTAGGCTAAATAACACAAATGGTTACTAATATTTGATTACATTTTTATTTTTCTACTAAAGTTTTAAAAGTAATAAATTGGTCATTAACTTTAATAAATCGGTCACTCCCTGCTAACAGTCATTACTGTAGTAACGGAATACTAACGTGACGCATTCAACCAACTGACTTAGCATATTTGACCATGTGGGACACCCTTTGACCAACCATTATTATTCTTCTTCGTCTTTGCTAACGTGCCTCTTATAGATCTGGTTCTTTCGTTGTTGAAATGATGATTGCTTCTTCTATCTGGTTTCTCTAGATTCCATTAAAGAAAATTTTAAGATTGTAGAAATTTTCGTCGTTGAATTTGATGATGGTGACATCGTGGTAGTCGATGTTGTTGTTGTAGATGAACAATGATCCTGAGTCGCCCTAGTTGAGTTCTCAAAAACATTTGCATGGTTGGGTTCTAAATCATTTTGGCGATTTTTTTTGTAATGGATTAGTGGTAAGTAAGGATTGACCGAGTAAGGTGCTGCTGCACCCCTAAAAAAAATTAAATTCCTTTATATTTTGTGTTTTTTCTTTGTATTTTTTTTATTGATTATCTAATTTCGCACCCCCTAAAATTTTATAATTTTGCACCCCTTAAAACTTTAATATATTTCTTTAGTTCACACCCCCTAATAAAAATTCTTACATTTGTCCCTAGTGGTAAGAGTTTCCCTATTACCCAAACATAAAACCTTGAATACATCTTAAACATTAGTAGAAACAAAAATATAAAGATGATAATCATATTCATAGTGGAATCACAAGCAAACAACATTTACAGTTTCAAGCATAAAAGGAAATGACTATAGAATATGGTATACACCACATGAAGAGATACATAACAAAAAATAGTTCGGTTTAACAACCCCAATCACATAATTTATTGCCAAGATGCTTCTTAGTATCATACTATTATTACTCTGGGGATTTTAGTACGTTTAATCTACAGAGTCCATCACGACATGCACATGAATCTTCTAAAGTGAAAACCATGCCAAGATTACCACACATAACAATTAAAATTTAATAGTTATTTGGGACCAAACTACTTAAATGGCTTTAGTCTGTAGACTGGTTGTAAATTTACAAGAAGAAGAAGAAGAACAAGAAGAAGAAGAAGGAGGAGAAGAAGGAGAAGAAGAATGAGAAGAAGAAGAAAAAGAAGGAGGAGGAGAATGAGAAAAATGAGAATAAGAATAAGAAGAAAAAGAAACAAGCGGTAGGTCAAAGAGTATCTTGCCTACAAGGTCAAACATGCTAAGTCAACTTGTTTAACGAGCCAAGTCAACATTCCGTTACTGTAATAACATTGAGTGAGTAATTTGTTATATTTCAATAATGTCAGTGACTAATTTGTTACTTTTAAAACTTCAGTGGGGAAACAAAAACTTACTTCATGAAGAAGAAAAAAAAGAAGAAGAGTCAAACGATTAGTCGAAGGGTGTCCCGCCCGCTTGGTCAAACATGCTAATTCAGTTGGTTTAACATTCCACGTCAACATTTCGTTACTGCAATAATGCCGAGTGAATGATTTTTTATAAGTCGATAATGTTAGTGACTTATTTGTTACTTTTAAAACTTTAGTGGGAAAAATGAAAACTTACTCAAACATGAAGAAGAAGAAGAAGAGTCAAACGGTTGGTCAAAGGGTGTCCCGCCTGCATGGTCAAACGTGCTAAGTCATATGGTTTAACGTGCCATGTCAACATTTAGTTACTGCAATAATGTTGAGTGACTGATTTGTTATAAGTCAATAATGTTAGTGACTAATTTGTTACTTTTAAAACTTCAGTTGGGAAAACGAAAACTTACTCAACATCATGAAGATGAAGAAGAAAAGTCAAAATGGTCGGTCAAAGGGTTTCCTGTGCGCATGGTCAAACGTGCTAAGTCAGCTGGTTTAACGTGTCACGTCAACATTTCGTTACTGCAATAACGTCGAGTAACTGATTTGTTATAATTCAATAATGTTAGTGACTAATTTGTTACTTTTAAAACTTCAGTAGGAGAAATGAAAACTTACTCAAACATGAAGAAGAATAATAAGAAGAGTCAAACGGTAGGACAAAGGGTGTCCCGGATGTATGGTCAAACATGCTAAGTTAGTTGGTTTAACGCGCCACGTCAACATTTTGTTACTGCAATAACATCAAGTGACTAATTTAATATAATTCGATAATATTAGTGACTAATTTGTTACTTTTAAAACTTCAATGGGGAAAACAAAAAATGACTCAAACATGAAGAAGAAGAGTCAAACAGTCGGTCACTTGCATGGTCAAACATATTAAGTCAGCTGATTTAACGTGCCACATCAACATTTTGTTACTGCAATAACTCTAAGTGACTGATTTGTTATAATTCGATAATTTTAGTGACTAATTTGTTACTTTTAAAACTTCAGTAGGGAAAATGAAAACTTACTCAAACATGAAGAAGAATAATCAAACAGTCAACCAAAGGGTGTCCCGCCCGCTTGGTCAAACATGCTAAGTCAGTTGGTTTAACGCGCCATGTCAATATTTTGTTATTGTAATAATGTCAAGTGACTGATTTGTTATAATTCGATAATGTTTGTGACTAATTTGTTACTTTTAAAACTTTAGTGGAGAAAATGAAAACTTATCCAAACATGAAGAAAAGTCAAATGATCAGTCAAAGGGTGTCCCACCCCCATGGTCAAATATGCTAAGTTAACTGGTTTAACGTGCCACGTCAACATTTCGTTACTACAATAATGTCGAGTGACTGATTAGTTATAAATCGATAATGTTAGTGACTAATTTGTTACTTTTAAAACTTTCGTAGGAAAAAAGAAATCTTACTCCAACATTAGTGACCGTTTGCATTTGTGTAATTTACCCTTTTATTTATTTTTGGATAAACTACACAAATGGTCACTATTGTTTGAGGAAGTTTTCATTTTTCCCACTTAAGTTTCAAAAGTAACAAATTGATTACTAACGTTATCAATTTATAACAAATCAGTCACTCTACTATTAACATCCATTATTGTAGTAACTTAATGTTGATGTGGCCCATTAAACCAGCTGACCTAACACCATTGACCATTTGGACTCCTTTTGACCGATCGTTTGACTCTTTTCTCTTGTTTTGTTTTTTTTCATCTTTTGTTTTTTTTGTCATTAAAGTAGCCACCAACCTCTCTTCTGACGAAAACCACTACCTCCATTTATTTTGCTTTCGGGTGATTCCTATGCTCTGTTAACATCAAGTAACATAAACATTACCTTTGTGAATGCCAACAATCAGCTCCCTTAACATTCGACATTAATTATGAGTGTTTGTGTTCTTAGTTGACTAATTAAAGCTCTGTTTGGTATGATATGGTGACATGTGTCACCATTTGATTAAATGATTGAATTTATTGAATTAAATTAAAATTAAGTTTAAAATGATAAATTATATAAGTATTAAGGATCGAATGTATAATTATACTAAGTTTATTAGCTGTAACATCAAGACTCATGTTAAAAGTTAATGACGAGTGACTTGATTGAAGCAATTAAATAATTGGGTGGTTTGATTGACGAAATCGAAACATAGATAGTCAAAATGAAATGAGACAATAGTTGAGTGGCCACCATGTAGTTTACCCTGTAAATTTATGGATAAACTATGTATTTAGTCATCCAACTATTCTCGTAGTTCTATTCTGATCACCCAACTATTTTTTTCAAAATCATACCAAAAGTTATGTTTTGGTTACATATCACTAAAAGATTAATAGTGATGTTGACGTGCCACCATAAGATAATGTCATGTCATCACTAAAAATATTCAACGCCATCATGTTGAAGTTAATCGATCGACGGAATTGGCCAAGAGGGGGTGAATTGGCAATTAAAATTTTGGTAGAAGCTTTTGCAGAAAATTGAAAGTAATTGCACAGTGATTTAGAGTGGTTCGACTTTCTCAACCAAAGTCTACGTCCACTACCTTAGCTATCCATACTAAGGATTTTCCAACAAATTCACTAATTTGTTCTTTCTTTTGAGGCCAAAGAGATAACCTTACAATTCCCTCAAGAATATACCCAAATTATTGAGAACACTCTTTCTCAAAGAGAAGATTACAAATTCGCAAACTTAATGAAAAACCTCACAAGGCAAATGTGTTTGCACAATTCTAGAACAAAGAAAGAACACTCAATAATAATACAATTGAGCACAACAAGTGTTCTTGAAAGCAAAAATGAATATTGAATGAAATAGGCTTGAAAATGCTCAAACTTGAGGTTTGATGCTTTCTTTTTTATTCTCTCTTGATTCTTGTTGATTATTGTTTCTTTTTGTTGATCAGTGGTTTCTAAGCTTGTTTAAATACTCTTTGAATCACTTCTGAACGTTGGGGGATCTTTAATAAAGTCATTAGAGCCGCTATTGTGTGAAAACAATTAATAAAATCAGTTGGGAGCGTGTCTGCATCGATGCATAGGGCTAGTGCATCGGTACACTATGTGTAAAATTCAAATATTTCGACCGTTGGAACACTTAGTGCATCGGTGCACTAAGGGTGCATCGATGCATAAAATGCATTCGATGTTTTAAAATAGCATGAGTGCATCGATGCATGGCTTGTACATTCGATGTTTTCATAAAAACCGGAGTGTATCGATGCATGGTATGTGCATCGATGCTTAAAATGCATTCGATGTTCAATTTATTCAATGGTGCATCGATGCATGTATTGGTGTATCTGTACACTCTTTTAAAAGATTGATTTTAGGCTCGTTTTTTGTTCGAAATACTTTGTGAAAATTGTTTTAAAAATATTTTAAGATTAAAACACAATTTTACATTTTAGTAAGGATTGAAATTGATCTTTGAAAGACTTGGAGCAATATTTTGATATTCGAGTAATTAAATCAAATATACTTAGAAAATCATTTGTAAAATCTTAAAATTCATTTAACTTAATTTGTTATATCGAAACATCAAAATGTTTTCAACAATCTCTCCGTTTTTTATATAATAAAACATTTGAGTAATTTTAAGATTTTCTTTGAACATAATTTTTGTAAACAATTTTGAAAATTTAATTTACTCTTCCTTACTATATTCTCCCCCCTTTTTGTTAAATCAAAAAGACTCTAAAACATTTTTAAACAAGATTTTTTTTTAAAATAAGCCAATTGTTCTTTATAAAATTAAAGCTTAAGTTGCTAAGATCATAAACAAAAGAGAGATTAGCCATTAATTTTCATAATCAATAGTCATAAACATGTAATAGATAATTGGTCATATATGTCTAATGATGCAAAAATAAGTATTAATATCAAAAAGAAAATTCAAACCAAACATATATATATTAAGATCTAATATCCAAAGCAACCAAAATATAAATCCAAACAAATTCAAACATCCAACAATCAAAATAAAACAATCCAAATGCATTCAAAAAGTTTTAACAAGTAAAGTTCTGAGTTGATCCAAAACAAAAACAAAGCAAGGTCTACTTGTCTATAGAAGGATCGGGAGGAGGAGGAAATCGTGCTTGCATCTCAAGAGTAAGAGCATCCATACATGCAAGCATCTCCCTTTGAAACTCCATTTGTTGAGCTTCCAAAGTGTCTAAGCGATGATTCACCGCTTCGTTGTTTGTAGTTAAATGGGATTCGATGGAAGCAAACCGTAGATCAAATATCTCCAAAAATGAACGGAAATATGGAGGCACTTGATCCTCTTGTTGTGCCGGCGTATTGTCGGGATCATCAATATCTTGAAATAGCCCTTGAAGCTCGGGATCAGCGTCTGCAGCCGATGCCAGTGGAGGTGGAGTATGAAAGGAGCTAGGAGCAGGAGGTGCTCGTGAAGAACTCGCTCTCAGAGTTTGCTTAGAGGGTCGATAAACCCATTGACCAGATTCCTCATCCTGTTTCCAATCAGCTTTCTTCAAGGAGGTGAGATTGATTTGGTTTTGAAGAGGAATAGGATTGTCAAGAGAGACGTTAAGACCGAGTTTGATAAAAAGATTACTAAGTAGACATCCATACAGTAAAGTTTCAACATGTTTAGAAGGGACATCATTTATGGTATCTACTAGTTCACTAAAAATGATTTGTGGCAAATTGATTTTCCTGTTATGTTGGATACAATGTATCCACCATAAATCCCTAATATGAAGAGTGGAGTACCTACCTCCGGATGATCTAAACCACTAAGAGATCATCAAATGGAGAAATCGATCGTGATGAGATCGTAGAGTACTAACACTAGCATTAGGAAGATAGAGATATGCCACAATTTCTTTTTCATTATATAAACCATTGCCATCTAGCCCACACTGTTTGGCTATAGTCTCGGAGTCAATATGAATATATTGTCCTAAAAGATAAGATCTGATTCCTATAGTCCCATATTGAGTCTGGTTTTGAATACATATTGCATTAGAGTAGAAAATACAGACTAACTGATGATAGACGATTGGTTTTAGGTGAAACAATTTATCAAACTTCCAGGATTTGAGAGTTGGAAGGTATTCGAAGTTGATATCTATCATGGCTTGAACAGAAGGAATACGCTATTCCCAGATTTTATAAGATTGGAAAGAATTCATGTACCTATGGTAGAGTTCTTCTCTACGACGTTCAGGCATATTAAAACAGGAACTTATAAGGTCATATTGGGATTGTTTGGATTTGAAGGTTGAGGAGGAATGTGAGGTCGATTTGAACGACTCGATGAAGAGGACCTAGGTTGTTTTGGATTATACATGGTTTAAGGAATGGAATAAGATGAGTAACCTGCAAATATAAAACACATGTATGCAATATAATCAATCCCAAAACTCAATTGAGTCTGTAATAATTCAAGGTTCTCTAAACCGAGTCCTAATGGGCAAAGTTTTTGAAAAACTAGTTAGAAAACAATGTTTGAAAATTATAATATGTATAGTTTTTCATGAAAGAAACATAATTGAATAAAAAACATCAAATTTAAAATTAAATTAGGATTTTTGATTTTTTTTATTTCGAAAATACAAAAATTCATTGGAAATTTGTGAGATTTTGATGAAATTAGTTGTAAAAACTAGTTTAGAAACATCATATAAGCAATGCCTGATATTTTGTTCATCCTAGAACTAATCTAAACTAGTTCTTAAATCAAAATTTGATAAAATAGGAGTTTTTAGAAAAATACATTGAAAAATCTCGGATTGATGAGAATGAGAAGTTGTTTTGCACGAATTAATGATAGTAGAAGGTTTGGGAGTTGAAATGTGAATGAAATCCGACTAATTTTCGTTGATTTGAAGTAAAAGAGAGATTTAGGGTAGAGAGGAGGCGAACGGCGGCTTAAGAGAGTTTGAAGGGTTTTGAGAAAATGATGAAGAAATAGGCATTTTAACCAAAAACCCGACGGATGCATCGATGCACATTCAAGGATTGTATCGATACATTGATGTGTGTATCGATGCATAATCAAGAGGATGCATCGGTACACTCTCTAGTGTATCGATGCATTAAGCACAAAAATGTCAAAAATTCGATTTAAACACTTAAAATGCTAAATTATTTAGCTCTAGTGGTATTGACAACTCACATATTGAAAATTAATTATGCTCAATCAATCAATTTTATCCTTAAACATTATTTGAACATATAATTAATTTTTACTAAGAATCATAAACTCCCACTAACTAATAGCAATAATGCAATCAAAAGTGTTATTTTTGATTAAAAATGCTAAAATTATTTTAAACACTAAGTGAAGATAGGTCAGTTAAACCTAATTCTCTCCTAAGTGTCCAAAATTTTTCTTTGTCTAAAGGTTTTGTAAATATATCCGCTAATTGGTGCAAAGTATCAACAAATTTTAGAACTATATCTTCTTTAGCGACATGGTCTCTAATGAAGTGATATCTAATTTCAATGTGCTTAGTTTTAGAGTGTTGGATGAGATTTTTAGTGAGACAAATAGCACTAGTATTGTCACACTTGATAGGAATGGTACCTACTTCAATTCCATAATCAAAAAGTTGTTGTTTCATCCATAAAACTTGTGCACAAAAACTACCGGCTGAAATGTATTCCGCTTCAGTGGTAGATAATGCAACACAATTTTGTTTCTTTGAAAACCAAGAAATCAACATATTTCCAAGGAATTGGCAAGTACCGGAGGCATTTTTCCTATCTAATTTACATCCTTCATAATCCGCATTAGAGAAGACATACAAGCTAAAGCTAGAGTCTCTAGGATACCAAAGTCCTAAACTAGGAGTGTCCTTAAGGTATCTAAAGATTCTCTTAATAGCTAGTAAATGTGGTTCCTTAGGACATGATTGAAATCTAGCACATAAGCAAACACTAAACATAATGTCAGGTCTACTTGTGGTTAAATAAAGCAAAGAGCCAATCATTGACCTATATAATTTAACATCCACACATTTACCTCCTTCATCTATGTCAAGCTTTGTTGATGAGCTCATTGGAGTGTCATGAGGTTTCCCATTTTCCAGTTGTTGCGTGTTGTGAGTACTATAAAATATACGCAAATAATGTGCAAGTATACACAATCACTCAAGTAATATAATGATGAGTGAGTATCGTCTCCACAGGGATTGGGTGAAATCACAAAAGTCTAACCAAAGCAATGCAATATTCTATCTAAGTATAGTTAGTCTTGATATATACAAATGTCACGGCAATGGATATGTGTATGCTGGTGAATGCGTATTGATGGTGTGATGGTGTAGCAAATGGAAATGCAGTGGCAAGGATGGATGTTTAATGTTGAGTATGGTGAAATGTCAAGGCAATTAAAAATGGTAAAAACAGTAAATAAAAAGATAAATAAAATAAGAAGAAAATAATCCTCACGTGACAAGCTTCCAATGAAATGAATGGTAAGGATTGGTCTAAGGTTGCTAAACTTATTTCTCAAGTATATTTAAGCTATCTTGACTTTACTTACTCGACAGGGCTTTCCTAAGGTGTTTAAAAGAACCTAACAGAGTAGGATGCCAAGGCATCTGCTCTCACTCAACGATGTTGGACAGCCTACCCTATTGATAAAGACACCCTTTTTAGTCGTTGAAATCCTATCCTAGTCTCTTCCGAGATCTAAGGGATTAAGTTATAATATTCCTAGGCCGGTTCAAAGCCCGATGAAAATACCATAACCCATTGCTTATGAGGATCTTATCTTGCGTTTCTTCCGAATACTTACAAGTATTTTTAGTTTAGGATTCTTCCGAATACCTAACCTTCATCTAAGAGATGGACATTTCCATGCCTCTTACAAGCCTAGATGGTGAAGCATTCATAAGCAAAGCAAATAAAGAACCAAAATAAACTTAAATATACCATTAAAAATAAAGTTTAAACAACCATTAAATCAACCACCACCAAATAAGTTAGTTCATGGTGGGGTTCAAAATATCCAAACACAAAGTCATGAAAATATTCGTTCCAACAACCCAAAAAAATAATATAAAAATAGCAGCAAAAAGGGAAGCGAGAAGAAGCCTTCGACGCACCACTGGAGGTCTCCTCTCGGCCACCATGAACCACCTAGCTCGCTAGCTCCTTTCGGCGCCTAGCTTGCCACTCCTTGGAGCTTTATCAATGGAGGAATATCCCAAGGAAAAAGAAAGGAAAAGAGAAAATAAAAATGTGATTTTTCTGCTCTATGCGTGTGCTCTCTGTCCGTGTATCTCTCTCTCCCATGAGGTGTCATATATAATAAAAAAATATCTAGGGGTAATGATGAGTTTGTTGGGTGCAAAATACCCCTCATACCTCTAGAATCACATGTTGTGCATGAACCTTCTCCTCCAAGTGGCAGTGGTCCATTGGCAGCTCTGGCAGGTGGTTACAGCAGTCCTTCACGTGTAGAGACAGCTGTCCAGTGCCAGCTGTCCTGATGCAGAAATATCTTTTTGTCTTTTTCTGCACCGGAAATGCCAAGGCATTTCAATCTGCTTTAGCAACGTGTGATGCCGCGGAATTACTTCCCAAAGAATCATTTTTCTTGCTATTCCCTGCACACCATAGACAAACTGCACCTTTCCCTCAAACAACACCATTAAGAAATAAAATAGCACAACCACCACAAATACAACTATATGTAACTACATGATCCTAAAATGACTAAAATGAGCTTTTAAACAAACAATAACTTAAGTGAAAAAGACTTTAAAAGTAGCCTTTTTAGGAAGTTAACACACCCCCAAACTTAAGCTATTGCTTGTCCTCCAGCAATGGATAGTAGTTACATAAGCATAATGTCATGGCAAAGTTCGATAGTAAGACAGTAGGACAAAATTGAATTTCAACCCTCAGAACGATAGGCTTCAACATGCTAGACTTATCAAGAATTCAAGTACTTTTCCCTAGGTCAAAATCCTTTGTGGTAGTGTGTGTGCGTGATTGTATCCAATCTATACTTAGCGAATTTAGACAGTTTCTAATCAAGTCCCTTAGTTTTTGTCAAGGCGTTTACTTATCATTAAGCACATTTTTACTCCCTTTTCTTTATTTTTTTTATGCTGTTATGAAGGGAGTCAGCTCATCACACCTACTCTCCCACACTCTAGATGAAAGGGAGCATACCTTCCATCCCCGAGCTAGTTAAGTAGAGTCATCCCGTGACTTCTTTCATTCACTCATATGCACAAGGCTTCCATTTATTAAAGAAAGTTCCAGGAAATACCACGGCAAAGAGGAGTGTCCCTCTACAGCTATACTTAAGCATTTATTCACAGTTTTTATTTCTAAGGGAGTTTGTTTTTGATTTTTCTTTTAAACACCATACTATATTTCAATGCCAAGACTAATTAAAGTTCCTTCATAAAAATTTCCTAAATTTTCTAAGTATAGAAAACATACAAATCGTGTAAATATTTTTTTCACAAAGCATCAAGCCCTAAAGTGAGTTCTATCATTCTCAACATTCATTTACATTCAGATTATAGCCTAACAAAATTATCATCATCGGGTATCCTCAAAATATTTCATCTAACTGTCATACCATTTAGTGATGCCATGGCATAATACTATGCTAATGCTATCATGCATATGACCTACCAAGAATAATACCTCCCTCAAACTTAAGGGAAGCATTATCCTCAATGCTTTAAAGAGAACTAAACTAACTATAAACTATATGTTATGCAATGAAATGCAACTAAATGAAAATGGATGCAAGAGAGGTACCTCAATGTTTACATGGTGGTGGTGCTTTGGAGGTGCTAGCAGCTCCTCGTCGGGTGCGCTTTCGGATAGGTACTGGGCTGGACTCAGAAGAATTGGAGTAATAGTGCGCAATGCGTCCAGCCGTGGTCTTGGTGCGGCGACCACTACGTTGTGCATGAGAAGGATTAGGTGATGGGATGGGTTGGGTGTTTCTTCGACAGGGACAGTGGATGGATATTCAGGAGTTTCAGAACGGTGTGTATCAGGAGTAGGGTCATCTGCAGGAGGATCAGGTGCATCGTGCTCAGGCTCTGGAGATGCCTCGGCATTGAATGCCGGCAGAATTTCGTCTGGGAATCCAGGAAAATTCCGTTGTCCGTGGGGAATGATTTCTTGAAAGAATGATTCCACCACAGCATCTCTATGCTTCACATATCCAAAGAAGTTACGGATGTCACCGTGTAAAGCATGCATTTGAGCTTGAGTCTGCATCACAGCTTCCTCGAGAGCAAGTAACCTTGCCTCGGCATTCGATTCTGTAGCACCTGCAGATTGCTCATGAACAGGGTCATTAGACTTTGGTTTTTCAAGTCCCAACAATAGTGGAAGTCTAGCCCTAGTGATGCCCGATAATCCAGGTAAAATTTCATCAAAAACATTTTCCTCAACTTTTTCTTACGACATAAAGCGGTAATTAAATTAGGAAACACCAAAGCACTTGCCTTTTTACCCAAACAGTCGTGAACTTGCTGAACAATGATACGACCCACATCGATCGGACGGGATACCATTATAGAATGTAAAAACAATAAGCGTGAAAGTGATACCGTAGTGTTGTGAGAGGTGGGCATGAGTTTATGCTTGAGGAAGTGATTCCATAATTTGGCACGCGGATGAAGACGTTCCTGGTTGACTGAGTATCGGCTCGTCTGGCGACCATTCCACTCAGTGTTTTCGAAACAAAGGTCCTCCAAGACCTCATCGTATGTGTTGTTATCGGCTTCCTCTTCGAACGTGGCATGGTTATCCATAACATCCTGCAAATGAAAATAACGATTAATAGCAGTGGATGTAAAACGAATTTGCTTACCTCGAACGAAGATGGAGTGTTGATTTGGCTTGGAAATATTCGTATAGAACTCCTTAACTAATGAGGCGTTCACCGAACCAGGATGACGGGCAAACTTCTGCCACTTGAGTGGCGTCACGATGTCCATAACTTCGGGTCCAAAACCACCATCGGTTTCCTCGGTAAAAATAAATCCTAACTCAAAAAAGAGTTTTCGGTTCTTGAAGTTTTGGAACCGAGCCTTAGCCTCATCGTTCTCAAACTGTTGCCAAGCGGTCGTGTCGGTTGGAGCCGGTCTTCAATGCACCATTTTCAGTGTTTTTGAAGTAAGAAAAATGAAAAAGGAAGAAGCTTTTGAAAGCTTTAAAAAACTTGGATGTATTTCAGCTATGGAGAGAATAAGGGAAGAAGATGAGTAAAAGAGAGAGAAAAAGTAAAAGTTAACATGAAAAAGAAAAAAATGAATAAAGAAAGAGAAAAGAAAAAGTTAAAAATTTGGGAGGGAAAAAGGGGGTGATAGGACGGTTAAGAGAGAAATTAGTGGGTGGGGGTTGTGCGTGTATGGGGAAGGAAAAACAGCCAAAAAGCAATGATGAAGATGGGACAAAAACTGTGGAAAGAGAAAAGTAAATGTCAGAAATTAAATTAAATTAAATACAAAGAAACAAATCAAAAGAATATCTCTCCAATTAATGCTTTGTCCTTTTCTCCCTTTGGTAACCGCTCCTTGTACGGTTTGCAGCAATGTGGTCCCTACAAATCAGATCAAAAATTAATTACAAAATAAAATAAAATAAAAACTAAAAAAAAACTTGAATGTTAAATTTTATTTATGCACAGACACAAATTCAATGCCGAGGCATCGAATTTTGGTTCTCCTCTGGGCACGCTTCAGTATCGTGCAGCTGTAACACGTCCTTGTTGTGCGGTGGTGGAATTCCATTATAGGCTTTCAGACGCTGGCCATTGACCTTGAAGATCTTCCCATTGTCTATTCTCTTGATGTCAACAGCTCCATGGGGATAGACATAATGCACCTCAAATGGCCCCGACCATCGAGATTTTAGCTTTCCAGGAAAGAGTTTAAGTCTGGAGTTGTAAAGCAAGACTTGTTGCCCCACATGAAAATGCCGTGGCATCAGTGTTTGGTCATGTCACTTCTTGGTTTTCTCCTTGTATATCCGAGCATTCTCATATGCTTGTGCTCTAAACTCTTCCATTTTATTAAGTTCTAATAATCTCTGCTCCCCAGCTAGTTGAGCATCGAAATTCAATCGCTTGATAGCCCAATAAGCTTTATGTTCAAGCTCAACCGGGAGATGACAAGCTTTACCATACACTAACTTGAAGGGTGACATCCCCAAAGGAGTTTTGAATGCTGTTTTGTACGCCCAAAGTGCTTCATCCAACTTTGACGACCAATCCTTTCGCTTTGGGTTCACCACTTTCTCTAAAATCTGCTTGATCTCTCGATTAGATATCTCAGCTTGGCCATTTGTCTGCGGATGATATGCCGTGGCAATCTTGTGTCGAACTCCATATCTCAGCAATGCCTTGGCAATCAACTTGTTATCAAAATGGGTTCCTTCATCACTGATGATAGCAAGCGGTACTCCAAACCGAGTGAAAATATACTTGTGCAAAAACTTGAGTACGGTCTTGAGTCATTCCTTGATGTTGCTATTGCTTCCACCCACTTTGACACATAATCCACAGCAATCAATATATATAATTTTCCTTTAGAAGATGGGAATGGTCCCATGAAGTCAATGCCCCACACATCAAACAACTCTATCTCCAAAATATTTTGTAGCGGCATCTCATGTCGTCTGGAGATGTTTCCAGTCCGTTGGCATCGATCACATCCTTTGTAAAATGCTTGGGCATCTCTGAACAAAGTTGTCCAGTAAAAGCCTGATTGCAGGACCTTAGCAGCAGTCCTTGCTCCACCAAAATGGCCTCCACTTGGGGCCGAATGACAATGGTACAAAATATCACTTTGCTCCTCTTCAGGTACACATCGTCTAATGAGCTGATCGGCACAATGTTTGAACAGATATGGCTCATCCCAAAAATAGTGCCTTGCATCGTGCTTGAACTTCTTTTTAGCCTGACTATTCAAATCAAAAGGCACAATTCCACTAACAAGAAAATTAACAAGGTCAGCGTACCACGGGATTGTCGCGACATATAAAATTTTCTCATCAGGAAATTCCTCTTGGATATCTATAGTGTCATGGCATTCAGAATTGTTCTCTAGCCTAGATAAGTGATCAACAACTTGATTTTCAGTTCCTTTTCTATCTACCACCTCTAAGTCAAATTCTTGCAAAAGTAAGATCCACCTAATAAGTCTAGGCTTGGCATCCTTTTTGTTCACTAAGTATTTTATAGCCGAATGATCAGTGTGAACAATAACTTTAGTGCCTATTAGGTAAGGTCTAAATTTATCAAAAGCAAATACTACGGCAAGTAATTCTTTCTCAGTGGTGGTGTAGTTCAATTGTGCTTCATTTAAAGTGCGGCTAGAGTAATAAATAACATGAAAGATTTTACCTCGGCGTTGCCCCAAAACAGCTCCTACGACATAATCGCTTGCATCACACATCAGCTCAAATGGTGATGTCTAGTCGGGAGGGACTACAATGGGTGCCGAGATCAGTTGTCGTTTCAGCTCAGTAAATGCGCCGAGGCATAATTCGTCAAACACAAAGGGTTGGTTTTGTTGAAGCAATGTGCACAAGGGCTTAGAAATCTTGGAGAAGTCTTTGATAAATCTTCTATAAAATCCATCATGTCCAAGAAAACTTCTTATTCCCTTGACCGAAGTTGGTGGTGACAATTTTTCAATCTATTTAATTTTCGCCTTATCTACCTCAATACCCTTGTGTGAAATTTTGTGGCCTAATACAATACCTTCAGTCACCATGAAGTGACATTTTTCCCAGTTTAAGACCAACTCAGCCTCCTCGCATCTCTTGAGAACTTTTGCTAAATTGCCGAGGCATCGTTCAAAGTCATCCCCATAAATAGAAAAATTGTCCATGAAGATCTCCAGAAAATCCTCAACCATATCTGAAAATATAGCTTGCATACAGCGCTGAAACGTTGCTGGGGCATTACAGAGTCCAAAAGGCATCCTCCTAAAGGCAAAAGTGCCATAGGGACAAGTAAATATAGTCTTCTCCTGGTCCTCTGGTGCGATGGCAATTTGATTGTACCCCGAGTACCCATCCAAAAAGCAATAGAATGCTTTGCCGGCCAATCGATCTAACATTTAGTCGATGAAAGGTAGAGGAAAGTGGTCCTTCTTCGTAGCTTTGTTGAGTTTTCTATAGTCCATACATATCCTCCATGCAGTCACAGTGCGAGTGGGTAATAGCTCATTATCCTCATTCGTAACCACCGTCGTGCCTCCTTTCTTCGAAACGCATTGGACAGGGCTCACCCATGAGCTATTGGAGATAGGGTAGATCACTCCAGCATCAAGCCATTTCAGAATTTCTTTCATCACCACTTGCTTCATAACAAGTTTGAGTCTTCTTTGTGGTTCAATTGAATTACCGTGGCAATCTTCTAGCAGAATCTTGTGCATGCAGATCGTGGGACTAATGCCTTTCAAATCGGCCATAGTCCAACCAATTGCTTTCTTATGCTACATCAAAACACTTAACAAACTTTGCTCGTGGTTAGCAGTAAGGTTAGCGGAAATAATCACCGGTAAAGTCTCATCGCTACCTAAGTAAACATATTTAAGATGCCCTGGCAAAGTCTTAAGCTCTAGATTGGGTGCATGCAATAATGAAGGCTTAGGAGAAATGAATTCATCAAAATTCAGAGGTTTAAAATTCATACATGATCTAACTTGTACTAAGCTAGATTGCTCCTCCAAAATTGGAAAGTCGTCGGACTCCACTAAGCTTTCATCATCCACCCAATATTCATTTTCTGCTAGCTGAATGAAGTTGTTCTGGCAAAGATGTTCAGTCTCTTCTTCAATCACTGAGTTCAATTCAGAAATGCCTTGGCATTCTTCAATGTCATCAACATATTTGAGCGTTCTAAAAACATTGACAGTCACACAATGATCAGCCACTCTCATGGTGAGTTCACCTTTTTCACAGTCTATCAAGATACGTCCAGTGGCTAGGAAAGGTCTTCCCAGAATGATTGGTGCCTTGGCATCAACTTCGCAGTCCAGAATTAAGAAGTCGACTTGAAACACAAACTTGTCCACCCTTACTATGACATCCTCGACTCTTCCTTCAGGTTTAACATGGGATTTGTCGGCAAGTTGTAAAATAACTGAGGTGGGTCTTGCATCTCCTATGCCAAGCTTCAAGAATATCGATTTAGGCATTAAGTTGACACTTGAACCAAGATCACATAAAGCCTTTCCAATGAAATTAGCTCCAATTGAACAAGGAATAATGAAGCTGCCCGGATCATTTCTCTTTGGTGGCAACTTACTCAATGAAGAACAAAATTCTGTTGCCGTGGCAACAGTCTCTACTTTCCTCTTCTTGGTACAGATGTCCTTCAGAAATTTGGCATACATCGGCATCTGTTCAACAGCTTCCAAGAGAGGTATATTGATATGGAGCTGATCAAGAATGTCTACGAACTTCTTGAACTGAACTTCATCATTGTGCTTCTTCAATCTTTGCGGGAAGGGTGGGGGAGGTCTAGCTTCCTTAGCTGTAGGAATAGAATTTTCTTTTTCCTTGGCATCAGAATCTGGTACCTTGGCAGAATCCTCCTCCTTGTCCTTCTCAGAAACTCTATCATCTTGTAATTCAGCTTCAGTAGTGGGATTAGAATCATCATGCTGTGGCCCACTATCTTTGACTTGTCGATTGATTTGTGTTCCATTCTTAAGAGTTAACACATTGCAGTGCTCTTTTCCAGGCCCTTTAGTGACTTCAGTATCACTTGGCAAACGTCCTTGCTGACGCTCCTGCAATGCCGTAGTAATCTGACCAACTTGACCTTCCAAAGCTCTCAGAGACGAGCTATGGCTTTGAAGTAAGGCGCCTTGACTATGAAGTAAAGCTCCTTGATTCTTAATTGAAGTAGAATGGTCTTGCAGCATTGTCTTCGTAGTAGATATGAATTCTTGAATTGTAGCTTCTAAGGAACTTATTCTCGCTGAAGATGAAGCTCCTTTGTTAGCATTATGCCATGGCATAGCATTTTGGTAACTTTGAGGCTCATTGTGATTCTGCTGCCTAGTAGGTTGATTAGCATTGTAGGCTCCTTGATTTACCCATGAGAAATTGGGATGCTGATGCCATCCAGCATTATAAGTGTTTGAGTAAGGATTATTGCTGCCTCGATTATAATTGCCTACAAAGTTGATGGACTCATGGTTGGTTGGGCATTCGCTCTCGTGATGATTGCCTTGGCATAACATACATGCCAGATTAGTTGTTTTCACTTCCTTCACATCAGTGGAACATTGTAAGTTCTTCAACATATTAGTAATAGCGGAGAGTTGAGCAGACACAAAATCTTTGGCTTCTAACTCGAATGCTCCAGGTGCTCTCCTCCCACTCCCAAGTCTTGAGGAAGGAAATTGATAATCATTGTTAGCAATTCTGTCCAAGATAGCAAACGCCTCCATAGGTGATTTGTCCAACAATGTCCCATTTACCGAGGCATCCAGTAACATCCTCATGGGTGCATTGACTCTATTATAGAACATGACTACTTGAGTCCAATCATGAAAACCATGATTTGAACACTTTCAAAGCAAACTCTTGTAACGATCCCAACACTCATACATGGATTCGTCGTCGCCCTGGCGAAAAGATGATATGTCATTCCTTAGATGGGTATTCATGTTTGGTGGGTTGTACCTCAATAAGAAACTCTTGCAAAGATCAGCCCATGATTCCATCGAACCGGCTGGTACACCACTCAACCAAGCTCTTGCTCGGTCACGCAATGAATAAGGAAAAAGCTTTAATTTCAGAAAATCCTCATGCACTCATTCTTGGCGGAAAGAATCACAAACTTCCAGAAAATTACGAATGTGCTGCCTGGCATCTTCAGTTGACATACCCCCAAACTGCCCAATGGAATTCAACATGTTGAACATGACTGGTTTCAACTCAAAATGTGCAGCTTGAATTTCGGGTGCCACAATCCCAGGATTCAGATCATCCAGCATCGGATTTAAATGATCTCGAATAACACGAGGCCTGATAGCAGGTTCAGCATTGTTTAATGTCGCGACATTCTGATTTCCGTCATCTTGACCAATGCCTTGGTTTCCAATCTGATACATATTTCCTTGAGCACGTCTTCTTCTTCTAAAGTGTCTTTCAATCTCAGGTTCTATCGATTCCAAAGGCTCTTCAGAATTTATTCTAGGCATACACTAAATAAACCTGAAAAATAAAACAAAAATATCAAGTAAACTATACAAAAAATAAAAATGCAAAACAAAATAAAATGCTCTGGAAAAACTAAATAACTTCAGGCTGCCAATCCCCGGAACCGGTGCCAAAAACTTGTTACGTTTTGTGAGTACTATAAAATATACGCAAATAATGTGCAAGTATACACAATCGCTCAAGTAATATAATGATGAGTGAGTATCGTCTCCACAGGGATTGGGTGAAATCATAAAAGTCTAACCAAAGCAATGCAATATTCTATCTAAGTATAGTTAGTCTTGATATATACAAATGTCACGGCAATGTATATGTGTATGCTGGTGAATGCAGATTGATGGTGTGATGGTGTAGCAAATGGAAATGCAGTGGCAAGGATGGATGTTTAATGTTGAGTATGGTGAAATGTCAAGGCAATTAAAATTGGTAAAAACAGTAAATAAAAAGATAAATAAAATAAGAAGAAAATAATCCTCACGTGACAAGCTTCCAATGAAATGAATGGTAAGGATTGGTCTAAGGTTGCTAAACTTATTTCTCAAGTATATTTAAGCTATCTTGACTTTACTTACTCGACAGGGTTTTCCTAAGGTGTTCAAAATAACCTAACAGAATAGGATGCCAAGGCATCTGCTCTCACTCAACGATGTTGGACAGCCTACCCTATTAATAAAGACACCCTTTTTAGTCGTTGAAATCCTATCCTAGTCTCTTCCGAGATCTAAGGGATTAAGTTATAATATTCCTAGGCCGGTTCAAAGCCCCTTGAAAATACCATAACCCATTGCTTATGAGGATCTTATCTTGCATTTCTTCCGAATACTTACAAGTATTTTTAGTTTAGAATTCTTCTGAATACCTAACCTTCATCTAAGATATGGACATTTCCATGCCTCTTACAAGCCTAGATGGTGAAGCATTCATAAGCAAAGCAAATAAAGAACCAAAATAAACTTAAATATACCATTAAAAATAAAGTTTAAACAACCATTAAATCAACCACCACCAAATAAGTTAGTTCATGGTGGGGTTCGAAATATCCAAACACAAAGTCATGAAAATATTCGTTCCAACAACCCAAAAAAATAATATAAAAATAGCAGCAAAAAGGGAAGCGAGAAGAAGCCTTCGATGCGCCACCGGAGGTCTCCTCTCGACCACCACGAACCACCTAGCTCGCTAGCTCCTTTCGACGCCTAGCTTGCCACTCCTTGGAGCTTTATCAATGGAGGAATATCCCAAGGAAAAAGAAAGGAAAAGAGAAAATAAAAATGTGCTTTTTCTACTCTATGCGTGTGCTCACTGTCCGTGTATCTCTCTCTCCCATGAGGTGTCATATATAATAAAAAAAATATCTAGGGGTAATGATGAGTTTGTTGGGTGCAAAATACCCCTCATACCCCTAGAATCACATGTTGTGCATGAACCTTATCCTCCAAGTGGCAGTGGTCCATTGCAGCTCTGGCAGGCGGTTACAGCAGTCCTTCACGTGCAGAGACAGTTGTCCAGTGCCAGCTGTCCTGATGCAGAAATATCTTTTTATCTTTTTCTGCGCCGGAAATGCCAAGGCATTTCAATCTGCTTTAGCAACGTGTGATGCTGCGGCATTACTTCCCAAAGAATCCTTTTTCTTGCTATTCCCTGCACACCATAGACAAACTGCACCTTTCCCTCAAACAGAACCATTAAGAAATAAAATAGCACAACCACCACAAATGCAACTATATGCAACTACATGATCCTAAAATGACTAAAATGAGCTTTTAAACAAACAATAACTTAAGTGAAAAAGGCTTTAAAAGTAACCTTTTTAGGAAGTTAACACCAGTCCAAACTTCTTGAGCATATCTTTGACGTACTTAGCTTGATTGATGAAGATGCCATCTTTTCTTTGCTTGATTTGGAGTCCCAAGAAAAATGAGAGCTCCCCTATCATGCTCATCTCGATTTCACTTTGTATTAGCTTAGAAAATTCTTGGCAAAGAACATCATTAGTAGAACCAAATATTATATCATCAATATAAATTTGAACTACTAATAAATCTTTACCTTTATGCTTTAAAAACAATGTAGTGTCAACCTTTCCTTTTGAAAAACCTTTTTCAATTAAAAAGTTTGACAATCTTTCATACCAAGCTCTAGGAGGTTGTTTTAAACCATAAAGTGCTTTTGTCAATTTAAGAACATGATCTGAAAATTTTGAATCTTCAAAACTAGGAGATTGTTCCACATACACTTCTTCTTTTATAAAACCATTTCAAATGCACTTTTAACATCCATTTGATATAATTTAAATTCATTGAAACGTGCAAATGCTAATAACATTCTAATTGCTTCCATCCTAGCTACGGAAGTGTATGTTTCATCATAGTCTATGCCCTCTTCTTTGGTATACCCTTGAGCAACAAGTCTAGCCTTGTTTCTCACTATATTACCACTTTCATCAAGCTTATTCATAAATACCCATCTAGTACCTACAGTAGATTTATTACTAGGCCTTTCAACTAATGTCCATACTTTACTTCTCTCAAATTGGTTTAATTCTTCTTGCATAGCCATAATCCAATGTTCATCATTTAATGCTTCTGTGATGTTCTTAGGATCTATGCATGAAATAAATGCAACATAATTACAAATATTTCTAAGAGAAGATCGAGTAGTTACCCATTTGGATGGATCACCTATAATCTCACCATCCTTGATATAGTTATACTTTCTTGGATAAGATACTTCCCTTTCTTTAATGGTTGGATTCTCGATAGGATCATGAGTTTCCTCATCTTTTGTTTCTTCCTTTGATGATGATTCTCCAACGTCATGTCTAACGTCATTTGCTTGCGTAATATCTACATCATCATCAACACAAGAATCCTTCCTCGGAAGGGGATTATCATCGAAAACAACATGTATAGACTCTTCTACGACTAAAGTTCTTTTATTAAATACTCGATAAGCTTTAGAATTTAAGGAATAACCTAGAAAAAATCCTTCATCACTTTTAGCATCAAATTTGCCAAGATTGTCTTTACCGTTGTTTAAAACAAAACATTTACTTCCAAAAGGATGAAAATAGCTAATATTAGACTTTTTATTTTTAAAAAGTTCATATGGAGTTTTCTTCAAAATAGGCCTAATCATTACTCGATTAATAACATAACAAGTATTTGTGGCTTCCGCCCAAAAATATTTTGGCAAATTGTTTTCACAAAGCATGGTTCTAGCCATTTCTTCTAAAGTTCGATTTTCCTCTCAACAACTCCATTTTGTTGAGGGGTTCTAGGTGCTGAAAAATTATGGCTAATACCATTATAATTAAAAAATTTAGTAAATCCAAGATTTTCAAATTCAGTTCCATGATCACTCCTAACACTAGTTATAGAGTAACCTTTTTCATTTTGGATTACTTTTGAAAACGTGATAAATTTTTCTAATGCTTCATCTTTAGTACTTAAGAATATAACCCAAGTATATCTAGAATAGTCATATACTAATACAAATGCATATTATTTTCCACCCAAGCTAGTAGTTCTAGATGGCCCAAAAAGATCTAAATGGATCAATTGTAATACTCTACTAGTGGATACGTCGTTAATGGATTTAAAAAAAAACTTTCTTTTGTTTTCCTTTAGCACAAGCATCACAGATTTTATCATTATCAAATTTTAGTTTAGGCAACCCTCAAACTAAATCTCCTTGAATTAACCGTTGCAAAGCACTCATACTAGCATGTCCTAGTCTCCTATGCCATAACCAACTACCATGCTCATCTTTAGCAACTAGGCATAAATTAGTTATATCTATGGAATCTAAATGCACCATGTAAATGTTTCCTATTCTATGACCAACAAGCATAATCCGATTAGATGCAATGTCAATGACTTTACAACCATTAATATCAAACATGACATTGAATCCTTTATCGCACAATTGACTAATATTCAATAGATTATGCTTTAATCCATTCACATATAAAACATTCTTAATTTGTATGGAAGAGGTATTACCTATAGTGCATATACCTTCAATGTGACCTGAGTTATCACCAAAAGTCACCTCTCCTCCATTTTTGGCGTTGAGCTCTGTGAACCGACTCTTGTCTCCGGTCATGTGTCTTGAGCATCCACTATCAAGGTACCATGAGTTTGAATTTGTTTCCCTTGCCTTGTAGCAATGCTCATTTTCCTACAAACATAGATTGATTTTTGATTTTTGGTACCCAAATTCTTTTGGGTCCATATTCATTAGTTTCCAAAATCCTAGTCCCCTTAGGTATCAATTTGTGTAGGATATCCTTATCTTTAGTAGTAATGAGTTCTTTAGGAACCCATATACTTCTAACGATTTTTCCATTAGAGGTTATTTGGGGACCTGTATGATTGTAGTTTCTAAAACTTTTTTCTAACAAAGTTGGTTTTTGAATTTTCTCATTTTTCAAAACGTTTTGATTCAACTTTATCAAAAGAAGCTTTAAGATCATCAATTTTCTTTTGATGATCATCATTGACTCTTGAAAGTAAATTTTGCAAATCAGAATTTTTCTTTTTAAACTCTTCAAGTTTGATCTGTAAATCTTTTATTTTACTTTCAAGATCATTGTTGGTTTTAGATATGAGATTATTTTCATTTTTCAATTTTGAAATATCATTTTTATATTTTAAAAATAATTTCTCATAATCCGAAGCCAACCCATTATATTCCTCTAATAACTCATCATAAGATAAATCATCCAAATCAAATGAGTTAGAGGTTACCTGAGAATCTTCCCCGAATTCCATCAAGCACAAGTTTGCTACTTATTGTTCCTCTTCATCTGAACATTCTTCATCACTCCATGTAGCCATGTGAGCCTTGTGCTTATTCTTTGATTGACCCTTTCTCTTCAATTATGGGCAATCATATTTGACATGCCCCAGTTTTTTGCTTTAATAGCAAATGATCGGGTCCTTCTCTTTTGGTTAATTTTTGAAGCCTTCAATTCGTTTGAATTTTGTTCCTTGGTTAGGCCTCATCATTTTTCTGAACCATTTGGTAAACAATGCATTTCCTCGTCATCGCTATCTTCATCCGAATCACTCTCATCTTTTGTTGATTTGAGAGCAACTCCTACGTTTTTCTTCTTCTCCGTCTCTTTCTTTGGCTTGTCTCTTTTCTCAAGGTCTTCCTCTTCTTTAAGCATCATTTCGTGCATGAGGAAAGAGCCAATAAGTTCATCGAGGGTCAAGGATTTTAAGTTCTTAGCCTCGATGATCGCCGTCTTATTTAATTGCCAAGTTTTTGGAAGAGAGTAAACTAACTTCCTTACAAGCTTGTCATTTGGAATGATTTCTCCATATGATTTGAGACTATTGACAATCGTTGAGAATCTATCCATCATAGCTTTTACATCTTCATCTGGTTTCATCCTGAAATTTTCATAGTTATGAGTTAGAAGACTAATTTAAGATTATTTTACCTCATTTGTGCCTTCATGAGTGACTTGTAGTTTGTCCCGTATCTCCTTGGCGGTTGTGCAAGATGAAACTCTCCCGTATTCATCCGGTCCAAGAGAACGAAAGATAATATGGATAGCTTTGGAGTTGAGCTGGAACATTCTTGTCTCTCCTTCACTCCACAATCTTGGATGAGTGGATGGTTTGATGTATCCATCTTTTATAATATTCCATGCTCCCATGTCACTTGCTTGAATGAAATACATCATCCTATTCTTCCAATAAGCATAATTAGCTCCATTGAAGAAAGGAGGCTTGTTGACGGGAAATGAATCAAGACCGAAGTCGGAGTTTGAAGTAGAGGCCATTGATGAATTGATTATCGATGCAACTCTTCTCCAATCGACTCAAGTGGCTATTAAACCTTTAAATGAGTGAGGCTCTAATACCAATTATTGTGTTAATTGATCGACGAAATCGACCAAGATGGGGTTAAATTGTCAATTAAAATTTTGGTGGAAGCTTTTGCAGAAAATTGAAAGTAATTGCACAACGATTTAGAGTGGTTTGACTTTCTCAACCAATGTCTATGTCCACTACCTTAGCTGTCCACACTAAGAATTTTCCAACAAATTCACTAATTTGTTCTTTCTTTTGAGGCCAAAGAGATAACCTTACAATTCCCTCAAGAATATACCCCAATTTTTTAGAACACTCTTTCTCAAAGAGAAGATTACAAATTCGCAAACTTAATGAAAAACTTCACAAGGAAAATGTGTTTGCACAATTCTAGAACAAAGAAAGAACACTCAATAATAATACAATTGAGCACAACAAGTGTTCTTGAAAGTAAAAATGAATATTGAATGAAATAGGCTTAAAAATGCTCAAACTTGAGGTTTGATTCTTTCTCTTTGATTCTCTCTTGATTCTTGTTGATTGTTGTTTCTTGTTGTTGGTCAATGGCTTCTAAGCTTGTATAAATACTCCTTGAATCACTTCTGAATGATGGGGATCTTTAATGAAGTCATTAGAGCCGTTATCGTGTGAAAACAATTAATAAAATCAGTTGGGAGCTTGTGTGCATTGATGCATAGGGCTAGTGCATCGGTACACTATGTGTAAAATTCAAATATTTCGACCGTTGGAATACTTAGTGCATCGGTGCACTAAGGGTGCATCGATGGATAAAATGCATTCGATGTTTTAAAATAGCCTGAGTGCATCGATGCATGGCTTGTGCATTCGATGTTTTCATAAAAATCGGAGTGCATCGATGCATGGTATGTGCATCGATGCATAAAATGCATTCGATGTTCAATTTATTCAATGGTGCATCGATGCATGGATTGGTGCATCAGTACACTGTTTTGAAAGATTGATTTTAGGCTCATTTTTTGTTCGAAATACTTTGTGAAAATTGTTTCAAAAATATTTTAAGATTAAAAGATAATTTTACACTTTAGTAAGGATTGAAATTGATCTTTGAAAGACTTGGAGTAATATTTTGATATTCGAATAATTAAATCGAATATACTTAGAAAATCATTTGTAAAATCTTAAAATTCATTTAACTTAATTTGTTATATCGAAACATCAAAATGTTTTCAACACATCACTTCTATTTATTTTTTAACGGCAAGTTACCAAAACAGAACCAAAATATAACTTTAGGTATGATTTTGAAAACAAAAAGTTGGATGACCAAAACAGAACCATGAGAATAAATGGATGACTACATACATAGTTTACCCAAAAATATATAAATTCTGTAATACCAATTTATTTATATGAAAATACCGATAAGCCCTGCAAACTCAACTGATTTACACTTTTATCACCTGCCATGTACACTACAGAAAATGATGAGCCTCTCCTTCACTTTCACTGCGCATTGCATCCAAATCTAACAATTCCTTCCTTCTGCTACACCCATCTACCCAATCTAGTCTTTAACTTACAGGTGGCCCTTCAAAAATTTATCTTGTCAATTAAATGTTTATTTTATCCCCTCATCATTTATCCACTCTCGTAACATCCCTTCATCATTTAACATTAGGGGTGTAAAAAACTGACCCGACCTGTAAAACTGACTGAAACTGACTTAAGTTAAAACTGTTTTTGACCTGCGCTGTGACGATCC
The DNA here is from genome assembly GCF_006381635.1 of Hibiscus syriacus. NCBI lineage: Eukaryota > Viridiplantae > Streptophyta > Magnoliopsida > Malvales > Malvaceae > Hibiscus > Hibiscus syriacus. The sequence continues at coordinate 2,874,360 of NW_024063088.1, forward strand.
GAAACCGACTTGAGTCAGAACTGGTGTTGACCTGAACCCATGTTAGACCTGAAAATTGTGGATCTGAACCGACCTACATCCGACCTGAACTCGAATTGAACCGAAAATATGATACCCGAACCTGAACTGCATCCGACTGATATGAACCCGAACCCGAAATTACCATGGTAAATAACTGGTATTACCCGACCTGTTTTCAACCTGACATGTTATGAACCTGACCTGTAATTGACTCAACCTGTAAATGATCCGACATGTTGTTAAAGTGATATGGTATTATCCTGACTTATAAGTGAAGTTACAATTAATATAATTATGTTATTTTAAATTTATAATAAACTTATGATAATTAAATTATTATGATAATTAAATTAATATGATTATTTTTTGAAATTTTATCATAAATTATTATGATAATCAAATTAATATGATTACTTTTTTAAAATTTAGTTTTATATTAATTATAATTTGTATATTATAAATTTGATTTTTATGTTAATTCCAATTCATAAATTTCTTTATATTTCTTATATTATAATTTTTATTTAAAATAATTAAATTAAATTTAAATATTATCTTATTAAACTTGATTTTATTAAATTATATTAACTAAGTTAAAATATTCATAAATCTAATTTACTTTTAATGTGAAAATTGAATAATAATTTAAGTAAACTTAACTTGATATTTTAAAATCAAAATATAGTAATTGAAATAAACTTATTAAATATTAAAAACTTGAATAACATTACAAATACTAAATAAATATTTATAAATGAAGGTAATTTTATTACACTTGAAAACACTAAAATTATAATAAAATCAACTAAACAAAATAAATGTATGTTGAAATAAATGCTCTCAGATCTTATAGCTAATGTTTACAAGGCTAAAAAGCCTAATTATACTACCAGAAATATCATCATCGAGCATATACCTAAATGCTGCCAACATGTTTAATTATGGGCAACTTTCTAGCTTTAAAAGCCAAAATGCCACCAACATAATTAAATATGAGTAACTATTTAGATAAGAATTTATAATGTTCTAAAATTGATTAAAGTCATACCAACAACAATAATTTACAAGGCATAAGTGAGTAATAGACAACATCAACTGGTAAGCATCAATGTACCAATTCAACAAGCATCGTTGCATCGATTCAACAAGCATCATGCATTAAGAAAGCATACAATCAGTGGTAAAGCCAAAGGGAATTTGATGGCCAACAGTGCCAAACATTTCTGACTTTACCAAACCCTTACAAATATCAAGTAGAAACAAACGATATCAAAAAGAAGCAAACAATATCAAACAGAATAAAGCAGAATCAAGCACCAAGTATTTCATCTTGTAAGGCAGTAAGGCACCCTACAAAAGAAAAAACTTATTAATAAATAATTTGAAAGTTTTATTCAATAAACATAATAAATATAAAATATTATTAGGTTACCTTTGAAGGGAATAAAGAAGACAGAATCTCCAATTCGAATCTCCAATTCAAATGATTTTAGGGACCTTTAAACACCCTAAAATTAAAAAGAAAAATTGAAATGATAAATAAATAAATTGAAATATTAATGATATTAACATAAAAAACAATTTGGATTACCTTTACAACGAAGACTCGTTAATCACAGAAAGATATTCTTCGTCCTTATCCTCCGACTCAAAACCATACAACCAATTACGGGTTGTTACAAAAATCTCAACATTTTTAGGTGAGAGTTTAGCTCTTAATTTGTTCAAAATTTGACCTCCCATACTAAAGGAGGATTCGGATGCAACCGAAGTAATTGGAATAGCCAATATATCTCTCGCCATGCGAGAAAGTATCGGATATGAAATACTTTGATTTTTCCAATAATCCAAAATATCAAATTCAGTTTCTCCAGTATGAGGGACAAGAGGTAAGCTGATGTAAGAATCAACATCAGATCGTCCACTCCTTGAAGCATCTAAATTGGCATCGAAAGTCTAAAAAATAAAAGACAAAGATTAATAAATAAAAACAAGAAATAAATAAAATAAATTCAACTTAAAATTGTAATTACTAAGCTGAAATAAATATGCTTTTCTAAAAGCTCGAGGCTGATTGAAACTTGACTCACCTATGCCCAAGGATTTGTTACTTTGGACAGAAGAAGAAGAGGAAGAACCACAAGGTGCATTTTTCGAATAAAATACATATAAGTAAAAAACTCATTATAAATGATACTTACCCTCCTTTGAACCTCATCCTCAACATAAAGAACATTGTACAACTCTTTCAGAACTTGTAATTTATATCGAAGATCAAGTAAAACTACAACATTTTCCATACCAGGTTAGTGATTAAATTATGAGATTTAAAAATTCAGTGACCAAATTGGATAAATTAAAAAGTTCAAAGAATTAATTGAAATTTTTTGTATAGGATCAATTAACAAAGAATGAGGAACTAAAGGGGTAAATAAGTCTTTTAATAGGGGAAATAATTAAATATTAGTTGAGGATATTTTATATCCACGTGGAAGCTATTGGAGAGAATCAAAGTTTCCAGACTTCTATTCTTCTTCATTCTTCTTCTCCATCGTGAAGCCAAACAAAAGGTGAGTTTTCTTGTTAATCAAATTCTTGATGAATTTAAGGTTGCTTATTGATCATTAGATGATAACTAATCTTAAGGAAAGCTTAGGTTATCTTAAAATCAAAAGATGATGGAGTTAGGAATGATTAAAGAAAGGAAGTAGAAAAGTGAAATATTGGAATAGAGTTCATAATAAGAATTAGAAGTGGGATTTGACTTGTCATCAAGCTAATTAAGGAATAGGAAGTGTTAGAATTAAAATTAGAACATGTTGGAAATTGAGTGAGATTCTTAAATTCCATATGGAGGATTGAATTTCAAAGTTTTAGAAGTATTGAATGGATAATAATTAGTTTAAGTAAGTGTATGCAAGTTAGGGATATAAAAGGAGGTGAATTATGAAGTGTTGAGAGGATTATAAAGAGATTTTCGTGCTCAAAATAACATTTCTGGGCTATGTGCATCGATGCATATTCAATGTGTACCAATGCATCAAGGATAAATCTCAGAAATTGTTCAAGGTGTATCTATGCACATGAAGTGCATCGATGCACTAATTTAAAATAAAAACATCGAATGCCATCAGTGTATTGATGCACAAGTAGTGCATCGATGCACCCCCTTAATACAAACATCGAATAGGATTTATGTATCGATGCATAGATAGTGCATCGATGCACCCGTCAAGGGATGCATCGATACATGGTGTAGTGCATCGATGCATACCTTCATTAAAAGATGAAAATGACTTTTCTTTTAGCCAAGAAATGATAGTTTAGAATATATTAATTAGTATACTGATAAGTATCAATGAATTACTATGTATATACAGAGCCTAAACAAGTTCCAGAACAATTCCCTAGTAGGATCGATCGAGGAAAAAGCAAGGAAATAAAGGTGAGTGCATATACATAACATGATTATAATGATATAATTAGTTCTAGACTTGTGTGAAGTCTAGATTCAATATATTGATGCATGATTCATTTCATATTGGGAAGCATGATATGAATTCATACCATGTGCATTCTGTAGCATGTCTTTAAATGAATATGTATGCAAAGTTATATGACCAATGTGATGAAGATAAGGAAATGATATGTCTATGTGATATATATTATATAATTTGGGAAAAGCCCATGTTATGTAGATGAGAACTATAGGTATAGTTGGCATTCCAAGAGTAGAGGGTCTACGTGGTCCTTCGGGACATATATGTATTCTTTGAAACATATGTGAGGTCTTTTGAGACACATACTTGATCATTGGCATATGTATATTATTCTTAAGGAATTATCTACGTGGTCCTTAGGGACAATCTTATATGGCACTACGGTGCAATTCTACGCAACACTTTGGTGCAATTCTACGTCGCACTTCGGTGCATTTATATGAGCCGTGGTGACAGCATAGTGCACAACCTCACAGTACTGATATACCTTAGGTTCTCAGTATGGTATCATGGGCCAATAATCTTATTAATACGAATTCATGAATATTAATATATTATGCTTACAGGTAAGGATCATCGTGATATAAACTGCATGGTTAAGTATTTGATTTCATCCCATTCTATTTTATTATGGCATTTCCATTACATTTCTTTTTTGTCATTATTATTATATTGCCTCACTAAGTCGATGACCTAGCGTGTGAGTGTTTCACACGTAGGATCCGAGAAAGTAAACGAGACAGGTTAAGCAGCTGGACAACACTACTCCTGCAACTATCAGATCAGAGGCAACTTAATCAGTAGGTCCTTTTGTTATGTAAATTAATGTTGGCATGTAATCAAAGGGTCAAGTTGTGTATGCTCTGAGTATTTTGATAATCTTGTATTAACATATGTATATTATTATATGTTAATAATATAAGTTTAAATGTTTTATCTTTTTTTAAGAGTATTTTTTGTTTAGTCATTGTGACATCCTGGACTCGTATCCGGGTCGGGTATGGGTTGAGGGTGTTACATTTAATGGTATCAGAGCAATGGTTTCACCGATTCTAGGTATAAACCAGAGTCTATAGAGTCTTTAAATGGAATACATGCCAACAAATAGTAAGAACTTCTGATCTGGTATAGTATGAGTATGTTGTTTTGCTAATAGAACAATATGTTTATTTTATTAGATGTCCGGGACATAATAGCTCCCGAAGTAAAGTGGGAGAAGATAGGCCTGCTGAAAGCAGTAATTTACCTGCCCTGGCCAGGCAAGGTAAAGGACATGCATCTGAAGGAGTGCCAGTACAAGACCAAGACACTTTCTTCAGGACGTTAGATGCTATTCTGACGCGTCTTCAACCTCTTGTCCCATCAATTCAAAGAATGATTGTAGCAAAAGAGTTGAGAAGTTTAGGAGCTCCCAAATTTATGGGAGAATCTGAGGAAGGTCCGGTTGCGGCGGATCTTTGGTTAAATGATTTGAAAATCATGTTGGATGGTCTCCACTGCTCTGAAGTGGAGAAGTTAGATGGAGTTGTCTCGTTACTGAGGGGTCAGGCAAGAATATGGTAGACGAACATCACCATGAGGATGTCCAGTGATCAGTTGACTTGGTCTTTGTTCTTAGATAAATTTAAAAACAAGTACATTGGAGATCAATTTATTCGGCAGATGAAGCAGGAGTTTATGAACTTGAAACAGATGAACCGCTCTGTATATGAGTATGAATGCGAGTTTAACAAGTTGAGTCGGTTTGCATCTAAGCTTGTGCCTACTGAAAAAGATGTGTGTGAATGGTTTGTGGAGGGCTTACGCCCTAGATTCAAAGAGATGCTGACAGTATTGAATTTTTCATCGTTCCAAGAGGTGATCAATAGTGCAAAGGCTCTTGAAAGGGCTCAGAATGAGAGATTCGAGGACTCAAGAGTTCAGACATCAAAGAGGACAGGTGCTTCTTCTAGCTCAGCACCACCAAAAAGAGGAAGAGTCTCAGGATTTCGATCATAAGTAAAAAATTAGAATAAGTTACATTATCTGCTAGGAGAACAAGTTAGGCAAGGCCTAGAGAGACACAGCCAGTGGGATCTGGTGCTGGGAGATCCAACCAGGGTCAAGTAAGACAGTGTCAGCATTGTGGGAAAAACCATTTTGGGGCGTGTCGGATGGCTGCTGTGACTTGTTTTCGATGCGAAAATACTAGACATTTTATCCGAGATTGTCCATTGATGGTTTGTGAACCTGCGCCATCAGAGAGAGTTGGTTCTACCTCACAGAGAGGATGAGGAAGAGGTAGAGGAAGGAACCAGTCTGAATCCTCTACTCAACCTGAAGTTCGGTCAACCGCACGGGTATACAATTTAAAGACAAGTGAAGACCGTGATGATCCTGATATTATAGCAGGTACTTTTCAGCTGTATGATAAATTAGTATTGGTACTGATTGATCCGGGTTCTAATTATTCTTACATTACAAGTAAGTTAGTAAAGGAATTGAGGATTCCCTTAGAAGCTACGAGTAATGAGATTATAGTAACTAATCCTTTAGGCCATAGTGCTTGGGTGAACAAAGTCTGTAAGGGGTGTCCCATAAAGATTTAGGTATTGAATTCCCTGTTAATCTAATGAAATTTCCCTTTGACGAGTTTGAAGTGATTCTGGGAATGGATTGGTTGTTCCGTTACTATAGGGATGTTAATTGCATATCGAAAAAGGTAACCCTGAAGAGCCCAAGAGGAACATAAATAAGTGTGATCAGTGAAAGGTTTAATCCTTTAGCAAATGTAATATCATTAATGTCTGCTAAGAAGCTATTGCTATAAGGATGTCAAGATTTTCTTGCAAATGTAATAGATACAAGAGCTAAAGAGAAAGGATTAGATGAGATTTCAATAGTTCGGGAATTCCCTGATGTTTTCCCTGCTGAGTTGCCAGGATTACCTCCAGATAAAGAGGTAGAATTTCAAATTGAAGTAATGTCGGGAACATCTCCGATTGCAATGGCATCTTATCGGATGGCTCCGAAAGAATTGCAAGAGTTGTTATAGAAAGGATTTATTCGACCAAGTGTGTCGCCTTGGGGAGCTCTGGTGTTATTTGTTAAGAAGAAGGATGGGTCAATGCATCTCTGCATTGATTATCGACAGCTTAATAAGGTGACCATCAAGAATAAGTATCCTCTCCCGCGTATTGATGACTTGTTTGATGAGCTAAAAGGAGTTTCAGTATTTTCGAAGATCGATCTACATTCGGGTTATCACCAATTGAAGATTCAGGAGAAAGATATTCCGAAGACGGCTTTCAGAACAAGATACAGTCACTATAAATTCATTGTAATGCCATTCGGAGTAACGAATGCACCTGCTGCTTTCATGGATCTCATGAACAGGATTTTTTAGCCCTATTTGGACCAGTTTATTGTTATCTTTATTGATGACATACTGCTTTACTCGAAGTCCATTGAAGAGCATAGCGCACATTTATGAATAGTTTTGTAAATTCTCAGAGATAAGAAGCTTTATGCCAAATTGTCCAAATGTGAATTTTGGTTAAATGAAGTAATTTTCTTGGGACATGTGATCTCTGTAGATGGGATTCGGGTGGACCCTCAAAAGGTAAAAGCTATAATGGATTGGGAAGTTTCAAAGAATGTATCCGAAGTTCAGAGTTTCCTTTGACTTGCCGATTATTATCGAAGTTTCGTTAAGAATTTTTCGATGATAGTGTTGCCTTTAATGAAGCTGATGAGAAAGAATGTACCGTTTGTTTGGACTTCTGAATGTCAAGAAAATTTTGAAACTTTAAAGAGAATTCTGACAGAAACTCCTATATTAGTTCAACCAGAATCTGGTAAGCATTTGTTTTGTATACAGTGATGCTTCCCACAATGGGTTGGGGTGTGTATTAATGCAAGAATGGAAGGTGGTAGCGTATGCATCGAAATAGTTAAAACCAAAAGGAAAGAATTACCCCACCCATGATTTAGAAATGGTTGTAGTAGTGTTCACTCTCAAGATTTGGCGTCATTATCTGTATAGAGAACGATGTTACTTATATACAGATCATAAGAGCTTGAAATATCTGATGACTTAAAAAGAGCTTAATTTGAGACAAAGGAGATGGGTTGAGTTTTTGAGAGATTATGATATAATAATTGACTATCATCCTGGAAAGACTAACGTGGTAGCAGATGCTTTGAGTAGAAAAACGTTTGCAGCTTTACGAGCTATGGATGCAAGGTTATCTTTGATTGGAAACGGTGGTTTATGTGTAGAGTTAAAACTTAAACCATCATGATTGGACAGAATAGGAGAATTGCAAAGCCAAGATGAAATATGTTTAAAAAGAATAGAGCAAGTAAAGAATAAGGAAAGTAAGGATTTTGAGGTGAAGTCTAATGGAAAATTATATTATAAAGAAATAATTATGATACCAGACGATGAAGAGTTGAAGAAAGATTTATTGATAGAGGCTCATTGCTGTCCATTGATAATGCACCCGGGTGGAACCAAGATGTATATGGATTTAAAGATCGGTATTGGTGGCCAGGAATGAAACGAAGCATTACTGAATTTGTGTCCAAGTGCTTAACATGTCAGCAAGTCAAAGCCGAACATCAAGTTCCGTCTGGATTAGTGCAAACACTTTCCATTCCACAATGGAAGTGGGAAAATGTAACGATGGATTTTGTTTCGGGGTTACCCCTAACTCCAAACAAAAGAGATTCAATCTGGGTAATTGTTGATCGATTGACCAAGTCAGCACATTTTCTTTCTGTCAGAACAGATTTCTCCATGTAAAAGTATTCAGAACTGTATATTAGAGAAATTATTAGATTGCATGAAGTGCCTGTTTCTATAATTTCTGATCGAGATCCTCGATTCACCTCTAGATTCTGGAAATCCTTGCATGGAGCGTTGGGGACTCGCTTAAACTTTAGTACCGCCTTTCACCCTCAGACAGGCGGACAATCATAAAGACCAATTCAAATATTGGAAGATATGTTTCGAGCATGTGTCATTGAGTTTAAAGGGTCGTGGGAGAAATACTTACCACTGGCGGAGTTCGCTTACAACAACAGTTATCAGTCCAGTATTAAAATGGCACCCTATGAGGCGTTATATGGGAGGAAGTGTCGTGCGCCATTAAACTGGTATGAGCTCAAAGATCGAAGTGTACTTGGTCCAGATTTGATTCAAGATATGGAAGACAAAGTTCAGGATATTCAACATAACCTAAAAGTGGCATTTGATCGGCAAAAGTCCTATTCTGACCTTAAAAGAAAGGAGATTGAATTTGAAGTTGGGGATAAAGTGTTTCTGAAGGTATCACCATGGAAAAAAGTATTACGATTTGGTCGGAAATGAAAGCTAAGTCCTAGATTCATCGGGCCATATGAAGTTGTTAAAAGAATAGGACTAGTGTCATACCAGTTATCTTTGCCACCAGAAATGGAGAAAATTCACAATGTTTTCCATGTGCCCATGTTACGAAGATATAGGTCTGATCCCTCTCACATCGTTGCACCAGAACAAGTAGAAGTTCAACCTGATTTGACCTAAGAAGAAGAACCAATAAAAATATTGGCTCACGAAGTTAAGCAATTGAGAAATAAAACGGTTCCATTGGACAAAGTTCTTTGGAGAAATCACAAGGTAGAAGAAGCCACGTGGGAACATAAAGAAGATATGTGATTTCAATATCCTCATCTGTTCGTACAATGAAAATTCCAGGACAAATTTTCTTTAAGGAGGGAGATTTGTAACATACTCCATACTGGGTTAGTGATTAAATTATAAGATTTAAAAATTCAGTGACCAAATTGGATAAATTGAAAAGTTCAAAGAATTAATTGAAATGTTTTGTGTAGGATCAATTAACAAAGAATGAGGAACTAAAGGGGTAAATGATCTTTTAATAAGGGAAATAATTAAATATTAGTTGAGGATATTTTATATCCACGTGAAAGCTATTGGAGAGAATCAAAGTTTACATATTTCTCTTCTTCTTCATTCTTCTTCTCTATCGTGAAGCCAAACAAAAGGTGAGTTTTCTTGTTAATCAAATTCTTGATGAATTTAAGGTTGTTTATTGATCATTTGATGATAACTAAGCTTAAGGAAAGCTTAGGTTATTTTAAAATCAAAAGATGATGGAGTTAGGAAGGATTAAAGAAATGAAGTAGAAAAGTGAAATCTTGGAATAGAGTTCATAATAAGAATTAGGAGTAGGATTTGACTTGTCATCAAGCTAATTAAGGAATATGAAGTGTTAGAATTAAAATTAGAACATGTTGGAAATTGAGTGAGATTCTTAAATTACATATGGAGGATTAGATTTCTAAGTTTTAGAAGTATTGAATGGATAATAATTAGTTTAAGTAAGTGTATGCAAGTTAGGGATATAAAAGGAGGTGAATTATGAAGTGTTGAGAGGATTATAAAGAGATTTTCGTGCTCAAAATAACATTTCTGGGCTATGTGCATCGATGTACATTCAATGTGTACCGATGCATCAAGGATAAATCCCATAAATTGTTCAAGGTGTATCGATGCACATGAAGTGCATCGATGCACTAATTTAAAATAAAAATATCGAATGCCATCAGTGTATTGATGCACAAGTAGAGCATCGATTCACCCCCCTTAAATACAAACATCGAATAGGATTTATGTATCGATGCATAGATAGTGCATCGATGCACCCGTCAAGCGATGCATCGATACATGGTGTAGTGCATCGATGCATACCTTCATTAAAAGATGAAAATGACTTTTCTTTTAGCCAAGAAATGATAGTTTAGAATATATTAATTAGTATACTGATAAGTATCAATGAATTACTATGTATATACAGAGCCTAAACAAGTTCCAGAACAATTGCCTAGTAGGATCGATCGAGGAAAAAGCAAGGAAATATAGGTGAGTGCATATACATAACATGATTATAATGATATAATTAGTTCTAGACTTGTGAGAAGTCTAGATTCAATATATTGATGCATGATTCATTTCATATTGGGAAGCATGATATGAATTCATACCATGTGCATTCTGTAGCATGTCTTTAAATGAATATGTATGAAAAGTTATATGACCAATGTGATGAAGATAAGGAAATGATATGTCTATGTGATATATATTATGTAATTTGGGAAAAGCCCATGTTATGTAGATGAGAACTATAGGTATAGTTGGCATTCCAAGAGTAGAGGGTCTACGTGGTCCTTCGGGACATATATGTATTCTTTGAAACATGTGTGAGGTCTTTTGAGACACATACTTGATCATTGGCATATGTATATTATTCTTAAGGAATTATCTACGTGGTCCTTAGGGACAATCTTATATGGCACTACGGTGCAATTCTACGCAACACTTTGGTGCAATTCTACGTCGCACTTCGGTGCATTTATATGAGCCGTGGTGACAGCATAGTGCACAACCTCATAGTACTGATATACCTTAGGTTCTCAGTATGGTATCATGGGCCAATAATCTTATTAATACGAATTCATGAATGTTAATATATTATGCTTACAGGTAAGGATCATGGTGATATAAACTGCATGGTTAAGTATTTGATTTCATCCCATTCTATTTTATTATGGCATTTCCATTACATTTCTTTTTTGTCATTATTATTATATTACCTCACTAAGTCGATGACCTAGCGTGTGAGTGTTTCACATGTAGGATCCAAGAAAGTAAACGAGACAGGTTAAGCAGCTGGACAACACTACTCCTGCAACTATCAGATCAGAGGCAACTTAATCAGTAGGTCCTTTTGTTATGTAAATTAATGTTGGCATATAATCAAAGGGTCAAGTTGTGTATGCTCTGAGTATTTTGATAATCTTGTATTAACATATGTATATTATTATATGTTAATAATATAAGTTTAAATGTTTTATCTTTTTTAAAGAGTATTTTTTGTTTAGTCATTGTGACATCCTGGACTCGTATCCGGGTCGGGTATGGGTTGAGGGTGTTACATTTAATGGTATCAGAGCAATGGTTTAGCCGATTCTAGGTATAAACCAGAGTCTATAGAGTCTTTAAATGGAATAAATGCCAACAAATAGTAAGAACTTCTGATCTGGTATAGTATGAGTATGTTGTTTTGCTAATAGAACAATATGTTTATTTTATTAGATGCCCAGACATAATAGCTCCCGAAGTGAAGTGGGAGAAGATAGGCCTGCTGAAAGCAGTAATTCACCTGCCCTGGCCAGGCAAGTTAAAGGACATGCATCTGAAGGAGTTCCTGTACAAGACCAAGACACTTTCTTCAGGACGTTAGATGCTATTCTGACGCGTCTTCAACCTCTTGTCCCATCAATTCAAAGAATGATTGTAGCAAAAGAGTTGAGAAGTTTGGGAGCTCCCAAATTTATGGGAGAATCTGAGGAAGGTCCGGTTGCGGCGGATCTTTGGTTAAATGATTTGAAATCATGTTGGATGGTCTCCACTGCTCTGAAGTGGAGAAGTTAGATGGAGTTGTCTCGTTACTGAGGGGTCAGGCAAGAATATGGTAGACGAACATCACCATGAGGATGTCCAGTGATCAGTTAACTTGGTCTTTGTTCTTAGATAAATTTAAAAACAAGTACATTGGAGATCAATTTATTCGACAGATGAAGCAGGAGTTTATGAACTTGAAACAGATGAACCGCTCTGTATATGAGTATGAATGCGAGTTCAACAAGTTGAGTCGGTTTGCATCTAAGCTTGTGCCTACTGAAAAAGATGTGTGTGAATGGTTTGTGGAGGGCTTACGCCCTAGATTGAAAGAGATGCTGACAGTATTGAATTTTTCATCGTTCCAAGAGGTGATCAATAGTGCAAAGGCTCTTGAAAGGGCTCAGAATGAGAGATTCGAGGACTCAAGAGTTCAGACATCAAATAGGACAGGTGCTTCTTCTAGCTCAGCACCACCAAAAAGAGGAAGAGTCTCAGGATTTCGATCATAAGTTAGATTAGAATAAGTTACATTATCTGCTAGGAGAACAAGTTAGGAAAGGCCTAGACAGACACAGTCAGTGGGATATGGTGCTGGGAGATCCAACCAGGGTCAAGTAAGACAGTGTCAGCATTGTGGGAAAAACCATTTTGGGGCGTGTCGGATGGCTGCTGGGACTTGTTTTCGATGTGAAAATGCTAGATATTTTATCCGAGATTGTCCATTGATGGTTGGTGAACCTGCGCCATCGGAGAGAGTTGGTTCTACCTCACATAGAGGACGAGGAAGAGGTAGAGGAAGGAACCAGTCTGAATCCTCTGCTCAACCTGAAGTTCGGTCAACCGCACGGGTATACAATTTAAAGACAAGTGAAGACCGTGATGATCCTGATATTATAGTAGGTACTTTTCAGCTGTATGATAAATTAGTATTAGTACTGATTGATCCGGGTTCTAATTATTCTTACATTACAAGTAAGTTAGTAAAGGAATTGAGGATTCCCTTAGAATCTACGAGTAATGAGATTATAGTAACTAATCCTTTAGGCCATAGTGCTTGGGTGAACAAAGTCTGTAAGGGGTGTCCCATAAAGATTCAGGGTATTGAATTCCCTGTTAATCTAATGAAATTACCCTTTGACGAGTTTGAAGTGATTCTGGGAATGGATTGGTTATTCCGTTACTATAGGGATGTTAATTGCATATCGAAAAAGGTAACCCTGAAGAGTCCAAGAGGAACATAAATAAGTGTGATCAGTGAAAGGTTTAATCCTTTAGCAAATGTAATATCATTAATGTCTGCTAAGAAGCTATTGCTATAAGGATGTCAAGATTTTCTTACAAATGTAATAGATACAAGAGCTAAAGAGAAAGGATTAGATGAGATTTCAATAGTTCGGGAATTCCCTGATGTTTTCCCTGCTGAGTTGCCAGGATTACCTCCAGATAGAGAGGTAGAATTTCAAATTGAAGTAATGTCGGGAACATCTCCGATTGCAATGGCACCTTATCGGATGGCTCCGAAAGAATTGCAAGAGTTGTTAGAGAAAGGATTTATTCGACCAAGTGTGTCGCCTTGGGGAGCTCTGGTGTTATTTGTTAAGAAGAAGGATGGGTCAATGCATCTCTGCATTGATTATCGACAGCTTAATAAGGTGACCATCAAGAATAAGTATCCTCTCCCGCGTATTGATGACTTGTTTGATGAGCTAAAAGGAGTTTCAGAATTTTCGAAGATCGATCTACGTTCGGGTTATCACCAATTGAAGATTCAGGAGAAAGATATTCCGAAGACGGCTTTCAGAACGAGATACAGTCACTATAAATTTATTGTAATGCCATTCGGAGTAACGAATGCACCTGTTGCTTTCATGGATCTCATGAACAGGATTTTTTTGCCCTATTTGGACCAGTTTGTTGTTATCTTTATTGATGACATACTGCTTTACTCGAAGTCCATTGAAGAGCATAGCGCACATTTATGAATAGTTTTGCAAATTCTCAGAGATAAGAAGCTTTATGCCAAATTGTCCAAATGTGAATTTTAGTTAAATGAAGTAATTTTCTTGGGACATGTGATCTCTGTAGATGGGATTCGGGTGGACCCTCAAAAGGTAAAAGCTATAATGGATTGGGAAGTTTCAAAGAATGTATCCGAAGTTCAGAGTTTCCTTTGACTTGCCGGTTATTATCGAAGTTTCGTTAAGAATTTTTCGATGATAGTGTTGCCTTTAACGAAGCTGATGAGAAAGAATGTACCGTTTGTTTGGACTTCTGAATGTCAAGAAAATTTTGAAACTTTAAAGAGAATTCTGACAGAAACTCCTATATTGGTTCAACCAGAATCTGGTAAGCATTTGTTTTGTATACAGTGATGATTCCCATAATGGGTTGGGGTGTGTATTAATGCAAGAATGGAAGGTGGTAGCGTATGCATCGAAACAGTTGAAACCAAAAGGAAAGAATTACCCCACCCATGATTTAGAAATGGTTGTAGTAGTGTTCACTCTCAAGATTTGGCGTCATTATCTGTATAGAGAACGATGTTACTTATATACAGATCATAAGAGCTTGAAATACCTGATGACTTAAAAAGAGCTTAATTTGAGACAAAGGAGATGGGTTGAGTTTTTGAGAGATTATGATATAATAATTGACTATCATCATGGAAAGACTAACGTGGTAGCAGATGCTTTGAGTAGAAAAACGTTTGCAGCTTTACGAGCTATGGATGCAAGGTTATCTTTGATTGGAAACGGTGGTTTATGTGTAGAGTTAAAACTTAAACCATCATGATTGGACAGAATAGGAGAATTGCAAAGCCAAGATGAAATATGTTTAAAAAGAATAGAGCAAGTAAAGAATAAGGAAAGTAAGGATTTTGAGGTGAAGTCTAATGGGAAATTGTATTATAAAGAAATAATTATGATACCAGACGATGAAGAGTTGAAGAAAGATTTATTGACAGAGGCTCATTGCTGTCCATTGATAATGCACCCGGGTGGAACCAAGATGTATATGGATTTAAAAGATCGGTATTGGTGGCCAGGAATGAAACGAAGCATTACTGAATTTGTGTCCAAGTGCTTAACATGTCAGCAAGTCAAAGCCGAACATCAAGTTCCGTCTGGATTAGTGCAAACACTTTCCATTCCACAATGGAAGTGGGAAAATGTAACGATGGATTTTGTTTCGGGGTTACCCCTGACTCCAAACAAAAGAGATTCAATCTGGGTAATTGTTGATCGATTGACCAAGTCAGCACATTTTCTTTCTGTCAGAACAGATTTCTCCATGTAAAAGTATTCAGAACTGTATATTAGAGAAATTATTAGATTGCATGAAATGCCTGTTTCTATAATTTCTGATCGAGATCCTCGATTCACCTCTAGATTCTGGAAATCCTTGCATGGAGGGTTGGGGACTCGCTTAAACTTTAGTACCGCCTTTCACCCTGAGACAGACGGACAATCATAAAGACCAATTCAAATATTGGAAGATATGTTTCGAGCATGTGTCATTGAATAGGACCAGTGGCATACCAGTTATCTTTGCCACCAGAAATGGAGAAAATTCACAATGTTTTCCATGTGCCAATGTTATGAAGATATAGGTCTGATCCCTCTCACATCGTTGCACCAGAACAAGTAGAAGTTCAACCTGATTTGACCTAAGAAGAAGAACCAATAAAAATATTGGCTCACGAAGTTAAGAATTTGAGAAATAAAATGGTTCCATTGGACAAAGTTCTTTGGAGAAATCACAAGGTAGTAGAAGCCACGTAGGAACGTGAAGAAGATATGCGATTTCAATATCCTCATCTGTTCGTACAATGAAAATTCCGGGACAAATTTTCTTTAAGGAGGGAGATTTGTAACATACTCCATACCGGGTTAGTTATTAAATTATGAGATTTAAAAATTCAGTGACCAAATTGGATAAATTAAAAAGTTCAAAGAATTAATTGAAATGTTTTGTGTAGGATCAATTAACAAAGAATGAGGAACTAAAGGCATAAATGAGTCTTTTAATAAGGGAAATAATTAAATATTAGTTGAGGATATTTTATATCCACGTGAAAGCTATTGGAGAGAATCAAAGTTTACATATTTCTCTTCTTCTTCATTCTTCTTCTCTATCGTGAAGCCAAACAAAAGGTGAGTTTTCTTGTTAATCAAATTCTTGATGAATTTAAGGTTGCTTATTGATCATTAGATGATAACTAAGCTTAAGGAAAGCTTAGGTTATCTTAAAATCAAAAGATGATGGAGTTAGGAAGGATTAAAGAAAGGAAGTAGAAAAGTGAAATCTTGGAATAGAGTTCATAATAAGAATTAGGAGTAGGATTTGACTTGTCATCAAGCTAATTAAGGAATATGAAGTGTTAGAATTAAAATTAGAACATGTTGGAAATTGAGTGAGATTCTTAAATTACATATGGAGGATTGGATTTCTAAGTTTTAGAAGTATTGAATGGATAATAATTAGTTTAATTAAGTGTATGCAAGTTAGGGATATAAAAGGAGGTGAATTATGAAGTGTTGAGAGGATTATAAAGAGATTTTCGTGCTCAAAATAACATTTCTGGCCTATGTGCATCGATGTACATTCAATGTGTACCGATGCATCAAGGATAAATCCCATAAATTATTCAAGGTGTATCGATGCACATGAAGTGCATCGATGCACTAATTTAAAATAAAAATATCGAATGCCATCAGTGTATCGATGCACAAGTAGTGCATCGATGCATCACCCTTAAATACAAACATCGAATAGGATTTATGTATCGATGCATAGATAGTGCATCGATGCACCCGTCAAGGGATGCATCGATACATGGTGAACTGCATGATGCATACCTTCATTAAAAGATGAAAAAGACTTTTATTTTAGCCAAGAAATGATAGTTTAGAATATATTAATTAGTATACTGATAAGTATCAATGAATTACTATGTAGATACAGAGCCTAAACAAGTTCTAGAACAATTGCCTAGTAGGATCGATCGAGGAAAAGCAAGGAAATATAGGTGAGTGCATATACATAACATGATTATAATGATATAATTAGTTCTAGACTTTGAGAAGTCTAGATTCAATACATTGATGCATGATTCATTTCATATTGGGAAGCATGATATGAATTAGTACTATGTGCATTGTGTAGCATGTCTTTAAATGAATATATATGCAAAGTTATATGACCAATGTGATGAAGATAAGGAAATGATATGTCTATGTGATATATATTATGTAATTTGGGAAAAGCCCATGTAATGTAGATGAGAACTATAGGTATAGTTGGCATGCCAAGAGTAGAGGGTCTACGTGGTCTTTCGGGACATATATGTATTCTTTGAAACATGTGTGAGGTCTTTTGAGACACATACTTGATCCTTGGCATATGTATATGATTCTTAAGGAATTATCTACGTGGTCCTTAGGGCCAATCTTATATGGCACTACGGTGCAATTCTACGCAACACTTTGGTGCAATTCTACGTGGCACTTCAGTGCATTTATATGAGCCGTGGTGACAACATAGTGTACAACCTCACAGTACTCATATACCTTAGGTTCTCAGTATGGTATCATGGGCCAATAATCTTATTAATATGAATTCATGAATGTTAATATATTATGCTTACAGGTAAGGATCATGGTGATATAAACTACATGGTTAAGTATTTGATTTCATCTCATTCCATTTTATTATGACATTTCCATTACATTTCTTTGTTGTCATTATTATTATATTACCTCACTAAGTCGATGACTTAGCATGTGAGTGTTTCACATGTAGGATCCGAGAAAGTAAACGAGATAGGTTAAGCAGCTGGATAACACTACTCCTGCAACTATCAGATCAGAGGCAACTTAATCAGTATGTCCTTTTGTTATGTAAATTATGTTGGCATGTAATCAAAGGGTCAAGTTGTGTATGCTCTGAGTATTTTGATAAACTTGTATTAACATATGTATTTTATTATATGTTAATAATATAAGTTCAAATGTTTTATCATTTTTTTAAGAGTATTGTTTTGTTTAGTCAATGTGACATCCTGGACTCGTATCCGGGTCGGGTATAGGTTGAGGGTGTTACAAAAACAACAAAAGACAGAATCATTGAGTGATCAGACCAATATTTCTCAAATAGTTCAAGCATGGGTCTAGCCATTGCAGAAATACCATCATATGGATCATTATGAGCATCACACAATAGTTTTTTAATTGAAACAACATTAGCCAAATACAAGTTAGAAGTGGGATACTTAGAACCAGAGAACAGAGTAGCAATTTCATAAAAAGGCTCAAGAAAATCACAGATTGTTTAAACAATTTCCCACTCTTGATCAGTAATGAAATCTAACTCATTTTCCCTATTAACAAACAAATTAATTGCTAATCTATCCTCAAGTTCCCTATGAACCATCAAGTAATTAGAATTTCATCGAGTAGGAACATCCAATACTAACTTACCAGAAAAGAAATATCACAGTCTTTAACATCTAATTCAAATGCACAAAGTCGAGAATCAGAAGAATCAATAAACTTAATAATCTCACGTAATTTATTAACAGAAGAATCAATTACCTTCAAACCTTTTTGAACTATCAAGTTCAAAATATGGGCAGCACATCTTATATAGAAGTACTTACCATTGCATGGAAGATGAGAAATGACATTCAAATCATCTTTCAGTCACCTGACCATTTTATCATTTGCAGAAGAATTATCAAGTGTAATGGTAAATGCTTTTTTTTTCAAACCCCACTCATATATCATCTTTTTAACAAACTTAAATATTGACTCCCCATCGTGAGGAGGAGGAAAACGACAAAAATTAAGAATTTTAGACTGAAGTTTCCAGTTATTATCAACATAATGAGCAGTAAGAGCAAAATTAGAACGTGAAGGAGGAAAACAAACATGACTTGAAACAGTATGCAATGAATCAAGTAGCAATTTCTTATGCTTTTCATGCTCCAACATGCAATACTTAGTAACAGTATACCTAGATATATCCTTAACAGAAGAATTAAGGTGATGATGTAAATCCCTAAGTTTTTCCATCTCAACAATACTATATGGATAACCATGACACATAATAGCCTCAGCAAACAATTCACAATATTTTTTTGATCAAAAGAAGTTACACTAACATGATTTTCAACAAGAAAATCCTTATATGCTTGGTATTTCTCAGTATGCCTTTGAGGGTTAGAAGTACCAATATAATAATCAGCTTTATACCTTTTAACTTTGCAATACTTACACTCGGCATAAACAGAACCATCATCAAATTTGGTGAATGTGTAGTGGTCCCAAACAGGAGAGGTTCTTCTCCCAAATTCGGTTGAACCAATGGACTTCCTCTTAGAGGATTTATTTAAATCAATTGCTTCAGACAATACATCATTGACATCCCCTTGTAAAAACAACATGGTTAGTTTACATTACATCAATAAACCATTACATAATTTACATCAACAGCAATAAACCAGTACATAATTTATATCAACAGTAATAAACCATACATCATTTACATCAACAGCAATAAACCAGTACATCATTTACATCAACAACAATAAACCAGTACATAATTAACATCAATAGCAATAAATCAGTACATAATTTACATCAACATCAATAAACCAGTACATAATGTACATCAACATCAATAAACCAGCACATCATTTACATCAACATCAATAAACCAGTACATCATTTACATCAACATCAATAAATCATTACTTCAACAACAATAAACCAGTACATAATTAACATCAACATCAATAAACCAGAACATCATTTACATCAACAGCAATAAGCCAGTACATAATTTACATCAACAACAATAAATCAGTACATCATTTACATCAACAACAATAAACCAGTACATCATTTGCATTAACAACAATAAACCAGTACATCATTTACATCAACAGCAATAAACCAGTACATCATTTACATCAACAGTAATAAACCAGTACATTATTTACATTAACAGCAATAAACCATTATATCATTTACATCAACAACAATAAACCAATATATATATATATACATATACAAAGAAAAGAATGATCAGTTTACCTCTTTTAAAATGATTGTCATTCTGATCTGTTGGGTTTTAACCTATAAAACAAATAGATAATAAATTAATTCGAATATTAAAATAAAATTAAAAAATGAAACAAAAAGGAATGGGAAATACCTGAGAAATTCAACTCGTACGAAAAACTATCCATGAAACTGTAGGAAAAATAAAGGTTTAAAATAGTTTAGGGTTTAGGGTTTAGGGTTTATATTTTAGGGTTTAGGGTTTAAGTTTAGGGTTAGTTAGGGTTAGGGTCTGGGTTCAGTTTGGATATGGGTTCGGGTTTGGATTTGGATTTAGGTTTTGTGATACTTCTTTTCATTCCTGACCACCAATACCGATCCTTTAAATCCATATACATCTTGGTTCCACTGGATGCATCGTCAATGGACTACAATGAGCCTCTGTCAATAAATCTTTCTTCAAATCCTCATTGTCGGGTATCACAATTATTCCTTTAAAATACAAATTCCCATCCGACTTAACCTCAAAATTTTTAATTTCTCCATTCTTTACTTGCTCTATTCTTCTCAAACACTTTTCATCTTTATTTTGCAATTCTCCAATTCGATCCAACCACGTTGGTTTAAGCCTTAATTCTGCACATAGACCACCATCTCCAGTTAAAGATAATCTTGCATCCATAGCTCGTAAAGTTGTAAACGTTTTTATGCTCAAAGCATCTTCTACCACGTTAGCCTTTCCGGGATGATAATCAATTATCACATCATAATGTTTTAAAAACTCAACCCATCTCCTTTGCCTCAAATTAAGCTCTTTTTGAGTCATCAAATAATTCAAACTCTTATGAGCCGTATACAAGTAACAACGTTCTCCATATAAGTAGTGACGCTAAATCTTAAGCTCCAGATCGTGTGTTGGATAATTCTTTTCGTTAGATTTTAATTGCCTCGATGCATACGCTACCACTTTGCCATCTTGCATCAACACACATCCCAACCCATTATGGGATGCGTCACTGTATACCACAAAATTCTTGCCAGATTCAGGTTGAACCAATACATGAGCTTCTATCAAAATTCTCTTTAAAGTTTCAAAACTTTCTTGGCACTCCGAAGTCCAAACAAAGGATACATTCTTTCTCATCAGCTTTGTTAAAGGTAATACTATCATTGAAAAATTCTTAACAAATCTCCGATAATAACCTGCAAGTCCAAGGAAACTCTGAACTTCAGACACATTCTTTGGAATCTCCCAGTCCATTATAGCTTTAATCTTTTGAGGGTCCACCCTAATCCCATCTACAGAGATCACATACCCCAAGAAAATTACTTCATTTAACCAAAATTCATATTTGGACAATTTAGCATAAAGCTTCTTATCCTTGAGAATTTGCAAAACTATTCTCAGATGTACGCCATGCTCTTCTTAGGATTTCGAATACACTAATATGTCATCAATAAAAACAACAACAAACTGGTCCAAATAGGGCTGAAAAATTCAGTTCATGAGGTCCATGAAAACATCCAGTGCATTCGTAACTCCAAATAGAATCACTATAAACTCATAGTGACCATATCCTGTCCTAAATGCCGTCTTTGGAATATCCTTGTCTTGAACCTTTAATTGATGATAACCCAAACGTAGATCAATATTTGAGAACACTGAAGCTCCTTTTAATTGATCAAATAAATCATCAATTCAGGGGAGTGGATACTTGTTCTTGATGGTCACCTTATTAAGCTGCCTATAATCAATGCAAAGACACATTTAACCATCTTTCTTCTTAACAAATAACACTGGAGCTCCCCAGGGTGAGACACTTGGTCGAATAAATCCCTTCTCTAGCAACTCTTGTAACTGTAACTTTAATTCTTGTAACTCTTTGGGAGCCATTCTGTATGGAGCCATGGCAATAGGTGCAGTTCTAGGCATTATTTCAATCTGGAATTCTACCTCTGTCTGGAGGTAAACCTGGTAATTCTGCAGGAAATACATCAGAAAACTCTTTGACTATGGGAATTTCTTCAATTCTTTTCTCCTTAATTCTAACATCCAGCACATTAGCAATGAACCCTTGACATCCCTGTAGCAGTAATTTCTTTACCATCATCACTGAGATTACATTTGCCAATAGATTTCACCCTTCACTAAACACCATGATTTTTACCCCTTCTGAACTTCTCAACGTTACTCTTTTCAATCTACAATCCATATTCCCATAATAACGAAACAACCAATCCATTCCCGGAATTACTTCAAACTCATCAAAAGGTAGTTCCATTAAATTAGCAGGAAATTCAATTCCCTGAATTCTTATGGGACATCCCTTACAGACCTTATTTACCCGAGCACTATACCCTAAAGGATTAGTTACTATCACCTCATTACTCGTAGCTTCTAATGGGATTCTCAATTCCTTTACTAATGTACTGGTAATATAAGAATAATTGGAACCCGGATCAATCAACACCAATACTAATTTATTATACAACTGGAAAGTACCTGTTATAATATTAGGATCATCACGGTCGTCACTTGTCTTCAAATTGTATACCCGTGTAGTGGAGCGAATTTCAGGTTGTGCAAAGGATTCAGATTGATTCCTCCCTCTACTTCTTCCTCGTCCTCGTTGTGAGGCAGAAACATTTCTTTCAGATGGTGCATACTCACCCACCATTAATGGGCAATCTTGAATAAAATGTCTGGTATCTCTACATTGAAAACATACTCCAGAAGCCATTCGACAATTTCAAAAATGATTCTTCCCACAGTGCTGACATTGTCTTGCTTGGCCTTGAGTGGCTCTCCCAATATCGGATCCCACTGATTGCATCTGTCGAGCTCTCATCTGACTTGCTCCTCTTGTTGAGGATGCAATTGATTCTGATCTAGCTTGAGGTCGGAATCCTAAATATCTTCCTCTTTTTGGTGGTGGTGCGCTTGAAGAAACACCAGTACTCTTAGATGTCTGAACTCTTGAGTCCCCAAATCTCTCATTCTGAGTTCTCTCAAGAGCTTTAGCACGATTAATTACCTCCTGGAACGAGGACAAGTTCAGTACTATTAACATCTCTTTCAATCTTGGGCGCAAGCCCTCCACAAACCATTCACAAGCATCTTTCTCCATAGTAACAAGCTCAGTTGCAAATCGACTCAGTTTATTAAACTTACATTCGTATTCGTATACTGAGCGATTCATCTGTTTCAAGTTCATAAACTCCTGCTTCATTTGTCTGACGAATTGATCTCCAATATACTTGTGCTTAAACTCTTCCAAGAATAGAGACCAAGTTACTTGATCACTTGACATTCTCATGGTGACATTCGTCCACCATATTCTAGCTTGTCCTCTAAGTAAAGACACAATTCCATCCAACTTCTCCACATCAGAATAGTGGAGACCATCCAACATGATTTTCAAATCATTTAACCAAAGATCCACCTCAGCTGGACCTTCCTCGGTTTCTCCCTTAAATTTGGGAGATCCTAATCCTCTCAACTTCTTTGCTACATTTACTCTGGGAGTTGATGGACCAGGAGGTTGAAAACGCGTCAATACTACATCTAACGTTCTAAAGAACACATCTTGATCAGTTACAGGCACTCCATAAGGTGTCTATTCTTCACCTTGCCTGGCCAGGGCAGGTGAATTACTACTCTCAGCGGGTCGATCATCTCCCGCTTGACTTCGAGAACTATCATGTACGGACATCTATTAAGAATAAACATATCGTTCTATTAGCAAAACGACATACTTCATACTACCCCAGATCAGAAGTTTTCACTATTTTGTTGGCATGTATATATTATAAGACACTCTAGACTTCGGTTTATGCCGAGAATCGACTAAACTGTAGCTCTGATACCATTAAATGTAACACCCCAACCCGTACCCAACCCGGATACGAGTCTGAGATGTCACATTGACTTTTTAAAACATTTTTCTTACAAAATAACAAAACATTTTAACTCATATTAAGCAAATATGATAATATATTATTGAATTATGCTCGTTATAACCAATTTAAGAAAATATACATTTTATGAACAGTAAAATACGGTGCTACAGTAACCTGCTACAGTGCAATGCATCGATTTAATAATTTTACTGACATAAATACGTTTAAAATATTACAAAACTCGATCTGAGCATAAATACTTAATTTACTGACTTTGTTTACATGCCAACCTATTTTCACATAATAATACATACGATTTAATCTACTTCTGATCTGACCTTCAAGTGGAGTTATGTTGTTCTGCTGAGCTTATAATAGATCTCTTTGCTTTTCGGTACCTACGTGTAAAATCACTTACATGCTAAGTCATAGACTTAGTGAGGCATAATAATAATAATAATAATTAAATATAAAAATGATGTCGTAATAAGATGAAATGTAATGAAATCATCTATGCAATCCATGTAATCTGCATAACAATGTATCTTACCAATAATTTCATCAAACTAACCATCATGAATTCATATAACAAGTTCAAAAGGTTCAATAGCCCATGATACAATACTGAGAACCCAAGGTATGTGAGTACTGTGAAGTTGTGCACTATGCTGTCACCATAGCTCGTATAAATTTACACCGAAGTGCCACGTAGAATTTGTCCCGAATGACCGCGTAGAAATGCACCGAAGTGCCACGTAGAATTGCACCGTAGTGCCATATAATATGTCCCTAAGGACCACATAGAAATTCCTTAAGAATCATATATATATATACCAAGGATCAAATAGGTGTCTCAGAAGACCTCATATATGTTCCAAAGAATACATATATGTCCCGAAGGACCACGTAGAATTTTGTCCCGAAGGACCGCGTAGACCCTCTACTCTTGGCATGCCAACTATACCTATAGTTCTCATCGACATAACATGGGCTTTCACAGTTCACATAGTTTATATCGCGTAGACATATTATTTCCATACCTTTATCACATAGACATATCATTTTCATACCTTTATCACATAACTCATATAACTTTTCCTGCATATTCATGTCACATAATACATATAATATGAATTCATGTCATGTATCATAATATGGAATGTGATCATGTGTCAAGATATTGAATCTAGACTTATCACAAGTCTAGAATGGAATATACTACTATATTCATGCTATGCATATGCACTCACCTATCTCTCTTTGCCTTTTCCTCGATCGATCTTACTTGTCACTTGTTCCAGAACTTGTTTAGGCTCGATATCTACAGAATTATAATTTCCAAGACCATTATAAGAAGCCTAAACCTTATAATTTGATACTAATAACTTGAACTAATTTAATAACCCAAAATTCAATTTTCCTTTAGGGGTGTACCGATGCACTATGGATGCATCGGTGCACAAATTAGGTTCGAAAGTCTCATGCATCGATGCATCCCTTAATGCATCGATGCATACTCAAATTTGATCTTAGTGCATCGGTGCTCGTTCTTAGTGCATCGATGCACCTGTCAATAATAAACTGGTTTTACCCGAAAATTCCACAATTTTTCATTAAATTCCTCATATAAAACTCCTTTCATACTACTACACTCAACTACAACCATTTTAACTAACTTTTATCATTCCAACCCTTTAGAATTTCCCATATCTCCATCAAATTCTTAAAACTAAGAATCATACCAAAATTTCCATGTAATCCAAACTTATTTCTAACACTTATAACTTATTATTCACACACATGATAAGTCAAATTCAACTTCTAAATCCATTTATACATCCTTATTCAAAATTTCACTTATCCACTTCCTATCTTTAATCCTCCATAACTTACAAATCTTTGAGTTTCTATGATCTTTTTCATCTCCATCAACTTCTAAATCCATTATTGTTATTTTGCTTTCGTATTTAATTATGGTTACTGCTGAATTAGGATGACTTCTTGCCACGAACAGCCACGCCTTTGGAAGACATTTTCAAGTCTCTCTTCTGGTATGGTTGGACTTTATCACCCATTTCAATTACAGTTATGTTTACAACTGACAGGCTCATGGGGCATATTCTAATATCCTTTTCAAAGCTAGTCGTACAGCCTCCTCTTCCATTTGCTCCCTAGAAACAACTATTATTGACACACAAAAACCGGAAAAAGAAAAGGAAAAAAAAAAGAGGAAAAGGAAAAAGTGAGTTATAGATCCACTATTGTTGAATCTAAACAATCTTTCTTTTGATGCTATTTTCAATCTATTGACAACTTATTGCTTTCTCCATTTAAACAGTTTGCCCTGCCTTCTTTGTTTGAGATGCATGAGGGATACTTGTATACCAGAGGAGAAGATGCTTAGAGATCCAAGGAGGCTGTATGCAGCTGGTCGCCTCTATCATATTGTTGAGCGAAAGCCTTTCAGGTATAACGAGGCATAAGAAGCATAGCTTTCTCTCCTCTATGTTTGCATAGCGCTTACTGAGTTTGATTTTTTATTACTATGAGATCACCTTGCAAGGTCGGATTCTAGTACCGGCTTGTATGTTGGGATGGGTTTCTAAATTCCATTGCACCAATTGTTTTGATCATTGTATAGCATACAGAAAAACAAACAAACCCCATGTTGTACGTTTCTATCTTTTATCTAAGATGTTCTTAAACTAAAAATAAATAAGATAGCAGGATTTAAAATAAAAAAATTCACCACAATGCATATGAAAGTTTGATCTCTTGATCAAATGTTTATACATCACCATTTCAGGTTAGGAAGATTTCCCCCTGTTGTCAGGACAGCAGTGCCGGTTGATGGGAGGTTTGAGCACATTGTTCTTTCTTGTAATGCCACCTCGGATCATGCTATAATATGGATAGAGAGAGAAGCACGGCGAGCTACGGATGTAAGTCTTTTTTTTCCCTTTTTGTTGGGGGGAGTAATAGCTGATGTTTACAAATTTTTTATATACATCCTTTCTAGTGTTTACAATTTTTTCTTAATTATTATTGTTAGCTGATGTTTTTAAATTTTTCATGCTGGTTGAACCAGAACCGGAGGGAAAACCGGTTCGACCTTGGTTTAGTTTTTTAACCCGTGTAATACATCTTATGCGAATCTCTCAGCTTGTTGGTTTCATATGCAAGTACACTGAAATGAAAACTCAAACCTGTCTCAATTTTGCTTCAGTTAATGCTGGAGAAAGATCGGATCATGGAGATCCCAGCAAAACAGAGAATGGAACGGCAGGAGACTTTAGCTAGAGAACACAGTGAAGAGCACAAAGCCGCTCTCCGAAGGGCTGTAACACTGTCGGTGCCTTATGCTTTTTCACCTCCACGATATGGAACTTTCAGTGAGGTAGAGGATGGGGATAACTCCCATAAATCTAGCGGGGATGCCGAATCATCGGGAAAAGTGAAAATAAGGAGAGCTGGAATGAGTTGATCGAAAATCTTTTCGAAAGAGATGAATCTGGGCACATGGTGCTCAAGAGGTCACATAGTTATGATTGATGACGATGATGTACACTTAGGGATTAACATGCACAAAAGATCAAACATTATGGTTGTGATGAACAATATTCATTGATTCATTTGTACTCCTTTCCTTCCTATTAATAATTTTATCTGGCAGTCGTCATAATCCTTACTCCTATGAGCCAAACACAGGTAAATATTCATATTAAAAATAGTCATTAAAATTTAGGAAAATCGTTATTTTTAACATACCAAATGCAAATTATTCATATGGTAAATATATACCAATTTAAAATCTGATACAAGCATTTTTTATTTTTTGTTTCAAGGGAAGAAACCAGTAAGCTATAACTTCCTACATATCACCCACAGGCTGCTGCACTCCATGGCTATCATCATATAGTATTCTTACAATCATATCTGGCGGGGAAGGATCAAAGTTAGTTGATCAAACCATCAATCAACTTACTGATCTCTCGAGCTTCCAATCCAAAGCTCGACAACATGTGGTGGCATGGACAATCCTAGTTCTTTATCCCGGCAAACCTTCTTATCATTCGTTTCAGCAATGGCTGGTCGTACACCCATGTTCCATGAAGATGTTAAACCTTCATAGATTCCCCATTGTTCCGTATCCAAAGTGTAACAGTACCATATGGCCATCGAAAACCTGAACAACTAGCACACAACATCATCTCTTATAGCTCCTCCACAAGTAGCTAGACCAACAGTCGGATGAACATAAATAACATTGGGTGGGACTTGAGAGCATTTGGATGGTTGAATCTATGGATGACAAGCAGGATGAACATAAATAACTCACAATAAAGACAGATTAATCAGAGAAACATCTTTAGCATAAATAACTCAATAAAACATACAAAAGAGTTTCATGGCTTATTCAATGAAAAGTCATCTCGAATGCTGGCAAGAAATACTCTAAGCTCTCTTGCTTTCCTCGCATGCTCTGGTGATTTCTCAGTTTCCGAGTCACTCAAATCTATTATACTAATTTGCTGATCATTCATTTGCTGATCAGCTGCTGTGGTCATTTTGTCTGTTATTACTTCTCTTGAAGCCATGGGACTGGATTTGCTCCGTAACTCAATGTCAAGCAACAGACCTTGTAGTTTCCGGGGGCTCAAAAGATCAATAACTTCATGCTTTGGAACATTCGCACCAGTTTTCCAACATAAGATCGCAGCTCTGGAATCAGCATTGCCTTCTGAATCAAAAATAATAGGGGGGTCTCGGTTTATGAAATTAATCTCAGTTGCTGTGGTCATTTTGTCTTATATAATTTCTCTTGAAGCCATGGGACTGGATTTGCTCCCTAACTCGATGTCAAGCAACAGATTTTGGAGTTTCCGGTCTATTTCAGCCACAGAACATTCTTTTCCTGATTTCTTCGATCTTGATTTTCGTT
Source organism: Hibiscus syriacus (assembly GCF_006381635.1). Lineage (NCBI taxonomy): Eukaryota > Viridiplantae > Streptophyta > Magnoliopsida > Malvales > Malvaceae > Hibiscus > Hibiscus syriacus. Next base: position 2,903,235 of record NW_024063088.1, read on the forward strand.
GGTTTTTCTTCTTTAGAGCTCTTCTATCATCAAACTCTTTGATCTTTTCCGGACAAGCACTGTGGAAAACAGGAAATGAATCATTTATTCAGAGATTACATTAATGAGTAATAACTTAGAAGAATCAAGGTGGATCCCCAAAAATCTGCTAAATCTTTCACAAAGTTGAGGGAGAGAGCTATTGAAGAGTTTGAGATTAGATTGAATATAAAAGAACATTTTTTGTTGTGATATTAGCGTGCAATGATCAAACTGAGATAGTATCTCACAGTTCACTCTGCTATTCATGGCGATCAAGCTCATATGTACCAACATTAATAGATGCCGGTATGCAATTATGATACTGGCAATATACCTCTCTACAAGATCTGCGGAAACTACTGAGCTTTTAACTCCATAGAACTCTTCCCACATCACCTCAAAACATTCTCTTCCTTGAACTTTTCGGCACTTGATAATTGTTTATACAGGGCACTTGACAGGCACCTGTAATGGGAGAGCTTTTAATGGTATGCTATCATTTAAAGATAAGAAAGCATCAACAACATCACAGGAATTACAATGGAGAATTAAAAACTACTCTACGATATTCTGGTTATCACATCAAAAGCTGGAGGCTTACAGGCAATCGCATTCAAACATTTTATCGTAAGGATTTTATATACGAGTCCAGTCTATTTTCTTAACCAGGATCTTAAATCATTTAAAGGTAGTCAAATGTGCCAACTGTGGTTCTAATCAATAGGATGGTTAGCTCCTACCTGTATATTAGAGTGTGTAACAATCTGCTGATGTTATTAGCAACTCTAAACAAATTTCCCCAAAAAGAACACCTTTAAAATGACTTCCAAATGAATGACTGAAGGTACTTCAAAAGCAATAAGTAAGTCTTTCGAAATCAGCGAGTCAACAAGAATTTAGACTGGTAACTGTTCAAGAATGAACTTATATAAATATTAAAGATGGAAATAATACCTCCTTCAATGGAATATTAACATCGAACTGAGATGAAGTTGATCGCAAATGAGTAAATCGACGTAAATCTCTTTCAGCAATCTTAGGAAGAAGATATTTATCTGAGCCATTGATACACCATGAGTTCATATATTCAGAATGCATACTAATTGCATGATCGTATTGATGAATATATAGCAAATGTTGCATACTGTAGATTATAGATCCCTAAATAATAGTTAGTTAAGTTTAAAATTTAAATTTAATTTGTTAGTCTTATCTCAAATCTGTTTTACAGAGTTTTACTTATGATTGTTCTCTTAGAGCTCTATAAGTTAGGGATATCTCTTCATTTGTAAATAAGTGAAATTAAAAAATAAAAATCTTAGAGAAATTTTTTTGTATTCTCTAAAACTTACATGGTATCAGTCTAGGGATTGACGTTCCTTCTCCTCACTGATGGCTTCTTCCTTTTCCTCGGAAATTAATTCCAACTGTGGCTGCCATCCTGGCAGCAATGTACTTGCTTATTCTTCCACCTTTGTTACCGTACACAAACGAATTGTCCATAATTACCTTTAATGGTCCCAATCTATCAAGATGTACATCACGGGCAGACAAAAACTTGGCTACATTACAAGCGGGGTTGCTAAACCTGGTGAAACCAATCCCAGTTATGAAAAGTGGCTTCAAGAAAACAACTTGGTTATGTCATGGTTAATCAACACCATGTCTCCTGGGATTAGAAATTTTTTACTCTATGACACAGCACATGAAATCTGGTGTGCTGTCAAAGAGACGTATTCCAACGCCGATAATATATAAGAGTTATTTGGGATCAAAAGTAAAGCGTCCGATCTAAAGCAAGATGATCTGAGTGTTACTCAATACTATAACACTTTAAACATGTATTGACAACAAATTGATTTGTATGAGACAAGTGTGTGGACTTGTGTGACGGATTGCATAAGAGTTTAGATGCTGCTTGTGGCAGAATACTCAGCACCAAACCTCTTCCTTCCATTGGTAAGATATTTTTTGAGGTGCGTCTCGAAAAAAGTCGCAGGAAATTGATGATGATCGAACCTTCACCGGTAGATCCTTCTGCTCTGCTAACATATTCTGCCAGTTCTAGAAAACCCAGATCTGGTGTGCCATGGTGGGACCACTGCTGTCGGGTTGGCCATCTAAAGGAAAATTGTTGGAAACTACATGGCCGATCTACTTACTGGAAACCTCAACGCCTCCGGCCACAGTAGCATATTTCAACCAATGCTGCGCAATCTGACTTGTCCACCATCAATTTCAACCATCAGCTTGAACTAAAACAGCTTATTAGACAAAATATGTCCTATGTTGACCACGCACCTACGACCATGGATCAGTCTGGTAGTGTATTCTTTCTTACTAACGCTTCTCCATTTTCTTGGGTTATTGATTCGGGTGCTACTGATCATATGACAGGAAACTACGACCTGTTTAGTGATTTCACACAGCCTACTATTCAACGTTTTGTGAAGATTGCTTATGGCTCCTTTTCTTCTGTGTTTCTCTTCCACTTTATCGTCCTTAAATTCTAATGAAATCATGTTGTGGCATTTTTTCCTAGGACATCCGAATTTTCATTTTCTTCAAAAATTGTTTCCTAAATTGTTTATCAATAAAACAGCAGCCTCCTTTACTTGCGATCTATGTCAACTTGCAAAAAATAAGAGAACCTCTTTTTCTCCATTCATGTAAAAACCGCCTCATCCTTTCTCTCAGATTCATATTGATAATACTAATATTTGGGGACCTTCTCCTATTAAAAATATGACAGGGGCTAGATGGGTTGTTTTCTTTATTGACGATCATACTCATATAACATGGACATATTTAATGAAAGCAAAATTTGACACTAAGCATTTTTAAGATTTGTTATCATATGGTTCAAACCCAATTTAGCAGCCAAATCAAGATCCTTAAGAGTGATAATGAAAGTGAATTTTTAACAAATACCTTGGGTTCCTTTCTTCACGAAAAAGGCATTGTACACATTAAATCGTGTGTTAATACTCTTCAACAAATTGGGGTGGCCAAGAGGAATAAACAAACACCTTCTAGAGGTTACTTGGTCCTTGTTATTTTCATCCAATGTTCCTAAACAATTTTGGGGAGAGGCCTTGCTTACTGTCGCCTACCTTATAAACCAATTACCTAGCCGAATTTTGGGATTTCAAACTCCCAAAGATTTGTTACTTCAAGTCTATCCACATTTTAAACCCATGTGTTAGGATAGATGAAGCTCAATTGACAACCGAAAAAGGGCCAAAAGAGGTGAATTGACAAATTGTGTTTACGGAGTAAGGAGAAAGAAAGTATAAACAATATGGAGTATAGACAATATGACAAAAGGATTTATAGTGGTCCAACTCCCTTAATAAAGTTTACATCCACTACCTAAGCTCCTTAGGATTTTCCAAACAAATCCACTAATCCGTTCTTTCTTTTTGAAGGACAAAGATATAACCTTTACAACTCCATAGCTTTTCAAAGACTCAGCTAGAACCAAAAACCCTTTACAAATAAAAATAGAAGTAAACAAAGAAACCTCTAAGGCAGGGTGTTTTCAAATTAAGCTCACAAAACACAACTATTTACAACAGAAAGAAAATAAAAGTGAAAAAAAAAATCTCTTGTGTTGGATTGCTTGGATAATTGTTCTAACCCTTCTTCAAGTGTCTTGAACTTGTATTTATATGTTGGAATGCGTGAAGTCGTTTTTAGCCGTTAAGGATGTTTTCTGTGTAAAATTAACTGCCCAGGACAGAGGGTATCAGTACTCTTATAGGGAGTATCAGTACTACTTCTGTAATATTTAAATAAAACTAGTCGTTACTAGTTGTTGGTCCTGACGACATCGATACTATCCTTCATGGTATCGATACTATTATGTAAAGTAGTATCGGTACCCCTTTGGGTACCGATACCTATTTTGTATTTTGGAATTTAAGCAATCTGGTAGTATCGGTACTAACTTGAGAGTATCGATACTTCTCTTACCTTTGGTATCGGTACCACATGAACAGTATCGAAACTGTTCATATAGTATCGATACTGTAAAAACAGTATCAATACTTTATACGTGAAAAACTATTTTTGTGCTCAAATTCACTTTTAATGGACTTTGAATAATTTTTGAAAAATTTGAATAAATTCAATTCAAATCCAAAAATATTTCGCCTTAATTTGTTATATCAAAACATTATAAAGCGTGGTTCAACAATCTCCACCTTTTTTATATAACAAAACATTTGAAAAATTGTTTTTGGTAAAACTCCCCCTTAATAAAACATTTAATGAAAATGAGACATATTTTGGAAAATGTTAAAGCTCCCCTTTTGTCATTGAGAAAAGTTCCCCATTTATCATTGAGAAATTGAAACTTTCAAACTAGTGTTGGATTACTTGGATAGGTGTTATAACCCTTTTTCAAGTGTCTTGAACTTGTATTTATATGTTGGAATATGTTTGTGGATGTTTCTAGCTGTTGGGGATGTTTTCTCTGCAAAATAAAACTGCCCAAGACATAGGGTATTGCTACTCATATAGGGAGTATCGATACAACCTTTGTAATATTTAAATAAAACTAGTTGTTGGGCCTGACAGTATCGATAATACTATGTAAAATAGTATCGGTACCCCTTTGGGTATCGATACCTATTTTACATTCCGGAATTTGAGCAATCTAATAGTATTGGTACCACCTTTAGAGTATCGATACTTCCCTTACATTTGATATCGGTACCACATGAACAGTATTGGTATTGTTCATATATTATCGATATTGTAAGAACAGTATCGATACTTTGTACGTGAAAAACTATTTTTGTGCTCAAATTCACTTTTAATGTACTTTGAATTATTTTTGAAAACTTTGAATAAATTCAATTCAAGTACAAAAACACTTTGTCTTAATTTGTTATTTCAAAATATTATAAAACATGTTTCAACAATTCCCCCTTTTTGATATAACAAAATATTTGAAAAATTATTTTTGGCAAAACTCCCCCTTAATAAAACATTTAATGAAAAAGAGACATATTTTGGAAAATGTTAAAGCTCCCCCTTTATCATTGAGAAATTGAATTTTTCAAAACATATTTCTCCCCCTTTTTGTTATATAAAACATAATTCGATTTTAATGTTTAAAAATAACAATGGAGGGTAAATGGTAACTTTTATAATAAAAACATTTGAAAAATCAAAAACTCCCCCTAAATAAAAGCATTCCAAATGAAAAAAAAATTGACTTTAAAAGCTTGACACTTAAATAAAATTGAATTTTAACAATGAATAACAAACATATTAGTAGAAACTGAAATTCAATATATCCAAGTCTAATAAACTTTATACAACATCAATTGTTGAAATTAAGTGCATATGCATAAAGCTTTCAAAAATGTTATGCATTTAAAAATTTTGATAATAATTGTTAAAGAGATATCATTTGCATTTTAAACAAATGCATAAACTGTAATACCCCAAATATAAGGTCAGTGACTTTATTAAAAATATTTAAAATTGGAGGATTAATTTGAATAAATGATAAAGGATAATAAATGATTTAGAAATAGTGTTTAAGACCAATTAGTAACAATGGATGAGTAAAGAGGGCATTTTGGTCCTTTAAGGGGAAATGAATTTAAAATTCATTTTATTAGGGATTTAAGAAGGAAAACAGGGGAATGTTAAAACTAAACTAAGTCATCTATTCTTTTTCTTCTTCCATTGCTCACGTGCTCTCCCTATAGCCAAGGTAAGTTTTCTTTGAGTTAATTTATTCTTTAGTTTATGGACAAGTTTTGAAACATTAAGTGATATAGAGGCTTATGGAAAGTTCAAGGATGATTAAAACTAAGTGATTAGTGAAATATTTGAGATTGAAGGAAATGAGTTTTTGAATGATATGTTGGAATATGAGTTTTTATTTATGTTTACTAGTATATTTGACTTGTCAAAGAAGTAAATAAGAATTAGAAGCCTTTGATGTGATTAAAAACATGTTAGAAAAAGTGGTATGATTCTTTGCTTGAGATGTTCTTTGGAGATTTTAGATGTTATAAAAAGTTAAATTAAGGAAAGTTAGTTGAGATAAGTAAAGAAGAGCTTAATAGTATTGTTGGAGGTAAAAATAAGGGAATTTGACCAAATTTAGGTAAAATCGAGTTAAAAATGTAAAATCTGGGTAAGGGTATCGGTACTAGAAGAACAGTACCGATACTACAGATTTAAATTTGGGGAAATCAGATGAACAATATCGATATTGATGCAATTAGTATCGATACTGATGTGGGTATCAATACTATGAGGAAGGTATCGATCCCATGGATTCCAGAATGTAAAAATGGTATCGATACTATAAGAGAATATATGTACCATAGTAAAGGTGCCGATACTATTGAGTCTGGAAAATTAAAATAGGACAAATTTTGATAGAAATTGAATATAAAAGTACTTTTAAGTATTATTAAAAGTATAAATGTTAGAGAGTATACTAATATTGGTATGGTATGTGTACTTAATGGATGCTTGTGTAGATTGTAACTAAGCTCCAGAGTCAAGCAAGAAAAAGGGCATAGATAAAGTTATCGAATAACTGGACATCCTTAAAGAATACTAACGAGGCATACCAGGTGAGTGTATTTATTATGTACATTAAGATTTATAGATGCATGTTATTAAAGGCATATGTTGCATTTGTATATCAATACTATGTGTACTATCGACACTAAGTGTGTAACCCACGGAATTCATTATATGTTAATGAACGACTGTATCGACACTAAGTGTGTAACCCACGTAATTCATCATATATTGATGAACGACCGTATTGGCACTAAGTGTGTAACCACGGAATTCATAATGTGTTTATGAACGGCCATATCGGCACAAAGTGTGTAACTCACAGAATTCATAATGTGTTTATGAACGACCGTATCGACACTAAGTGTGCAACCCACAAAATTCATCATATATTGATAAACTACCGTATAGGCACTAAGTGTGCAACCCACAGAATTCATAATATGTTTATGAACGACCGTATCGGCACTATGTGTGCATCTCAAAGAAATTATAATGATTTGAAAATAATGAATTTGTATTTGATAGATATGATATAATGATGCATTGATCTCACCTCATTAGTATTCTTGCCTCAATAAGTAAATATTTAACGTGTGTTTATTTCACGCGTAAGTTTTAGCAAGAAGGGTAAATAATGCACCTAACATTGAAAATCGAGAGTCGCCTCATCAGTAACTGTACCACAACTATGTCTATTCTTTATATTATTAGTTGGCATGCAATAGAATTATGATAACGCTCTGAAAAGTATTTGACTTATAATGATGTAGAAATGATAAAATGCTTGACCAGTAAATTTGTGTTTATATACTAAAGATTAATGAACATTTTATTAGTATTAAATTAAAATGTTTTATGAAAATAAACAAAAAAAATTCAAAGGAGAAAATGCCTTAAAAGTAATGTGACATCTATATCTAGTATACAGAAAGGTATACGGGAAATCGGTGTTACATTTATTGGTATTAGAGCTACATGTTTAGTCGATTCTCGGTCAAAATCGAGTGTATTTTAATGTAAAAAGGGTGTTAAGGTTACTGATAGGGTATAGTTAGAATATGATCGATGTATCTCCTTACTAACTTAAGTATTATCCTTATGCATGTTATATTAGATGTCGGATTCTACGAATTTGAGAAGAGCGACTGAATGAGAGAATAGAGATAGATCGGGTAGTGAAAGCTATGAAGAGAATAGTGAACATCCGATTTCATCCGAGAATGCCAGCACATCACACATCAGAGTATACCCGTGCCAGAGTTTGGAGCTTTTATGCAAGCTCTCGATGCCATCTTGACACGATTCCAACCTTCTCCGCCTCCCCCTGCTCCTCCAGTACCACATATGTTAACCCTAAAAGAGTTAAAAAGTTTAGGAGCTCTTAAGTTATAGGGATTTGAAATAAGACGATCGAGTAGTGCATGATTACGAGGTTGAATACAACAAGCTTAGTCGTTATGATACTGAGGTAGTTCCTAATGATAAAGCCTGACGTGATTGGTTCATTGAGGGTCTAAGACCTAAGTTGAAAGAGATGATGTTGGCTTTAAACTTGTCTAGCTTGCAAGAAGTTATAAACTGAGCTAATGTTATTGAAAGAGCTCAAGAGGAGACTTTAGCAACGGAGCAAAATATGCAGACGAAAAAAAGAGTTGGAATGTCTTTAACTTCCCATCATGCTAAGAGAGGCAAGGGCTCAAGTTCTTGATATACTGAAAAAGATAGTTCTGCTGCAGCTTCTCAGAAAACTAAACAATCACAATTTGTCGCTTCTAGCTCGGGTAGAGCATATGGAGAAAGAACTAATCAATGTCAAACATATGGCAGATTTCACCGAGAGTGTGTAGATTGCTCTCTGGCTCTTGTTTTCATTGTAGAGAAACGGGTCACTATGCTCGAAATTGTCCACAGAGATCTGGAGATAGATTAGTGCAAACTGAGAGATCAGTAGCAGCACCTAGTAGGAGCAGAGGAATATCCAGCGGTCAATCTGAGTCTAGCCAGCGACAAGAGACTCGGGGAATGTCCCGAATTTATAACATTAAGACCAATGAGGATCGGGATGACCCAAAGATCATAACAGATACATTTTATCTTTTTTATGAGCCTATATTTGTTTTAGTCAACCCTGGTTCTACACACTCATATATTAGTACAAAGTTGATTACAGCTAGAGGAATTCCTTTAGAACCAATCTTTAGTGAGATGATAGCGGTAAACCCCATGGGCCATAGTGCGAGATTATCTCGGGTATGAAGGAAATGCCTGATAAAGATTCAAGGGGTTGTGTTCCCGGAAAACTTGATGGAGTTGCCCTTTGATGAGTTTGAAATCATTTTGGGCATAGATTGGTTGTCTCCACATCATGGATGTGTTGATTTTTGTAAGAAGCGATTATTCTTGAAGGATGTGGAAGGCTCCGAAATAGTAGTGATTGGCGAAAAAGCGAAATCCCCATCTAATGTGATATCGGCCATTACTGCAAAGAAAATGATGTCAAAGGGATGCATAGATTTTCTAGCTAATGTTATAGACACTCGAGTGTCGTAAGTGAGATTAAACGACATCCCAATAGTTAAGGAATTTTCAAAGGTTTTTCCAGAGGAATTACCGGGTTTACCTCTAGATCATGAGGTGGAATTCATAATTTAGGTTTATCCGGGTACCGAACTTGTTTCTATGGCTCCGTATCGAATGACTCCAACGAAGTTAAGAGAATTAAAAGCCTAATTGCAAGAGATACTCGATAAGGGATTTATCAGACCCAGTGTTTCTCCTTGGGGAGCACCTCTGCTATTTGTGAAAAAGAATGACGGGTCTATACGATTATTTATTGACTATCGTCAGTTAAATAAAGTAATGATAAAGAACAAGTATCCTCTTCCAAGGATTGATGATTTGTTTGATCAACTAAAAGATGCAACGATGTTCTCTAATATAGACCTGAGGTTGGGGTACCACCAATTAAATATCAAAGAGGATGATGTTTCAAAGACAACTTTTTGGACTCGGTACGAACACTACAAATTTGTGGTAATACCATTTGAATTGACTAATGCTTCTGCAACATTTATGGACTTTATAAACTGAATATTCCAACTTTACTTGGATCAATTCGTGGTGGAATTTATTGATGATATTTTGGTGTATTCCAAGTCAAGAGAGGAATATGATGCTCATCTTCGAGTGGTTCTTCAGGCACTTCGTGAAAAGAAGTTATATGCGAAATTGTCCAAATACGAATTTTGGTTAGCTAAGATTGCTTTCCTTGGTCATATAGTCTCTGCAAAAGGCATAAGAGTAGATCCCAAAAGAGTCAAGCTATAGTGGATTGGCAACCTCCAAAGAATATTTCTGAAGTTTAGAGTTTTTGGGGCTTGTTGATTATTATAGACGGTTTGTGAAGAACTTCTCAATGTTACCTTTGCCGCTAACTAAGTTGATACGGTAAGATATGCCTTTTGTTTGGACAGATAAATGCCAAGAAAGTTTTAAAATGCTAAAGAGAATAGTAACATAGACCTCAATGCTTATACAACCTGAGTCAGGTAAAGACTATGTCGTTTTCAGTGATACATCCCATAATTGATTGGGATGTGTGCTGATGCAAGAAGGGAAAGTTGTGGCTTATGCTTCAAGATAGCTAAAGAATCACAAGAGAAATTACCAGACACATGACTTGGAATTGGCAGTAGTTGTGTTTGCTTTGAAATTTTGGAGTCATTATCTATATGGTGAACGTTGTCATATTTATATGGATCACAAGAGTCTAAAGTACTTGCTGACTCAAAAAGAGATGAATTTGAGAACTCGAAGATGGATTAAGCTTTTAAAACATTATGATTTGATCATCTATTATCATCTAGGAAAAGCTAATGTGTAGTTGATGCACTTAGTTGAAAGACTTTTGCAGCTCTACGGGTTTTGGATGTGTGTATGTCTTTAAAAGAAGATGGAGATTTGATTGTTGAACTTAGGTTAAAGTCGATACTTTTGGATCGGGTAAAAGAGCGCAAGGTCATGATGAGAAATGATTGGCGAGAATGGCGCAAGTCGAAAAAGAAGAGGTCAAAGACTTTGAAATAAGGAACGATTGATGTTTATATTATAGTGGAAGACTTTGCATTCTCGATAATGATGAACTGAAGAAAGATATTATTTTGATGCACATTATAGTCCTTTGACAATGCATTCAGGCGGGAATAAGATATATCAGGATCTAAAAAGTCGTTATTGGTGGTTTGGCATGAAAAGTGTTATATCGGAGTTTGTTGCAAAATATTTGACATGTCAACCAGTGAAAGCTGAACATCAAGTGCCTTCCAGATTGCTACAACTGATATCCATACCTGAGTAGAAGTGGGAACAAGTTACAATAAATTTTGTTTCGGGACTACCTTTATTACCCGATAAAAAGGACACGATATGAGTAATTGTGGACAGATTGACAAAGACGGCTCATTTTATGCCAGTTCAAGTAGATTACTCGATGTATAAGTATACAGAGTTGTATATAAAAGAGATAGTTAGACTGCATGTTGTACCTATATCGATGGTATCCGATCGAGACCCAATGTTTACTTCAAGATTCTGGAAGTTTTTATATGAGGCATTGGGTACTCGATTGAACTTCAACATAACTTTCATCCATAGACAGATGGGCAGTCAGAACAAACTATTCAGATATTAGAGGATATGCTAAGGGCATGTGTGATTGAATTTAAAGTATCATGGGAAAGGTATTTGCCTTTAGCGAAATTTACTTATAACAATAATTACCAATTGAGTATTAAGATAAGATGACCTTGTATAAAGCTTTGTATGGGAGGAAGTGCAGAACCCCATTAACTTGGTTTGAACTAAAGGATTGAGACCTAGTTGGCCCGGAGTTTATGAAAGAAATAAGGAGAAAGTGAAAGTTATTCAGGACAATCTAAAAATAGCCTCCGATTGACAAAAGTCTTATGCTGATTTGAAATGAAAAGAAATTGAATTTCAAGTGGGAGACAAGGTATTTCTGAAGGTATCACCATGGAAGAAAGTATTGAGATTTGGGCGCAAAGGAAAGCTGAGTCCGAGATTCATTGGACCTTATGAGATTTTGAAAAGGGTCGAACCAGTAGCATATCAATTAGTTTTGCCTCCAGATATGGACAAGATCCATAGTGTTTTTCACTTGTCAATGCTTAGAAGGTACCGATCAGATCCATCTCATGTCATCACACCTGAAGAAATAGAAATTCGACCATATTTAACTTATGAGGAAGAACCAGTGCAGATCTTTGATAGAAAAACAAGGAATTGCTTAGCAAGAGAATTTCTTTAGTTAAAATGTTTTGGTTGAACCATAAGGTAGAAGAAGCTACTTGGGAAAGAGATTAGGACATGAGGAAGCAGTTTTCACACATCTTCGTTTCAAGTACTTCTTTAAATTCGAGGACAAATTTTCTTAAGGGGAGAGAAATCTAATACTCCAAATATCAGGTCAGTGACTTCTTTAAATTGAAAGATAAAGGATAAGAAATGATTTAGAAATAGTGTTTAAGACCAATTAGTAACAATGGATGAATAAAGAGAGCATATTGGTCCTCTAAGGGGAAATGAATTTAAATTTCATTTTATTTAGGATTTAAGAAGTGAAAAAGGAGAAAGTTAAAACTAAACTAAGTCATATTTTCTTCTTCCCGTGTTCACGTGCTCTCCCCATAGCCAAGGTAATTTTTTTTGAGTTAGTTTATTCTTTAGTTTATGGACAAGTTTTGAAACCTTAAGTGATATAGAGGCTTAAGGAAAGTTCAAAAATGATTAAAACTAAGTGATTAGTGAAATATTTGAGATTTAAGGAAAAGGGTTTTTCAATGATATGTTGGAATATGAGTTTTTATTGATGTTTACTAGAATGTATTTGACTTGTCAAAAAAGTAAATAAGAGATTAGAAGACTTGGATGTGATTAAAAATATGTTAGAAAAAGTGGTATGATTCTTGGTTTGAGATTTTCTTTAGAGATTTTAGATGTTATAAAAAGCTAAATTAAGGAAAGTTAGTTGGGATAAGTAAATAATAGTTTAATAGTATTTTTGGAGGTACAAATAAAGGAATTTGACCAAATTTGAGTAAAAATCGAGCTGAAAAATGGAAAATATGGGTAAAGATATCGGTACTGAAAGAACAATAATGATACTATAAGTTTAAATTTGGGGAAATCAAATGAACAATATCGATACTGATGCAATTAGTATCGATACTGATGTGGGTATCGATACTATGAGGAATGTATCGATACCATGGATTCCAGAATGCAGAAATGATATTGATACTGCAAGGGAATATCAGTACCATAGTATAGAAGTATCGATATCATAGTAGGAGTATCGATACTATTGAGTCTGAAAAATTAAAATAGGACAAATTTTGATAAAAATTGAATATAATAGTAATTTTAAGTATTATTAAAAGTATAAAGTTTAGAGAATATACTAGCATTAGTATGGTATGTGTACTTAATAGATACTTGTGTAAATTGTAACGAAGCTCCCAAGTCAAACAAGAAAAAGGGCAAAAATAAAGTTGTCGAATAACTAAACATCCTTAAAGCATACTAACGAGTCATACCATGTGAGTGCATTTATTATGAACATTAAGAGATATAGATGCATGTTGTTAAAGGCATATGTTGCATTTTTATATCAATACTATGTGTACTATCGGCACTAAGTGTGCGACCCACGAAACTCATCATATATTGATAAACGACAGTATCGCACTAAGTGTGCAACCCACGGAATTCATAATGTGTTTATGAACGATCGTATCGGCACTAAGTGTGGAACACATGAAATTCATCATATATTGATGAACTATCGTATAGGCACTAAGTGTGCAACCCACAGAACATAATATTTTTATGAACAACCGTATCGACACTACGTGTGCATCTCAAAGAAATTATAATGATTTGAAAATAATGAATTTGTATTTGATAGATATGATATAATGATGTATTGATCTCACCTCACTAGTATTCTTGCGTCACTAAGTAAATACTTAATGTGTGTTTATTTCACAAGTAGGTTTTAGCAAGCAGAGTAAGGAGTGCATCTGATATCGTAAATCGAGAGTCGCCTCATCAGTAACTGTCTATTTTTATATTATTAGTTGGCATGTAATAGAATTATGATAACACCCTGAGAAGTATTTGACTTATAATGATGTAAAAATGATAAAATGTTTGAGTAATAAATTTTTGTTTATATACTAAAGTTTAATGAACATTTTATTAGTATTAAATTAAAATGTTTTATGAAAAAACAAAATTTGTATATGGGAAATGAGTGTTACATAAATAATTAAATTTAGGTCAAAAATTAAAATTTGTAAAATTAAAGCATTGGAAAAATTGATAACAATTGTTCGAGAGATATCATTTGCATTTAAAACCAATTTTGGCCAAAATTGATTATAATGAACCAAAAAATTATGAAGAATCATTAAAGCATTAAAATGTTAATCATAATACACTTTTAAACATACATGAGATAGAAAACATAAAATGATTTAAAATCAAAAGCTCATGCATGCTTTAATCAAATGAGCAACCAATTAATCAAAACAAAAGCATTAAGCTTAGAGGTTACTCATTCTTTTTCAAGTTGGCTAAAGCATTTGAATATCTTCACTTTCATCACCATTGCACCCACACACTTACAAGAGACATTTAAGTAGATTTTGGTATCCAAATTGTTTTGAATCATTGGACATTAATTTCAATGCCCTTGTTCCCTAGGAACCCATACTTGTCTAATTTTAAAAGATTTTTTTCTTTATAGGACAAGTATGTTCCAAATGACCATTAAAATAACAATGTGAGCATTTTGTCATTCTTAAACATAATGAGTTGTTTTTAGAAATTAATTATTTTCCTTTTGCTAAGCTCTCAAGCTCAACTTTCAAATCAAAATTTTCTTTTTCAAAATCATTGATTTTGACTTTTGAAAGGTTTAAATCATTTTTCAATTATTCATTTTGTTTTTCAAAATCAAATCATTTTCAATTTTAAGTTTTGAAATTAATTTCTTATATTTGAAATTCATGTTCTCAAATTCCAAATACAACTCATCATAAGCAACTTGTAACTCATCAAAAGAATAAAAATCTAATTCATTTGAGTTAGAAGTTACCACTGAATCTTCTCCGATGGCCATGAGGCATAAGTTGACTACTTCATCTTCATCTTCATCACTCCAAGCTGCTACAAATGCCTTCTTTTTACTTGATCTCTTCTTCTTTAGGAGGGGACATTCATACTTGTCATGCCCCGTTCTTTGACATTCGAAGCACACCGATGACTCTTCTTTTTGCTAAATCAGGCTTCACTTCCTTGGAATTCATGATTCTCTTGAATCTTTTGAAATATTTGGCCATCTTTTCTTTTCATCATCGTCTTCATCCACCTCTTCATTTAAATCTTGATTGCTCTCACTGGTGGATTTGAAGGCAATCTCTACCTTCTTCTTCTTGTTCTTTTTTTTCGTCATCTTCTTCTTCCTTTACCATCAACTCATTAGTGAAAAGAGAACTGATAAGCTCATCAAGAGAGAGAGAGATTAGATTATTAGCCTCATTGATCATCGTCTTCTACGATTGCCAAGGCTTTGGAATAGAGTAGATCATCTTCTTCACAAGCTTCTTATTAGGGATTACTTCTCCAAATCCCTTGAGACTGTTGACAATCACAAAAAATCTATATGTCATAGCTTTGATGTCTTCATTCGGTTTTATCTTGAAATTTTCGTAGTTATGGTTGAGAAGACTTATCTTGGTTTCCCTCACTTCATCAGTTCCTTCATGAGAGACTTGAAGCTTGTCCCTTATCTCCCTGGCATTGGAACAAGAGGAGACTCTTTCATATTCATCTGAGCCTAATGCACAAAAGAGGATGTGCATAGTCTTAGCATTGAGTTGGAACTTTTTCTTCTCTCCATCACTCCAAACATCCATCTCGCCAGTTAGAATGAATTATCCTTTAACGATTGAGTTCCCAACTCCTAGATCGTTGGCTTGAATGAAATGCATCATCCAATTCTTCCAATTGGCATAATTTGCTCCATTGAAGTAAGGTAACTTGTTGAACGGTTGAGAGTCTTCAATGTAGTAAGAGCCGAATGTCGAAGCCATCTTCTTATCGGTTACGTCAGGAATCAATAGAGCTTCTTCTAGGATAGTCTCAAGGTGATTAAATATTCCAATGTGTCAAACTCTGATATCAATTGTTAGGATTGATGAAGCTCAATTGATGAAGTTCAACTCCCTTAATGAAATTTACATCCACTATCTAAGCTCCTCACTTAGGATTTTCCAACAAATCCACTAATGTGTTCTTTCTTTTTGAAGGACAAAGAGATAACATTTACAACTCCCTAGCTTTTCAAAGGCTCGGCTAAAACCAAAACCCCTTTACAAATTAAAATAGAAGTAAATAAAGAAACGTCTATAAGGTAGGGTGTTTATAAATTAAGCTCACAAAAAACAACTATTTAAAAGAGAGGAAATAAAAAGTGAAAAAGTTTTTCTCTTGCGTTAGATTACAAGAGGGTTCACTCAGTCATATGGGATTGATTATCAAGAAACATTTGCTCTAGTTGCAAAACTCAATAGTGTCTGTATCTTGTTGTCTCTTGCTCCAAATTTGAATTGGTCACTTCATCATTTTGATGTTAAAAATGTTTTTCCAAATGGAACTTTGAAGAAGAAAATTTATATTGTCACGGGCCTAAAGTTTTGACAAGCGGGTCTGTGCGGCTTTAGATTCTTTCTCTTGTTGATGTGGTGCTTAAGCCAGCTTTCACCACGTCTATCTGAGAAACCAACTCACTGAGCGACAAACAAACCCACAAGGATTAACAAAGATGCGTAAGCAAACACACTTGAAGCTATAAAAGCCACCAAGGTTAAACAACTTTGTGGAAATGTAAACAATGTTGGGGCTATTAAGTCACAAAGAGAAGCAACAAGAACAAAGGCTTAAGAACAAACGAGAAACAAAGCTTGAAAAGCTAAATGTCATGGAAACAAAACTAAGAAGCTTGGAAACAAGAAACAAAGCGAAAAGAGAATTGTAGAGTAAATGTTTAAATTATATTACCCTATGAAATAATATAAAGAATGAATTGAATGATTACAAGTGATGAGGGGAGGCTCTAATCTATAATTGAAATCCCTTATACCCAACGGTCTAGATTGAATTACATCGACTAATTATCCCTCCAAGTTAAGTATTTATCTTCTTAAATGAAGAGATAATTATCCCTTCTAGAATCTTTCAAGGAACGAGCCAAGTCTCGTGGTCATAGCAGACTCAATATCTGTACGACAATTCTATGGATATCCGCACACATTTCTGGGTCAGAACTCCATGAGCCTCGACAATTGTCCCTACCAAACCTTTTTACACCCTCATCACTTTTTTCTCAGATGCCCTCAAACTTGATCCTTCACAAAATTATCATTCTCTAAGAACTGGGCCAAATTAGCTTGCCCTGTCAAGCCCAAGTCTACATAAAGAACCTCTTATACGGGCGCTTCTAAGCACAAGTCAGAACTCATTATGCCTTAGTTGCGCCACTCGAACAAATTTGGAATTTATCTCTTTGAACACCTCTCGATGACTCGGCTTGATGCGATCCCCCCATATGAATTGCTCGTCTTGGCTTTTGTCACCATGTAAAATCACAATCTATCACGTCTTCTCAAACATCTCGTCTGTATGAACATTTTTCCCACTCCTCTAGATTTGCCTCGACACGGACCCCCTTCATCCTTTGGCAAAGGCTCCAACCTTTAGCCTTCACACTAATAGTTAGGTCTAACTCGACCTTTACTTATCAAACAATGCAAATTAGACTTAAAACACTTAGAAAATGTTTGAAATATACCTACCTCGATTTGTCTTTGGTTGGCATTTACTCTAAAATATGTCAACCCTTCTTTCTTCATGAAGTCTGACACCCTCTACATCGATCTTTCTTCATTGAAGTTTGTTGCACCACTATGCATCGGCCCTTTTCACTGCAAAGTCGGATGCCCCTTCTCGTCTCCTTGTCAAGTGGCTAGAGTTTCGATTAGCAGATTTGTGCGGCCTTAGACATTTTCTCTTATTGAAGTGACACCTAAATCATCCTTAACCATGTCTATGTGACAAACAAACCTACTAAGGTTAACAAAGATGCGGAAGCAAACACACTCGAGGCTATAAAAGCTACTAAGTTTGAACAACTATGTGGAAACATAACAACTATCAGGGTTATCTAGCCACAAAAAAGAGGCAACAAGCATAAAGACTTAAGAACAAACAAGAAAAAAAGCTTGAAAAACTAAGTGTCACAGAAACAAAGCTAAGAAGCTTGGAAACAAGAAACAGAGTGACAATAGAGAAAGTAAAGAAAATACCTAAGTTGTATTACTCTATGAATGAATGGAAAAAATGAATCGAATGATTACAAGTGAGAAGGGGAGGCTCCTATTTATAGTTGAGCTCCCCTAGATCCAACGGTCTAGATTGAATTACATCAATGATTGAGATTGAAATGAACTCATATCAGAATCTTATCTAAGAATTCAAATTCAAACCAAATATTATCTCTCTAATTTAAATATTTATCTCCTTAAATGAAGAGATAATTATCCCTTCTAGAATATTCTAAGGAACGGGCCAAGTCTGGTGGTCTTAGGCAGGCCCAATACTATGTACTATTCTTCTACAAATATCTATACATATGTTTTGATCCAAACTCCACAAGCCTTGAAATTGCCCCCACTGAACCTTGTAACACCCTCGTCACTTTTCTCTCGGATGCCCTCGGACTTGATTCTTCACGGAATTAGTATTCTCCAAGAACGAGACCAAATTAGCTTGCCTTGTCAAGCACAAGTCTGCGCACAAGTCACGGGCCCAAATCTGCCAGACATGACAATATGAAGAAACCACCTGGTTTATGTTTGAATTATAATTCCAGATAGGTTTGATAACTTCCCATATCCTTATATGACCTTAAACAATCACCACGTGCTTGGTTCGAGAGGTTTACCAAAGTCATTATAAAATGCAGCTATTTTCAGTGCCAAAGTAACCATACTTTGTTTGTTAAAACAACTTTAGGAAACAAGAAGGCTATTTTAATAGTCTATGTTGATGATATAATACTCACCGGTGATGATTCTCTTGAAATTTTGAGGCTAAAGGATTTATTGGCAAATGAGTTTGAAACTAAGGACCTTGATTCATTAAGATATTTCCTTGGTATGGAAGTGGCAAGAACAAGCAGTGGAATTGTGATTAATCAAAGTATGTTTTGGACTTGTTATCTGAAACTGGTATGATGGCTGTAAGCCTGTTGAGACACCTATGGAGTACAACTTAAAGTTTAGAACCGATGGTGGTAAACCTGCGATTGACAAGGGATACTATCAACGATTGGTAGGTAAGCTTATTTATCTATCTTTTACAAGGCCATGCATTGCATTCTCGATTAGTATTGTAATCCAATTTATGAGTGATCCTAAAGAGGAACATCTAGAAGCAGTAATTAGGATTTTACGGTACCTAAAAATGGCACATGGTCATGGAATATTTTTTGGAAAAATATCGAGCACAAAAGTGGAGGTATATACGAATGTAAGTTGGGTTGGTGAACTTACATCCAGGAGGTCTATGAGTGAGTATTGTGCTCGAGTTTGGGGTAATTTAGTGACATATAGTAAAAAATTGAATGTGGTTTCAAAGAGCAGTCAAAAGGATGAGTTTTGAGCCTTGGTACAAGGTTTTTATTGAAGGAATTTGGATACAAAGGTTATTAGCATAATTGGATTGAATAATAGCACCAATTTTGACCTCGACTGTGATAATCAATCAACAATTAGTATCGCTAAAAATTTGGTTCATCGTGATAGGACAAAACATGTAGAGATAGATCACCATTTCATTTCTGAGAAGGTTACTAATGGGACAGTTAAACTCAACTATGTTTCAACTCATCAACAACTGGCTGATGTACTCACCAAGACACTTCTAATAACCACCTTTGATGAGCTCACATCTAAGTTGGGACTCTACAGTGTATACTCACCAGCTTGAGGGGGAGTGTAGATTATAGATCCTAAATAATAGTTAGTTAGCTTAAAATTTAATTTTAATCTATTAGTCTTATCTCAAATCTGGTTTACAAAGTTTTACTTAGGATTTTTCTCGTAGTTCTATAAGTTAGGGATCTCTTCATTTGTAAATAAGTGAAATTTAAAAATAAAAATATTCAAGAAAGTTTTATGTATTCTCTAAAACTTACACATACTTCAAAAATGCATACTACCTGTTTTTTCAGGAGGCCACTCAAAGAATCGAGCGCATATATATTGGATTGCTCATGCTGGAATGGATGTTGCACTATAGATCTACAAGAACAAAGTAGTTATAAGACCTTTTAGGTAAAAGGGGTGAGAAAGAAAAATTGAAATTGTTCTTTGTATCAATTCCTTGTGTTGGTATTTGATCATTAATTGGACCGTGAACAAATGTGAAAAGAAATGAAATTCTTACTTTATTGCTCTAAACATAAATTACAGTTTATAAAGAATGACTACTCTAAATTAGGAAATGATTCCTAAGATCATGGAATTAGATTAGTGACTATTTACATAAGGCAAACTCCTATAATTAAGAAAAATATATTGTCCATTGATTTTAGGAAATCCAACACTCTCCCTCAAGCTGGTGTATAGATGTTCATCGAACCTAACTTGCTAGTGAGATCTTCAAACATGTTCTTGTTTAGGCTCTTGGTAAACAAGTCTGCAATTTGTTGTTTAGTTGGTAGGTAGGTTATGCATACTTCCCCATATCTGATCTTCTCTTTGATAAAATGGTAATCTATTTCTACATGTTTGGTACAATCATAGTGAACGGATTGTATGATATGCTCACTATTGCCTAATTGTCACAGTACAATTTCATAGGTCTGGTGTGAGGCATTTTTAATTCCCTTATTAGTCGTTGTATCCAAATTCGCTCGCATATACCATGTGACACAGCTCGATATTCAGCTTCAGCAATACTGCGAGCTACAACATATTGTTTTTTACTTCTCCATGTCACAAGGTTACCCCACACGTAGCTGCAGTAACTGCTTGTAGACCGTCTATCATTCATCAAACCTGCCCAATCAACATATGTGTAGATGTCTATATATTGGTTATTTGTTTTCTTGAAGTATAGGCCTTTACTCGGGGTTCCCTTCAAGTATCTCAACACCCTATGAACAGCCTCTAGATGTTTCTCCCTTGGGTTATGCATATATTGGCTGATAACACTCACACTGAAAGCAATGTCAGGACGAGCGTGGGATATATATAAGTTTTCCCACAAGTCATTGATATCTCCCCCTATATACTTCTTCTTCATCTTCATTATTTCCAAGTTTCAGATTGAAATCCATCGGGGTCTCTGCAGGTCTGCAACCTAACATGCCAATATCCTTCAGTAAATCTATGACATATTTTCGTTGAGATATAGAGATACTTGTTCAAGACCTGGCTACTTCAATTCCAATGAAGTATTTTAGATTTCTCAAGTCCTTAAGCTCAAATTCAGTGCTAAGGAACTCTTTTAGGCATTCAATTTCATTCGAATCATCTCTTATTAGAATGATATCGTCAACATAGACTATAAGGATGGAGCATTTACCTTCCTTTGAATGTTTGCATAACATGGTATGGTCAGCCTATCCTTGGGTAT
Source organism: Hibiscus syriacus (assembly GCF_006381635.1). NCBI lineage: Eukaryota > Viridiplantae > Streptophyta > Magnoliopsida > Malvales > Malvaceae > Hibiscus > Hibiscus syriacus. Next base: position 2,924,601 of record NW_024063088.1, read on the forward strand.
ATGCCCTACTGGTCATATACTTGGTAAATCGACTAAACTAGGCTCTTGGGGACTATTTCAACCCATATAGTGATTTCTTTAACCTGTATACCCGACCTTTTTCTTCTTCGAATCCTGGTGGAAAGTCCATATACACTTCCTCGGCCAATTCACCATTTAGGAAGGCGTTTTACCATCCAACTGAGTCAAAGGCCAATCAAGATTTGCAGCAAATGACAAAGAACCCGAATAGTATTAAGTTTGGCAACAGGTGCAAAGGTTTCATCATAGTCGAGCCCATATGTCTGAGTGAATCCTTTTGCCACAAGTCGAGCCTTGTGCCTGTTAATATTTCCATCAGTTTTGAATTTGGTGGTGAAAATCCATTTGCAGCTTACTGTTTTTTCCCATTAGGCAAATCCAAGATTTCTCATGTTCCATTGTTTTTTAGAGCATTCATTTCCTCCATTACAATATTTTTTCATTTGGGTGATTCAAGAGCTTCCTTCACATCCCTTGGAGTTTTTACATGGTCAATAGTTTTTACATGGTCAATATTTGTGTCGAAACGGGTTTTTTCCTTAAAAGCGATATTTTGAAAACCGTATCATTTTTAATTTCTTTTAGTTTTTTTAATTAAAAAGTAATGTTATTTAGAAAACATCTCATTTCGAAAATTAAGAAATTCATTTACTATAAAAAAAACAGTTCGAAGAGTCGCCACCAATATTTGAGTAGGGTGTGATTGAGGAACCAAACATGTTGTCATTTTAAATAAAAATTAATTTTAATTAAAACAACGAATTGAGATCTGCATTACTAGAAAATGAGTTCAGAGTCAATTACGCGTGGGGAAGGATTAGCACCGCCACAATGCCCTAAATCGATACCTAGTCAATTAATTAATATCTTTGCAATGAAATTTACAAATTCGAATTTTATTTTATTTTTGATCCCCAATAAAACAATAACATACAAATTTTACAATATTCAAAAGCACCCAAATAGATTAAATTAAAATTACCCAACCTTTAGAAAGATAAAGAATATTTGATTATTTAAAAATATCGAGACCAGATCTTAAATGAAGTATAACAATCTTTTCTCGACAAATTTAAATAGCTGAACATTTCTTTTTCTTTTAATTCCCAAATTTTAAAGTGATGAATCAATTTTTAGGTGTTACTAATGGGATATACTTCTAATTTAAAATCGTCAAAAGCAGATATCTAATACGTTAAGACAACCCACTTAAAACAATTTTAAATTAAAAGGTACTACCCTTAATCCAATTATATAATAATGTCGAGTTATGAAAGTGAGGCTATCATGCAAATCATACAACAATGATGTCCTACAAAAATTAATTAAGCAAACATTATGATTAAAAGTATCATGCAATGTGACATTTTAATACAAAAATTCCATAAATAATTTTTATAACTATAAATTATAAACTATATATATTAATATGTAATGTACAAATGTGACTTAAACATACCAAATAAAAACATAACATCTCAAATTACAAATTTTAGAAAATAATTGTACTTATTAAAATAAAAACTAAATAATATTAATCCAAACTTTACTATTTTAAATACAAACAAAATAATAATTGAAATGGACATGAATATTACACTATAATACACAATGAAACGAAATAAAACAGATCACCATCCTAGAGAACTAAAATTAAATGTGTAAAAAATGCAAATACCAAATTGAAAACATATAAACCTTTATCTGATAACTAAAAAGTAACATCCAGAGAATTAGAGATCTAATGTCTAAATAACAGAAAATAAATAAATCAACTTTTCGGATTAAAATTAAAAGTGCATAAAATGAAAAGACTAAATTAAAAGCATAAAAAACTCGAATTGAAGACTAAACTAAATTATGTGATTAAAGCTAAGGGGCACGAGAGTAAATTACCCTAAATTTAAGATATAAATACCTAATTATAAACTAAACCTAACCTAAACTTACTACTCTCTTGATCTCTTCAGCCTTTTCACCACTCTCTCAACTCTCCCTCTTTCACTTGTTCAGTCAAGAACACCAAAGCCCCAAAAACATTTTAACAATCGAATTGCAGTTTCCAATCTAATGTTGAAACTTTAGTTATTTTGCAAACAACCCACCAGCTAACTCAAATCCCAATCTTCGTTTTTTTTAAATACTTTCTTATTATTCTATTATTCAAAGTCTAAAAACAGAAGAATCAGAAAACTAGAATCCCAGGCCGATCCAGCAACAAAGTGAGCTTAAATCAAAACTTTCTTTTACACTTATTCTTTTATTTTAAAATCCCGACCTAAAAACTAAACTATGATATTATTATACAAGATTCCGAAAGAAACCCAACGCTCCACCCCTAGACTCCGGTGACTCAAACAAATTCGGTAAGCATCTAACTCCTATTTCGTTTTAATGCTTGCATTTCATTTTAAGCACACACAAAAACACTATAAAATAAAGAATTGAAGAATACCGAAAAAATGGCTTCTTTCATATTAATCCTTAGAACAAAAAAAGTGAAGCAAAGCTTACTTGATTACATTGCCAATTATTGTTTACAGAGAGCCTGGAGACCAAAAGACCAACCCCATTTACAAATTTTTTATTCTTTCTCTTGGTTGATGAAATCCCTTATGGTGGTATTTTTTTGCTTCTCTGTGTTTTTCCCTTTTAGATCCTTGCATGCATCATTTATAATAATTTTGTTGGTGGATTTTCCACTAATTCAGGCAATGGTAAGTCACGATATAATTTCTGGAATTTTATTTGTTTTAGTGGATTTTGTGTTTTTGGGTGCTATTTGACGTAAGGACTGACGATGGTTGATCGACGATGGCTTGAGACATTCGGCAGTGAAGAGACATTCACTGTTCTGTTGCGGCGACGTGTATGGTGGACTGGGATGATTGGCGACGCTGGCTTAGATTGATAAGGGATTGTTAGAAAAATCTTAATCTAAAATGAACCGATTTAGGTCACGGGTCGAATCTACTGTTAGGTCAATGTACTTGGGTTGTTGTATAGGTTGTTTATCTGGGCTCCTGATCTGCTGGGTTTTGATGTAATGTGGGCATGCAAACATTGTAACCAAAATTATTTTTAATAATAATAATAATAATAATAATAATAAATATAATAATATAATATTTTTTTAAGCCCGATCAAAAACAGGTGTCTACAATTTGTCACAAAGTTTTTGTATGACTTGGACATATTCCATAAGAAACAAACTGAGAGATAAGTTGTTGGGTGTAGGTCTTTACACCTTTTCGAATAGCAATTGGGAGATCAGTATATGGAGAATCAAGAGTTACCTCTATTGTAGAACAGTCTACAGTTGTAGATGAATTTGGCACTGCTATGTCAATTTCAGGAGAGTAATGACGCCTTGAATAAACCCATAGTTTAGGAACACATAGTTACTGAGTTTCAGGAGCAAGCTGTGGAGCAAACTGTTGATGTTTATGTATACTAGGATCATCATTGTACTGCTGGGAAGAGGGCTGTTGTGAGGGGATTATGAGGATGCCATTTGTATGAAAATTTTGTGGCAGATTAGGATCGAGTAGTGGAGTAATAAGGAGGGTATTGAGTTTCTCATCTTCATTTAGAATCTCCCACTGAAGATGAGTTGCTGAAAAATATGGTTATGTTTCAAAGAAGGTTACACCTCGAGAAACAAATGCACGATGCAAAGTAGTTAAGTAACATTTGTACCCTTTTTGCGTAGGGGAGTAGCCAATAAAAACACAAGTATGAGCACGACAGTCAAGTTTAGATAGGTTGGGTTGATGGCTATGGACAAAGGCTTTGCACCCGAATAATTTAACCAGTAAGGTAGGAAGATGAAAAAGAGGGAAAGTTTTTTAAGGGTATTTAGAGGTGTTTGAAATTTAAGGACTTTGGATGGCATTCGGTTGATTAGGTAGCATGCGGTAAGAACAACCTCTCCCCATAGGTATTTTGGTATATTTGTGGTAAACGTTAGGGATCGAGCAACATTTAATAGGTGTCGATTTTTCCTTTCAAAAATTATATTTTGTTGTGGTGTGTCTGGACAGGAGCTTTGGTGTATGATGCCTTGTTATGCAAAGTAAGGACTTAAAATCGAGTTGAAGTACTCTCTTCCATTATCGGTGCGGAGCGTTTGTATGGTGAAATTGAATTGGGTTCTAATCATTGAATGAAAATTTTGGAATACTGTGGGTGTTTCGAACTTTTCTTTGAGGAGATAAACCCAACAAACTCTAGTATGGTAATCAATAAATGTTATAAACCATCTAGCCCCCGTAATATTTTTCACTCGACTAACCCCCCATAGATCAATGTGTATTAAGGAGAAAGATTTGGATTGGATGTAAGGTTTTAATGTGTAAGGAACACGAATATGTTTTGAAAGTTGGCAAATTTCACACTTTAGGGAATTTGGATTTTTATTTCGAAATAACAGTGGAAGTAAATACTTCATGTACAAGAAGTTTGGATGTCCTAACCTTTGGTGCCACAGCGTAATTATGTCCTTATGTGAAACATATAACACCAAACTTCCTTTCTTATTGTCTTTATTCCATATGTAGAGTCAATCATCAACCTTAGCAGTGCCAATCATCTTCCGCGATTTTTGTTCTTGTACAACACAACCACGATCAAAAAATTCAACAAGAGAAGCATTATCCTCAATTAGTTTACTAACTGACAGTAAATTGCAGGATAAATTTGGGACATGTAAGATTTTGTCAAGAGAGAGTTTTTCAGTGAGTTGAACTTCCCCAGTTCTAACAATATGCGAGTATGAACCATCAGCTATTCGGATACGAGATTGATTGTGACAGGGGATGTAGCTGTGGAATAGGGATGAGTTACTATCATGTGGTCGGAGGCACCTAAATCCATGATCCAAGCTGATTGATTAGTTGAATCTGAAGTATCAGTTCTGAAGTTATTCAACTCGAGTTGTTCGATAATCTGATCAATCGACATAGATGGTAAATGTCATGAATCTTTGTTCTCCCTTGTCAGCTCAAATCACTTCGGTCATATCTAAAAACACAAGTAACTAAGATGCAAAGGATTTCTGAATACCCTTGTGATTACTTAGTGCCTCCGAAAAATGTTTGAATACAATATGGACATGATAAATAACGTTCTGAATAACGGATGATTCTGTCAGCCAATGAACTCTTCAGATAGTGATTCTAACTTTTGGCATTCTATCGGTATATTAAAAATCCCTATTTTTATGTCCGATAAGAATATTCAGTACCTCCGAACCATATTTGTAACCTCTAGTGTGTTATCTGATCATATGAATGTTTTATGTGATTTCTACTCGAATTTTGTTTTGATTTTTTCTCTGATTTCTGATATCTCCGTTACATAAGGAAAATGTTTTATTCGGAGCACTCTGGGATCTGGTATGAAGACTCTGGCAGATTCAGTCACTGTTGGTAATTCTTTATATAGGTTCAGCACCGACTGGTAATTCCTTATGGACTTAAGGCGACCCTTTGGTAGGCTCTACGGCCCTGAGATTTTTCTTAGGTAAGCCTCCGTGGCCCCAAGAATTATCTTGGGTAGGCTCTCAATCACCAAGGTAATCCCTTAGGTTTTCCAGTTTTAGGGAACTATACATAGCGTTCGGTTTGAGGAAGATTCGGAGTTTTTAAATTAAAAACTCCTATAATGTTTCAATGATTGTGATCTTTATTGATTTTAAAAAAATAATTGTTTTAAATGTTCTGCGGGAACACACTAGATAATCTATCATAATCTCCTAAACTTAGTCATCGAAAATATTTTCATCTGAACAGAAAGCTTATTGTCTATTACTACCTGAGATATCAATAGGACCTCAACATAGCCTAAAAATCTATAGATGTCTGAACCATTAAGGAAACATATGATTATCGGTTATCTGCATGACCTGTAGCATCATCTGGTAGTATTGTATTACTGAGCTTCCTAAAGCTCATTCTATTACTCATCTTTTCAGGTTATAAGAATCGTACCAGTGCATCTATCGTCATCATTAAGGGAGTTCTTCTGGTGTTACTTGCAAAGTATGGTACATATGATTAGGGGGCATGTAGGTTGTATTTTATTTTTATATCTGAGTCTGAAAACTGTTTTATTAAGGAATACTGATAAATTTTACTTTTGTACTTACAAATGATTTTTTATGATTTTACATGTTTTAATAAAAGTTTTAAATTTTATGTTATTTTGGCCCTAATGTGACACCTCAGATCGGATCGAGTCACCTGCATCAATCTGAGGGTGTTACATTTGGTCTCTTTCTGAATTTTTGTGCTTTCAGGGTATCCATGGAGTTTGAAGCATTTTTCTCTCATATGACCAGTGCGATTGCATTGGCTACACCAAGGTTGTTCTATTGTTCGACTTTAACCTGCATCACTCCTCTTTTGGAATTGAGGACCCCTAAATACAAGGGTTGAGGTTTCAATAGGACAATGTCCAGTGGTAGTCACTGGTTTTGGGTCTATATTATCTCACATCATAACTTGACGACAATTTTTCTCTCTTCTAACTTCTGCAAAAGCTTTACCAATGGTAAGAAGAGGAGTCCTGCCTACAATCTATCCACGAACTTCATCTAAATCCCGATTCAGTCCTGTAAGGAAATCATAGAGTTTTTCGTTATTGAGATGTGTTCTAAATTTGGATTGTTCCAAGCCTTCATCCTAGTCTGCTTCATAGTACATGTCGAGTTCCTGCCACAAGATCTTCAAGTTGTTACAATAATGAGTTACCTCAAGCGTCCCTTGTAGAATATCTTTCAGTTTTAATTTGATCTCAAATACTTAGGAAACATTTCCCAGATCATAATAGTTTTCCTTTACTGCATCCCACATTTCTTTTGCAGTCTTGAATAGGAGATAGGTCCGACTTATGTAGGGTCTGTGATGGTTGGCTGAGGAATTTCTCCATTGATATATCCTAATTTCCCATGGCCTTGAATAACCATTAGAATTGAATGAGATCGTTGTAGGAAATTTCTTCATCTAAACTATGGTTGGTGATTATAAGAGAGGAACTCATGTCACCAAGAAGGATTAATTGATTTATGTTTTGGGTAACATGTGAGGTTTCAGATTCGAAAAGATTTTCTGGTTGTTCTGCCATAGGAAGAAAATAACACAAGAACAATTTCTAGAGGAAAAGCAGAATAGGATCAAATGAGTCCTACAGCTCTGGTGTAATGAACAAATGTGATAAGAAATGAAGTTCTTACTTTATTGCTCTAAACGTAAATTACAATTTATAAGAAAAAACTACTCTAAGTTAGGAAATGATTCTAAGATAAGGGAATTAGATTAGTGACTATTTACATAAGGCAAACTCCTAGAATTAAGAAAAAAAGATATCATCCCTTAATTCTAGGAATTCCAACAGATCGGTACATAAAATTTACCTATAGACTACATCAGAGTCAGCTAAGTGGCACTTGGGGTTCATATATGCTTCCACCACTTGCAAATACTTATCTGTTTGCGAAATCTGAATTTCACCTATTGATAATTCAAAAAAGCTAAATGTGTCAATTTGAGCAAGATTTAATCTTTTCATGTCAAGATAAAGTTTAATAACACTCAACCAACATCCTTCTAAACAATAATCTCAATATCAGGCTACTTATATTAAGACCTCTCCAAATACAAGGACATCTATAGTAGCTCGACTAATTCTCTTCACAGATGTCATCTCACAATTTGATAGACATTTTTATATGATTCCATTACTGTTTACAATAAGTTATTTCTTTTTAGCTTAACCATTTTTTTAAGGAACCTTAACTTGATAAACTTTGGAAAACAATATCTAAATAGAACCAAATGCACAAGCTAGTAATATCCTAAAAGTAATATCCTAAAATGTAAAGGAAGCATGTTACTTCATTCACCATTCATGTTCACTTCGCTAGACAATGTGGTGTTGTTGCACTTGACTTGACCTTGTCTCTTTAGATTATTTTTCTTCCTTGCAAAAGAAAGTCCTTCTGACACAATTTTTTGAAGAATATGATTATCCCCAATCGATTTAACAATCTGGCATGCTGACTCTTGGATGAGCAAGGAATATGTATATCGTTTTTAATAACCATTTTTCAAAAAAAACAAAACAACCCACAAATATATTAGAAGCATTGTGATATTGAAACATACCAGACCAAGACCATGAACACCCTGAGAGTAATCACTGCCAAGAAAAAGGGCCAAAGAAATCTGAAAGTCCCAATATCATGAGTTTCCAATCTTAGTGCAATTTATTGTTAGATGCTTGAAGAAAAGATGTAAATTACCAAAGAGTTTCTTCCAAATCCAATTTTCTGCTCTATATCATCCATTTCATAACAAACAACATGACCTACTTCACCTAATTCAAATTATAAAAAGGGTTAGAAAGAATGATAATTCTATAAAACAACTAAAAGGACACAAAATAGCCAAACACTTACCAAGGCAAAATGTCTGTGTACACTGTCCTGGCACCAAAAATGAAGATATCTGAATCAGAAGACAAACACCCATCCTGATAATAGTAAAGTAATTTAATGACCGGTGTGCCTATGCAAACTTTGATTATTGTAGTATTCCAATCGTATTCACTAAGGGGGCAAAAAAAAGAACTACTTACACATAAGGATTCTAAGTTTAGTAATGCGCACTGTGCTTCAGCTTCTTCGATACTGATTTCAAATAAAATAAAATAAGAGAGAATGAAGATTCAGTGTTCAGTACATTATCAAAATATATCAAACAATAAAAAATATTGGAAATTACAGGGAATTCCAAATGCTGATCCAAGGTATTTTGCTTCTTTGATCATCCATGAGAATTCAGATCCCATATTCCTTTTAAGAGAAGATAACTTCAGAGAATTTGCCCCATCCTGAGTAGCCTGCCCTAACAACAACTCAAATGCATGAAAGAAAATCTTCCCAAGAAACTGTAGCAACAGGAGAGTTCAGACTTCAGAGGATAAATATCAAATACAGTGAAATTTAGCATACCTGATTCAACACCTCAGTTCCTGAGTTTAACCACCGCCTATATGTAGCTAATTTGATGGAAGGAATTGAACCATCTACCGGATGCAGAAACAAAGTATCAAACCATTACCATACAACTACAACTAAAGAATGAAAACACTACGCACATTTTTGTTTTTATTTTGGATAAGTAACTGACTTCATTAACCAAGAAAGTGGCTAAAATCCTGAAGATACAATTTTCTCATAAAATACACTGTAATTTAACACAATCAAATCAAACTTCGAAGAGTTCAATCCCCAAGCATTACAAAAGTTCTAATAGAAAGAACCAGAAAGCATGTTTTTCAATCCAACTGTACACAATTCAATGTTGTCTCCAACTTTGAAAAGAAACCCATATTTTATCTTACTAAAACTAACGAGTGAAGAGCAGAAGGAACTCACCGATGACAAAAATAAGGCAGCAATTCAAGAAAATGAGAGCCCCGATGCGGTGAAAGAGACCCATGAGATAAAGCTTGTTCTTCATGGGGCAGTGAGATTTGTTAACATTTTGAAGCTGAACCATCCAACAAGACAGATCTATGCATCTCCTTTTGTTCTGGAGATGAAGAAGAGCAACGTTTTCTTGTAAGATTCCAAAACATCCCACAAATTCTTTACCCCCATTTTCCTTCTTGCTTTTCTCTCTCCCAGTTCGGGAATTCGAAATTTAAAAGCCTGAGAAAAGCGCCAGATATATACGTACTCATGGGCCGGGTTATAAACTCGCCCGAAATCAGACCCGTTTAGCATCAGGCTTGGGCAAAGGTTTTGAGTCCAAGACCTGCAATGATTGAAAGTGCTGATGAACGGAATCTCATTATTAATTTTCCTGATTTTGGAATAATCTATCTGATTTATTAATTAATTAATTTGTATTGGATATTACAGATTCGATAACAAACCTCCTAACTCAATTTGCTCTATTCACAAACGTCAGAAATTGAACTCTGACCTTACTTAAAAAATCTAGTGTCTCATCCCACTAGACCAACTAATTGTTGATTCATTATTCTATTTTCGTAGTATATATTGTATACGTATTTGTATCTTAATTTTTTTTATTTTAAACTGATATTTGGTTTTTTTAAAAAAAAATCAGAATCTTAACTATTAATTAGATTGTTAATGCAGAATTCATTGTTCAAAAAATAATAATGTTATTAATTTTTATAATGTTGGGTGCATTTTCTTTAATTGAAATTATCATATCATGAATGACATCATCTCTTAGGTACATCTAGCATTAATGGATTTGGTTATAAAATTATGTATGTTGTCTTTTAGGGTATCCATTGTTCTACTATAAATATGCAATTTTGTGAAGGCATTTGAAAAGTTTGTGTAAGAGTAAATTCCTCTAAAAATATATATATAATAAATGAGTTCCTTCAAGTAAGAAAGAATTAGAAAGTGATAAATTGCATGTATATATATATCAATTATGGGTGTTTATCGAGCAAGTCAATCGCGAGCTAAGCAAAATTTGATTCGTGTTCATTAAAAAAAAATTGTTGTTCAATTAGACTCATTTTCCGTTAAGCTCGATAAAATTTTGCTCAACTCGTGCTCGTTAAAAAAAATTATTATTCGACTCAACTTAACTCATTGCTTGTTAAGCTCACTAGAATTTTTATCTTATTTTGTAATTATATGTAAAATCTAGTAAATTAATAATTTAATATATTTATTGTTGTTTATTAGAAAATAATAAATTATTAATAATTATTAATTAATAATTTAGCATCTTTCTTTTTTTATTATCAAATTAATAATTAATAATTAGACTTTTTTAATGAAATAAATTTTTAAAGTAACTAGTAAAAAAAGTTAACAAACTGTTCACGAACTTATCGAATTGAGTTGGACTTTGTTTGACTCAAATCATTAAGGTCTTGAGTCGAGTTTGAGTTCGAGTCAAGTGTTGACCGAGTTTTGATTGAGTTGAATTCAAGTAACTCACGAGTTGTTCAACTCATTAAGCACTCCTAATATCAATCATCACTAAATATGTCATACATTTTTATATTATACATGTATGCATATTAAACATGATTTCATTACCATACAATCATATCACCAACATTTATAAAATGTATTCTTATCGAATTAGTCAAGACTTACGAATTTTACATTTAAATATAGTTAGGAAATATCATAAATTATTTCCATCAATACACGCATCTAATCATATTTCAAACAATTATAAGGTTCGTTTGCTAGTCCTTACGCATTGTATAATAAGTTAGTATATAAAACGATGTTTAAAAATTGTTTGAAATATAATTATATGTGTGCATTGGTGCGAATAACTTGCGATATTTCCTAACTATATTTAGGTGTAAAATTCATGATTCTCGATTAATTTTATAAAAATACTTTATATAAGTGTTGATAATATGAATATATGATAATAAAATCATGTTTAGTATGTGTATGTTAGACTATTAATATGTGTATGGTTCTGGTATGTATGCATTCACGTGTATGTGCTTCAAACAGGTGGTTAGTTTGTTACCAAGGCTGTTAAGCAGTTAGAGTGAATTTGTTGAGCCGTTATTAAGCTATTGTACATTTATAAATTGCTGCTCATGTTGATAATAAGAGATATACTTTTCCTGTGTAAACTTCTATCCTCTCAGCTTCTCATTAGTGTACATGCATGATATAAAAGTGTATGATATCTTTAGTGATGGTTGATGCACATATGAAATTAAAAACATATTGACTTTGTTAATGCGATTATATGAATATGAATAATTTATTTTTGTGTTTATATATCATATGTATAATATTTTTTTAATATTTAACAATTTATTATTTTATAACTACGAAATTAAAAGTTAACATTTGGTTACCTAATTGAAAAAAATTATTAAAAGCAATTCCATTACCTGTTAACATTTGATGGCTTAATTAAGACCAAATTAAAAGTTCAATTATCTAATTGGCAATTTTTTTAATTTAGTGGTCAAAATAGCATAGAGACAATAGTTTAATGACCTTATGTTATTTTACTCAAAAAGTTCATAACTACGTAACCTTGGCTAGTTTTGATTTGACCGTCAGTTCGTCACCTACAAGCCTTTATACGTCAAATGACTAATTCACCCTCAATATTATTATCTATCATTGATTTATTTAGGTTTTCCCGTAATTGAATTATTTAAACGAAAAAAATTAGAAAATATAATAAAAAGAATTATTACACCTACTAAAATGTAAAATATGCACGAATCAAATTATTTCAGTGATAAATAAATTATTGTCATTTATCGAGGTCCTGAGTTTGAACACCATAAATATCAAGAATATGAGTATTCAATATTAAATAATTAAAAGTTATCTTCAAACAAATGTTAGATTATACTTACCCATATTAATAAAAAAAATATAAGAGACCTACATCTCACCAAAAAAATTGCACAGTTGATTAAATATTTCTTTATTATCAATTATAAAATTCATAAAACAAGTAGAATAGAAATATATAACCCACCATTATAAGGACGACTAGGCACTTTAATTCATTTAAACAAGACAATTTCTTTATTCTTTCAATCCTATTATTGTGATTATTATATTTTTCTCTCTAGAACATAAATATTAGATTATATATATATATATATATATATATATTGCAGCCGTCTTTCGGGTGGGCTTGGAATTGGGTTTCGACTTAAATAAAAACATTAGAGTCGCCACCGATCATTTAAAAAAATATTTAGACTAATCAGACACCATCTTACTTGATCTACGTTTTACCATAAATGTGTCAGGTTCGAGAGTCGGTTACAGTCATGGAAGGATTAGCACCCTTGTACTGCTCTTTCGTTACCAATTAATTTCTCGATTATCTTAATAGCGAAAATTGAAATTTAAATTAAATTTAAAAAAACCCGATTCAAATTACTTACATTTGATTGGTTGAAGTTCCTTAAAAAAGGTCAAAAAAGAATGTTATATTGTAAAAATAAATAAATAAATATGAAAAAAAAAAAGATATTGTTAAGAGATTAAAGGCCATTCGGGTTCATATTATAGCCTTGTTCTTTTTCATCATTATGATTTATTTAATCTATAGAAAGAAATACTGAGATCCAACTTTCAATACAACTTGGCTTACTTCTTGTCTTAAATGATATAGCATATGATCGTAACAACTCCAAAAGCTATATAATATAAATGCATCTCATCTCTTTATTCAAAGCTCATCGTTTCACCATCATCACGAGTTGTTCCAGTAGAGTTTATGTAAAGATATATTGGCTGATTGAGATTCATCCATTGAAGATACCTTAGCTCAGCAACAATAAGCTCGGTCACCGCAGGCACAAGCGACATGCCAATGTAAACAATTTTCCCGTGAAGAAACAATAAAGGTAAGTATGGCAGAGGGCTTTTTGGCCTATGTTCATTGTACGACACTGATCTTTCCACTTGAGCAGGAGTAACCATGAGCTTAGGAGAGTCAAACAAATCCAAATACGGTGGCGTATCGGGATTAACCGGACGATTAAGAATTATCTTGGGGGAAGAAGCAGCAACAGAAGCGAGCTTCGAGAGAAATAGATCCTTAGGGTTTAACAGAGGAATGGGCAATTTAGCAGCGTTTTGGAAGCGAAAGCGCGACAACAATTGAGCTTCATGGTCTTTGGCCTACGAACAGATTGAGAATGAATTGAATGAGGGATTGCGTAAGCCATTGCCGCATACAAGAAACTCGAGATGATTTTCTTATAGGGATTGAATCCACCTCTATATATTTTTCTAGCTGAATTTGTTGAAAATAAGAAATTCTTTACTTGTGGTTCCTCTTTAACGAAGACGGTGCTCAAAGGTTAAATAGAAGGCTTATCAACTATTAATTCAGTTTTATTCCCCCTTATCCCCTTGATTTTTGGTGGCATGTGGGTTTAGTGGAGTAGGTGGGTTGATTTGTTGTTCTTTTCATGGCTTTGTTGGCCAAGTACGTGGAATGGAACGCGGTTTGGAACGTGGGGTTTGAACACGAGGCGTTTAACAGATTTCACTCCTTGCAGTACACGTCCAAATATGATAGACTCTATGTTTAAAGGGAAGCTGCGATCTTTCAAGTAATCAGCAAGCGTTTGATCTCCCTAAAATTTCCAAACAAGCCACTTGCCACCCTTGATGAACTGTGAATTGTTTTGATCAGCAACAAAACTTCGTAGAAACTCAGCACATGTCTTAGGGGATGCTCTTGAGAGCCTGTAATTAAACCATTCTTCATAATCTCCAAATTCTTCAGCTCTTTGCACACCAAATTTAACCTTTTTGAGAATAACCTTTTGTTTAAAACTATCATCATTGATCAGCGTTGTTTTAGCTTTTCCACTTTTTGGAAATCTTTCTTTAGGTGAAACATTCTTGGGAACAATCACACCAGAATAAACAATACCAAATGAACCTTCCCCCAACTTATCTCCAACCAGGAAATCAGTCCTCTTTAAGCTCGTCCTACCAATCAAGTTGTCGATTCCTAGTTGAAGATGAGCAAGAAGGTACGCATCAATGGCACCTACAAGAACATCGACCCTTGAAGTCAAGTAAATCCATGTGAGCCCTGCAAAATAATTGTAATATATAAATTAATAATAATAATAATAATAATAGGGTTTGACTGAACAAAAGACAACCAATTTTTGCCTAGTTTTCTTTTTTGTTTTGAGACTTGATAGTGTTTGATTTGGAGGACGACATGATGTGACACTAAGTCAATCCATTGGGCACAATATCTTTCTTCGTGAAGTTGAAACCGTGGGTAACTCATTCTTTGTGAAGTTGAGTTGAACTGTAAAATCCTGAGCACAATATCCTTCGTCGTGAAGTTGAAATCGTGGATCTCTTGAGCGCGATAACCCTCGTTGTGACGTTGAAACTGAGTTCAAAGTATTGGGAAGTAGCTCCTGGATTATCTTCTAGCCCAATATACTTTGTTGTTAAGATGAAATTTGACACGAATGAAACAGGTTTTTCATTGTTGTTTCATAGATGACTCATTCGTCATGAAGTTGGGTCAATTTGTTGGGTACGATATCCTTCATTGTGAAGTCAAAATCGTAGGTAAATAGTAAAGTGTCTCTTTGTTACCAATCTTGGTCTGCCTTGGTCTTCTTCTCGATTTAAAGACTTGCGTGTGAAAATTTGAACGAAAAATAGTTCCTTGTTAATGCAACGCAGTTGATACGCCCTGAGCTAAATGGAATCGAACTCGAAAGTCTTCATTGACAAATAACCCTTCTTGCCTTGAGTTATGTTTTACTAAGCTAAGAGATTACCCCAAATCTTCCTGTTGACTTAAATACCTTGGTTTAAACTTCAACCGGAAAGTAGTTCCTCGCTGCTACCATGTGGTTGATATGTCATCGAGCTGAATGGAATCGAACTCAACAGTTTTTTGTTGACTGATAGTCCTTCTCGCCTTGAGTTATACTATAAATTTGATATGCCCTTCAGCTGAATGTAATCAAACTCGAGGGTTTGTTGACATATAACCCTTCTCGCCTTGAGTTATGTTGTAAATTTGGTATTCGATTGAGCTGAATGTAATCGAACTTGAAGGTATTTGTTAACATATAACCCTTTTCGCCTTGATCTATATTGTAATATGTTGGGAGATAACCCCCTATTGTTGCAAATGACTCATTTGTTGTGAAACTGAGTCAATACAATTGGGCACGATATCATTCGTCGTGAAGTTGAAATCATGGATGGCTCT
This sequence comes from Hibiscus syriacus, assembly GCF_006381635.1. Taxonomy (NCBI): domain Eukaryota; kingdom Viridiplantae; phylum Streptophyta; class Magnoliopsida; order Malvales; family Malvaceae; genus Hibiscus; species Hibiscus syriacus. The sequence continues at coordinate 2,940,401 of NW_024063088.1, forward strand.
TTCGATGTGAAGTTGAGCTTTGAATTGGATATCCTTCGTTGTGAAGTTGAAATCCAATCTTGTGTAAGTTGTGTTGTTTCGAGTCCAATATCCTTCGCTGTGAAGTTAAAATTGACTCTGAATAAAACTTGAGAGTTGTTTCTTGACAGATAGCTTTCTCGGCTTAAGTTGTGCTGTAAACTTCCTCTAAATGCAGGATACCCCCCTTCGCGGGTCTAAGCATATCATAGTTCTTCAGATGACTCCCCTTCACGGGAAAGCCAAGTGGTAAATTCTGTCAGCCGGATATCATCCATCGTAGAGTTGAAATCTGGCTTGAAAACGTTAACTGGAAACTAGCCACTCGTCGTTGAGTTAAGCTAAATTAGATCTGTTCTGAGTTGGCTCTTGAACCCGTCTGAAGTTGATTCTAAGATATGTCAATCTTTCAATATGTCAAATTGGTTTAGTTGTAGCTCCTCGTGTTAACTTTCTAAAAATGCTACTTTTAAGGCCTTTTTCACTTAAGTTATTGTTTGTTTAAAAGCTCATTTTAGTCATTTTAGGATCATGTAGTTACATATAATTGCATTTGTGGTGGTATTGTTGTTTTATCTCTTAAATGTGTTGTATGAGAGAAAGGTGCAGTTGTTTGTGGTGTGCAGGAAATAGCAAGCAAAAGGTATCTTTGGGAAGAAATGTCGTGGCATCACACGTTGCTGAAGTAGATTAAAATGCCTTGGCATATCTGGCGTAGAAAACGACAAAAAGATATTTTTGTATGAGGATAGCTGGCTCTGCACTTGAAATGATGGTTGTAACCGCCTGATGAGGGACCACTGCCACCTAGAGGATAAGAAGGTTCACACACAATGAGTGACTCTAGGGGTATGAGGGGTATTTTGCATCCAACAACCTCATCATTACCCCTAGATATTTTTATTATATATTACACCTTACAAGGGAGAGAGAGACACGCAATACAGTAGAGCAAAGAGGAATTTTTAGCTTTATTTTCTTTTTCATCATTTCTCTTTCTTCTTCCTTGAGTGGTGTTCCTCCATTGATAAAGCTCTAAGGAGTGGCGAGCTAGGCGTTCAAGATGAGCTAGCGAGCTAAGGATTTTCATGGGGCCGAGGAGACCTCCAGTGGCGCGCGTCGAAGGCTTTTTCTCACTTCCCTTTTCTGCTATTTTTTTTATTATTTCTTGGATTGTTGGAACGAATATTTTCATGGCTTATTCTATGGATGATTCGAACCCCACCATGACTTAACCTTATTTGGTGGGGTTATTTTTATGGATGTTTAAACTTTATTTTAATGGTGGATTTATGTTTATCTTTGTTATTTGCTTGCTTTGCTTATGTATGCTTCATCATCTAAGCTTGTAAGAGGCATGAGAGTGTCCATTTCTTAGATGAAGGTTAGGTGTTCGATAGAAACCTAGCTAAAAATACTTGTAGTATTCGAGAGAAATACAAGACAAGATCCTCATAAGCAATGTGATATAGTATTTCAGCAAGCTTTGAACCGACCTAGGAATATTATATCATAATCCCTTAGTACTCGAGAGAGACTAAGCAGGATTTCAACGACTAAAAAGGGTAGTTTTTATCAATAGTGTCAATAGTGTAGACTGGCATAGCTGAGAGTGAGAGCAGATGTCGTGGCATTCTATTTTGTTAAGGTTCTTTTGACTAGAGATAACGGGAGCACTTTCAGTAAACCTTGTCGAGCAAGTGGAGTTTAGATAGATTAAATCTTCTTGAGAGATAAGTTTAGCATCCTTAAATCAATCCCCTACCATTTATTCCAGTGGCAGTTTGTCATATGAGGATTATCAACTTATCATTTATTTTCTATTTATTTACTATTTTTACCATTTTTCATTGCCTTGACATTTCATCATTTTCAATATTAAACATATGCTCTTGCCACTACATTTCCATTTGCTACACCATCAGACCATTAATCCATATCCACCAAAATACACTCTCCATTACTGTGACATTGTACATATTAACACTAACTATACATAGATAGAGTAGTGTTTTGCTTTGGTTAGACTTTTTTAATTTCAACCAATCCATGTGGATACAATACTCACTCATTACTTTATTACTTGAGCGATTGTGTATACTTGCACATTATTTGGGCATAATTTTATAGTACTCATAACACGCAACAAGTTTTTGGCACCGTTGCCGGGGATTGGCAGCCTGAAGTTAATTAGTTTTACCAGAGCATTTTATTTTTGCATTATTATTTTTGTATAGTTTACTTTATATTTTTGTTTTATTATTTTTCAGGTTTATTTAATGTATGCCTAGAAGAAATTCTGAAGAGTCATTGGAACTGATAGAACCTGAGATTGAAAGGCTCTTTAGACAAATGAGACATGCTCAACATGCTCAATGAAATATGTATCAAATTGGAAACCAAGGCATTGGTCAAGATGACAGAAATTCGAATGCCGCAGAATTAGAAAATGTTGAACCCACTGGTAGGTCGTGCGTTATTCGTGATCATTTAAATCTGATGTTGGATGACTTGAATCCTGGAATTGTGGCACCCGAAATTCAAGCTGCATATTTCGAGCTTAAACTAGTCATGTTCAACATGTTGAATTCTATTGGGCAGTTTGGGGGTATGCCAACTCAAGATGCCATGCAACATATTCAAAAATTTCTAGAAGTTTATGATTCTTTCCGCCAAGAAGGAGTGCATGAGGATATTCTAAAATTAAAGCTATTTTCGTATTCATTGCTTGACCGAGCAAGGGTTTGGTTGAGTGGTGTACTATATGGTTCGATGGAATCGTGGGCAGATCTTTGCAAGAGTTTCTTATTGCGGTACAACCTACCGAACATGAATACTCAGCTAAGGAATGACATAACATCTTTTCTCCAGGGTGACGATGAATCCATGTATGAGTGCTGGGATCGTTACAAGATCTTCTTTCCAGAAGTGTTCAAATCATGGTTTTCATGATTGGGCTCAAGTAGTTATGTTCTATAATGGAGTCAATACACCCACGAGGATGTTACTGGATGCCTCGACAAATCGGACATTACTGGATTAATCACATGCGGAGGCGTTTGCTATCTTGGACAGAATTGCTAATAATGATTATCAGTTTCCTTCCTCAAGACTTGGGAGTGGGAGGAAAGCACCTGGAGCATTTGAGTTAGATACCAAGGATTCGGTGTCTGCTCAACTCTCAGCTATCACTAACATTCTGAAAAACTTACAATGTTCTATTGATGTGAAGGAAGTTAAAACAACTAGCTTGGCATATCTGTTATACCAAGGCAATCATCATGAGAGTGAATGCCCGACCAACCATGAGTCCATCAACTTTGTAGGTAATTTCAATCGAGGCAACAACAATCTTTACTCTAACACTTATAATGTTGGATGGCGTCAGCATCCCAATTTTTCATGGGGAAATCAAAGAGCCCACAATGCTAATCAGTCTACTCGGCAGCAGAATCACAATGAGCCTCAAGGTTACCAGAATGTTATACCATGGCATAATTCCAATAAAGGAGCTTCATCAACAAGCATAAGTTCATTGGAAGCTATAATTCAAGAGTTCGTATCTACTACGAAGACAATGCTGCAAGACCATTATACTTCAATTAAGAATCAAAAAGCTTTACTTCATAGTCAAGGCACCTTACTTCAAAGACATAGCTCATCTCTGAGAGCTTTGGAAGGTCAAGTTGTTCAAATTGCTATGGCATTGCAAGAGTGCCAGCAAGGACATTTTCCAAGTGACACTGAAGTCACTAAAGCGCATGGAAAAGAGCATTGCAATATGTTAAATCTTAGGAGTGGAACATAAATCAATCAATAAGTCAAGGCTAGTGGGACATAACATGAAGACTCTACTCCCACTACTGACAATGGTGAAGCTGAATTACATGATGACATTATTTCTGAGAAGGACAATGAGGAGGGTTCTACTACTGATTCTACTAAGGCACTAGATTCTGATGCCAAGGCAAAAGTAAATCCTATTCATGTAGTTAAAGAAGCTAGACCCCCACCACCCTTCCCGCAAAGATTGAAGAAGCATAATGATGAAGTTCAGTTCAAGAAGTTTGTGGACATTCTTGATCAGCTCCATATCAACACACCTCTTTTGGAAGCTATTGAACAGATGTCGACGTATACCAAATTTCTGAAGGAAATCTGTACCAAGAAGAGAAAAGTAGAGACTTATGAGACTGTTACCATGGCAACAGAATATTGTTCTTCATTAAGTAAGTTGTCGCCAAAGCAAAATGATTTGGGCAGCTTCATAATTCCTTGTTCGATAGGAGTTAATTTCGTTGGAAAAGAACTGTGTGATCTTGGTTCAAGTGTCAACTTAATGTCGAAATTTATATTCTTGAAGCTTGGTATAAGAGATGCAAGAACCATCTCGGTTATTTTACAACTTACCGATATATCCCATGTTAAACCTGAAGGGAAAGTCGAGGATGTCATAGTAAGGGTGGATAAGTTTGTGTTTCCAATCGACTTATTAATTCTAGACTGCGAAGTTGATGTCAAGGCACCTATCATTCTGGGAAAACCTTTCCTAGCCACTGGACATATTTTGATAGACTGTGAAAAAGGTGAACACACCATGAGAGTGGTTGATCAGTGTATGACCGTCAATGTGTTTCGAACTCTCCAGTATGTTGATGACACTGAAGAATGCTAAGGCATTTCTGAATTGAACTCAATGATTGAAGAAGAGCTTTGCTAGAATAATTTCATTCAGCTAGCAGAGAAAGAATATTGGGTGGATGATGAAAGCTTAGTGGAGTACGACAACTTCCCAATTTTGGAGGAGCAATCTAGCTTACTACAAGCTAGATCAGGTATGAATTTTGATGAATTTAATCCTCCTAAGCCTTTATTATTGCATGCACTTACTCTAGAGCTTAAGACTTTGCTAGGGCATATTAAATACGTTTACTTGGGTAGCAATGAAACTTTACTGGTGATTATTTCCGCTAACCTTACTGCTAACCAAGAGCAAAGTTTGTTAAGTGTGTTGATACAACATAAGAAAGTAATTGGTTGGACTATGGCCGACTTGAAAGGAATTAGTCTCACGATCTGCATGCACAAGATTATGCTTGAAGATTGCCACGATAATTTAATAGAAGTATAACAAAGACTCAACCCTGTTATGAAGAATGTGGTTATGAAAGAAGTTCTGAAATGGCTAGAAGTTGGAGTGATCTACCCTATCTCAAATAGCTCATAAGAGAGCCCTGTACAATTTTTCCAAAGAAATGAGGCACGACGGTGGTTACTAATGAGGATAATGAGCTATTACCCACTCGCACTGTTACCGGATGGAGGATATCCATGGACTATCATAAACTCAACAAAGCTACAAAGAAGAACCATTTTCCTCTACCTTTTATCGACCAAATATTGGATCGATTGGCCGGAAAAATATTCTATTGCTTTTTGGATGGGTACTCGGGGTACAATCAAATTGTCATCGCACCATAGGACCAATAAACGACTACATTTACTTGTCCCTAGGCATTTTTGCCTTTAGGAGGATGCCTTTTGGACTCTGTAATGCCCCGACAACGTTTCAGCGCTGTATGCAAGCTATATTTTTAGACATGGTTGAGGATTTTCTGGAGATATTCATAGATTACTTTTTTGTATCTGGAGACAATTTTGATTTATTCCTCGATAATTTGGCTAAAGTTCTCAAAAGATGCGAGGAGGCTTATTTGGTCTTAAATTGGGAAAAATGTCACTTCATAGTGACTGAAGGCATTGTGTTAGGCCACAAAATATCTCACAAGGGTATCGAGGTAAACAAGGTGAAGATTGAAGTAATTGAAAAGTTGCCACCACCAACTTCAGTCAAGGGCATAAGACGTTTTCTTGGACATGCTGGATTTTATAGAAGATTTATCAAAGACTTCTCCAAATTTGTAAGCCTTTGTGCACATTGCTTTAACAAAATCAACCCTTTGTGTTTGACGAGTTATACGTTGGCGCATTCATCGAGCTGAAACAACGATTGATCTCGGCACCTATTGTAGTTCTTCCCGATTAGACATCACCATTTGAGCTTATGTGTGATGCAAGCGATTATGTAGTAGGAGCTGTTTTGGGGCAACGTCGAGTTAAACTTTTTCATGTTATTTATTACTCTAGCCGCACATTTAATGAAGCACAATTGAACTACACTACCACTGAGAAAGAATTACTTGTCGTGGTATTTTCTTTTGATAAATTTAGATCATACCTAATAGGCAAAAAAGTTATTGTTCACACTGATCATTCGTCTATAAAATACTTAGTGAACAAAAAGGATGTAAAGCCTAGACTTATTAGGTGGATCTTACTTTTGCAAGAATTCGACTTAGAGGTGGTAGATAGGAAATGTACTGAAAATCAAGTTGTTGATCACTTATCTAGGCTAGAGAACAATTCCGAATGCCATGACATCATAGATATTCAAGAGGAATTTCCTGATGAGAAAATTTTATATGCCAACCGTGGTACGCTGACCTTGTTAATTTTCTTATTAGTAGAATATTGCCTTTTGATTTAGACAGTCAGGCTAAAAAGAAGTTCAAGCATGATGCAATGAACTATTTTTGGGATGAGTCATATATGTTCAAGCATTGTGTCAATCAGCTCATTAGACGATGTGTACCTGAAGAGGAATAACGCGACATTCTATACCATTGTCATTCAGCCCCAAGTAGAGGCCATTTTGGTAGAGCAAGGACTATTGCTAAGGTCCTGCAATCAGACTTTTATTGGCCAACTCTGTTTAGAGATGCTCAAGCATTTTATAAATCTTGTGATCGATGGCAACGGACTGGAAACATATCCAGACGCCAAGAAATGCCACTGCAAAATATTTTGGAAATAGAGTTGTTTGATGTGTGGGGTATCGATTTCATGGGACTATTCCCATCTTCTGGAGGAGATCTATATATCTTGCTTACTGTGAATTATGTATCAAAGTAGGTGGAATCAATAGCAATATTAAGGAATGACTCTAAAACTGTACTCAAATTTTTGCATAAGTATATTTTTACTCGGTTTGGAGTACCTCATGCTATCATTAGTGATGAAGGAACCCACTTTAATAACAAGTTGATTACCAAGGCATTGAGGAGATATGGAGTTCGATATAAGATTGCAACGGTATATCATCCGTAGACGAATGGCCGAGCTGAGATATCCACTCGAGATATTAAGCAGATTTTAGAGTAAGTGGTGAACCGAAAGCGGAAGGATTGGTCGCCAAAGTTAGATGAAGCACTTTAGGCATATAGAATAACATTCAAAACTCCTTTGGGGATATCACTATTCAAGCTAGTGTGTGGGAAGGCTTGTCATCTCCCGGTTGAGCTTGAACATAAGGTGTATTGGGCCATTAAGTGATGAATTTTGATATTCAACTAGCTAGGGAGTAGAGATTATTAGAACTTAATGAAATGGAAGAGTTTAGAGCACAATACAAGGAGAAAACCAAGAAGTGGCATGACCAGAAACTGATGCCATAGTATTTTTATGTGGGCCAATAAGTATTACTTTATAACTCTAGACTTAAACTATTTCCTAGAAAGCTCAAATCTTGATGGTTAGGGCCATTTGAGGTGAATTATGTCTATCCCATTGAGTTGTTGACATCAAGAATATAGATGAGATGATCTTCAAAGTCAATGGCTAGCATCTAAAAGCCTATAATGGAGTTCCACCACCGCACAACAAAGCAGCTTTGTATCTGCATGATGTTGAAGAGTGCCCAGCTGAGAACCAATTTTCGATGCCACGACATTGAATTTGTGACTTTGCATAAATAAAAATTTAATCTTTCCTTTATTTTTATTTTTATTTTATTTTATAGATAATTTTTTATTTGATTTGTAGGGACCATAGTGTTGTAAGCCGTATAAGGATCGATTACCAAATGGAGGAAAGGACAAGCAATTAATTGGGGGAAATATTCTTTTTGATTTATTTCTTTTTCTTTGATTTTATTTCTGATTTTTACTTCTCTCTCTCCACTGTTTTGTCCAATCACCATCATTACTTTTTTAGGTTATTTTTCCTTCCCCAGACACCCATTAACCCCCACCTACTCATTTATTTTAACCGTCCTATCACCAATTTCCCTCTCATTTTTAACTTTTTCTTTTTCTCTTTCATTTTAACTTTTTCTTTTCCTATCTCATTTCTTCATATTCTTCCTTCATTTTCCCCATAGTTGAAAATCCTTCAAGCTTTCAAAGCTCTCAAAGTTTATTCCTTTTTCATTTTTCTTGCTTCAAAAATACTGTAAAAAAATGGTGCGTACAAGACCAACCGCAGCCGAAGCTTCCACTTTGCAGTAGTTCGAGAATGATGAAGCCAAGGCACGGTTTCAAAATTTCAAGAACAAAAAACTCTTCTTTGAGTTGGGTTTTATTTTTTACCGATGAAGTCGACGATGGCTTTGGACTGGACATGATGGATAATGTTACTCCAGTATCTCTAAGCTGAACATCTCTAAGCTGAACCAACACTCCATTTTCGTCCGAGGTAAGCACATTCATTTTACACCATCCACGATTAATAGATATTTTCTTTTGCAGGATGTTGAGGATGTTAGAGTATGCCCAAAGACCAATCATATGGTGATTGTAATAATACTTTTATTTACCGATTTTATTGAATAAAGGCATTGCCGCTATTATTTTCAGTTATATATATGTGTTTAACATAAACTGAAAGATAATAAAGTCCATATAATGACATAATTGTTATTATTAAAAGATCCCTAATCAAGTATTATTATGGGCATGGACAATAATAATACGCTTAAGACTAACATGTTATTGATTGATGACAACGAGTTGTCATTGACATAGAGATGTCAGAATTGATACATGATTATATTGTTAGAGAACAATGTATTGGATTGACCCACCATGAGCATATGTCTTGGATTATTATGTGACAGTCATAACATTGCTCATGGTGATGACTATATGTATGATCCTCAGACTTGAGATATATACTATCCCAACATATATTGTTGTATGTTTTGATGCAGCTAAACAAGCTCCGTAACTGGTTGCTCTATATAGACTGTTATTGAATATATCTCAATATATGTAGTGGGTGTGTATGATTAAGATAGGATATGTCCTTCCTACATAATAGGAAATATATCATAGGCCACTTGATTGAGTAAGACTAGAAACGCATGGCCATGCTCGAATAAGTTGATATGAGATATCATAAACTATTCGTTAATTAAAGTCTACTCTAGAAATCAAGAAACAATAGATGGGTTATACAAGTGTGACTATTCCAAGACTTGTGCCTATTCTAGATATAAAGGACATAAGGATATAATACATAAAAGAGTTAATCACCAAGATGATATGTCGAATCATATTTTCTTGTAACTTAGGTGACAATGATATATTGCTTGATGTCACTCATTATATGTAATATTAGAATTGTTCTAATAATTACTTCTAATGTTACAAGAACCTATAGGGTCACACCCTAAGATTGAAACGATAAAAGATGTACAATTTGTTGTACGTTACTAAAATATATCTAGAGTTAATTAAGTATAGAATTTAATAATCCTTTTATATCCAAGTTACCCTAATCATATCAGGGATTTTATTATTTTAAATTAATTAAATCTATATTTAATTAATTGAAATTAAATATTCGGGATTATTAAAATATATACTTAATTAACTCTAGATATATTTAATCACCTGTTGCACCTGCTGAGGAAACACCCAGTCCCGTTCCTGAGCCCGATCCATCTTCTATACCACATAGTGGCCGATGCACCAAAACCTTTGTTGGATGCATCAATATTGCACGTTATTACTCTAGTTCTTCAGAGTCCAGCCCAACATCACTACGTAAGCACACCAGATGAGGAGCTGGCAGTAGCTCCAAGGCAAAACCACCATACAAACCATGAGGTACCTTACTTGCATTCATTTGTATTTACTTTTCATTTCATTGCATGGCATATAGTTTTTTATTTAGTATAGCTCTCTTTAAGCATTGATGAAAATGTTTCTCTTAAGTTTGGGGGAGGTAGTGTTCTCGGTAGAGCATATACATGATAGCACTAGCGTAGTATTATGCCATGCCATCAGTAAATAATAGAACAGTTAGATAGAATGATTTAAGGATACCCGATGATGATGAACTTGTTAGGCTATAAATTGAATATAAATGACTATTGAGAATGATAGAACTCACTCTAGGGCTTGATGATTTGTGAAATATTTTTGCACAATTTGTATGTTCTCTATACTTATGAAATTTAGAAAATATTTATGAAGAAACTTTAGTTAGTTTTTGCATTGAAATATAGTATTGTGCATAAAAGATAAATAAAAAATAACTCCCTTATATATAAGATTGTGAATAAATGCTTAAGCATAGCTGTAGAGGGACACTCCTCTTTGTCGTGGCATTGCCTGGAACTCTCTTTAATAAATGGAAGCCTCGCATATATGAATGAATGAAAATAGTCACGGGATGACTCTACTCAACTAGCTCGGGATGGAAGGTATGCTCCCTTTCACCTAGAGTGTGGTAGAGTAGGTGTGATGATCTGACTCCCTTCGTAGCAGCATTTAAAAAAGTTCAGTAAAAAGGGAGTAAAAATGTGCTTAATGAATGAGTAAATGCTTTGGCAAAAACTAGGGGACTTGATTAGAAATTGTCTACATTTTCTAAGTATAAATTGGATACAATCACGCACACACACTACCACAAGGAATCTTGACCTAGGGAAAAGTACTTGAATTCTTGATATGTCTAGCTTGTTGAAGCCTATTTTTCTGAGGGTTGAAATTCAATTTTTTCATATTGTTCTATTTTTGAAAATTGACATGACATTCTACTTATCTAAATGCTATTCATTGCTTGAGGACAATCAATAACTTAAGTTTGGGGTGTGTTAACTTTCTAAAACGCCTACATTTAAGGCCTTTTTCACTTAAATTATTGTTTGTTTAAAAGCTCATTTTAGTCATTTTATGATAATATAGTTGCATTTTTGGTGGTATTGTTGTTTTATCTCTTAAAGGTGATGTATGAGAGAAATGTGCAGTTGTTTATGGTGTGCAGGAAATAGTAAGCAAAAGGTATCTTTGGGAAGGAATGCCATGTCATCACACGTTGCTGAAGCATATTAAAATACCTTGGTATTTCTGGTGCATAATATGACAAAAAGATATTTTTTGTACGAGGACAGCTGGCTCTGCACGTGAAATGATGGTTGTAACAGCCTGCTGAGCGACCACTGCCACCTAGAGGATAAGGTTTACGTACAAGGTGTGACTCTAAGGGTATGAGGGGTATTTTGCACCCAAAAACCTCATAATTACCCCTAGATATTTTTATTATATATTACACCTCACAAAGGAGAGAGAGACACGCAATACAGTAGAGTAGATAAAAATTTCAGTTTTATTTTTTCACCATTTCCCTTTCTTCTTCCTTGAGTGGTGTTCCTCCACTGATAAAGCTCCAAGGAGTGGCGAGCTAGGCATCCGATAGGAGCTAGCGAGCTAAGGCTTTTCGTGGTGGCCAATGAGACTTCTGGTGGCGCGCGTCGAAGGCTTCTTCTCACTTCCCTTTGCTGTTATTTTCTATTATTTCTTGGGTTGTTGGAACAAATATTTTCATGGCTTGTTCTATGATGATTCGAACCCCACCATGACTTAACCTGAACCCCACCATGACTTAACCTTATTTGGTGGGGTTGTTTTAATGGATGTTTAAACTTTATTTTAACGATGGATTTATGTTTATCTTTTCTATTTGCTTGCTTTGCTTATACATGCTTCATCATCTAAGCTTGTAAGAGGCATGAGAGTGTCCATTTCTTAGATGAAGGTTAGGTGTTCGAGAGAAACCTAGCTAAAAATACTTGTAGTATTCGAGAGAAACACAAGACAATATCCTAATAAGCAATGGGCTATATTATTTTCAACAAGCTTTGAACCGGCCTAGGAATACTATATCCTAATCCCTTAGTACTCGAGAGAGACTAAGACATGATTTTAACGACTAAAAAGGATAGTTTTTATCAATAGTGTCAATAGTGTAGATTGTTATAGCTGAGAGTGAGAGCAGATGATGTGGCATTCTATTCTGTTAAGGTTTCTTTGACTAGAGATAGTAAGAGCACTTTCAGTAAACCCTATCAAGCAAGTGAAGTTTAAATATATTAAATCTGCTTGAGAGATAAGTTTAGCATCCTTAAATCAATCCCTACCATTCATTCCAATGAAAGTTTGTCGTGTGAGGATTATCAACTTATCATTTATTTACTATTTATTTACTGTTTTTACCATTTTTCATTGCCTTGACATTTTATCATTTTCATTATTAAACATCTGCTCTTGCCACTGTATTTCCATTTGCTACACCATTAGACCATCAGACCATTAATCCATACCCACCAACATACACTCTCTATTACTGTGACATTGTACATGTCAACACTAACTATACATAGATAGAGTAGTGCTTTACTTTGGTTAGACTTTTGTAATTTCATCCAATCCCTATGGATATGATACTCACTCATTACTTTATTACTTGAGCGATTGTATATACTTATAACACCCTCAGACCGATGCGGATAACCCGATCTGATCTGAAGTGTCACATTAGGGCCACCGGAGCAACCCACTGTAAAAATAGCGGAAAATTTAAAACTTTTTATTAGAACATGTAAACTTATAAAATCATTTATCAGTATGCAGAAATAAAACAGCTTTTCAGACTCATATATAAAACAAAATACAATTGTATGCCCCCTAATCACATGTACAATTCTCCGAAAGCAATGCCGGAATAACTCCCTTATTGATGTCGATAGTTGTACTGGTACAATTCTTTTAACCTGCAATGGTGAGTAATAGAGTGAGCTTCGGAAAGCTCAGTAACACACAACTACCAGATGATGCTATAGGACATGTAGATAAATAGAAAGCCATAATTTCCTTATTGAATCAGACGCATACAAATTTTTGGGATAATCAGAGGTTCCACTGGTAGTTCATCGAATAGAAGCCATGAATATCTCAGTTCATAGGAAACATTTCATAGTATCACGTTTTTAGGAGATCGAATACGATGTATAGTGTGTTCCAATCAAAACTAGTGAAAAGATATAAATCTTTTTAAAACCATAGTGGAACCCTCCAACCAACTCCGTTATACAGTTCCCCAACTGCGTCTGTAGGGCTTACCCTAAGCACACAGGAAAGGGAGCCAACCTAAGGATATACCTTGGGGCCTATGGGCCTACCCAATGGTATCCTTAGGTCCATAAGGCCAGCTAGATCAGGGTTGTCCCTCCATACTCCAGAATCCTATCCATATAAAAATCCAGTAGAAATCAATTTTAGCCATAAATCGTAATACCTAGATCGTTATCCAGTCATATGTCATAATCATAATAATGAAATAAACCGTATAACTGATTTCCACCTGTAAACCATAAGTAGTTCCATGATTAACCCAAGGGAGTGCCTTGGGGCCTAAGAGCCTACCCAAGGATCACCTTAGGTCCGTAAGAAATTTCCAGCTTGATCAGAGTTGTATCTCCAGTCTACCCATATAATATCCCAATAAAACAGTTCCATAAGTAACCAGTATATTTCATGGTCCATAAATCAATAATAATTCATAGTTTTCGATGAAAATCGTAACCAGTTATCACATACCATGTTGTCATGATTCATAAACTAGTAAATCCATAATTTTGTTAAAACTCATTTCAAAACATATAAAACAGTTATGTAGTACATATGGAACACACTAGAGTATCCAAGTATTTTTCAGAGGCATTTTGTAGTTATCAGTATGGATAACATGAAGCTTATGCAATTTGATCGGATTACAGGAATAAAATTCTATTGAAGAGAATCAATTACTAACTGATCTAATCAACCATTTAATGTTGATACCTAAGAATTCCACTATGATTCATGTGCATCAGGAAAGTGTTCAGGAACCTTTATACCGAATGAATTTTAGATTCAGATTTATGGAGAGTGATTCTATTACTCAACCAATCTAGGGTATCCATAATCCTTTGCATCTGAGTTACTTGTGCGAATCAGATATGACCGGAGTGATTTGAGCTGATAAGAGAGAAAACACAGATTCAGAACATATACCCATTATATTGATCAATCAGATTATCAAACAACTCGAGTTACCAACTCTAAGACTAATGTATGTCGACAAGTTCATTCAATGCCCTTCCAGAGTATTCACTCTTTAATACTAACAATTCTTGTCCATAAATCATCTTCGTAATTATCGATGAATAGATCTTCCAACGGTCTTTATTTTATTTCCATGTTTCAACGATATCAGGAAATACAGACGTACTTGATTCATGGTTCATGATCCGTAAAGACATTTTATCTTATAAGTTCAACAGTGTTTCCAAACTCATCCAATCACCTATTTAATCCTCAGTCATTGAGGTTACTCAGCTCGTTTAGCAATCAAGTCTATCCTGGTTACTTCAGAGCTTTTCAGATTAATTCAAACATTTTTGAATTTTATATACATATTTTACTTTCTTTCAGTTTAATTTAGTCATATAAAGTCCTTTTGGTATTCGTGGTTGTTTTGAATCATGAATATCCACTTCTTAGTATTGAATGAGCTCTAGAGTTGAGCTGAGCTGAGTCTTCAAGAATTATCATCGATCCAAACTTGTGGAGACGAACCAGGATTCGAGTGGTAAATATGCTATTCAGGTACTGACATAGCATTAGCGTTGGTCAACTCACTTAAGTTGAGTTCTATAACTTTTAAGAGTAGTTCAGCACTTATATTTGTTTGGATTCCTTAATTAATCCAAGACATTTACTTAGCATAGGCCATAAGAAAATTTTGGTTATTTTGGTGCTCAATATTTTTTCATTCATTTCAAAGCTTGATGAGATCTATTCATTCCTGGGCTTAGTGATATTCTTGAATCATTTTCATTACAGGGGTATTTTGGTCATTTTATAGACCTAGGGTATTTCCATCCTTTCCTTCCATCCGGTCTTATTATTTAATTCAAATTTATCATTTACCTCAGTCCTTTCGAACAATTCCGACAAAAGAGCACCATCGATAAATTACTATTTATGTATTTACTCATAACTCAGAGATTTACGGATTATTAGGAATTATCTGTATAAACGTGTGAACTTAATGATGAAACTAGTAATTCATCGATTTAGGCATGAATTCTTGAGTATTTTTCCATTCAGGATCAATTCGGGCTACTTTTCCCTCTCAAGGGTAATTTCTAATTTCTTAACCATGTAATTTCGGTATTAAAACTCTTAACACAGATAACTAGAATTTAGAAATTCTAGGGTTAATCGCTTTTTCGGATAATCTCTAAACTTTAGATTATTCCTTATCAAACTTCTAGTATCTTGTACAAGTCATCTTGGGTTAAGAAATCTGTTACCAGATTTTCTAAGCAAAACTAGCATTTCCATCCACATCAGTAGTTTCATCAGATCAATATGTATTTACAAAGTTTTTATCCAACTTTCAGGGTCAATTCTTATCTTTTTACATCATAAAGGTATTTTCATAATTTTACCTAATCGAAGTATCCTCATAATTTATCATCCAAGTGCCTTTAATGAGATAAATTATAATTTACATATTCGAGACTGATTCCTTTATCACTTAATCACAGAACTTGTAATTCAATAAAGTTTTAACTAATTTATCACTTAAATTGTATTTGGTTCGAGTTCATCCATAATCAAACATGCATAATAGACCAATCATATATCCATGCATTTATCCATTATCAACATGTTCCATAAAGCATAACGAGGTATTAATGTATTACCTCAATTTTCGTGCCATACTGATTGACCATTTAAATTCCATTCGAACGCCCTCGATCTTTAATTCAACTTCTAATAATTCGGGTTCTAATTTGATGAAACGGACTTCGAAATCGGGTTCAAGATGTCGACAAAACCCAAACAATAACTCTTGAATTTGAGCTCACCAACTCAATTTCTAGTTTCAAATCTTTTTCTCAAGAGCCTGAACCTTCTAATATACGATCCCGAATCCAAAATAAATTTCCTAGCCATAAAAATAACTTATTAAAAAATCATTTCTATAACAGAGGGATATAACTGACAAAATTAAAAACTCAAAGGGCCAATTTAATACTTAGTTACCAAGACAATTGACCAAAATAATCTCATTCAAACTATTAAACAACATTCATAACTATATAGAAAATAGAAGAAAATGTTGAATTCTCACCAAACTTGGACTACTCATGTTGTGATTTACCCTTCATCCTTTATTAACTTTTTCCTAAAACCCACGTGCTCTCATCATTTCTTTTCCATTTATTTTCAATTCTTCTTTAAGCTTCAATTTGTAATCTACTAATGAACAAGGAAATTTCACTGGCCGGTACTTGAACACCAATGACCAAAACATCGATTGCCATTATCGATCGTCGTCCGAAAACCAAATATATGGTTCTAGCCTCCTCGAGTTCCTCATCAGGAATCCGACCTCCGATCATCCAAAAAATCATCGAGTGTCATAGATCTAACAAAATTTATTTGATTTCTTTGAACAATAATGGATTCGTTCACCACCGACAGACATCTGATAAGGCTTCTTTCGAGTTGTGCTGCTATTACTGACGAGGGAAACATTTTCATTGACGGTATCTTAAAAAATGAAATCTGAATCTTTGGACCCAAACGTTTTCTTGTGACCGAGCTTCTTCGTCATTTCTTTCTTTGTTTGGGGTTTATAAAGATAAGTTTGAGGTTTGAGGTTTATTTTGGTTCCATCTATTGCACGGGTAATACCTCATAAAATACCCCAAATAATTTCAAAATATCTCAATTGTGTGGTTCATGGCAATCTAAATAAAATAATAATAATAGAAAAAAACAATTCATATCAACCAAAGTATGAACAACCCACGTGAATGATATTAACTAAAATCAATGAAGGACGAAATTACACTTAAAGTCCTTAAACTTTTCAAAATTCCTTGATAACCAAAATTTTTTTTATACTATTTTTATAAATATCATACGAAATTTTAACCCCTAAATTGGGGTGTTACAATACTTGCACATTATTTGTGTATAATTTTATAGTACTCACAACACAACACCTCGCTGCTGAGTTAAGCAACCACCATCAGTTTATGAAGGTGCTTTTGAATTGAGTATTTTTCGTCTTGATGTTGAAACTTGACTCTAAAATCTACAAAAAAGTATGTATGCAAACAAATGATCAATTTGATGCTCTTAAGTATGTCTAATATATATGCACAACGAATTAGTTCTTGTTTTATGTCTTAGATAGAGCCTCATTCTTTGTTTGCTTGTTCCTGCATATGGAGGAAATGCCTTCAGAAGATCTGATAATTCGCATCAGGATATTGAATTCCCAAAGATGCCCCAATATTCGATGTTGAATCTCAAAAAATGCCCCAACATTTAATGTTGAATATTCAAAGATGCCCCCATTGTTCATCATTTCTTACTTCAACATTGATTCTAAGAATGAGCTTTGTGTCTGAGAGCCACATGTCATTTACCAAGATCCACTCTAGAAAGATTGTCTTGTTTGAAAAATGTTTTTCTTTCTCTTTTATTTTCAAAGTTCTGAAAATATTAATTAAAAGAGTTTTGAAAAATGTTTAATCAAAAGTTTTGAAAATATTGCCCCTTTCTCGGTTTTACAATTGAGACGAATAATAAAACTAGAGTTTATTGGATATTAAAGAATTAATTACATTGTTAATCCTTCAATAAATTATAACTATTTGACAAGTGTCAATATCAAAGCTATCTTTGGGAAATGGTTAAGTAATGAAAGGATAAAAAAGTCTCAGGTCATTGTGTTTGGTCAAAGGTTTAGCATTTTTGTTTATTTGATACTCATTGGTTTGATGGGGTAGCTTGTATGCTCATCTACGGGAAGTGTTCTCCAACTCCCAGCTTTCGAGGTCACACTCGGAATGTGCGATGCCTTATCAAGGAATTTATGCGACCGCCTCAGCTACATAATTTTTATATTTGAGCCACCTTTTCAGGTTTATAACTCGAATCCCCCTTTGTTTTCAAGACGTCATTTAGAATTTATATCTTGAACCCCCTTTATTATTTTTCTCTATCATCCATTAAAGATTTCAAAAAACTTTTGCAAATAAAGATTAATCCTGATGGGCGGGATGAAATTTGAAGATAGTCTCTTCTGTTTAGAAATCCATGTATGATTAGAAAAGACTTTTAAGGCACGTAATGTAGTCCATGGTTTATGGTTATGAAATAAAGGATAAGTAGGCCCAAACAAGTGTTTCAGGGTATTGAACCAAGGATCAATTCATTCTGATGTCTTCAATCCTGTCTTGCTCAATTTGAATATGCTCGTATGTGTTTCTCTCTTGATGCTCTATGATCTTTGAGTGAAGTGATATAGTGATTCTGGAATGATTGTACTTGATCAATTTCATAATTTAAATCTCGATGCGTCATGTGAATCGAGAGAATCTTTGCATATACGTCTTGTCTTCTTTTTTCTTCACTTTTTCCTTTGTTTTTGTTTCTCTTTTTTATTTTCTCTTTGTTTTTTTCTTTGTTTTTTTCTCTTTTTTCTTCTTTTCTCTTTTTGTTCTGATTGGATCTTCACACTTGGCATTTGGTTCACCTTTTGGTATCTCCTCTGGATTGATGTCTTCACTCATGTGAGCAGATTTCTTCCACTTTGCCCCCAGTGTGGAGGGTGATCCTTGGTTAGGATTGAATCAGAAGAAAAATACTATAGGCTCAAAAAGGGACAATAAGGGATATATATATATGGGATAAATGATACAAAGTCATTCAGCATCTCATACACAAAAGTCCTCGCAGAAGAGGTATCGTCAGGGGGATAGATTTTCAGAATTAATTTTATTCACATGAAAACAATGTAATTAATGTATGATAGAATTATTTTGAATTAACTCTCCTTTTTTTGCTTCTTGCTCCCAACATGTCTCAATGTTTAGTCTCCCTGTGAAATACCCCAAGTTGCGTCTTAAAAGAATGCTCATGTTCAAATGAACAACTCAATGCCTTAGGTTTTAATGGTATAAAAATGTCAATTTGAGTCTAAAAAGACAATGGTGTGACTTTATTGACTCAAAGAAAGGTATGGGTATGACTCTTAGTGTATCTAAAAGATAAAGGCAATGTTCAAAAGTTTCAAAGGGAGGTAATGTCCAAATATGGTCTTTTGGTAATGACCATGAGTTATTTTGGGTAAAGAATCAAGGTATTTTAGTTTAGGGTTTTAGACAGGATAAGAGAGGTCTAATCTTGCCATATGTCAAAAATCTATAATTCTTGAAGAATTAAAAGAATATTTAATTCATTTAATATTCGAAGAACTAAAGATTAAAACTCGTTCAATTATTCCACCTTAGAAGGTAGTATGAATTCAGTCGTTTAAAAGATTAAGCAAACATGAAAGATCAAAAACGTGTTCAAACAAAACAATTCTCTCAGTGCAAATGGTAGATGCAATGCCCCTTCTTCGATTTTCCATGCCCCTAAAAGCATCAGGTTTTGGATCTTGCACTTCAATGCTTATAATTCTCAGAGGAATGTCTAGAGCTTCCTATGTGGTAACTGCACACAGCTTCAATATCGTAGCCCTTAGGATATGAGGACTCTTTTCTCAGATCATCCTGGCAGGCTCAGTCCTACAACCAGCTGATCAGGCTCCCACTGTACTGATTTCAACTTTTTCTTTAATTATTAAAATCTTGCTTCCATGTTGTGTCATGTGGTTAAGACCACTTCATCGAATCCTCCGTGAAGTGATTTCATGTTTATGAAAATGCTTAAAAATAAAATGTAGATGCAAAATGCAAAAATACATGAAATGTTAAGCATTGATCCGAAAGCATGTCTGTTAGTATAAATAATCTTTATTTGGACAAAAGTGTTATTTCTTAAGAGACAAAAACATCCTAAGGTACATTCTGACTAAGTCTTCTAGGCCTCGAATAGGTTGACTAGTCTTCTGCCGTTATCTGTAACCAGTTGAATACCTTGTCGAACAACTCCAGCTTCTCTGGCTAAACTGTGAAAGTGACGAGCTGCTTTTTTGTACTTGCTTCACGAAGTTTCGAATGACTGCATCTCTGGATTTCATCCTTCGCTGAACCTATTCCCAACGAAAGCGCCATTGGAAACCTCCATCAAAGGGAACTATATGAAGCTCACTTGCTTGTTTCTTGAATTCGTCAATAATGGCTTCCAATTTCAGCTATCGCTTTGTTCTTGTTGTCTTTGAAGGGACTCTCCAGGTCAACAACTTTTTTCTCGTCTTGCCCCAGCAACCTTTGCCAAACCATTTTCGAAAAGTAGACTTTTGATGTCCTTGGTGTAAATCCCAGTCCATTTTGAGTCATTCACAATGCAACATAGTGGTATACTCTTAGATTGTGGGCACTACTTCTTCGTGACAGATAATTGCCTTGCAGAGTGTCTCGCTTTTCCTTCTGAGTCTTTTCTGACCATAGTTGGACCTCTGTGATTTTTACCTCTTGTATTACAACCCCAAGTCCATGAATGCAAATTATTTATGGTTAACGAACATGTTTTTTTTGTGGATCAACACCTTTTTGAATGAAAAAAAAATAAAATAAAAGAAGACAAAAATGAAAGGGAAAAAAGTTAGTGAGATAAAGATAATAATCAAAATGATAATGAAAAAAGTTTTACCCCACATGATATCTACCCCACATGCTTATTATTCCTACTCGGACATGATCTGTACCCCGCATGTTAATTTTGAACAAGTCCTAACCGCATGATCTCTACCCCGCATGTTAATTTTGAACAAGTCCTAACCGACCATTTAAAAAAATATTTAGGTTGATCTGACACCATTTTACTTGATCTGCATTTTACCATAAATGTATCGGGTTCGGGAGTCGGTTACAGTCAAGGA
Source organism: Hibiscus syriacus (assembly GCF_006381635.1). NCBI lineage: Eukaryota > Viridiplantae > Streptophyta > Magnoliopsida > Malvales > Malvaceae > Hibiscus > Hibiscus syriacus. The sequence continues at coordinate 2,961,440 of NW_024063088.1, forward strand.
ATGATTAACACCTTTATACTGCCCTTTCGGTACCAATTAATTTGTCGGTTGTCTTAATAGCGAAAATTGAAATTTAAATTAATATTTTAAAAAATCCGATTCAAATTACTTACTTTTAATTTGTTAGAATTCCTTAAAAAAAGGGTCAAAAAAGAATATTATTGTAAAAATATGAAAAAAATGATATTGTTAAAGGATTAAAGGTCATTCGGGTTTATATTAGCCTTGTTCTTTTTCATCATTATGATTCATTTAATCTACAGAAAGAAATACCGAGATCCAACTTTCAATACAACTTGGCTTACTTCTTGTCTTAAATGATATAGCATATGACGTAACAACTCCAAACGATATATAATATAAATGCATCACATCTCTTTATTCAAAGCTCATCGTTTCACCATCATCCAGTAGAGTTTATGTAAAGATTTATTGGTTGCTTGGGATCCATCCACTGAAGATACCTTATCTCAGCAACTACAAGCTCGGTCACCGCAGGCACAAACGACATGCCAATGTAAACAATTCTCCCGTGAAGAAGCAATGAAGGTAAGTCCGGCCGAGGGCTTTTTGGCCTATGTTCATTGTACGACACTAATCTTTCCACTTGAGCAGGAGTAACCATGAGCTTAGAAGAGTCAAACAAATCCAAATACGGCAGCGTATCGGGATTAACTGGACGGTTAAGAATCGTCTCGGGGGAAGAAGCGAGCTTCGAGAGAAATGGATCCTTAGGGTTTATCAGAAGAATGGGCAATTTAGCAGCGTTTTTGGCGGCGAAAGCGCAGCAACAATTGAGCTTCATGGTCTTTGGCCTACAAACAGATTGAGAAGGAATTGAAGGCGGGATTGCGTAAGCCATTGTCGCGTGCAAGGAACTAGAGATGATTTTTCTTATAGGGATTGAATCCGCCTCTGTATATTTTTCTATCTGAATTTGTTGAAAATAAGAAATTCTTTGATTGTGGTTCCCCTTAACGAAGACGGTGCTTAAAGGTTAAATAGAAGGTGAATCAACTGTTAATTTGGTTTCATTTCCCCTTATCCCCCTTGATTTATGCTGGCATGTGGGTTTAGTGGAGTAAGTGGGTAGGTGGGTTGATTTGTTGTTCTTTTCATGGCTTTGTTGGCCAAGTACATGGAATGGAGTGCGGTTTGGAACGTGGGTTTAAACAAGGGGCGTTTAATAGATTACACACATTGCAGTACACGTCCAAACATGACAGACTCTATTTTTAAAGGGAAGCTGCTATCTTTCAAGTAATCAGCAAGCGTTCGATCTCTCTCAAATTTCCAAACAAACCACTTGCTACCCTTGATGAACTGTGAATTGTTTTGATCAGCAACAAAACTTCCTAGGAACTCAGCACATGTCTCAGGGGCTGCTCTTGAGAGCCTGCAATTAAACCATTCTTCATAATCTCCAAATTCTTCAGCTCTTTGTACACCAACTTAACCTTTTTGAGAATAACCTTTTGTTTAAACCTATCATCATTGATCAACATTGTTTTAGCTTTTCCTCTTTTTCGAACTCTTTCTTCAGGTGAAGCATTCTTGGGAACAATCACATCAAAATAAAAAGTATCAAATGAACCTTCCCCAGCTTATCTCCAACCAGGAAATCAGTCCTCTTTAAGCTCCTCTTGCCAATCAAGTTCATCAATGGCACCTATAAGAATGTCGGGCCTTGAAGTCAAGTAAATGCATGTGAGCCCTGCAAAATAATTGTAATATAAATTAATAAAAATAATAATAAGAATAATAATATTTTTGGCCCGGACAAAAAAATAGGTGTCTACAATATATATTATATAACTGATAAAAAATATTTATATAAGTTAAGATTTACTCATATAAAGATTATAATGATAAAATTTAGTTATAAATAAATTAATTTAATATTTAATTGTTTCATTTAAAAGTATATTAAAAACAAAAAATATTTTGATAATTTATTAAAATGAATAATCAATCAATAAAATTAATTTTGGCCGGGTCGGGTCGGGTGAAACTTTATTTTGGTCGGGTCGGGTCGGTTTTTTTAAGTGTAATATTCGGGTCGGTTTCGGGTTTAGGGTGAAAAATACCCTACTCGACCCGACCCAAAAAATATATAATTTTACCTTATATATTTAGGAATAATTACAATAATACCCCTATATATATATATTTTTTCAATTAAGTCATTGTTTTTATTGAATAAAAATATATATTTTTTTTATTTCGGGTCGGGTTTCTAATTCATATATTCGGATCGAGTCGGGTGAAACTTTATTTTGGTCAGGTCGGGTCTCGGATGGAAGTTTCCTTGTTCTCGGGTGGACCAAAAACCTGACCCAACCCGACCTATGATCATCCCTAATTGGGATGATTTTACCTTATGATGTTTATTAGCATGATTTTTATAATTTATTAAAATGAATAATCAGTCAATAAAATTAATTTTTTTTTAATTTTTATAATATATTGTTACATGTAATTTATAAAACAAACTAAAATTAAGCAAAAAAATAAGAAAAGCAATCTTATCATTTTACATTACTGAAATCAATTTCATCTGACATGTCTATGAACCAAACATAATATAAAATTCAATTTCAATTCAATTACTGCCAACTAAACAGAATATAGAATTGGATTCTAATTTCTGACAGATTTCAATTCTTTCACAGATTTCAATTCACCCATAAACATTCCATCGAACCAAACGACACTTAATACTATGCCAGCTATTTTAGGACCAAACTCCGTAGGACTCTGTATCGGACACTGAGTTGAGACAAAAATGGCTGAACCAAAGAGAAAAATATCTAGGCTATGGCTTTGCAATTGTGGGAGACTTTGAAGGAGGCGATAACGGCGTATACGGGTCTATCTCCGGCCACTTTCTTCACGGTTCTTGCCCTGTTGTGGGCCATTTACTATGTAATAACCGGTCTATTCGGGTCGTCCTATGTTCACCATCAACGGCCCAGGGCTTTCGAGGATAAGATGGAGCCGCTCCCACCTCCGGTTCAGCTGGGCGAGGTAACCGAGGAGGAGCTTAAGCAATATGATGGGTCGGATCCCAAGAAGCCTCTTCTCATGGCCATCAAAGGCCAGATTTATGATGTTTCTCAAAGCAGGTTTATATCTTTTCTTCTTTTGGGTATGAAATTTTGGGTCTTTCTTCAAATTATTTTTGGAACATCAGCTATGATTTATTTATCTTAGATACTGCTTTTTGAGTTTTTTTTATATAATTATTTTATGCCATTCTACTTCCCACTTGCTTTAATTCGTGGTTCATCTTGAGAGCTTTGCTGGTTGCAGCCTTTTATTTCTATGGTGATTTCTTTTCTTTTAAATTTTCGGTTGATGAATGCAAAGATTCTTTAACTCGCCTAGGATTTTCTATCATATTGTACAATTAAAATATTATGAATGCGTTGGTATATGTAATTCAAGTGATGAGTTGCATTTGATTGTTTCAATATTGGATGATCAGTGTCAAAATCCTGAGATGATTGTGATAAACTGTGAGGAATTTTGCTAAACAGGTTCTTTGTAGCTCAATTGTGAATCTTTTAGTACATGGCTCCTTGTGTATTTAAACGAGACTTCGACCCTGAATCTCATGTTTAATCGAGTGAGAATGACAGTTGAAAACATGGTGCTGTTCTTTTTCATTGGATATTTTACCTTGCTCCCGAAATCGAGGACATTAACATGATTTTGTATGTTAATTGATGCATGCCTGTTTCTATTACTGAGAACTAGTTGGTCAATTCAGAGATGACTATTCAGCTCAGTTGGTAGAGCACAAGATTTTTAATCTTGAGGTCGTGGGATCGAGTTTTACGGAGGGTATTTCATAATTCGGAGGTCTTTTATGGAAGCTGCTCTCAACCTGGTGTTGGGGACAGCCTACTATCTTACCTCCCCTTACCCTATTACATATGGGAACAAGGGACAACCATTTTGTAGTTTGTCAATTCAATTAAGCAAACAGAGGAGCAGCAATGTTGTTTTCTCAACTACACATAGCACAACGCTAATTTTCAGTGTCGACAAGATCACAAATCATTTTTGTTTTTTTCCTTTTCGCATATTTTATCTCTAAAACAGTAGCTCATTCACCTCATGGATACAGTTGAAAAAGAGAGCTTGAGGTAAGACTTGAAGTTGGTTGAGTGAAACTTGTCGATCTTATGTAACTGAACTTTATTGCTACACAATGTGCTTTGGCTCACTTTTGATTTAAATAATTTATGTTTCTAACAGTAAAATGGTTTCTGAAGCTTAGATTTTCTTCGATTATTCCTATAGGAGTGTTTTGCATTATTTGCATTTAGTAATTTGTGCTTTTTTGTTCAAACGGTGTATTAAAATTTATTGTAAATTGTGGAAAAGGTAATCAACTGGCACAGGTTTAGGGTCATTTGCTTTGTAAGTGTCAAAGTTTAGTGCAACTGATAATACTCTTATGTTGGGAAGACTCGAGTATTGCTTTACTTTTTCAAGTGGTCATTTTAACAAGGTATGGCTGATTATATACATGCAAAAATTTGTGCATGAAATGAATAATGAGATTCCCTTGGCTGTAATCTAAATGCAATCTTCCTTCGCAGAATGTTTTATGGACCAGGTGGGCCTTATGCATTGTTTGCTGGAAAGGATGCCGGCAGAGCTCTTGCAAAGATGTCGTTTGAAGAAAAAGATTTAACCGGGGACATATCAGGTCTTGGTCCATTCGAATTGGACGCTTTGCAAGATTGGGAATACAAGTTCATGAGCAAATATGTTAAGGTCGGAACCTTCAAGAAGACTGTTCCAGTAACAGAAGGGGATGACAGTGGTGAAGCCTCAGGAGCTACCGAGAGTGAAGCGAAGCCAGCTGAAGATGGTCCATCACGAAGTGCAGTTGTCGTAAATGAGGAAAAGTCTTCTGGGGCCGATGTAAGGAGGAGTGATACATTATTGATTCGAATGAGTCACAGGTCTTCTACCGAAGATGTCATTCGATATAGAGTAATGTTGTTTAAATTGATGCATTCTGTGAATCTTTATTCATATATAAGCTTGCTGTATACAGATACTCTTGTAGCAAACTTGCTTCAATATTTAGTTCATCAAAAATAAATGGGGATGTCAAAAACTTGCTTTTCGGCCTGGTTCGATTATACGTATTACATTAAACAAGAAGGCTGTTGGATACTTGGAGACCAAGCAGGAACGTTGGCTCTGTAATTTTAAGTACTCCTTTCAAATTGAATTCTTTCTCATATAAAATAAGCATCTTTTACAACTAGTATAAATGAGGATTGAGAAGCCATTCCCATGGCGACAACTTGCAAGACATTATTTGTATTTATCCGAATTTCACACATCACTAAAACAACAAAATTAGAAATAAGAATAACTCAATGGCTTAGAGTGTGGAAAAATGATTTAACTTTTAAGTTTTAATCAGCATTAAACCTAATCTGAACCCTGATTTATTTACAAAAGCAACAAAATCAGGGTGAAGCAACTGCTTTAAAAGCTCTAATTCTTACCAGTTATGCCTGCAGCCCTGCACGCATTCTCAATGTTTCGGTTCTCTTGCTTCTCTCCATTACCTCCACCAACCGCTCCACACCTTCTTTAATCCCCATCCTGCATGGGAAAACACTGTAATGATTATATCTGTTGTCTGGAAAACTAGGATGGTTGGTAATAATGGTCATACCCATACAAGACTGTATAAACCTTTGGGTGAATGGTTAATAATAATTATTGGATGTAAGATTCCTATTGCATCCAGGCAGAAATATTGAGCTCAAATTCGATGGAGATCAGAGATTTCTCATGAATGAGCTTACCCATCAAAAGCAGAAGCAGCCTCGTACATGTATACCCTCTCATCCAATTTTTTAAGATCTAGATATCGAGCAAGTTCTTCAGCTGATAAAGCTTCAGAGAGATCCTGCATTGAAGCACAACTGTTAAAACCATAATCACCCAACACGTCCTCCTTTTACCTCATACTTTCTAAATGCCAATAAGTTTGTTCAAGTTTCCAAAAAGCCAAAAAGAAAAATGCAAAACATAAGGCACTGAATGCAGCAATAAATAAGAATGCCGCAAGAAGAGAGATGCAATATACAAACTAGTATGTGGCATAGATGCTTAAAAAAAGGGAAGAATTTTCATTGTCAATGCCTAATACTAATATATATATATCCCAAAATTTAGGGATTTGGGATTAACATATAGGACTAGTAGTACCTGCTTGTTTGCTAATATCAGGATAGGGGCTCCCTGCAGATCTTCGTGCCTAAGCACTTTTTCTAGATACAGAATACAAGGTATTAGTAAGTCGATATATGAGCATCAAAAAACCTCGACAAGTTCAAAACTGTAGTCAATGCAATGCCTTGGCACTGAAACAATATAAGGCCTTTATCAAGAATTAGACATTACTTACCAAGTGCAGATTTTGAGTCTTCGAAACGGGGAGGGCAAGCAGCATCAATTACGAAAATAACAGCATGTGCCTCTTCATAGTATTTTTCCCAAATTGAGCGAAGGCCAGGCTGAGAAAGACGGATTTTAGCATATGAAGCTTGCTCCGTATATATGTTTAATGCAAGACATAAAACTATAGAATCAAATACCAAGGTTTAAGCATAAAACATTCATCTGCATATTGTCAGTTCTATTAAAATTACACCGCAGCTAAATTAGTTATTAGATTGAAAGCTTTCTACTGGACAATATATTTAGTAGAATTCAGAAGCACGACTTAAATGGGCATGCAAATCACCATAGTACAAATTAATCTATTGTGTTACTTTATGCATGCACATTCCACTCACCTGGCCTCCTAGGTCCCAAAACACAAGTTTCGTATTTGACACCTCAATCCGACCAATATTAAGCCCCACAGTTGGAACAATTCGATCAGGTGGTAGGCCTTCCAATTTTGAGTATACCGACTTCAGCTTCTCCAACAAAGTCTGATTACAAACACCAAAAAAGATCAGTGCTTAAAGCCTGAAAGTTTAAACTTTTAGCATATAGTTCAATATATATGAAGCCTAATACATTCCTTGGTTATCTTCCAGGAACAAACCGAAGATATACATTAAAGCAGGATAAATAAGTTGAAAGACATTACCGTTTTCCCAGCCTTGTCAATTCCAAAATGAGTACATGAAACTCTGTCTTACTAAATATGTACTTCCAAAGTCCATAAAAGAGTGAGAACATCTCTTCCTTGCTTACTCTTATCTGTTATTTTGCTCCTTCCGGTCTTCAACACTAAAAATATCCGCCTCTTATTGTCATAATTTACAGTCCCGAGTTTTGAAAATAGAAGTGAGTAAACATTAAACAAGAAGAATTAATTAAAAGATCAAAGCAAGCAAATCAAATACAAACAACTCAGCCTAGTAAAGTCATAGTTTTCATTGCTCAAGTTATTCAGACAACTCTTCGAGTTTAAGTTAAAAATAAGCCCTATCAGACGCGTGTTATCCAACAAATCATCGAACATGGAAACGACTTTTGCATCTTTTTTCCAGCTTTTTAGACTATTGAATCCACAACATCTCAAGATGCAACTAACATTCAACAGTCATTGTTCCGTTCCAAAATATTAGCATGCCAAATCCAATCACCGTTTCCTTAAAAGAAAAACTAAAATATTCATTCGTAAGAAAATTTACAAGAACCGTGAATGAACTAGATCCGTTTCAGCGGTGAGAATATAAAGCTGAGATCTCATATCAAATAAAAAAAAGAAATCAACCAGCAAGCATGAAAAAAGTAGAACAAAACAAACAGATCCAGATCTTTTTTTTTTTCAAAAATAAAAATCCATAGCAAGAACAGACAGATCAATATGAAAAATTTACCACATATTTAGGTATTTAAAAAAAAGGAGAGAGAGGAGAGAACGAAAAGCTTAGATCCAAACAAATAGAATTTGGGAAGGAAAAAGAGAAATGATCCTCACTTCCGATGGAAATTGATTGCAGAAATTCTGGCTTGGCCACTCCCGCTGTTCAAATTTCCAACCAAAACCTCTCCTTTGATTTGTTCCTCCCTTCCGTACCTCAGTTTTCGTATTACAGTATTGCCCCTGAACCACGTCAATGGGTCCCGTCTCTCTTACGTGGCAAGATCTAAGTCGGTTTTATCTTTAAATAATTATTCAACATAATTCTCCACCTTTTCATATTGAAAATTCGTATTTTTAGTATTTTTGGTATTCGAATCTGATCCTATAAGTAATAACAATAATACCTTTTACCATCAAAACTTTGGTAGTAAAGAGGGCGATCAAAAGGTGCAAATTTCTTTCTGTTTTTCTTCTTTCCATTTGAATTTGGTTTGGTGAAAATGGAAAAGAATGGGAAATTCTTTCTTTTTATTGGATTTGTTAATGATTGTTGGAGTTAACGTGGCTGTTTTAGACTTTTCTTGTATCTGTTCCCTCCATTTTCACAACAACCAAACGTAGTAGAATGGCGGATCCTTGGATGAATCAAATGGATTGGATTGCTTATTCCTTTATAGTTTGTTCAGTGGATTGTTATTTCCTTTTTATTATGCAATTTCACACTTTTACTTCATCGTTCTTCTCATTCTAGGTTTCATTACTTGTATGTAATTGTACTTCATTCATTTAATTAGGATTTTTCAGTTTCTTATTTGACTAATTTATATGCACACTTTCGGTTTCGTTCTCTGATGTTTCTGACTTATAAATTAGTTCACTGGCATAGACATAGTCCATTTTGCATATAGATTAATTCTATCTGTGCTTTTCTATTATTTCAAATTGTATGTTCAGTGTTTATATATATAAAAAAAATCACTAAAGTCCTATTTACTCTCTACTGAATCTCTTACTAAGAGTCCTATACTATCCTTGTCACATAACTAGATTAAATTAAACTAATCTTCGATGCTCCTGCATCAATTATCTTGTGTAATTTTTCCCGCACGTGGAACTATTAGGATTTTTATTATGATGTTTTGCATAGTTTTTCTCTGGAGTTTGAATAGCTAGCCTTCATACACAACTCGGTATCTTGAGTCTTGACCACTGGTGTTTTCTAGTACGGTAGTACCTAATTTCTCAATTCTCATTTTTATCCACTCAATACATTGTTTTCCTTTCAGCTCATTCTGGTTTGGTTCTTACCTTGCTATCATAGGCTTTACATTAAATAACAACAAGCTAGCCTGATTATAGCATGAATCATCATATCACTGTCTTATCTGCAAATCGTTTAAACTTTAGATGCTTCATTCTCCATGTATTAGTGTAGATAAAGTGATTATTATAATGTTTCAGTGGATCAGGGCTATTTGAAGCTTGCTGCTGGCACTCGGGAGTTTTCCAGATGACGTAAATCCGAATTTTCCATGTTTTTTCTTCTGTCCTTTCCATTTGCATTTTAGAAGGGGAGGGAATGGAATGATTGGTGGTTAATGTTGACATTTTATATAAAAAAATTGTTTTATCATTATTCATCATAACATTTTATATGAAACTGATGGCATATTTGAATCATGTTCTTGCTTTTCTAAACAATTTCAAGTTCTTCCGCTTCAATTCTTTGCCTTCATTCTCCCTATTTAGGTTTCAGCTAAGTAGTTCCCGGTGGCTTTCTTTATCATTTCAACCGTACAGATTGTTCAAATTAAATAGCATTCGTGAGGTATTTCTTCAGTTAAGAAAAGCTCTTAAAATGTAACAGTGAATGGCCCTATCGCACCAGTGGAAATGGGATAAATGTGCCTATTTTAGTTATTTATATGATGTGATTAGTGACAGGGCATTATAAGAATATAGCAGTCATAAGGAAGGACTAGTAAACACATCTAAAATTAAGCCGGCTGGAGTCCAAATCCAGTTTCTTGAGTCAAGTGGTCTTAGGATTAGCTGCTTGTGTAGTAGATTCCCATTTAGCATTATTTATTCATTTTTATGCTCCCATTTTTATTTTTATTTGCTACTGAAGAAGGAATTCTTCTTGCTTTCTTTTTTAAGAATCACATTTTTCTATGCTGTGTTTTGGATCTAGTAAGTAATAAATAATCCTTTGTTGGGGTAACAGTAGACGTGATGGAATGAGGAAAATCTAGTGGAAATCGAAGCAAATAAACCTGTAAGGCAGAAAATAACTGAACCCAATGCCGTACCACCCCATGATTGATGATGATGATGGTATGCATAGCGTTTGCCCTTCATAAGCCTATTATTTCATGCGTAGATATGTGTGTAAATATTCAAAAATGGTGTTGGTCTATTTTTTTCCCCCAATATTTTCTGCTTTTGGTTAGAGCTTCATTCTAAAAATCCAATTACATTTCTCACCTTGTAATCTGGATCTTGGTTGTAGGGTCCTCGTCTCCTGTAGGGCATGGTTTCAATGATTGTATCGGTCATGCTATGGATGCTGAGGAATTACGCTCTGCTTTGAAGGATGTGGCTTCCTCGAGTAGAAAAACAACTGGGCAATCTAGTTGCTGGACATCTTCTGAGGATGAGGCGGACGAAGAAGGTTTGTTAATCATTGCTATTATGTTTTCCTTTTCCCCTGGCATATTTAAAACGTTTTACTTTCCTTTACGTGGATTAGCATTTCTAATGACTGGTTTATCAGTTTATCTTCTTCCTTTTTTTCTTCTTTTGAATAAAATATACGCATTTATCTAGAAAGTAGCAGAGCTGCTACAAAGTAAACAATCTGCCAGCGAGATACTATCTACAAACAAAACGGGGAAATTTTTCTGCTATGAATTGTAATCAGACAAGAAACCAACTATATGCACTTCAGATCAAAATGTACTTACAGTTCACTAATAAATTCTTACTAAGCACTAACTATACCACATGCATCAGATAGCCTTTTGTTCACAGAATCTTGAACCTGATAATCTAAGCTTAACCAACTCCTTCACTTTTGCAAGGACCTCCTGATCTGCATTTGTTTGCCGAGTGAAATGTCATTTTTCCTGCCACACTAGGTAAATGTGAGCACTCAATGCTAGCCTAAGGACAATCAAAATAAGGCCTTTTTTGTTTCAGCTTAGAGACTACCCAAGCTACAGATTCCAGTTTCCAACTCCTCGTTGCAACTTAGTCTGAGGATATCTCCCTTGCAAAGGTACATTCAAACAAGAGATTATTTCTAGTCTCTAGCTCCTGGCAGAACACACAAGAACCATTTATGCTCTCTCCTCTACAGTCTACAGACTAACACGTCTTAAGTAAGCAAACCATTGAGGGTGGCCATCCAGGCTATGGTGGAATTCTTTGGAATTTAAGCGGGGAAACCAAATTAAATTGTGCGACCTCACTTTACCTAGCCGTACCCTTTCTTGTGTTTCCTTGTAATATTATCTTTTCAAGAAAGTAGTTTTTTTTTTTATTTGGTTGGAGGTTGATTGCTGAAATGGTCAGGATTTACCCACTGGTGTGCCTGGTTGAAAGATTCACATAGTTGAACATCAGTAAAAGGGTTACAGCTTGGTTTGCCTTATGGCTAGGATAGGAATTGTCATCTTGGAGTTAATTGCATTATATGTCTCCAAACTATAACATTCATTTTAAATTAATCCTTAAACTTTTAAATATTCTAATTTCACCCCCAAATTATGACTCTCATTCTAAATTAGTCATTAAACTTTTGAACATTCTAATTTCATCCCTAAACTATGACCATCTTTCTAAATTGCTCCCTAAATTTTTTGAATATCCCAATTTCATCCTTAAATCCATCCAAATATGTAATTAGTTTCAACCATAGTTTAATCTAAATTTTTATTTTCAAACATATAATAATATAACTTGTCCTAACAGTTTTATTAACATGGGACGTGATTAGTATGTACGTGTAGTTTGGGATGAAATTAGAATATTCAAAAAGTTTGGGGACCAATTTAGAATGAAGGTCATATTTTGGGGATGAAATTGAAATGTTCAAAAGTTTGAGGACTAATTTAGAATGATAGTTATAGTTTAGGGATGAAATTGGAACATTTAAAAGTTTAGGTACCAATTTAAAATGAGTCTCATACTTTGAGGACATGTAATGCAATGAACTTGTCATCTTCTCGTGCCATTTTCTCTTGGGTTTCTCTACTGAACTTTCAATTATTTAGCAATTAAACAGAAATAAATAAGATGTCTTAAATCATACATTTACTCACTTCCGCAGCAAAGAAGGTTCGACACCGCTCATTCACCTCCCAATCTACTTTACCTCTTTTGGTTGATTACTTTGTTTATGATTTGCTGTCTTGTGTTCAATCTGTGGTTGATAGTTCAAAGCCTATTCTGCTGAAGCAGATCGGAGTGGTATGAGTTTTCAGGAACTTAGAAAAGCACACTATGATGTTTCTGAAGATAAAGGAATTGTGACGTAAAGGTTCTTTCCCTCGAGGACAAAGATGATGCTGTGGAGGGCGATCCGTCGTCATCATTAAGCTCTAGTGTCAAAGACATAGAAATAGAAGCAATCACTGCGACTGTGCCTCAAAAATCTTCTGCAGGTTCAGCTAATGGATTGTAAAGTCACCGGAACAGGGTCCGAGACCTGTAAGCTGACCCTGTTGACATCCTTTGATGATGTTTTGGTGCCAAGGAAATTATTGGCCATGTAATTTTTTCCAGTTTTTGACTTAGACTTGCATACAAGTTCCCCTAACTTGGCATGTTTGTATCAAGTGTTGCGACATTTCTATTTTTGGGACGAATAAGATAGGGGCGAGGTTTTTGAAACAATGTGATTAACATGTGTTCATTGACAAATTCAGTTGGAATGTTAACAAATCAAAGATCAATATTTTTTTATGCAATGACTAAGTTATACGAGGATAATATGTGTATTTAGTACACTTGAATTTATAACATTTACTCCGATTGAGTGGTTTTAATGATAAAAAGGAACGTAGTTCTATATAGAGGATTGGAGTTTGAGTAACTAAGTCTATAGGATGTAACAAAAATTTTAGTAACATCTTATAATATCATTTAAGTTTAAATAACATCTTAATATGGATTGTAGAGTCATCCACAAATGTCAGCATATTTATAAATAACATCTTATAATATCATTTAAGTTTAAATGAACATAAGAGTCTATTTATATTTCTCAATTTATCAAATAACAAAAATATTTATATATTTAAAGAAAACAAGAATTAAACTAGATATATTAGGCCAAAAATAGATAGAGTATGCAACTCAAAAATTAGATATTCGATTTGATTAATTTATTATCTGAATTTGACCATTAGTTAATTGTTCTAATAATTATTCAATTTTAATCTAGTCTCGTTCAGTCTAGTTTTCATATTCTACTATTAAATTCCAGTTGAAATTTGATTTTTTTTTAAAACAATGATACTTTTTTTTAGAAGAAGTGACGAGATAATTTATAATTATCCCATAAATATTCAAGTTATATATATATTTATTTATTTATTAAATAAATTTTTTCTTTTCGGGATTGGTTCGTCCCTGTATACACATAAAAATATTTGACCCCAACTTTGTTCAAGCATACCCAAAGACCCAAACCCATACTAAATATGAGCCTGACTTGAGATACCCTTGTCCTCTTTATTACAACTCGACTCGAATCGTTTTACCTCCAATTTTTAAGATTTTATCAATTTTCTCAAGTTAATTATTTCTCGTTTTGATGGTGAACCAACCTCCATAATCCTTTTATCATTGTAATCTTGTTGTTCATTCATCGATAATGTCAGATCTATTCGTATCTATTTTTTGTTCGTATTTTTAGCTTTTTCCTTGTTTAATCCTTATATGATCTAAAGAGACAAGTTTATTGTGTCAATAGTTATATGATCTCAAGTGACTAATTTTTTGTGTCAATAGTTTCTAGCGACTTTTTTAAAAAATATTTTTTTATTTGTGTCATTATTTATTTGTAAAAATATAATTTATGTTTATAAAAATAATAATGATTGATTTGATTAAGAAAAGTAAATATAATAATATTATTTAAATTGAGAAATTTTGAAACCACATGTTCCTTGAGATATTTTTCTAATGTATATTTCAAACTATTATCCCTGCATGAACCAAGTGGTTCCTTGGTAAAATAAAATTGTTGTTGTTCTTTGAGGATTCGGATTCTAGCACCATAAATACCAGAAGTGTGAGCATTTAATATCGAGAGGTTGAAAATGTTCTTTGAACATATATTACCTTGTATTTACCCTGAATTAATCAAAATAAATAAATAAATAAATACTGCCCCTTGGGCAGCATTTTTCATCAAATTCTCAAAGAAAAAATCACCATAAGCCAGTAAATCAAACTTTGAAAGTTTCACAAATATAAAATATTATAAATCGATAACATAAATAATTTAAAAAATATTTCTTCAAAAAGTATGTATCTAAAAATGAACACTTATGAAATAAAATCAAATATTTTTATAGTTTAACTTATTTTTTTATCCTCTCGATTTTCCAAAATTTATCATAATTAATCTAAACTGATTGTATAGTACATTTGAATTCAGCAGATGAGTCTCCTAGTGATTTAGTTAGCTGCACCTTGGAAGGACAATATGTTTGTGTAGCAGACGAAACATGGGACATAACATCCGAATCAGATCCATTTAACTTGTCGGATCCTTCTTGATCCCTAGACATATACAGTGACGGATCTAAGTGTACGTCAGAGTAAACACATGCTCATATTGAAATTCGAATATTCTTATGTTAGCTGTTTATTTTACTAATGATATATATCTTAAAATTTTATTTGTATCTGCTCTATACGATTTTTTTTATTAATAATACATATGTGTCTATCCTAAAAATATTTTTGCATCGTAACTGTAGATACACGTATAGTACCATTAGGCAAAGTCCATGTGATTGTGAATGAAATTTCCATGAAAGTTCAATCTTAAATACTGCAAACCCACTTCGCCACCTTCACCAAACTCATCCTTCAAGTTCATTGATATTTTTTATGACAATTTTTTAAAATAAATTTTATAATAAAAAAATCCCATATGGGGTGAATGAATTATTAAGATATTATCTTGGTATTTTGTTGTTTACATACAAGAGGAAAAACTATTTAATACAAAATATATTCACAAGCCATGCTTATAAAGGTAAGACAATCCCTCAAGCAATATACAAGTGAAGATATTTCCCTTTAGTCAAACTTTCTAAACATTGAAAAATACTTTTTAAATGTTTATTTTCTTAATTAAAATTAACATATTGGAAGAACCTGTTGAATTCAAATTCATCAGGGAATTTGTCAGGAAAGAATAACGAGTTTCATAAAATATAATAAATAATTCAAATTTATTGTATCTTCCTAACGATTTCCATACAATTTTTTTTATTTCCTCGTAACAAATTTTACGCATATTATAACAAATAACTTAAATCTAAAAAAATATATATATATATATATATATTAATTCCACCCACGATATTTCTAAATTTTATCGGAAGGAAAAAGCTGATGATTTGTAAACAAACAGAGCAATAATAAAAAGCAGATTCGTTTGTTGATCCCCAAAATATCTTTGTTTTAAAATCCAATTTTATTACTTTAGTGCCCCCGAACTGCCCCAGATATTTTTTTCACCCATCTCACCTGCAATAAAAGTATTTAAAAACATCAACCAATGATGTAAAAGGAAGTAGATATTTTTAAAAAATAAAATAAAAATACGTTTATTAAATTGTCTATTATGATAAAAATAACGGTTTATTATAGAATTTTTAATTTTACAGATTTATCAGAGATATATTAGCATACCTTGTTTTTTTTTTTAATTTAAACAAAAATTTGATTTAAAACTCAAGTTTTATAAACTTGACTGGAAAAAATCTCAAATGAATTTTGAGTTATAAAATAAGGCTCATCAGCTTGAACAACTTGAAAATATTTTACTCGACTCAATCGAACGATCACCCCTAACTTAAAGTGAGACTAAAATGTAAAAAAGTGATTAATTTTTTAAAAAAAGTATATTTTTGAAGTAAAATGCATGTTTAAATAATTAAAATTTTGATATTTATTAATATTTTTAAAATTTTGATTTGTTATTTATTAATTGCTATATCATCGAATACGTGATAGTTGACCAGTAATCAGGTAGTCTAATGAGATGAAACATTAGATTCTTTAAGTAGGGTTCGAAGTTTGAATCCAGACATTTGTGAATGGAGCAATTAGGTTGGGAAGATCTCCCCTATAATAGGTTTCCGCAAAACTAGATTCAAAACAATCGATCGATCAATCAGGTACCAATGGTGAAATCCAAAGAAGTATGTGACAGTTGTTAGACTTTGATTTGGTTGCAATTTTTGTTTGCAATGCATGATCAAATTGAAAGGAAGAAAAACTATAAAGATTAAATTTTTCAATAAAATTGCACGTGTCATGTCCTTATAAATAATATATTTATGTATATAAAAATTAAAATTTTGAGTCCAATAGATTAAAAATTAAAACCAAGTATTTAAAATTACTAATAAAAATTTTAAAATTAAAATGAATAAAAACAACGACAAAATATCTTCAACTCCTTATTGGAACATATATCATATAAATTTATGTGAATTTTAGAAAAAAATAATTAAAATCGAATGTAGAAATATAAAATTATGATATTTCAATTTTTTAAAATATAATTATATAATAAAAAGGGTATTTGAGGCCTTCAAGCTTACAAAAGGATTTAATTTAACTCTTTGACCAATACTTTTTTTTATTGATCATTATGATATTGACGTAATACTTCATAATATTAACGTGATAATCTATAAAATTAATATGACATATGATAGTCCATAAAAATTGGTGATATAACATTTTATTATTTTTCATTAGTTAAAAAGTACACTATAAATTTTTTTTTAAGTTAGAGGATCACTGTTTGTGTGAAATTAAAAAATTTCATATTATTTCGCTGATTTAACCATTTATCCTAAATAGGTGTCGGTTAGGAGCAGCGAGTATGGAAAACATTGGTAGCCTCACGTCTCAGCTTTTGTATAATGTTATTTAATTAATTTGTAATAAATATAAGATAATATTTATTTAAAAATAATTAATTTAAAATTTAAAAAATAATAATTTTTTAATATCGTTGTCATTGAATTTCGTGTTATAATAATAATAATGTTAGTTGAAGTCGGTGAAAAATGAACCTTTGCCCTACGCCCCCACTCTATAAAACCCCTGATCTTCCAGTTATGGCACTGCAAAATTTCCATCCCCTCTAATTTTGAACACCACCGCCTGTTTTGTTTTTCGGGGACGGGCCTAGATGGACTCACACGTGCCCAGCAACCCAAACGAAGAGTCGTGGACGGAGGAGAAGCATGTCAACTTCCTCAACTCCATGGAAGCATGGTTCGTATGTACTATGCTTGACAGCAACGATCGTTTTAATCTCCGTCTGGATCGTCAACTTCCTGACACCTCCGACTCCACTCTCAACTGCAAACACAATGCTCCCACCACAAGGAATCATACTACTTCACGTATTATTCCTTAACCTTAACTTCTAATCCGCCTGCATGCTTTTATTTTGTGCTCCTTTTTCAACCTTTTATTTCATCATTTTGGGTTTCCCCTGCACTAGGTTTTACTGGCACAAACCGATGCAAAATGAAGGTCAGGCCTGATAGAAGATCATCCTCTAATCCTCTTGCTTCATCACAAGATCAGGTTAGTTACCCTTGTTCACCGTGCCCGTCCCAAATGATGTGCAGGTCATGTGTTATTTTAAAAAAAAAAATGAAGCCCCTAAAATCTTTTTAAAACAAGTTATTATTCATGGCTAAACCTAAAAAGCTGTTAATATGTGTGTTTTTTGTCCCACAGATTGAAACCAGAAGAGAAGATAAAGAAGAGAAATAGGGTGTCCCAGTTTTGATGCTGCATCCAAACTGATGAACTCTGGGACCCCTTTTTCATTTAATTTCCATGGGGTTTCTAAGTAGAATATGTTGAAATAGGGTGTACCTTGTTCAAGGGTATTCTTTCTTTTATTCAGCCCCACACCATTTACTTCACTTTCCGGGATTTTGAATTGTTGACTTACTTTGGAAGATATTTTTCACCCAGCCTTGATTCTTGACCAAAGATCTTTTTCTTTTTCCTATTCAAACTGTAATTTGCCTTTAAAAATATTCATTTATGCTATGCTTTTATAATGATATTTTAGTTGAAAATATCACAGTATGGGGTGGTGATAAAGGAGATGGCGACATGGAGATTTGAATCTTTGATGCGCACATAGACTTGGTTGATTAATCTTTTTAACATACTCATAGGCAGCTTGCTCGAGACCGGTCGAGGCGTGATTGGGATAGTAATATCTCAAATTTTAAAATATTATATATTTTAGATATTTTTTATTAATAATTTATTTTCGATTTTTTAACATTTTATAAATTTACTCGCCTTAAATTTTTAAAAGTTTGTACATAAAATTCTACGTCACTTAAGATGCTAATTACATACTGCACATGATAAAAGCATATCAGACGGTTTAAATGGCATTACCTTGTGAAAGTAGTTTATGAGTCTTTATTTAAAGAATTAATTGCAACATATCCTTAAACTATGATTTATTTTAAATTAATACTTAAACTTTAAATATTTTAATTTCATTCTTAAACTATGACTCTCATTTTTAAAATGGTCTCCAAACTTTTGAACATTCCAATAATATCCCCCTAAATCTTTCAAAATATCAAAGTTGAAAGTAGAATATTTAAAAGTTTGGGGATTGATATAGAATGAGGGTTATACTTTAGGGTATGAATTTGGTATGTTCAAAAGTTTGGGGATTAATTTAAAATGAAAACATAGTTTGAGGATGAAATTAGAATGTTCAAAATTTTAGGGCCCAATTTAAAATAAGGATCATGGTTTATGGACATATGGTGCAATTAACTCAATATTTTAATCCAAAATTTTATTCAAGGATTGTCCCAACTCTTTCCGCTTTGCTCGATAATATTGGTAAAGAAATGTTGGTTACAAACTTATAATGCATCTTCTTTTCTGGAACATGGTGTGGAAGATGGTTTATGTATTTATTTAAAGAGTTAATTGCAAAATACATCTCTAAACTATGATTTTTATGTTAAATTAGTCTCTAAGCTTTTGAATATTTTAATTTAATCCCCAAACTATGACTCCCATTCTAAAATAGTCCTTAAACTTTTGAACATTCCAAAATCATCCTCAAACTATGACCCTTATTCTAAATTAATCCTCAAACTTTTGAATATTCTAATAATATCCCCCTAAATAATTCAAAACTTCAAAGTTGAAATTAGAATATTTAAAAGTTCGGGGATTAATAATGAGGGTTATAGTTTGAGGAAGAATTTGGTATGTTGAAAAGGTTAGGACCCAATCTAAAATAAAGATCATAGTTTATAGACATATGGTGCAATTAACTCTTATTTAAAATATTTGGTTCATTTGGGTTTCGCTAACTTGCCCAAGCGACATTCGGCACTACTGAATGGCATGAAACCCCCTAAATTTCTTAGTTGAAATAAATTAGGGTAAGTACACAAATAGTCCCTCAACTATCGGGTGATGCTTTGTTGAGTCCCTCGACTATTAAAATTACAAAATGATCCTTCGACTACCAGGTGTTGCTTTGTTGAGTTCTCGCACTATTAAAAGTTACAAAATGACCACCCGACTATTTAGTATGTTCCAAACTCGTCGTTTTTCGTTATAAAATTGACAACAGTCTCAGTTGGATGTTAATATGTTGACTGAGATATGATAGTTTTTTTAGATTATAAGATCAAATTTTATCATATCTCAGTCATCATGTTAACATTCAGTTCAGGTTGCCGTCAATTTTTTAACGAAAATGATGAGTATGGAACTTACTAAATAATTGAGTGATCATTTTGTAACTTTTAATAGTTGAGGGACTCAACAAAGTAACACCCTATAGTTGAAGGACCATTTTGCAACTTTTAATAATCGAGGGACTCAACAAAACATCACCCTATAGTCAAGGGACCATTTGTACACTTTACCCAATAAATTAATACCCTTGTAATATTATTTTACAAATTCAATAAATTTTGGTAGATGTCGACTAAGCATCACCAAATATATATGATTTTCTCCTAACTTCATTCCTACCAAAATTTTTAGAGTAAACTATACTCGTAACCATTTATGAAGTATTTTAATTTGATTCGATTTTTTAATTTTATCGATCAGATTATTCAATTATTTAAATAATGACAATCAAGTAATTTACCGTTAACATTTGATGGATGAGTTATAATGGGTGTTAACAAAATTGGTACAATTACACATTTAATCCCAATTAAAACCAAATTAATAGAATATATAAGTAATGAAAACTAAATTATACCAATTTTGTTAACGACCATATCAATTCCTCCATAAAATGTTAACAATAGATTGTTTGATTAACACCATTTAAATAGTTAAATAGTCCGGTTAACAAAATTAAAAGATAATGATTAGATTTAAATTTTCTCATAGTTAAATGGTCATGGTTGTAGTTTACCCAGATTTTAATTAACGTAATAAACTCTCTAAAAATCAAACAGAGTTGTTATCATTTCAGTCAACTTCAAGGGCCAGTTATATATATTCATTAATGTGCTATAGCTGGAATGGAAATATCAGTACAAAATCATGCACTTGCTGGTGTATACTTAAATTATTATAATTATAAGAGTTAATTGCATCACGTGTCCTCAAAATATGACTCTTATTTTAAATTGATCCCTAAACTTTTAAAATTTCTAATTTTATCAGTAAACTATGACTATCATTTTAAATTAGTCCTTAAAATTTTGAACATTTCAATTTCATCCCCAAACTATGACCTGTATTCAATATTGGTCCCCCAAACTTTTTGAACTTTCCAATTTCATCTCAAACTATACGTATATACTAATCACATCTCTTGTTAATAAAATTGTTATGCCAAGTTATATTATTATACATCTGAGAAAACAAAATTTAGGTTAAATTATGGTTGAAACTAATATTGTATTTGGATGAATTTGGGGATGAAATTGGAAAGTTCAAAAGTCTTGGGACTAATTTAAAAAGAGGGTCATAGTTTAGAGATGAAATTAGAATTTTTAAAAAATTTAAAGATTAATTTAAAATGAGGGTCATAATTTAGGGATGAAAGTAAAATATTCAAAAATTAAAAGATAAATTTAAAATGAGAATTATAACTGTATATAAAATTAATAATACTTTTAGCTACTACTCGATACAAATTAGCCCCTTCATTACTAGCAACGTTATTATTGGCTCACGATTTTTATATTTTTAATGGTTTAAGTAGAAATTAGTTTAATTGTATTGTTATATTTTTAATGATTCAAATTTAAATACTTAATTAAACTGAAATAATTTTATACTTATTAAACCAAATAGTTGGTGGTGAAATTTTGATAATTTCACAAGCCTATTAGTTTATAAGTTGTATGTTAATTTATACGAGGATCTTGAATTGAAATCTATTAAAGAATATAGATATAAAAAAGATTGATTAAAATAGAAAAGCGCTATTTAAGTGGGTCATAAATGAGTAAGTCTTAAAAATATAAAATACGACTTGAATTATGAAGAATTTTTTTAAATTACTTTGTGGTGGATATAGTTACTTTATTACTCTGGCAGTTATAAAAAACTTTAAAATACGTCTAATGATTTGTGGATCTCTATATAGTGATATTTACGTGAATATCTATATCTATCCATAAGATAGAGTTTTGATATAATTTATTATTAGAGTTAATTGCATCATATGTCCTTAAACTATGATTCGCATTCTAAATTGGTCACTAAATTTTTGAATATTTCAGTTTTATCATCAAACTATGATATTCATTCTAAATTAGTCCTTAAACTTTTGAACATTCCAATTTCATCCTCAAAGTATGACCCTTATTCTAAATTGACCCCAAATTCATCCAAATATGTAATTAGTTTTAACCATAATTTAACTTAAACGTTATTTTTTTCAAACATATAATAATATAGCTTGACCTAACAATTTTATTAAAATGGAATACAATTAGTACATACATATAATTTGGGATGAAATTGAAATGGTGAAAAAATTTGAGGAATAATTTAGAATGAAGGATATAGTTTGGGGATGAAAATAAATATTCAAAGTTTGAGGACAAATTTAGAATGATAATCATAGTTTAGGGATGGAATTGGAATGTTAAAAAGTTTAGGGACCAATTTAAATAGAGGGTCATAATTTAAGGATGTATGATGCAATTAACTCTTATTATTATTATTATTATTATTATGTTTAAATGTATGTAAAATACAAAATGTAAATTTAGGTATGAAGGATCCAGCTATGGTATTGAAAGGGCAGCTTTGATAGTGTGAACTTGATGGGATAAGACTTTGCATTCCCTTTCGACTCTTTCCACAGTTAGCTTACCGTTCACCAGAAGCTCATACCCAATTGTAAGTAAGCAAGCATCCACTCCCATTGGAGTTGCTTTGCCGCTCACCACCATGATAATCGCCCGGAAGTATTGTGAATCCCGTCGGTAATACTACCAAGTGTGACGTATCACCGCCGTTCATCGCTACACTAGCTGAGGGTCCATCGAAAAGTGCACACGCAATCATCGCACCGGACGCATCGCTCCAAGTTTCCTGTAAAGTTATCATGCCGTTGGTAGAGAGACCACTACTAAAGAGAGTGACACGGTCGCCTTGTCCCGGGCCTTTGGCAACACTGATCATTGCCGGCATTGATCCTTCTTTCGACAAAAGCTCCCAGTGACACCGCATCCCTACGTCCGCCAAGTAATCAAACAGCCTTTGCTGAGTTATGGGCATCCAAACTGAAGTTGCACTGCTCAGAACAAGACTCTCACCAGGGTATTTTGCATCCTTCCGAACCATCACCCTTACGTCTTCACCCGCATTACAAACATAACCAACATCGACACCCTTACGCTCACTCAAGGTAAAAATACAGGCAAGGAAGTTATACGTCATGCGTCGAGCAAGCTTTAACACATTTTTCCTGCCAGCTGCAGTGATTCCTGGGCCAGAATGGCATGTATCAGAATTATTTATTATAGCAGTGAAGAAGAAGAAAACAAACCTGCATTGCCTTCACCATTGATAGTAGGGGACAATAGTAGTGCGAACCGGTGGCATTGTCTTTGGAGAGTGGAGATCCTCCTTTGTGCGCCAAAGCCGAAACCAGAACCGTGTAACGGATGCAAAAGACGGTGGACTGTGCTCTCATCGTATTCCAAGTGTTCGACCCATGTAACCTGGCATTTCGGAACTTGTAAGCATGCTCGTTTGAAACAAATATCAAAACCAAACTTCAGAGCTCATGTCAAATTTTAACAATAAACATTTCTCTACATAACATTTAAGCCAGTAATTACCTTGGTGTATTTGTTGTCAATATCTTGGATAAAATTCGCAAACATCTGCGGATTCGCAGCATTGCTAGGATCAATAGGAACATCCACAACTGCCCACACACCATCCGAAAGCTGCTTGCAGAACCGGAGAAATCGAACTCGACAAACAGGAACAACAGGTGAAAGAACTTGAAATTCAGCATCCATCTGCAAGTATGATATTCCATAATGCCAAAACTAAGCAGAACCAAAAAATAATAATAAAGATGGAAAGCAGAGGGGGTTCAAATGATACCACTTGTAATGCATTGTCTCTGGTTCCACCTGTACGGCTTGATAGCACATCTACCGTTGCTGCTCCTGCAATCAGGCAGGGAAACATATTGGCCCAACGATTCTATTCATAAATTAGCATAAAAAGGAACTTGTTAGACATAATCTTCAGATATCTTTACTGAGATTAAACCAATAATATCAGAGATCCACCATTAGCAGCAAGTGAGATGAAAGGGGTGGCGTACCGCATCCATTAGCGTCTCGATGAGGGCCAAGCCACGAAGGGGAACAAAGGCTGTTTCCCTTGTAGCCTCAACAGTGTATCCACTCGGTTTGATGCCAATGCAAGAGGGGAAAATCCTCTCATACTCTGCAATATTCAAGGTTTCCGGTCCATCATGCAGCCCTTTGATCCAAAGGGGATGACCCATCTGAGCTATCTTAACTAGTTCAACCATAGCTGCTAATGCATTAGGATTGGGCGAGGAAGACAGAGGCACTGCTGGACCGCTACATTTGTTGCATATGGGGCTACTTAAGGCCTGCTTCAAGAAACCATTCTCCACTCAGAGATTATCGTTTTCTTGTTTAAGAAATGCAGTTTCATTGCGTTCCAGTTGTGCCTGTTTAAATTTTAATCATTAGCAAAATCCCAAACTCAACCGTCAAGAATCAAAACAAAGACGATCAACTTACCTTCATTTGGGTTCTCCTGTTTTGAAACCAAAATTTGATTTGCTTCTTCTCTAACCCTAATCTCTTGCTAAGTTCCCTTGTTTGTTTTTCGTCAGGGTGAGGACAATCCTTGAAGAAACTGAACAACAAAAAACAATGATAAGCAAAACCCAATAAATATTTGAGAAACAGATTTACAAAAAGAAGAGGAAGAATCATACGATTCAAGCTCTTGTATTTGATGGGGAGTGTGCCTACGGAACTTCTTCTTTTTCGCAGACGGTCCTCCATTATCAGGTGGTGGAACTTCAAAGCTATCACTACTCTCGTATCCATCTCCGTTCATGGTCCCAAATAAACCAGGATCAAACTTTTCTGCTACTCCAATCCCACTATGTCTATCCATTCTTTACTGCACACCCAAGTTCAGAACAAAATATAATAAAGTCGGTTTGTGAAAGACGAAAACGGAGAAGAGAAACCGCCATGCAAACACTGACAAATGTGAAAAAATAATTGTTTTCTTTGGAAGCTGCACGTTTGACCAAATTGTTTGTCAACTATATTTGACAATGACAAGGACCCCAAACGAAATATTTTAAACAAGAAACAAAACCCAGAATCCAAAGCACAAAATACAAGGAAAAGCTCTTTCTCCTTCACTGTAAACACTATGATTAGCAGTATGAAAGAACAACCCTAATATTTTAAGAAGAAAGAAGCTAATACCTTGCAAATTTCTGTCGGTGGTCACAGCCAAAGATCAGTTTTCTTCGTCTGTTTCTTTGTTTTTCTCTTTGACAGTAGGAGGACGAGACTATATAGTAAAGCGTTTGCTAAGTAACGTGTATGATATCTATTTTTTTTGACATAGTATGATATGTATTTATATATAGATATTTATTATATCAAATATATTACTTTACAGTCAAGTAAGATATTATTTTTAGTAAAAAAAAGTAAGATATTATTTTTATTAAATTAAAATACATACGCACGTGCATATATTAATTATATTTTATTTTTGCAGATGCATTAATTGAGGTGATATATAAAAAAAGTAGAATTAATATATCAATCAATTAAAATAATATATTTGATGTAAATATTTCTCTTAAAATAGTAAATAAATCATCCTATTTTCGTCTATTTTGACACATAAGATCCTACAAATATTGTTAAATTAAGATTTTTCTTGCTATTAACGCATAATGTTTACTAATTTGGACGAAAATAAGACATTATTTATCCGATATTACATGTTATCTTGACAATTGAAATAGTCATTGGTTAATTTATCTGTAATAAGCATAAACTTTTTTTATTTATTTAGATTTAATTAAAGAACCAACAGAAAGTATATATAAAAAATAGGGTAAAGTACACAAATGATCTTCAGACTATAGGGTGTTACTTTGTTGAGTCCTTTGACTATTAAAAGTTATAAAATAATTCATTGACTATAAGACGTTATTTTGTTGAGTCTCCGAATATTAAAAGTCATAAAATAATCACTCGACTATTCATATATTTTAAACTCGTCCTTTTTCGTTAAAATATTGACGACATTCTAAGCTGGACGTTAACCTACTAATTGAGATATGATAAAATTTGATATCATAATCTCAAACGATTATTATATCCTAATCAGCATGTTAACGTCCAGTTCAAACGACTGTTAATTTTTTAATAGAAAATGACGAGTTTGGAACATAATGAATAGTCAAATGACTATTTTATAACTTTTAATAGTTGAGGGACTCAATAAAACAATACCCTGTAGTTGGGAGACCATTTTTGTAAAATTTTTAATAGTCGATGACTCAACAAAATAGTATCTTATAGTCAGGGAATCATTTGTGTTCTTTATAAAAAAAAATAATGATATTGGCAATTGATCACTTGTTAGTCAAGTAAGCACAGAAGATAGTATGTGGTCAAACTCAAACATGTTACTGGTTTGTTTAATATTAAAAAAAGTCCAGATTTAATAAAATATTAAGAAAAACAAGAAAAAAAACCATTTAAAGCTCCATGAGCAAAACTTTAATAATTTAAATTCGTTTTGTTCATGAGATAACTACAATAAAAATATTTATTTGGGTAAAATATACTTTTAGTACCTAAGCTATAACTTTTGTTCCATTTTGGTATAAACTTTATTTTTTTCAAAATCATACCTAAAGTTTAGTTTAAGTTTTATTTTGGTACCCGTCCTTAAAAATTTAATGGTGATGTTGACGTGTTATCATAAGATAATGTCACGTCATCATTGAAAAAAATAAAAAAAAATATCACGTCAATAGTTTTATTATTTTTAAATAATCAGGTATCAAATTGAATCTTAAACTAAATGTTGATATTATTTAAAAAAATAAAGTTTAGGTATCAAAACGAAACAAAAATAAACATTTAGGTACTAAACGTGTAAGGTATGACTCATAAATATACCGGTAAAGAGGACAGGGGATGGAGCGGAGTGAGCGAAGATCAACTGTCCTTACAAAGAAAGTCTTGTAGAGGGGGTTACGATTATGTGGGTTGGGGGTGCGGGGGCTGTAGCCCTTGGTACGGTACAGGGTTAATTTTGGAATTATGTACCAGGGTTTTCTATTATAAATAGAGATGTAACCTAAACCTATTATCATTGAATAAAAATTTTCTAGCGCCGCCTAGGCACCGAGGATGTAAGCACATTGCCGAACCTCGTTAAAATTCTTGTGTTCTTTCGTTTACTTTGCCCGATTTATCAACAAAACGTATAGTTTACCCTTTTTTATTTTTTATTTTTACAAAAGCAAAGATTTGATTAATCATAACAATTTAATAAGTAAAAGATAAACTGCACCTGTAAGTCACTAACTGTTAATAAGTTTATATTTTGGTTATCAAATTATTAAAAGCTGCATTTTCACCACTAAATTCATTGATTTCTTAAATTGATTATTTTATCATTAATATAATAAAAAATTAACAATTGATTTTTATATTTTTTTTATCAATTTAATGTCAATTTTAAAAATTTATCGATAGAATCAAATGGGTTATAATGGTTATATATGTGATTCACCTCTGCTAATTTAGTCGGAGAGACATAAATGGTAGATCCACTGTGTTAAAGTGTTTTATCTTGATAAGGAGATAGAATAAAATGGAGTGAAGGCGAGGTGGTTCCATCCTTTCTCTCACTTTTGGTCGAGAGGTCTAATAGTGATCCTTAGAGATGGTGCAGAGATGTTATGGTTATCAATAGATTAAATGGATATAATCAAGTGATGATAAATTTGATTTTGATATATCACATGGATGTAAAGTAAAAATTTGCAACAATTGCTGATGCCAAGGAGAGTCTCTTCGAGTCAACAACAAATTGACAATACATTGGCAACATCCCGAAGGAGATGAGTAAAGGGCAAATGCGAATGGGGAGGTGTGCAATGTTGATGGAAATATCATATATTTATATTTTTTTATCTTTAAGTTTATAGTGAATTATTGTTCTTCTTATTTGTTGAAGTAGACAAGGTTGAACCATATTAAATCTTATTTCTTGTGTGTCTTATTCTACACTTGTCTCATTTTAATTACTATTTCTGGCAATCATATAAGTTGAGTACTGTTTTATCAAATTATTTTGATTTTCATGGAATTATGTTGTGTGTTGCATTAGCTCTTTCCAACTTTGTAAGCTCTTCATTTCATTAACGACAGTCCTCTACTTAGAAAAAAAATTACACTTCATCAACTTCTCTTTGATCACTCTGGCATTGCTTGGTCACAGATCGAAATGCACACTGAAAAAAACATAGAAACAAACAAGATAATAAATTTGCAGCCTTATTCTTTCTAGCTTGTACCACTTTTGCATAACAATCATGCCCTAATCTGCATATCTGCATATGAAGAGATGCTATCTCATTACGAGCAAGATTGAAGAATGAAAAAAGGCAAAGCAGAGGACTTACCATCAGTTACCACAAGTAAGAGGTGGCAAATTGCATTGAGAAGGGAGCCGAGAGGCAATACTGAGAGTGCTGCAGAAGCAGTCATGTTGCACAGATTGGAGTGCAGCACAGCAGTCGGGACTAGGGTTGGTTTGGGTGGCACCAGGGACCACAAACGGTGCGCACACGTTCAAGTTAGTCAGCTGAGTGGTGCAGCTTTGTGCCTTAGCCGTCTGGGTGCGCACTGCTGCTACGGTCAGCAACACAAGTAATGCTGCTGCTGCTGCTTGGGACCTGAGAGATGACACTGAATTGACAACTTCCATGGCTGATTTTAGCTTTCTGAATCTTGTGTTGATTCTGTTTCTCAGTTTTGTAATCTGTTCGTTGGGATTTTAAGAGTATTTATAGTCGGAGTTTGGAAGCTGAGAGACTTGATTGAGAGTACCACTGCATGAGTTACCTGTCTTTATTTTTTTAACACATCCAAGTTTTGTTGTGCCCAAAAAAGTTGAATGATTACATTTCTCGTGGGAGAATAGTTTCAAGAGAAAGTTTCGATCGATTTGTCATCGACGTATACTTTTTTAAATAAAGTTTGAGTTATAAAATATAACTTAAATAACTCAATTTTTTAGTAATTAGTGAATTGATTTTAAGTTCAATTCTACATGATATATGCATATCATATATGAAAAATATGAAGAAATATATATGTATATTGTATACGATTAAAAAGTCATTTAAATTATAATCAATTAGTACCATAACATTATAAATATTTACAATTAAATTCAGACATAAACTCGAATAACTCGACTCAACTTGAAATTTTTTAAAATAAAATTTTTGTTATAAAATATGCCTTGTTAACTCAATTACCTTTATTTTTTTATTTAACTCAACTCGATCAAATATTAACTTTTAATTTAAGAAGTTATATAACAACTCGGATTGCCAGTAATTTGAGACTTGCATCGATGGTTGAGCGTAAGGGTTTGTATTGTCTAACAAATGTGTTAAATTTGACTTCGTTGACAAACAAGTTGGTTCAACTGGTAAGTAGCTTGATATCGCTTAAGCAAATTTTGAGTTCGAAGTCTTGAGTATGAAGAAAATTCCTGTTGAGAGACTCACCCACCAAAATTAGTTGTTCGATGCGGATTGTTCTAGATTAATCAGAACAGGAGTAAGGTGAACTTTGTTGTGCCACAAGCTCCATATCAATAATTTATAGTGGTATATTATTAGAATATCGATTGTTATATAATAATAGTAGTGTCTTCTGAAATCATTATTGTATGATCGTGATATTTATAATTATCATAATAAATATGTTATATCTGTAATCAATATAAACACAATGTAACAAAAAACGCACCTACACACACTCGCAATTTAAATCTTTGCTCTGAATATTTGGAAATGAAGTAAAAGCTAAAGGACACATAAGTGGTGTTGAAGCAATATACAATTGTAATGAGGACGAACCAAATGTTAGAGGGCACAATTGAAAGTCATTTTCTAAATATTATTTTATAAAAAAATATATTTAAATTAATTAAATTTGATGGTTAAGTCTTAAATACTTTAATAAGGATCACAGGCTCAAATGAAATTTATTTAGTAAGAAAATGGTATATAATCATGTTGATTCAACTTTCGTTGACATGCGAGCATACCACGTCAGTTGCTATTAATGATTTAACAGTATAGTAATCGAAATAAAAATTTTCTTTAGAGATAGTGATTTTAATGAAAATATTTTTGTCGTAACCGGTTTTTGTCCGGGCACGAATTTTCTTCTTGGTGGAAAAAGTAATTGAATAAATAAATGGTTTTTATTAAAATTTTTAGGAGTCGCCATCGACATTTTGGGTTAGATAGGTCGAATATCTAAAAATCATCTTTTAAAAGAGTTTTTAAGAAAACATCAGTTAAAAGATAAATCAGTCCGCCTATAACCAAAAATTCATTCTTTTTAGTAATAAAAAGGGATTTGTGGCCGGTTACGTTTGAGGAAGGATTAACACCCCTACAACGCCTAAAATTGGTATCTGTCGATTATAAATTCTCTATTAGCGGAAATATAAGAATTCGAATATAAATTCAATTTACTATCCTATTATTTCAAATTCAATCGGATAATTATAAGGAAAAATATATTAAAATTATTTTTATAAAACTAATATATATATATATATATATATATATATATATATATATTTAGGGTTTTATAAATAGGGTATTTATTTATTTAAAAATATCAGAAAATGACATCTAGTTACTTTAAGACAACCCTTTCTTAATATTAAAAAATAAATAAATATTAATAAAAATATGATAATTTTTCTTAAGAAAATCATATTAAAATGATTTAAATAAAACTAAATTAAATATATATATTTTTTATAAGTAGGTTATTTATTTATTTAAAAAATATCAGAAAATGACATCTAGTTACTTTAAGACAACCTCTTTCCTAATATTAAAAAATAAATAAATATCATCCTTAAATATATCAAAATATACTTAAAATATAAAATTATAGGATTAAATTAAAAAGTAATAAAATTTATGGTTGGAAATACAATTTATTTAAATTACCATGGATTAAAACGTAAAATATCAAAATTGAAGATACTAATTTGAAATATCATAAAATATAGGTGTTAATAATGTAATTTAGCCTTAATCAATTATTCAGGATTAAAATAAAAATTATGAAAATTTTAGGGACTAAAAATGATGTTTACCCTAAATACATATAAATATTGATAAGGACTAAAATATAAATTAAATTAAATTAAAAGACCGAATCGAAACACATAAATTGTTTTAGTGACTAAAATAGAAGGTTTACAAAGTCAGGAGGACTACGCACGGGATTTTCCCTGAGGGAAATTACACACACACCCCTCCCCAAAACGACGTCGTTCGGGAAGGGGTTTAAATACCCTAAAACCTACCCTCAAAGACCATTTTTTCATTTTTTATTTTTCTCTCTCTCTAAAAGAGAGAGATAAAAATGCTCTCTGTCCTCTCTTTAGTTTTCCCTCGCCGGAGGGAAACCGGTCACCGGCCAACCGCCTTGCTACAACACCGGCCACCACCGCCGGCCACTGTGAGCGGTGGCCGAAATTTACAAACTTACCCCAAAATGGCCATCTTTTCCACCTGAACCCAGATCTAACCTTTTTTAGTCCTAAAATCCCTCAAAATTAGTAGATCTAAGCGATAATTGAAGGTTTTACCTCAGTTTACATAGAGGTTTCCGGTGGCGTTTGGTCTCTCTGAGGGTAAGCTGCTCCATTTTCCTCTCCTTTGTCGTTATTTGCTGTCTGTGGGTTATCTTTTGCTCGTGTGTTTCGTATTCAGTTTTGATGTTCGTTGGTGGTGCTTGTTGTTGGTCGTTGCTTGCTGTGTTTCTTCTTTTTTCCTCGAAGGTTTGGTGGTTTTATAGTCACCAAGGTGTTCGCTTCAGACCGGATAATAGGGCTCCTTTAAGTGAGTCATCGAACTATGGTGGTGACTCACCCTAAAGCTGCGACGTGTGCGGCTGGTGTAGACCTTCTGGAGGCTTCGACGGAGGCATGGCAGCATTTGGGCGTCGGTAGTGTCTGGTTGGAATACCTGGCAGTGGAGCGGCGACGAGCTTTGTTCGATCCAAGACGGTGACGCTGGTTGAGATAGGGTGATGAAACCCTAGATTCATTAGGGTTTTGGGCTTCTCGGGTTTGGGCTTGGATCGGGTCTGCTATTAAACTGGGTTTGGACCGGGTTGGGCTTTTGGATCTGGGCCTCCGAGTTTATTATAAAATGGGCCTGTAATAATAATTATTTTAATAATAATAATAATATTAATATTAATATTAATAATAAATAATAATAATAATAATAATAATATAAACATAATAAATAAAAAGGGACAAAAACCTACCCCTCTTTGCTCATTCTTGTGTTAACAAGAATAGGGAAAAGACGAAAAGACAATACATTTTTGTCCAGTTGACTTCTCTTTATTAAGACGAAAATGTTGATAATGCTCTATCTTTTTCTGTAATAGAATTGAGCAAAAGGTTTAATAAGTTCTTCAGATTATGAACTTATCCTTCATCTTCAGATGAGTTCTTCTTATTACGAACTCTTTCTGGAAATGTTGATGCTGCTCTATCTCCTTCTGGGATAGGGTCGAGCAAAAACTTGAATAAGTTCTTCAGATTATGAAGTTCTTCTTCCTCTTCAGATGAGTTCTTCTTATTACGAACTTCTTCTGGAAATGTTGATGCTGCTCTATCTCCTTCTACGATATAGCCGAGCAAAAGCTTGAATAAGTTCTTCAGATTATGAACTTCTTCTTCCTCTTCAGATGAGTTCTTCTTATTATGAACTTCTTCTGGAAATGTTGATGTTGCTCTATCTTTTTCTGCGATAGAGTCGAGCAAAAGGTTGAATAAGTTCTTTAGATTATGAACTTCTTTTTCCTCTTTAGATGAGTTCTTCTTATTAAGAACTCCTTCTGGAAATGTTGATGTTGCTCTATCTCCTTCTGCGATAGAGTCGAGTAAAAAGTTGAATAAGTTTTTCAGATTATGAACTTCTTATTCCTCTTCAGATGAGTTTCTCTTATGACGAACTCCTTATGGAAATGTTGATCCCTCAAGTGAGGTTTCGAATATTTTCTGAAATCTTTTCTAACTTTTGGAATTACTGTAAAATATTTAACATTGATAAAATGAATGAAAATGCCCCTATTTTTGTAAATGCCTAAATATGATGCATGAATGTTAAGTCCATATTTATTTGACTTTAAAGTGACAAACTCGATATTCCTTCACTTAGTTAAAATATCATTTCAAGCTGACATTCTCTTTTTTTTGGAAGAGCAATCTTTGTGTCTTCATTGCTTCATTTGCATTAAAGTTTCAGAAGAAAATATTTCATTTATGGAACTCTTGCTGCAGTCAGAATTATGACCTTGTTGCCCCATTTTATCTTTAATAACACCGGCTTTATTCGTATGGACTTGTGTAGAAATCCAATAAAGCTTTCACCTTTGAAAGGAGAATCTATCATCTTTGAAGAACGTAGATGTAGATATGCTAAACTCAGCAGAGATTAATTAGGAGAGCATCGACTGTTCTGATTTGACTTTTGAAACACATCACAAGGATGATTTATCCTAATTCCTTTCATGTCTCCACATCTAATTGGACCACGAACAAAGCCATTCAGACCACATCATGTCGAGATGTTTAACAACAATCTATCGTTCAACCTTAGTTGGCTCCACTAGTTTCTTGTTGTTAAAATTTTAGCTCCCCTTCTGTGGAAAGAAATCTTCATCATTTCTTACTTCTAACCTTTGGGTTGAAGAAGACAAACAACTTCATTTGTATAGTCAGCTCGACTGTCCTTGCTTCACCATTTTCATTCTTCATACATTTCTATCTCATTGGAAATCTTTGCTCAAATCAATGATATTTTCATAAGATGATATAGGCCTTCAGCATGCCCCAACATTTGTTGATATGAACGTTCAAAATTACTTCTTGCTGATGCAAGCCTTCAACATATGCTTTCAAAATGCTCCACATGAATCATTTCTAGTTGAAATGGGCTTTCAGCCTGTCCCTTTAGAACAAGGTAATCATTCTTGATGAGTTGCTGATAATGTCACAAGAGAGTGTTACAAGTTCAATTCTCCAGACTTTCTGGCTTTTTAGACCACTTGCTTTCAAGAATGTGAAATGCTTCATCATTCTGATCTCCTTTATTATTTTTCTACAATAAAGGTAGAATGGGCAAAAACTTGCTTCAAGGACCTTCCTCATTTGAGACTGTCCTATTTGAAAATGTTTTTCCTCATTTCTTTATTAAAGAATGAAAGAATTTTGTAAAGTATTGCTTAATGTAGGTTCACAATAGAATCAGATCATAAGCATGAGTTCAAAGAATATAAAAAGAATTAACATTTTAATGTTTGAGAAGTATAGTTCTTCGACAAGTATCAAAATTTTGGGTTGGTTTCAGGATGGCTTTCCTATTTTCTATGGTTACATCTGTTTAAGATGCCACTCTTCTCTCACTCTTTGTGAAATTTGTCACATTTCTCACTTTAAGGACTTAGAATTTTAACCGGATGTAGACAAAATGGCGCAACTAGCATAGCCAATTACTTAGACTTTATACAATACTTCTATTTTAGTTCTCTGGAATCTTTCATTTATACTCATCTAACCAAAGCAGTCCGAAAATATCGGTCTAAAAATGAAATTTTTGAGTGCTTGTTTGAAGTTGACTATAACAGGTGTTTCGTAACTCCCTTAGTCCATTTTTATGTAGTAACTTTTTTTTTCTTTTTTCCTTTTTCCTTTTTTCTTTCTCTTTTTTTTCTTTTCTTTTTTGCTATTTGAAACTTATCCATAAAGCCAGGGTGATTAACCAATTGCTCTAGGGGGACAGCTCAAGCTTTATTGTATATAATATTATAATAGGCTAGCTGAATATTATCCATAAAGCCGGGATGATTAACCAATTACTTTAAGGGCATAACAGGCTAGTTGAATATTATTCATAAAGCCAGAGCTATTAACCAGTTGCTTTAGGGGGACAACTCAAGCTTTATTGTATATATAATAATATGAGTATACGACTCAAACTTCTTAAGCTTGTTAAGAAGAACCTTTTATAATCTAGGTGTTTTGGTGGAAATCAGAAAATCTCTTCGTTAGAGTTCAATTTCCAAGCAACTACTTAAACTAGATTTACCTATTTGTGAAAATTATGTTCGTCATCAAAAGTCATCAATAGAAAAGTAGTCTAATCGGTTTTGCAATGTAATACACAAATTATACCCCATGTTGTACGCTCCTATATATAAATACCAAGCCTTTTTTGTAATCCCTTTCAATAGGATAAGATTATCTCATATTTGTAAGAGGATGGTGTTTGAGTGTATTTCTTCTGAGGTAAGATCAAGGGTCTTTGTTTTAGCAGTTTTCAATCTTGATATTTTATCAAAGATTATAACTCTTGTCATAAAAAGTTTTTTAATCTTGTTGATATTCAAGGAACTGTAAGATTGCAAAATTGATTCAATGCTCATAACCTTAAAAGTAACACAAATTTATTTATTGCAAACAAGAGGAAGAAATGAACAAGAACAAGTTCAAACAAGATACTGAAAATAAAAAGTACTACAGTGGTAGATAACAACTTCCACTTGTTTATTTAGCTTGCCCCATCATTCTTCTAGAATGTTCATGCCCCTGATTCCATTAAATTATGAACCTTTCACTTCAATGCCCCACAATTCTCGGTAGTATGCCTCGAGCTTCCTATTTAGTAGCTACATATGACATTAATATCATACCCTTCAGTAAATGGGGGTTCTTTTGGTTTAGACTAAACTGGAGTTACGAGATTATGTTGAACTAGTAATGGGAGCAATTCTTCATATGTCATTGGAATTTCACTGATAGGAGCCTTCTCTCGGGTCATTTTATAAAGTTTGGTCCCATGATTAGCTGAATAAGACCTCACTGTATTGATCTCGGCTTCTTTGTCGACGTCAGTACTATCAGAGTCTCTTATCATGTCATTCTTGATAGTTATTTTGATCATTTCTCCAAACATGACGATGTCAGAGAAACTTTTAGTGGCAACCTCTATCATGTAATTAATATAGGGAAATTTTAATGTACTGGTGAACAAAGTAGTGATATCCCTTTCAATCACTGTTGGATGCACTTGAGAAGCTATGTCCCTCCATCATTGTGAATATTGTCAAAAACTCTCATTGCACTGCATATTCATGTTTTGGAACATTATTCAATTAGGGGCTATATCAACCATGTGTTTGTATTGACCCAAAAAGGCTTGAGCTAAGTCTTTCCAACAACGGATTTGAGTACGTTTTAGCTGATTATACCATTTGGACGCAGATCTAGATAAACTGTCTTGAAAACAGTGGATCAATAACTTTTCATTCTCCACATAACCAGCCATTCGACGACAATACATGGTGATATGAGATGAAGGGCATGCGGTCACATTATACTTCTCAAAATCTGGAACCTTGAACTTTGGTGGGAGAACCAGATCGGGAACCAAAATTAATGCTTCGACATCAAACTGATAAAATGATTCAACCATCTCTCTAGATTTTATCACCTCTTCTATATTTTTCAGTCGTTGGGTGAATTTTTTCTTCTCAACTAATTCATTTGGGTCAAAGACCTGATTATCAGTACAAAATTCATCTGGATTCAACCCAGAAGCAGTAGGACAGTCAGTGGGGAACAAAGCTCCAGCCTGATATTGTGGGTTCTTAACAGTGAAGTGGACTACTGGTTGGATTTCCTGATGCGCAAAGGCGTGCCCATGAATGTGAACAGGTATAATACCAAGAGGATATGTGGGGTTTTCAACAAGACTCTTTCCAGCGGTCAAATGCTTCCCAAACATTTCTTCCATATTGTTCAGTAGATCGATATGAGAGTTTGCGATATTAGCTTCAATTTGTGCCAACTTGCTCCTCAATTCTTCTTGCATATCTTTATACTCTATCTTAATTTCGGCTAGCCTATCCTCAATTTCTTCAGGCATTTTTCTTGTGTTGTGCAGATGCTAATCGTTCTTGCTACAAGTAAGAACCAAGATCACTTCGATCAAAAATCCTTATTTTAATGAATGAATGTTTTAATGCATGATTTAGAAATGTATTGAGCAATACAAATGTAATGAAAACAAAATAAATTAATATAAACAAGTTAGAGAAAAATAAAATGTATCTACAAAATAGATAAAAATAAGAAAACAATAAAGATAAAATGGTTAGTACCAATTAATGGAAAGAAAAGAGCATATCTACTGGAAAGAAAAGAGCATATCTACCATGATATCTATATATAAATCCTAACCTCGTGCTTTCTAGTTCCATGCTTTGTTGGGAAAAATTAACCTAACCGCATGATTACTAGTTCGCATGCATTTATTCAGAAAAACAAATAAATTAACAGACGGAAGTTAGAGATTATTTCTCCTTTGTGTACACCTACGAATAGAATTTCAGTAATGTCTTAGATTGGGTGAATTTCTACGGTTTATTATATGCAGGGTTTCGATTCTAGTAGTAAAGGTACTCAAATTGTCCTTGTCGGTGCCCCCTCGAGAGTGCCAGACCCTCAATCCTCACCCATTATAGGCTTAAAATGATTGAGTTCAATTCGTGAGAGCACATTTCTCTATGCCTAACACGGAAAATAAATCCTCACGAAGACATAGGGTATATAAAACCCCGAAAGCTACTTGCTAGGTATGACACGAAGAATAAATTCTCACGAAGACGTCACTTTCACTCCCACTTAAAAGGGAAAAGAGCTCAAGTATAGAGCTTATGTTTATGCAATGCACGCGTTGTGTGTGAGGAGAAATTCTCAAACCTTTGACAAAGCATCACAAAAATTGAATCCTAATATCTAAAATTAAAAATATAAACATTAATATATAAGGATATAAAAATAATAAAGAATAAAAAATTGAAAGAAATCAAAAGAATTACAAATTAAATAAATCAGAATTCTCAATTTCTAATTATAGAGACAATATATAATCAACTTAGGCTTGACCAACTCCCCAATGGAGTCGCCAAGCTGTTGTAATCGGTTTTCGCCCGGGCACAAATTTTCTTCTTGGCATAAAAAGAAAGTGAATAAATAAATGGTTTTTATTGAAATGTTTTGGAGTCGCCATCTACCTTTTGGGTTAGGTAGGTCGAATACCTAAAAATCATCTTTTAAAAGAGTTTTTAAGAAAACATCATTTAAAAGATAAATCAGTCTGCCTATAACCAAAAATTCATTCTTTTTAATAGTAAAAAGATATTCGTGGTCGGTTACGTTTGGGGAAGGATTAGCACCCTCACAACGCCCAAAATTGGTGCCCGTCGATTATAAATTGTCTCTATTAGCGAAAATATAAGAATTCGAATATAAATTCAATTACGATCCTATTATTTCAGATTCAATCGGATAATTCTAAGAAAAAATATATTAAAATGATTTTTATAAAACTAATATATATATATAGGGTTTTATAAATAGGGTATTTATTTATTTAAAAATATCAGAAAAAAAAACATTTAGTTACTTTAAGACAAACCCTTTCTTAATATAAATAAATAAATAAATAATAATAAAAATATGATAATTTTTCTTAAGAAAATCATATTAAAATGATTTAAATAAAACTAAAGTAAACATATATATTTTTTATAAGTAGGGTATTTATTTAAAAATATTAGAAAAGTACATCTAGTTACTTTAAGACATCCTCTTTCTTAATATTAAAAAATAAATAAATATCATCCTTAAATATATCAAATTATACTTAAAAATATAAAATTATAGGATTAAATTAAAAAGTAATAAAATTTATGGTTGGAAATACAATTTATTTAAATTATCATGGATTAAAACATAAAATATCAAAATTGAAGATACTAATTCGAAATATCATAAAATCTAGGTGTTAATAGTGTAAGCCTTAATCAATTATTCGGGATTAAAATAAAAATTATAAAAATTTTAGGGACTAAATATGATATTTACCCTAAATACATATAAATACTGATAAGGACTAAAATATAAATAAAAAAAAATTAAAAGACCGAATCGAAATACACATAAATTGATTTTAGTGACTAAAATGGAAGGTTTACAAAGTCACGAGGACTGTGCACGTGATTTTCCCCTAAGGGAAATTACACATACACCCCTCCCCAAAACGATACCGTTCAGGGAGGGATATAAATACCCTAAAATCAGCCCTCAAAGGCCATTTTTTTCATTTTTCAATTTTTTTTTCTCTCTAAAAGAGAGAGATAAAACTGCTCTCTGCCCCCTCTCTAGGTTTCCTTCGCTGGAGGGAAACCGGTCACTAGCCTACCGCCTTGCTACGATACCGACCAACATCGCTCACGGTGGTCAAAAATTTACAAACTTACCCAAAATTACCCTCTTTTCCACCTAAACCCAAATCTAACCTTTTTTTAGTCCTAAAAACCCCTCAAAATTAATAGATCTAAGCAATAACCGAAGGTTTTACCTCGGTTTACATAGAGGTTTCCAGCGGCGTTTGGTCTCTCCGAGGGTAAGCTGCTTCATTTTCCTCTTATTTCTCGTTGTTTGCTGTCTGTGGGTTATCTTTTGCTCGTGTGTTTCGTATTCAGTTTTGATGTTTGTTGGTGGTGCTTGCTGTTTGTTGTTGCTTGTTGTGTTTCTTCTTTCTTCCTCACAGGTTTGGTGGTTGTATAGCCACCACGGTGTTCGTTTCGGACTGGATAATAGGGCTCCTTTCGGTGAGTCACGGAACTATGGTGGTGACTCACCCTAGAGCTGCAACGTGTGCGGCTGGTGTAGACCTTCTGAAGGCTTCGACGGAGGCATGGCAGCAACTGGGCGTCGGTAGTGTCTGGTTGGAACACCTGGCAGTGGAGCGGCGGCGGGATTGTCTTCGATTTAAGGCGACAGAGCTGGTTGAGATAGGGTGATGAAACCCTAGATGCATTAGGGTTTTGGGCTTCTCGAGTTTGGGCTTGGATCGGGTCTGGATCCGATCTGCTGTTGAACCAGGTCTGAATCGGGTCTGGATCAGGTTTGCTGTTGAACCGAGTCTAGACTGGGTTGGGCTTCTGGATCTGGGCCTTCGGGTTTGTTGTAGAACTTGCATGTAATAATTATTTGTAATTATTATTTTAATAATAATAAATAATAATAATAATAATAATAATAATAAAAAATAATAACTAAAAAAGGGACAAAAATTTAGTGTCTACAATTTTGATTTTGATAACTCGAATGAAAGTATGCTAAAAGTTCAATAATCATGACTGTAGTTTACCCAAATATTAATGACCTTTTAATTTTAAAAACAAACTAAAAAAGCTCTTGCTCAAATTAGTTTCATTTCCCTAAAGCAAAAAAGAAAAGCAAGACTATGATATTACCAACGACGAAAACTTTGCTTATAAATCCGTTAATTCAGTTGAAAACCCCTCTCCCTCTTAAATTTCGCCCCAAATTCGCATCAATCTCTGCTCGTCTGGACAATTCCGAGCAGCAACTGAATCTCTCTGTTCTTAGATTCACTTTGGGTATTCCTGGATTGGACGAATCCTATTTACCTAGATGGTTAGGGTACGGGTTCGGTTCCCTTCTCATATTGAACCACTTGCTCGGATCCGACTCCGTCACCGCCGCGCAGCTGGTAATTTGCCTTATCCATTCTTCATTTCAGTTTAAGCTTTTCTCGGGCATCAATTTTTTTTCATTGATGTTTTTGGTGTAGAGAACGGAGGCTTTAGGTATATCGTTGGCTGCATTTTCCGTTACACTTCCTTACCTTGGTAAATTTCTCAAGGTAATGATTTGTTTTTTCAAATTTGTTGTTCAATTTGAAATCAAGTTTAGATCTAATGTTTGTTGTTCATGATGCAGGGTGCAACTCCAATGGATCAAACGACTCTGCCTGAAGGTGCTGAGCAAATATTTGTTATGTCACAAAATGTGTCAGGTGCTCAGAAGGAGGGTTTGGCTTGGGCGACATATGTTTTATTGCGAAATACCAGCTCCACCTCCGTGGTAAAAATCCCCATTACAAAAAAGGAAAAAGAAGAGAGAATTTAATTTTGGAATTTATAGCTGCTTTTCTTTTGAGTAACTGACAATTTTGTATGTTGTGTTTTATCATTTCAAATTTTGTAGTTAATATTAGCGCAAGGTGCATTATGTATACGTGGATATTGGAATTTGCCTGATGGTGTATCCAAAGATAATGTACTTGATTGGGTTAAAAGTAATATAGAAGAAACTGGTCTCTCTGAGTTGACAGATACCCTTTACTTCCCTCAAAGTTCAGGTAAATATTTTTTGTTAGCTTGTGCGTGAAAGGGTTATAATCTTATTCAATGTGTGATATTTCAAGTGATGAATAATTTAGCTTCTAAGAACATCGTAAGACTAGGAACAAGATTGCTGATATCTGTGGCTATGCCTGGTTTCTTGTTTCATTGGACCATCATGACTAGAAGCATCTTAATGACAGTGATCCTTGCTGATAAATTCTTTATGGTGATGCTATATAATTGTGCAACATCCATGGACTAACCTTGATTCTGTAACTCTCATGCATGTTTTGGCTCTTTCTCCTAAATAATCTGTGGGTGCTTGCCTAATAAAATGAAAACGGTAACTTACAGTGATCCTGGTAACTATAACCTTTTTTTACAGCGAACATATGTTTGGTGAAGTAGGAAATAATCTAAGAGCTTTTAACTATAAATAGTCTGTTTGGGTTTTAAAATTTGAATTAGTGAGCACATGAGTGCAATCTTTTCCTTTTCAGCTATGTTCTTTAAATTCGCTCACTCTGTGTCTAATGCCTATATTTAATCATTATTTCAGATGCTGAATTCCAGAATATACTTCCTCAGGGGACCCGTTCTGTCTTGGTACAACCAATATTGGATCCAAATCCAAGCACCAATGACATGGGGAACATTGAAGGTTTTGTCCTGTTGGCTTCAAGCATGAGATATGCATATAGCGAGAAGGATAGAGCCTGGATAAGAGCAGTTTCAAACAAACTTAGAAGTAAGAACTGAAAATGTGGGTATATCTTGCCTTCATTCTGTTAATTTGCTTTATACCGTCTTTCTGAAGTCTGTTTTATTCTTCTCTCTGCTTTCTTTGCCATTTTCTGTTCTTGGGGGCCATTGTTTTTCATTTTGAAAACAGTGTCGGTATTTCTGTTTCACTTTTGACTTCATGATAAGTTTGTTTCCTTCTAAAGAGTGCCAACCTTTTCTTTAATCTCTATCTGCATGTCCTTCATGAGACAACAATTACCGTTGCTTCTGGTCACCAATAGATTGCTGGCTCCTAAATGTAATAGAAGTCTATTCTCTGATGAGTAGTTGCAGGGTCAAAATTTTTCATAATACAAAGACTTTGTGTTTGACTGTTTGTGCATTTTGATTGAATGGATCCTAATTCCATACCAAATGCCAGATGGATGAAGAATACACGTCTATGACATTCTTTAAGCTGTATTCTTAAATTATGGAAGCCCTTGCATATTGAATCCAGATGCTACAGAAATTTGAATGTAGCTTGCCAAATTGTTTGAACATGTAGTGGTAC
Source organism: Hibiscus syriacus (assembly GCF_006381635.1). NCBI lineage: Eukaryota > Viridiplantae > Streptophyta > Magnoliopsida > Malvales > Malvaceae > Hibiscus > Hibiscus syriacus. The sequence goes on from NW_024063088.1 coordinate 3,003,990, forward strand.
CTGTTTTTGATCTTTTGCATGTATTTAGAAGATATGCCATCTATTCCTAACGATCTCTCTTAGATTAATAATCTAAGCTTCATTTGTGAGAAACTGAAATGTCAGTTCTATCATTTTTCTTTAAGGAGCAATTTGTATTAACATTGTAGTCCAACAAAAAATCTAGACTGTAAATAAATATTATCTTTTTCATTTGAAGCCTAAAATACTTCTTTTTACTCGCACAATTAATTACTTTATATCCTTTTCTTCTCCATAATTGATGGTTCCATTGATTGAAGTTCATTACTTTCTATATGCAATCTCAAATGTAGCAATGAGATAAGGTTTATGATGGTTAAATACTCGTCTATTCATGAGCAGATAGAGACAGACTATTCATGAACTTAAGACGTTTGGAGAAAAAAGTAAAAATTAATAGAAAATCAGCTCTATATCTCTTGGTGTCATATTTCATTATGAGTCATGTCCCAGTAAATGTGGCTGGAGAACAGACGATGCAAGACTGATTACGAAACAAATATGTTGAAGTACTTTACAGCGTTCTATTCTAGAACATTCCTTTCTCCAAATTTTGTTTTTTTCAGATGAAGCAAAAGTATGGTATTAAATTAGGTGTTCAATTACTAAAATGACCCTGTACAACACAAGTTGAGCTGTTATTCTTTTCCTTAATTTTCAAGTCAGTATATGAGAAAATTGGTGTCATCTATGTATGGTACTTTGCTTAAACTGCTTTTATGCCTCAATTTTGAAGTGGACATTCCAAAATTTTGAAGTTTTGGTCCAATTACAATAATTTTGTCTTAAAGAAATGTAAATGCATGGCATTTTCTCCCTCCTTTTTTACATATTTTAGATGTAACTTTCGGAAGAAGGAAATCCATTCCTTTCATAAATTATTTGCCGGATGAAAATGATTCTCTCTGGTTTGCCAAAAATCTAGCTCATACAAGAAGGAACTTGAAAAAAAATGGAATTCTACATAACTTTCTCCCGGCCATACACCATTCCTTTTGTAAAATGTTTGTTTGCAGGATGGAAATGATTCTTCACTGGATTTGCCATGGGTCTTGTTATACACCAAGGAACTTGAAGAGTAATGGGGTTCTACAGAAATTTCTCCAGGCCATACACTAGATGCTGCCACAATGATAAAGACCATAAGTTTACTTTCGTGATGTACTGAGCAGAATGCTTGAAGGAATATATAATATGCATTCTGCAACGCACTCCGTTACCTTTAGTCGGACAACCTTTCTAATAGCCAAGAGTAGGCCTGGCATGAGGCACTGCACATCTGTGATATCATGTTTGATGGTGTAGACCTGTGTCCAGCAGAGAAGCGCTTTTGGATTGGAGAGGTAACAAATAAATTATCATAGCTGTTGCTTTTTAATAAAATCAACTGGGGGGGGGGGTTCAATTCTAGAAAGCATACCTCCCCTGGTCCAGAGAAGTAAACTGTTGTGCTAGATGGAAGCCCAGGAAGGACCATGCTATGAACACGCACCCCGTCTTCACCTAGGACTTGACCCCTTGCCTTACAAAAGGGAAAAAGCAAAAAGTGAGCTACCTTGTCATGAATTAGAACCAGAGTGAACGCTGTAGATTATATGTGCTTCTGTTGATTCTTTTGTTAACCAGAATTCTCTTAAATTAAAATCTATATCTCTAGTTCTTTCTTGTATGGAACCAATCAGTGCAACCCAGATGATCAATGTGATTAAATTTCATATGCTTTTTTAGTAACTCTATATGGCAGTTACTGCAATATTGTATCTGACAAGATAGGTACCAAAAACTTGTGTAAGGTTTCTTTTGCTTCATTTATTTAAATTTCACTCCATTTTAGGTCTTTCCTTACTCTCTACTTGCCATCAGCTAGATAGAAGAAAGATGATAATAGAAGTCCAATTCAATTTTTTACATTCTGGCTCTACCATCTTTTTCTGTATCTATGCTTTACCAAAACATCGGTTGAAAGGTCTTCTCTGTTGTAGATCTGACCAAGATTTGAGAGGTTGTTGGCGATCTGGACAGCATCTGGTGAAGGAAGATCCTGTGATCAATGACAAGTTTAGCATCTTATGAGATCATCTACAAGGTACATGTATCTTGGGATTATGTAGACTTAGTTGTCAAAGCATACATGCAAATTCTATTCACTGCATTCACATACTTACATTGTACCACACATTCACATACATCCATGGGAACTGCATCTCAAACATTTTATAATATAAAAACCCTAATATAACTTGTAGCTTACTGTTGCATGAGCTCTTGATTCAACAATTTCTACATTATTGTAGTGGAAGGAAGCTTGAATGGCGGCTTGCTGGAGGAGAATGGATCCTATGGATAGAGTTGGTGCAACTAGGCAACCCTAAAATATTTCAATGGAATTTAGTAAGTTATTTGGTGGAGATACAACTATCATACAATAATAGGTGTAACTGTGCAAATTAAAGCAGTATAAAGGCATTTTGGAATTAAGTCGACACTGAAATATATCTCACCCTGCCCTCACCATGCTGGCTTTCTCGCAAAATGCAGATAATGCTGATATTGTGTCAGCCTTTATTCGAGGCACATAAACCACACTTTTCAGACCAAATGCTGTTGCCTATGGGAAGTGGAAAAGATAAATTTTTATCAGTTATTTAACATTTAGAATGGCTAATTTTCAGTTATTCACGTATGATTTTCAGTGTAGATACTAAACCTGTTTTACATTGTCGTAAACTGCTGAAGGTTGAGTAAAATCGATGACGACTCCTGTTTCTTTTGACTGAGAGAATTCATTGAGATCAAAATGGTATGGTATCAAAGGTGAATGTTCTGTTAATGTCAACTTAGAAAGATATTGGAATCGAAATGTTACCTGAGATATCGAACCTAAAACCATAGTGAGATCATTCATGATTGGAATCTCTAAAGGCTCTTTCATATCACACACCTAGTGTAGAAAACGAAACCATTTCAAGTCGAATTTTATAGGCAAGCGATCATTGAGGGGGTTAAAAGTGCATGGAGAACAGGAATGAATGAACTTTAAACCTTTCCTATATCTTCTCCCACACAATAGGAATCCACTGCACCAGCCACCTCCATTCCTCTAGCTTTAGTCACTGCAATTACTGCAGCCCTTCCTATTTCCTTTGCTGCTCCATTTATAACAACCTGTTTCCCGGAAATCGGGAATAAACTGCTTTTTAATTACTTTGAATAGTTATCCAGGGAATTTTTTGAACAGGTAATAAACCATTACCTTAATATTGCTTTGAGAGGGTTGCACTGAGCAGGAGAAGGATGGCCTCACTCTGCTGGCATTGCCAGGAAGTCGACGGATAGCAAGATGTAAGTGGCAGCTCAACGTCGCCATGGATGTTCTTTGTTATCTTTAGCTGCTGACCCTTTTTAGCTGATAAGTGATAACGGTGAAACCTTGTTTTGGTTCCACGGATAAGGTTTTTATGGACGGTATTGCATAATAGCGACATGGTTGTCTCAGCAATATGCTAAGTAGTGTTTTTCTTTACTCTTTTAAGAATCATATGATCTGGTGGCATAAAACTTCACTGCTTATTTGTAATTTTATCACGAGATCAATATTTGATTAATCCAACCTCCAAACCCAAGTTGTAAATAATAATGACCGAGAGAGTCATCCCTTTAATTTTATAGAAGCTCACTAATTTTATTTAAAAATAGAAAATATCCAAATTATAATGAAGGTTTACAGTCACAATCGTAAACTAAACCTATAATAAAGATATTTTCCTAAACACAAGGAAAATGTTAAAAAAGATAACCAAATAAACTCGAACAAAAGTAGATACGAACAGATCTGATTGTATCAGCAAACAAACCACAAAAAGGGATGTAATTATTAAAAGATCATCGACACACCGTAAATCAAATTTGAGCAACATGAAAATACTATCTACGAACGCAAATCGCATATCCAAATTCAATCCGAAGGTCCAAAGCAAGGAAGATCATAATGATAATAAAGAAGAGACATCTTGATCAATCATGACAATGTCAACTTCAATCCTGAAAAAAAAAATAAACGAAAACAACTGTCAAACGATTGAAAATGTGTCATAAAGATAGAAGAAGACGTGCCATAAAACCAGAGAAAAACGTGTTACAAAGGAAGATTCATTAAAAATAAAAAACAAGAAAAAAAATAAAGATTAAATATAGGCGAATCCATGGAAGGTCATCATTGACTAGTTTTTTGTTTTTGAAATAGTATAACTTTTTTTTAACTTAGTCCAATGCAATGTATGTGCAACTTAAGATAATCCACTTACTTAGGGACCATAAATATACAAATACGACGATCTAGAGTAATAACAAAAAATATTACGATATTAGAGAATTTTAATAAAAAAAAGAGATCTAATCTAAAAGATCTTTTTCCTAAAACAAAGAATATCGACAATCGACGAACAACATTAAGACAAAATTTTGAAATTACTTTTAACTCTCAATGTTATATTTTTTTTGTTAAAATAACTTTTTTATTTATGAAAATCGTTATTTTTTACATGTATGTTTGATTGATGATGCAGTATAATGTCATGTAAATAAAAAAAATATATTTTTATTTGAAGTGAAGAAATTATAACTTACAAGTGGGAGACTCAAGGAGGACGCAAACTAGTAATCACTTGACCACTAGATCATATTAGAACACTGTTATACTATTGATAAAGACCATACGTAGATTAAATCGTGACAAAAATTAATTATATATATATAGATTATAATACAGGTTATAAAATAGGTTAAAGTACACAAATGGTCTCTTGACTATAATATATTATTTTGTTAAGTCCCTTAACTATTAAAAGTTACAAAATGGTCATCTGACTATACATTATGTTTCAAACTCATCCTTTTTGTTAAAAAATTAACAATTGTCTGAGTTGGACGTTAACATGCTAACTGAGATATGATACTCGTTTGAGATTATGAGATCAAATTTTCTCATATCTCAATTAGCAGGTTACTGACCAGCTTAGATTGTCGTTAATTTTTTAAGAGAAATTGACGAGTTTGAAACATAATGAATAGTCAGGTGACCATTTTATAATTTTTAAGAGTCGGGGACTCAACAAAGCAATATCCTATTGTCAGGGACCATTTATGTACTTTACCCTATAAAATAATATATATATTTATATAAATTAACATAAATTAAAAAACATTATAAGAATAACAAAGTAAATAATATTATAAAAAATCTAAATTAATTATTTTATCAAACTATGAGAGCCTATAATTAGGGATAGATGCATAATTTTATACTATGAGGCAAATTTATAATATTTTAAGAGACAAACTCATAAAATTTCGAAGGAACGTAAACAAATTATAAAGAAAAAATATACAGAAAATATCTATAATATACAAAAATTTGAAACTTTCAGGGAGACAAATATCCACCAATCCCCTCGGTCCATCACTACTTATAATCAACAATGATTCATAAAGAATGTGAAATTAGATAATTGTTCAGGTTTCAGGTCAGATCATGTCAGGTCAAATTATATATGGGTTATGTCATGTCAATTCAATGGTTGGACTTGAATTAGGTTGGGCCCGAGTGGACTCGAGTTCGAGTCACTTTCATGTTGATTTGAAATCAGATTCAGTTGGAGTTCGAATCGATTTAATTTCAACAGGTTAATATCAGTTTAGGTCTCGGGTATGAATCAATTAAATATCATGTTAATTCAGGTTTAGATGAACTTTAGGTAGTGTTTCGTTCAGATCGGGTCACGTTATTGATGAATAAAATTTAGGTCGGATCTTACAGGGTATAGATAGACTTTAGGTTATGTCATTTTTGGGTGAATTATTTTTCGTCTTTCATGAATGTTGAATTGTATAGGGTTCAATTTCATATAAAAATATAATTTTAAAGACTAAAGTAAACAAACATAAAATTACAAACTGAAATTTAAATAAATTAAACAAACATATGGATCAAATTAAAATAATTATAAAATGTGAAGATGAAACTAATATAAAAATAAGCTAAATTACATCCATTTAAAATGTTTTTGAACAAAAGGTTATAGGATTTGGAGATTATAATATAATTTATAAGGTTTGAAATAAAATTTATAATGTGATTTATAAGATTTGATGTAAATTATAAAAAGCAAAAATAATTATTAATTTAATAAAACTTTTGAATTTATTTATATATTACAATTTGTAAATATAAAAAATAAACATATTAATTTAGTGATCAAAATTAATCATATACCTTAAATAGTGAAGAATTCTTTTCTTCACACTATAATAGAATATTTATAATCTCACAACTTCATCAATTGCAACTTAGAAGTTAGGTAAATATCAAGTTGGATCAGTGTCAGATCGATTCAATAACAAGTTTGATCATTTATAAGCTTAGTCAATTACATGCCAGATTCATAACATGTTAGGTAGATACTATGTCAAATAATATCAGTTATTTACCATGTTAATCTCGAGTTCGAGTTCATATTAGGTCGGATGTAGGTCTGGTTCGATTATCATATTATTCAGCTTAGGTCATTCTCAGGTGGAGTGCAAGTCAGGTTCAGATCCAAAATAACCAGGTCCAACTTGAGTTCAATTTAACACTAATTCAAAGTTCAGACTCGAATCGATTTCGGGTCATCACCATCTCGAATAACAAACAATTCTAACTCAAAAACGGTTTTAATTAATTTTTTACATCCATAACGATTCACGATCAATGGTGTCTCTTAGTTGGGCAGTAGAGGCCAAATGAGGATGTGGGTTTAATCGTAGAAGACAGGTAGCTAACAAAGCAAGAACAAAGATTAACGAAGAAGACAAAAGTCAAAAAAGGAAATCAATCGATCATTCTCTTAATCCCTTTGTCACAAAAACAAAATTAAACAACAGCCAAGTGTTGAAACCTTGTTTCTTCAGTTTAATTAATCACTCTGAAAATCTATCTTCAAAGTTATAATTCTAGAAAACATCCCAATTGAATCCTCATTGCAACAAAGACTTGTCATAGAATTTGGATCCATAAAATATATGTATTTTGTTTTGCTTTTTTTTTTTGTCCTCCTTCCAGTTCTAAAGTTCTATATTGACTAATTTGGACAGACATGCATCGTACACTTAATTTTGGTGAATGAGTTTCTCGATAGAGATTTTCTACATATACAATGACTCAAACTCAAAACCTTACATAAACGATATCAAGATGTTTATCACTTAAACCAACAATGAATATAGTATTTAGATAGGGACAAATAAAGGATAAGACTGTGAGATCAGGTAATTTTGTTAATTGAGCGGTTGAAACAAGACCTTTTACTTTGCTTTAGCTGTGAATTTACAAAGACTTCTATTTCAACAAAGTTGAATCCATAATTCTTGAGAATCTTAAATTTTATCGGTGAGAATTATTATTATTATTATTTGTTTCTAGTTATGAGTAAGTAAATTTATAAATATTAATTAATTCTTAATATTTTTATTTTATTTAGGGTAAACTACATAAATGGTCACTGATGTTTGAGTAAGTTTCTTTTTTTTCTCACTGATGTTTTAAAAGTAACAATTTGGTCATTGACGTTATCAATTTATAACAAATTGGTCTTTGGATGTTAATAGTTATTACTGGAGGTAACGAAATGTTGATGTTGCGTCGTTTGGCCACGCGGGACAACCACGTAGACCAACTATTTAACTCCAGTCCTCTCTGGTATGATTGATAACTCTCCAAAAGAGTATCATAGCATTTTTACTTAGGATAAACTTGTACTTTTAGCATGTTTAGGATCACATTTAGAGTAATTTTAGCATATTTTATATCATTTGCATATTGGGAGTGAGATGATATTTCTTGGGTTAATTTGCTGTGAATTTGTTACTTTGATGCTGTGACTTTGTCTGATGCTATAGGCGTTGCTGTGAGTCGATACGAGATAGAATTGCTGATTCGTTGTTGTAGCAATTTACACGTCACTTGGCAGTTAGAGAAATTTTAAGAATTAATTGTGTAATACCCTAATTTTGTTTGGACATTTTGAATCAGATTGAAGGAAATCGAGAATCAATTTGAAGATGTTGTATTGATGTCAAATTAATTCAAGGGGCACTGGTGGTGAAATTGGAAATTAGCTCATGGAATTCTCGCATTTGATTAGCGGGAGGATTGAAAAATGTTGGACATGTGATGGGTTTCAATCCTTAAGTATATTCATTTTGGGAGTTTAAAGCCCAAAATTTTAACCTTTAAATAAAGCCCAAATGTCTATTTACACACCCATATTATCACAAACTTTACCAATTACCCAAAAATAAATAAAACAAACCCAAAAGTCCAAGTCCATTTATATCCATTTGCTTAAACAAACAATCTACATAACCCACAACCAATGGCAAACCCAATTACATTCAAGCCCTAAGCCCGTTTAGCCCAAAGCATTAACCAAAAAAATTGAACCCTAGTTCATGCACACCTCCCAACTCATCAGCTCCACGTGAGCAGCAGTGGTCCCAACCGAACCTCCATCAGCTGCTAAAAAACACATCAACCCCAAACCTGGTAGTCCCGGCGTCCATGGCCCAGCCTCTCTTCACCACGAATGCAGCAGTGATCTCCAATTCAGCCCCATTGATTACTCCAAGACTCATCAGCATCCAAATGCACAAAGAGACAAGAAATGAGTTGTAAACAAGGATGGTTTTTATTCATTTTGTTTCGTTCTTTGAATGGCAACGGGGGATATAAAAACAGAAAAGAAATGTAAATCGGGTTTTTTTCTTCATTCGATTCGCTCGTAAAGGCAGTGTAGAGTCCTCCCATTACTTCTAAAAAAAGAGTGTAACATGGGGCTTTTCTTCCCCATTTTGAAGCAACAAAGCAATACAATACAATATTTCCCAAAAGGTTTTCTTCTTTCTTTTTTCCCAGCTGCGTTTTTGGGTGTTAGTTTCCAAAAAAAAACAGTCAAATATAGAGGAAGAGGTGGTTGGTTTTACCTGGCCTTGCTCGTCGAGGTCCCTTCTTCGTCGTCCTCGGGGCTGTCGGAGAAGGGGTTGAGTCGTCGGGGTTTGCTTGTTTGTTTTGGGACCCCTTTTTTTTTAGTTAGAATAAAAAAAGGAGATGCATTTAAGCATCATTTAGCTCGACCAGGGGTGGTCGGAAAGGCGAAGAGGGAGCCGTTTATGGCGTTTGGGTTGTTTTTTTTAGTATCGAAAGGAAGAGGGAGAGGTTTTCGGTCAGGTAGACCCCTGATTCGTTCGTTCGGGCGGCGAATCGGGGGGAAATGACCACCGTTTCACGGTGGCCGGACTGTCGTCCAGCCTTGGGTCTTTGGGATCCTCGGCGGCCGCATAGAGATGATGAGAGGGAGCGTGTTTTGAAAAAAAAGAGGCTAAAGGTTTTTTTAGGGTTTTGCTTCTTTATACCCAAAATAGAAGACATTTAGGATATCTTTATGTTCTGATTTCTTTCATTTTAGTCCTTTATTTAATGTTTTAATCTTAGTTTTGCACTTTTAAATTATTCTAATTTACTCCTTTTATGTGTTATAATTGCCTTTAATTATGCTTGTTAATTTTAATTCCTTTCAATTTAGTCCTTGATAGACTACCCGATTTTTAGATTTCATCCTTAAAGCTAAATTCTTTTAGTTTAATCCCTAATTTCATAATTATTCGATTCATAATCTGTCTTTAATTAGGAAATTTTAAATTTGGTCATCACTTTTGCCCAAGGTTCCATTTTAATTATTAGAATCACATAATTAATTAAATTGACTAGGTTAATAATTAGAGCCTTCATCTTAGGCTTAATTTCAAACTTAGTCCTTAAATTTAGAGGAATTTTTAATTTGGTCCTCGCTTTTGCTCGAGTTGTTATTTTAATTATTCGAATCAAATAATTGGTTAAAATTGACTAGGTTAACAAATAGAGCATCAATTTTAGGCTTAATTTCACACTTAGTCCTTAAATTTAGTGGAATTTTTAATTTGGTCCTCGTTTTTGCTCGAGATTCTATTTTAATTATTTGAATCAATTAAATAGTTAAAATTAATTAGGATAATTTTTAGAGCCTACATTTTTATGTTTAATTTCATAGCTAGTGCTTTAATCTAGGAGACTTTTCGATTTTGTCCTCGCTTGTGCTCGAGGTTCTCTTTTGACTATTCGATTCAATAATTTACTAAAAATTGATCAGAGTTAATATTAGAGACTATATTTTTAGGTTTAATCCCCTAGGTTCTTTAAATTTCATAATTTGACACACTAAGTTAAAGAGAAGTTTAATTAATTCATTTAGTATAATTAGCTGCAATAACCAATTGTTTGATTGCATTTCACTTTAAAAAATAAGGCAATGTTCATTTATTAGGGGGTTAGTAGTGTATTTCAGGCTTTTGCTCGGGAGTGACCTTTATTAATTCCTAAAAAAGTCAACATCCTTTTTAAAACCCTACATCATGATTTATAAATTATTAAGGCAATGCTCATTTATTGTGATTGATAACGAAGCTTCCACTTTCGCTTGGGGGTGGTTGTTATTAGTCTTGGTAAATCGACATCCTTTTTAAAATATGCATACATAGTTATTTAAAATAAATTAAATTAAATTCGAAACTCAAAATTTTCGATTTTAAAATACAAGGTAATCGAATAGGTACTAGTTTTGGGCGCTGTGGGGATGTTGATCATTCTCCATGCGTAACTGACTCTCGAACCAGATTTATGATTTAGCAGAGCAAAATATGGTATTTTTGATAAAATAAATTATTTTATTAAAATTACCTGATTTTATGTGTTCCAATCTCAACTTAAAAATGATTGGTGGTGCAACACCCCCGACTCGTACCCGACCCAGATACGAATCTGAGATGTCACATTGACTTTTTAACGCTTGAAAACTTTGAAAATCTAACTAAAATTATATTTTTTTACTTTTACTTGACAAAGAAAAACGAGAGCTTAATAACATATCAGAGTATCTACAATTTAAAACATTATTAGTACATGCCAACAACATTTCAAATAAAAAAACATATACAATTCAAATTTCATTGATCTGATAATCTTCATAGGTGTGTTGTTCTGCCCTTGCTTATTCGACTTACTCAACGAATCTCTTTGAACCTACATGTGAAAACAATCACACGCTAAGTTTATGACTTAGTGAGGCATAATGAGTATAATAAAACCATAAAACATTTATGTAATTATTTCAAGAGAATCATTAAATACTAAAACACCATACTCTTCATAACTTATAACATATACTATTAATCATTGATTAATTTATATTCATTTGATACTTGCTTATACAATTCCTTGAAACATTTCATATAGAAAACAATAAGCACTTCATGCAAACATTGTATACAGTTATACATTGTTCAAATTATATTAATTTGTTTTATTAGCCCAACGTATATCACTGAGAACTCAAGGTATGTGAGGACATTGAGGTTGTGCACTATAATGCAGTCACCACTGCTCATATAATTTGCACCGAAGTGCCACGTAGAATATGCATCGAAGGGCCACGTAGATTTGTCCCGAAGGACCACGTAGAATTTGTCCCGAAGGACCACATAAAAATTTATCCCGAAGGACCACGTAGAAATTTATCCCGAAGGACCGCGTAGAACCCTCAACTCTTGGCATGCTAACTATACCCCTAATTCTAATAAAATATACTTTGAGCTTATTCCATATAATTATTTCACATTTATTATTCAGGTATCATTCATTCACATAGACTACGGTCACTTAGCACATATTCATATAGACAAAATTCACGTAGCATTATCCAAGTTTATCATTCATTCACATAGAACTTATTCTCATAGTATTTCATTTCACATAGTATTTATTCAACATTTTCATTTAATCACTTATATCATATACTCATAGTTCATAAATACGAATTATTAAAATATTTGAAAAAAATATCATCACATAAATCACTACATTTTCATTTCCAAGCTTTCAAGATTAGCTCCTTACAAGCAAAATATTCCAAATTTATTCACAAAAGCATGATGAAAGTATTTTATAATAAAATTCAAAACCTTTTATTTCAAAACATTCGAGGTTGACTCATCGCTAGTCTTCCTCCTATTTTATATATAAGTATAAAAAAGTGCACTCACCTTTGCCCAACTTAAGCCCTAAGCAACTATTTTTCACTTTAACTTCCCAACTTTATACACCACTTCGTTCATTATTTGCTTTCGATTGAACCTACACATTAACATGACCAATATGAATATCAAAGCTCAATTAACATATAACCAAATAAACTTACTTAAACAAAATGAAACACCTAATTTAACATTTTCGACTGAATAGTATGGTACTCTTCCTATAGTACCAATACTTCTCTTTTATGGTACCGATATCCCCTTAAGTATCAATACCATTTTAGCATTCTGGAATTTCATTTCAATTACAATATCGATACCTTCCTCTTGATATCGATACCTTCACATCAGTATCGATACTGCTTCAATCAGTATCGATATTGTTCATCAGATTCATACGTTTTCCTTCAATTTACCCTTATAGTATCGGTACTATTCTTCCAGTACCGATACCCTAGCCCATAATTAACCCATTTCACTTCGATCTTTACCCAAATTTCACTTAAATCTCTTACCCTTAACTCTATTCATGCCTTTATACTCATTTACACTTATTCTCACTAACTTATATCCATTAAAACCCCTTTTATATCTAAAATCTTCCATAGAACTCTTGAAACTAAAAACCATATCAATTCTTTAAACATGTTCTTAATCCTTTCTAACACTTCTAACATCTTACTCAAACCCTTAACAAGTCAAATATTCCTTTAGAATCCAAATATTAATCATTTTTCAACAATTCCCTTAAAAATTTATTTTACTAAATCATCATCAAATCTTTAATATCTTGGTTTCAACTCATCTTTAAACTTTATTAAACTTCTATATCACCCAAAGAACCAAAAATCAAATAAAAATAAAAGAAATAACCAACTTTAATAACTTACCTTAGCAAAAGGGGAATGTCACGGTAGAAGAAAGAAGAAGAGAAGATGACCAAAGTGCTTCTAGATTTTTCTTTTCTTACTCTCTATTCCCCATATGTTAAATACCTTTAAAATGAATTTTAAATTCATTTCCTGCTAAAAGACCATTATGTTCTTCCATTCTTCACTCTTTGATAATAAGTCCTAAACAATAATTCCCAGATTAATCTTTGAACTTTTCAATTTATCAAAATTAAACCACTAACTTTTAAATCCTTACACTTTAGTCACTCACATGATGTTTGGGGTATTACAATTCTCCTCCTTAAGAAAATTCTTCCTCGAATTTTCACTACACGAAGAGATTAGGAACTTATTTCCAAATATCCCATTCGACTCGTAAGTCACCTATTCTATTTCGTGATTTCTCCAAAGAACTTTAACTAATAGAATCGTCTTGTTCCTTATCTTTGTTTGACTTCATATGCTAAAATCTGTACTTAGTTTTCCTTATCGATCAAGTTGGATTGAACTTTTATCTTTTCCGGTACTATGATGAGAGAAGGACCTTATCTATAATTTCTGAGTATCGAATCATGAAAACATTAAGGTTCTGAAATAATCCTCACTTTCTCTTCTATTTTTTGATTAGATCTGACCCATTATAACTCGATCTTTTAATTTAAACCAATTTAACGGTGTCCGCCACTTTCTTCTATGAAGAACTTCATATGAAGCTATCTTGATACCTTTCTTAAACTTGCTGACATGTCACTCATTACAAAAAAACTCAATGATAACTCTTTTTCATGTCATCTAAACAATCATCAAACTTTAAGTTTTTAATTTCTCATTTTTCCTACTTATTCTATATTTGACAAGTACTAAAATTTCATCTTTCTTTTAAATACAATCACGTATTCATCACTTCTTAAAGTAGAAATTATCTTTTGTTTTTGTCGTATCAGCTACAGCATTAACCTTTCATGTTTATATTGATAAACACGTCCTTGTTTTTCAAAGAATTTAATCAATTTCCTTTCTTTTCACTCCTTTGATTCAACACATATTCTTGACTTTTGAGATCCGTATAGATATAATGTCATTCATCACGTAGATAGGGGTATTATCCCAACAAAATATCTACAAGTATTACCAACTCGAGATCAAGATTCAGATGATTTCTTACTTAATTCTCTAATTACTTTGCAACAAAACTAAAACTTTTTCTCTTGTATAAACACATATCCTAAACCATTATAAGACACATTATAATAATTCACATATTCTTTTTCAGATTCTAATTATAATGACCTTGAAGCTTATGTCAATATTCATTAGAAACCTTTAATAACCAACGAATCCCAAGAACTTTGAAATTCAAAAACATTAATTGAAATCTATCATTCAATTATATCTTGTGTTTCCTTGATATAAATATTTATCCCCTTAGATGAATCTATATGGCCAAGTAGCACAACTTTAGACAATCCACAATCATACTTGGTCAACTTAACATGAAACTTTTCTTCTGATTCTTTAACTCAAACACACACCCTAAGCATATATTCTAAAACCTTGAAGTAAACCTCAGATGTCTATCAGATACAATTAAGACATATACTGCATGCAGTAAGCCAATCTCTAATATATATATTGCTTAGCGGACTTATACATAGAATAGTTACCTTAAATTGGAATAAAGTGTGCTGACTTAGTAAATCTATCCAATATCACCCAAATTGAGTTCTTTTTACTGAGTCTCAAAAGCAAACTTGATACAAAGTTCATAGTAACACTTTCCAATTCCACAAAAAACTGAAAGCTATTTACTCTCATTCCATATATTTTTATTACCTTATTTTCAATATACCAACATGCCAAACTTATAGGCTATACCGCTTTATAACCCTTGTCATACTTAATCCTCTAAACCATTCACTTTAATTCCTTATGCCTTGATTTCCTTCAAGAGTGAAAATAATTTCTTATTTCTTTACTACCTTAATATATCCTATAATCCTCCATTTTCCTTGATTTCTTGTTCTCTTCTTAACATGTACTCACATATATATATTCATCCTTTATTCTAACAAAATAAACTTGAACTTTACCTTTGTATTCCTGGTTCTATCTTCTTCTTTCAACAACCAATCGACGTAACATATTAATTTCTATAACTCTCTTAAAATCCTTATAAAGTCCTATCCCTTTTCTTTGTTTAACTTTCGACTTTATAATTTGACCAACACTTCTACTTTCTCTTCTTTATCGCCAATCAATTGATCCAATGCTTTACCATCGTCTTTAAGCAAGCACAATATTTTTTTAACTTTTACTCACAACTCAGAGAATTTTTCTTCTTAATTCAAAAACTTCCTTGTAACATAAATCATCTCTTTTTCTTTGTACTCCAATATCCTTTCCATAACGATATGAAAAGCATCACCATACAACTTATAATCAGTAATTGCAAAGTTTATTGCACCTTCTTAACTTTGGTAATCTACACTACTTGTAAAGGACAATATTCTGTATTATTCTTTATACTTAAATTTCTCCGCGTAATCCATCAAAGACTAGATTCAATTACGTATCTAACCATAAATTATTTTTTTCTTATTCAACTTGTACAATTTCTGGCGGATCTTTCAATTCCGGTTACCAAATTTTCTTTGAACATAACTTGCTATTCTAATTCTTGATCTACTATCAATTAAAAATTTCCTATCTATATACAAACTTCAAATTAATTTTTCTCTTATTTCCAGCAAAACCCGCTTAATTCATATTCTTTACCACAATAGAATCATTTTCAAATATCCTCTATAACATTACAATTACTTCTCCGACTTACTTTCAACTGATTTTATTATTACTTTCCTTGCATTTCCTTGTTTCTTACTAATCCAAATAACTCTCTTTTTCAATCATCATAATCTTATAATCCTTTCAAGCCTCTCTAAATTGTTACTTCGAACAATCATCTATTAGGGCTTAACAACAAAAATATCTAATTTGCAACCAAAATTATTATAAATCTTTGATAGCGACTTATATGCTATTTATCCTTGTTTTTCTAATTTATTGAACTGTAGTATCGTTTCAATTTACTCTTTACCCAATGGCAGAACATTCATTTGCCCACCTAAATAAAATTTCGTACAACAATAATCCATTTTTAACTGATCAAAAGATTGTCAATCCCCGGAACTGGATACTTGTTCTTTTTTGCTACTTTACTTAATGAACGATAATATATCTATAATTTCATAATTCATCTTTATTTCTACATCTCATTCTAGAGATAATTCAGGTAACCTTTACATATACAAAATTAGATACTCACAAACAGTGAAAATATCTTTTAATTTAACTATGAAAGTTTGAGTATCCTCCCCATTCATTAAGAAGGCTTAACAACCCTATAACAACATCTTTATAATAGTTACTTCCAAAAATCCAGTAGGGAATATTTTTACTCTCTTTATCACATTTAATCCATCGTACATGTGCTTGACCTCTTATCAGTAATACTATTCAATCCAACTTCTCTATTTCAGAACAGTGGAGACCATCCAACTAAAATTTTTCATTATTTAACTAAAGATCCGCATAAACATGACCTTACTCAGCTCATTCCCTAATCTCGGGTGCTCTTAAACTTTTTATCTATTTTAACAACATTTATCCTAGGAATTAGGGAAGTAGATGGTTGAAAACGCTTCAAAATCACGTCCAATGTCGGGAAAATACTCTTTGAGGCGCTTGTTTTTCACCTTGTCTAGTTGGGTAGATGAATTGTTACTATTTCAATAATTATATATCTTACTTCATTTTGGGAGCTCTCGTAGTCTGACATCTTATTAATATATAATCACTTAACTATACTAGCAAGGCCATCATACTTATTACACTATCAGATCAGAGATCATTGTTATTTTGTTGGCATGTACAAACCAGACATTTTTTACAGTTGACCATCTGATCTATTTCGAAAACTTGACTCAACCTAGGCTTTGATGCCAATAAATGTAAAACCCCTGACCTATACCCGACCAGTTATGAATCTGAGATGTCACATTGAGTTTTTAACGCTTGAAAACTTTGAAAATATGACTAAAATTTGACCTTTTACTTTTACTTGACAAAGAAAATTGAAAACTTAATAACATATCAGGGCATTTACAATTTAAAACATTATTAGTACATGTCAACAATATTTCAAATAACAAAAACATATACAATTCAAATTTCACTGTGAAAACAATCACACACTAAGTCTCTGACTTAGTAAGGCATAATAAGTATAATAAAACCATAAAACATTTATGTATTTATTTCAAATTATCATTAAATACTAAAACACCATACTCTTCATAACTTATAACATATATTATTAATCATTGATTAATTTATATTCATTTGAACTTGCTTAAAATTTTCTTTGAGACATTTCATATAGAAACCAATAAGCGCTTCATGCAAACATCATATACAGTTATACATTGTTCAAATTATATTAATTTGTTTTATTAGCTTTACGTATATCACTAAGAACTTAAGGTAAGTAAGTACATTGAGGTTGTACACTATAATGCAATCACCATTGCTCATATAATTTGCACCGAAGTACCACGTAGAATATGCATCGAAGTGCCACATAGATTTGTCCCGAAGGACTGCGTAGAATTTTTCCCGAAGGACCACGTAGAAATTTGTCCCGAAGGACCGCGTAGAACCTTAACTCTTGGCATGCCAACTATACCCCTAATTCTCATAAAATATACTTTGGGCTTATTCCATATAATTATTTCACATTTATTATTCAAGTATCATTTATTCACATTGACTATGATCACTTAACACATATTCACATAGGCAAACTTCACGTAGCATTATCCAAGTTTATCATTCATTCACATAAGACTTATTCTCATAGTATTTCATTTCACATAGCATTTATTCAACATTTTCATTTAATCACTTATATCATATACTCATAGTTTATAAATACGAATTATTAAAATATTTGAAAAAATATCATCACATAAATTAAATCATTTTCATTACCAAGCTCTCAAAATTGGCTTTTCACAAGCCAAAATATTCCAAATTTATTTACAAAAGCATAATAAAAGTATTTTATAATAAAATTCAAAACATTTTATTTCAAAGTATTCGAGGTTAACTCATCGCGAGTCTTCCTCCTATTTTATATATAAGTATAAAAAAATGCACTCACATTTGTCTCACTTAAGCCCTAAGCAACTCTTTTTCACTTTAACTCCCCAACTTTATACATCACTCCGTTCATCATTTGCTTTCGATTGAATCTACACATTAACATGACCAATATGAATATCGGAGCTCAATTAACATCTAACCAAATAACCTTTACTTAAACAAAATGAAACACCTAATTTAACATTTCTGATTGAATAATATCGATACTCTTCCTACAGTACCGATACTTCTCTTCTATGGTACTGATACTCCCTTAAGTTTCGATACCATTTTAGCATTCTAGAATTTCATTTCAATTACAGTATCGATACATTCCTCTTGGTATCGATACCTCCACATCAATATCGATGCTGTTTCAATTAGTATCGATATTGTTCATCAGATTCATATGTTTTCCTTCAATTTACCCTTATAGTATCGGTAATGTTCTTCCAGTATCGATACCCTTGCCCGTAATTCACCCATTTCACTTTAATCTTTACCCAAATTTTACTTAAATCTCTTACCCTTAACTCTATTCATGCCTTCAAACTCATTTACACTTATTCTCACTAACTTATATACATTAAAACCCCTTTTACATCTAAAATCTTCCATAGAACTCTTAAAACTAAAAACCATATCAATTCTTCAAACATGTTCTTAATCCTTTCTAACACTTCTAACATCTTACTCAAACCCTTAACAAGTCAAATATTCCTTTAGAATTCAAATATTAATAATTTTTTCAACAATTCCCTTAAAAACACATTTTAATAAATCATCATCAAATCTTTAATCTCTTGGTTTCAACTCATCTTTAAACCTTATTAAACTTCTATATCACCCAAAGAACCAAAATCAAATCAAAAATAAAAGAAATAACCAACTTCAATAACTTACCTTAGCAAAAGGGAAATGTCACGGTAGAAGAAAGAAGAAGAGAAGATGACGAAAGTGCTTCTAGATTTTTCTTTCCTTACTCTCTATTCCCCACATGTTAAATACCTTTAAAATAAATTTTAAATTCTTTTCCTGCTAAAAGATCATTATGCTATTCCATTCTTCAATATTTGATAATAAGTCTTAAAAAATAATTCCCAAATTAATCTTTGAACTTTTCAATTTTTCAAAATTAAACCACTAACTTTTAAATCCTTACATTTTAGTCACTGACTTGATTTTTAGGGTATTACAATTGGCGACTCCCATCTTTTCATAATTTTCCCCAAATACATCGGATCGGTCTTCCCATCGAAAATCGATTACGACAAATAGCTATTGCAGGAAAAGGGATAGAATTTAAATTTAAAGAAGGAATTTTCAGAATTTGGGAACTTTCTTATTGGTGCAAAGTTTGACCTTATTGGACTATAAATATATTATTTTCTACACACTTTATTCATCATTGGAAAACCCTAATTTTTATAGCTACCTTTTATTTTTCTCTTCTACCTCATCCATGGAAGCCTAATAACCTTTCGGAAAACAACACTTGGACGTGAAACATGTTGCAGCTGTGAGAATAGTGACCGACGATCGATTGGGCATCATCTTAGTGATTTAGATCGAACTTGTGAAAAAGATTTTATTCTGTTTAAGATGATTTATTTTTATTTTATGTTGAGATGTTAAACTCGGATCTTTTATTTTAAATATATGCTTATGTTTATTCGTTTTGCCTCAATAACTTTGATTGGTGTTGCTTGAGATTTATTTTCGGCTTGTTTGTAAAGATAAAAGCTGCTCAGGAATGCTGCGAGAGTGGGTTACAACATGAGTAACATCAGTGTCTGCGAAAGAAGCATTTAGCATAAAATAGATTTTTGCTGACTGTTTTGTCGTAACATTCTTAGTATGCTTATTTGGATTGTTATAGAGATATAGTCTTTCATTGTGAGTTGTTGGTGAATATTTTTGAGAAAAGAATAACCTACTAGGTTAATGCTAGACACATCAATCTTGTTGCTACAACATTATTAATTGCATATTGTTGTTTGACATTTCACAATCTTTTTCCAGAATAGATCTTTGCTTCATTTCCTTGTGTTGTAATCCCTTTTTATTCTGTTATGTTTTCAATTACATTGTTACAACATTGCTCCCTACATCAACATGAATAATTTTATTATTGCTATATGACAATTCTGTGAAGTAATACTAATCCTTGTGGATACGATACTCGATGCACTAGTTGTGTTCACTTTTACTACTTCATAAACAACAGTGTATGCCTGCATTGATTGTTGTTACATTATTTGAAGCATCAAGTTTTTGGTATGATCTGACCATCTCTTCTTTCATTTCCTTTTCTTACCTCTTTACTTTATTTCCTGCAGTCTGTCCTTAAAACCCACACAACTCACTCTTAATACTGTTCATGTTCGATCAAGCAAAAATTCCAAGCAAAATTAAGTCGTAGGAGCTCAAATCCCCTTCCTTTTGCCCTTACATCTCATTGTTGATCGACACCCCTTATTTCTTTTCCTTCACCAACAACCATTCCTCTGATGATCTCGACCCAAACCCTAACTTTAACCCTAAATCTAAATCCAGTTTCATTTTTATTCCCACATCTTCCTCCTCTCGATCCCTCAAGCACTCTTGATTTCTCCCTTCTTCCTTCGCCCATAATACCTACCTAGCCATTGCCCTCGTCCCATGTGTCATTTTCCCGCTTGACCTCGGAGACACCCACGTCGTTATGACACTAACACTGAGACTCATGATCTCTTACAGGGGCGGACCTATGTGGCCCACGAGGTAGCACTTGTATACCCATTTTTCTTACACTTAATATACTATATTAAAACTTAAAAACACACCCTTTTTTATTTTTTATTTTTACTTTTCTACACATTTGTAGTTGAAATTTGTGCTCTTTTCTGCATGTTTTGTAATTGAAATTTATGCTTGGAAGCTGTCAATCTATTCCATATTTTCAATTAAAATACTAATTAAAATAATATATATCATTTAAAAACCTTTCATTTCAGCTATTACTAATACTAAAGCTTCTGTTTTGCGTTCAAACCCACAGACTCCAACCCCACTGCTACTCAATTCTCACTTCTCAGTCTTTTGTTTGTGCCTAAACCACCCGCCACGACGCTGTTCACCGGCGATTTATTTTGGATATATTATAATGAATATTATAATATTTATTTTGAACCCTTATTTTTAAATTCCTAGATCCGCCACTTATCTCTTACATCTTTGATTCACTCAATTTCTAATCCGACATTTTCTTTGATGTTTAGTTCTCTCTCATCACTGCTTAGACTGCTTTTTTCTTCAGTGCTTCGCTTTACCATACATTGAACTTGGTTCCTCTCTTTATTCTCGCAACGTTTCTTTGTGTCGCGACAAATTTTCTCATCGGAATCTGGGCTTGGCTTCAGTTCAAGTGGATTCAAATTGAAAACCCTTCGATTATTTTTACTTCGAAGCAGCTTCTCTTTGCTTGCATTCCTTTTCTCGCTTATACGATCTTTACCAAGGCTACCGTCTCTGATGTTGGTATGAATAATGCTTTATACTATCTGATGGCTTTCAATTGTGTTTTCTTTTAGGTTTTCACAATTCCCATATCCTCTTATTTTAAAACCAAACAAGAAGTGAAGTTTAACACGGTGGAGAAGTTCTTGATAATAATTTGATTCTTGAACCACTCGAGTACTTCCTCCATAGAATTTATTGTTTTTTCCTCTACTTTTCCATATTGCTTCACATTACTATGCGATGTTCTCGTCTACTTCTTCCATTAGTGATTTGCTACTTCAAAGACGAGATATAGGGGTAGAAAGGAGTGAGATGGGAGTCAAATAGTCAGTCAACGTGCCACATCAACATTCTATTACCACCCAAATAAAGGAAGACTTACTTTGAAACATTAATAGAAAAAAGAGAAATTTATTCAAACATCAATTACCATTTACATAGTTTACCCTTTTATTTATTGATATATAATATTCCATGATTCATTGAAATTCATTAAGCAACCGTGCATTAAATAATTTTTTTCTAATAAAAAATTATCCTCTTTTTTTAAAAAGATAAAAATACTGGAAACTTTCCATCTGTAGAGATTCTCACACGTTTTTTTTTATAGACGGGGAGTTTTCTTTACATAGATTTGGATAAAAATGGGAGGCGTTCCCTTTGTCATAAGGGTAAATTACAAATTTCATCGTTGAATTTAATTTTCTCTTCTATTTTATTCACTGAACTTTAAAAGTTTTTAATTTTTTCACTAAACTTTAAAAGTTTTTTATTTTTCCACTGAACTTAATACATTAAGTTTTTATGGTCACTCTGTCGTTAAATAGTTAATGATATTAAAACAACGCCGTTTGAAAAAAATCACCAAAATAAAGTCGTTTTGCATCTATACAACTGACCATTTATAGCGTCGTTAGTGAGAAAATAGTTGAATGACTAAAAAAATTTAATGTATTAAATTAATAAGAAAATTAAAAAAATTTAGTATAGTGAGTGAAATAAGGAAAAAAATAAAGTTTAGTTATGAAATTTGTAATTTACCCTTGTGATAAAGGGCTCGGGAAATGTATCACTTCCAATTACTTTGGTTTAATCCATTGTTTCGTAGTGTAAAAAAAAGTACTTGAAACAAAACTCCCCCGACAAAAGCTGACAAACAAGGTATTGTACCTATACATTGAAATTCAAGAAGAACACTTTCTTTAAATATTTGGTAATTGGAGCAGAAGATACGAGGCTAATCGAGACAGATGAAGAAAATGTTGTTTTAAAGTGACACAATACATACTAACAACCCCTTATCTAAAATGACGAGATATTAAATTTTTTAAGATCAGAGATTTTAATTCTAACGTTCATAAATAGGAGAAATTAAATTGGAAGGGTCGTCTTTGTCTCTATATGATCTGATCTAAATTAATCGATTAATGAATCAAATACCGATAATTATAATAAAAAAAAAAGAAAGAAAAAAACAAAGTAACGCAGTCGCGGACAATTTAAGGGACACAGACAGCAAAACCTTTAGATTCCTGTCCCAGATAATATTGATTGTTGTACATTGCAAACAGCGTCCTCTATGAAACTCTTTTGTCTTGTAATTATGTGTGTTTTAATCCTTTACAGTTTTATGCATATTCCCTAACTAGAACATCATTAAAATAACAAAGTCATTAGTCTCTTCACACACTAATCCTTTTCTCTCTGGCTGCTGCATCAGTGTGCACCTATAGGCCGGTCGAATTTATAACCTTAAAATAGTCCCAAAACCCACTATAAAACCCCCCTCTACTCCCCATTCTAAAACTCCCCCTCCAAAAAATCATCTCTCTTTGTATTTCAGTAATACAAACAAGATGTGTCAACTTACATCCTCTCGTTGTCATAACTCCTGCAAGTGTAATTCAAATGTTGTCTACCTTTGGGAAGGGTCGGGAATTTACGAACCGTTGGTTCGTAAAGGCCCAACACTAGAACCGGTAGAAAGATGCAGCTTTACGATCCCTCTCGTTGTGAAGGAAGCCATTTCCATTGGGAAGATAGCTCTTCCCATGATACTAACAGGGCTCATGTTATATTCCCGCTCAGTGATTTCCATGATCTTTCTCGGTCGTCTCGGCGAGCTTGCCCTGGCAGGTGGTTCACTTGCAATCGGCTTCGCTAATATCACCGGTTACTCTGTTCTTTCCGGCCTTGCCATGGGAATGGAATCCATTTGTGGACAAGCCTTTGGCGCGAGGAAGTTCACCTTCTCGGAACCACGTTGCAGAGAACGGTGCTTCTGCTACTAGTTTCTTCGTTGCCCATTTCCCTTCTGTGGATAAACATGAGGAGAATACTCATACTTTGTGGCCAGGACGAAAGCATAGCCAAAGAAGCACAATTGTTTCTCATTCACTCCCTTCCCGATCTCTTCGCTCAGTCTCTTTTGCATCCTTTAAGAATTTATCTTAGAACACAATCCATAACTTTGCCTTTGACATGTTGCGCCATTTTATCCATTCTTCTTCACGTACCGATCAATTACCTGCTTGTATCACACCTTAGATTAGGGATCAAGGGTGTTGCTCTCAGTGGGGTATGGACCAACTTCAACCTCGTAGGCTCATTGATAATCTATATTCTCTACTTTGGTGTTCATAAAAAGACATGGGGAGGGTTTTCAATGGAGTGTTTTAAGGAATGGAAATCTCTGTTGGATTTGGCCATTCCAAGCTGCATTTCAGTCTGCCTTGAATGGTGGTGGTACGAGATCATGATTCTTCTATGCGGGTTGCTGTTGAATCCCAGAGCTACGGTGGCTTCAATGGGTATTTTGATTCAAACAACAGCGTTGATCTACATATTCCCATCTTCTTTAAGCTTCAGTGTATCGACCAGAGTCGGGAACGAACTGGGTGCAAACCAGCCGAAGAAGGCAAAACTGGCGGCCTTTGTAGGCCTTTATTGCGGCATCATGCTGGGGTTTGCAGCACTTTTTTCGCTGTAATGGTTGGGAACGTATGGGCTACCATGTTTACGGATGATAAAGATATCATAGCGTTAACATCTGCTGTTTTGCCTATAATCGGATTATGTGAGCTTGGGAACTGTCCACAAACTACAGGGTGCGGAGTGCTGAGGGGCACGGCCAGGCCGAAGCAGGGGGCAAACATCAACCTGTGTTGCTTTTACCTGGTTGGTATGCCGGTGGCTGTATGGTTAGGTTTTTTCGCAGGATTTGATTTCAAGGGGTTGTGGCTGGGAATGCTGGCGGCCCAAGGGTCGTGTATGGTGACCATGATGGTGGTTTTGATTAGAACAGATTGGGATTTTGAGGCTGAAAGAGCCAAGGAGTTGACCGGAGCTGTTGTTGATGGCAGCAAACAAGCTGAGAATGAGAAGC
The DNA here is from genome assembly GCF_006381635.1 of Hibiscus syriacus. Taxonomy (NCBI): domain Eukaryota; kingdom Viridiplantae; phylum Streptophyta; class Magnoliopsida; order Malvales; family Malvaceae; genus Hibiscus; species Hibiscus syriacus. The sequence continues at coordinate 3,029,151 of NW_024063088.1, forward strand.
CACGCAACGCACAAAACAAGGAGGATTCCTTTTCTTTATTAGGCGATTTAGATCATTATTGCCTCGTTTAATTGATCTTTATTTTTGGATAGTTTTGTCTAACCAGTTTCTTTATTAGGCGATTTAGATCAATTTTTTTCTTTCTTAAAAAGGGTTTAGACTTGCATTGAAATTCAAAATCTCAGTAAAATATGAAATGATTATAAGATAATACATGTCCAAAGTTTTTTTAATCTTTTAATAATGTATATACATTATACGTAATTACTTGAACTCAAAAACCTCTCAATAAAATAACAATCATTCTTACTAATTGAATTGTTCAACGGATTCAACACCAAAAAGTTGAATGTGGGGGAAGTAGCAAAAATGTCACTAAAAATCTACAGGCTCGTTTTACTCTGCACACAAAACTACTAGTACCCAATCTAAATCAAAGTGTAATTTAGTTTTATTTGATTCTATGATTATGGACCCATTCTATGTTTTACAATATTTCAGTAATTTTATACAAAGTATAGATATTATATAAATCAATGGTATAAAAAATCCCTTTCTTTTTCAGTTTTGGTTGGTAGGTGACAACATTAGTTTAGTGGAGATTACAGTTGTCGATATTTCTTTATTTTCTTATCTTTCAGTTTTTACTTTTTTTTTTTGTTCTCGGTCTTTATGACACAATTTTTTTTTATATTCATGGCTTGTTTATCTATGTCTTTTGGCATGTTTTTTTAATTTATTTTTCAATCTTTTGGCTGTTCTTATCGTTTATTTTTCTTAAGGTTAAATCTGACATCGTCGCGACTGATCAAAGCGGCACTAATTTATTATCACGTTAATCTTTCATGTTATTGGTTAAATTCGATATATTTGTTATGGATTTAATTTGTTGTAGTTAAATTCTTGTTATGGTTCGTTTATCGAAACAGTAAGATTTGCTCTTATTTATATTTGTTTGAGTTTTTTTTGATGATTTTTTCACATTTTCTTTATATGATTCTTATATAATCTTAAATGACTAGTTTTTTTATCTTAATAGTTATAAAAAATTATCATAATTATGTGTTTAGTTTATAATTCTAGTTATAAATTCCTAATGTAATTTTTGATATTTTTTAAATAAAATTAATTGTTTCTATTTTTTAAAAAAAATATAGATTTAAAATTGCCTAACATAGGAAGAGGAAACAACAAAACATAAATCAGATTTGTTGTTACGCAGATATAATAAATGTCATTGTATCAGTTGAAAGTTACGCAGATATAATAAATGTCATTGTATCAGTTGAAAGTCAAAGAAGTGCGCCATGGACGGCTGACATGCATGAATCATGGGAAAAGGAGGTGATATCAGGTAATTAAATTATGGATTTACTGCCTCAATCATGTTCATTGTTCAATTTGAAGTTTAGTCTTTTATTTTTATATTTCTAATTTCGAATAAATATATAGAATCAAATTGTAGTCACTCATTTTCGTCCGATGCTTATTTAATATATATATAATAATATAGTATAGTTTTTGAAAACATATAATATATAGTTTTTAGAAAACAGTTTTTGAAAGCATATAATATATAGTTTTTTAAAAATCGGTTTTTGAAAATATATATAACATGGTTTTGAAAACACGTTTTTGAAAACGTATAATATAAATTTTGAAAATACATTTTTGAAAATATAATATATAATGTTTTAAAAACGGATTTTGAAAACGTATATAATATAATTTTGAAAACATATTTTAAAAACATATATAGATATAGTTATTTAAAACAATTTTTAAAAACATATATAATATATATAATTTTTGAAAACATATTTTAAAAAAATAATATATGTTATATAATTTTTTTATTATATATTATTTATATTATTATATATTATTTTATATTTATTTATTTATTTAATTTTATTTTTCAGGTCCAATTCGGGTTCAGAAGGAGTCCAATAGTCCAAATCCAGAGCCCAATCGAGTAGCCTGACCCAACAAACCCTGTGGGAATCCAGCAAAGGAAGAAAGGGTCTGACCCAACCCAAAGCATTAGGGTTTTATAAACCCTAAAATAACATAGGCACCACACGAGGGAGACCAAGCGGCCGGCAGTGGCGCGCGTGGAGGCCACACACCAACAAGGTTACCCAGACCAAAAATCAGGGAGCAAATCGGAGCAAATCTCCCCCATTTGTCAGCAACCAACACCGAAAAATCGACCATAACCAAACGTGCAACAACGAACCAAAAATCCCATAAAAATCGGGGCTGAACCATCACTGATTTAGAGGGAAAACAACCTTGACGAGGGGCTATATATACCTGCAAGCTCATCGAAGAAAGACAAGAGAAATCATAGCAACCACACAGAAAAACAAATCGAAGAGCACACTCAAAAACAACAACCAATAAACGAAAACCCAAGCCAAAGCAAAGAGAAAAAACATTCGAAATCAAAAACAAAAATCAAAGCTTAAAGCTTTCTTTCATCGAAGGTCATCGGGAATGCGTAGAATCGTCGGAGGAGGAACAGTCGCCGAGAAAATGAAGGGACTTCATTAGAAAAAAGTAAAAAACAAAAACTTCGCGTTTAGATCTACATCAGAGGGGTGTTTCTAGAGTGTTTGGGCTTCGGTTTTATGTTCATGGGGTTGAGGGGGAAATTTTGGCTTCGCCGGAGTGATGGACGACCATAGGCCAGTTGAGATAGTTTAGAGAAAGGGAGAGGGTTTGATTTTGGGAGAAATGAGTGAAATGATATTTTTTTGTGATTTGTGGGCTATTTATAGGGAGGGCTTTTGTGTAAATATAAAATTCTTAAATTATTTTTGCAGTCCCTATAGTTTTAATGCGTAATTCATTTTGGCCACATGTTGTAAATTTTCCCTTGGATTTCAAATTTATTCAATTTAATCCCTATTTTTATATTTTTTATATTTATGCAATTTGACCCCCTAACTTCTTATTTTCTTATTGCAGTCTTTAATTAATTCCGATTTGATCATTGATTTTTAATTCTTTTTAATTTGGTCCTTTTAATTCAATTTTTCTTTTAATTATTTATTTATTTTTTTATATTTAACATTAATTTGATTTATATTTTTTAGGTAAATTTTAAATCCTTCAATGGTAAGTAATTCAAATTGAACTTTTAAATTTCGCCGTTAAGACAATCGAGAAATTAAATTAGTACCTAAAGGGCAGTACATGGGTGCTAATCCTTCCCTGACTGTAATCGACTCCCGAATCTGATTCAATTCTGGTAAAAGTGCATATCAGGTAAAAATGCTAAATTAAGGTATCCGATCAACCTAATTTTAAATGATCGATGGTGGCTCCATCACATCGAAATTAAGTTAGAACCCGATTTCAGGCCCACCCGAAGGACGGTTGCAACATAAATCATAATTTAATTATCGATATCCAATGATAGATTCATCTCATGTTTGGGTGAGCACTGAATTTTTTTCGATTAATTATGTATTAGATAGAGTATATAAATGATCCCCCAACTATAGGATATTGATTTGTTGAGTCTCCCGACTATTAAAAGTTACAAAATGGTCCTTCGACTATAGGGAGTTGCTTTGTTGAGTCCCTTGACTATTAAAAGTTACAAAATGGTCACCTGACTATTTATTATGTTCCAAGCTCATCATTTTCCGTTAAAAAATTAACTATTGTTTGAGCTGGACGTTAACATGCTAAATGAGATCATATTTTATCATATCTTAGTCAGTAGGTTAACATCCGGCTCAAACTGCTATTAATTTTTAACAGAAAAGGAAGAGTTTGGAACATAATGAATTGTCGAGTGACCATTTTATAACTTTTAGTAGTCGATGGACTCAATAAAGAAACTCCCTATAGTCAGTAGACTATTTTGTAACTTTTAATAGTCGAGAGACTCAACAAATAGTGTCCTATAGTCAAGAGACCATTTGTATACATTACCCTAATTTATTTGATTAATTGTGTTTATCCTAAAATTTTATTTATTATATATATATATATATTCACTTTCAAAAATATTTCTTGGATATGTTACTACTATATTCAAAGGAAGAAATGCAGATGTAGAGGGCTCAACTTGCAGAATCCCTTGAAAATGGAATTGAGAGCGATGGTGAAGACTCAAAAAGATGAAAAAAAGAGTAACATCCCCATTTATCTTAAAGAATTTGAAAGTTTCTATGCCATTAGTCCTTATGTCACGACCAATATTTATGAAGGGTTGACTACCGTTGATTTATTTTTTTCCCCTCAGAAAAATAGAAGTCAACCACAAGGAGAACAAAACAATGTTTGGATTCCATTTTCATCCATTTTGAGAATCGATTCTACTTTTGATTTTTCTACCAACTTCCATCACGAAAACCACTACCGCTTTACCATCAATCTCAATAAATACAAAGCTTATGACGTCATAAATATTCAGATTCGATTTCGAAGATAAGTGTGTTCTTTGCAGTGTGGGTGTTGAGTTCAGATGCCATTTCTTCTTCGAATGCTGATTTTCTGCTGGTATTTAGAGAAAAAAAAATTCTTAATCTGTGTAATTACAGAAAGCATGTTTTCTTGTGGGAACTTGAGTTTTTTTTAGACGGTGGCCACTCTCAAAGGTTGGTCATCTCTGGCTCTTATTCTTAAATTGGTGTATTTTATATGCGAGGAGCAAAATTGGCGGACTTTTAGCTGCTTGGCAAGGAGCGAGGAGGACATTGTTAACTTGGTGAAGGTTACTGTCCAGTTTAAACTTTTCGTCAAAAAGTTGAATAAAGTAATATATCTTAATACTAATCTTTTTATAGTTTATGGTCTCGTTCGTGCTGTTTTCTTTATCTATAAAATTCGATTTATCAAAAAAAAAAAAAAAATCAGATTAAGACTATTCAACTAATTTTTTTTTTTACTTTTTATTCGAACATCTTTATCTATTATAACTTAAAGAACATTAACTTATTTTTTTGGGACAGAAATAGAATCATCTAATTTTATTAAAAAATATATTTGAAATTACACTAATGATTTACAATAGAATCGTAAACTAAACATATAATTAAGATATTCTCCCATCAACATTAACACAAAAAACTAGTCACTTAAGATCATATAAGGATCATACAAGGAAAATGTAAAAACTCACCTGAAAAACTAGAACAATAGGCAGATACAAACGTAGTTGATTGTTAAAGAAAATGAATCACAACAAGAGATTTAACTACTGAAAGACAATCGACAAACGCAAATCAGAGTCGAGCATCATGAGAAAACTGTCCACGAACGCATGTTGCGTATCCAAATCAAATTCGATGGTCCAAAATAGATAAGATTAGTGGGATACCAAATGAACACCATCTTGATCAGTCGCAACGACGTTGAATTTAACCTCTGAGAAAAATAAACGACAAGAACAACTAAACAATCGAAAAACATGCTAAAAGACATAGATAAACGTGTCAAAAGACAAAGAAAATCATGTCCATAAAGCTCGAGAAAATCGTGTCATAAAGTTATAATTATTATAAACAAAAAAAAAAAAAAGAAAGATACGAGACAAGAAAATAAAGAAATATCGACGACAATAATCATTACTAAGATTGATGTTGTCACCTACTAACCAAAGATGAAAAAGAAAGTAACAAATAAAAATTTAGAAAAAATAAGGAGCTAACATTAATTTAGTAGTTAAATTATATTATCTTTTAAAATTTAAAATCATTTAGAGCTACTGGACTAGAAATAACCTCACCACCAAGACATATTCCGTTGACCAGATGGATACAAATATAAAAGAAATTATAGCATGTTTTAGTCAATGCTCTATCTTATGATGTAGATAAAAAACGCCAAATCTAATTTTGAATTAAACATGTTATTAATTATATAACCCCATGAAATATAGTCGGCATTGTGGTAAGTAAACCTCTATTCTTACTTAAGAGATCTAGTACCTCATCCCACTAGACGAACTGATTATTGGTTAATATCCGTCATTATTAACACTAACTGCTTCACTTGTCATCAAAAGTTAAATAATTACTTTTCTTAACACAATAACTTAAATAATGAGGAAACAAATATGACTTTTTTATTTGTTAATAACTCTCAAACTAATTTACTAAATTGCAAATATAGTTATGTGATTGACTTTGTCCTTCCAAAATTACAATAATAATATATGATTCACGGGTGATCCATATCTCAAGAAAATTATTATTTTTCTTCTGAGATGGTGATTATTATTTAATTTTAAAACGAATCAATCTTAAAAAAATATTATAATTATCAGCACCAACGACAAGGAGTACAAATTTAGAATGTATACATGCATAATTTCATACCCATATATTTATTATTGTATATGATTTGTATCATATCTGTTACAATAGAGAGAAGTGAATGATAGAATAGAGAGGAGTAATATTGAGTTGTATTGCCGTATTACTAAATCAATGTAGACGATGATGCCTATACACAAAGAATCCTTCACCTAGTATATTAAGTAATATATCTACACTAAAAATGGACACGAGATCTGAATTCGATGAATTTTAATATGATCTTATTGGATTGCATTTTTTTATAAAAAAAAGTTTGAATCAAGTCAGATTCAAGGAAGAGATTTTTATAGTATAAGTTTGAGTCGGATCAAGTTTGGGGCACATATGTAATGTGATGTAAGGCTCTTCTGATGCCTTAACAATTGATTGTGGATCTAGGAAGGAAGCAAACAACCTGCACAAGTGAATGGCTCAAAAGAGAGGGTTAAGGGTGGTAAACGTATGGGTGAATAGGAGGGTTGTTTGAAATGAGTGATGGAAGCGGAAGATGATTGAAATGGCTATGGTTATGGCGATGAAACAAAAGGGGTGGTAGTGAGGATAGTATCTTGAAGAAGTCTCAAAGAAGAACCAATGCTATAGAGAGCAAAGACCCAGACTTTATATTGCTTCTTCAAGGGGTGGTGTTAAGGACTTTGACCCACTAGTTATAAGAACTAGGAACCAGAAGTATCAAGGTTAAAAGAAAGGGGTTGACGCCACAAGTATAAAATACTTGATAAGTCGATAAAAGTCACAAGGACTTAAGGAAGAGAATAATCTCACTTATATTAATTAAAAAGGCATGCTTACAAATGAAATAGGAAAGCCTATTTATAGTTTTTGAAGGGACTTGGCCGAATAGGTACATGTTGGTTCGACCAGCCCTTGTACCTTCCTAAAATGACATGATTTAAATGCTAAAAGAGATGATGGTTCGACCCTTGATGGAGGGAAATGATCCTTGGCCGAATAACACTTGTATCCCTTCACTTTGGCGCCAAATGGGAGAGAAGATGATGCTTGGCTGAATGGTTAAATGGCTCTTCATCTTGGTGCCTAAATGAACCACATGCAAGGCACATGGGGGCTGATCATATGCAAAGCACATGGGTGTTCTAGGGAGCCTTGTGGTGCAGCCCTTTGCATGGATGATGGCTGGTCATGTGTTCCCTTCTTAGGAGTGCATGTGTCTCCTCCAAGCTAGCTTGAGTGTGGAGCTAGCTTGCAAGCATGGGTTGTTTTGTGAACAAGCTTCCTAGCCGAATCCTTATGATCTTCATAACAGCACGTTCTATTCAGCTACCATTGACATCATTTTTGACAACTCAGCTCCAAATAGTTCAACTAGCTGAGTTTAGCTAGCCTTGAGCTCCTCCAGTTGAATTGAGCTTTCCTTAATATTCCATGAGCTGCCTTGTCCTTTGTGAGCTATTTTTGAGTTGCATAGGACATCCAAATCATCAACCAAGCTACCTCAACGTTCATTACACTCCATTGTACCTATATGTGCAAGGAAATAAGGTAAGTCCATGATATTGAGCTAAGACGAGCTAAATACCTTGCTGCCATGTAAGAATATGGTAATGTGAGCTATGATTGAAGGTCATGAGCTAAATATATCATCTCATAATATGTGTAAGATAATGCATGAAGCTTAAGAGCTAATATGAATGCATATGATCTAGTAAAACGAATTATAATGATGCTGCCTTGATGTATATAATGTAATCATGCTTAATATGATTATAAAACTATCCTAATATGCTTAAATATCAATGGGTATGTTGTGTTCATACTAAGTTATTCTTTAACTATTAAAACATTATATAACATAACATAGGAGGGTGTTAAGTTATTAAATGAATCAAAAGCCTCAAGACACTTAGTTAGGAAAACTTCCCTGAATTGTTTGGCCCTTGACCTAGTAATGAGACCTTGTGGCATGACTTCCGGATATGGGGTAGGTGCGACCATATCATCCCCCCTTCTTTTAAGGGATTTGTCCCCAAATCGTGTCAATCCTCAAAGGGTGATAAGTCAGCGATGTTGAATAAGGCACTGACGCCACCAAACTCACTGGGTAATTCGAGTTTATAGGCATTGTCGTTGACCTTTTCTACAATCTGGAATGGGCCATCTCCTCGGTGTAGTAGTTTAGACTTTCTTTGGTTTGGGAATCTTTCATTCCTAAAGTATACCCAAACCCAATCTCCCACGTCAAAAGTTACCTTCTTCCTTCCTTTGTTTGCTTGCTGTTCATATTGTCTCGTTCTCCTTTCAATGTTGTCCTTGACTTGTTGATGGAGTCTTTTAACAAATTCTGCCTTGTTCTTTCCATCTTTGTTTACTATTTGATCACAAGGTAAAGGAAGTAAGTCCAAAGGAGTTAAAGGATTGAAACCATACACTACCTCAAATGGAGAATATTTGGTTGCCGAGTGAATGGTTCGGTTGTATGCAAACTCCACGTGTGGTAGGCATTCTTCCCATGTCTTGATGTTTTTCTTGATAATGGATCGTAGTAACGTTGATAAAACTCTATTAACTACTACAGTTTGACCATCCGTTTGAGGATGACATGTAGTAGATAATAGTAGTTTTGTGCCGATTTTACTCCACAAAGTCCTCCAAAAGTGACTTAAGAACTTAACGTCTCTATCTGACACAATGGTTCGAGGAAGTCCATGTAACCTTACCACTTCTCGGAAGAATAAGTTAGCAACATGAATAGCATCATCGGTCTTGTGACATGGTATAAAGTGAGCCATCTTGGAGAATTGATCAACCACCACAAATATTGAATCCTTTCCACTCTTTGTTTTTGGTAAGCCCAAAACAAAGTCCATTGAGATATCTATCCATGGCATGGTTGGTATTGGCAAGGGCATGTATAATCCATGAAGCATGACTCTTGATTTTGCCCTTTTACATACTAAAAACCTTTCACATACCTTTTCATATTTAGCCAAAAGAGGTGTTCCTTGAAAATGCTAAGAGTCTTTTCAACTCCAAAGTGTCCCATGAGTCCTCCTTCATGTTCTTCTTTGGTTAACACTTCTCGTATGGAACCTTGTGGAATACATAATCGTCCTTCTTTGAAAAGATATCCATTATGCTGATAATATTGTCATGAGCACCTGTTTCACATAACTTATACCTTTCTCCAAAGTCCAAATCAGTAGCATAATGTTCCTTAATGAATGAAAAACCAAGAAGTTTGGAATCCAAAGTGTTAAGTAAGACATACCTGCGTGAAAGAGCATCTGCCACGACATTATCCTTTCTTCTCTTATAGTGGATGACATAGGGGAAAGACTCAAGAAATTCAACCCATTTGGCATGTCTCTTGTTGAGTTTGTGTTGTCCTTTGATATGTTTTAATGCTTCATGGTCAGTGTGTATCACGAATTCTTTTGGCAATAAGTAGTGCTGCCAAGTCTCCAAGGTTCGAATGAGTGCGTACATTTCTTTGTCATATGTTGGATAGTTCAAAGTTGCACCATTTAGTTTTTCACTAAAGTAGGCGATGGGCTTTCTTTCTTGACTTAAAACAGCACCAATCCCAATTCCAGAGGCATCACATTCAACTTCAAATGTTTTCTCAAAGTTCGACAATGCTAATAGTGGAGCCTTTGTTAAACAACCCTTGAGTTTGTTGAATGCTTCATCTTGTTCTTTGCCCCAAGAGATGTTCAAATTCTTCTTAATAATCCCTGTTAAGAGGGCGCCAATAGAACTGAAATTTGGTACAAACCTTCTATAAAAACTGGCTAATCCATGGAAACTCCGGACTTGGCTGACCGGCTTTGGCCATTCTTGTATTGCCTTAATCTTTTCTGGATCCACTGACAATCCCTGTGAACTTACAATGAAGCCTAAGAAAGTAACTTGATTAGTACAAAAAGCACACTTCTTGAGATTAGCATATAGGTGCTATTCTCTCAAAGTGCTAAGAATGGAACGTAAATGTTCAATATGATCTTTTAGTGACTTACTGTATATCAAGATATCATCAAAGTAAACAACACAAAACTTACCAATGTAAGGCCGAAAGACATGATTCATTAGACGCATAAAGGTACTAGGGGCATTAGTCAAGCTAAAAGGCATGACTAACCATTCATACAAACCTTCTTTGGTCTTGAATACAGTTTCCACTCGTCACCTTCCTTCATTCTTATTTGATGGTAACCACTTTTCAAATCAATTTTAGAGAAGATGATGGCTCCTCTAAGTTCATTAAGCATATCATCCAGCCGAGGTATAGGGTGCCTATATTTGATAGTGATTTGATTCACTGCCCTACAATCCACACATTCTCCAAGTTCCATCTTTCTTTGGTACCAACAAAACGGGTACAACACAAGGACTTAAACTTTCCCGAATATAACCTTTGTCTAGGAGTTCTTTGACTTGTCTTTGTAATTCCTTTGTTTCCTCAGGATTGCTCCTATATGCTGGTCTATTAGGAATGGTGACTCCAGGAATAAAATCAATTTGATGTTCAATTCCTCTAATTGGTGGCAATCCATCGAGAATTGCTTCAGGAAACATATCTTCAAATTCTGCAAAAGATTAGAAATAAAGTTGGCAAGTCTTGAGGAGGGTTAGTAATTAGAAAACTTTCCTTATACATAATATAGTAGAGCCTTCTTAGTTGATAAATGTTTCCTGATATCTCCTCTGCTGGCATAGATATTCATCTTCGGAGTATGAATTTCTTTGGCCTTCTTTTCTTTCTCCCATTCTTCTATGCGTCACTTGAGGGTCACTTGACATTCATGAACTTGGCTTGTAAGCATTGGTGCTAATATGATTTTTCTCCCTTGATGCTGGAAAGAGTACTTGTTAGAGAATCCGTCATGGGTAGCCTTCTTATCATATTGCCAAGGACGCCCAAGTATAAGGTGGCTTGCACTCATGGGCACCACGTCACAAAGGACTTCATCTTGGTATATTCCAATTGAAAAATGTACAACAACTTGTTTGGTTACCTTGGCTTCACCCACATTGTTGAGCCACTGAAGTTTGTAAGGATGAGGATGCTTGGAAGTCTTGAGACCCAACTTTTCCACCATGTGAGTACTTGCTACATTTGTACAACTTCCTCCATCAATGATCACCACGCAAATTTTATCTCCCACATGACATTTGTATGGAAGATGTTCTCCCTCTGTTCCTCTTCTTGACTTTAAATGTTCAAAGTCCTTTTGACTACAAGGATGTTGGATGGAAGAGACATGTTAGCAAATAAGGAAAAAATTGAAATGTGTGTAGGACCTTACCAGAATGTACTCTCACAAAGCCTCACGAGTCACTCTAAGGAAAACTTTGAATGTCACTCAATCCGCTCGTATTTGTAACTCTAGGACTTAATGGCTTTTACTTGTCCTCTTCTGATCTCACACACTCTCTAGCCTTTTTCCTCTCGATTCTCTTGTCTCAAGTTCTATATAACTTTACTCAAGACTGTATCAAGTAAATTTACTTGTTTGGCGTCGGCTGCAAATGGGTTAGTAGGAATGGAAAAACAAAATATAATGAAAGGGTGGCTTAGAAATAGAAAGAAAAGAACAAAAGGGGTTAATTACATAAGTCACTTTACAACCTTCTATCACCACAATCAATTTAAAATGGCTTACTTGAATTGCTTGGTGTTGGTTGATGAGTGCTTCAATTTCTTTCTTTTCTTTTCTTTGTTTTTCTTCTTTTTGAGTGCTGGATTTCTTTCTTCCTTTTGGAGTGCTTCAATTTCTTTTCTGATTTTTCTTTTTCTTTGACTTTGTACTTCACTTGCACTTCTTTTTGTATTTTTCTTTTTGTCGTTGTTGCATGTTTCTTTCTTCCACCAAAGCTCTGATTACCTCTTGATGTAAGGCTCTTCTGATGCCTTAACAATTGATTGTGGATATAGGAAGGAAGCAAACAACCTGTACAAGTGAATGGCTCAAAAGAGAGGGTTAAGGGTGGTAAACGTATGGGTGAATAGGAGGGCTATTTGAAATGAGTGATGAAAGCGGAAGATGATTGAAATGGCTATGGTTATGGCGATCAAACAAAAGGGGTGGTAGTGAGGATAGTATCTTGAAGAAGTCTCAAAGAAGAACTAATGCTATAGAGAGCAAAGACCCAGACTTTATATTGTTTCTTCAAGGGGTGGTGTTAAGGACTTTGACCAACTAGTTATAAGAACTAGGAACCAGAAGTATCAAGGTGAAAAGAAAGGGGTTGACACCATAAGTATAAAATACTTGATAATTCGATAAAAGTCACTAGGACTTAAGGAAGAGAATATTCTCACTTATATTAATTAAAAAGGTCTGCTTACAAATGAAATAGGAAAGCCTATTTATAGTTTTTGAAGGGACTTGGCCAAATAGGTACATGTTGGTTCGACAAGCCCTTGTACCTTCCTAAAATGACATGATTTAAATGCTAAAAGAGATGATGGTTCGACCCTTGATGGAGGGAAATGATCCTTGGCCGAATAACACTTGTATCCCTTCACTTTGGTGCCAAATGGGAGAGAAGATGATGCTTGGCCGAATGGTTAAATGACTCTTCATCTTGGCGCCTAAATGAACCACATGCAAGGCACATGGGGGCTAATTATATGCAAAGCACATGGGTGTTCTAGGGAGCCTTGTGGTGCAGCCCTTTGCATGGGATGATGGCTGGTCATGTGTTCCCTTTTTTAGGCGTGCATGTGTCTTCTCCAAGCTAGCTTGAGCGTGGAGCTAGCTAGAAAGCATGGGCTATTTTGTGAACAAGCTTCCTAGCCAAATCCTTATGAGCTTCATAACAGCACGTTCAGCTATATTCAGCTACCATTGACATCATTTTTGACAACTCAGCTCCAAATAGTTCAACTAGTTGAGTTTAGCTAGCCTTGAGCTCCTCCAGCTGAATTGAGCTTTCCTTAATGTTCCATGAGCTGCCTTGTCCTTTGTGAGCTGTTTGTGAGCTGCATAGGACGTCCAAATCATCCACCAAGCTACCTCAACGTTCATCACACTCCATTGTACCTATATATGCAAGGAAATAAGGTAAGTCCATGATATTGAGCTAAGACGAGCTAAATACCTTGCTGGCATGTAAGAATATGGTAATGTGAGCTATGATTGAAGGTCATGAGCTAAATATATCATCTCATAATATGTGTAAGATAATGCATGAAGCTTAAGAGCTAATATGAATGCATATGATCTAGTAAAATGAATTATAATGATACTGCCTTGATGTATATAATGTAATCATGCTTAATATGATTATAAAACTATTTCTAATATGCTTAAATATCAATGGGTATGTTGTGTTCATACTAAGTTATTCTTTAACTATTAAAACATTATATAACATAACATAGGAGGGTGTTAAGTTATTAAATGAATCAAAAGCCTCAAGACACTTAGTTAGGAGAACTTCCCTGAATTGTTTGGCCCTTGACCTAGTAATGGGACCTTGTGGCATGACTTCCGGATCTGGGGTAGGTGCGACCATATCATAATGTATAATGGTAAATCGAGACATATTTGTCACCGATACAATATCGTTAGATAATTGACCATCTCTATTGATTTTATAAAACCAAAAGGTAACATTACATATATGCTTACTAAAGGTTTAAATCAAAATCAGGTTAATACAACATAAAAATGAATAATATTGGAGCGCATATAAATTTAAGGCGCAATGTGAAGAAATATCTTATCTGGTTTACTAGAGATCTCAAAATCTATGTTCAAAGGGACAATCTACTTACATCGACATGTGAGGTCACTATAGGGATTTCTATCCCTAATCCATTTTTATAATGTAAACAATGATAAAAATAATGATATGTTAAGCATTTTAATGATCATTATATATTCCGTGAACTGAACAACATAAGTAATCTATATGAGAGTGAAATGGAGTCACTTCAAGGAGACAACCAGTGCATAGTTCTTTCAAAATCTTACAAAACCAGGAGATATTCAGTTATTTATAGTCATATGAACATACTCATGAGAGCTAAAAATCTTGTTAGGGAGGTAGTTGTGTGAAGCATATTGTCGATTACGAAAACGACAAAATAGTTCAAAGACATCATGTCTATTGGTAAGCTAGTAAAGTAAATATACTTTCATAAGGGAAGATTCAATGGTTGATGCTTACCTATCATATGCAACTATAAATCATAGATTTTATCATCATATTGAGTCAATGTTTGGGTTAAATCATCAATTTTATTCATGTGGGGATTGTTAAATTTTTGTGTGTGGAAATTTTGAAACATATTTTTGATGGGTAAAGGTGGATATTCGAATCATAAATTTATGGTTTTATATTTTACTCAATGAAATCATTACAATGGTATATCATATGCTCAAAATGGTTGAATGATTATTAATGAGAAATTGAAGCTCAAAATATGGTACTTACGAATTATTTTGAGGAACATAGAAAGATTATATCCCACGTTGATGGGATATCAATTGTGGGATATGTTTATATACACAAACCAACTTGAGTGTCAAGGAATATGTAAGATAATACTCTATCTCATGCACAAGCGTCGAAAGTTGAAAATCAATATGAAACCACCCCAACTAAATTTGGGGACGCACCCATATCATTTGGATGACATAAATATTCATATCGATCGAGTGTTCTAGAGGCTTATAGATAACTTAGCCAAATACTATTATAAGATTGTTAGAAAAAATGGTCAATCCGAGATAATGTTGAAAACATTTTGATGTTTCGATATAACAAATTAAGTTTTATTGAATTTTAAGATTTTATAATCATTTTTAAAGTATATTCGATTAAATTATTCTAATATAAAAAATATTACTCCAAGTTTTTCAAAGATCAATTTCAATCATTACTTAAGTGTAACATTATGTTTTAATCTTAAAATATTTTTGAAACAATTTGTACAAAGTATTTCGAACCATAATCGGGCCAAAAATTATTTTTGCAAAGGGATATACCGATACACTCTTGAGTGCATCGATACACACCCTACATCGAATGTATTTTGTGTACCGATGCACAACCATTGCATCGATGCACTCCTAGCTCTATTGAAACATCGAATGTAATTAGTGTATCGATACACATGGTGTGTACCGATACACTCCATCTTATAATGGTCGAAATATTTTAAATTTTACACGTAGTGTACCGATGCACCCTTGAGAGTGTACCGATACACCTACGCTCCCAACATATTTTTAAATGATAATTACTCCATAACGGCTCTATTGACTTCACCAATGATCCTCAACGTTCAGAATCAATTAAAGGTGTATTTAAACAAGCTGAGGAGCCATTGATCAATAACAATTGTGAGTGAAACAAAGAGAAAGCCTTAAACATCAAGTTTGAGCAATTCAAGCCAATTTTTGCTTTCAAGAACACTACTTGCACTCAATTATATTCATTCTTGAGTGTTCTTTCTTTTTTCTAGAATTGTGAAAACATCTTACCTTGTGAGGTTTTTCTGTAAGTTTGCGAAATTTGTATTCTTCTCTTTGGGAGAGAGTGTTCTAAAAAATTTGGGGTATAATTCTTGAGGGAGTTGTAAGGTTACTCTTTGTCCTTAAAAGAAAGAACAAATTAGTGATTTTTTTGGAAAATCCTTAGTGTGGATAGCTAAGGGAGTGGACGTAGATTTTGGTTGAGAAAGTCAAACCACACTAAATCGCTGTGCAAATATTTTCTATTTTCTGCAAAAAGCTGCCACCAAAATTTTAATTGCCAATTCACCCCCTCTTGGCTATTTAGTCGATCGATTAACTCAATAATTTGTATTAAAGATACACTTATTTGAAGGTTTAACCACCTCTTGAGTTGATTCAGGAAGAGTTATATCGATATTGTCATCAATGGCCTCCACTTCAAACTTCAAACTTCAAACTTTGAATTCGTTCTTGATTCAATGCCCATCAACAAGCCTCATTTCTTCAATGGAGCTAATTATGCTTATTGGAAGAATAAAATGAGGTATTTCATTCAAGTAAGTGACATGGGAGCATGGAATATCGTGGAAGACGGATATACCACACCATCCACTCATTCAACATTGTGGAGTGAAGAGGAGACAAGAATGTTCCAGCTCAACTCAAAGGCTATCCATATTATATTTTGTGCTCTTGGAACAGATGAATACGGAAGAGTTTCATCTTGTACAACCGCCAATGAAATATGGGATAAACTACAAGTCACTAATGAAGGCACAGACGAGGTAAAAGAATCTAAAATTAGACTTCTAACTCATAGCTATGAAAATTTCAGGTTGAAACCGGATGAAGACATCAAAGCTATGACAGATAGATTTTTCGTGATTGTCAATGGTCTCAAATCATATGGAGAGATCATTCCAAACGAGAAGCTCGTGAGGAAGTTAATTTATTCTCTTCCTAAAGCTTGGCAATCTAAGAAGATAGTGATCATCGAAGCTAAAAACCTAAAGTCTTTAACTCTTGATGAACTCATAGATTCTCTCCTCACGCACGAAATGATGATTCAAGATGAGGCAGACCTCAAAAAGAAGGATGAGACAAAGAAAGAAACGGAGAAGAGAAAAAAATATTAGAGTTGCTTTCAAATCCACAAAAAGATGAGAGTGATTCGGATAAAGATGACAATGACGAAGAAATGACATTATTTGCCAAATGATTCAGAAAACTAATGAAGCCCAACAGAGGAAGAAAATTCAAAAGAAATGAAGGCTTCAAAACTGAATCAAAAGAGAAGGACCTTATTATTTGCTATGAATGGAAAAAGCAAGGGCATGTCAAATACGATTGCCCATAATTAAAGAAGAATAGTCAAACCAAGAAGAAGCACAAGGCACTCGTGTCTACATGGAGTGATGATGGACAATCCGATGAAGAGGAAAAAGAAGTAGCAAACTTGTGCTTAAGGACCATCAGGGAAAATTCTCAGGTAACCCCTAACTCATCTGATTTTGATGATTATTCTCTTGATGAGTTAGTAGAGGAATATACTGGGTTGGCTTCAGATTATGAGAAATTATTTTCAAAGTATAAGAAGGATATTTCAAAATTGAAAAACAAAAATAATCTCTTATCCAAGACCAACAATAATCTTGAAAGTAAAATTAAAGAATTACAAATCAAAATTGAAGATTTTGAAAAGAAAAATTCTAATTTGCATAATTTACTTTCAAGAGTTCATGACGATCATCAAAAAGAAATTAATGATCTT
This sequence comes from Hibiscus syriacus, assembly GCF_006381635.1. Taxonomy (NCBI): domain Eukaryota; kingdom Viridiplantae; phylum Streptophyta; class Magnoliopsida; order Malvales; family Malvaceae; genus Hibiscus; species Hibiscus syriacus. The sequence continues at coordinate 3,046,691 of NW_024063088.1, forward strand.
AAAGCTTCTTTCAATAGAGTTAGAACAAAACGTTTTGAAAATGGAGAAAGTTCAAAAAACCAATTTTGTTAAAAAGAGTTTTAAAAACTACAATCATAGAGGTCCCTAAAGAACCTCAAATAGAAAAACTGTTAGAAGTATATGGGTTCCTAAAGAACTCATTACTACTAAAGATAAGGATATACCACACAAGTGGATACCCAAGGGGACTAAGATTTTAGAAACTAATGAATATGGACCCAAAAGAAATTGGGTACCAAAAATCAAAAATTAATCTATGTTTGTAGGAAAAGAAGCATTGCTACAAGGCGTAAAATACAAGTTCAAACTCATGGTACCTTGATAGTGGATGCTCAAGACATATGACCGGAGACAAGAGCCGATTCTTAGAACTAAACGACAAAAATGGAGGAGAGGTGACTTTTGGTGATAATTCAAAAGGTCACATTGAAGGTATAGGTATTATAGGTAACACCTCTTCCATACAAATTAAAAATGTGTTATAGGTGAATGGGTTTAAGCATAATCTTCTAAGTATTAGTCAATTATGTGATAAGGGATAAAATGGCTTGTTTGAATATAACGGTTGTAAAGTTATTGACATTGCATCTTACAAGATTATGCTAATTGGTCATAGAATAGGAAGCATTTACATGGTGCATTTACATTCTATTAAAATGACTAACATGTGTCTAGTTGCTAAGGATGAACATGATAGTTGGTTATGGAATAGGAGACTAGGACATACTAGCATGAGTGTTTTACAAAGACTAATTCAAGGAGATTTAGTAAGAGGATTGTCAAAGCTAAAATTTGATAATGATAAAATCTATGATGCATGTGCTAAAGGAAAACATAAAAGAGCTTCCTTTAAATCAATTAATGATGTATAAACTAGTAGAGTATTACAATTGATCCATATAGATCTTTTTGGGCCAATTAGGACTACTAGCTTGGGTGGAAAACAATATTGTTTTGTATTGGTAGATGACTATTCTAGATATACTTGGGGTTCTATTTTTAACTACTAAAGATGAAACATTAGAAAAATTCATCACGTTTTCAAAAGTAATCCAAAACGAAAAAGGTTACTCCATAACTAGTGTTAGAAGTGATCACGGTACTAAATTTGAAAAATCTTCGATTTAATGATTTTTGTAATTCTAATGGTATTAGCCATAATATTTTAGCACCTAGAACCCCTCAACAAAATGGAATTGTTGAGAGGAAAAATCAAACTTTAGAAGAAATAGGTAGAACCATGCTTTGTGAAAACAATTTGCGAAAATATTTTAGGGCGGAAGCCACAAATACCGCTTGTTATGTTATAAATCGAGTAATGATTAGGCCAATTTTAAAGAAAACTCCATACGAACTTTTCAAAAATAAAAAGCCTAACATTAGTTATTTTCATCCCTTTGGATGTAAATGTTTTGTTTTAAACAACAGTAAAGAAAATCTTGGCAAATTTGATGCTAAAAGTGATGAAGGAATTTTTCTAGGTTATTCCTTAAATTCTAAAGCTTATCAAGTATTTAATAAAAGAACTTTAGTGGTAGAAGAGTCTATACATATTGTTTTCGATGATAATCCCCTTCCGAGGAAGGATTATTGTGTTGACGATGACGTAGGTATTGTAAATACAAATGCCGTTAGACATGACGTTGGATAACCATCATCATCAAAAGAAGATTTAAAAGATGAGGAAACTCAAGATGTTCTCGAGAATCCAACCATTGAAGAAAGGGAAATCTCTTACCCAAGAGAATACAACTATGTCAAGGATAGTGAGATAATAGGTGATCCATCCAAAGGGGTAACAACTCGATCTTCACTTAGAAATATATGTAATTATGTTGAATTTATTTCATGCATAGAGCCTAAGAATATCAAAGAAGCATTAGATGATGAAAATTGGATTATGGCTATGCAAGAAGAATTAAATCAATTTGAGAGAAGTAAAGTATGTACATTAGTTGAAAGGCCTGGTAATAAATCTATTGTAGGTACTAGATGGGTATTTAGGAATAAGCTTGATGAAAGTGGTAATATAGTGAGGAACAAGGCTAGACTTGTTGCTCAAGGATATACTCAAGAAGAGGGCATAGACTATGATGAAACGTACGCTCCCGTAGCTAGGATGGAATCAATAAGAATGCTATTAGCATTTGCATGTTTCAATTAATTTAAATTATATCAAATGGATTCTAAAAGTGCATTTTTAAATGGTTTTATAAAAGAAGAAGTGTATGTGGAACAACCTGCTGATTTTGAAGATTCAAAATTTCCAGATCATGTTTTTAAATTAACAAAAGTGCTTTATGGTTTAAAACAAGCTCCTAGAGCTTAGTATGAAAGATTGTCATACTTTTTAATAGAAAAAGGTTTTTTCAAAAGGGAAGGTTAACACTACATTGTTTTTAAAGGGAAAAGGTAAAGATATATTAGTAGTTCAAATTTATGTTGATGATATAATATTTGATTCTACTGATAATTTTCTTTGCCAATATTTTTCTAAGCTAATGCAGAGTGAATTCGAGATGAGCGTGATGGGGGAGCTCTCATTTTTCTTGGGACTCCAAATCAAGCAAAGAAAAGATGGCATCTTCATCAATTAAGCAAAATACGTCAAGGATATGCTAAAAAAGTTTGGATTGGAAAACGGAAAACCACAAGCCACTTCAATGAGCTCATCTACAAAGCTTGACAAAGATGAAGGAGGTAAATATGTGGATGTTAAATTATAAAGGTCAAAGATTGGTTCTTTGCTTTATCTAACCGCAAATAGACTGGACATTATGTGTAGTGTTTGCTTATGTTCTAGATTTCAATCATGTCCTAAGGAATCACATCTAAAAGCCATTAAGAGAATCTTTAGATACCTTAAGGACACTCATAATTTAGGACTTTGGTATCATAAAGACTCTAGCTTTAGCTTGCATGCCTTTTCTGATGGGATGATGCAAAATAGATAGGAAAAACACCTCCAATACTTGTCAATTCCTAGGAAATATGCTGATTTCATGGTTTTCAAAGAAACAAAATTGTGTTGCATTATATAGCACTGAAGTGGAATACATTTCAGCCGGTAGTTGTTGTGCACAAGTTCTATGGATGAAACAACAAATTTTAGATTATGGAATTAAAGTTGGTACCATTCCTATCAAGTGTGACAATACTAGTGCTATTTGTCTCACTAAAAATCCCATCCAACACTCTAGAACTAAGCACTTTGAAATTAGACATCATTTCATTAGAGATCATGTCACTAAAGGAGATGTAGTTCTAGAATATGTTGATACTTTGCATCAATTAGCGGATATTTTTACAAAACCTTTAGATAAAGAGAGATTTTGGACACTTAGGAGAGAATTAGGTTTAACTAACCTACCTTGACTTAGTGTTTAAAATAATTTTAGCACTTTTAATTAGTTTTGAAAAATGCTTATAAAAATAACAATTTTTTAATTGCATTCTTTGCTAATAGTTAGGGGGAGTTTATGATCTTTGATGAAAATTAATAATATGTTCAAATAAAATTTAAGGATAGATTTGATTGATTGAACATTGTTAATTTTCAATATATGAGTTTCCAATACCCTAGAGCTAATTAATTTAGCATTTTGAGTGTTTAAATATATATTTTAATATTTTTGTGCACAGTGCATCGATACCTATATATCAATGCATCCTCTCTATGTATCGATACACTATGATAGTGTACCGATACACTCGTCAGGTTTTAGGCTTAAAATCCCTAAAATTCATTCATTTTGTCAAAAACCCCAAAACATACTCATTGCCACCGTTCCTCTCCAAATCACCCCTACTCTATATTTTGCTTAAAATCAACAAAATCTAGTCAGAATCCAACTGTTCTTCAACTCCTAATCCTGCTTGCATCAACAAATCCGTGCAAACAACATCACATTCCTCCCAAATCCGAATTTTCAAGGTATTTGTTTTCTAAAAATCATTATTTTATTAATTTTTGAACTTAGAACTAGTTTTATTTAGTTCTAGGATGAAATATATGTCGGGCATTACTTACATTATGTTTCTAAACTAGATTCTACAACTAATTTCATCAAAAACACAATTTTGTCAAAATCTTTTTAAATTTTGAAATTAAAAAAATGTTTTGATTTAATTATGTTGTCTTCATAAAAACTATATGTATCATAATTTTTCAAACATTATTTTCAAAATTATTTTCAAAAATTGCCCATTAGGATTTGGTTTAGAGAACCTTGAATATTGCAAACTCTTAATGAGTTTTGGGATTGATTATATTGCATACATGTGTCGTCAAACCAACCTCAAAACCGACCGCCTATTCCTCTTCCCAATCCAAATCCAAACCTGAACGAACCGAAAATGACCATTCTAAACTCCTGTTTTAATGAGCCTGGTCGTAGACAAGATCTCTACCATAGGTTCCATAATCTGTTTGAGTTATATAAAATTTGGGAAGAGCGTATTCCCTCTATCCAAGCAATGGTTGATATGAAATTTGAATATCTTCCTACTCTCCGTTCTTGGAAATTTGATAAACTCTTTCAACTCAAACCTATCGTTCATCACCAACTAGTCTGCATTTTCTATTCCAATGCGGTTTGTGTCTAAAATGAGTCTCGTACCGAAACCATAGGAATTTGATCCTATCTTCTAGGTCAATTCGTTTATATTGACTCTGACTCTATCGCTAACACCTTTGGACTAGATAACATAAGTTTAGATAACGAAAAAGAGATTGTGACAACACCTTATAAAGCTAAGGCTAGTGCAAGTACCTTACGGACCTTTCACGAGTATTTTCTTCACTTGATCATATCTTGGTGGTTTAGACCATCCGGAGGTAGATTTTCTACGCTTAGAGTACTAGACCTTTGGTGGATACATTGTATCCAAAATAAAAAGAAAATAAATTTGCCACAAATCATTTTTGGTGAACTAGTAGAAACCGTGAACAATGTACCGTCTAAATATGTCGAAACTTTAGTTTACGGTTGTCTCCTTAGTAATTTGTTTATCAAAATCGGTCTTAGGGTAACACTTGATGTTCCCATCCCTCTCAAGAACACAATAAATTTCACATCCTTGAAGAAATCAGGATGGTCCGGGGACAAGGATCTTTGGGTTCGATCCTCCGAGAAAACACCGGGAGCTAGCTCTTCACAAGCTCCACCGGCACCGACATTAATGATGAACAGAGTTTGAACAAATAATGCATGATATTGATGATCACGTTCCCGGTGAGAAGTCGACACAGCAAGAGAGTCAGATGCCTCCATACTTTCGGTCGTTTATGGAGAATCTTGACATGAGGTTTGCATCCATCGAGTCTCATTTAACTGCTAACAACAAAGCGATGAATCATCGATTCGATACCATAGACGAAAAGGTCAACGCGCTTACACGTGATGTGGCCAATATATGGGCACATTTATCACCTCCTGCTCCACCGATGGACTATTAAACCTTCTTTCTTGCTTTATTTTCTTAGGTCGAGTTGAACTTAATTGTTAAAACATTTTGGATGTTTTTGGATTGATTTGTTTTGGATATTATGGATGTTTGAACTTGATTTTTTATTTATATATATTTGGTTTTGATTGTTTGAATTTGGTTTCATCAATTTATATTGTTTTTATTAATTTTTGCATCATTAGTTAAATTTGACCAATTTACCATTTCACATTGATTATGAATATTGTTTATGAACTAATGGCTAATCTTTCTCTTGACTGTGGTCTTAGCAGCTTAAGCTTTATCTAAATATCAATTGGCTAATTTTCTTATAAACTTGTTTAAAAACATTTTATAGAGTCCTTTTGATTTAACAAAAAGGGGGAGAATAAAGTAAGGGGGAGTAATTTTCATTTTCAAAATTGATTTCAAAAATGATTTTCAAAGAAAATCTTAAATGTTTTGTTATATCAAAAAGAGGGAGATTGTTGAAAACATTTTGATGTTTCTATATAACAAATTAAGTGTTATTGAATTATAAGATTTTATAATCATTTTTAAAGTATATTCGATTAAATTATTCGAATATAAAAAATATTACTCCAAGTTTTTAAATGATCAATTTCAATCCTTACTTAAGTGTAAAATTATGTTTTAATCTTAAAATATTTTTAAAGTATTTCGAACCATAATCGGACCAAAAATTATTTTTGCAAAGGGATGTACCGATACACACTCTACATCAAATGTATTTTGTGTACCGATGCATAGTCAATGCATCGATGCACTCCTGGCTCTATTGAAACATCGAATGTAATTAGTGTACCGATACACATGGTGTGTACCGATACACTCAATAATTTTTCCAACAATCCCTTACATGAATGAACTTGATGGTTCAAACACTGATTCGATATGGTGATAGATTCTACGTTCAATATTTCCATAGGATAGGTAGGCGTCCCCCTTTGAACATTCCCTTGTGAAAATAAGTTTACCTTATTGGTTGTCCAGTAGACATGATGTCCTTGAATTGTCTTGCTGTTGGTGTAAGCGATGACATACCTCACACAAATATCTCACTGAAAAGAATTTGGTTCTCATGGTTATGTCCATATAGCCATGGACATCTCCTGGTTCAATAGGAGTTTAGAGAACTATGCCCTAATAGTCTCTTTGAAGCTACTCCACTTCACTCTCACATAGGTGACTTATGTTTTTCGGCTCACCGAAACACATAGTAGCCATTAAAAAAATTGTTTAACCTTTTCCACATTTTAGTCACTGTTTTCATCATAGGAATGGACTTGGGGATAAGAACCCCCACAGTGACCTCACAAGGTCTATGCAAGTAGATTGTCCCATTGAACTTATATTTTGGGATCTCCAGTTAACTAAGTTGGGTTTTCCTTCACATAGCGCCTTAAATATTAATGGGATTTAGTCACATTCCTTTCGATGTTTATCAACTTGATTTCGATTCAACTCATTGTTTAGCGGATCCACAATGTTATCCTTTGATCTTTCAAAATCAATATAGATAACTCTAGTTGAGATCAATTTTTAATGATATTATGTCGACGACGTATGTGTCTCGACTTACCATTATACTTATACAAGGCACCCCCACCCTTTGATGTATTTGTAAGAAAATTTTATACATTTCCATAACTCATATGGTGTATCACCTATTTTCTTGTAAGTTACCTTATTTAAAGGTAATTTGCTAATAAAATAGCTTCCTCCATATGTTATGTGACAAATCAGAACATGGCCAAATGTCACTCATAATTCTTTAGCAATCTTATGTACGCTATACACTTCATATAATGTATCTGACAATCCATTCAAGATGTAATTCTGACATAGAAACTTAGAATGCTTTCAAGCTTTAATGACACCGATGTCTATCTCATCCTCTCTGTGAATAGGAGGAGCATCATATATTTGGCCATATTCAGCATGATTAAATATAACATCTTATGTCATTATGTCTTGAAATTCTATCCATGAATTTCACATGCTTCTCGTTGTGGCTCATGACCACTGACATCGTTGAATTTTATGCAAAGTCTAAATAGGAATCAACATTTCAAATCATGAGTTAGGTGAATTAGCGGGGTTACCATTGTTTCGTTTAAAACACGTAACCAAAATTTGTAAATATTCCAACAATAAATTGAAAGTTAATTCAATTTATTTTACCATTTGTTTTTGTTAAACAACAAAATTTAATTAGAAATTAAAATTCTAAAACAAAATTTGTAACAATGTTGTTACCTCCACACGATTTCTGTTATCAATAGTAAATCAAATAAATTTTGTTGAACAACAAGATTAAAATCCTGAAACATAATTATAGACCGGATTTTTGTTCACAAACATATCATAATTATGTTCGGTACCTTATTTATCGCAACGAATTTTAGTCAAAACTAAAATCCAACAATTAAGTAGTTTCTGTTAAACGACGGGAATTTAGTAAAACTAAAACCTGAAACAGAAATGTACAATCAACACTATTTTGTTGAATCCGTTAAATGTCAGGATTTAAATCTAAAATCCGAAACAAAACCAACTTCTTTTGGACAACAGGAATAAAACCCAAAATAGAACCAATTTCTATTAAACGACGAGAATTTAATAAATTAATTCTCGAAACATAACCGATGAACCAAGTTCAAATATGTGAAGGTGAGCAAAGTTTAGTAACAATAATCGAATCTCACTTCAATTTCTGGCACAATTAGTAAACCCATAAAAAATACATATTTTTCAAACTTGCACATTTAACTCACCGTTTGGGAATATTTGAATTTACCAACGTATGGTTGCTTCCCATACGCAAATTTTATTGACCAAATTACCTTGTTACAAGGAATGATCTTTCATTTCCTTTTGTAATGGCACGTGACGCTTCAAAAGGTTACTGCCATCACTTTGTATTGTACATGACGTACACAAGTGCTACATGGACCGTGCAGTTTTGAGGGAGGGAAAACATTTCAGGAGTCGTACTTCCCTTAGTTCTCCAAAATTGGTTCCATTTATAAAGCTTGTATACAACAATTTAGAATGAATTGTAAAATTCACCCTCCATTGTTCGTATGATACCTCGGATTAAATATATATATAATATGTCTTAAGATTGTTAGAAAAAAATGGTTAATCCGAGATAATAATAATAATAATAATAATAATAATAATAATAATAATAATAATAATAAATATTATTATATAATCGAATGAAGCAAAGTCAATAAAACTTAAAGTAGAGGCAAGAAATCAGAAGAATTTTGTTGAGGCTTGTATGAATAGTTTGCTTAAGACAAATTCGTCCTCTCCTCGGTGCTTTGAGTAACGTTGGACGTCGGTCTCCCAGGATACAACAACAAACGATCACAACAGTAAGCACAACCGTAGTGATCAGTCGAACACAATCTTGCTTTTCTCTATCACCCGAAAGAACGAATTTGGAAGGAACTTTCTAAGTGTTATCATAATTCAACTTTGTAAATTGTGTCTCAAAGTTGTCTTTGTAACTTGTGTTGTTCTATCTCTTAGAATTGTGCCTTAAGTAGGCTATATAGAGAGGAGGAGATGGATTGAAAGGTTAAGACCTTTCGATGAAAGGACTTAATCTTTCAATTAAAGGACTTATCCTTTTCATGAAAAATGCTTAACCTTTTCATGAAAGGATTTAATCTTTTCATGAAGAGAATTGTTGAATAGGTATGATTGAATGGATGCAACTTTAAACCAAAAATTAAGTTCATTCATCAAGTGACATGACTTATTATTAATTAGCTATAAATAGGATCAATTCATTCAATAATTTTTCCAACAATACATATTTTTTGTTATCTGAAAATTATGTTGGAAAAATGATAAAAATAAATTGAATTTAACGGCTCCTTAATTAAAAATAATATTTTAGGTAACTGATACCTTGATTCACAATTATATGAATATCAGGCATTATTGTTCCTTGATTCTCAAATATTAACTACTCTATTATTCAAACTTTCCAACAATTCTTCCTGTGTGAATCTCCTATTTAAAGTGTGTAAACCTAGAGGAAAAAACACACAAATTAGTTTTCTATTTTCAAACCAGTTTTGGTGACAAAAGAAGGTTAGGTTGCATTTCGTTAATCACTACACCACTGTTACTATTGTGTTCATCCCATTGTAAGGTACTTTACTATTGTGTTCATCCCATTGCTGTACTTTACGAGATAGTCGATCAACGATCTTAAACACTATAAGAGAGGATAAATCTATCTTAAGGTAACTGAATAAACAAGCTTCAATAACTCTACCAATCTAATTTTATATTTACGTACGAGTAAACAATTTTGTTCTTTATTTTGAATTATTGGAAAACAAGATTCAGTCATCATTCATCAGCGAACATGCTTTGATTCGAGCCTGTCGTCGGATCATCTCCTACTAGACTAATAAAAACTTATTAGCACAGCTACCGTAGGCATGGATTACCGTAAGATTCGCCGGGTTATAAGGTAATAGATGAGTTATGATATTAGAGAATAAAAAATAAGATACATATTGAAAATTATATTTAACGTTATTTGGTTTTATTATTTTTATAAATAAGATAACACAACGATCTATTACAAATATTAAGATCATTAAAAATATAAAATTCTAAAAGGTAAGATATACTCTATATTTATAGAGAATAAAATTGATCAATTAAAATAATTATTTTATAAAAAGTTTTGTTTAAAAATATTTAATAATCAAATAATCTTCTACTACTGTGATTATAACAAATATAACAACAACCTAACTCAATTATGGATTAAAGTTTAAATAAATATGTAACTATTTTAATTGTCAGCTTTACTCTAGCACGAAAACAATTCAACTGGATTACTTTAAGTGTATATGTGTACAAACGAATGCAAAATTTTATGTTGAGGGCGAACATATAAAATTTTAGAGACACAAAAATATATTATCAATAAAAGATACATAAAAAATAAAAAATATAAGAGAATTTAAAATTTTTAAGAAAGACAATTATCTCATTCTACCCGTCGATCTATCTTGTCAGTGTGGGATGATCATGGTGAAGGAGGTGACTAGACCACGTGCAAAATCTAAACTCATATTCTATAACAAATATATATATTAACAATTACAATTTGTGCCGCAATTAATTAATTGAAGGATAAAAAAGTATTTTAGATTCCACGTAAATATGAAATGAAACGTATAGCTAGCAAGTATATTAATCAACGATAAACGTAAGATCTATGTTAAATTTAAATTTATAAAATTATAGAGAAAAGAAACAAATTATTAATAAAAAATTATAAAAAAAATATCTAAATTATATAAATTTTTTAACAAATTTAGGTTTAGGGGGTTCAATCAGCAAAAATAAGCTGTATTCACATGTGGAAGGTGCCAATTTTATATGATCACTTGTGACTTAAATCAGTAGTTTGAGAGAATCACACTTGATTTGCTGTACAACAAAATCTTTAATTTATGACAGTCCACCGTATGTTTAATTTATTTCATTAACATCCACAAATACTCCTAGGAATCTATGTAACAATACAATACAATGCAATGATTTGCAAGAGAGAAGCAGCCTTTAAATATTATACTATATATTAAACCTATACAACACGTAAACCTAAGACTCACATGTGACAACTGAGACAAAAGAAAACTTTATTAGGGTAAATTATGTGTTTAATACCTAAATTAATAATTTTGGTCTGTTTTAGTACATAAACTTTTAATTTTTTTAAAACCATACCTAACGTTTAGTTTTTTTTTTCATTTTAGTACACCGTCTTTAAAAACTTAATGCATTTTGTACCTAAACTAACAATTTCGGTTCGTTTCAATACCTAAACTTTTATTTTTCTTTCAAAACTTAAGTATGGTTTAGGTACTAAACGTGTTTTTGTATCTAAACTTTCAATTTTTTCAACACTTAAGTTTTGGAACTAAAAATAAACAAAAGCTAAATTTAGGTATGATTTTTAAGAAAAATGAAAGTTAAGGTACTAAAACGGATCAAAACTGATAGTTTATGTACTAAATGTATTATTTACCCAATGCTTTATGAAATAAATAAAAAATTAAAGTATAATAAAAAAATTAATTATTAATGTTTATAATTTATTATAAAATAATATAAAATATACATAAACTACCATACATGCTCTCATATTAGGAACGTAATTGTTTTTTTTTATAAAAAAATGATTCAAATAATTTTAAAAGATTGAGAGTGAGATTTGACTTTCTTTAAAAAGGTTGAATGTCAATTTATTTAAAAACTAGAAGAATTAAAAAAATTATAATTTTATTAGAATAAGCATTGCCCGTACAAATTCCTATGTCATAACTGACGTAAATAATCACATGCCCTTAAGTAAGCCAGATATTTATTTGCAAAAGTCTTCCCTTCGAACAGATTTTGTTATTTAACAAATTAAATATATTAACATGTTCTTTTCTTTCCAAAAGTAAATATAATATTTGTACATCAAATCATCAACATGCTTTATGCAATAATTATTATTAAATATTTAAGTTAAAATTTAAATAGTTAGAAAATTTAAAATTATTGTAAGATTTATATTGGCAGTATACTGTTCATAATTTTAATACTTAATATAAAAATAAATGTTTAAATTATACCATTTTTTAAGTGGTGTCTAAACTGTTTTTCGGTTAATCTAGGTGTCTAATGTTACAAACATCACTTTAGGTGTCTTGACCATAACGACCGTTAAATAATCCCGTTAAGAGACAAGAATCACATTTATATAATTTTGAATTTTTTAAAATAAACTTCAAAATATTATTATATTTAGAAAAACCTAATTTTTTTAAAAATAAAAAAAACCTAAATCCTTAAAAATTTCTAAAGTCAAACCCAAATCCCTAACCTTAACCCTAGTTTCTACCTTGCCAGCCACGACCATTGTCACTTATGTCACCTTCCTTTTCGGCTGACATCACCCTTGCCATCGCTCGCGTCATCGGGTCTCGTGGAGTCTCACAATTATCACGATTTTTCCATTTCGTTCGTTGGATTTAAATCGCAATTGTAATCGTCGAGTGGAGGTGCAGTTGAGGTAGGTTCAGTCAACGGTAACAATGATGGTAAAGGGGGTGACTCGTGAGGGTATATGGATTAGATTTAGGGTTTTTAATGTTTGAGGTTTTTTAAAGATTTTTGAAAATTTTGGTGTTTTAAAAAAATATAATTTTAAGTTTTTATTTTAAATAGAATTTTCAAAATTATATGAATGCAACACGTGTCACTTAATGGTGAAATTCAACATCCGTTACGAATTATACACATAAACCGGTAAGTTTATAACGTTAGGCACATGGATTGATCGAAAAAAAATTTGGGCGTCACTTTGAAAAAAATTGGACACTTATTTTTATATTAAGCCTAATTTCAACTATCGAAATTCAGTATTTAATAATATAAATAAATAAATAAACATACATGGCTTTAGATATAATAAGTGTCAGCATATGCAGGAGTATGAACATTTATTGTTAAAGGATTAAAAAACTTTGAATATATATTTATCTTATGTTCATCTCAGATTTATAAAATTAATCATCCCAATTGATATCGAAAAGTAAGTAATTTGTGTATATAGAGTATTATATATTGATAATTTATGAGATATAAATTTAGATAGATTCATGTTTTTATCAAGAAATTATAATTAATTTTAAGTTAATTACATTTTAACATTCTTCTTATTCTTTATTTTATTTTTTTACTTTTGAATTATTTTAATATTTAATGTGCTTATATAATCTCTAGATTTTACCCATACGTTATAATCGGCTCTTAAAGGTCACATAATCACCGTAGTGACTCAAAGTTAAATTTATAAAAACCTCAAAAGTCTGGATTCATATATTCGAATAATTTTGGATCGAGTTAGTGTACACACGTTAGATAAAAGATTTGGATAGTTACGGGTCGAATTTCTAAAATTTTAAGAGAAAGCGAACTTATAAAATTATTGGAGATAAAAACATATTATCAATTAAAAATACAAATAAAATATCTAAAATATATATTAATTTATAATTTTAAGTGGACGACTGCCTCCGCTCGCCCCTTAATCCATCCCTACAAATTACAAGTAACTTTCTGCAAATTAAATTATAGCATTACATGGTATTTAAGCTATTTTATTTTATATCATCCCTAATCTATAACTTTTGTTTTTCTCAGGTGTTGCTTATTTGGAGGTTGGATCATCCCTGGATTATGGTTTTGCATGCTTTTTTTACATATAATTTATGTATAAAAATGTTACAATAAACAAGATGAGTGTTAAATATGCAGAGAAATTGAAGTAAAGGACAAAAGACGCAATCCTTGAACAAAGCATGCATGCGTTTTTGCAAATAAATAAACAAAGAAAGAACACAAGTATAAAACATTATTTTAATAAATTGATTTAATGATGTATTAAGCAGACAAGCTGTTTACAGCTCGGTTCTGCTTATCACTAATTAGCTGCACGAATCTCTACTTTAATAATGAATAATGGCCTTTTTAAATTATAATAGTGTTATAGCAAACGTATGTTGTCAATCAAACTTTAGCCTCATCACAGTTGGACAACATTATTAAATACTTTTGACAAAAAAATAAGCATAGAATATTATGTTGAAGTATGAGATTCATTAATTAATCGAGTGATTAAGGATGTTTAGGTTATCCTAATTTTTATGGGCTCGAATCCTGTCATCCTAACATTTATCTTAGAAATATAATACTTCTCTAAGGTCGAGAATACATCGTTTTCAGACACAGACCCTATCAATAATTTACATCAAAATCTCCAGATAAGATCATAATCAATGAATAAGAAAATGTACATACAAACAAATTTTGAAGAATTCTTGGACAAACGTGATTACCTGAATAAAAAAATAGTAGGCAAGGAAACATATTGAGAAGAAAGAGATGTGATGAGAGCAATGGTGTTTGATGGATGGAGATGGAGTTATTATTAGGTCATTGATGATGGAAAGAAGCAATTTAATCAAAGGCAAGGGAGGGTCAAACCTAATCTTTTACCCGTAATGAAAAGTCGCAGACTTCAAGTTGTTTTGTGAAAGGGCACAAAACATTTCCAAGAGTCAAGGGCACAAACATTTTTGTCATGTAACATTAATATGACCGAAACAACATGATTTATCATGTGTCACCACTCAACTTATTGAACAACTGCTTTTGTAGAGTGTGTATACTATTGATATATTAAGAAAATTTTGAATAAATACTCTTAACCATTTGGCACTGAACGCTCAATCAGTCTTGAAGCAGTCTTTGATGTTCGAATCCAAAACCTTTAAAAATAATAATCATTCATTTAACCACTAATGTAATTTTGTTCGTGCTAACTGATCATAGATATTCAAGGTCAAGGGACCACTGTTTTTCTAGTTTTTTTAGTGTTGCATATAAAAAGGATGGAAGAATGGTAGAAAATTGTGGTTTAGGGCCGAATTCACGGGGATTATCTATTTTACTCTACAAATCACATGCTTCAAGTAAACAATGGCCACCTCTTCACCATTCAACAACAACCACTTAAATCAGGTAAATTGGAAAAATATAAAATAAAATGGGTAATCCCTACATTTATGGCATTGCAAAGTTTGTTTTCATTGTTCCTTGCTACTCATATAATATTGAAAAATGCCTATCATTATTGGACAACCAAGATCAACAATACTAGGCAAATAGGCTCTATTCAATATAGCGTTAGATGTTGTAAGATAACATATTTTATACAGTTTAGTATCACAGCATATTAGGATAATTAACCAAGAAAATATATATTATATAAAAAAATTAAAGAATAAAAAATAACATGAGATAAATAATCATTTGAACATACGGTTAAAAACTCTCGTATATTGAACCCAGAATGAAAAACAATATTTGAACCCACAATATTGATAGGTGGTCACACCAATCTTTGTGCTGGTTATCGTCAAGGGTATTTTTTTTATTTTTCTTTTAATTTTTATATAACATATTTTTTTTAATAATTTTATCTTTGTGGCACGTTTTCTTCTATCTTTTATGATACGTTTTTCTATATTTTTATGTCACGTTTTCGGTTGTTTTACTATTGTTTTAGTTTATCTTTTTTTTTCCAGAGTTAGATTGGATATCGCCACGACTGATCAAGACAACACTTATTTGTTATCATGTTGATCTTCTCTACTTTGGAACCTCGAATTGGATTTGGATATGCGATTTGTGTTTGTGGATAGTTTTTTCGCGTTACTCGACTCTGATTTACGATTTGTTCGGTGGTCTTTCAGTATCTTTATCTCCTTTTCTGGTTCGTTTGCTAATGCATATAGATTTGTTCATATCTATCTTTTATTCGAATTTTTTGTTAGATTTTTAACTTTTTCCTTGTATTGTCCTTGTGAGATCTTAAATGGCTAATTTTTTTGTTAATGGTTATAAGAAAATGTCCTAATTATATGTATAATTTACATTTATGATTGTAAACCTTTATTGTAATTTTGGATATTTCACATTTTTAATAAAAAAACTAGCAACTTCTATTAAAAATAATTCATATAATATTTTTAAGTATTTTTTAAAATTAACTAAAAACTAAATAAAAACTTAAAATATTACAAATCATTTAAAAATATATAAACTATAAAATATAAGAGTAAATTACCCAAATGGTCCCCCGACTATAAAATATTATTTTGTTGAGTCCCCCGACCATAGGGTGTTGCTTTGTTGAGTCTCTCGACTATTAAAAGTTATAAAATAATCACCCGACTATTCATTATGTTCCAAACTCATCATTTTTGTTAAAAATTGATGGTAGTCTATGCTGGACGTTAACTTGCTGACTGAGATATGATAAAATTTAACCTCATAATCTCAAAGGACTATCATTTCTCAGTCATCGTATTAATGTCCAACTAATGTCATGGACCACGATCATGAACGCGAGACCAACGCATACCAGGGCGCATCAATGGGGGGCATAGAGCACGCACTAAGTTGCCCAAAGCCTGAACAACAGTGACTTGGGTCCTCTCCACAAAGCCAAGTCTGACCCTTCCTTGAAAAAGGACAAAGCCATGCGACATCTTCCTTGTTTAATTAGATTTCACCTTTAGACCTTCAACTAGAGTAGGAATATACTTGTAGATAGACTAGAAGTAGGCTTAGTCATAGATTGTAAGGAGAATTTCATTATAAAAGGAGTTCTCCCCACCCTTATTGAACATAATCGTTTTTGTGAATAAAATATGTTATTCTTTCCAAATATCCTTATGTGTTTTCCCTTTTCATTTATACATCTCATTGAGAGAGACCAATGAGGTCTTAGATCAATTGGAATCTATTGATCTTAAAATGCTGGGATCCCTTGATCTCGAGAAGCTTGAAGCCCTGGAGAGCATAATGGAGGAGGTACATGCAACACTCAATAGATTTTATGCGAAGAGTTCCCAAAAAGATGATGTCGTTGAAGCCCAAATTGTGGCTTTAAAGCAAGAGGTCGAGGAACTTATGAACCAGGGTTTCCAGATTGAGGTTAAAAACCTAAAGAAAGAGATCGAGCAACTTAAGACCGAGGTGGCCTTGTCCAACGCTGTCGTGGCTGGTAGTATGTTGTCCAACGCATCTAAAGGCCAAGCCAATATACCTAAACCATACAAGTTCAAAGGGACTAGGTTGGTTAGGTTGGCCAAAGAAGTTGAAAACTTTATGTGGGACACATATCAATATGTTTTAGCCATGGGCATCAAGGATGATACTGAAAAGGTAAACATTGCTTTTATTTACTTAATTGATATTGCACTCTTATGGTGGCGACATAAGTGCTCTGATATGAAACGTAGAGGCACCACCATTGGAACCTGTTCAAAATTTCAAGTTGAGTTCAAGGAAAAATTTTTCCCCCATCATGCTGAGAATTAGGGACAATAAAAATTAAGGTGTATTAGGTAAGAAGGCTCACTAAGGAAGCATGTTTAACAATTTATCTAGTTAAGCCTAGAAGTTTTAAGTCTACGCGAAGAGGATGGGTTCTTCACATTCATGGATAGGCTAAAGCCATGGGCGTAGAACGAGTTAGAACGTAAAGGGGTCAAAGATCTCTCCAAAGCCTTGATTATTGTCAAATCTATCATAGAACTTGGGGTTTGAAAACATGACTCCTCCAAATCTAAACATAAAGCCAAAGGTAATGATGGAGATAAAGAGAAGTCATTATTCAAAGGAAAATCCAACAAAGACTTGAGTGGCCCCAAAAAGCCATCGAGAAATAAAACCCAACCAGGGGAAAAAAAGGAAAACAATCCATCCAATGCTATAATTACAATGACCTATGGTATTTGGATAGGGAATGCCTACAAAAGAACCCACTTTCTACCATCGAGGGAATCGATGGGAAAGAAGAAGAAGAAAAATAAACCCTCAAACTTGGATCCATCATTTGCATAATAGAAGTTAAGAAAGGTTGTTAGAAGAAAGGATTGATGTTCGTAGATATCTCTATAAAGGGGTATAAGTTGAGTGCACTTGTGGACACTGGTGCCTCATAATTATTCATGTCTGACCAAATTGCGAGAAGACTTTCCCTTCATGTAGAGAAGGCAAGTGGCTTCATTAAAACCATGAATGTCAAGGAACTTGCAATTATAGGGGTCGCAAAAGGAGTTAAACTCAATATCATAAGTTGGACCGGTGAAGAAGCCATTAAAGAAATCTCCCTTCATGACTTCGATGTGGTACTTGGATTGGGTTTTCTTGATCGAATCATTGCCTTCACCCTCCCCTTTGTTGATTATTTATGTATCATAAACCCGAAACATCAATGCATCATCCTAGTTAATAGAGGACTTTGAGTAGGTGCCAAAGTTATATCCGGAATCCAATTCTCTAAGGCCAAGCACAAGATAGAGCCGACCTTTCTAACAGCCTTAGTAAGCGAGATACAATTTGCAATCGAAGAAGTCATATGCGAAGTAAGACCATTATTGATAGAATTTAAATACATAATGCCTCCCGAACTACTCAAGGATTTACCACCAAAAAGAGAAGTGAACCACAAGATAGAACTCTTGCCAAATATAGAATCACCTTCCAAGGCCCCAAATCGAATGGCTCCACAAGAATTAGAAGAGTTACGCAAACAATTGAATGAACTCCTCGATGTAGGCTACATCATACCATCCAAGGAACCTTATGGAGATTCAGTACAGTTCCAAAAGTTATATAAGACGGACCACTTCGAAGTTTTGACTCTCGAGCTCTAAACAAGTTCACTATGAATAACAAGGACCCAATCCTCCTCATTACAGACTTATTCGATCAACTTGGCGACACGAGATGGTTCACCAAGTTAGACCTAAGGTCATGGTATTACCAAGTTAGGATTGCCAAAGGAGATAAACTAAAGACAATATTTGTCACATGCTACAACTCTTTCGAATTCTTTGTGATGCCCTTTGGCCTCACAAACACACCTGCAATATTTTGTTCCCTCATAAAGAAGGTACTACAACATTTCCTCGATTAATTAGTTGTTGTCTATATTGATGACATCATGATCTAATAGAGGATGATAACAGAGTGATGAGTGTTGCTCGAAGTCAAAGAACCAATCCTAGGAATCTAGACTCAATTAAAGAATAAGATGGAAGATGGATTAGAGTTTTAATGTATCTTAGGGTTCTTGAAGATAAAGTTCCTGGAAATCAAACAAAGAGATGATGATAAAAAGATAATGTATAATATATAATGGATATTTAAAAATAATTATAAAAGATAGATAAAATGATGAAATAACTTGAATGTAAAATTCTCCCTGGTATGTATAAGCTTTGGTGAAAAGATGAATATGGTGATGTAGTTGTCCTAGGATGATGATGATGATAAGGATGAAGAATAAATGTCCTACGAATCCTCCTAATTGTAATTAACTAGGTAAACTCAATAATCAACTCTAACCAGCCCTCCTAATCGCAATGAAAAGGCAAATCAGAGTGTGAATATCTTTCTCACGAGGAACTTGAAAGAACTTAATGATAAAGAATACTTCGAAGGCAAAAGACAAACAACATTTCAAAAATAAATTATCATTATATTATATTTAAGAAAAGATGTTTTTATAATGGTGGGAGGATTCTCCTTTATATAGAGTGAGGAGTCCTTGTTGTAACATGACTAATGAATAAAGATAATGTTTCGATTTTAACCTAATTCTTAATAAAATAATAATAAACTAAAAACAATGTTTTAAATTGATCTTAATTCCTAATAAATAATAAATCTAATTCTAAAAGATAATACATCATCCTATATTAAATTACTTCACAAATAATCAATAAAAATATTGAAAATTTATTATATTTACAAAATCTTGTATTAATCCCTTATAGGAATTTATGCATGTGCTATCTTCTCCAAAATGGATGTATCTTGAGTTAATAACATCATATTGATGCGAATCAAGTACCGTTGGAAACATAAGAGACAGTCGACCATATCTCCAGAAGATTTTGTGGCCAAATAACACTTGGATCCCATTGAAAAATTTGTCATAAGTCTGATACTGTTCTGGGCTTCCTTTCCATGGCTTGGACGTGTGAATCAATTAGAAGATTTAGTCCATCTTCCTTTGATGTGAGCCTTATGGTGCATGTATCATCCTCAGTCTCTTTAAAAAGATTTGACCTTAAATATGAAACATCAAAGGGAGAAAAGTCAGAACCTTTTAAGAATTCACTTACATTATACTTACTGAATATATATCTTTTGAATCTTCGAGACTTTGTACTTCTAATAGGTTCGAGTGGAAACATTAGTCCAAAGAAGCATGTACTTTTATCATCATAGATTTTGGTGCATGTATCATTTCCTCTATCCTCAAAAGGATTCGTCCACGAATATGAAAATCCAAAAGAAGGTGAATTAGACATGTTAAAAGGAAGGCTTGTGAAACACTTTCCTGGATCAATGTGATATGTCTTTATGCGCTTCAGTAGAAGTCTCTTATTTTTTTGAATTGAGTTCTATTTGTCTTGAATTCCTCATTTTTACACATATCTTGTAATTTGTTTCAGTGTTACCTAATTCACAATTCACTTTGATTCGCTGAACATGTACGAAATCACAATTCGTTAATTTTACTATTTGCGGTTCGTTGGAGGTATACTTCTTTGGTCATGAATATTAGTCTTTGTTAATTATGTAAAGACCTAGTTAATAATTTGTAGCAATAAATATTTTAGTTTTTATAAAATAGAAGGAGATCGTTATCATCTAATGGTGCTTGCTGACGGGTTATGGGTTGTTATAAGTGTAATCACCAATTTTCAGCCTAGTACTAGGCCCAAGGTTCGACCCGAATCTAACCCAGAATTGACCTGACCTGGTAGGCCATCGATTTCTCCACTACCACCGCTTACCCCACCATACCCTACACACCCGCTGCCACCATCCCGTGTTTCCTGCCACTAACTCAAAAGAAATAAGCACATTATCACACCACAAGTTGTTTTATTTTATGTAAAATCTATGTAAAAATGGGTTATAAAACCGAATGAAATGTAAGAAAAAAGGTGAGGGATTTTATCAATAAGAACCGGTTTTTTCCTCAGCAATAAAAAAAAAACATAACCGAATTTGCTTCAAGCTAAAAGGTATTCTAGTTTTTATTCTCGATTTACTTATAATACAACAAAAAAATGGAGTTTAATTTCTAAGTTCATTCTTTGTTCGATGCTTTCGAAAAAACTATGATAGGGATGTAGTTTACCTTGCATCCGTGGGTTCGTCGGGATTGCGCTTGAGTGACCGGGTTTGTTTTAGAATAGTTTGATTTTGGTTTTTATTTTGGCTCGGTTCTAGATTTAGTTTAGAAGAGAGGGAAGCTTTAGTCTATTTATGGTGTGTTCGAGCTCCCTTCGGCCGGACGGAGAGTATATCGAAGCATGGAGCAGCCACTAAGGCGGCGGTCGGCCGTTTGGTCTTTGGTTTTCTTTGGGTTGGCGTCGCGTGGTGAGTGAAGAAAAGAAGGTTAGGGGTTTGGTTTTCTTGGGCAGAAACAAAACAGGGGAAAGTATTAAACTTTTATAATTTTTGGGCTAATCACGCATCGGGTCCCGAATTTCTAGGGTCTTTTTACTTTGTTCACCTGTTTTAGGGTCAAATCGCATCTCAGGTCCTCCCAATTTTAGCGTGTTTTACGTTTTGGTCACTATAAGGGTAAAATCATCTTTAAGATCCGCGTATTTTAGTGTCTTTTGCACTCTGGTCATATACTTTTTTATGTATTTCGAATATGCATATGAATTTTAATAGTTTTCGATTTGGTCATTAGTTTTGCTATTTTATTCGTCATAATTTAGCTGTTGCTTTATTTTTTGTTTTATTTTGGGCACTTAACCTTTGGTTTCTAATTTTTTGCACTTTTATTATTTTATTTTATTTTAATTTAGTCACTATTATTATTCCAATTTATTAATTTTAGTCACTTTTTAATTTATTATTTAACTACTAACTTTTATTTTCTTGCATTTTAGGTAGTGTAATTAGATTTTATTATGCCCTTATATTTATTTTATATTTATTTTAATTTTGGTTGTTTTACTATTTTTATTATTTTCTTATCTTAATTAAGTTAATTACTATTTAATTTGTTTCGTAGTTTTAATTTTCTAGATTTAGTTTTTAAATTATATTAATATTCGAGTCAAGCTTAGAAATTCGGATTTCACTTTAGTTATGTTCATAGTAGATATATTGTAATATTACATTTAATTTGCTAATAATTAATTTTCCTCATTTTCCTTGTCAATTTGTTCGTGCATATAGATCTACACATTTCGAATATATATATGAAAGCCTCATAAGCATAACTCGACCGATTTCATAATTGGATTAAAGGCAATATTTATTTATTTTAAAAATATTAAGAAAGGACCTTCTTAAAGTAACTAGATGTCATATTCTGATATTTTAAAATAAATAAATATCGTACTTATAAAAACCTAAAAAAATAGAATATACATACTTTATTTATATTCATTTTGGTTATATCAAATTATTTTAATCTCGAAATCTTGGGAGAAATTATTATATTTCTTTTATTTCAGTTAGAAAGAGAAATATTCTTCCTAAAGTATTTTAGGGATTATTTTCCTTTCAATTGGAAATATCAAAATATTTTCTATTTTTCCTTAGAATTTTTTGTTAAATAAAAATTGTATGTTTGAATTGGGAATAATGGGATCATAATTTGAATTTATATTCGAATTCTTAAATTTCCACTATTAGAGACAATTTATAATCGATGGGTACCAATTTTGGGCGTTATGGGGGTATTCATCCTTCCCCACACGTAATCGATCCACGAACCCCTTTTTTATTTCAAAAAAAGAATGAATATTTGGTTACACGTAGACTAGTTTATCTTTTAAAATGATGTTTTCTTAAAAACTATTTTAAAAGAAAATTTTTAGGTATTCGACCTAACTAGCCCAAAAGGTTAATGACGACTCCAAAACATTTCAAAACCTTTTCAAAGAAAAAACCCCAAGTCGTATTAAGTTTTTCCCCGCCCGGGTGAAAAACGATGTCGATAGCTTAGCGACTCCACTGGGACGTTAGAGGGTCAAGCCTTAAATTGATTCTATTTTGTCTCTATAATTGGAAATTGAGAATTTATTTTTATTTAATTTACGATTCTTTTGATTTCTTTCAATTATTTATTTTATTTCATGTCATTGTATATTAATGTTTGTATTTAATTGATTTTCAAATATTGAAATTTTGGGATTCTCTTTAATTTGATTTTTGTGTGTTTGTTTGTCAAAGGTTTAAGAATTTCTCCTCACACACAACACGTGCATTACATAACATAAGATCTATACATGAGCTCTTCCTTTTTATGTGGGAGTTAAAGAGACATATTCGTGAGAATTTATTCTCCGTGTCAGACTTAACAAGTAGCTTTCGGGGTTTATATACCCTATGTCATTGTGAGGATTTATTCTCCGTATCAGACATAGAGAAATATGCCCTCTCGAATTGAACTCGATCCACTTAAGCCTATAATGGATGAGGATTGAGGGGTCTCGCTCGCCTAAGGGGACACCGGCAAGGACAATTTGAGTACCTTTACTCTTAGAACCGAAACTCTGTATATAGTAAAATGTAGAAACCCACCCAAATTAAGAACATGCTGAAACTCTATTCATAGGTACCCAAATAAGTGTACACAAAGAAGAAATGAACTCTAACCTTCATCTTTTAATTTATTCGATATATTATTTTTTATAAATGCAAGTGAACTAGAACACATGCGGTTAGGGTTTTAATTTCCTATATGTGTTTTATTCACTGTATTTTATGGTTCATTTACTAGTTAAATTTAACCATTTCATATTTCACTAACATACATTTCCTCTTTTTTATTATTTTTGCTAACATATTTTCCTTGTCATGTTGCTTTATTTGTGCATAAACATGCTGTTAATACCCGAGGTAATTATCAAATTAGAAGGCTTTTAAAACAACAATGTCACACAAAGGGGTAGATATTTTTTTTATCTACTTTGATATATTGGGACGTTGTGAGTTCTTTGAAAGTTGTTCTAAGATAATTATCTTGAAATTAACACATGTTTCATACATATCATGTCATTGAAGGTATTAACTCCCGAGTTAATAGTCACATTAGAAGGCTTTCAATATGACAATGTCACTTGAAGAGGTAGAATAGAAATGTAAAAACACATCAATGGTCAAGAAGGGTGCTCTAGGAAACAGCTGAGGAGGTACATCGAGCTGAAATATATGAGGCTCAAATGATACAGTAAAACAAGCTTTTCAAGGGTGCTACAACGATGTTGATACAATTAGCCGAAAAGAAATAATATGTTTGAAGTCATCAAGAAACAATGACAACCAACAAGAGATAGTGGATGATGTCAATCACATAGGGTTGCTCAATAAATACATTTATGGAAAAGAAGTCAAAGCGTTGGAATTTTCCATCAAGCCAAGGATAAAAGAAGATTGTTTCCCTGCATATTTGACCACATTTGAAGAAGTCAAGCAGTGTGATATGGTTTGTAGTTTCTATCTGCCTCGGTGTATTGAGACATTGTGTGTTCTTTGGAAGTTGTTTTATGAAAATTACTTTGGGGATCAATTCCTTTGTTGCATTTACATTTTGCATTCCCTGTTTTACATCTTTGCATTTGCATGAGCATCTTTGCATTAACATCTATACATTGTACATTTTATGATATACTCGCGGAATATTTTGAGGTAAATTGAAGTCACCCCTTTTATACCTAGAAAAGAATTGAAAGCTAAGGACGTGATGCAATCACCATCTGAAGACCAAGGCACCTCATTAAGAATTATGGGGCACTGAAGCGCAAGGTTCATAATTTAATCAATTCGGGGGGCATGGACATTCGATGAATAGTGGGGCATTCTGATACAAACCGAGGAAAACCATTGTAGCCATGATGAACTTTCGATGCACTCGTATATTGTCTTGTTTGAACTTGTTTTTCTTTTTTCTGTGTTTAAATTTTTGTAAGTCACTTGACGTTCGAACATTTTAAATAAAATGTTTCATTCTTAGGAAATGACCAATGAGCAAATTTTAATCTTGAAATTCCTTGAATATCATCTTAATTGAAAGCTCTTTAATAATTGAGGTTGTAAATCTTTGACAAATAACAAGATTGAACCCCAGTAAAACAAGGACCCCTTGATCCTACTCCAGAAATACACCACAATACATACCCTTCTCTTGAAGGTTTTCTCCTTGCTTGAAGAGGCAATCAAAAGGTTTGACATTCAGGTATGTGTTAGGAGCGAACAAAATGGGGCATCCAGCACATAAAATAGCAATGCTGATTAGTTTCTACTTTTGTTAATGACGTTCAATGATGATCATGATCTTCTCATATGGAATGATCAAGTAGGTGAATCTAGTTAGGTCAGTTTCTTGGAAATGCAACTCGAACGATGAGATTTTCTGACCTATAACAACACCGAGACTATAACAAGTTCTCTTTGACAAGCTTAAGAAATAGAATTTGTATACCCAGAATATATATATGTATACAATAAAGCTAAGCTATTTCACTAAAGCAATTGGTTATAGAGGAAACTCAAAAGCCCTGGCTTTATGAATAGATTACATTCAAACCATGACACTGATTGGGTACTTGGCAGTTCGGTGTTTGCTCCACTGTGATTGTCAGGTCACAGTATTTGTGACACGACATGAATCCTTTAGCTAGCCGAACAAAGGAAATTATAATATATATGTACAATAAAGTTGACTTTAGCTAGCCAAACAATGGCAAATTAAGTCTAATTTACTAAATAAAGAGTTTCGATGAATATGGACTAAGGGAGTTGAGGAACACTTGTTATAGTCAACTTCTCACAAGCACTCAGAAATCTCATTTTTAGACTGATATTTCTACACTGCCTTTGCCAGAGGAGTCTATGAAGCTTGAACAAATGGAAGATTTCAGAGAACTGAAACAAAAGTGTTCTTAAAAGTCTAGCAATTGACTATGTTAGTTGCGACATTTTTTCGCCTCTGATCAAAATACCAAATCAAGAAAGAGGGGCATGACATAATCATCACGAATGATGAATCAATGAAACAAACCTTAGAATTTAGGTAGCCAACCTCAAAACCAACCTTTCAATCTTGATATTTGTCAAAGATTTACAGCTATTAAAGATTAAAAGAGTAGTTGATTCTTTTAATATCCAATGAACTCTTGTTTTATGATTTTTTTCAATTGTGAAACTTAGAAGGAGACAATATTTTTAAAAAATTTGAAAATTCAAAGGAAGAAAAACATTTTCAAAAAAGATAACTTCTCTGGAAATATCTTGGAATTCAATGAATATATCTCTGAAGCTCAAAAGTGAAGCGGGGCCAAGGGAAGCAAATTTTTCGGGCAAAATTTCATGGGGCAAGGAAAATAAATTATCTCAGGTCGAGGTTTGCAAGAGAACACCCTGGTGGAAATGAATATAAACTAAATCAGGGATAAAATAAAGATTTCTCACGTAAACATTCCCCTCACAGATTAACATATACATCAACACATACATACATGACGCATTAAATTTGCATCTTTGCATTCATCATCATGTGCAATAAAGACATTTTCCCCTTTTTTGAGGAAAAACTCAATAAAACATCAAATAAATTTCATCTTGGCATCCATCATAACATCAAAGATTGTCAGTCAGAAAGACATCGTTTTGATCTTTCAGGAAATAAAACTCAGAAATGACAAGATATCTTCACCCTGAAAGAACAATTCCATCTGTAGATTTGACTTCCTGAAGTCAATGATCAGATCTTCTGAAGGCCTTTCCTCCACATACGAGAACAATCATATTATTGATCGCCTTTGAGATTGTTTCTCTCGAAACAAGGGGTCGTTTCGCTTGATATTGTTTTTCTCAAACAATTTTTCATCTCGCTTGAGACATTTTTCCTTTGAGATGCAAATTTTGAATTTGTCCCACTTGAAATTAAATTAATCTCACTTGAGATTGTTTCCTTTAAAACAAACTTCATCTCGCTTGAGACATTTTCCTAAAATTTTGAAATATTTAGAATAAAATTGATCTCACGTGAAATAGTTTTCCTAAGAACAAATTTTGTTTCAATGGAGACAATTTTTCTTAAAACAAAATTTCGTCTTCCTTGAGACAGTTTCTCTTGAAACAAAGTTTCGTCTCCCTTGAGTCAGTTTCCCTGGAAACAAATTTTGTCTCCCTTGAGACAGTTTCTCTTGAAACAAATTTCGTTTCCCTTGAGACAGTTTCTCTTGGAATAAGGCATTGTCTTCCTTGAGACAGTTTCCCTTGAAACAAATTTCGTCTCCCTTGAGACATTTTCTCTTGAAACATATTTTATCTCGCTTGAGATAGTTTCCCTTGAAACAGATTTTATATCGCTTGAGATAGTTTCCTTGAAACAGAAGATTTTATCTCGCTTGAGATAGTTTCCCTTGAAACAGAAGATTTTATCTCTCTTGAGATAGTTTCCCTTGAAACAGATTTTATCTTGCTTTAGATAGTTTCCCTTGAAACAGAAGATTTTATCTCACTTGAGATAGTTTCCCTTGAAACAAATTTTATCTCGCTTGAGATAGTTTCCCTCGAAATAGAAGATTTTATCTCGCTTGAGATAGTTTCCCTTGAAATAGATTTTTATCACGCTTGAGATAGTTTCCCTTGAAACATATTTTATCTCGCTTGAGATAGTTTCCCTTGAAACATAAGATTTTTTCTCACTTGAGATAATTTCCCTCGAAACAGAAAATTTTATCTCTTTTGAGATAGTTTCTCTTGAAACAGATTTTATCTATCTTGAGATATTTTCCCTTGAAACAGATTTTATCTCGCTTGAGATAGTTTCCCTTGAAACAAAAGATTTTATCTCGATTGAGATAATTTCCCTTGAAACAGAAGATTTTATCTCGCTTGAGATAGTTTCACTCCAAACAAAAGATTTTATAAAAAAACTAAGCCTGATTTTCAGGGGTTTCTTGATGAAAATTTTCAATGAATTTATAAAAGGAAGCTAAACCTAATTTTTAGGGGTTTCTTGACAACTTAGAAACAAAGTTTGATTTTTAGGGGTTTCTTGATGATTTTTAATGAGTTTTTAAAAGGAAGCTAAGCCTAATTTTTAGGGTTCCTAGACAACTTAGAAACTAAGCCTGATTTTCAGGCGTTTCTTGATGATGATTTTCAATGCGTTTTTCAAAGGAAGCTAAGCCTATTTTTAGGGGTTCTTTGATAATTTAAAAACTAAGCCTGATTTTTAGGGGTTTCTTAATGATTTTCAAGGAGTTTTTAAGAGGAAGCCAAGTTTAATTTATAGGGGTTATTTGATGACAACTAAAAAACTAAGCTTGATTTTCAGGGGTTTCTTGACGATTATCTCCAAATAATTAAAATTTTTTTTTGTCTCACTTGAGACAATTTTTACTCAAAACAAGTTGTCTCTTTTGAGACAGTTTCTTTTAAAACAAAAGCCTGAGTCTGTTTCTTTGGAAACAAAGTTTGTCTCCCTTGAGACAGTTTTTCTTGAAACAAAGTTTTGTCTCTCTTGAGACAGTTTCCCTTGAAACAAAATCTTTGATATCCTTTCCCTCGAAACGAATTGTGTCTCCCTTGAGACAGTTTCTCTTGAAATACAAATCTTTGAGATCGTTTCCCTTGAAACAAATTTTGTCCTTCTACAGACAGTTTCCCTTGAAACGAATTTTGTCCCTCTGGAGACAGTTTCCCTTGAAACAAGAAATTTTATCTCACTCGAGATGGTTTTTCTTAAAACCAACTTTGTCTCGCTTAAGACAGTTTTCCCTTGAAACAAAATGTATCTTACTCGAGATGGTTTTTCTTGAAACCAACTTTATCTCGCTTGAGACAGTTTTCCCTTGAAACAAGAAAATTTTATCTCACTCAAGAGAAGTTCTCTTAAAACATATTTCTTATTCATTTTCATCCAGATGTTGAATATTTGATAGGAATTCAAAGATTATAAAAGGTTTCATTTCACAATTCTGTGTTGAAGAAGTTTTCAACCAAGAATCGATTCACGTCTTCATTTTTGGAAAAATTGGATCTCAATAAATATTTGAGAACCTTCAGGTTAATACTTTCAGGTACTTCAAACATAATTATTACTGATACATGATAATCTTTTTAGGTTTGAAAATCTTCAAAGAGAAGATGAATTGGTCAACATTTCAAAAGGAAAGTTCATAATGAGAAGAACTCATCCGAAAGAGGGAGAACAAGTTCATAATGAAAAGAGCTTGTTCGACCTATCACTCGATTCACGATATTTCAAATCAGTGAAACCTCACTTGAGGGATTGACATTTCAAATGCAAAGTTCATATTGAGAAGAACTCATCCAACAGAGGGAGAATACGTTTATAATGAGAAGAGTTTGTTCGACCTATCACTCGATTCA
Organism: Hibiscus syriacus; assembly: GCF_006381635.1. NCBI lineage: Eukaryota > Viridiplantae > Streptophyta > Magnoliopsida > Malvales > Malvaceae > Hibiscus > Hibiscus syriacus. Next base: position 3,076,247 of record NW_024063088.1, read on the forward strand.
TAACATTTTGAATCAGTGAAACCTCGCTTGAGGGATCAACATTTCCAGTGGAGAGGTCATAATGAGAAGAACTCCTCCGACAGAGGGAGAAGAAGTTCTTAATGAGAAGAACTTGTTTGACCTTTTGTTCGATTCATGACATTTCAAATCAGCAACACCTCACTCGAGGGATTAACATTTCTAGTGGAGAATTCATAATGAAAAGAACTCATTCGTTAAGGGGGGGAAGTTCATAATGAGAAGAATTTGTTTAACCTTAGCTTGTTTCCATCGCATAAGGAGTTGGAACATCACCGACTTTTCTCATCCATCACATAAGGAGTTGGATCAGCATCATCATTTCTCTTGTCCATCACATAAGGAGTTGGATCAGCATCACCTTGGCTCAACCATCGCTGAAAGAAGTGGATCAAAATTTCAATGAAAGGGTTCATAATGAGAATAACTCATCCGAACAGAAGAGTGAAAAGTTCATAATAATAAGAACTTAGAACTCAAAATTTCACTGATGGACCAAATAGATGAAAATTGGTGCTTTACATATTTTCTCTATTCCTGTTTCACAATAACGAGCAAAGAGGGGCAGTTGTAATCACCAATTTTTAGCCCAGTACTAGGCCCAAGGTTTGACCCGGATCTGACCTGGAATTGACCCGACTCGGTAGGCCACCGATTTCTCCACTACCACCGATTTCTCCACTACTACCTCTTACCCCACCATACCTTACACACCCGCTTCCACCATCCCGTGTTTCCTGCCACTAACTCAAAAGGAATAAACACATTATCACACCACAAGTTATTTTATTTATGTAAAAGCTATGTAAAAATTTGTTATAAAACAAATGAAATGTAAGAAAAAAGGTAAGGGATTTTATCAATAAGAACCGATTTTTTCCTCAGCAATCAAAAGAAAAACAGAACCGAAATTTTTAAGTTCGTTCTCTGTTCGATGCTTTTGAAAAAAATAAGTTAGGGATGTAGTTTACCTTGCAGCTGTGGGTTCGTCAGGATCGTAGGTCGTTGGGATTGAGCTTGAGTGGCCGAGTTTGTTTTAGAATAGTTTGACTTTGATTTTTATTTTGGCTCGGTTCTAGATTTAGTTGAGAAGAGAGAGAAGCTTTAGTCTATTTATGGTGTGTTCTAGCTCCCTTCGGCCGGAAGGAGAGTGGATCGAAGCATGGAGCAGCCACCAAGGCAGCGGTCAGCCGTTTGGCCTTTGGTTTTCTTTAGGTCGGTGTCGTGTGGTGAGTGAAAAAAAGAAGGTTAGGGGTTTGGTTTTCTCGGGCAGAAACGAAATAGGGGGAAGTATTAAACTTTTATAATTTTTGGGCTAATCACTTATCAGGTCCCCAATTTCTAGGGTCTTTTTTACTTTGTTCACCTATTTTAGGGTCAAATCGCATCTCAGGTCCTCCCAATTTCAGCGTGTTTTACGTTTTAGTCACTATGAGGGTAAAATTATCTTTAAGATCCTCGTATTTTAGTGTCTTTTGCACTTTGGTCATATACTTTTTTATGTATTTCGAATATGCATATGAATTCTAATAGCTTTCGATTTGGTCATTATTTTTGCTATTTTATTCGTCATAATTTAGCTGCTGCTTTATTATTTGTTTCATTTTAGTCACTTGACCTTTGGTTTCTAATTTTTTGCACTTTTATCATTTTTTACTTTATTTTAATTTAGTCACTATTATTATTCCAATTTATTAATTTTAGTCACTTTTTAATTTCTTATTTAATTACTAACTTTTATTTTCTTGCATTTTAGTCAATGTAATTAGATTTTATTATGTCCTTTTATTTATTTTTATTTATTTATTTTGGTTGTTTTACTATTTTTATTATTTTGTTGTCTTAATTAAGTTTATTACTATTTAATTTGTTTCAAAGTTTGAATTTTCTAGATTTATTTTTTTAAATTAGATTAATATTAGAATCAATCTTAGAAATTAGGATTTCACTTTATTTATGTTCATAGTAGATATATTGAAATATTACATTTAATTTGCTAATAATTAATTTTCCTCATTTTCCTTGTCAATTTGTTCGTGCATATAGATCTACACATTTCGAATATATATATGAAAGTCTCATAAGCATAACTCGACCGATTTCATAATTTGATTAAAGGCAATATTTATTTATTTTAAAAATATTAAGAAATGACCATCTTAAAGTAACTAGATGTCATATTCTGATATTTTAAAATAAATAAATACTCTACTTATAAAAACCTAAAAAAAATAGAATATGCATACTTTATTTATATTCATTTTGGTTATATCAAATTATTTTAATCTCGAATTCTTGGGAGAAATTATTATATTTCTTTTATTTCAGTTGGAAAGAGAAATATTCTTCCTAAAGTATTTTAGGGATTATTTTCTCTTCGATTGGAAATATAAAAATATATTCTATTTTTCCTTAGATTTTTTTGTTAAATAAAAATTGCATGTTTGAATTCAGAATAATGGGATCGTAATTTAAATTTATATTCAAATTCTTAGATTTCCACTATTAGAGACAATTTATAATCGATGGGTACCAATATTGGGCATTATGGGGGTGCTCATCCTTACCCACACGTAATCTATCCCGAACCCTTTTTTTATTTCAAAAAAAGAATGAATATTTGGTTACACGTAGACTGATTTATCTTTTAAAATGATGTTTTCTTAAAAAATCTTTTAAAAGAAAATTTTAGGTATTCGACCTACCTAACTCAAAAGTTCGATGGCGACTCCAAAACATTTCAAAACATTTTCAAAGAAAAACCCCCAAGTCGTATTAAGTTTTTCCCCGCCTGGGCGAAAAACAACGTCGACAATAAGCTAACGATTTTTGTTATTTTGTTAAGCCTTGCTGGTTGTTATTGGATCAAACTTTAGTGTTGATCTGATTAGCTTGATAGGCTATATAAAGTCCATTAGGTTGGGATGACCTACATTCTCTTCAATATCATCATGCACTCTTATAATTTTCTTGCCCTATTTTTTTCTCAATTGTTGTTTCACTTACTGCTAATTTTGAAACAATTCGATTCACTCATCTTCCTTCTTAGAGTAACAGCTGGTGTCTCACCTATTTCAATGTAATTAATCATGATGATTAATGTTATTCCTTAATCCTTGTGTAATTGATATCAATTTGTTTATATTTCCTATTTTGATAAGGTTGCCATCTGAAAGGGTCGAGACTTAGTATTTCATCTCCTTCGTCCTTGGTATTTTTGTTGAATCTGATTGTTTGAATTCTACTAAAGATATATTTTCTTTATTTTCAATACTTTTCGCCCCTTTTCCCTTATCTTCATTTCCTTTGCTTTTGATGTGACCCCTCCTTCCACCCCTTCTTCCTAGAACACTTTTCCATATCTTCAGTTTCTTTTGCTATCATGGATTTTGGTACGCTAATTTAATCACTCTAGAAGACATTATTCCTTAACAATTTGGCACAAAGAAATTCTAAATTGGAATGAATGAACCCAAACTGGATTCGTGGGGGTGGGGGCGAATTAGGTAACACTGATCTGATCTCTAGATTCAAATTCAACATGGCGCCGATCACTTTTGGCTTTATATGTTCTCTTCAGGGTTTTACTCGTGTATGAAGAAAATAAGTGTTTAAAAACCATGTCAATTGGTTTGTTAAAGTAATCCATTAAGTCTACTGAGTGATGTTCATGAACTAAGAATTTTTGTGAGGAGCTTTGTGGAATACATAACCTGTTCTTTTGAAAAGAAAGCCCATCTACAAAATAAAAACTCGTTAAAAACAATTTTAAAAGAATGGGGATATATAAAAAAATATCCAAGTGGTCATGATATAAATATTTGACATATTCAACTCTCATAATAATAGTATATTTTTGATATATAAGCGTATACCTTTGGGAAAGTGCATACGCTACTATGTTTTTCTTCCCTCGGTCTTTTAGCCACTTAAAAGATTTATGGTTAGTATGGATGACAACTTCAAGTGCCTTAACCTTCACAAAATAAAGGAAGTAAATAAGAATATCATTAAAATAATTAATAACATATTTACCTTTGAATTCTTTTAAATCATAATTTATCGCTAAGATGACACAATGATTAAAGCTTTTTGGTGGTAATCCGTCAGGTGGATCACCTAATAATTCTCAAAAATTTTGAAAGAGAGAAATAAACAACTAGGCAAACTTGTGACATCATTAGAAATCGAAAGAATCAAGTCCTTGATTCGAACTAGGATGCACGACCTATTTTAGACTATGGTCTCTCTCAATTCTTTTGTGCTCACAAAAATGTTTTGTGACACTCTTTTTTTTCTCACAATTAGGTTCACTCACCTTTTGTGGGTCATTTCTTTGGCTTTTATTGGTTGTTACCTCTTTTTCTTTTGCCTTTTTTTTTAAATTCCCAACCTTCTCACATTTTCTTTTAATCTTGTAGGATATATTTTGGTAACATTGGCATTAGACTGTAAGGTTTACCATAGATGTTCAAGGTATACTTATTCTCCTTACCATGATTAGTAACATTATTGTCATATTTCCATGGCCTTCATAGAAGAATGTGAGATGCTTGCATCAGGAGGACATCGCACCACACATCGTCACAATACTTGCCCATATTCAAGTTAACAAGGCATTGTTTAGTGACTTTCAATTCAACACTCTCATTAAGCCATTGCAAATAGTATAACTTTGGATGTTGTTGACAAGGCAAGTTAAGTGTATCTATTATGTAACTGCTTATCACATTAACACAACTTTCATTATCGATGATTATGGAGTATGTATTATCTTGTATTCGACATCTTACATGAAATATGTTTGTTCGCTGCACATATGGGTCCTTCACTGTTTGTATACTTAGGGTTTTCCTAATTACCAAACAATTTTTGTCAAAGCTATCACTACCTGAATCCATCAAGTTTCTCAAACTAGGATAATCGCGACTGACATGATCGTATCTCTTGCATTTAAAACATAAGGTATCTCTCATTTGGGACTTTTTAGTGTTTTTAGTTATGTCTTTATTAGCCACCTTAGGCTTTTCTTTCTACGTTTTATTCATAGCGACAGAAAGTGAAGTAGAAGAAGAAGTGGAGGGAACTGAAGTATATTGGTAATTTTCTTTGAACTGAAATTCTTTAAAGTTGTACCTCGATTGTAATTACTCTCTTCAATGAGTTTTCGAGACCGTCATAATCATGTAAGTCAATAAGGTCAACAATGTTTGGATTCAATCCAATGATAAATCTGGTCACTACATCTTCTTTTAATTAATTGATGTTTGCACGATTCAATAGGGATTGCATCTCTTTGTCATAATCATCCATATATTTTCTACCTTGTCATACTCTGTGAAGTCTTTGTTTAACTTCACGAATGTAGTGTTTAAGAAGAAAACAAATTCTTATGATGTCTCAAATTGCTCCCCATGAGTTGATTGCTTGTATTCTTCTATCTTAAATAGCTTTCTCCGTTTCCATCCATCATATGAGTTGTACTTGTTCTGCTAGAGGAAAATCGTGGTGCAAAAACATAAGGTTGACTTTTTCTTTCCCAGTTGATGTATCCGTTTGGATCATATTCTCCTTTGAATTATGGAATCATGAACTTTGGTTTAGCAAAAAGTTATGGCATTTGAAGTTGAGGTTGTGCACGTCGAGGTTGTATTGGATTATGTTATTAATATCCTATAGCTTCTCTTAGTGGATTATTAGTATATGGATGTGCTGGTAGTTGTCCTGCAATAGTGAGATCGGCCATTTGTGTTTGAATTGTCGTTGTTTGTTGTTGTAGACCATCAATTATTTTTGTTTGCCAGTTAATAACATCCATGAGTCCTTGTATTGCCTCGACAACTTCTTCATTTTTTACTATCCTGAAAAAGTCACAACACTTAAAAGAACAATATAAAGTGAAAAAGAAATCAAAAAATAAGAAACCTTACAATTCACTCCAATGAAGTAACACACCAAGACACAAGTTGGCCGATCTTGTACTCTTTAAAAATCTCTTACCAAGAAGTCTCACAATGTTCGTGTCAGAGTTCAATCTTTAACAAAGACAAAAAAAAAACAACTTAGTAGCTCTAAGAAGTCAAAGAAAGCTATGAATTCAATTGAACGAGAATGCAAGGTAAAAGAAGTAGGTAAAATCTTTTAATCCTACTAAAACAAGAACAAGAATGTGTTAGATGATGTAAAGGAACAAAAAAGGGAAAGACAAAAGAGCCTAAAGTAATAAGAATAAAAAAAATTGGAAAACCAAACCCGAAAAACCTAGAAAATGTAAGATCAACTTGAGCAGTGTGTTTGAAGGGGTTTTCGATGTCCAAATAACCTGAAATTTTATTTAGAGGTCGGTCTTTGAGATTAAAATTAGCTTGTAAAATTTCAGCCCAAAACACCTTCAGTGTTATCTTGTAGAAATTATTAAACAGAGGAACCCTAATTTTCTAAATTTTTAGCAGCACGTTTGAAGTGATTATTGATTTCCGAATGATCTGATTGTTTGAATAAAAAAGCACTATTAGGATTACGAATGTACATGTAAAAAATTAGCTCCAAATTTCTTCGTTTGCAATTTTTGGATTTTTTTTTGGATTTTTTTACTTTTTTTGATTTTTATATTTTTGATGTACAATAGCAAACTAAAAAGAAGAAATTGAAAAAATAGAAAAAATAGAAAAAAAATGAAAAATGAATAATCTTCGCGAACTAATGACGTTGGAGTACCTTGATGTTGACGTGCTCAAGAACAAACAAGATTGCTTGATCTCTCCAAGAATCGATCCAAATCTGATACCAATTGATAGATTATAGAAACGGAGTGATGAACGTTGCTCGAATTTGAAGAATCAAGCCTAGAGATCTAGACTCAATCAAAGAACAATATGGAAAATGGATTAGAGTTTTGACATATCTTAGGGTTCTTAAAGATAAAGTTGCTGGAAATCAAACAAGGGGATAATGATTAAAATATTATGTATAATATATAATGGATATGTAAAAATAATTATGAAAAGATAGTAGAATGATGAAAGAACTTGAATGTAAAATTCTCACTGGTATGTATAAGCTTTGGCGATAAGATGAATATGGCGATGTAGTTGTCGTGGGATGTTGACGATGATAAGGATGAAGGATAAATGTCCTACGAACCCTCCTAATCTCAATTGACTAGCAAACTCGATAATCGGGTATAACCAACCCTCCTAATTGCAATGAAAAGGCAAACTGGAGTGTGAAGATCTCCCTCACGAAGAACTTGAAAGAACTTAATGATGAAGAATACTTTGAAAGCACAAGGCAATCAACACTTGCAAAAATGAAATTTCGTTATATTATATACAAGAAAAGATGTGTATACAATGGTGGAAGGAGACTTCTTTATATAAGGTGAGGAGTCCTTGTTGTAACATGACTAATGAATAAAGATAATGTTTCAATTTTATCCTAGTTCCTAATAAAATAATAATAAACTAAGAATAATGTTTTAACTTGATCTTAATTCCTAATAAAATAATAATTTTAATTCTAACATATATTTTTTATACAAATTCTAAATGATAATGCATCATCTTATATTAAATTATCTTACAAAAAATCAATAAAAATATTAAAATTTTATAATATTTACAAAATCCCATATTAATCATATATAGGAATTTCTGCATGCGTTGTATTTGCTAAAATGTATGTATCTTGAGTTCCCGACATTGGATTGATGCGATTCAAGTACCGTTGGAAAGGTAAGAGATACCACTCGTATCTATAGAATACATGTTTACCAAATAAAATATGGATCCCATTAAACAAATCATCACAAGTCTGATGTTATTTTGGGATTCTTTTCCAAGGCTTGGACGTGTGAATTGGAAAATTTAGTCCATCTTCATTTGATGTGAGCCTTGTGGTGCATGTATCATTCTCCCTCTCTTCAAAATGATTCGACCTCGAATCTGAACCATCAAAGAGAGAAAAATCAGAACCTTTTAAGAATTCACTCACATTATACTTACTGAATATATATGCTTTGAATCTTTGAGACTTTGTTCTTCTAATATTTTAGAGTGGAAACATTAGTCCAAAGCAGCATGCACTCTGATCATAATAGATTTTAGTGCATGTATCATGATCTATAGCAAGACACTAGAAGAACATGTCCAGCACTTGAGACGTGTTTTATAACATCCTCCATATCGGGTTACTGATTAAATTGTGAGATTTAAAAATTCAGTGACCAAATAGGATAAATTGAAAGTTCAAGGACTTGATTGAAATGTTTTGTGTAGGATTAATTAGCAAAGAATGATGAACTAAAAGGGAAAATGAGTCTTTTAACAAGGGAAACAATTAAATTTTAGTTGAGGATATTTTTATACCCACATGGAAAGTTATTGGGGAAAACCAAAGTTTCCAGATTTCTCTTCTTCCTCATTCTTCTTCTCCACCGTGAAGCCAAGCTAAAGGTGAGTTTTCTTGTTGATTAAATTCTTGATGAATTTAAGGTTGCTTATTGATCATTAGATGATAACTAAGCTTAAGGAAAGCTTAGGTTGTATTAAAATCAAAGGATGATGAAGTTAGGAAAGATTAAAGATTAGGACTTATTGAATGAAATCTTGGATTAGCGTTCATAATAAGAATTAGAAGTTGGATTTGACTTGTCATCAAGCTAATTAAGAAGTATGGGGTGCTAGAATTAAATTTAGAACATATTGCAAAGTAAGTGTAATTCTTGAATTACATATAAAGGATACGATTTGGAGGTTAAATAAGTTATTATTAAGTATAAATGAGTTTTAATAACATGTAGATGAACTAAGAATATATGAATGAAGGAAATAGGAAGTGTTGAGTTGGAAATGAAGAATTTCCATGCGCAAAAATGTAATTTCTAGGCTAGGTATTGGTACCCATTCAACAGGTATCGATACCATCTCAAACGAAAAGAATCACAGAATGTAATGACGGTACCGATACCCCAGTTAGGTACCGATACCCTTTTGAACGAAAATCTAACAGAATGCAGTAAGGGTATCGATACCTCAAAGGGTGTATCGATACCCCCTAAAAGAAAAATAAAATATTGATTCATTAAATTTGTTTAAGTTATTAGAAGCAAATTGAAAGGTTTAGGCATTTGATAATCATTTTGAAAATTATATTTATGTAGATTCAGAGCCTAAACAAGTTCTGGAACAATTGCCCAACAAGATCGATCGAGGAAAGACAAAGAAATATAGGTGAGTGCATATGTATAACATGATTATCGTAGTGTATCCAGTTCTAGACTTGTGATAAGTCTAGATTCAATACGTTGATGCATGATTCATCTCATATTATGAAACGTAATAGGAATTCATACTATTTGTATTGTGTAGTATGTTTTAAATAAATATGTATGCAACTATGTGATGAAGGTAAGGAATTGAAATGTCTACGTGACATACTATGCAAGTTGAGAAAAGCCCATGTTATGTAGATGAGAACTATAGGTATAGTTGGTATGCCAAGAGTAGAGGGTCTACGCGGTCTTTCGGGACATATATCTATTCTTTGGAACATGTATGAGGTCTTTTGAGACACATATTTGGTCCTTAGCATATGTATATGATTCTTAAAGAATTTTCTACGTGGTACTTTGATACATCTTCTATGGCACTACGGTACAAATCTACGCGGTACTTTGGTACAATTCTACGTGGAACTTCCGTGCATTTATATGAGTTGTGGTGACAGCATAGTGCATAACCTCACAGTACTCACATACCTTAGGTTTTCAGTATGGTATCATGGGCCAATAAACTTATTAATAGGAATTCATGAGTATTAATTTAATATGCTTTTGGGTAAGGACTATGGAGATATATACTACATTGACTAAGTACATGATTTCATTATATCTCATCTCATTATGGCATTTTTATTATATTTCCTTGTTATCATTATATTGCCTCACTAACTCGATGACTTAGCATGTGAGTGTTTCACACGTAGGATCCGAGAAAGTAGACGAGATAGATTAAGCAACTGGATAACATTACTCCTACAACTATCAGATCAGAAGCAACTTAATCAGTAGGTCATTTTGTTATGTAAATGAATGTTGGCATGTAATTAAACTGTTAAGTTGTGCATGCTCTGAGCATTTTGATGAATTTTGTATAAACCTATGTATATTATTGTATTTTAGTTATATAAGTCCACATGTTTTATTATTTTATTAAAAATACTGTTTTAAAAAGTCAATGTGACATCTCAAACTCGTATCTGAGTCGGGTATGAGTTGGGGGTGTTATATTTAATGGTATCAGAGCTAGATTTAGCCGATTATAGGCATAAACCAGAGTCTATAGAGTCTTTAAATGGAATACATGCCAACATATATTGAGAACTTCTGATCTGGTATAGTATGAGTATGTTATTTTGCTAATAGAACAATGTATTTATTCTTATTAGATGTCCGGACATAGTAGCTCCTGAGGTGAAACGGGAGAGGATAGGCCTGCTAAAAGCAGTAATTCACCTGCCCTGGCCAGGCAAGGTGAAGGACATGCATCCCAGGGAATGCTTGTACAAGACCAGGATATGTTCTTCAGGACGTTGGACGCTATTCTAATGCGTCTTCAACCTCCTGCCCCACCAGCTTAAAGAATAAATGTAACAAAAGAGTTGAAAGGTTTAGGAGCTTTTTGAATTGAAGGGAGAAGCTGAGGAAGGTCTGGTTGCGGAAGATCTCTGGTTAAATGATTTGAAAATCATGTTAAATGGTATCCATTGCTCTGAAGTGGAGAAGTTAGATGGAGCTGTCTCTTTATTAAGGGGCCAAGTGAGGATATGGTGGACGAATGTCACCATGAGGATATCAAAGTGACCAGTTGACTTGGTATTTGTTAGTAGAAGAATTTAAAAACAAGTATATTGGAGATCAATTTATTCGGCAAATAAAGCATGAGTTTATGAACTTGAAAAAGATGAATCGCTCTGTATATGAGTATGAATGCGAGTTCAACAAGCTGAGTCGGTTTGCATCTGAGCTTGTGCCTACTAAAAAAGATGGTTGTGAATGGTTTGTGGAGGGCTTGCGCCCTAGGCTTAAGGAAATGCTGATAATATTAAACTTGTCCTCATTCTAGGAGGTGATTAATCATGCATAAGCTCTTGAAAGAGCTCAGAATGAGAGATTTGGAGACTCAAGAGTTCAAACATCAAAGAGGTTGGGTGTTTCTTCCAGCTCAGCACCACCAAAAAAAGAAAGAGATTCAGGATTTCGATCACAAGTTAGATCAGAATCAGTTACATCCTCTGCTAGAGGAGCAAGTCATACGAGACCTAGACAGACACAATCAGTGAGATCTGGTTCTGGAAGATCCAATCAGGGCCAAGCGAGACAGTGTAAGCATTGTGGGAAAAACCATTTTAGGGCATGTCGTATGGCTTCTGGGACTTGTTTCTGATGTGGAGATGCTGGACATTTTATCTGGGATTATCAATTAATGGTTGGTGAGCCTGCATCATCTAAGAGAGTTGGTTCTTCCTCCTGAGAGGACGAGGAAGAGGCAGAGGAAGAAACCAATCTGAATCCTCTGTGCAACCTGAAGTTTGATCAATCGCAAGGGTATACAATTTAAAGACAAGTGAACACCGTGATGATCTCGATATTATAACATGTATTTTCCAGCTGTATGAGAAATTAGTATTGATACTAATTAATCCGGGTTCTAATTATTCTTATATTACTAGTAAATTAATAAAGAAATTAAGGATTCCATTAGAAGCTATAAGTAATAAGGTGATAGTAACTAATCAAACTTGGCATTTTCATTCTGCTCAGCAGTCTCCTTATGTCACGACATTTCCTTTTCTCTTTTCCTTGCTCTCAATTCATGCACATCATTAGACAAACACCATCCCCATAAAGTAGCACTGATGTCAAATTAAAATGCCGCGGCAAACCGAATTCCACCACATGCAACTAAATGCTTCTAAATGCATTTACATGGTCCTAAATGAGCTTTTAAACATTCAGTAACTTAAGTGAAAAGGTCCCAAAATATGACCTTTTTACGGAGTTATCATGTCCCATAAAGATTCAGGGAATTGAATTCCCTGCTAATCTGATTGAGCTATTCTTTGATGACTTTGAAGTGATTCTGGGAATGAATTGGTTGTTTCATTATTATGGGAATATCGATTGTAGATTGAAAAAGGTAACCCTGAAGAGTAAAAAAGGAATAGAATTGAATGTGACCAGTGAAATGTCTAACTCTTTAGCAAATATAATATCAGTGATGTCTGCCAAGAAGCTGTTGCTACAAGGATGTCAAGGTTTTCTTGCAATGTGATAGATAAAGAGTTAAGGATAAAGGGTTAAATGAAATTCCAATAGTTTGAGAGTTCCCTGATGTTTTACCGGTTGAGTTGCCAAGATTACCTCCAGATAGAGAAGTAGAATTTCAAATCTAAGTAATGTCAGGAACAACTTCGATTGCCATGGCCCCTTATCGGATGGCTCCGAAAGAACTGCAAGAGTTAAAGAATCAATTACCAGAGTTGTTAGAGAAGAGATTTATTCGACCAAGTGTGTCACCTTGGGGAGCTCCGGTGTTATTTGTTAAGAAGAATGATGGGTCAATGCATCTCTGCATTGATTATCAGCAACTTAATAAGGTAACCATCAAGAATAAGTATCCCCTCCCGCTCATTGACGATTTGTTTGACCAGCTAAAGGGAGCTTCATTATTCTTGAAGATTGACTTACGTTCGGGTTATCACTGATTGAAGATTCAGGAGAATGACATTCCAAAGACAACTTTTAGAATGAGATATGGCCACTATGAATTCATCGTAATGCCATTTGGAGTAACGAATGCACCTGCTGCTTTCATGAATCTCATGAACAGGATTTTTCAACCCTATTTGGACTAGTTTGTGGTTGTCTTTATTGATGACATACTGGTGTACTTGAAATCCAATGAAGAGCATAGCGCACATTTGAGGAGAGTCTTGCAAATTCTCAGAGATAAAAAGCTTTATGCCAAATTGTCCAAATGTGAGTTTTGGCTTAACGAAGTGATTTTTCTCGGGCATGTGATTTCTGCAGAAGGGATTCAGGTGGATCCTCAAAAGATAAAAGCTATTCTCGATTGGGAGGTTCCAAAGAATGTATCAGAAGTCCAGAGTTTCCTTGGACTTGCCAGCTATTATCGAAGATTCGTTAACAATTTTTCGATGATATTTTTGCCTTTAACAAAGCTGATGAGAAAGAAAGTACCGTTTTTTTGGACTTCTGAATGCCAAGAAAGTTTTGAAGCTTTAAAGGGAATTCTGACAGAAGCTCTTGTATTGGTTCAACCAAAATCTGGCAAGAATTTTTTCGTATTCAGTGACGCGTCCCACAATGGGTTGGGGTGTGTATTAATGCAAGAAGGGAAGGTGATAGCGTATGCATCAGGACAGTTGAAACCACATGAAAAGAATTACCTTACCCATGATTTAGAAATGGCTGTAGTGGTATTCGCTCTCAAGATTTGGCGTAACTATCTGTATAGAGAACGATGTTATTTGTATACAGACAATAAGAGCTTGAAGTATCTGATGACTCAAAAAGAGCTTCATTTGAGGCAAAGGAGATGTGTTGACCTTTTTAGAGATTATGATGTAATAATTCACTACCATCCAGGAAAGGCTAATGTGGTAACAGATGCTTTGAGTAGAAAGATGTTTGCATCCTTACGAGCTATGGATGCAAAGTTATCTTTGACTGGAGACGGTGGTCTATGTGCAGAGTTAAAACTTAAATCAGCATGGTTGGATAGAATAGGAGAATTAGAAAGTAAAGATGAAATATGTTTGAAAACAATGGAGCAAGTAAAGAATAAAGAGATTAAAGCTTTTGAGGTTAAATCAGATGGGTATATTATAAAGAAAGAATTGTGATACCTGACGATGAGGAGTTGAAGAAAGATTTACTGACAGAGGCTCATTGTAGTCCATTGACGATGTAATCGGGTGGAACCAAGATGTATATGGACTTAAAGGATCGATATTGGTGGCCAGGGATGAAACGAAGCATTACTGAATTTGTGTCCAAGTGCTTAACATGTTAACAGGTTAAAGTTGAACATCAAGTCTCCTTAGGATTATTGCAACAGCTTTCTATTCCTCAATGGAAATGGGAAAATATGACGATGGATTTTGTTAGAAAAGGGATTCAATCTGGGTAATTGTTGATCGATTGACCAAGTCAGCACATTTCCTTCCCGTCAGAACTGATTTCTCTATAGAAAAGTATGTGGAACTGTATATTAGAGAAATTATTAGATTGTATGGAGTTCCTGTTTCTATAGTTCTGATCGAGACCCTCGATTCACTTCAAGATTATGGAAATCATTGCATGGAGTGTTGGGGACTCGTTTAAATTTTAGCACAGACTTTCACCCCTAGACGGACGAACAATCAGAGAGGACTATTCAAATATTGGAAGATATGTTGAGAGCATGTGTCATAGAGCTCAAAGGGTAGTGGGAGAAATATTTACCACTGGCAGATTTCACTTACAACAATAGTTATCAGTCCAATATTAAGATGGCACCCTATGAGGCGTTATATGAGAGGAAATGTCGTACGCCATTAAAATGGTATGAGCTCAAAGATCGAAGCATGGTTGGTCCGGATTTGATTCAAGATGTGGAAGAGAAAGTTCAGGAAATTCAACATAATCTTAAAGTGGCATTTGATCGGTAAAATTCCTATTCTGACCTTAAAAGAAAAGAGATTGAATTTGAAGTTGGAGATAAAGTGTTTATGAAGGTATCCCCATGGAAGAAAGTATTACGATTTGGTCGGAAAGGAAAGTTAAGTCCTAGATTCATCGGGCCATATGAAGTTGTTAAGAGAATAGGACCAGTTGCATATCAATTATCTTTACCACCGAAAATGGAAAAATCCATAACGTCTTCCATGTGTCCATGTTACGAAGATATAGGTCCGACCCCTCTCACATCGTTGCACCAGAAGAAGTAGAAGTCCAACCTGATTTGACCTATGAAGAGGAACCAATATAAATATTGGCTTACAAAGTCAAACAATTGAGAAATAAAACGGTTCCGTTGGTCAAAGTTCTTTGGAGAAATCACAAAGTAGAGGAGGCAACATGGGAACGTGAAGAGGATATCCGACTTCAATACCACCATCTGTTCGTGCAATGACCAGATTTGAAACATCCTCCATACTGGGTTAGTGATTAAATTGTGAGATTTAAAAATCCAGTGACAAAATTGGATAAATTGAAAGTTCAAGGACTTGATTGAAATGTTTTGTTTAGGATCAATTAGCAAAGAAGGCAGAACTAAAAGGGAAAATGAGTCTTTTAACAATGGAAACAATTAAATATTAGTTGAGAATATTTTTATACCCACGTGGAAAGCTATTGGGAAAACCAAAGTTTCCAGATTTCTCTTCTTCCTCATTCTTCTTCTCCACCGTGAAGCCAAGCTAATGGTGAGTTTTCTTGTTGATTAAATTCTTGATGAATTTAAGGTTGCTTATTGATCATTAGATGATAACTAAGCTTAAGGAAAACTTCGGTTGTATTAGAATCAAAGGATGATGAAGTTAGGGAATATTAAAGATTAGGAGTTATTGAATGAAATCTTGGATTAGCGTTCATAATAAGAATTGAAAGTTGGATTAGACTTGTCATCAATCTAATTAAGAAGTATGGGGTGCTAGAATTAAATTTAGAACATGTTGCAAAGTAAGTGTAATTCTTGAATTACATATAAAAGATACGATTTGGAGGTTAAAGAATTTATTATTAAGTAGAAATGAGTTTTAATAACATGTAGATGAACTAAGAATATATGAATGAAGGAAATAGGAAGTGTTGAGTTGGAAATGAAGAATTTTCGTAAATATGCTTTATGGGCTACGGGTATCGGTACCCATTCAATAGGTATCGATACCCTCTCAAACGAAAAAGAATCACAGAATGTCATGAGGGTACCGATACCCTCTTGAACAAAAAACTAACAGAATGCAGTAAGGGTATCGATACCTCAAAGGGTGTATCGATACCCCCTAAAGGAAAAATAGAATATTGATTCATTAAATTTGTTTAAGTTATTAGAAGTAAATTGCAAGGTTTAGGCATTTGATAATCATTTTGAAAATTATATTTATGTAGATTTAGAGCCTAAACAAGTTATGGAACAATTGCCCAGTAAGATCGATCGAGAGAAAGGCAAAAAAATATAGGTGAGTGCATATGCATAACATGATTATCATAGTGTATCCAGTTCTAGACTTGTGATAAGTCTAGATTCAATACGTTGATGCATGATTCGTCTCATATTATAAAACGTAATAGGAATTCGTACTATGTACATTGTGTAGTATATATTTTAAACAAATATGTATGCAAAGTTATATGAGCTATGTGATGGAGGAAAGGAATTGACATGTCTATGTGATATACTATGCAAGTTGAGAAAAATCCCATGTTATGTAGATGAGAACTATAGGTATAGTTGGCATGCTAAGAGTAGAGGGTCTACGCGGTCATTCGGGACATATATGTATTCTTTAGAACATGTGTGAGGTCTTTTGAGACACATATTTGGTCCTTAGCATATGTATATGATTCTTAAGGAATTTTCTACGTGGTCCTTTGGGACATCTTATATGGCACTACGGTGCAATTCTACGCGGCACTTTGGTGCAATTCTACGTGGCACTTCGGTGTATTTATATGAGCTGTGGTGGCAGCATAGTGCACAACCTCGCAGTACTCACATACCTTAGGTTCTCAGTATGGTATCATGGGCCAATAAACTTATTAATAAGAATTCATAAGTATTAATTTAATATGCTTCTGGGTAAGGAATATGGAGATATATATTGCATTGACTAAGTACATGATTTCTTTATATTTCATCTCATTATGGTATTTTCATTATATTTCCTTGTTATCATTATATTGCCTCACAATGTCGATGAGTTAGCGTGTGAGTGTTTTACACGTAGGATCCGAGAAAGTAGACGAGACAGATTAAGCAGCTGGATAGCACTACTTCTGCAACTATCAGATCAGAAGCAACTTAATCACTAGGTCATTTTGTTATGTAAATGAATGTTGGCATGTAATTAAACTTTTAAGTTTTGTATACTCTGAGCATTTTGATGAACTTTGTATAAACCTATGTATATTATTCTATTTTAGTTATATAAGTCCAAATGTTTTAATATTTTATTAAGAATATTATTTTAAAAAGTCAATGTGACACCTCGAACTCGTATCCGGGTTGGGTATGGTTTGGGGGTGTTACATGTATACCAACTCTTATGAGAAAATAAACTATTTGTCAAAGAAGAGAAGTGCTCATTTGCCCAAAAAATTTCATTTTTTAGGCCACATAATAGGAGATGGTATGATACGGATGGACTCGTAAATGCATATGCTAGGGCAATCAATTCTGTGCAAGTATACACAATCGAATCAAGTAATATAGGGTAAGTGAGTTATCGTCTCCTCAGGGATTGGTTGAAAGTTTTCAAGATTCACAATAACCAGAACTAGTTGTCACAAGCTAATTCCTTCTCATCTTGTCAAATTAGGAAAATATTATTAATAAAACAAGAAAATGCTATAAAGTATGATTGCAGAAAAGTTTGGTCGAGACAAAATAAATCTGTAAACTGTCGAAATAAAACAAAAAAAAGGCAAACGTTGATTCAAATATAATTCAAACAACCTCGCATATTTAGACTTATCACAGAGCACTTATGCTAATCTTTTGTGTTGACAAGCAATTATTCTAAGTCAGAATGAATTATTATGACATGCTTAAGCTGCCTGACAGGATTACTAAGTATTCTTAGACGGTTGCTATGGCACTACTACTCAGTGTTAACTACAACCCTTGGTTTGTCAGACTATTGTTGTAGCAACACATCTCAGCGTGAACTATAGTCGTTATCTATCCTACTCTAGTGTCTATCCCTTTTAGCCGAATCAAACCCGCTCCTTATCTCTAAGGTAGACAAGTTAGAACATCACCATCCCGGATCTATTTCATTGTTCACATAGATCTATCTTAATTCTCTCGAATCTAAGAATCAATATGTAGACAAAAGGAAATCTCTCGACGCTCTTACATTGCCAAGACATGTTTCACCAAGACCCCAGGCAATCTCTCAAAGCTCTTACAGTGTCAAGGTAAAATATTCAAACAATGAACAAAACAGTCATGAGCAAAATCATAATTCATCATTCATAAAGCAGAAAATAATTGTCTATGCAAAACAAAGATTAACACCAAGTAAGACAGTCATGGTGCTATAAAAAAGTCATCCAAGTATCATCGTTTAATACAACCCCAAATACATAAAGAAATTAAGAACAAATGAAGAATGAATCCCAAAACCGGGGGCTCTGTCGTGACAATTCTGATCAATACCGCGCCTGCCTTAGTGATCAGCCTCTCTCGAGACCTGACCACCGCTCTGCTACATTCTGGCTATGGAGTACACCAAGGAAGGTCGGTTGGTAAATGGTGGGAAAGCACTGTAGTTGCTCGCTCACACTTTCAGTAAAGCTCTATCTTTCTTACTTTTTTCTTTGGTGGCTCAGCTGGATATTTATAGAGGGGAATCTCCTAGGGTTTCGCATAAGTGGAGATTCCTTAAATACCCGTTACTATCTTATCAGACTAAAAAGGAAAGGCGGCTGGTGGATGTCAGAATTTTGAGGGCTTGCTTGCACGTGAAGGAATTCGTATAGTTAGCTTATGATATAGGCAATTTCGTCATACCCGCTTCAGACTTTCCAGATAAACCTTGTCTTGGTGAGATAAATATGCTCCTCATGTTCTTTAACTTCTCTACTCCATTTGCCCTTACGAATTACGTTGTCACGACTAAAATGTTCTTCCTAAGTAAATTTCTTATACATAGATAGTCCACACAAACCCTTTCTCCTCAGCAGCATCAATTAAACCAAATAAATCTTGCTGAAGCAAAACTTATCCACCACAAACAAATATAACCTAAATGCAACTAAATGCAACTAAAGTGATGTGTATACTTTGTTCAGACGAGCAATAACTTAAGTGAAAAGACTAGAAATTGAGTTTTTTTACGGAGTTATCACACCCGCAAACTTAAGCTATTGCTTGTCCTCAAGCAATGCACAATAGCTAGAAGAAAATTAAAATTGTCATGGCAAAGCAGTGTTAAGAAAATCATGTGGTTTGAGATTTCAGCCCTCAGCAAAAAAATAGTTGGCCTCAACATGTTTGACTGTCATATCAGTCAAGTCCCTTCCCTAGTCAGGATTCTTTGCTATTGTGTGTGCGTGATTGTAATTAGTCTATGCATTAAAGTAATTAGAAAACTTAAAGTAAGTGCTTCTGGTTTGTCAATGCATCAAATTATTTGTCAGTCTTAGTTTATACTCCTAGTTATGTATCAACCTTTTTTTGGGGGGGAGTCAGCTCATCACACCTACGTTCCCACACTCTAGGTGAAAGGGAGCATACCTTCCACCCCCAAGCTAGTCAGGTAGAGTCATCATGTGACTACTTTGATTCACTCATATGCCTCGGTAACTCTCAATTTCTTATGGAGTTTTTTTTTGTTTATGCCCTTACACAGAGGAGTGTCCCTTTTATTTATTTTTTATTTTTTTCAAGTTTTAAACACTAGGGAGTTCAACCTTAACCTTAAAATATTTTTGATTTCTCAGCAAGTAGAAAGTTCTTTCCTAAATATTTTTACTGATTACCTTAAGCAGGGACAACCTAAAATCGTGTTTGTAAATTTCAAAGAATCAAGCCTAGGGTTAGTTCTAATCTTTAGACAATCTCAAAAATAGTTCTGGCCTAGGCAATCAATTTATGCATTCATCATTGGGCATCCCTAATCCATTCCAAATAATAAACTTAACATACTCATGTCATGACAACCAAAATTTTTAACCAAATATCATAAATTACTTTTTTAACAAAATATGGTATAATACCTCCCCCAAACTTAGGGATGCATTACCCTCAATGCATAATAACTTAAACTACATGAATCTATATACAAATGCTAAAATAAATAAAAACTAAAATTCAATCTTATTGTGGTGGTGTGGCTTGACTTGACGCCGTTGTTCGACGTCGTTTAGGAGGAGGGGGACTTTCTGATCCCAAGTCTACTGCTGATATTGTCGAGGATGATGGATGAAGGACACGACCTTCCATTCTCTTGATCTGTCTCTTGCTGTTCGGGGCTCGTGTCGGTGTTGGTTGGTCTGTGGTAGGAGTGGGTTGTGCAGGAACTTTGAGCTCTTTGAGCTGTTTTAGGGACTGGTGTTGCTTGATGGATAGGGGACTGTTTGAGCTATTTCAGGGACTGGCGTTGCTTGACGGACGGGGGACTGCACTGGAGCTTGCTCGAGTTACGTCAGGGCTGGAGTGAAATCTTCATCGGTGAAAACGTTGGGTGGAATCTCTTGAGTCCTTTCGAAGGTTGAGAAGGATGAGGAGCTGAGGAATTCATCTGTGTCACCATGGCTTTCTTTTGGTATAGGCGAGACATGGGTGGCTAGTGGTGGGACTTCTATGGGTACTTCTGGGGGAACATTCGATGTCGAGGCTTGGAATGTACTCCCACCAGCAGTGTGTTTCAGAATGACGTTTGGGAAAGGCGGCAGGTTTTCAGTTGTGATCGGGAGCAACTCCTTGAAAATGTATTGAGTTGAGCGTCTCGTGCCTTGACGTACCCAAAGAAGATCTCCATATGATTCTCAAGGCACTTGATCTTCTCATGTGTTTCTCGCTTGTACGTGACCACTGCTACCATTCTTGTCACGACAACAGATTTTTCTCCTCTCTCCATACCTTCATGCGGGGTGTTGTCATCAAAACTCATCAATTCGGGTACTTTCTTACCATTCTTGGATTTAATGGAATCCTCAAAGGGCTACTCAGGGACCTTTCGTTTTCCTGCACAGAGCAGTTATCAAGTTAGGAAATAAGAGATTACCCCGGTTTCTTCTGGTGCACTCATGGATTTGCTTGAAGATGAGTTCGCCAACATCAATTTTTCTCTCGTATATTATCGAGTGTAAAAGAATAAGACTTTTCACGAGCACGGTTGTGTTATGAGATGTTGGCATAAGTTTTCCCTTGAGAAAATGATTCTATAACTTTATAATCAGTTTAAGGGCTTAGCGATCGACTCTCTTCCTTGTTGGCACATTCCCTTCGAGCTTAGCCCACCCGAAACAAAGATTTTTAAGTACTCCGTCGTAAGTTTCTTGGTCTGTCTTAGCCATAAATTTCTTATGTTGTTCCTCCATTTTCCCCAACTTGAAATATTTGTTGAGTGCTAAAGGGGAAAATCGAAGGAGCTTCCCTTGGACATACATCGTGTGGTTGGACGGGTCTTCAAGAAGGGTGTATAACTCTCTGACCATCGCTGGTGCTATGGCTTTGGGGTGGCGAGCAAACGTCCCCCATTTGTGCTTCCAAATCACGTCCATAACCTTCGGTCCGAATCGCTCTTCATTTTCTGGTGGAAAAACGAACCCGTCTTCCAAATACACTTCCCGTTTTTGGAGGTTTTTGAAGCATGCCTCGGCTTCAGCTATTTGGAAATGCTCAAAGCTTGGTGTTGGGGTTGGGTTTTTCTTCGATCTTGCCATGATATCTTTTTGGCGCAGTGGGTTTAGCAGAGGCGATTGGGGGAATTTTGTTTGAAAAAAAATCTTTCTGTAGAGAGAGAGTGAAGCACGATGAAGAAGATAGAGTTGTGGGTAGTTTTTTTCTGGAAGGTTAATGGGTTATTTCTTTGGGGTAATTCGGTCAAAATAAGCGGGGAAAAGATTTTGCATTGATTGCATGATCTTTGATTGGACGTAAAGTGGGGAAAAAGATATTTTCCCTCTTAATTATGCCGCCCAAATTTCCTTGCCCTAGGGTTTCTCTTCCTTTTATGTGTGAACTATCTCCCTATACTGCCACATGTACTTTGCATGCCTATAATAAATAAAGAAAAATAAAGCAAAATGGATAATGGGTGCATAAAATAACTTAATTTATTTATGTACATAATTCAAATTTTTGTTGCCTAGGCAACGAATTTTGTTCAAGTAAGTAAGGCGAACTCTTGGGCATCATGTGTCGTTAATGCCGGTTTGTCCCATATAACTGGGGCTTCTTTGTATTCCTTTATTCTCTGCCCGTTCACCTTGAAAATGGAACCATCGTCTCAGTTCTTGATTTCTATTGCTACATTGTTATGAACTTGATATGTGATGAATGGTCCTAACCATCGTGACTTTAGCTTGACTGGGAATAACTTGAGACGCGAATTGTAGAGCAGTACTTGTTGCCCAGAATAAAATTGTCTAGGCAATATTTTTTGTTATGCTATCGTTTTGTTTTCTCTTTGTATAAGCGGGTATTTTCGTATGCGTATACTTTAAATTCATCCATCTCGTTCAGTTCCAAAAGTCTTCTTTCTCCAGCAAACTGAGCATCCATGTTTAGTTTTTTGATGGCCCAATAGGCTTTATGTTCAAGTTCCACAGGCAAATGGCATTCTTTACCATAGACGAGTTTGAATAAAAACATTCCTAGCGGTGTCTTGAATACTGTGCAATAAGCCCATAGTGCTTCATCTAGCTTTGGCCACCAGTCCTTTCGACTTGGGTTGACAACTTTCTCAAGGATCCACTTGATTTCTCAGTTAGACACTTCAGCTTATCCATTAGTCTGCGGGTGATACGCCATAGCGATCCAGTATTGCACTCCATATCATTTTAATTCCTTGGCTATTAACTTGTTATCAAAATAAGGGCTTTTATTACTAATGATAGCTCGTGGTGTTCCAAGACGTGTAAATATGTTCTTGTGCAAAAATTTGAGCACCATTTTGGAATCATTTTTAGGTGTTACAATGGATTCAACCTACTTGGATACATAATCCACTGCCAAGAGGATGTACAAATCTCCAAAGGATGTGGGAAAGGGTCCCATGAAGTCTATTCCCCATACGTTAAAAAGTTCAACCTCCAGAATATTTTCCATGGCATCTCATGTCGTTTTGATATGTTTCTTGTGCATTGGCATCTATCAGATGACTTGTAGAATTCATGTGCATCTTTGAACAAGGTTGGCCAATAGAATCCGGATTGAAGTACTTTCGCCACTGTTCTCATTCCATCAAAGTGCCCTTTATATGGTAACGTGTGACATTGAAGTAGAATTTCTTCATTCTCTTCTTCTAGAACGCATCTTCAGATAATTTGGTCTCCACATTGCTTGAATAGAAATAGTTCATTCCAGTAATAATGTCGCACATCATGTCGAAACTTTTTCCAGCCTTGGCTAGATAAATCAGGTGGAACAATACCACTAACAAGAAAGTTAACTATGTCAGCATACCACGGTACAACTGTGACAAATAGTATTTTCTCATCAGGGAAATCCTCTTGAATTTATGTTATGTCATGACAATCAGATTTATTATCTAGTCTATACAAATGATTTGCTACTTGATTTTTTGTACCCTTTCTATCCTTGATCTCTAAATCAAACTCTTGTAGTACTAATATCCATCAAATTAGTCTAGGTTTTGCATATTTTTTATTGATCAAATATTTAATGGTAGAATGATCTGTATGCACAATTACCTTAGTGCCTATAAGATATGGCCTAAACTTATTGAATGCAAATACTACTGCTAAAATTTCTTTTTCAGTGGTGGTATAGTTTACTTGTGCATCACTAAGAGTATGGCTTGCATAGTAGATAACATGAAATATTTTACTTTTTTGTTGCCCTAGCACTGCTCCGACTGCATAATCACTAGCATCACACATGAGCTCAAAAGGTTCATTCCAGTCAGGTGCGACAACAATTGGTGCTGCTGAAAGTTTTTTCTTCAAATCTGTAAAGGCATTTAGACAATCATTAGTAAATTCAAATAGATGATTTTGTTGAAGTAAAAGACACAAGAGTTTAGATATTTGAGAAAATCTTTTATGAACCGCCTGTAGAAGTCTGTATATTCAGGGAAATTGGTACACCTCTCACGTTGGTGGGTGGGGGAAGGTTTGCGATTACTTCCACCTTGGCTTTATCAACTTCAATGCCTTGACATGAACTTTTGTGACCCAACACTATTCCCTTGGTTACCATAAAATGGCATTTCTCCCAATTTAGTACTAGGTTGCTTCTTCACATTGTTTCAGTACTTTTGATAAATTGCCTAGACATCGGTTGAAACCGTCACCTAAGACAGAGATAGCATCCATAAATATTTACATACATTCTTCTACCATATCTGAAAAGATGGCCATCAAGCATCTTTGAAAGGTAGTTGGAGCATTACACAGCCCAAACGGCATTCGTCTAAACGCATAGGTACCATATGGGCATGTGAAAGTAGTCTTCTCTTGATCCTCTGGTGCTATGTCTATTTGATTTTATCCTGAGTATCCATCGAGGAAGCAATAAAATGCTTTTCCCCCTAACCTATCGAGCATTTGGTCTATAAAGGGTAAGGGAAAATAGTCTTTCTTTGTGGCCTTGTTAAGCTTCGAGTAATCCATACATATGCGCCAGCTCGTGACTGTTCTAGTAGTGAGGAGCTCGTCATGTTCACTTTTAACCACGGTTACACCACCCTTCTTTGGTATACACTGCACCGGGCTGACCCATAAACTGTAGGATATAGGGTAAATCACTCATGCATCTAGCCATTTTATTATTTCCTTCATGACTACCTTCTTCATGATTAGGTTGAGCCTTCTTTGGGGTTCTACCAAAGTACTATGCATATCTTCTAGATTGATCTTGTGCATGCATATGGTTGGGCTAATTCGTTTCAAGTCTACCATTGTCTATCCGAGAGCCTTTTTTTGTTGTGACAAAACATTCAACAAACTATTCTTCTGTTCTGAGGTTAGGTTGGCAGAGATTATTACTGGTAAAGTTTCATTACTTCTTAGGTATGCATACTTCAAATTTGATGGCAAAGTTTTAAGTTCTAATTTGGGTGCATGTTGTAAAGATGATTATGGAGAATTAACTTCATCAAAATCTAAGGGTTCAAATTTGGTACCTGCTCTATTTTCAAGGAGACTTGATTGTTCCTTTGATTTTCCTTCGTGTTCTGCCTTGGTTTCATTTTCAGGGAACCCATTGTGTGATTTATTCAGACTACTATTGTCAGGGCCATGACTCTCAGAATCGTCTGTTGAAAATAATTCACCTGGGCCAGGATTTTCTTGTTCGTGCATCTCAGTTATAGGGTCGTGGAACAAAGCGTTGTATTCGTCTACCTTTAGAGATTCATCGTGCCCAAGAGTTACCTTTTCTTCCTCTTCTATTGAGTCCACTTTTCTAATGCATTGGCATTCTTCCTAGTCGTCCACATATTTCATGGAATTGAAGACATTGATTGTGACGCTTTGCTCTCATACTCGCATTGTGAACTCTCCCTTTTCGTAATCTATTAGAATTCTTCCAGTGGCTAAAAAGGGTCATCCCAGGATGATAGGTGTATTTTCATCAGGTTCGTTGTCCAAGATGAGGAAATCAACTGAAAATACGAATTTGTCCACTTTTACTATGACATCTTCTATTCTGCCCTCATGCCACATATAAGATCGATCGACCAGCTGTAAGATAACTGTGGTTGGACAAGCATGATATCCCTCTAGTTTTAGAAATATGTATTTTGGTATCAAGTTTACACTCAATCCCAAATCAACAAGAGCTCGTCCTACAAAGTTATTACCAATTGAACATGGTATTATAAAACTACTAGGGTCTTTTTGTTTTGGTGGGAGTTTGCTTATTGCAGAATAGATTTCTGTTGCCGTGGAAACACTTTCTACCTTCTTCTTCTTTGTAATAATGTCTTTAAGAAACTTGGCATAGGAAGGCATTTGCTTGATGGCTCAAGTAACGGTGCGTTGATATACAACTAGTCCTGAATATCAACAAATTTCTTGAACTAGATATTTATTATTATGTTTCTTCAATCGATGAGGGAACAGTGGTGGAGGTCTCGTATTTTCTGCCGATGGTGCTGAGGAATCTCTGGCCTTGGCCATGAATTTCTCGTTATATGGATGATGTTTTTCTGAGCCTTCATCCTTTTCTTTCTTTTCGGGCGATTCATCATGTTCCTCATTTTTCGCTCGATCCTCTGGTTGTGTTATGCCATGGCGAGAATAATTTAGTTATTCTCCCCCAAACTTGTCATTTTGGTTAACATGTGCTTCACTCCTTAATGTAAGCACACTACTCCTTTCCATGATGCTTAGTGAATTCAGTATCACTAGGGAGATTTTCTTGCGGGCGAGAATGTAATGCCATAGCAATTTAGCCCACTTGATTCTCCAATGCTCTTAGAGATGAACTATGGCTTTGTAAAAGTGTAGCTTGGCTTTGTAACAAATTTCCTTGGTTTTTTATTGTTGCTGAATGCTCATGCATCAAGGTGTTTGTTGAAGCCATGAAATCTTTTGTCAAGGCCATAAATTCCTTCAATGAAACTTCCAAGGAGTTAGTATTGGAATTAGTATTAGATGAAGAAGTTTTACCTTTAGTGTTTTGCCAGGGCAACTGATGATGCTGATTCTGGAAATGTTGATGGTTTGAGTTACTTTGTTATGGCCTATTGTAACTTGCTGCTTGATTGTTATTGTTCCCTTGACTACTCCATGAAAAATTCAGATGTTGTCTCCAACCAGGATTGTATGTGTTTGAATAGGGGTTATTATTGCTCCGGTTATAATTGCCCACAAAATTGGTGGATTCATGAATTTTCCAGACATTCACTCGTATGATGGTTGTCGTGACAAAATATGCATGAATTATTGGTCACCTTGAC
The DNA here is from genome assembly GCF_006381635.1 of Hibiscus syriacus. Taxonomy (NCBI): domain Eukaryota; kingdom Viridiplantae; phylum Streptophyta; class Magnoliopsida; order Malvales; family Malvaceae; genus Hibiscus; species Hibiscus syriacus. Next base: position 3,103,148 of record NW_024063088.1, read on the forward strand.
TTCTTTTACCTCATTAGGACGCTGCAAATTTTTCAACATATTAGTTATAACATAAAGCTGAGCTGCTAATGAATCCTTACCCTCTAATTCATATGCTCCAGATGTTTTTCTGTCGGTGCCAATCTTGTATTTGGGAATTAATAATCATTATTTGTTATCCTGTCAAGGATATCAAAGGCTTCCTCAGGTGATTTGTCAAGTAACGTATCATTTGCTGAGGCATCCAACATCATTCGAGTAGGTGCATTAACTCCATTGTAAAACATCACTACTTGAGTCCAGTTATGAAACCCATGGTTGACACATTTGCGAAGTAAACTTTTATACCTATCCCAACATTCATACATTGATTCATCATCTCCTTGGCGAAAACTTGCAATATCATTGCGAAGCTGTGTATTCATATTGGGTGGATTGTATCGAAGTAGGAAACTCTTGCATAAATCTGTCCATGACTCCATTGAGCCTGAATGAACTCCACTGAGCTAAGCTCTCGCTCTACGTGTAGGGAATAGGGGAAAAGTTTTAGTTTAAGCACATATTCATGCACTCATTGTTTTTAGAATGAATCACATACTTCAAGGAAGGCACAAATATGATGTTTAGCATCCTCATTAGGTAAACCACCAAATTGACCGATAGAATTTAACATATTAAACATCACTGGTTTAAGTTCAAAATGAGTTGCTTGTATTTCAGGTGCCACGATGTCTAGATTGAGGTCATCAAGAATTGGATTCAAATGGTCTCGTATTGCTCTTGGTTTTGCAACTTGAAGATTAATTGCTATATCGGGATCATCGTGATCTCCCATGTTGTTGCCTTGTAATTGTATTTGGTTTAGATATTCTCTGGTTCGTTGGTCACATCGCGTCTGTCTGAATGACTGTTTAACTTCAGGGTCAAATGGTTCCAATGGTTTACCAGTAGATCTCAAGGTCATGCAATAATAAAACCTATAAAAGAAAATAATAAAATACGTTAGACTAAGTATATATAAGGTGACATGAAAAACTTGTAATGGCAACAAATAAAAATTTCGTCAGTTGCCAATCCCTGTCAACGGCGCCAAAAACTTGATCGCTTGTAAATGTATATGTTAAGGTAAGCAATTCTGTGCAAGTATACATAATCGAATCAAGTAATATAGGGTAAGTGAGTTATCGTCTTCTCATGGATTGGTTGAAAGTTTTCAAGCTTCACCACAACCAGAACTAGTTATCACAAGCTAATTCCTACTTATCTTTTCAAATTAGGAAACTATTTTTAATAAAACAAGAAAATGCTAAAAAGTATGATTGCAGAAAAGTTTGGTCGAGACAAAATAAATCTGTAAACTATCGAAATAAAATAAAACAAAGGCAAACGTTGATTCAAATATAATTCAAACAACCTCGCATATTCAAACTTATCACAGAGCACTTATGCTAATCTTTTGTGTTGACAAGTAATTATTCTAAGTCAGAATGAATTTTTATGACATGCTTAAGCTGCCCGACAGGATTACTAAGTATTCTTAGACGGTTTCTATGGCACTACTACTCAGCGTTAACTACAACCCTTGGTTTGCCAGACTGTTGTTGTAGCAATACCTCTCAGTGTGAACTATAGTCGTTGTCTATCCTACTTTAGCGTCTATCCCTTTTAGTCGAATGAAACCCGTTCCTTATCTCTAAGGTAGACAAGTTAGAACATCACCATTTCGGATCTATTCCATTGCTCACGTATATCTATCTTAATTCTCTCAAATCTAAGAATCAATATATAGACAAAAGGTAATCTCTCGATGCTCTTACCATGCCAAGACATGTTTCACCAAGACCCCAAGCAATCTCTCGAAGCTCTTACAGTATCAAGGTAAAATATTCAAACAATGAACAAAACAGTCATGAGCAAAATCATAATTCATCATTCATAAAGCAGAAAATAATTGTCTATCCAAAACAAAGATTAACACCAAGTAAGACAGTCATGGTTCTATCAAAGAGTCATCTAAGTATCATCGTTTAATACAACCCTAAATACATAAAGAAATTAAGAACAAAAGAAGAACGACTCCCAAATCCAGGGGCTCAGTCATGACAATTTTGATCAGCACCACACCTGCCTTGGTGATCAGCCTCTCTCTAGACCTGACCACCACTATGCTATAGTCTGCCTTTGGAGGACACCAAGGAAGGTCAGTTGGTAAATGGTGGGGAAGCACATACACAGTCCACACAAACCCTTTCTCCTCAGCAGCATCACTTAAACCAAATAAATCTTGCTGAAGCAAAACTTATTCACCACAAGCAAATATAACCTAAATAAAACTAAATGCAACTAAATACAACTAAAGTGATGTGCATACTTTGTTTAAATGAGCAATAACTTAAGTTAAAAGACTAGAAATTGAGTCTTTTTACGGAGTTATCAATAGGGACAAGATCAGAGCCATTGAAGATTAGAAGCCGCCAACCAAGGTAACAAAATTGAGATTTTTCCTAGGGTTGGCCAATTACTACTGAATATTTGTCAAGGGTTATTCTAGGATCGCCAAACCCTTAACTGAATTGCTCAAAAAAGACAAGCCATATGTTTGGGACCAAAAATACCAAGAGGCCTTTGACAAGATCAGGCTTGACCTAGTGAGTGAGCTAGTGCTATGTCTACCAGACTATAAGAAACATTTTGAGATTTACACTGACGCATCCGATGTTGCAATCGATGGAGTCCTCATGCAAGAAAGACATCCAATTGCTTACGAAAGTCATAAACTCAATAAGATCGAGAAGTGGCACTCATTCCATGACAAAGAGATGACCTCTGTAGTATATTCCTTATGCACGTGGAGATACTATGTACTCATATCAAAGTTCATAGTGTTTATCGATAATGTAATGAATCATTACTTCCTGACCCAAAAGAATTTGTCCCCAAAACAAGCTCATTGGCAAGAATTCCTTGCCAAATTTGATTTCTCTATAGAATAAAAATCGGGGAAATAAACTGTGTCATTGATGCCTTAAGCCAAAGGTACAACATCGAAGTTGTTAGCCTACCAGAAAGGTAACTGTTATACCGCATAAGGGAGGGATTATCAGATGACCTATGAGCTAATTCAGTTATTGAATACACCAAGGAAGGCAAAACCAGAAGGTTCTCAAGAGAGAACTACTATACGCCCAAGGACACCGTCTCTATGTGCCCAAATTTGGGAAGCTATGCAAAAAAACTCATTATGGAATGCCACGATTCCAAATGGGCAGGATATCTAGGGGTCCATCAAGAAATGACCTTGTTAGATATACATTACTATTGGTCACACATGAAGGAAGATGGAGGCCTATGTAAAAACATGTCTTATGTGCCAATAAGACAAGATAGAGATGAAGAAACCAGTAGGATTATTGCAACCTTTTCATATTCTCAAGTGGCCATGGGAAAACATCTTAATGGACTTTATCGTTAGACTACAACACTCAGATGGACTATCAAGCATTATAGAGGTGTTTGATAGGTTCTCTAATCATGGAACATTTATTCCAGAATCCAAAGTATACGCAACCGAGAAAGTAGCCCCCTGTTCCTCAAGCACGTGGTAAAATATTTGGTGTCCCAAAGATAATCATCAGCGATCGAGACACCCGATTCACGGGTAGATTTTGAACTAAACTGTTAAAATTGATAGGAATAAGCCTAAGCTTTTCAACTACTATTCACCCCAATATCGATGGGCAAACCGAAATAGTAAATGACTTCCTTGAAATTTACCTTAGGCACCATGTAAGTGCTACTCAACGTGACTGGCCGAAATTATTGGACATGGCATAATTCTTCTACAACCTACAAAGAAGCGAGGAAACCAACCAAAGTTCATTCGAGATTGTAATCGAGCAACAACCACTTAGACCCAACACAGTTGGGATTGTGTACCTAGGAACCAATGTATAAACCTATTAATTCGCCAAGGAATGGAAAGACCACCATGAGTTACCCCGAGCATGTCTGCACAAAGTAAGAAAATGAACTAAGAAATGGGTGGATAAAAACCAGAGGGAGGTAAATTTCCAAGAGAGAGACATAGTCCTTGCCAAATTGAAAAACATCTTACGCAACCAAAACAGACACAAGGGCTTGTGCGAAGATACAAGGGACCATTCCAAATTGTGAAGCGAGTAGGCACCACGACCTACATATTAAAATTGCCACCAGTCATCAAGGCTCACCCTGTGTTACACGTGAACCTAGTTAAAACATTTCATCCAGACAAGGATGATCCCGGTCGAGGAATTTCACATCGAGCCTCAATTAGAGTGAAACTCTTTTACGAAAAGGAAGTTGAACCCATCTACGTCGAAAGAGCCATTCACTGAGTGAGCCATAAACCAAGGCATGAATACCTCACCCAAAGGAAGGGACTTCTCGAAAGCGAGGGAAGTTGGAAACCTATTAAAGCCTTATGGTAATTTTAAGAAAGGATCGACCATTTTCATTCAAGTCAAGCGACGAGGGCGTCACTAGAACTAGTGGTGATAATGTCATGGACCGCGACCATGAGGGTGAGACCAACGCACATTAAGGCGCACCAAGGGGGCGCGTAAAGCACGTATTAGGCTTCCCAAAGCCTGAACAGTCGTAACTTGGGCCCTCTCTACTAAGCCAAGTCCGAACCTTCCTTGAAAAAGGACAAAGACATGTGACATCTTCCTTGTTTAAGTAGGATTCTGCCTTTAAATCTTCAACTAGAGTAGGAATGTACTTGTAGTTAGACTAGAAGTAGGCTTAGCCATTGATTGTAAGAGGAATTTCATTATAAAATGAGGCCTCCCCACCCTCATTGGACATATTCATTTTTGTGAATAATATTCAACATTCTTACCAAATATCCTTGTGTGTTTTTGCTATTTTTTAACGAAAAATGACGAGTTTGGAACATAATGAATTAGGGGTGAGAGTTCAATCGAATCAAGTCGAGTAAAATTTTTTGAATTATTCGAGTTGACAAGTTATATTTTATAACTCGAAGTTGACTTGAAATTTTTTCGAGTCGAGTCAAGTTTTTGAATTTTTGTTTAAATTTAATTGTAAATATTTATAATATTATGTTATTATTTGATTCCTCTTTAAATAGTTTTTTATAACGCCTATATACAATACATATACATTTTTTCATATTTTTTCAAATGTGATATACAAATATCATACAGAGTCAAGGGACTCGACTTAAACTTGAAAATCAATCCACTAATTACTAAAAATTTCGAGTTATTTGAGTTTTATTTTACAACTTGATTTGAACTTAATTTTTTTAGTCGAGTCGAGAAAGTATGTTTTTCATATGATAATTCATGATTTAAACATGAAAAATATTGAAATCACATGATAAAGGAATAATGTTGAGAAATAACGATAAATAAATGATTATTTTTTAGAGAAAAATTGATAAAAGATTCAATTTTATTATAAATATAGAATGTTAAAACGTTGAAGAACCTTAAAGATGTTCTTTTTAAACCATGAAGATCAAGTTTAATATATCAAAAGCCTTCCTAAGACAAATTAAAGTTACATGAGTTATTTGACAATAAATTTAAAAGTCATCTTCGATTTATTTTCATCGATGTGAAAATATTGGAGACCGAAGTTGATAGTTACAAACTGACAATAATTTGTTTATGGAGTATATCCAATAAGCAATGTCAAAGGGTTTGGTGGAGATCAAAGTGATAATACAGGAACATGAAATGCGTTAGTGTTAAGTAGCAGCAAGCAGTAATCCCTATAAAAAATAATATAAACCATTGAAGACTGGCATTTGCTTGAATAATGGCCTATATTTCGTCTCAACTTTAAAGCCTCTTGGCAACAACGAAAAGGCAAATATACATCATCCATGTCATTGACCTAATCAACAAAAGAAAAAAGAAAAGTAAAATTTTAGATTGTTGGTCCATTTTGGGGAACATATTCTTTATCCTTAATGGTCTGTTTGAGGAAACAACTTTGATATAAGTAAAAAACAAAAAGCTTTGTCATCGTTCCATAGAAAGTGTCACGGGCTAGACTGCTGCTAGCAAGCTCGTGCGGGCTTAGACGTTTTCAAGGTCAAAAATTGACTAAGTAACCTAACTCTCACTAAGCAAGAAAGCTTAGAACGTTGCGGAAACAAAGGAAATGGGGGAAAATAAAGAGATGGGCACAAAAAGGAAAAAGAGAAAGTTTAGAGTGAATGCTAACTTGTATTCTTCAATCTGAAGTGTGTAAATGAGGTGGGGTGAGCCTCCTTTTATAGTTGGAGCCCTCTACAATCAACGGTTAAGATTAAATTACATGAATAGTCAGGATGAGAGCCCTACTTTATCTACAATCTAAAAACAAGGGATAATTTATGGGAATTGTCTCTAAGATAATTTTAAATAATTATCATGCCTTTTCTCTCTCCAAGGTGGATGGGCCAGCTCTCTTGGGTCTCCTGGAAGTCCCAAAACGTGGCAAAGATAGTCTCTGATAGCCTTGAACGAACTTGGCTCAGTTATGGGATGGCGGTCCGTGGCATTCTCCCCCACTAGTTCTAGCGATGCCTTTGTTGCACGGCTAGAGTGAAACTGGTCTATCTTATCTCAGAATTTCCATAGGGCTTTGGAAGGTTCCCAACTCCCCTCACTCTCTGGAAGTCCCTTCCAATGAACAAGGTATTCATGCCTTGGTCGTTGTCCCACTTGATGAATGACTCTCTCTGCGTGGATAGCTTCTACTTCTTTCTTATAAGAGACCTTTACCCCGACTGGCGCTTGATGTGACTTGCCTCGATCTAGATCCTCCTCATTCTGATGGTACGGCTTCAACAAACTCACATGGAACACAAGATGAGCTTGGATGGTTGAAGGCAACTCTAATATGTAGGCCATAGTGCCTACCTGCTTCAGAACTTTAAACGGACTCTCGTATCTTCACACAAGCCCTTTGTGATATGGGTTGCGCAAGATCCCACTTAATTTGGCAAGGACTAGGTCTCCAATCTCAAAATTTACGTCATGATGCTTTCGATTCACCCACTTATTGGTTCACTTCCCGGCCTTGTGCAAACAAGCTCGGGCTAGTTCATGTTGTTCTTGCCACTCCTTGGAAAATTGGTATGTTGCTGGATTCGGCCCCTTGTACCCGACCACAACTGCATTTGGTGTGAGTGACTATTGCCCGGTAACAATCTCAAATGGACTTTGATTTTTCGCTTCACTCCTCTGTAAATTGTAGGAAAACTGAGTTATATCCAACAATTTCGGCCAATCACGTTGTGTGGATTCACATAGTGTCTCAAGTAGATCTCTACGAGTGCATTCACTTTCTCGGTCTGCCCATCTATCTGTGGATGAACACTCATCGAGAAGTTCAAGCTTGAAGTTATTAACTTGAATAACTCCTTCTAGAACCTCCCAGTAAACCTTGTGTCCCGATCACTGATAATCATCTTTGGAACACCCCAGTACTTCACCACATACATGAGAAATAGACGAGATGCCTCCTCGTCTAGGCATACTTTGGATACTGGAATAAAGGTTCAATACTTGGAAAATATATCAACCACGACCATGATGCTAGAAAATCCGTCAGAAATAGGCAAACCGACAATGAAATCCATTGAAAGACTTTCTCATGGTCTTTCAGGGATTGGCAAAGGTTGCAAAAACCCAGCCGGTCTCCTCTGCTTTATCTTGTCTTTCTGGCACAAAAGAAAAGTCTTCACATAGGCCTCAACATCATTGCATATGTGCGGCCAATAATAGTGTTCCACTATCAAGGCCAAAGTTCGGTGGATCCCCATATATCCTTCCCACTTGTAATCATGACATTCCTTCTTGAGCTCCTTTCGTAATCCTTCAAAATGTGGCACATAGAGGCAGTGTCCTTGATCATTTAACATGCCTCCATCGAGCCAAAAATTTTTAGTCTTGCCCTCATTGGCAAGCTCAATCAATGAAGTGGCCATCAGATCATATGACAACCCCTCCTTGAATCGCTCCCGCATTTGTCCCATCGGTAAACTCATAAGCTCCATGTTATACATTCGGCTTAAGGCATCAGCCACAAAATTCACTTTCCCTTGTTTGTGCTCCAAGGAAAAATCAAACTCGACAAGAAATTATTGTTAACGAGCCTGCTTCGGTGACAACTTTTTCTGGGTTAAGAAGTAACTGTTGGAAACATTGTCGGTAAACACAACGAACTTGGACCCAATAAAATAATGCCTCCATGTGCGCAAATAGTGCATAACTGCAGTCATCTCTTTCTCATGGACCGTGTATCTCCTCTTTCCCTCATTGAGCTTTCAGCTTTCATAAGCAACAAGATATCCTTCCTACATCAGGACCCCACCAATGGCAATGTCGGATGCATCGGTGAATACTTCAAATGGCTTGATGTGATCTGGCAACACCAAAGCTGGCTCACTTATCATAACAAGCTTGATTTCGTCAAAGGCACTTTGACACTTCGGGCCTTAATCCCACTCCTTATCTTTCTTCAATAACTTAGTCAATGGGGCGGTGATTTTTGAGTAACCCTTGACAAACCTCTAGTAATAGTTGGCCAACCCCAGGAATGACCTCAACTCATTCACCTTGGTTGGTAACTCTCATTTTTCAATATCTCGAATTTGTCTTTATCCATCTAGATCTTGCCACCTCCAACAATGTGGCCATGGAAAAGGACATCTCTTTTGGAAAATGAGCACTTCTCTTCTTTAACAAATAGTTCATTCTCTCACAATACTAGGAACACTTGCTTCAAGTGTTCAACATTCTCTTTCAATGTCTTGCTATAGATAACGATGTCGTCGAGGTAGAGTATAACGAATCGATCTAGAAAGGGTTGCAATACCTTGTTTATCAGGGTGCAGAAAGTGGCTAGAGCATTCGTGAGGCCAAAGGGCGTCACAAGGTATTAATAAGAATTGTACCTAGTCACATAGGCTGTCTTTGGTTCATTTCCCTCAGCTATCCTGACTTGGTAATAGCTCGACCGTAAATCCAGCTTGGTGAACCACCTTGCACCACCAAGCTGATCGAACAAGTCCGCAATGAGAGGAATTTGGTACTTATTCTTCACCGTGAGCTTATTCAAATCCTGGTAATCGATTCACATCCGCAAAGAACCATAATGCTTCTTTTGAAACAACACTAGTGCACCATAGGGAGACTAGGATGGCCGGATGTATCCAGCATCAAGGAGATCCTTCAACTGTCTGCGCATCTCCTCTAATTCGGGCGGAGCCATTCGGTAAGTGACTCGAGCGGGTGGCTCCACATTCAGTACAAACTCAATCTTGTGATCTACCTCCCTCTTTGTAGGCAACTCGGTAAGCATCACATCTTTGAATTCTGCCAAAAAGTGACTCACTACGTCGATAACTTCCTTTGTCGTCGCTGGCTCATCATACACCAAAACAGCTAAGAAGGTCGACTCCTCCTTACGCACTGCCTTCGTTAATTGAATTACGAATAAAACTTTGGCCCCTAATTTGAACCCTCAGTTCACTAAAATAATGCACTATTTCTTTGGATCCAGGATGCATAAACAATCAAAAAAATGAATAGGAAGGCATTGATTCGGTTCAAGAAACTCAACCCAAGCAAAAATTCGAAGTCATCAAGATGAATCACCTTGTTGGCTTCCCTGCCGGACCAACCTCTAACGGGTATCTCAATTCCTTTCATGACCCTCGCAATCAGAACTTCTTTGGCATTCACAGTTTTGATAGAACCAATTGTCTTCTCCACATGAAGGCCAAGTTTCTTGGCAACTTGTTCGGACATGAACAACTTTGAGGCACCGGTGTTCACTAGTGCACTCAATTTCTAGCCAGCAACATTGATGTCAATGAACATCAACCCATTCTTCTTTCGACCATTCTTGACCTCTATAGTGCTAAGGATGGAGCCAAGCTTAAGAGTCTCAATCTCCTCCCCATCTTTCTCCTTGATGGTTGAGAGTTTATTCTTCTATAGATAGTCCCTCGCCAAATGCCCTTGGCCCTTGCACTTGTAATATAGGATAATATGCTTGTTTTTCTTATCCAAATATTTAACATTCGATGGCTTGACAGTGCCACTCGAATCTTTATCGGATTTGGACGACTCGTCCCTATCACCACTGTTGCCTCGAAACTTTGGCTTTGGTTTGGAGTCCACATTCTTGACGCCAAGCTCTATGATTTACTCGGCCATCGTCAAGGCAATCAAGAGCTCATTGACCCTTTGTTGCCTTAACTTGTTCTTCGCCCATAGTTTCAAGCCATCCATGAATGTGAAGAATCTGTCCTCTTCATTCAAACTCGGGACTTGGAGATTTAGTTAGATAAACTTTTGAACATGCTCCCTCAATGACCCTTCATACTTGAAACGCCTCAACTTGGATCGCGCCTCCTTTTCAGCATACTCCGGGTATAACTGTTCCTTGAACTCAGCTTGGAACTCTGCCCAGGTCTTGATGGCAGCGTTCCTACGCTTCACATCATTGCATCTACGTCGCCACTGCATGAGGGCAACCTCCGACAATTAAACGCTAGCGATGCTTACTTTCTTGGCATCCTCCGTGATGCCCATATCTACAAAGTATTGGTCTAACCCCCAAAGGAAATTCTCGACATCCTAGGCGTACCTTGTCCCTTTAAACTTCTCTGGCTTAGGGATGTCACCCAAGGCTTTGGGTGCAATAGTGGCTATGCTATTCCCGAACTCAGCTTTGCACACCAGCAACTCGGTCTTGAGCAACTCGACCTCCATTTTCAGCCCTGCAACCTCATATTCAGAACCCTTGCTCTTGAGTTCCTTGACTTCCTTCCTTAAAGCCACCACCATGGCTTCCAAGGAATTTCCTCGATCAGTGTCTTCACATCTAACCAATTAAGTGTCTCATGAACCTCCTCCTTGATATTCTCCAAGGACTCCAGCTTGTCGAGATCCAATGATCCCAACCTTTCAAGGTCTACGGACTCCAGCATGTACATCACTCCCTTGGCTTCCGTAATGGAACCCTCGAGCCTAGTAACCTTCTCCTGGATGGACGTGAGAACATCTTTCGATGGTGCTCTCTTCTTCCCAGTATTGCGGGTTTCATTCCCATCAGAACCTGTTGCCTCGCCATGTTGTGGTGTCATCTCGAACTAACGAAAATCAACAAAAACAAGCTCTTATACCACTTTTCACAGGGCTAGACTACTGCTAGTAAACTCGTACGAACTTAGATGTTTTCAAGGTCGAAAATTGACTAAGTAACCTAACCCTCACTAAGAAATAAGCTTAGAACATTCTGGAAACAAAGGAAATGGGGGAAAATAAAGAGATGGGCACACAAAGGAAAAAGAGAGAGTTTAGAGTGAATGCTAACTTGTACTCCTCAATTTTAAGTGTGTAAATGAGGTAGGGGTGAGCCTCATTTTATAGTTGGAGTCCCCTACAATAACGGTTAAGATTAAATTACATCAATTATGAAGATGAGAGCCCTACTTTATCTACAAGCTAAAAACAAGGGATACTTTGTGGGAATTCTCTCTCTGAGATAATTTCAAATCATTATCATGCCTTTTCTCTCTCCAAGGTGATTGGGCCAGCTCTCCTGGGTCTTCTGGAAGGCCCAAAATGTGGCAAAGATAGTCTCTGTTAGCCTTGAACGAATTGGGCTCGGTCATGGGCTCGCGGTCCGTGACACAAGCTACCAATCCCATGCATGGAACTCTGTTCGGGTTTCAGTTAGATACAATCAGTAAAATGAATAATTAATTTGAGTTAAGTACTAGGTAGTATTTGTTTAAAGATAACTCTCAACTATTTGGCATTGAACGCTCACACACCTGACATTCTTATACTCAAACGTGGTACATTAAGAAATAGCAACAATTCATTTACCACCGAGATCACTTGGTTCGTGTAGTCCTAATCAATGTCTAAACTTACAATACGGAGGCCATAAACATCCTTGTTGAAAGAAAATTGTAAAGCAATAGGAGGCGAATCAAAGAAGACAGTAGAGGGATGAGTTGGTTGGGTCGATTTAGAATTTTTTTTGGGCTTAGGTTTGAACTCGACTAGGGTTTTATGTTTTGGGATGCCTGAATTTGGTTTTGATGGGCCCAATGAACTATAACATGGCACTGGATCTGTATATGTAGATTATTAAAATAAGAATATCATTCACTATTAATAATTTAATAATATTACTTTTATGTCATTGACCTTCATTGTTTGTATTTATTAATATTTTTATTAAAACAATTGATTTATCTCCAATATCAACATTCAAAATCAAATTCAACCTTCATTGTTTGTATTTAGATATTATATAAGAATTTTATTTTATGAATTTTTTAAATTTTATTTAAAATTTATATTTTACTTCACTAATTAAAATATCGCGACAACTTATTATTATTATTTTTAAATAATGACAATCGGAATAATATCGCATATATGGTGCGAGTATGGAAGACGAATGTTTCATACATTTTTCATAGAAAATATGGTATATATTTATTTGACTAATATTTATAAATATATATTATGAAGTGGGTCACAGAACAAGTATAACGAAGATAAGGTGGGTCTCAAGCTTCACGTGAGTGATAAGAAAAGAATAATTTTAATCTTATGAATCACGAAACGTGAATGATTTTAAGTTTTATATCGGTGACGGATCACGGGACGAGATGAAAATCTTTGACAAAAATAAATGCGGGCGTAGAATCCCTCTACCCGTCCCGCCCAATTGACATCCCTATTTACCTTCTTCATATTATTGTTTCCATCTACTTGTTGAATTACAAGATAATACAAGAATTGGTATGATAGATGACCTAATCGAGTCCTAAAACCTAATACAGAATCCATCAGGTAGTCTGACAAGAGAGAAAAATAAATACTATGCTATAATGATCCAGCTTGTATCTGTTCGTATAATGCCCACAACAGGATGCCAATCAAGGTGTCTCGAACCAAGCTTTTGAAAAGATCCTGAACCCAGCCATTAGACTCGCCTTCAGATGGAGTCTTCCCTGCGAGGTCTCTGAACCGCAGGTTCCCTTGGTCCGACACTAACGCATATATAACACCGTTCATGTGCCTCTTTCCGATCACCCCCACCACCGTCTTACACTTGTTTACAGCTTTGCTCCGTTTTAGAGACCATGCAAGATACTGAAATGCCAACACCAATCATATTCGTATGCATTTCCCAGATTGCAAATTTAGGCGCTATATGTTACTCGAATTCGAAGACCGGTGTCATGTACAACTATGTGTGTTATCCGTTTTTCTCTTTCGATCACTTATCGAAGGCATTCAATCTGTAGAAATTAAGAATACTTACCGTGTCTCGCTCATGTACAAGAGGCTGAAGAAGTGATGGATATGAGAAGCTTAACCGCTAATAAAGCTGAAAGGAATCGTTTTCGTTGTTTCGTTCCTGCAATGCAATTGGTAGATAAGCCACTTAAGATTTTATAGACTAGCAGAGAGAGTTCACATATGCATCTTTGACCCTAAATGACTTATGCCTCATGATACATAACTACTTGAACTTGTCTATAACTGCAGATTTGGCTGCCCTTCACTACCCTGTCCATTACTATCTGCTACAATTTCAATCATCATTCCCAACTATGACTCTTACAGTTCATAAGTTGATTTTACAAATATAATTGGTAGATATGAGTGTAATGAAATTCGGTAATGAAATGATAAGCGAAGTCCATACGAAAATATAAATCGATAAAGGTAAAACCTTGAGATCATTCCTGGATATATCAGATAATGGAGCTGTTATCCCTCGAATGACTGAGAGCACTAGACTAACTTTCTCAACCCATTTTAGAGACTTCCAGGCCCTTTCAAGCTGCAAGAACGTGACAGAAGTACATAGTTTTTTTATTTTATGCATCAAAAAATAAATGGATTTCTGGATCATACCAGGGAAGTAAAATGTGCATACCATTATCTCAATTGGACGATCCCCTAAGACTATCTGAGCACCAACTTCTTCAGATGCTTTTCGAGCAGCTCTGAACTGTCGAATCAGTGAAAATTATAAATTTTCTTTTGGAGAAAAGAAGAAAACCAGATGAATAATCTATGTGAACTCGAACAACCTCGTCTCCAAAAGGACGATTGAGATCAGATGATAATTTTGACGAGAACAGTGCCAAAAGTAGACGCAATGCTAGAGCAGTTTGACCCCCTGTAATTTACAAGAGCAAACCGAAGGAAAATCAGTAAGCCATTTGTCTAGCACACCCAGAGATGAGAGCAGAGAAGACATTAAAGCTTGCTTACCCAAGTTTATGCTATGACCGACAGCACCAAAAAACCCAGTCCCACTCAAAGAAAACATATTTGATCGTAATTGCTGTTCCCCTTTGTCAACGTCACTGGATATGTACATGATCCCAGCTCTGAAAATGAACTCTGCAATAATTAACATTAAGATATGGAGTGAAGATTTGCTGATATAATCCTATTTCTTCTTTTTTTTACTGTAATCCATCAGGGTGTGGCTGACTCATTCCTGGTTAAAATCCATTTAGTTTGTAGAAGTAGAATTTTCAATTTGAAGAAAACCCTCCAAATGTTTCACAAATGTTATTGGAAAGATTCACATAGGTTTATCCAACTTATCTATCGTTATACTTCAGAAGATGGTATCTGGAAATCCCCGTCAAATCGGACTCGTTGAAACTGTAAGCTCTCCATAAGGTGTTCAAACAGATCTCTCCATCCACAGAGCCTCCTCCGACTAACCTATGTTCTGAAATACAGTTCTAGTGGACTATAGTGTATAGATAAGACCTCTGAGAAATCCACCTAAAATCTACAAACTAAAAATCACTATAAATTTCCTAATTAAGACCGGAAAAGGGACGAAGCTCCTATATTCTACCATGTCTTCATCTTCTTCCCCATAATCACTTTTCTCATATAGAGAAAGAGCGGCCAACTTCTGTTCCCTCTTCAACTAAACCAGAATACTATCAAAGGTTTACGAGACAAATTTGTTCCATCAACACCTATTTAGAGGCAGAGATTTAAATAAGGGTTGTACACTATCGGAATTGCAGTCATTATACAGCGGTAAAGGCGCCGTCTAAAATCGGTCTTCTAGGATTGTTATACTCGTAATGACTATAATAACACCCACAATTGTCGCAATAGTAATAAATGCAACGCCAACTAAAACGCAGCCGGCAATCGTAATTTAAATCTCTTTCTATAGGTATATTTAATTAATCATGCATGTTCAATGACTCTTGTTAGTTTCAACCTTCCACATTCGTAGGAAATGGGATTGAAAACCCAAAATTCAAACAAAAAACGTAAAAAAATAAGTAAAGAGAAATTCCAAAACTCGCCTGCTTCTGCAGAGTTCGACCACCACATTGTCAGGCCTTACAGCCCTCACAACACGGTCGACGTCAGTAGCTGATTGCGGCGAAATATGAGTCGTACCCACCAGCCATATCGCCTCTGGTTCCACAAAGTCGGTCCTCCAGGCAGGAATAGGACCGAACTGTCGCTTCTCAACCAACACCAATGCCCCATTCTCCACCAAGTCCGCCAACTGAGGATGAGTTTGGCCGATTCTGGCAGTTGATTTTGCTAAAATATCGGCTCTGAAATCGAAGTCTGGTGGTGGGGGTTTGATGGAGACCTTGAAGGGTTTAACATGATTTGTGGAGAGGAGGAATTTTGGATTTGCAGAGAATATTGTTGTAGACACACTTTTTGCGACTGAAATGAACATATATTTATATATATATTTATACAATATATATATATATATATATATTGTATAAATATTATTATAAACATGTTTTACTTCTTGTATTAGGCCCAACAACGCCTAATGGTCCAGACTCATAATAGGTTAGAGTTTTCAGAAACCCTAACTCCACTCTTATCCTAGCCGCCAACCATGGGAACCGTTGGATCAAGGTGTGATCCAACGGTCCACAACACTCAAAAGTTTCCAGAAACCCTAGCTTTCCATTCGGTTCTCATCTGCGTCGCGTCACCCAGACTCCAGGGGTATCACGCCGCTACCAGCTTTCCTTTCACACATTCCACGCCGAGTTTCAAGGCACTCCATCCCTCGTACAACAATCGCAACAACGTGGATGTTTGGGACACCGGAAAAATAGCAAATAAGGCATCAGTTTAGTTCGAGTAGGACTCAGAAATCAAGCTAAAAATAGTTTATTTTTTAGTATAAATACATGTAATCAGTTCATTTGTACACTAGTAGTTGATACGAAATAAAAGCAGAAACTTTCGAGCAAAATCACGAGCACTATCAAGGCAAAGCAGAAACGTTTTTGAGATTTTGAAAGCAACAGAAGGTAGAGTTTGTACCTTTTTTTTCGTTTTGAGGCTTGCATGCATTCGTTTTGTTGTTCTTGACTCGGAAAACCACCAGGAACAAACATTTTGGTCGATGAACGAAGTGAGGCCTTTTATTTTTTCGAAACCTATTTCCTAGATCCGTATTTTTTGAGCCGATTTTTTGAGAAACCACTTGGATTTCTGGATTGAGGGAAGAGAGTGGTATTTAAAAAGGACGGGTTTTGTGGTGGACCACAGCCGATGAGCGGCGGCGAGGCGGTGGCCACCATTTTCAGGCGGCGACGCACGACTCTTGTTCTTGAATCTCAAGAACACTTGAGAGAATTTTTGAGCCAAGGGGGGAGTGTTTTCGTGGGAGGAGGAAGGAAATGAGAAATTAGAAAAAAAAATTTTGGTTTTATAGTAAACCCATCAGACGCTTGACCCGACCCGTGACCTCGTCTTAAAACCCAATTCAATTCTAATTGGCCCCAATTTTTATCTTTTCTTTCGTAACGGTCCCTTATGTATTATTTTCATATTTTTATTTATTTCTTTTTGATAATTCGTATTATTAAATATATATATATATATATATATATATATATATATATTCTAATGTTTTTTATTTAATGTTTTTTAAAGTTATTATATATATATATATTTATAACTATTATATTTATTATTATTTTACTATTAACGTATATAAATATATTTTTCTCTTTTGTCACTATTATTATCATTATATGTATATTCTTTATTGTATTTTATTTTATTTTATTTATTTTTACTTTTTTTAAACATATGTATATATATATTTTTCTCTCTCTCCATCTTTATTTATTTATTAATGTGGATCTTTTAAAGTTTATTTATATGTACTTATATCTATTTTTTTCGTATATATAATGTATTCATTATCTTTCTTTTAATGTACCATAACTTATTATCATACATATTGTTTTCATATTTTATTTTTCTTTTGTTTTGTTTTTTTTCGCTTTTTTATGTATTTGTTTTTGTTTTTGTTTTATGTTTTCATATTTTTCTATCTTTTTTTACTTTGTTACGTTTTTACTCATGTTACCCTTTTATTTAGTTTTGCTTTAATCTTATGTCTACTTATCTCATTATTTCTCGTTTATGTTTGTTCTCATATTTACACGTTTTTAACTTAATTTAATTTTGTACTACACTATGAATCTAACATCACTATCTTTTTAAAGGCACATTTTCAAATCAATCTAAGGTAAGCCGTTGGGATCATTATTTTATCTTTTAATTTAAAGTTATGTTTTTCTTAACTAAAGACAACTGGAAATTATGTAGTACCGAAAGGGCAGTTCAAGGGTGCTAACCCTTCATTGACTGTAACTGACTCCCGAATCTGACATATCACTGGTAAGACGCAGATCAGGTAAGAAATAAGGTATCCGATCAGCCCATTTATAATAAAATAAATGGTCGATGGTGACTCCAATTCGTTTAATCCAAGTCGAAGCCCAATTCTGGGGCCCAACCGAAAGACGGTTACGACAGCTTGGTGACTCCACTGGGGACAGGTAAGTTAGTCAGGCTAAGGTAGTTTCCAGTTGTCTTTTTAACGAAAAGGGTAAGTTTAAATTTTAAGGTAACATTTCGATCCTTATTGCTTACTTTTGATTATATTTTCGAGTAAATAGTTGTACTAACCGTTTTCTAATGATTTCGGTGACATTGCACTTTTGCTTCTTATCAAGACCGATGAGCCCTTAATCAGAGCCTTGGTTCAATTCTGGAACCCGGGATACAATTGCTTTACTTTTAATCAAAGAGGACATGGTGCCCACCATTGAAGAATACACTACACTGTTACACTATGAAAGTATCAGACTAGAGAGGGCCTACCTTAAACACATTAAAAGCCAGCCTTTCAAGAATGCACTAGCCAAAGTTGTCGGGGTTGACGAAAAATGGGTAACTGACCGGGCTCGATATAAAGGCAATGGGGAAGGAATTGCTTGGCTTCATATCAAGCAATTGATGAAGAACCATCCCGATGAGTGGAAGGCAATAGACCTGTTTGCACTGGGTCTGTATGGTCTGATTATATTCCCGAAGACTTTGGGTTACATTGATGCTGTTGTGGTAGAGCTGTTCGAACAACTTCCAAGACGAGTCAACCCAGCACTGACCATCTTAGCCGAGACCTTTCGGTCTCTTAATCATTGTCGAAGATCTGGTGGAGGAAGGTTCATTGGGTATATTCAGCTCCTTCAAGTCTGGATTCACAGCCACTTCTGGGAAGACTAACGGGGTCGCCTACCGCCGATTTAGCACCATATATTCACCTTTGGGAGAGTTCATCACAATGAAATGGTATTAAGGTGCTTCAAAGGAAAAGTGGATGAAAGTTTTTACACATCTTCATGATCGGGATATTACCTGGAGAGCCCTCTGGTTGTTCCTTGGTGATATTCTTTTCCGTTGTGGGGATTCTGATACCATAACTTTACTTGGACTTTGGGGTGCAGTGGGGTATGCTCTGTTGTTGGCACTGAGACAATATGGGGAACGTCAGTTTGTCCCCGTAACATACGGACTAATTAAATCAGAGTTTGTGTATAGCGGTGACAGTTATAAGAAGATGATCAAGGAAGCAGCCGATTCATGGAAGTAAGTATTTCAGATGGATGTTGTAGCTGCCAGAGACATGCTTACTCCGGACTATGTGGAGTGGCGAAGATTAAGAAAGAATGATAACATCCCGGTGCCAGACTGCGAAGACACCCGAACTATGGAGGAACATCTGAGGTTTGTCCCTTCTGGACTTGAGATAGCCAGGGCAGAGTATGAAGCTGTGAATAACGAGCTTAAGAAGAGGATTAAGGAACTTGAAGCTGAACGTTATCAATGGAAGCTAAATGCCAACTCTCAGAAAGGTAAAGCAGACAAACTGGAAAGGGAACAGAAAAGAGTCTATTTTGAGCTCGAAGACTTAAGAAAAGGCTATCAAGATAAGGTCAAGGGTAACTCCAAGTTAAAAGTAACCTCTGAATACTGAAAAGATGAAGCTCACAGTCTGAAAAGGAAATTTGAGGGGCCCGATGAAAGAACTTGGAAGGAACAACTGAAGACTGCTCAAAGGCGCTTGGCAGACAGTCAACATCAGAACCAACGCTTGAGAATCCGGGTGGCGAACTTAGAGAAACAACATGAAAAGGATGGCAAGACAATAGCTGAGTTAGATACTGTTGTAGATGGGTTCAAAAGGCAAGCGAACGAGCTTCAGATAGTGCCCTTTGATGGAGGTTTACAGTGGCGTTTCCGTTGGGAGCAAGCACAACGAAGGGTAAGGGCCAGAGATGCAACCATCCGAGATTTCCTGGAACAAGTACAGAAGGCGGCTTGTCATCTTCACGGCATGGCAAGGGAAGCAGGAGTGGTTCGACAAGGCATTCAACCAGTGACAGATGAAGGCAGAAGACTTGTCAACCTACTAGAAGCTGTTAGGGGTCTAGAGGATTTAGTCCGAATGTACCTTTAATTTATTTTTATGTCTCTTAAAAGATAAAACATTTTTATCTGAATAAGGATTGTTTATAATAATATACACTTTTCTGGATCAATGCCTCCAAACTGCATACATCATGCATTGTATTTCTTACATTTTATATTTCATGTTTGTTTTTATTTTATATTTTCCATGTTTTTACATTCGTATTAACTAACAGAACATGTCTCAGACACCAAGCGTACCACCGCAAGCATTAGATATGCATCACCCTCACAACACTCGTGCAAAAAAGAAACAAATGGATGCCAGAATCGAGAAGATTGAGGAGAACATGGCAAGACTGCATAAAGAATTGGAGGACAAAATGGCTCAGAACAATCAACGTACCATGGAGTCCATTAAGAAAAGCACGGAGTCCTTAGTCGACCAGATCGTGGATAAGTTATTCGGTTTACAACAACATACAAGTGCATCCGGAGAGGTGCATCTGAGGGGATAACCATACCACTAACCCCACAAGTGGTTGTCTCATCTGGACCTTACCCGGACTACAAGGTGACTCATCCGCTCCAAAGGGAAAGCTACATCAGTGGCAAATTATAGACTTCTGCGGCGAAACTTGACAGTCATCCGGATGACTGCCCTATCCGGATTTTGACGAAGAGGATAAGGCAAGGAAGATGGAAGAAAAGAACAGGATGTTAGAAGACCAAATGAAGATGGTCCAAGGAGACCATGATTATTATGGTGTGGATACAATGGAACTAAGTTTGGTTCCCGATTTGGTGCTTCCACCAAAATTTAAGGTTCTTGAGTTTGAGAAGTTCGACGGGAACAGCTGCCCTTCAGCCCATATCACTATGTTCTGTAGGAAGATGACAGGGTACGGGGGAAATGACCAACTCTTAATCCACTGCTTTCAGGAGAGCCTGTCCGGTTCAGCTATCCGGTGGTACAACCAGCTCAGCCGAACTCATATCAAGACGTGGAAAGACTTAGCCAAGTCTTTCTTAGATCAGTACAAATATATCAATGATATGAGACCAGACCGAGTTATGCTGCAGAGCTTAGAAAAGAAGCATAACGAAAGTTTCCGACAGTACACACAAAGGTGGAGGGATTTATCTGTGCAAGTTCATCCACCCTTGGATGAAAAGGAAACTAGAAAGTTATTTGTACAGACCCTGAAAGCACCTTACTTCGGGCATTTTGTAGCAATCACATCGGGAAGTTTCTCAGATTTAGTCATAGCTTGTGAGATGGTTGAACTGGCCATAAAACAAGGAAATATTGAGGGAGGTGACTCTAGTAGAAAGCCTCCCGTGAAGAACAAGGACCGCGAGATCAACAATGTCAACACCTACAATGCTAGCAAAGGTGTTACGATCTCAAATTCAAAAACAACTGTAGCTGTACCGTCTGGTACTTCTAACCAATCCCAGAGAGAACCAAGGAGTGATAGGGAAATCGAGCAGTTCGATCCCATTCCCATGACCTATAAAGAGTTATATCAACAACTCTTCGACACTTACGCAGTATCACCCTACCCAATGGATCCGATAAAGCCCCCATATCCAAAGTGGTATGACAAAAACGCTCAATGTGAATATCATGAAGGCGTGCAGGCATTCAATCGAAAACTGTCTCGCATTCAAGAGGCTTGTACAATGAATGCGAAACAAGAATTGGATCCATTTCAACTCCGGAGCACCGAACGTCGCCCAGAATCCCTTGGCTAATCATCCAGAGATCGAGATCAATGCAATCACCACAGAGAATGGCAAGAGAGTCAAAACTTGTGTTTCGAAAGTTAAAGCTCCTTTGGCTTGGGTATGGGGCCAAATGGTAAAGGTGGGGTTTCTTACACCCTATTCACGGGCAACAAGGATATGAGATGGTAACCATTTTTGTTACCACAACGAAGAGGGGCATAATGTGCAAGAATGCCCAGAGTTCATATCGTTAGTCCAACTCATGATGGACCAGAAAGAGCTGGAATTTTACGAGGAAATTCAAGATTCTACGGAAGAAGATATTTGCGCTACCGAAGAATCATCTGACAAGAGGTATGACAGGGGTGTTCCTCTGATAATTACCCCTAAAGTAAAGACGACAACAATAACACAAGCCAGGGTGCACAACACCTCGACTTTTTCAATACAAGGATAATCGGTAAGTGCCATGAAAGTACGAATGCCAAGTAAGTACTTATGAAGGATGTGATGGCAAAGTGGGGCAGAGACCACTTGAACCTTTCAAAGAAGATGTACTAGCTGTTAACGAACCTATAAAGGAGGAAGAAGCCAAAGAGTTCCTCAAGATCCTGAAGCACAGCAAGTACAATATTATAGAACAGCTCCACAGCTTACCTACGTGTACTTCAATGTTAGCACTATTTTTGAACTCGGAGGCACACCGAGAAGCGTTTTTGAAGGTCCTTAATCAAACGTTCGTGCCACAAGACATACCAGTCATCAAGATGGATCGACTGGTGAACAATATTCAAGCTGATAATCTCATCTCATTTTCAGATGATGAGATTCCATCGGAGGAAGAGGCCAACAAAAGCATTGCATATTACTACATATTGCATGGGGCACGCTTTATCGAGTGTATTGATTGATAACGGCTCAGCCTTGAACGTGATGCCTTTGGTGACATTGAAGAGGCTGCCAATAGATACCTCGCATATGAGAGCCTGTCAGAACGTGGTCCGAGCATTTAACGGGACTAAATAAGAGGTAGTCGGTAAGATCGAAGTACCTTTGACCATCGGACCAGCCACCTATGATGTTGAATTCCTTGTGATGGATATCATGTCGTCCTATAGTTGTCTTTTGGGAAGGCCATGGATTCATCAAGCAGGTGTAGTACTCTCCATGCTGCATCAAAAAGTTAAATTTGTTATCGATGGGGCCTTGGTAATTATCAACGCTGAAGAAGATATCGTGGCAAGTGTGACCACAGAGGCCCCAAACATCGAAGTAGATGAGGAAGCGGTGGAGTGCTCATTCCGCTCCTTGGAATTTATGAATGCCACATTCGTGGTAGATGGAAAGAAGATTCCTAAACTCTGACTCTCCAAATGTACAAAGATGGAGATCAAGCAAACCTTAGGATGAGGTACTAAAATTGAAAGAGGGTTTGGGAAACAGTTGTAAGAAAGGATTAATCCAGTCCTTCCCATTTCAAAGCTAGATCGGTTTGGGCTCTTTTCAGCTCAGTTATCAAGAAAAGAGAAAGAGATCCAAAAGAGTCGGGAGAGGAGATTACAAGGTTGACTGGAAGTGAATTCCAATGGAAGCCTATGACATTCCTGCCTCTTTATAAATATTCAAGTCAGGTGGTTATGTGTTTGAAACCACCATATCTAAGTTAGAAGTGACCTGGAAGATCTGGATATTAATATCGTGACCACAGAAGATGTTGACAATGGAGATAGATCCGGGATATGCCCATGCAACTTGGGTTCGTGCCTAGCAGTTGGTCGGTGGAAGAACTACTTGTGGTTTACAAGAGTATTTCAGAGTAATATTCGAACTACCCCTATTTGCCTATACCCGGGGCAATAGGTGATCTTTTGTAAGGGTGAATAAACATTTGGTTTAATTTCAATAAAGGATGCATTTTTTCTATATCCATGGCAAACAAAATTTCTTTTATTTCTTTTTGAATTCATTGTCTATTTTCTTCATTTCAGCACTTCATTTCTATTTCTCTTTCAAATTTAATTCTTTGACTGTTTCGTGTGGAATATTTCCTCTCACACACCCATACCTTCTTTGTTCCTTCAGGACCCCAGATAACGATAATGTAGGCACTGATGATATTGATCCGAAAGTGGATTTTGAATCAGCCATTTGCCTCGGGGAATTTGATGAATGCAACACTGAAGAGGAGTGTAACTTGCCTACTGAATTGTTGAGGATGGTAGAAAGAGAAGAGAAGCAACTTCTACCACATGAGGAAGCGATAGAAATCTTGAATTTGGGCACTGAAGATGACGGAAAAGAGGTTAAAATCGGTAACTCTCGACTAAAGCAAGACAAAACCTAATAGTCTTACTTCAGGAGTATAGAGATGTGTTCGCCTGGTCATATCAGGACATGCCGGGACTAGGCACAGATATGGTAGTTCATAAACTGCCAATTAAGCCATAATACAAACCCGTGCAACAGAAACTAAGAAGGATGCGACCAGAAATGCTCCTTAAGATCAAAGAAGAAGTCAAGAAGCAATTTGATGACGGTTTTCTTCAAGTGGAAAAGTATCTGGAATGGGTGGCCAACATAGTGCCAGTTCTGAAAAAGGATGGGAAGGTTCGCATGTGCGTCGATTACTGTGATCTTAACAATGTGAGCCCTAAAGACAACTTTCCTTTACCTCATATTGACACGTTGGTAGACAATACAACCGGGAATGCTTTCTTTTCATTCATGGATGGATTTTCGGGATATAACCAGATCAAGATGCATCCTGAAGACATGAAGAAAACCACGTTCATCACAATGTGGGGAACCTTCTGCTACAAGGTGATGCCCTTCGGACTAAAGAGTACTGGGGCAATATATCAAAGAGCTATGGTGACCCTGTTCCACGACATGATGCACAAAGAGATAGAAGTTTATGTCGATGACATGATTGTCAAGGCACAAACCTAGAATGAACATGTCGAGAATCTGAGGAAGCTCTTCTAGAGGTTGAGGAAGTTCTAACTAAGATTGAACCCTAGCAAGTGCACTTTCGGGGTAACATCCGGGAAACTATTAGGCTTCGTAGTCATCAGGAAAGGCATCGAGGTTGATCCTGATAAAGTTAAGGCTATCCAAAACCTACCTCCACTTCGAACACAAAAAGAGGTCTGAGGTTTTCTAGGTTAACTGAATTACATAGCTCGGTTCATATCTCAGTTAACCGATAAGTGTGACCCAATCTTCCGTCTTCTCCGAAAGAATAATCCAGGAGCATGGGATGAAAAATGTCAGATTGTATTCGAGAAAGTAAATGAGTATTTGTCTCACTCCCCTATCCTGATGTCCCCTATTCCGGGAAAACCTCTATTCTTGTATCTCTCCATATTCGAGAACTCCATGGGGTGTGTCCTAGGATAACATGATGAATCCGGGAAGAAGGAAAGAGCCATCTACTATTTAAGCAAGAAGTTCATCGATTATGAGGTCAGATATCCTCCTATCGAGAAGGTCTGTTGTGCTTTAGTCTGGGCTACAAAAAGACTCCGATAATACATGTTGTACCACACTACTTGGCTAATTTCCAAGTTAGATCCCCTGAAATACATGATGGGTGTACCTGCTTTATCTGAAAGGTTAGCCCGATGGCAGATGCTCTTGTCAGAATTTGACATTGAGTACGTGAGCCAGAAAGCAATCAAAGGAAGTGTTATATCAGAATTCTTGGCCAGCAGAACCGATGAGAATTATGAGCCTTTGGACTTTGACTTCCCAGAAGAAGACATGATGGCTATCTCCTTAGAAGAAGCAGGGACTTCAACGGATAGTTCCTGGAGAATGCATTTCGATGGTGCATCAAATGCATTAGGACACGGCATCGGGGCTATCCTAATTTCTCAGAAGGGAGTCACTACCCATTTACTAGCAAACTCAACTTCGATTGCACCAATAACATGGCAGAGTATGAAGCATGTGTCTTGGGAATCCGAGCTGCACTGGGGCAAAGCATAAAGACCTTGTGGATATATGGAGATTCAGCATTAGTAATCTATCAGCTCCGCGGAGAGTGGGAAACCAAGGATGTAAAGCTATTAGAGTACCAAAAACTAGTACTGAATCTGCTCGAAGAGTTCGACAAAGTCACCTTCCACTATGTGCCAAGAGAAGAAAATCAAATGGCTGACGCTTTAGTTACCTTGGCAGCCACATTCAAGGCTGGCGGGGAGGCTGAAATGATGCCAATCGACATGCAGTCGTATGAGTACCCGGCTCATTGTTACCAAATTGAAGAAGTGAAAGACATTAAGTCTTGGTACTACGATATTTTACAGTATATCAAGCATCGGAGTTATCCAGAAGAATCCACCGAAATTGATAAGAGAACCCTTAGAAGGATGGCAGCTGGATACATCCTTGACGGAGAGGTTTTATACAAGAAAAGACATAATCAAGTCCTGTTAAGGTGCGTCGATGCTGAAGAGGCAAAGATGATAGTAGAAGAAGTACATGATGGAGTTTGTGGAGCACATGCAAATGGACACGTGATGTCAAGACAAATAATGAGATGCGGGTACTTTTGGTCCACACTAGAAAGTGATTGCATCAACTATGCTAGAAGATGTCATACATGTCAGATTTACGGAGATAAAATCAATGTTCCACCTCATTCACTTCATGTAATAACATCACCATGGCCTTTCTCTGTATGGGGCATGGACGTCATCGGGCAAATTCATCTGAAGGCTTCGAATGGTCACCGTTTTATTATCGTGGCAATTGATTACTTCACGAAATGGGTAGAGGCTGCATCATATGCCATTGTCACTCAATCCACTATTTACAAGTTTCTGAAGAAAAAATCATTTCGGTATGGTCTACCCGAAAGGATCATCACGATAACGCTACAAACTTGAACAACAAAATGATGAATGCTACTTGTGAGCAGTTCAACATAAAGCATCACAATTTTACTTCTTACAGACCAAAGATGAACGAAGCAGTAGAAGCAGCAAACAAAAACATTAAGAATATAGTGGAGAAAACGACTTAAACTTACAAAGACTGGCATGAGAAGTTACCTTTTGCTTTGTTCGCCTATCGAACCTCAGTACGAACCTCGACTGGGGCAACTCCATTTTCATTAGCTTATGGAATGGAAGCAGTGCTACCCATTGAAGTAGAGATTCCTTCACTTCGGGTCTTGACATAAGTCAAACTGGATGATGCATAATGGGTACAATCCAGATATGATCAACTTAATCTGATAGATGAAAAGAGACTGAAAGCCATTCATCATGGTCAAAACTATCAGAAATGAATGATCCGAGAACATGACAAAAAGGTGTGCCCGAGAATATTTCACGAAGGAGATCTGGTGCTAAAAAGAATTTGTCCAGTCTAGAAAGATTTCCGAGGAAAATGGATGCCAAATTGTGAAGGACCTTATATCGTGAAAAAAGTCTTCTCTGGAGGAGCCCTTGTCCTGGTTGAAATGGACAGACCTGAACTGCCACATCCCATCAACTCGGATGCAGTCAAAAAGTACTTCGCTTAGGATGAAAACCCGAGAGGGCGTCCTAAGTTAAAAAAAAGAGAAAAAGAAAAAGGAAAAAAATAAAAAATCATTTAGGGTGAAAACCTGAAAGGGCGCCCTAAATTGAAAAAAAAGGAAAAGGGAAAAAAGAAAAAAAAACAAAAGAAAAAGAAAAGAAAATAAGGTGGGTTCAAGATGAAAACCCGCAAAGGGCATCTTGCAACCAAGAATGGGTCCAAGTTGAAAACCTGAAAGGGCGATTTGGATATCAGTTCAAGAAATCCAAACAGTGGAAGCATCCCGGCATCTGAATCTCCAGCAAACTCAACAAGTCGGAGAAGGGTTGCACTCTCCAGAACATTGTCGCATTCTCAAAGATCCCTTGGCAAAGGCTGTGTTCAAAGTCACTTGACGGCTTTTCAGCTCAGAAGTGCCCACATTATCGGGATCTCATACTTCATCATGTATTCATTTTCCAAAATGTTTGTCATGTATTATTTGTTCTTTTTCTCCCTTATGAATAAATACAATCTTTTTCTCTAAATCAATTCCTTTCGAGCATCTTGAATTGAACTTACACTTAATGATTTATCTACTTATGCAAAAGATAATCGCATATTACTGTACAAAGATTCATTGAAAAGTACAGCTTTCAGAGTCAATTTCAACTCCACAACGGAGGATATCGCGCCATTTGAGGCTCAACTTCACGACGAAGGGGCTTCCCAATGTCATAACCAATTTCAACTTCATAGCGAAGGATATTGGACCCAAGACAACACAAGCTCAACTTCACGATGAAGGGGCGGCTGATTGTCAACAAACAGCTTTCAGAGTCAATTTCAACTTCACAACGAAGGATATGGACTCAAGACAGCACAAGCTCAACTTCACGGCGAAGGGGCGTGACTCTCAACAAATAATTCCCAATTTCATATCCAATTTCAACTTCACAGCAAGGATATTGGACCAAGACAACACAAGCTCAACTTCACAGTGAAGGGGTGGCTGACTGTCAACAAACAATTTTCTAGTTCCAGAACTAATTTCAAACTTCACGACGAAGGATATTGAACTCGGAGCAATACGACTTACTTGGATTTAACGTCACGACGAAGGATATCAATTCTCAGGCTCAACTTCACAACGAAGAGGCCACCCACGGTTTCAACTTCACAACGAAGGGAATGTGCACACAAGCAGCATCCATCTCTAGATTGGATTTCAACTTCACGACGAAGGATATTCAACTCAAAGAAGGAGTGTCTGTCATAAACTTTCTAGTTTCAGAGTCAATTCACTTCACGGCGGAGGATGTTGGCCTCGAAACAACACAGCTTACATTGGATTTCAACTTCACGACGAAGGATATCCAATTCCCAGGGTCAACTTTACGGCGAAGAGGCCGTATACAATTCCAACTTCACCAACAGATTGACCCAACTTCACGAGTGAGTCATCTATGACACATCAATACCGAAGTCTTCAGGATAAGTTTTTCACCTCCACGACGAAGTATCGTGAGCTAGAAGATGGTTCAGAGGCCACTTACAAGGGTTTGAGTACGATTTCAACTTCACGACGAAGGATATCGTGCTTAGAGTTTCCAGTTTAACCGACCTCACGACGAGGGAGTAATTTTGTGATTTCAATTATCAGATTTAACTCTAGATATTCGATGGGATTTGACCCATATAGGGATGATACGTTTGTGGTAAATGAAAAGTGTGTCTTTAATCTTTGCCCTATCCGCGTTACCGACTATGGGCAAAGAGGGGCAGCTGTAGACACACTTTTTGTGACTGAAATGAACATATTTTATATATATATATATATATATTATATATATAAATATGTTATAAATATGTTTTACATCTTGTATCAGGCTCAACAATGCATAATGGTCCATACCCACAACAGGTTAGGGTTTTCAAAAACCCTAGCTCACTCCACTCTTGTCCCGCCAACCATGGGAACCGTTGGATCAAGGTGTGATCCAACGGTCCACAAACGCAAAGGTTTCCAGAAACCCTACATTTCCATTTGGTTCATCTGCGCGCGTCACCAAGACTCCAGGGGTATCACCCGCTACCAGCTCTCATTTCACGCATTCAACGTCAAGTTTCAAGGCACTCATCCCTCATACATCAAACCGCAGTAACGTAGATGTTTGGGACACCAAAAAATAGAAAATAAGACATTAGTTTAGTTCGAGTAGACTCAAAAATCAAGCTAATATAGTTTATTTTTTAGTATAAATACATGTAATCAGTTTATTTGTACACTAGAAGTTGATACGAAATAAAAGCAGAAACTTTCGAGCAAAATCACGAGCACTATCAAGGCAAAGTAGAAACGTTTTGAGATTTTGAAAGCAACAGAAGGTAAAGTTTGTACCTTTTTTTCGTTTGAGGCTGCATGTGTTCGTTTTGTTGTTCTTGACTCGGAAAACCACCAGAACAAACGTTTTGGCCGATGAACGAAGTGAGGCCTTTTATTTTTTTCGAAACCTATTTCCTAGATCCACATTTTCGAGCCGATTTTTTGAGAAAACCACTTGGATTTATGGACTGAGGGAAGAGAGTGGTCTTTAAAAAAGATGGGTTTTGTGGTGGACCACCGCGATGAGCGGCGGCGAGGCGGTGGCCACCATTTTCAGGCGGCGGCGCACGACTCTTGTTCTTGAATCAAGAACACTTGAGAGAATTTTTGAGCCAAAGGGGGAGTGCTTTCGTGGGAGGAGGAAGGAAATGAGAAATTAAAAAAAATTGGTTTTATAGTAGACCCATCAGATGCCTGAACCGACCTGTGACCTCGTCTGACCGCGTGTTTTAACAGAAGGGGGGTTCGCGTTTTGGTCCCCCAATTTTCAAAGTGTTTAATTTAGCCCCCTAATTCAATTTTTAAAACCCAATTCAATTCTAATTTGGCCCTAATTTTTATCTTTTATTTCATAACGGTCCCTTGTATTATTTTCATATTTTTATTTATTTCTTTTTGATAATTTGTATTATTAAATAAATAATTATATTAATTATTTTTATTCTAATATTTTTTTATTTTAATGTTTTTTAAAGTTATTATATATATATATATATATATATATATTTATAACTATTATATTATTATTATTTTACTATTAACGTATATAATATATTTTTCTCTTTTGTCACTATTATTATCATTATATGTATATTCTTTATTGTATTTTATTTTTTACCTTTTTTTAAACATATATATATTTTTTCTCTCTCTCCATCTTTATTTATTAATTAATGTGGATCTTTAAAGTTTGTTTATATGTACTTATATATCTATTTTTTTCTCGTATATATAATGTATTCATTATCTTTCTTTTAATGTACCATAACTATTATCATACATATATCATTTTCATATTTTTCTATTCTTTTTTTTTTTACTTTGTTACGTTTTTACTCATGTTACCCTTTTATTTAGTTTGCTTTATTCTTATGTCTACTTATCTCATTATTTATTTTCTGTTTGTTCTCATATTTACACGTTTTTACTTAATTTAATTTTGTACTACACTATGAATCTAACATCACTATTTTTAAAGGCACATTTTCAAATCAATCTAAGGTAAGCCGTTGGGATCGTTATTTTACCTTTTAATTTAAAGTTATTTTTATCTTAACTAAAGATAACTGGAAATTATATAGTACCGAAAGGGCAGTTCAAGGGTGCTAACCATTCCTTGACTGTAACCGACTCCCGAATCTGACATATCACTGGTAAGACGTAGATCAGGTAAGAAATAGGTATCCGATCAGCCCATTTAATAAAAATAAATTGTTGGTGGC
The DNA here is from genome assembly GCF_006381635.1 of Hibiscus syriacus. NCBI lineage: Eukaryota > Viridiplantae > Streptophyta > Magnoliopsida > Malvales > Malvaceae > Hibiscus > Hibiscus syriacus. The sequence goes on from NW_024063088.1 coordinate 3,134,038, forward strand.
GACTCCAAATTCGTTTAATCCAAGTCGAAGCCTAATTTCGGGGCCCAACCGAAAGACGGTTACGACAATTGTAAAGCTTGATTTAAGAAGAGCATCCATGGAAAAATAAATGGATGCAAGAAGAAAGTTCGGTTCCAGCCTTAAAGCTCGAAAACTAGATAGTTGAGGTTGTGTTCCAGGTTTGGATAAGAAGATTAACTACTCTTAACTACACTTTTTTTTTTCTTTTTTTCTTCTTTCGAGAGTAAGACACGTAAGCTACAGGAATATTAGAGTTTTTAAATAAATATTGGATGATGCTGCCAAATTAGTAGCGGAAGTTTACCATGCAGCAGTCTTAATATACGGTTAAAGAAAGATGTTATCGGTTTTGTTTATTTTTTTAACAAATCCAATAAAAAATTACCTAAAACATTATTATTTCTACAAGTTTTGTTATTATTGGGCGCTTTACCGGTTTGTTAACATACCCTGTAAAGCGCTACCTAAAACATTATTTTTTCTACCGGTTTTGTTATTATTGAGCACTTTACCGGAAATATTAAAAAAAATTAATGTTTAGGTAGAAAATAATGTTTTAGGTAATTGTTTACCGGATTTGTTAAAAATATAATAACAAAACCGGCAGCGCATTTCATTAGTCGTATATTAAGGCTATAGCCTATAGCTCGTTAGAACTTCCCCAAATGAGTACCATTAATGATAAGGTTATCTAAGTTTTTAAATCTTGTTGTTATCTAACTATTTAAATCTTGTCAATTAAGTCACATGTCATTAGATATTAACAGAGGAGATGAGTGACGGTTAATAAATTTGTTTAATTATACATTTAGTCATCATTACTTACACATTCTATTAATTTGGTCATAACTTTTATTTAATTCAATCAATTTAATCCTCAATCCGTGTAATGGATTTTTTTAATATTTTTTATTTAATAAATTTTCATTTAATCAAATGGTGTCACGTGTCACTAATTGAATGAATGAAAATATTTAAATCAATAACTATTGCTAGTGGGGTTTGAACATGGGATGTAAGTTGAAAAACTAGGGGCCCTAACCACTAAATTTGCTTATTATACGTAACATAATCTATATATTTATAATTATGTAAAAAGGTTCCTGAACGTTTTCCTGATGCACATGGAAACTTAGTGGAATTCTAAAGTATCAATCAGAAATGTCTGATTATATCGGTTAGAAATCGATTCTCTTCAATGAGATCTTATTCCTGGAATCTGATCAAATTGCACAAGTTCGTGTTATCTATATTGATAACTACAAAATGCGTCTGAAAAATATAGGATTCTCTAGTGTGTTCCTTATATTTTGAAAATAATTGTTTTATTGTTTTAACACGTGGTACACTGAAATCTATGGTTTCTGTTTTATGGATGCACCGACTTAACGGTGATGGCTTATGGATTTGTATCATTGTATAAACTGTATCTTGGAGATATAGATTTGTAAAGTACAGCTCTGATCAAGCTGTAAAATTTTTATGGACCTAATGTGACACTTAGGTAGGCTCTGCGGCCCTGAGATCATTCTCGGGTAGGCCTGCGGCCCTAAGATGTTCTTAGGTAGGCCCCACGGCCCCGAAATCTATCTTGGGTAGGCTCTCAGGCCCTAAGATGTTCCCTTAGGTTAATTCTTTGTAAGATGGTTTTAAAATACGAGTTTAAAAAGCTCCACTACAATATGGTTTATGGGATTTTACTGAACTATCATTTGATTAGTGTACCTATTATGATTTTATCGTATTGATGAAACACACTAGACATCCTATTTGACCTCATGAAAACGTGATTGTATGAAAGGTTTCTTATGAACTGAGATTCATGGCTTCTACTCGATGAACTTCTAAGGGAACCCCAAATTATTCTACAAGCTGGTATACATATGATTCAATAAAATTATATGGCTTTTTATTTATCTACATGTCATGTAGCATCATCTGGTAGTTCTGTATTACTGAGCTTTCCAAAGCTCACTCTATTACTCACCTTTTCAGGTTAAACAATTGTACCAGTGCATCTATCGACTTCAGTAAGGGAGTTCTTCCGGCGTGGTTGCAGAGTATGGTATTTGTGATTAGGGGCATGTAATTGTATTTGATTTATATACGAGTTTGGAAATCTGTTTTATTTTTAAATAGTGATAAATGATTTTATAAGTTTACATGTTCTGATAAAAAGTTTTAAAATTTCCGCTATTTTTACGGTGGGTCGCTCCGGTGACCCTAATGTGACTTCCCGGATCAGATCGGGCTACCCGTATCGGTCTGGAGGGTTACATTTAGTGGTATCAGAGCTATGGTTTGAGTCAAAATTTTTCAAGATAGACCGGCCGGTCAAATGTCAAAATATGTCTGATCAGTACATGCCCCTAGACTGCAATCGTACCTCTCTGAGCCGGAACTCCAGGGCTGAGTCCCTATCTGTATTGAGTAAACCAAAGTTTCTATCTGCTAAGGCTATACTTGTACAAAAAGGAATACCAGTAACATATGTCTAAACGCTGTAAAGTATCTCATGAGCCATGTGAGAGTTATTCATCTGAGAATTTCTGACTCGACTCCGGAAATGAAATTGAGATATGTTGCTGCTCTACGAGCCTATTCACGTATCCAATGCTGATTTCACAAGAATAAAGTTGTTCTGATTATTTACTTGGACTGAGGGAGAATTCTGAAGAGATTGATTACTCGAGAAAATTTTAAATTCTTTATTGAAATAAGGAAAATTTATGATAAGAATGTATGCTCAGCTGGTTAAGGATAAGTGGAGGAATCGTACTTTTATAAAAGCTATTGATAGATTTGAAAGAACTGATGGAAGTTTCATTTATGCAATTATGTGAAATGAAGGAATTTCGAGGACGAAATTTTTTAAGGAGGGGAGAATTGTAACACCCCAATTTAGGGGCTAAATTTAAGAAAATATAAATTGATTAAATTGTAAAGTTTCTAAAGTTGGCAAACCGTTTTCAGAAGTGCAGAAGTTCAGTGGCTAAACCCATGATTTAACCATTTTTTAATATGTTGAATTATAATCTGATTCTCGTGCGCAGGCAGCAGAAATTTTCAAGATTTCCCTTCTCCATCAACCCAACTTCCACTCCGATCTACTCGCCGTCCGACCTCCAAACGACGAGCCGAAACAACCATCGTGTTCGTTGTCACCGAGGAACAAACCCCTCAAACCTTTCGTCGTGAATCATCGCCGTTCGTCGTGAATTTCAGTCGGAAATATTGTCGGTAATAACTCGGTTTTAGTTGGTTTTTCATCGATTCACGACGATGGGTCATCCGTTTACGACACCTCCCGCACCATGTTCCTTGTGCCGTTCCGAGTCCATCGGTGTTCTCCTTTTCGCCGGCGGCGGCGCGCGTTGGGAGGTGAACCGGTCAAACTCCCGATTTGTTGAAATCGAGCTCTTCGCCGTTCAAAATTGTGAACCGAGCTTTGTAAGTATCTCGAAATCGCTCAAAATTTTTAGAAAATTTTCCGGGATTTTATCACTGTTCACGCCCCCACGCGCCGCCACTGCGCGTGGGGAAGAGAAAAGTGACCGGTTTGACCGGTTTTGGAACTGTTTTGACCGGTTTGACCGGTCATAACCCGACCCGACCCGTTTACCCGACCCGTTTACCCGACCAGTTGACCCGACCCGACCCGTTGACCTTTGACCGTTGACCCGTTGACCGTTGACCCAGTTGACCAGTGTTGACCAAAACTTTGACCGGCTTTGATCGAGCATTAAACGACCTTTGACTTCGACCGAGTATACCTATCCTGACATTTTTCGACGTTCCAAATCCGATTCTGCTGTCCGTTTTTCGAAATTCAAACCCGAAGACCTTTAAATTGCCGGTCAAACCCGTTGACTTTGATTTTGATCGAATATTCCAAATTTCCGAAAAGTCATATTTTATGCTTTCGACGTCCTGAATCCGAATCCGAAGTCCGTTTCGCCAAATTCGAACCCGGTAAGCCGTCTTTCACTGATTTATCACCCAATTCGATCCGTTTATCGTAATTAAGCTTCGTTTCTGATATAATTTATGTTGATATGTATCTGAGGAATTATTGGAAGTTGAATTGAAGATCAAAGGCGTTCGAATGGAATTTTTATGGTCGATCGGTATTGCACGGAAATCGAGGTAATACTTTACTACCTCTTTATGCTTTATGGAGCATGTTGATATTGGTAAATGCATGAATAAGATAATGTTGGTCACTTTTGTAGAGTTGAATAATTTATTCACTCGATATGAATGTGGTAGAAATTCTGTAACTGAATACGGATCGAATGACTAAGATAAGAGATTGATAATTGTTAGAATTAAATTACAAGTTTGTGATTTGTGATAAAGAAATCAGCTCTGGATTTGTAACTTATATTTTATATCATCAAGGGTTAAATGTTAAAGATACTTGGATGAAAAATTATGAGAATACTCCGATATGGTAAAATTACGAAATACCCTTATGTTGGAAAATGACAAGAATTGCCCCTGGAAGTTGGTTAATAACTCTGAAAATACATATTGATCCGATATAACTACTGATGTGCATAAGAAATGTTAGTTTTATTTGGAAATTTTGGATAATCGGTTTTAATCCTATGAGAGTTTGTGAAGGAATCATTTCAAAATCAAAGAATGTTCGGGAAAGCAATTGATCATAGGATCTCTAAATTATAATTATTTTCGTTAAGTGCTAATATTGAAATTATTTGGTTAAGAAATTACGAAAATGCCCTTGAGAGATAAAATAGTCTGAATTGACCCTGAATGAGAGAGTACTTTGAGGATTTGTACTTAACTCGATTAAGTACGAATTTAATTGTTAAGATCCTGTCTTTGTACAGAAAAATTTATAATATTTCGTTTGTAAAATCTGAGAAGACACTTGACCCGAAATATTCGAATAAGGAGTAAATACTTGAAGAGTAATTATTGGAGGTATTCTGCTGATAGAATTGTTCGAAAGGACTGAAGTAAATGATAAGATTGAATTAAATAATAAGACCGGATGGAAGGAAATGATTGAAATATTCTAGAATTATAAAATGACCAAATTAACCCTGGAATGGAAATAACTCAAGAATGTCACCAAGCTCAGGAATGAATGGATATACTCAAGCTTTGAAATGAATAGAAAAAATGTTAAGCACCAAAATGACCAAAATGCCCTTATGACCTAGAATAAGTAAATGTCTTGGATTAATTAAGAAATCCAAATAAACATGGATGTTGTGCTACCAGTAAAAGTTGTGAAACGCAACTTAAGTGATTAACCAACGTTAGTACTATATCATTACCTGAATGATATAAGTATCACTTGAATGTTTGTTCATCTGCTCAAATTTGGATCGATGATAATTCTGGAAGTACTTGGCGCAGCTCAACTTTAGAGCGCATACAGTACTAATAAGTGGGTAGTCGTTAGTCAAATCAACCACGAATACCATAATAACTTTATTATATGAATAAATTGAAATGAAATGTAGTACAACGTGTATTTGAAAATTCAGAAACGTCTGAATTATTCTGGAAAACTTTAAAGTAATCGAGATAGACTTGCTTAACAAACGAACTAAGTAACATCAATGAGTATGGATTAAATAGGTGATTTGATGAGTTTGGAAACACTGTTGAACTTACATGATGAATTGTCATTATGGGTTATGAGCCATGGATCCAGTACGTCAGTATTTCCTGATATTGTTGAAACGTGGAAATGAAATAAAGACCGTTGGAAGATTTATTCAGTGATGATTATGGGGATGATCTATGGATCTGCACTATGGTATTAAAGAGTGAATGCATTGGAAGGATAATGAATTGATTTGTTGACATGCATCAGTCTGTGAGTTGTGTAACTTGAGTTGTTTGATAATACTATCGATAGTCATAGATCGTAAATGACTTGAATCTTCGATTACATATTTTGACCTAAAATCAATTCGGTCATGTTTGAAAACGCAAGTAACGCAGAAGGAAAAGATTATGAATACCTCATTTGGTACAATTGGGCTGAAATCCTATGAATTCAAAGTATATTCCTGAATACCCCTGATTGTTTGGGTAATGGAATCACTCGCAGTAAATCTGAATTTAGAATTATTATGTAAAAAGGTTCCTGAACGTTTTCCTGATGCACATGGAAACTTAGTGGAATTCTAAAGTATCAATCAGAAATGTCTGATTATATCGGTTAAAAATCGATTCTCTTCAATGAGATCTTATTCCTGGAATCTGATCAAATTGCACAAGTTCGTGTTATCTATATTGATAACTACAAAATGCGTCTGAAAAATATATGGATTCTCTAGTGTGTTCCTTATATTTTGAAAATAATTGTTTTATTGTTTTAACACGTGGTACACTGAAATCTATGGTTTCTGTTTTATGGATGCACCGACTTAACGGTGATGGCTTATGGATTTGTATCATTGTATAAACTGTATCTTGGAGATATAGATTTGTAAAGTACAGCTCTGATCAAGCTGGAAAATTTTTATGGACCTAATGTGACACTTAGGTAGGCTCTGCGGCCCTGAGATCATTCTCGGGTAGGCCTGCGGCCCTAAGATGTGTTCTTAGGTAGGCCCCACGGCCCCGAAATCTATCTTGGGTAGGCTCTCAGGCCCTAAGATGTTCCCTTAGGTTAATTCTTTGTAAGATGGTTTTAAAATACGAGTTTAAAAAGCTCCACTACAATATGGTTTATGGGATTTTACTGAACTATCATTTGATTAGTGTACCTATTATGATTTTATCGTATTGATGAAACACACTAGACATCCTATTTGACCTCATGAAAACGTGATTGTATGAAAGGTTTCTTATGAACTGAGATTCATGGCTTCTACTCGATGAACTTCTAAGGGAACCCCAAATTATTCTACAAGCTGGTATACATATGATTCAATAAGGAAATTATATGGCTTTTTATTTATCTACATGTCATGTAGCATCATCTGGTAGTTCTGTATTACTGAGCTTTCCAAAGCTCACTCTATTACTCACCTTTTCAGGTTAAAACAATTGTACCAGTGCATCTATCGACTTCAGTAAGGGAGTTCTTCCGGTGTGGTTGCAGAGTATGGTATTTGTGATTAGGGGGCATGTAATTGTATTTTGATTTATATACGAGTTTGGAAATCTGTTTTATTTTTAAATAGTGATAAATGATTTTATAAGTTTACATGTTCTGATAAAAAGTTTTAAAATTTCCGCTATTTTTACGGTGGGTCGCTCCGGTGACCCTAATGTGACTTCCCGGATCAGATCGGGCTACCCGTATCGGTCTGGGGGGGTTACATTTAGTGGTATCAGAGCTATGGTTTGAGTCAAAATTTTTCAAGATAGACCGGCCGGTCAAATGTCAAAATATGTCTGATCAGTACATGCCCCTAGACTGCAATCGTACCTCTCTGAGCCGGAACTCCAGGGCTGAGTCCCTATCTGTATTGAGTAAACCAAAGTTTCTATCTGCTAAGGCTATACTTGTACAAAAAGGAATACCAGTAACATATGTCTAAACGCTGTAAAGTATCTCATGAGCCATGTGAGAGTTATTCATCTGAGAATTTCTGACTCGACTCCGGAAATGAAATTGAGATATGTTGCTGCTCTACGAGCCTATTCACGTATCCAATGCTGAATTGATTTCACAAGAATAAAGTTGTTCTGATTATTTACTTGGACTGAGGGAGAATTCTGAAGAGATTGATTACTCGAGAAAATTTTAAATTCTTTTATTGAAATAAGGAAAAATTTATGATAAGAATGTATGCTCAGCTGGTTAAGGATAAGTGGAGGAATCGTACTTTTATAAAAGCTATTGATAGATTTGAAAGAACTGATGGAAGTTTCATTTATGCAATTATGTGAAATGAAGGAATTTCGAGGACGAAATTTTTTTAAGGAGGGGAGAATTGTAACACCCCAATTTAGGGGCTAAATTTAAGAAAATATAAATTGGTGGATTTAATTTGGTATTTTGAAAGAAACAGGGGATTAAATTGTAAAGTTCTAAAGTTGGCAAACCGTTTTCAGAAGTGCAGAAAGTTCAGTGGCTAAACCCATGATTTAACCATTTTTTTAATATGTTGAATTATAAATCTGATTCTCGTGCGCAGGCAGCAGAAATTTTCAAGATTTCCCTTCTCCATCAACCCAACTTCCAACTCCGATCTACTCGCCGTCCGACCTCCAAACGACGAGCCGAAACAACCATCGTGTTCGTTGTCAACCGAGGAACAAAACCCCTCAAACCTTTCGTCGTGAATCATCGCCGTTCGTCGTGAATTTCAGTCGGAAATATTGTCGGTAATAACTCGGTTTTAGTTGGTTTTTCATCGATTCACGACGATCGGGTCATCCGTTTACGACACCTCCCGCACCATCGTGTTCCTTGTGCCGTTCCGAGTCCATCGGTGTTCTCCTTTTTCTCCGGCGGCGGCGGCGCGTTGGGAGGTGAACCGGTCAAACTTCCCGATTTGTTGAAATCGAGCTCTCCGCCGTTCAAAATTGTGAACCGAGCTTTGTAAGTATCTCGAAATCGCTCAAAATAATTTTTAGAAATTTTTCCGGGATTTTATCACTGTTCACGCGCCCCCACGCGCCGCCACTGCGCGTGGGGAAGAGAAAAGTGACCGGTTTGACCGGTTTTGGAACTGTTTTGACCGGTTTGACCGGTCATAACCCGACCCGACCCGTTTACCCGACCAGTTGACCCGACCCGACCCGTTGACCCGTTGACCGTTGACCCGTTGACCGTTGACCCACGTTGACCATTGTTGACCAAAACTTTGACCGGCTTTGATCGAGCATTAAACGACCTTTGACTTCGACCGAGTATACCTATCCTGACATTTTTCGACGTTCCAAATCCGATTCCGCTGTCCGTTTTTCGAAATTCAAACCCGAAGACCTTTAAATTGCCAGTCAAACCCGTTGACTTTGATTTTGATCGAATATTCCAAATTTCCGAAAAGTCATATTTTATGCTTTCGACGTCCTGAATCCGAATCCGAAGTCCGTTTCGCCAAATTCGAACCCGGTAAGCCGTCTTTCACTGATTTATCACCCAATTCGATCCGTTTATCGTAATTAAGCTTCGTTTCTGATATAATTTATGTTGATATGTATCTGAGGAATTATTGGAAGTTGAATTGAAGATCAAAGGCGTTCGAATGGAATTTTTATGGTCGATCGGTATTGCACGGAAATCGAGGTAATACTTTACTACCTCTTTATGCTTTATGGAGCATGTTGATATTGGTAAATGCATGAATAAGATAATGTTGGTCACTTTTGTAGAGTTGAATAATTTATTCACTCGATATGAATGTGGTAGAAATTCTGTAACTGAATACGGATCGAATGACTAAGATAAGAGATTGATAATTGTTAGAATTAAATTACAAGTTTGTGATTTGTGATAAAGAAATCAGCTCTGGATTTGTAACTTATATTTTATATCATCAAGGGTTAAATGTTAAAGATACTTGGATGAAAAATTATGAGAATACTCCGATATGGTAAAATTACGAAATTACCCTTATGTTGGAAAATGACAAGAATTGCCCCTGGAAGTTGGTTAATAACTCTGAAAATACATATTGATCCGATATAACTACTGATGTGCATAAGAAATGTTAGTTTTATTTGGAAATTTTGGATAATCGGTTTTAATCCTATGAGAGTTTGTGAATGAATCATTTCAAAATCAAAGAATGTTCGGGAAAGCAATTGATCATAAGATCTCTAAATTATAATTATTTTCGTTAAGTGCTAATATTGAAATTATTTGGTTAAGAAATTACGAAAATGCCCTTGAGAGATAAAATAGTCTGAATTGACCCTGAATGAGAGAGTACTTTGAGGATTTGTACTTAACTCGATTAAGTACGAATTTAATTGTTAAGATCCTGTCTTTGTACAGAAAAATTTATAATATTTCGTTTGTAAAATCTGAGAAGACACTTGACCCGAAAATATTCGAATAAGGAGTAAATACTTGAAGAGTAATTTATTGGAGGTATTCTGCTGATAGAATTGTTCGAAAGGACTGAAGTAAATGATAAGATTGAATTAAATAATAAGACCGGATGGAAGGAAATGATTGAAATATTCTAGAATTATAAAATGACCAAATTAACCCTGGAATGGAAATAACTCAAGAATGTCACCAAGCTCAGGAATGAATGGATATACTCAAGCTTTGAAATGAATAGAAAAAATGTTAAGCACCAAAATGACCAAAATGCCCTTATGACCTAGAATAAGTAAATGTCTTGGATTAATTAAGAAATCCAAATAAACATGGATGTTGTGCTACCAGTAAAAGTTGTGAAACGCAACTTAAGTGATTAACCAACGTTAGTACTATATCATTACCTGAATGATATAAGTATCACTTGAATGTTTGTTCATCTGCTCAAATTTGGATCGATGATAATTCTGGAAGTACTTGGCGCAGCTCAACTTTAGAGCGCATACAGTACTAATAAGTGGGTAGTCGTTAGTCAAATCAACCACGAATACCATAATAACTTTATTATATGAATAAATTGAAATGAAATGTAGTACAACGTGTATTGAAAATTCAGAAACGTCTGAATTATTCTGGAAAACTTAAAGTAATCGAGATAGACTTGCTTAACAAACGAACTAAGTAACATCAATGAGTATGGATTAAATAGGTGATTTGATGAGTTTGGAAACACTGTTGAACTTACATGATGAATTGTCATTATGGGTTATGAGCCATGGATCCAGTACGTCAGTATTTCCTGATATTGTTGAAACGTGGAAATGAAATAAAGACCGTTGGAAGATTTATTCAGTGATGATTATGGGGATGATCTATGGATCTGCACTATGGTATTAAAGAGTGAATGCATTGGAAGGATAATGAATTGATTTGTTGACATGCATCAGTCTGTGAGTTGTGTAACTTGAGTTGTTTGATAATACTATCGATAGTCATAGATCGTAAATGACTTGAATCTTCGATTACATATTTTGATCTAAAATCAATTCGGTCATGTTTGAAAACGCAAGTAACGCAGAAGGAAAAGATTATGAATACCTCATTTGGTACAATTGGGATGAAATCCTATGAATTCAAAGTATATTCTGAATACCCCTGATTGTTTGGGTAATGGAATCACTCGCAGTAAATCTGAATTTAGAATTATTATGTAAAAGGTTCCTGAACGTTTTCCTGATGCACATGGAAACTTAGTGGAATTCTAAAGTATCAATCAGAAATGTCTGATTATATCGGTTAGAAATCGATTCTCTTCAATGAGATCTTATTCCTGGAATCTGATCAAATTGCACAAGTTCGTGTTATCTATATTGATAACTACAAAATGCGTCTGAAAAATATATGGATTCTCTAGTGTGTTCCTTATATTTTGAAAATAATTGTTTATTGTTTTAACACGTGGTACACTGAAATCTATGGTTTCTGTTTATGGATGCACCGACTTAACGGTGATGGCTTATGGATTTGTATCATTGTATAAACTGTATCTTGGAGATATAGATTTGTAAAGTACAGCTCTGATCAAGCTGGAAAATTTTTATGGACCTAATGTGACACTTAGGTAGGCTCTGCGGCCCTGAGATCATTCTCGGGTAGGCCTGCGGCCCTAAGATGTGTTCTTAGGTAGGCCCCACGGCCCCGAAATCTATCTTGGGTAGGCTCTCAGGCCCTAAGATGTTCCCTTAGGTTAATTCTTTGTAAGATGGTTTTAAAATACGAGTTTAAAAAGCTCCACTACAATATGGTTTATGGGATTTTACTGAACTATCATTTGATTAGTGTACCTATTATGATTTTATCGTATTGATGAAACACACTAGACATCCTATTTGACCTCATGAAAACGTGATTGTATGAAAGGTTTCTTATGAACTGAGATTCATGGCTTCTACTCGTGAACTTCTAAGGGAACCCCAAATTATTCTACAAGCTGGTATACATATGATTCAATAAGGAAATTATATGGCTTTTTATTTATCTACATGTCATGTAGCATCATCTGGTAGTTCTGTATTACTGAGCTTTCCAAAGCTCACTCTATTACTCACCTTTTCAGGTTAAAACAATTGTACCAGTGCATCTATCGACTTCAGTAAGGGAGTTCTTCCGGCGTGGTTGCAGAGTATGATATTTGTGATTAGGGGGCATGTAATTGTATTTTGATTTATATACGAGTTTGGAAATCTGTTTTATTTTTAAATAGTGATAAATGATTTTATAAGTTTACATGTTCTGATAAAAAGTTTTAAAATTTCCGCTATTTTTACGGTGGGTCGCTCCGGTGACCCTAATGTGACTTCCCGGATCAGATCGGGCTACCCGTATCGGTCTGGGGGGTTACAGATACGTTTGTGGTAAATGAAAAGTGTGTCTTTTAATCTTTGCCCTATCCCCGTTACACGACTATGGGCAAAGAGGGGCAGCTGTAGACACACTTTTTGTGACTGAAATGAACATATATTTATATATATATTATATATATTGTATAAATATTGTTATAAATATGTTTTACATCTTGTATCAGGCCCAACAACGCATAATGGTCCATACCCACAATAGGTTAGGGTTTTCAAAAACCCTAGCTCACTCCACTCTTGTCCCAGTCGCCAACCATGGGAACCGTTGGATCAAGGTGTGATCCAACGGTCCACAACACGCAAAGGTTTCCAGAAACCCTACATTTCCATTTGGTTCTCATCTGCGCCGCGTCACCAAGACTCCAGGGGTATCACGCCGCTACCAGCTCTCCTTTCACACATTCAACGTCGAGTTTCAAGGCACTCCATCCCTCATACATCAACCGCAGTAACGTAGATGTTTGGGACACCAAAAAATAGCAAATAAGACATTAGTTTAGTTCGAGTAGGACTCAAAAATCAAGCTAAATATAGTTTATTTTTTAGTATAAATACATGTAATCAGTTTATTTGTACACTAGAAGTTGATACGAAATAAAAACAGAAACTTTCGAGCAAAATCACGAGCACTATCAAGGCAAAGCAGAAACGTTTTTGAGATTTTGAAAGCAACAGAAGGTAAAGTTTGTACCTTTTTTTCGTTTTGAGGCTTGCATGTTTTCGTTTTGTTGTTCTTGACTCAGAAAACCACCAGAAACAAACGTTTTGGCCGATGAACGAAGTGAGGCCTTTTATTTTTTTCGAAACCTATTTCCTAGATCCACATTTTTCTAGCCGATTTTTTGAGAAACCACTTGGATTTATGGACTGAGGGAAGAGAGTGGTCTTTAAAAAAGATGGGTTTTGTGGTGGACCACCGCCGATGAGCGGCGGCGAGGCGGTGGCCACCATTTTCAGGCGGCGGCACACGGCTCTTGTTCTTGAATCTCAAGAACACTTGAGAGAATTTTTGAGCCAATGGGGGAGTGCTTTCGTGGGAGGAGGAAGGAAATGAGAAATTAGAAAAAAAAAATTGGTTTTATAGTAGACCCATCAGATGCCTGAACCGACCTGTGACCTCGTCTGACCCGCGTGTTTTTAACAGGAATGGGGGGTTCGCGTTTTGGTCCCCCAATTTTCAAAGTGTTTAATTTAGCCCCCTAATTCAATTTTTAAAATCCAATTCAATTCTAATTTGGCCCTAATTTTTATCTTTTATTTCATAACGGTCCCTTATGTATTATTTTCATATTTTTATTTATTTCTTTTGATAATTTGTATTATTAAATAAATAAATATATATTAATTATTTTTATTCTAATATTTTTTATTTTAATGTTTTTTAAAGTTATTATATATATATATATATTTATAACTATTATATTTATTATTATTTTACTATTAACGTATATAAATATATTTTTCTCTTTTTTCACTATTATTATCATTATATGTATATTCTTTATTGTATTTTATTGTATTTTATTGTTGTACCTTTTTTTAAACATATGTATATATATTTTTTCTCTCTCTCCATCTTTATTTATTAATTAATACAGATCTTTTAAAGTTTATTTATATGTACTTATATATCTATTTTTTTCTCGTATATATATAGTGTATTCATTATCTTTCTTTTTAATGTACCATAACTTATTATCATACATATATCGTTTTCATATTTTTCTATTCTTTTTTTTTACTTTGTTACGTTTTTACTCATGTTACCCTTTTATTTAGTTTTGCTTTATTCTTATGTCTACTTATCTCATTATTTATTTTTTCTGTTTGTTCTCATATTTACACATTTTTAACTTAATTTAATTTTGTACTACACTATGAATCTAACATCACTATCTTTTTAAAGGCACATTTTCAAATCAATCTAAGGTAAGCCGTTGGGATCGTTATTTTACCTTTTAATTTAAAGTTATTTTTTTCTTAACTAAAGATAACTGGAAATTATATAGTACCGAAAGGGCAGTTCAAGGGTGCTAACCCTTCCTTGACTGTAACCGACTCCCGAATCTGACATATCACTGGTAAGACGTAGATCAGGTAAGAAATAAGGTATCCGATCAGCCCATTTATAATAAAATAAATTGTTGGTGGCGACTCCAATTCGTTTAATCCAAGTCGAAGCCTAATTTTGGGGCCCAACCGAAAGACGGTTACGACAATTGTAAAGCTTGATTTAAGAAGAGCATCCATGGAAAAAATAAATGGATGCAAGAAGAAAGTTCGGTTCCAGCCTTAAAGCTCGAAAACTAGATAGTTGAGGTTTGTGTTCCAGGTTTGGATAAGAAGATTAACTACTCTTAACTACACTTTTTTTTTTCTTTTCTCTTCTTTTCGAGAGTAAGACACGTAAGCTACACAGGAATATTAGAGTTTTTAAATAAATATTGGATGATGCTGCCAAATTAGTAGCGGAAGTTTACCTTGCAGCAGTCTTAATATACGGTTAAAGAAAGATGTTATCGGTTTTGTTATTATTTTTTTAACAAATCCAATAAAAAATTACCTAAAACATTATTATTTCTACAAGTTTTGTTATTATTGGGCGCTTTACCGGTTTTGTTAACATACCCTGTAAAGCGCTACCTAAAACATTATTTTTTTCTACCGGTTTTGTTATTATTGAGCACTTTACCGGAAATATTAAAAAACATTAATGTTTTAGGTAGAAATAATAATGTTTTAGGTAATTGTTTACCGGATTTGTTAAAAATATAATAACAAAACCGGCAGCGCATTTCATTAGTCGTATATTAAGGCTATAGCCTATAGCTCGTTAGAACTTCCCCAAATGAGTACCATTAATGATAAGGTTATCTAAGTTTTTAAATCTTGTCGTTAGGAGATGAGTGACGGTTAATAAAATTTGTTTAATTACACATTTAGTCATCATTACTTACACATTCTATTAATTTGGTCATAACTTTTATTTAATTCAATCAATTTAATCCTCAATCCAATCGTGTAATTGGATTTTTTAATATTTTTTATTTAATAAATTTTTCATTCAATCAAATGGTGTCACGTGTCACTAATTGAATGAATGAAAAATATATTAAATCAATAACTATTTCTAGTGGGGTTTGAACATGGGATGTAAGTTGAAAAACTAGGGGACCTAACCACTAAATTTGCTTATTATACGTAACATAATCTATATATTTATAATATAGTAGTTAATGGTAATAAATGATCTTATAAGGACTCAAACATGAAATAATTGAATAATATGAAAATATAAAAATATAAAATATATATAAACAAATATTACAATTTATTAATAAATGAATATGTTCTATTTATATTTTAAATCACATTTAATATAAAAATTAAAATAAAAGTGAATTTAATATATTATAATTGAAAAGTATCATTTTACGTATTTTAAATTAATAAATTGACTTCATTATTCTAATTTTATTGAATTGAATTGTATCATATCTTATATTTTAAAATATTATTGACAACACTAGTTTTTGTCCGTTTATATTATTATTATATATTATTAATTATATATGTTTTATTATATACGTTATTATTATATATTATATATTAATAATATTAGTATTATTAAATAATATTACAAAATACCAAATATGATCCGGAGGCCCATTTACAAGTTTGGAGGTCCAATTGATAACTTGGAGCCTGTTTTACAAGTTTAACCCAAGCCAAGCCCAGAAGCAGCAGATCCGACCCAGAAGCCCAACAAGTAGAACCAGTCAGACCCGGTGCAGGCCCAAGAAGCCCAAACTCAGTAGCTAGGGTTTCTACAACTTGTCTCCAGTGCTGTCATTCTTCCACACCGTTAGATCAAAGAAGATCCTATGGCCCAGATCTTCCATCAGCTAGGGTTTTCACCCTAGCAATCGCCGCCTCCAGTGACACCCTCACCACCGCTGCTGTCACCATCAGATCTCACCAGAATCCAATAGAACACTCCAGAAGAGTAACACGCACAACGTATCATCTCTAAGGTGAGCTGCCACCGTAGGTTCGATAACTCACCGAAAAGTTATCATTGCAGCCGAGTTCTTAAGCCTAGAAAAGGAGACCATCACCTGCAAGCAAGAGAAGAGACAATAGCGACGAACATAGAGACAAACAAAAAATAAAGAGACAGAGAGGGAAACAGAGAGCATACTAGAAATGGAGGGAGAAAGCAACAAAAAACCCAACAACAACAAGCATAAACAACAATCCACGACAACTAGTATTCGAAATAAGAGGGGATAGGAGGAGAAAAACTCACCACTCCATTATCGGAACTCGCAAACATCGTCGGAGAACCTTAAGGTCGAAGGTACACATTTAGATCTATTACATATGGTGTAATTTTAGGATAAACGGAGTACTGATTTGGGTTTAGAAAAGTTTGGGCTTCGATTTGAAGTAGTTTCCCATATTTCCAGCCACCGTGAACGGTGGTCGACGGTGGTCATCGGCTCCGGCGAACAGCTGGTGGCCGGTCATCCCACCGGTGGGATGTTTAGAGAGAGGACAGAGAGAATGGATTCTCTCATTTTTAGAGAGAGAAAGAAATTTGAAGAAATGAGAGAATAAATGTCATTTCTGGCCATTTAAGGGTATTTATACCCAAATTGAAACTACGTCGTTTCAAGGGGTGGGTGTCTGTGTAATTCGGGGATAGGAAAATTATACGTGTGGTCCCTCTATCTTTGTAATCTCACAATTCGGTCACGAAATTAGGTTCCTGTGTTTTTTTATTTGGTTCTTATATTTTATTAATTTGTATTTTAGTCATTGCTCATGTTTATATATATGTTTAGTATAAATTGCATACTTAGTCCCTTAAATATTAATATTTTATATTTTAGTCTCGAATTAATTTAGGGTAAATTATATAATTAGTACACATCTTTAATATTATTTCGAAATAGGATTAATTAATTTTACTATGTTATATTTTAATTGCTATTATTATTATAAGACTAATTATAACAACATTAATATAATTTATATTAAGATAATTTTATAATATAGTTTTAATATTATATATTATAATAGGACTAGTAATATTTATATTAAATATTATTTAGTAATTTATAAATTTAAATTTAAAGAATAAATTTATTGTTTATTGCAAAGAAATTAATTAATAAATACCGGTACCAATTTTGGACGTTATGGGGGTGCTAATCCTTCCCCATACGTAACCGACTCCCGAACTCATTCTTCTGGTATGTAGACCCGAGTTGTATTATTTTAATATTATTCTTAGGAATATTATTAGAATAATATGACATTTTGGTGACCAATCTCACCCAATTAAAAGATTGATGGCGACTCTGCAACTTGGTGTTTCATCTGATTCAAGGAAGATAAACACTCACTTTTTTTAGACTAGTTACACTGTTTAGAGTGTACTATTTGCACTCTCCGTCGCCGGGCAGAGAAACGTCTCGACAGCTTGGCGACTCTGCGGGGGATTTTTTTTAAAAATGAGAGTCCAACCACCAATTTATTAATTATTCATCTTTGCAGTAAATAATAATTTTTTAATTATTTTTTAATTATTTTACTAACTTTTGTTTTTTGTGTGTATAGATTTAATTTTGGCTCATTAGAATAAAATAATGGGATGTATATTACTTTATTTCTTTTTATGTTTTTCCTCACATACTGAGTACTGCATTCATGACATGAGCTAAAACCCTGCTCTTATCATGTTTAAGTGAATGAGAAATTACTCCCTCGTGTGGTTTTCACTTCCGTATGGGATAGGGGACCATTTTTTGAGCTCACACCTTATGTTCCTCATGTGGTTTTCACCTCCGTATAGACATAAGGAAGTGTGTTCCTTCAAATTGAACTTAATCTGAAAGTCTGTAATGGACTAGGATTGAGGGCTTGGTAGTCCAAGGGGACATTAACAAAGGACAATTCGTTGACTCTTTTACCCTAGAGCCAAAACCCAACATATAGTAAAACTTAGAACTTAAGTTCAGGTGGAACCTAGCCCGATTAAGTCTCATAAGATTAAGCACACAAGGAAAAGCATGTTGAGTCTTTTGATTTATTTAGTATTATCTTATTTTCTGAATAAATACATGTGAGCTAGAAATCATGCGGTTAGGCTTGTTATTCCAAATAAAGCATGGAACTAGAAAGAATGAAGTTAGGATACGATTCTTTCTTGCTAATCAGTTTTTCCCCCTGAATACATATATTAATTGTTCTGTTTGCATTTGCATAATCTTGGCATGCTCAAGGGTGTTGATTTAAGAGTGATTATCAAAATCAAAGGTTTTCATTATGGACAAAGGGTTGCATGATCAAGTAAATTGCAAAGTAGCCAAATAAGGGTATCTTGAGGAAGCTTTTAAAATAATGGAGAGGTATGCACATAAAAATCCTGTTAGATTGGTACCGAACGCTTTTTATGGTAAGAGCATCAATAGGAGCAGTCACAAGGGAGAGAATTTTTATGAAGCTCAAGCCCGTTTTTTGAAAGATGAAAACAATAAATTGAGCATAGAGGTCGAAGCCATGCTTCATGATTTCCGAAAGGTCAGCCAAACCTTTAAAGATGTTGGACTTGGAAATACCCCTGAAGAATGGATGACATAAATCATTAAACTAAAGACTAATGCTGGCTACTGGAAAAAGATACATGAGGATCAAGAAAAGAAATTCTTTTATGACTTTCAAATTGCTGAATAAATATATAATGCAACCATCACCAATTTGGAGAAATATCAAGCTGAAAATCAGATATTGAAGAAGGATATAACCAACATGGAAGCTTCATATCTGATCCATCAATGTGAGATTAATGCTAAATTAAAATCCACTAGAGCTCAGAACCACACATTGATGAAAATGGTGGATGATTATGGAAATCTGGTACAAGAACTTCTTGTGCATAAAGGTTCTCTGATAAAGGAAAATGAACAATATTGTCTACAACTTCGGGAAATGGCACGTAAGATTTAAGAAAAAAAAGATGACATAAAGAAAAATGTTGTCCAAGCAAGCAAGGTAGCTCACAAGCTGGTAAACTTAGCTAGTTTTACAAGGGAACTGATGCAGGATGACGATCTGATTCTGGAGCATAAATGGAAATTAACTTGGGCTTTTTGTGTTCAATGGAAGCTGTTTTAAGATAATCGCTCTTGAATTACACTCTTTCATACATGTGTTTACATTCACATTCGTATTTACATTTATGTTCTGCATAACATGATAATGTGTGACAATCACAAAGACTTGGGAGTAATCAGTAAAAGATTTTGAAATCAGGAATTCTGAAAGTACAATAAAAAATCAGGGGCAAACCTTAAAAAAAGATTGAAAGTAATGAATGGAATATTTGCTCAAGTTGGAAAGATTGAAAGAATCCAAGAATAGTTGTAGAAATCCAACGAGAAATGCTTGAAGAAACAAGAAGGTTCCAAGCTAAGTCCAGGGAACAGATGACCAAGATAATAAGTATGATGGTTACAATATTATATGGGGAGAAAATGTTAGAAGACTTTATAGAGCATGAAAAGATGAAAGCCTTGGGAAAAAGTCTCGATTTCAATAATGTAGTCACTGATATGATGACAAATGACCAAGAACATGTTGTGGAATGTAGAAATTTAACTCAGCTTCATAGATTGGGAAATATAACAGAAGACATGGAAATTGAAGTTGGTCCAAAGAAGATAAATATCGAACAAGTCCCATTGAAAATAGATAAAAAAGGCAAGAAGGAAAAAAAAAGGATGACACATCTCTTTCTAATTCTAATTTTGTATTCAGAGTTATTACCCTTTCTCTTTGAAAGTGGTCTTGTAACACCCATCCCTCCTAGTAATTATTTGCATCCAAATTGGGAAAATGTCAAGAATCCATGGAATTATCACTCTGGAGATTTTGGTCATTCTACAGAAAATTGCATAATGCTGAAATTAAAAGTCCAAGACCTTATGGCAGAAGGGTTGTTATGTTTCGAAAATGGGAAACCTAAGCTCCTCAAAAATTCAAAATTGGTTGAAAAAAAAGAAATTTTCAAGTCATTATCCCTCTCAAGATGATGGTAAAAAGTTAGACATTCAAAGAAAACATTTTCAGGAAGGCAATAGTAAGAAAACAGTCATATCAAGAGAATCTTTACCCTGTTTTCCTTCAATCTCATGCAACAAGTTATATGCCAAATTACATGAAGCCCATCTTATTACTCCATGTCTGGCTAAACCTTTAGAACCTCCTTACCCAAGATGGTATAATAAAAAGGTCTTTTGTGAGTATCATGCTGGAATTTGAAGACACTCCATCGAAAATTGTGGTAACTTTAAACGACGAGTTAAAGACGTATTAACACATGGAGTTATAGAAGTAGATGCCAACAATAAATCCATTTTAATCAAACATCTAAGAATCAACTCTAGAAATGAAGTTGATAGTATCAAAACAAAAGGAGGACAAGGCAAATCCAAGGAATATGAAATAAGTATGGTCGATACTTATTTGATGAGTGAAACAAAAAGAAGAAATGAAAAAGTAAAAGGAAAAGTAATTCGACATTGGCCAACATGGTTAAAAGGGAATGGAGCAAGTAAAACCCTAGATACAACCTTGGAGACACCTATATCAGATCTCTTGAAATCAAGAGAAGTAGAAGGAAATTTAAAGAGTATAATGAATAATACTCTAATTACATCTGCAAGGAGCATTCAAAACCACGATTCAACCATCGTCACTAAAGGAATTTGTTCTGAAATTCAAACTGAGGCAGAAAAGATGATGCTGGGATTTGATCAAGAGATAACTCAGGAAAAAAGTAAAAGTTTGTGTATCTAAAAGCTCATCCAAAGAAGCTACCCAAGAAATGATCAAGAAATGGGGGGAAAATATCGACAATGATCCTGGTTTGATTATACACCCGACATCCAAGGATTAATGGGACAGTGGAAGTTGTTATCTACCACTATTGTACCTTTCATTTTGTAGCATCTTGTTTGAACATGTTTTTGTTCCTTTCTCTACCTTTTATAAATAAATGTGTGTTGCTTTTAAGGTTATGAGCATTGAATCAATTTTACAATCTTGCAAACTTTTTGAATATCATTGGATTAAAAGCTCTTTACAATTAGAATTACACATCTTTGAAAAAGTATCAAGATTGAATACCAGAAAAAATAGACCCTGACCTTACCTCAGAATAAATGCATCCCAAACAATACCATTCCACAAATATGAGAAAGATTTCTCCAATGTAAGGAATTAGATAAAAGGCTTTGTATTGATATTTAAAATCATACAACGTGGGACATATTTTGTGTAACATTGCAAAGCTGACTAGATTACTTTTCTATTAATGAGGTTCAATGATGACTTTGATAAATCTAGTCTAAGTCAGTTGCTGGTGAATTGAAATTTGGTAATGAGATCTTCTGAATTCCATCAAACACATAGACTATAACAGGTTCCCTGTAAAAAACTAAGAGTCATATATGTAATAAAGTTGTCCCTCTAGAGCAATTGGTTGATAGCCCTAGCTTTATGGATAAGTTTCAGCTAGCCCAATGAAGGCAAATTCCAATAAAACTGAATTCAGCTAGCCAAAATGGAAAAAGGTTACAAAAGAAGAAGTTGTTATAAAAAAGTGAAATAAATGCCTATTATAGTCTACTTCACACAAGTGCACACAGAAATTTTATTATTAGATCAATGTTTTCACACTACTTTGAATAGAATCAAAGATTTCAGAGAATTGAAATGAAGGTATTTTAGAAGGTCTATTAACTGTTATACTATTTGTGTCATTTTGTATGCATCCAGTTAAAGATACCAAGTCAAAGAAAGTGAGACATGTGATAATATTCACAAAGAACGAGAGAGGATTGACATCTTCACTAAGATGTAACCGTATAAAATAGGGAAGCCAACTTGAAACTAACCTCTTAATCTTGATACTTGTAAAAGAACTATAACTCTGAAATGATAAAAATTGTTGATTCTTTTTATATTCTTTGAAGTCATGCTTATGATTTGATTCTACTGTGAACCTATAAGAAACAATATTTTACAAAATTCTTTCATTTTTTGATAAGAAAAGAGGAAGAACATTTTCAAACAGGATTATCCCAAAAGAGAAAGAATCTTAAAGCAAGTTGATGCCTATACTACCTTTATCTGGGAAAAAGAATGAGCAAGGCCAGAATATTGAAGCATTTCATATTCTTGAAAGCAATTGGCTCGATAAATCAAAAGTCTGAGAAATTGAACTTATAATATTCCCTGTGTGACAACCTATCAATAAGAAGATGATTGCCTCATTCGTAAGAGGCACATATCTCAGATATTTCTGTCAGAAGAATTGATCACTTCTTAAGTTTATGTCAACATGAAGAAAATCCCTCAAAGTTACTTAACAACAAGGTTGTTTAGTAACAACAAAATAAGAGCATTCCAGATAAAGAAATTTGGGGTACAAATAGAACCATGAGTATCCACGATGGGACATTATAAAAGTTGGATCATGAGGGAATCACGAGATTCTAATCAAATGGACATTAAGAGTGAATTTTACAACTTGGAATATTGGGGCATGCTGAAGGTCCATTTTGGTCAGAAAAAATTTATGTGAGACATGCTGAAGGCTCGTTTAAGACAAAAATGATTCAAGTAGGATAATTTGAACAATCACATCAATGTTGGATCATTTTGAAGGCTTACATTAACAAGAAGCAAATGCTGGGGCATGTTGAACCCTTATCATCCTATGGAAAGATCATCGATTTGAGAAAATATTTCCACTGAAGCAGAAAGGTATGAAGAATGAAAATAGTGAAACAATGAAAGTAGAGTGGATCATACATAGCTATTTCGTCCACCATGTGATTACATTATCCCCACAGGAGTCACAAGAAGTGATGAATGTGTTGTCAAATATTCCTTGATATGATACTAACAAGTCAAAGCATCCCGTTTGCCTTTTTACTAAAATATCATTGTGACATCATACAAAAGATTCGAACATCATTCCCTGATTGAGAAATCTACGCAGAAACCACAGGAAAGGATGAATGTGTTGTCAAATGTTTTACGAACTAGTAATTACGATGTTGAACTAATGTTGCAATCATGTGGTTGACTTAACATGAAGTTGCTTTTTTCAATCCCAAGGTCAGAAATGAGAAATAATGAAGATTTATTTCCATGAAGAAACGTTGGAACTTTAACAACAAGAAACTAGTGGAGCCAACTAAGATTGAACGATAGGTTGTTGTTAAACATCTTGACATGATATGATCTGAATAATCTTGTTCGAGATCTGATTAGATATGGAGACATGAAAGAAATTAGGATAAATGCTTCTGGTGATGTGTTTCAAGAGTCAAATCAAAACAGACGTGGTTGATATTCTGATTAATCTCTACTGGGTTTAGCATATATATATATATATCTAAATTCTGCAAAGATGATAGATTCTCTTTTCAAAGATGAAAGCTTTTTCAGTTTTTTACACAAGTTCAAGGCAACTGGTGTTATCAAAGAAAATGGGGCAACAAGGTTATAATTCAGAATATGTCAGGAGTTTCATAAATGAAACAGTTATTCTGAAGGCAAAAGAAGACACCAAGATACAAGATGATCAGATGGTTCTTTAGAAATGCAAGTTTGATAACATAAGTTGCTACACTAATATTCGAAAAAGCTCTGAAAAAATGATCAAGTGGAAGGAAATCAAGCTTTGGAGTCAAATCAACATTTTGCATTCATAAGAACATCATTTGCATAAAAAATCATGCATTACATTGACACGTGTTCATTACATTTTTTACATAAAGATGCAGGGACAAAATACCTTACGACTTTTAAGGTAGAATTCAGATCTCAAATAGAAGAATCATGATTGGAGAAGCAAACATCTAAAGAATATATGTATGTAGTCCACAGAGGAAGCATTAATTTTGGGGCATGCCCAACCAAGAAGTTATTTCGAAAAATGAGAAAACAATTTTTAACATTTCTCATTCAATATTTTCCAAAAATGAAATTACTGAAAAGTAAGAAAGCGATTTTCAAAGTTTCTTACCCACTAAATTATTTCCCATGAATTTGTAAATCCTTTGGGTCATCTGTAAGTCTTTTGAGCATGATGTTAAATCCTTCGGGTCATATGTTAGTCTTTCGAGCAAGATGATAAGTCCTAAGGTCCATCCGTCAAACCTTTGGGTAGGATGTTTACATATGATTTTCTCATGAAAATGAGATAGCAATTTTCAAAGTTTCTCATTTAATGTTCTAGAAAATCAAATTTTTGAAAAGTAAGAAGTCTCTTACCAGTAAAATATTTCTCACAAATTTGTAAATCCTTCGGGTCATCTGTAAGTCTTTCGAGCATGATGTTAAATCCTTCGGGTCATCTGTTAGTCTTTCAAGCAAGATGATAAGTCCTTAGGGTCATTCGTCAAACCTTTGGGTATGATGTTTACATATGATTTTCGCATGAAAATTAGATAGTTTTTTCAAAGTTTCCCATTTAATGTTCTAGAAAATAATTTTTTGAAAAGTAAGAAGTCTCTTACCCAATAAAATATTTCTCACGAATTTTTAAATCCTTCGGGTCATCTGTAAGTCCTTCGAGCATGATGTTTAAATCCTTCAGGTTATTTGCCAGTCTTTCGAGCAAAATGATAAGTCCTTAAGGCCATCCGTCAGACCTTTGGGCAAGATGTTTATAATTTTTAATTCCAGTCTCCACGGAAGAGTAGTGGAACGGATTTTTATCAAAAGTTGTAGTTAACTGGACAAAAACTTATTGTCTTTTTATCTTTTCTTTATTATTGTTTACACAAAAATAAGCAAAGAGGGGCAGCTGTCGACACTAGTTTTTTTCCGTTTATATTATTATTATTATTATATATTATTAATTATATATGTTTTATTATATACGTTATTATTATATATTATATATTAATAATATAAGTATTATTAAATAATATTACAAAATACCAAATATGATCCGGAGGCCCAATTGATAACTCATAGTCTGTTTTATAAGTTTAACCCAAGCTAAGCCTAGAAGCAGTAGATCCGACCCGGAAGCCCAAAAATTAGAACCAGTCAGACCCGATCCAAGCCTAAGAAGCCCGAACTCAGCAGCTAGGGTTTCCACAACTTGTCTCCAGCGCCGTCACTCTTCCACAACCATTAGATCAAAGAAGATCCTATGACCTAGATCTTCCATCAACTAGGGTTTTCACCCTAGCAAACGCTACCTCCAGTGACACCTCACCACTACTGCTGTCACCATCAGATCTCACGATAATCTAGTAGAACACTCCAGAAGAGTAACATGGGTTGCACAACGGATCATCCCTAGGGTGAGTCACCACTGTAGGTTCGGTGACTCATCGAAAAGTTATCATTACAGTCGAGCTCTGAAACCTATAAAAGGCGACCATCACCTGCAAGTAAGAGAAGAGACAACAATGATGAACATAGAGATAAACAGAAAATAAAGAGACAGACAGGGTAGTGAAGAGCATACTAGAAACGGAGGGAGCAAGTAACAAAAAACCCAACATCAACAATCATAAACAACAATCCACGATAACTAGTATTCGAAATAAGAGGGGATATGAGGAGAAAAACTCTCCACGCCATTATCAGAACTCGCAAACATCGTCGGAGAACTTTAAGGTCGAAGGTACAAATTTAGATCTATTACATATTGTGTAATTTTAGGATAAATGGAGTACGGATTTGGGTTTAGAAAAGTTTGGCCTTCGATTTGAAGAAGATTCCCAAATTACCGGCCACCGTTCATGGTGGCCGGCGGTGGTCATCAACTCCTGGCTGTCGGCTGGTGGGATGTTTAGAGAGAGGACAGAGAGAATGGATTCTCTCATTTTTAGAGAGAGAAAGAAATTTAAAGAAATGAGAGAATAAAGGCCATTTTTGGCAATTTAAGGGTATTTATACCCAAATTGAAACTACGTCGTTTCAAGGTGGGGGTGTCTGTATAATACATGGATGGGAAAATTATACGCGTGGTCCCTCTTTCTTTGTAATCTCACAATTCGGTCCCGAAATCAGGTTCCTGTGTTTTTTTATTTGGTTCTTATATTTTATTAATTTTTATTTTAGTTCTTGCTCATGTTTATATATATGTTTAGTATAAATTGCATATTTAGTCCCTTAAATATTAATAGTTTATATTTTAGTCCCAAATTAATTTAGGGTAAATTATATAATTAGTACACACCTTTAATATTATTTCAAAATAGGATTAATTAATTTTACTATGTTATATTTTAATTACTATTTATTATTATAAGACTAATTTTAACAACTTTAATATACTTTTTATATTAAGATAATTTTATAATATAGTTTTAATATTAAATATTATAATAGGACTAGTAATATTTATATTAAATATTATTTAGTAATTTATAAATTTAAATTTAAAGAACAAATTTATTGTTATTGCAAAGACATTAATTAATAAATACCGGTACCAATTTTGGGCATTATGGCGACTCTACAATTTGGTGTTTCATCTGATTCAAGGAAGATAAACACTCACTTTTTCGAGACTAGTTACACCGTTTGGTGTGTACTATTTGCACTCTCCGTCACCGGGCAGAGAAACGTCTCGACAAATATAACGTTCGATTAGATTATAATCTTATTTAACAACTATATATTAAAATAGACCAATTCAATAAAATCAAGTTTCCCCTAAAGTTTTCTTCAAATAAATAACGAATAAATAATAAAATATAAAATTCTTACTCTAATTGGGATATAAACAAGTCAATGCATAAGTTAAAATGCTTACTATGATAAGCCTTCAACTATCTGGAAAATTTTAAGTTAACGAAGCTATTCATTATATTTCAATTATAATATATTAAATTTATTTTTAGTTTTAGTTTTTCATTAAAATGATTTAAAATATAAATAAAATGCATTCACATATTAATCAATTATAATATTTGTGTATATATATATATCATATTATCGTATCATTCAATTATTCCATGTTGGAGTTCTTATTAGGTCATTTTCCTTTTTTTATTGCCATTAACTATATATATTATGTCGTGATAGATTTGTTATTTTAATGGTGCAACCCAGTGGTTGGGGCGTTTGCTTTCTCTCCTCAAATCTTGGGTTGAAACCCCACCAACAGCAGTTATTGATTTAATTTATTTTCTATTCATTCAATTGGTAACACATATCACCATCTGATTGGGGGATTAAATTTATTGAACTAAATAAAAGTGAGGACCAAATTAATAGAATGTGTAAGTAATGAGGACTAAATGTGTAGTTATACAAATTAATAACTGCCACATCATCTCTTCCGTTAATATTTAACGACATGTGACTTGATTGACAATATTTAAATAGTTAGGTGAGCTGATTGACAAAATTGAAAAATCGGTGGTTAAAGTAAAAGGGGTAAATAGTTAGGTGGTCAATGTTATAGTTTACCCTAAAATAATGTTTTATAAATATTGTATTTTAATAAATTACATTTAGATTTTTTCTAAATAATGCCTTGTATTCACTTAGATTTAACAAAAAAATAAGAAGATTCACATTTTTAAATTTAAACCCGTCAATATAATTTTGGATCACATGACACCACCTAATTGGATAATATAATTTTATTTTTCACCACCTTGTGGTGAAGAAAATTAATTGAATAAGAAGTGAAATCGACGAGAATCAAACACATATACTTGGTAAAGAATCAAAACGCTCAAATCATTTGGCCAAATTTTCAAAGTGAAAGATCACCATAGTGAGCTCTTAATCATAGATAGAGTAGTTACACTCATGCATATTAGGTTGTTGTCGAGACGTATAAATAATTACCTTCCTTTTTTTGTATGAAGAAACACCCAATGTCACTTAATGATGCATCAATAAACAACACGTAGTCCTTTCTAGACTCAGTTAGAGTCGACATTGGTTCATCGATCAGAATTGCATTTAACCGGTCAAAATTGTGTTGTCTCTCGTTATTCCACTCAAATGAAATTCCCTATTACAATAATTTAGTCATATGGATTGCAATCACTGAGAATTCTTTGACGAAGTGCCTATAGTATTTGACAAGTCTAAGGAAACTACGAATCTTAAAAACATTTAGCGACAACCAATGTCAAAATCTTTTGTAGGTCTAGACAAATTTCATATGCTAAAAATCACATGAATAAGAAAAGTGAACTCAGACAACTAAAATTCACACTTACTAAATATGACAAACAATCACTTCATTATACTACCCAAACATAGAACTAATACCCCATTCAACAAACCCTCTGCCTCATTGGGTTACATGGGTCAACCTGTGAGACTGACTTGGAGTAGCATTGGAGCAACGCTGGCGGTGCTTGAAATCTCTCAAGAAATACCCTAAGAACTTGTTGTATGATTTTAGCGTCGCTCAAATGGTGTATGTATACATGTCGCAATGTTAGAATGTTGTAGTTTCATCACGTGTACGTAAGGGTGGTTAGGTTGGTTAGCCAAGTTAGTTAGTTTGTTAAGCGATTAATGATTAGCTAAACCTCTGTTATAAAAGCAGTGTACCCAGCTGATATGAATCAATACAATTCTTTACTGATTATATATTTCTGTTATTTCACACTTCCTAACATGGTATACGTTCTGGGGATTTCTTATAAGCCTTCGCTGCTGCTCTCTCTTGGTAACGATCATGGAGTCGTCCAAGAATTTTGCACACAAGAAAGTGAGTGTTCTCCTTGACGAGATGAACTTTTTGTTGTGGAAACAACATATATTACTCACAGTCCGAAGCCACTGCCTCGAGTGGCTATTAACCAGTGTCTTGAAGCCACCACCAGAGACGGTTCTTGATAGCAATGGCGAGATGACTGTCAATGATGACTTTGAAGAGTTCGTGGCACATGACAATGTGCTAGCGTCGTGGCTCCTTTCCACCATCAGCCCGTACCTCCTACCGCAGTTTGTTGGAGCAGACTCGATTGTTGCAGTATGGAGCACGATGCAGTAATTATTTTCCAGCAGATCGACCACCGCTGCTATGGGACTGCACTGCAAGATGCAATCGCTAAGAAAAGGAAATGACACTATGAGGACCTATCTTTCTCGAGTTAAGGAGGTATACAATGCACTCGCCTCCTATAGAAGTGTAGTACCATATATTGGCCATATAGCCAGTATACTTAAGGGATTACCCAGGGAGTACCAGCCGTTCATGGCGGTTATCACTACAATGAAAGAAATGCTCTCACTCGAAGAATTACATACAATACTTCTAGATGTTGAAGCTCAGTTAGCCGGATTTGATGAATCCTTGGATTCATTGCCTATGAGTGTGAATATTGTTCAACATGCGGTGAAATACTCTGATGACAACCGTGGTTCCAGGGCCTCTCGTCCCTCCTCAGGCAATCGTTCTGCTGGTCGTGGTCGAGGAAGAACCATAATTAAATACCAATTATGTGGTAAGCTCGGTCATCTCGTTTACCGCTATTGGCATTGATTCGATGAGGATTTCATGTGTGTTACTGCTAGTGGTCATCACTCGACTGTTGAAACACCAATTCAGGGTGTGATTACTGTAATGGTAGGCCTCAAACGGTTGCACGATCACCGCAGGCCAATGTGGCTTCTAAACCAGTTGACCTCTGGGTAGTGGATTCGGGTGCAACTCACCACGTTACCCCCGACATTAATAACATCCCAAATTCTGCTAACTTTAGAGGCCCATGTAAACTAACTGTGGGAAATGGAGTGTCACTTGACATTCACAACATTGGTAATACGATTTTTGAGTCTTCAAGAGCTCTATTTTTTAATGATCTATTGAATGTTCCCTGTATAACAAAAAATTTGATTTATGTCTCCAAGCTTGCTAGGGATAATGCAGTTTATGTTGAGTTTCATGCTGGAAAATGTTATGTTCGAGATGAATCAACAAGAAATATCTTGCTGCAAGGTGAAGAAAAGGATGGTATGTACACTTTTTCCCTCGGAGTATAATCTGGTGCTGTTGCACATGTATCTGCTGCAGATGTAACTCGAGATCAGTCTGAACTATGGAACCGTCGCTTAGGACATCCAGCTCGATATGCTCTAGATAGAATAGCTAATCAAGTCAATGTAAAGATTGATCTTGGGATTAATAAAACTTGTGTGGCCTACCTTATGGGCAAGAGTCACAAGCTTCCTTTTGAATCATCTAAAACTGTGTATAAGGATCCATTTGAGCTTATTTTTTTAGATTTATGGGGACCCCCACACGCGCCATCTAATGGATTTCGATACTACGTATCGTTTGTAGATGCGTATACCAGGTTTATATGGGGTTTATTTCCTAAAAGACAAGGCTCAAGGCTTATCTGATTTCTAGCTGTTTCATAAGCTTATATTAACTCAGTTTGGTGTGTCGGTTAAGGCAGTTCAAACTGAATGGGGAGGAGAATATCGCCCTTTCTCTATGCTTCTAGCTCAAGCTGGCATTATGCATCATTTGTGCTGCCCTCATACATTGGAGCAGAACGGTGTTGTCGAACACAAACACCATCACATAGTCGAGCTTGGCCTGGTTTTGCTGGCTCAGGCATCCTTATCTATTCAGTACTGGTCCTATGTGATG
Organism: Hibiscus syriacus; assembly: GCF_006381635.1. Taxonomy (NCBI): domain Eukaryota; kingdom Viridiplantae; phylum Streptophyta; class Magnoliopsida; order Malvales; family Malvaceae; genus Hibiscus; species Hibiscus syriacus. The sequence continues at coordinate 3,165,149 of NW_024063088.1, forward strand.
ACAGTAGTTGTTCACCTCATCAATCGATTACCAACCAAGGTGCTTGAAGGGCAATCACCTTTTGACAAGTTGTATAGCAAGAAACCCACTTATGCTGACCTAAAGGTCTTTGGGTGCCAGTGCTTTCCCCATCTAAGACCTTTCTAAACTTATAAATTGTCCCTTTGTTCACAACCTTGTATGTATTTAGGGTTTAGCCCTAGGCATAAAGGGTACCAGTGCCTTGCAGATGATGGAAATGTTTATATTTCACGTCATGTGGTGTTTAAGGAAATGGTGTTTCCATTTGCAGGTAAAGGGGCAGACAATACGCAACACAAAGCCAGTGTCTTTCGTTCACAAAATATTCCAGTTATTGTTGATACACAAAGGTGGCGTAATATGCTTGGTTTTAACCGTGTTGAGGATGGTTTGGCTGAAGATGTCCTTCCAGGTCAAGCATAACAAATTCAGAATGTTCCTGAAATTGTAACCCCGCTAGAGTTCGCTAATGAGGTTCCTTATGTCTTAGACACAACCTCGAACTCCAATACTGATATAGACCCTGATGTAGTTGACACGGACGAGCATGCTAATGCAGACACGAATACATGTGATAATATTTCAAATGAACTTGGTGCTATAAACTCGGTGAGACAAAGTTTTCATCCAATGCTAACTCGCAGCAAGTGCGGGATATTCAAACCCAAGTCATACACTGCCTATATTGAGCATAATATACTTGCTTCTATACATAAGGCGCTGCAGTCTGACAACGGGAGTGAGGTAGTCCGAGCCGAGATAGACGCGCTTCACAAAAATAACACGTGGTCGTTAGTAAAACTACCAGCAAGACGCACTCCCATAGGTTACAAATGGTTATTCAAACTCAAACGGAATCCAGATGGTACCATTCATCAGTATAAAGCCAGATTAGTTGCGAAAGGCTATTCTCAGGTACCAGGACACGACTTCACTACCACCTTCATTCCCGTGGTCAAGTTCTCTACCTTCTACGTTGTGTTGACTCTGGCTATGACAAACGGATGGGAGCTCAGGCATGTGGACATCAATAACGTGTTCCTCAACGGGGACCTAGGTGAAGACGTTTTTATGGAGCAACCACCGGGCTTTGAGATGTTGGCAACAGATGGAACTCAGCTCATCTGTAAGTTACAAAAGGCTCTCTATGGCCTTTGACAAGCGCCTTGAAATTGGCACACCAAACTTAAAGACAGATTGGTGGAAATCGGATTTAGCTCATCTCGTGCGGATTCTTCTTTGTTTGTCAGTAGGAAACATGGGAATGATACCTATGTGTTGGTTTATGTTGATGACATTGTCATCACCGGGCAGTCTACTGATAGAATACAAAAGGTGGTATAGGCGCTTAGAAAACGGTTCTCGCTCAAGGACTTAAGTCTGCTCAGTTACTTCTTAGGCATTGAGGTGCATCGGTCACGGGAGTCCATTGTACTAAGCCAAAAGAAGTTCATCCTTGATCTACTGGAAAAGTATGGTATGACAGGAGCAGCCAGCTGTGGAACACCGATGGTTCTGTCTTCCAAACTTTTAGAAAATGAAGGAGAGCTGCTTCCTAATGCCACTGAATACCGTAGTATAGTTGGCTCTTTATTGTATGTGTGCCACACTCGTCCAGACCTAGCGTATAGTGTTGGCAAGGTCGCCCAATTCATGCATGCTCCGAGAGAAGCACATATGGTTGCTGTTAAAACAATATTAAGATATCTAGTTGGATCGGTTCATTATAGGCTAATGTTCCAACCGGGAGATGACTGTCTGTTTGTTACAGTGTTCACTAATGCAGACTGGGGAGCAAATATCGATGATAGACGGTCGATCTCAGGCTATGGCGTCTTTGTTGGTAAATGTCTTGTTGCCTGGAGCTCGAAGAAGCAAAAAACAGTGTCAAGATCGACAATGGAAGCCGAGTATAGGTGTGTAGCAGACGCTGCTGCTGAGGTGACCTGGGTTGGTGCATTGCTTAATGATCTCAGGCTGCAGTAACGCCAAGAACCGGTGATCTGGTGTGATAATACAGGGGCTGTTGCGATGAGTGCCAATCCCATCTATCACTCTCAGTCTAAGCACATTGATATGGATGTGCATTTTGTTCAGGAGAAGGTTGCAGCTGGACAATTGTTAGTGAACTACATACCAGCTGAGCACCAGATTTCAGATGGTTTCACCAAGGCATTGTCAAAATCTACCTTTGAAGAATTTCGAAAGAGTGTGTGTGTAGTGTCTGCTGTTCGAAGTTGATCAAGATAAGAAAAGTAGAGGGAATGTCAGGCTGTTGAAAGGAGAAAAGGAAGAGCAAGGGGAATGTTAGAATGTTGTAGTTTCATCACATGTACGTAGGGTGGTTAGGTTGTTAGGTTGGTTAGCCAAGTTAGTTAGTTTGTTAAGCGATTAATGATTAGCTAAACCTCTGTTATAAAAGTAGTGTACCCAGCTGATATGAATCAATGCAATTCTTTACTGAGTATATCTTTATGTTATTTCACACTTCTTAACACGTAAGTAGTAGTATAGTTCAAAGATTACCTTTACAAGAATTGATGAAATGGTATTCTTATGTTTTTGCACTATAAGAAAAAAAAATAAGATTTGATGAGAGTAACACAGAGTAATTGTAATAAAAAGTAAAATAGAAACTAAATGAATGGTTGCCTCAACAATTATGTTGTCATGAAAAGAGCTATAGTCAAGGCAGAGAAAACTAATGTATAATGAAAAGGCGAGATAATAGAGTTTTTGATGCTGTTGCTAAGTTGTCACGTCAAGTTTATCTATTTGGATACTTGACATAGTTTCTTTGTTGTCTTCCTACTATTTCTAGTAGAAGATCTGGTGACGAACAAGCCATGACAATACATGTCTATGGGAACCTTGAGATGAATGTCATCTTTAACATTTACTCTTTTTAGTCACGTTAATTCTTCCCTTATATCTAAGGTAGTTTAGTCTTCGTCAACTCTCTAATAATGAAAACTTGTATTCAAATAATATGTTTCGTAAACTCGGTCCTTTCGAATGTAAATAAGTAAGAATTAAGTATTTATGTATAAACTACTTAACTCACAATCAAATGCAATTACAAATTAAACATTCGAATAAATAAACTGCTATAGAAATAACAACTGTCCACAACATAATAAAAATTCCCCAAAACCCTAGCCAGTTTAATTAGTTTATGGCTAGGTCAAAACCGTTCACAAAATTATACCAAATTATTGAAAATCAAATATAAGGAGAAAAGAGTAAAGAACTAAGAGAGCAAATAGTATTCGTCTTCGAAGCTCTTCCGCCATGTCTAGCAGCGCCTCCGACTCATTTTGACGACGGCTTCTTGTGAAGGAGGAAGAAAACGGACAACTTTCAACTTAGGGTTTAAGGAAGTACCCCTCGCCTATTTATGCTATGTCCGCACCTTCTTTTAGGAAAGATATGATTTCAGAATTTGAATTCTCCTTATCTTCTTATCTTTGTCCACCATTTTTTGCATTTAAAACCCCTAGGGTTTCCAGGTCAACAGATACGTAGCTGGATCGGTTAAAGCGTATTGGCTGACAAATATTTCTCCTCACTTTCCATGACAACTTCTTCTCCTTCAATGTCCTTCACTCCATCTTCTACCTGCACACCAAATACATACCATGCAACACACTTTTCACACAAAAAATATATAAATGTAACAAACATAAATTGCATGTAAAAACACAAAAACAAACAAATATGCAATGAAATGTACCTAATTTCAAGCCATAAATCATATAAAAGAGTATAATTTACACCTCTTTTACCGAGTTATCAAAGACCCACATCTCTAACAAGCTTTAGAGAGTCTCACTCTTATTAGTGTATCCGACCACAATGCTAGCACTTCGAAAAAACTGAGGCTCTATATGAACCTCCAATACTCACTACTAAAGCTGACAAAATTAAAATATTAAGGTTTAATTAAAAATTAAGTGTAAAAACAATACCTGTAGTTAACTTGTGCCTAATTTTTTTTTGACATAATGACAAAAATTTCTCCTAACATTTGCATAAATGGTCACTTTGCCCCATTTTTTTATGGAGCATTTTACACCCAACATTTTTATTTTTATCAAAATAGATCATGTTAGATGAAAACTGTTAGTTCACTAACTGTTAACACATGTTCATAACGTGATATTTTCACATGTGTCCAATTAATGATGGATCATGCGCCACATCACCAAAAGTGATTACATGACATGTGTCACACTATAAAAGTAATGATGTGACATTGTAACACAACCAACTCGTATCCAACACGTATCTGACCCAGATACGAGTCCGAGGTATCACATCAAATTTCAAAAACTTTAAATTGTTCCAAAATAATGAAAATTTCCTTCTATAAGAAAACTTCATATCATTTCAAAATAAAAGTTTACAAACTTATCAGAGCATATACAATTCAAATCATTTATTTTAAATGCCAACTACAATTTCAGATACAAAATACATATTAATAAAATACTTTTCTGATCTAATAATCGGGAAGGAGGTGTTGAACTGTGTTGCATTGCCTACCCTTCCTTTATTCCTCTTCTTGTTTCTCGAGACCTACATGTGAAACACTCACACGCTAAGTCGATGACTTAGTGAGGCATAAATAAATTTTTTATGACATATTAGTCCCTACTATGCACATTTCATATGATCCTCATAAACTATAGAATACATTATGCATCAAAACATAAATACATACATACATATTTTATTATTCTTATTATTTATCTTTATTCATATGATTAACAATCATATTTCTTATTTATGAGCTCTTGTACCTAACCTTGTTAATCAAATATGTACATATCATCATATATGTTTCTATAACATATTTCAAATATTAACTTAATACAAATATCATATAACCATTCATATGATAACTATATTCATGCGCATCATATATCACATATACCACTTCACACAAAACTCAATGCATTATCGTATCAAGTTTATTTATATTGTCTTTTATTTGCCCAGGTACAATACTGAAAACTTAAGGTATGTGAGTACATAGAGGTTGTGCACTATGCTGTCACCACAGCTTGTTAATTCCCACTAGGGACGCGTAGAATTTGTCCCGAATGACCACTATGTCTCGAAGGACCACATATAACACATATCACATGTCCCGAAGGACCACGTAGAACCCTCGACCTTGACATGCCAACTATACCCTAGCTCTCATAACACATAACATGGGCATTGTCACTTATTTCATTCACATATACACATTAATATCACATATCATGTAATACTCTCATGCAGTCTCATATCACATATTCATATGTCACATAGGCACATTTACATATACATGTAATCATGTAGTTTATTTTCATGTAGCTCATATCACTTTTCATATGATCTCGTATTCATGTGTCACATAACTTATAACACTTCTCACGTGTTCATATAAACATGTATGTCTTATCTTGTTCACATATGTTCCCCATATATCACATAGTTTATATTTTGTTCTCTTATTTTGATCTAGATCACATAGGTCATATCTCATTGAGTTCCTAACCTTCCTTGAGTAATCCCTTATACCGTATCATATGGCTTACCCTTGAGTTATCTTATGTTCACCTATATATATTATATAATTCTTATAGTTTATATCCTTATTTTATCTCGTATTTCATATTCTTATACAATCACATAGATCATTTATACTATTTCACATGGCTTACTCCACTAACACGTGTTTACATAAATCATGTAATATACAACAACATGTCAACACATATACTCATGCACCCATATAAATCATAACACACACATCTTATATTTATAAACTCATACATTTTGTTAATAGACTCATCGCAATTCATATTTTCCATTAACACCAGATACTTGTCGACTGATCTGGACTTGCTCTCGATTGATATCTACATAATCATACACTATACATATCAATATTCTAAATAGCATACTCTGATTCTCATATCTTAAACTGAATGAAGAATCTGTTTTCAATTTCCCTTAGAATAGGTATCGGTACCCACTATAGGGTATCGATACATCCCTAGCTGAGGTATCAGTACACTGCCTAGGTATAGATACCCAAATTACATTCGATAATTTTTCGTTTCAAGGGGGTATCGATACCATCCTTAAGGTATCGGTACCCTTTGAATGTCTTCCTGAATTTTTACTCTTGAGGTATCGGTACCTGATGAATGGGTACCGATACCCCTTGCCTTGAAATCACATTTTCAATCCGAAAATTACTTCATTTCAACTCAACTGCTTCATATATCATCCCATTTCTTATTCTTAACTTACATACACATGCTTAAACTCATTAATACTCATTCAATACATCTTTAACTTAAAAATCCAATCATCTACAAAGAATTCAAGAATCAAATTCAAATTTTGACATGTTCAAATTGTAATTCTATCACTTCAAATCTCTTAATTCAACTATTGACAAGTCAAATTTAGCCTCCAATTTAACTTATCAACTCTTTTTCAAAATTTCATTTAAAAACTCTTTAACTTTAATCTCACCTAACTCTTTCATTCTATGCTTTAAAACTAACTTAAGCCTTCCTTAGGCTTAATTAACACTTAAGAATCATAAACCCAACTTAAAATCAAGGAATAATTAACTAACAAGAGACTCACCTTATCTAGCATGGTTTCATGTTTGGAAGAAAGAAGAATATAAAGAGAATTCTGGAACTCTTCTTTTTCCCTTTTCTTCACCCCACGTGTAACCCATATATAACCCTTCTCACTTAATTATCTTGATGGATAAATGACCATTTTACCCTTTAATATTTTTCATATCTACCAATAAATTCTCTTAAATAAAATTCCCCATTAAGTCCTTAAACTTCTAAATTTTCATAATTTGATAACCAAATTTTAAAAACTTCCATTTTAGTCACTAACCTAATTTTTAGGATGTTACTAATCTCCCCTCCTTTAAGAAAATCCATCCTCGAAATTTCACTGAACCAATTAATAAGTACACTGCCTATATATCTCCTTTAATATTCTTTTATTGTTTCAATAACCTTCTCGTTCCTGTTTACTGCTACTAGACTTACCTTTTCTTTTACATTCGTTCTTATAAGTCCATAAAATATCACCCATCCTATAGACAATACTTAAATCCTTACTATTCAATATCATGAATCAATCCTTTTCTAATAGCTTTACACCATAAACCAATTCTTTACTCATTCATTAATTCCTGTCCATATTAAAATACACATAATCTTTTCATATAATCTTATACTCATCTCTGATTACCGATCTTCATCGCATATTCGTAAATTTAATAATCAACTTCACTTATATGAAATCTCCTTCTTTACCATCTATTGTACTTGTAATCCCTTCCTTAAAGCTCCCATTTAAACATACAAATACTTATTTCCTTGCATACATCATATCTATATGATCAGAATATACAACCACATCTAGATCCACATTATAATTGATTAACTTAACTTTATCTTTTCTTCAAATCTTATAACTTTATTATCCACACCGTTACAATTAATCAGTAACAACTTTTCAGTCTAGGGCATAAGCCCTAATCAAACTAATCATATACATCCTTTCAGTTGAAATCAAACCAGTGTAATTTACTCACTTATCAAACTCACACTCTTATTCATATATAATACTATTCCTTTGTCTCCTTTACTACCTTACATTTCCAAGATTAAAATTCATAATCATATCTCAATCCATACCATACTTAGTTAGCTTACCCTAACATCATCTTCTAATCCTTCAACTTTAATACACTTACTATCACATAACTCTATTAGTCAGCATCAATTCTTCCAATCTAAAGCATAAGTCTTCATCAAACCATTCATATACATTCATTCCAGTCGGAATTAACCTATCAATAATTTACTTGACTCATCAAACTAACCTTCTTACTTATTCACAATGCAATTTCCTGGGTTCAAACTCAAGTATTACAACTTCCTTTATCTCATAAATAATTCATCGATGTACTCATTCTTAAACTCTTACAAAACAGTATCTATATTACTTGATCCATTTAAAATACTCCTTGTACTTCACTTTGCATAATTTCTAACAGAACTTTTAATGAAATCCATTACTTTCATTTCTAAACTTATCTTCATATCCATTCTTAACTCCTTATTTAATCTTCCACTACCAGACCCTACTACTTATGCTTGTCTGACTTTCATCAGATTTGATCCTTTAACATGGAATACAACTAATTCCTTTAAATTATCAAACTGCACTCTTATCCTTACACATTACGATTCCCCTGTTTCAAATTCATAAACTCTGGCTTCATACATCTGATAAACTTGTCACTGAATACTTATTCTCAAACTTTTCTAAAATAATAACCATATCATTTGTTCCTTTAACATTCTTATGGCGGCACTTATCCAACATAGTCTATCTTATCCATAAAATAACGAAACTAATTCATATAACATTTCCGATTCAAAACAGTAAAGACAATCTAACAATATTCTAACGTGTTTTTAACTTTCCAAAAACAACATTCGATCTTATAAGGCACTTCCTGAGGTGACTGCTCTTCAACCTACCTGGTCAGCGCAGGTGAATTGCTATCACAATCAGGAATATCACCTCACTTCACTTTAAAGTTATCATAATCATACTTATATTATAACTTAACAATATAATTCTATTAGCAAGACAACACACTTCTTACACTATCAGATCAGAAATTTTCACTTTATGTTGGCATGTACACATTTTAAAATTCATTTAACTTCGGTTTAAGCCTAGAATCGACTAAACCTTAGCTCTGATACCATTAAATAAAACACCCCAACCCATATCCGACCCTGATACGAGCCTGAGGTGTTGTATCAAATTTCAAAACCTTTTACTTGTTCCAAAATAATGAAAATTTCCCACTATAAGAAAACTTCATATTATTTCAAAATAAAAGTTTACAAACTTATCAGAGCATCTAAAATTCAAATCATTTATTTTACATGTCAACTACAATTTCATATACAAAATACATATTATAAAATACTTTTCTGATATGATAATCGGGAAGGAGGTACAAATATGTCTTTCATTACATACCCTTACTTTACTCCTCTTCTTGCTTCTCGAGACCTACGTGTGAAAACTCACACGCTAAGTCGATGACTTAGTGAGGCCTAAATAAACGTTTTATGACATATCATTACTAGTCCCTACTATGTACATTTCATATGATCCTCATAACTACAGAATGCATTATGCATCAAAACATAGACACATACATAAACATATCATTTTATTATTCTTATCATTATTCATATGATTAACAATAATATTTCTTAGTTATGAGTTCTTGTATCTAACATTGTTAACCAAATATGTACATATCATCATATATGTTTATGTAACATATTTCAAATATTAACGTAATACAAATATCATATAACCATTCATATGACCACTATATTCATGTACATCATATATCACATATACCACCTCACACAAAACTCAATGCATTATCATATCAAGTTTATTTATATTGTCTTTTATTTTCCCATGTACAATACTGAGAACTTAAGGTATGTGAGTACATAGAGGTTGTGCACTATGCTATCACCACAGCTTGTTAATTCCAACTAGGGGCGCGTAGAATTTGTTCCGAATAACCACTATGTCCCGAAGGACCACATATAACACATATCATATATGTCCCGAAGGACCACGTAGAACCCTCAACTCTTGGCATGCCAACTATACCCTAGCTCTCATAACACATAACATGGGAATTGTCACATATGTCATTCACATATACACATTAATATCACATATCATGTAATACTCTCATGGAGTCTCATATCACATATTCATATGTTACATAGGAACATTCATATATACATGTAATCATGTAGTTTATTTTCATATAGTTCATATCACTTTTCATATGATCTCATATTCATATGTGACATAGCTTATAACACTTCTCACGTGTTCATATAAACATGTATGTCTTATCTTGTTCACATATGTTCCCCATATATCATAATTTATATTTTGTTCTCTTATGTTCATCTAGATCACATAGGTCATATCTCATTGAGTTCCTAACCTTCATTGAGTAATCCCTTATACCGTATCATATAGCTACCCTTGAGTTATCTTATGTTCACCTATATATATTATATAATTCTTATAGTTTATATCCTTATTTTATCTCGTATTTCATATTCTTATACAATCACATAGATCATTTATACTATTTCACCTGGCTTACTCCACTAACACGTGTTTACATAAATCATGTAATATACAACAACATGTCAACACATATACTCATGCACCCATATAAATCATAACACACACATCTTATATTTATAAACTCATACATTTTGTTAATAGACTCATCGCAATTCATATTTCCATTAACACCAGATACCACTATTATGCACACACCTGGACTCACTAGTCAATATCGTTCTCTTATCTTTTCTTCAATGCCCAATACTTATCGACTGATCTGGACTTTTTCTCGATTGATATCTACATATCAATATTCTAAATAGCATACTTTGATTCTCATATCTTAAACTGAAGGAAGAATCTATTTTCAATTTCCCTTAGAATAGGTATAGGTACCCACTATAGGGTATCGGTACATCCCTAGCAGAGGTATCGATACATTGCCTAGGTATCGATACCCAAATTACATTCGATAATTTTTCGTTTCAAGGGGGTATCGATACCATCCTTAAGTATCGGTACCCTTTCAATGTTTTCCTGAATTTTTATTCTTGAGGTATCGGTACCTGATGAATGGGTACCGATACCCCTTGCTCAGAAATCACATTTTCAATCTGAAAATTACTCCATTTCAGCTCAATTGCTTCATATATTATCCCCTTTCTTATTCTTAACTTACATATACATGATTAAACTCATTAATACTCATTCAATACATCTTTAACTTCAAAATCCAATCATCTACATATAATTTAAGAATCATACTCAAATTTTAACATGTTCAAATTGCCATTCTATTGCTTCAAATCTCTTAATTCAACTATTGACAAGTCAAATTTAGTCTTACATTTAACTTATCAACTCTTCTTCAAAATTTAATTTAAAAACTGTTTAACTCTAATCTCTCCTAACTCTTTCATTCTTTGCTTTAAAACTAACTTAAGCCTTCCTTAGGTTGAATTAGCACTTAAGAATCATAAACCCAACTTAAAATCAATGAATAATTAACGAACAAAAGACTCACCTTATCAAGCTTGGTTCCACGTTTGGATGAAAGAAGAATATGAAGAGAATTCTAGAACTCTTCTTCTTCCCTTTTCTTCACCCCACGTGTAAAACATATATAACCCTTCTCACTTAATTATCTTGATGGTCAAATGACCATTTTCCCTTTAATATTTTTCATATCTACTAATAAATCCTCTTAAATAAAATTCCCCATTAAGTCCTTAAACTTCCAAATTTTTATAATTTGATCACCAAATTTCAAAAACTTCCATTTTAGTCACTAACTTGATTTTTAGGATGTTACAAATCTCCCCTCGTTTAAGAAAATCCGTCCACAAATTTTCACTGTACAAATTAATAAGTACACTGCCTATATATCTTCTTTAATATTCTCTTATTGTTTTTCTAACCTTCTCGTTCCTGTTTACTGCTACTATACTTACCTTTTCATTTACATTCGTTCTTATAAGTCTATATAATATCACCCATCCTATAGTCAGTACTTAAATCCTTCTATTCAATATCATGAATCAATCCTTTTCTAATAGCTTTACACCATAAACCAATTCTTTACTCATTCCTTAATTCCTGTCCATATTAAAATACACATTATCTTTTCATATAATCTTATACTCATCCCTGATTACCGATCTTCATCGCATATTCGTAACTTTAATAATCAACTTCACTTATATGAAATCTCCTTCTTTACCATCTCTTGTACTTGTAATCCCTTCCTTAAAGCTCCCATTTAAACATACAAATACTTATTTCTTTGCCTACATCATATCTATATGATCAGAATATACAACCACATCCAGATCCACATTATACTTGATTAACTTAACTTTATCTTTTCTTCAAATCTTATAACTTTATTAGCCATACCATTACAATTAATCAGTAATAACTTTTCAGTCTAGGGCATAATCCCTAATCAAACTAATCATATACATCCTTTTAGTTGAAATCAAACCAGTGTAATTTACTCACTTATCAAACCCACACTCTTATTCATATATAATACTATTTCATTGTCTCCTTTACTACCTTACATTTCCATGATTAAAATTCATAATCACATCTCAATCCACACCATACTTAGTTAGCTTACCCTAACATCATCTTCTAATCATTTAACTTTAATACACTTACTATCACATAACTCTGTTAGTCAGCATCAATTCTTCCAATCTAAAGCATAAGTCTTCATCAAACCATTCATATACATTCATTCTAGTCGAAATTAACCTTTTAATAATTTACTTGACTCATCAAACTCACCTTCTTACTTAGTCACAATGCAATTTCCTGGGTTCAAACTCAAGTATTACAACTTCCTTTATCTCATAAATCAATCATCGATGTACCCATTCTTAAACTCTTACAAAACAATATCTATATTACTTGATCCATGTAAAATACTCCTTATACTTCACTTTGCATAATTTCTAATAGAACTTTTAATCTAATCCATTACTTTCATTTCTAAACTGAACTTCATATACATTCTTAAATCCTTATTTAATCTTCCACTACCAGACCCTACTACTTAAGCTTGCCTGACTTTCATCAGATTTGATCCTTTGACATGGAATACAACTAATTCCATTAAATTATCAAACTGCACTCTTATCCTTACACGTTACGATTCCCCTGTTTCAAATTCATAAACTCTGACTTCATACATCTGATAAACTTGTCACTGAATACTTATTCTCCAACTTTTCTAAAATAATAACCACATTATTTATTCCTTTAACGTTCTTATGGCGGCACTTATCCAACATAGTCTATCTTATCCACAAAATAACAAAACTACTTCATATAACGTTTCCGATTCAAAACATTAAAGACCATCTAACACTATTCTAACGTGTTTTCAACTTTCCAAAAACAACATTCGATCTTATAAGGCACTTCATGAGGTGTCTGCTCTTCATTTTGCCTGGTCAAGGCAGGTGAATTGCTATCATAATCAGGAATATCGCCTCACTTCACTTTAAAGTTATCAAAATCATACTTATATTATAACTTATCAATCTAATTCTATTAGCAAGACATCACACTCCTTACACTATCAGATCAGAAATTTTCACTTTATGTTGGCATGTACACATTTTAAAATTCATTTAACTTCGGTTTAAGCCTAGAATCGGCTAAACCTTAGCTCTGATACCATTAAATGTAACACTCCCAACCCGTATCCGACTTGGATACGAGTCTGAGGTGTCACATCAAATTTCAAAACCTTTTACTTGTTCCAAAATAATGAAAATTTCCCACTATAAGAAAACTTCATATTATTTCAAAATAAACGTTTACAAACTTATCAGAGCATATACAATTCAAATAATTTATTTTACATGTCAACTACAATTTCAGATACAAAATACATATTATAAAATACTTTTCTGATCTGATAATCGGGAAGGAGGTGCTAACATGTCTTGCATTGCATACCCATACTTTACTCCTCTTGCTTATCGAGATCTACGTGTGAAACACTCACACACTAAGTTGATAACTTAGTGAGGCATAAATAAACGTTTTATGTCATATCATTACTAGTCCCTACTATGCACATTCCATATGGTCCTCATAAACTATAGAATGCATTATGCATCAAAACATAAAGACATACATATACATATGATTTCATTATTCATATGATTAACAATCATATTTCTTAGTTATGAGTTCTTGTACCTAACCTTGTTAACCAAATATGTACATATCATCATATATGTTTCTGTAACATATTTCAAATATTAACTTAATACAAATATCATATAACTATTCATATGACAATTATATTCATGTACATCATATATCACATATACCACTTCACACAAAACTCAATGCATTATAATATCAAGTTTATTTATATTGTCTTTTATTTGCCCAGTTACAATACTAAGAACTAAAGGTATGTGAGTACATAGAGGTTGCGCACTATACTGTCACCACAGCTTGTATAATTCTCACTAGGGCGCGTAGAATTTGTCCCGAATAACCACTATGTCCCGAAGTACCACATATAACACATATCATATATGTCCCGAAGGACCACGTAGAACCCTCAACTCTTGGCATGCCAACTATACCCTAGCTCTCATAACACATAACATGGGCATTGTCACTTATTTCATTCACATATACACATTAATATCACATATCATGTAATACTCTCATGGAGTCTCATATCATATATTCATATGTCACATAGGCACATTCACATATACATGCAATCATGTAGTTTATTTTCATATAGTTCATATCATTTTTCATATGATCTCATATTCATGTGTGACATAGCTTATAACACTTCTCACGTGTTCATATAAACATGTATGTCTTATCTTGTTCACATATGTTCCCCATATATCTCATAATTATATTTTGTTCTCTTATGTTCATCTAGATCACATTGGTCATATCTCATTGAGTTCCTAACCTTCCTTGAGTAATCCCTTATACCGTATCATATAGCTTACCCTTGAGTTATCTTATGTTCACCTATATATATTATATAATTCTTTTAGTTTATATCCTTATTTTATCTCTTATTTCATATTCTTATATAATCACAGAGATCATTTATACTATTTCACCTGGCTTATTCCACTAACACGTGTTTACATAAATCATGTAATATACAACAACATGTCAACACATATACTCATGCACCCATATAAATCATAACACATCGCAAGTCATATTTCCATTAACACCAGATACTATTATGAACTCACCTGGACTCACTAGTTAATATCGTTCTCTTATATTTTCTTCAATGCCCAATACTTGTCGACTGATCTGGACTTGCTCTAGATTGATATCTACATAATCATACACTATACATATCAGTATTCTAAATAGCATACTCTGATTCTCATATCTTAAACTAAAGGAAGAATGTGTTTTCAATTTCCTTTAGAATATGTATATGTACCCACTATAGGGTATCGGTGCAACCCTAGCTGAGGTATCGATACAATGCATAGGTATCGATACCCAAATTACATTCGATAATTTTTCGTTTCAAGGGGGTATCGATACCATCCTTAAGGTATCGGTACCCTTTGAATGTCTTCCTTAATTTTTACTCTTGAGGTGTCGGTACCTGATGAATGGGTACCGATACCCCTTGCCTAGAAATCACATTTTCAATCCGAAAATTACTTCATTTCAGCTCAATTGCTTCATATATCATCCCGTTTCTTATTCTTAACTTACATACACATGCTTAAACTCATTAATACTCATTCAATACATCTTTAACTTCAAAATCCAATCCTATACATAGAATTTAAGAATCATACTAAAATTTCAACATGTTCAAATTGCAATTCTATCACTTGAAATCTCTTAATTCAACTATTGACAAGTCAAATTTAACCTGCGATTTAACTTATCAACTATTCTTCAAATTTTTATTTTAAAACTCTTTAACTTTAATCTCTTCTAACTATTTCATTATTTGCTTTAAAACTAACTTAAGCCTTCTTTAGGCTTAATTAGCACTTAAGAATCATAAACCCAACTTAAAATCAAGGAATAATTAACTAACAAGAGACTCACCTTATCAAGCTTGGTTCCACGTCTGGAAGAAAGAAGAATATGAAGAGAATTCTAGAACTCTTATTCTTCCATTTTCTTCACCCCACGTGTAACCCATATATAACCCTTCTCACTTAATTATCTTGATGGTCAAATGAGCATTTTGCCCTTCAATATTTTTCATATCTACTAATAAATCCTCTTAAATAAAATTCCCCATTAAGTCCTTAAACTTCTAATTTTTCATAATTTGATCACCAAATTTCAAAAACTTTCATTTTAGTCACTAACCTGATTTTTAGGATATTACAGACATGAACCACATCACTAAAATAATTACATGACACATGTCATGTCAATAATTTGACACATGTAAAAATAACACGTCAATGATATGGGTTGACAGTTAGTCAGCTAATAGTTTTCTTCCAATATGGTCTATTTTGACCATAAATTGAAACATTATGGGGTAAATGCTAAATAAAGAATATGGTGAAAAGTGATCAATGTAAATGCGTAATGTTTTCAACGTTGTCATTTTAAGTGTCTGATCTGTCATAATCGTTAAATTTTTTTATCAGTTATTCAAAACGTGACATATAGTATGTTTATAAATTTTGAAACTTTTTATTTGATTTTTATAAAATTATTATTGTTTTTTAAAACCCCAAATTTTATTAAAAATATTAAAAACCATAAAATTTCTAAACCCAAAGCATGAACTCTATTACGTGTCACCCCCATCGTCATCGTTGTTATTAATCGTCTATCCATCGGTTGTTAGATTCCAAAACTGATCATCCCCTCGCTATCACCCCTAAATCATATTTTAATCTCCATGACCAAGGAACAGGGTTTCAAATAGCAGTTCACGACCGCGATAGCACCCGTGAAATAGCGGTAGCGCTACTTTCCGATATACCTGCTACACCTAAAATAGTCGTAACAGCGCCCGCTACGGCCGCAACAGTGCTCGCTATGGCCACAATCGCAGTAAACACGAAATGAACGAAAACCCTACAGCGACATCGATTTGAAACCCAGCCATAGAATCCCCTTTCAATATCCACAACCATAGATGTTAACGATTAGAGGAACATTGATTATAACACTTTGCTGGTTCCGATTGAATTTGCAAGAGCGATGGGTGACTCTAAGGGTTAAGGATTTTAGAGATTTAAGAAGATTCAGAAGACGACAAAGGAGCGACTGATCACTGGGTGGGCAACAACGGGTGGGTGGTTACTTGACAACGATGTCAAGGGCCAACAACGGTCGGTGATAGTAATAAGGGTTTGGAATTAAGTACTTTAAGTTTTTTTTAGATTTTAGAAAATTTTGAGGTTTTTTCTAAAAATAATACTAATAATTTTGTTTTTTTTTTTAATTTAAAATTTTCAAAAAATATAAATACAATACTGTCACGTTTTTTAATGGTTGATTAAATTTTTTAACGACTATAGCAGACCAAACACTTAAAATAGTAAAATCGGAAACATTAGACACCTATCTTAATAAAAAAATGTTTAGGCACTTAAAGTGAATAAGAGTTATATTTTGAACACTTATTTTTGAATTAAGCCACGTATTAATTATCAAATTGTAATCTCTCATAATTGAGGGCTCACGAGTGTTATTTAAACCAATTCTTAAAAGACTACTTAAACGAGTTGAAAATATAGTATAGATAATGTAAAACTGACGCTATTTTGTTTTGTTTCTTTTCACCGCCTTTCTTTCCCTCCCTCGAACGGCGACGGCCACCGCGGCAATCTTGTTCCTCCCCCTAAATCCTCCTCCTTATTTCTGAGTTATTGCGTCATCAAATAGATAAAGAAGAGGACATGTTTCGATCGATTTAGGGTTTCAGCGATCTCTTTCATTTCCAGATTCTTTCTCATTGAGATTTCCCTGCTGTTCCTAGACACTGCATCCTGACCTTGTTCCCATCCATATTTGTTACTGATACAAAAGAAAAAGTGATTATGGATTTAGACGGCGGCAACAGGCGCGTCTTTAATAGACTCGGAGGTCCGTCAGCTGCCCCACCACCCAACTCCACCAAAAACCAGAGAGTTTGTTATCATTGGAGGGCCGGTAAGTGCAGCCGTTCCCCTTGCCCTTTCTTGCACCGTGAACTACCTCATTCTTCTGGCCTCACCTCCGCAGCCGCTAACGGATCGGGTGTTCCCAAACGTTTCGCCGATGATTCTGGGTTTTCGAGCCCTGCCCCACGACGAGGCCCCAACTTCAATAATAATCATAATAATAGTTGGGGGAGAATGGGAGATAATAAGGTGGTTAGGAAAACGGAGAAAGTATGCGATTATTGGGTGCAAGGGAATTGTAATTACGGAGATAGGTGCAAGTTTCTACATTCCTGGTATTTAGGGGAAGATTTTACCTTGTTGAATCACCTTGATGAGCACCAGAAAGTAAGTGTCTCTTCGTTTCTTTTATTCTTTTATGGTGTTAATTTGATATGAACTTTTGAAGAACCATCCTTCAAAAGCTAGCTATTAGGTGGGTAGAGTCTGCATTCATATGTATCTCATTATAAATAACAAGCTTCATGCGGAATCAAGTCTCGGACGTTGCAATTAAGACATAACAATTCACCATTTGCATTAGCTTAACCTTTGGAGAAGCACATCAAAAAGCTAACTGTTAGGGTGGGAGTGCCCAAGTCCATATAAATCTTACAAGAAAAACTCGATCTTTTGATGGGGAGAATCAAGTTTCTATCTTGCAATTAGGAATATAAAATATTCTTAGGAGTACCCGACTGCAATGATGATGACGATGAGTTTGTTTCGGGGGCAGGTTGTTACTGGAATTGCGTTGCCAGCTGGAATGGATAATCTCTATACGGGAAGTAAAGACGAATCTGTGAGGGCTTGGGATACCAACACTGGTCAGGTGTGATTAGTTTTGTTTCGTTTTAATAAAACATTTAAAGTTTTAATTAGTTTTTATCTTTTTGGAAAAGAAAATATAGATTTATTTTTGTCTCCGAACATGATGTATTTTAATCAATTTCAATAACAGGAATCTGCATAAAACTGTTCTGAAATTTTTAATATTTTCTGTCCTGCTTGGTAGAAGTGTCCATGTGAAAAATCTGATAACTTAAAGGCTACTATTTATGTTTCTATGGAATCACTAAAGTGCTAAATACCCAAGGGGTACCTACTACTTAATTATGTTGTGAAAGGGAAACGAGATTCTCTTGCTAGAAATTACTTTCAGTATGTTCTAGTGGTTGTTGGCAACTTTTTAATTATTATGTTTTGTCTGATATTCAATGTGGCCTTCTATGTAGTGTATGGGTGTGCTTAATCTTGGTGGTGAAGTAGGTTGCATGATCAGTGAAGGTCCTTGGCTATTTGTTGGCTTACCTAATGTTGTTAAGGTATGATTCGAGGGAAATTCTCTACCAGTTGTTTCTTCTTTGTTATTGTTGTCGTATGAAATTAGTAGAACGATGATTTCCCATTTCTGCCTCGGTGACAATCATTTTGCAGGCCTGGAACACCCAAACTAACCAAGAAATCAGTCTTAATGGACCTGTTGGGCAAGTTTATTCCATGGTTGTGGGTAATGATTTGCTCTTTGCTGGCACACAGGTAATGTTCTAAATTCTAGTATATTGTTATAGTTTCTTTTCATTTAAATTCCAGGTTCTGCATGTGGTCAGTCATGAATACATCATCATGTTTTCTGTTCTGGGTTCTGCCAAATTATTTTGCGATAACTTGTTAATCGAGGGAATTTTGTTTTGGGTGTCCGACATTTGTCTTGTTATAAAATTGCCCCTTACCTTGAAAGATCTGTAATATGTGAAATGAGCTTTTTTTAAAAGGGCACTAGATTTGACGAGTCAAATTGGGGATTTGTGTTGGACGAATCTCTCTCTGGGTCTTGATTTTGCCATACTCATAATTTAATACTATGTTTCTATTTCTCTAGCATTTCAGTCCTAATCCTCAGGTACCAGTATCTGTTTATTGCAGGAGGGTACTATTTTGGTATGGAAATTTAATGCCGCCACTAACAACTTTGAACCGGCAGCATCGCTTAAGGGTCACACCCTTGCAGTTGTATCATTAGTTGTTGGAGCTAATAGACTATACTCTGGTTCCATGGACCATTCTATAAAGGTAAAGTAGTTGAATCATCCTGATTGAAAAATATTGTAGTTTCAGACCACCATTATAGCACGCTTTGCTTTATTCCTATAATTTATTTTTTTCTCTAGTAGAAAATGATCATTTTTTCTTAATATATTAGTTGTTTCTTTCAGGCTTGGAGTCTAGAAACTTTGCAGTGTCTACAGACTCTGACAGAGCACACTGATGTTGTTATGTCCTTGCTTTGCTGGGAACAATTTCTTTTATCTTGCTCATTGGACAAAACAATAAAGGTTCCCGCTATTTTTTATTTATTTTATCTTTTGTTTTTGTTTTGCTTTTCTGCCTAAATTCCTTGGATTTATGTTTTCCTGTGCAGGTGTGGGTAGCTACTGAGAATGGAAACTTGGAAGTAACATACACTCACAATGAAGAACATGTATGTTGTTTCATTCATACATTATGCTTGCTACTTTGAATTTGATGTAATTCATAGTTAAAACGAAAGGGGTTTGAGGACAGAATGGGAGAATTAAAAAACTGCATGTCAGATAAAAAATGGTCTTTGCTTTTTTACGTTAGTTATTAGATGTGGCAGTGACAGAAGAATAGGGTATAACTGTGGGTGGGTGGGGTGGGGTGGGGGGATTATTGAAACTGAAGCCTGAAGGTAATGATTGAGGGAAGAGAATGCTACTTGGCTTTGTTTGATGTGTTAGAAAGAGAGTGTTATGCTCTGCATTTTAGTTTTGAAATTATGGGTCAAAGTTTTTGGGAGAATGGTTGCAATGGAGAAGAGGATACTCTATTTTGGATTTTGAGGCTGTGGATATTGAGTCTGCTTTTCGAGAGCTATAATCTTACATGTTTGTAATTTTAACAAACAGTTTAGGATTATGCATGATCAAACGAATATTTTCAAGTTTCATATGAAATTAAACAGTTGGGTGAAGATTGTAAGATAATTTATGAAGGATGAAATTTAATGTGTAGTCAGGTTGTTTTGGAAAGTTTCTTGGATTTATTGTGCATTGCATCTATTCTAGATATAGACATCGTCAAAGCTTAGATTTGCTTACTGTAGTGCTCCAAATATCTCTACTTTTTATCGTTTATCTGATGGTTTAATTCCCGAAAAATGTCGTGGTAAATGGTTTCAATTATGTCTTTGAGCCCTTTCTTTCCCCCTCAGTTTACTTCCTAGGATCTTGGGATGTTATTGAACTTTTGGGTGCTCTTTTTAGGGTTTGTTGAATCTTCGAGGAATGCATGACTCAGAATCCAAGCCTGTTTTGCTGTGTTCATGCAATGACAATTCTGTCCGCCTCTTTGATCTGCCCTCGTAAGTTAACAGAGACTTGCTTTTTATCTTAGCACACACATCTATCTACTCGTTTCATCATTTTGGGGTCCTTACATGGTGCTGATGGGAATAGCATATTTCTATCCTTATGATTGAAGGTTCTCGGAGAAGGGTAAAATTTTTGCCAAGCAGGAGATCCGTGCAATTGAGGTAGGCCCTGGTGGCCTATTTTTCACTGGTGATGGTACTGGTTTTAGAGTGTGGAAGTGGGCGGAACCGGTTCCCAAGCCTTGATGGTGTTCCAGCATTAAACAACATATGCATCAAATATGTATTTTTGGTGTTATTATTTTATTACTTCTCATCCTTTTGCTTTTGGGTGGGGTGTTCTTTTGTAGTTCACTGAGTTAAGAGAAAACGAGCACTAGGTTCCTGGTGTAATGTTTAGCAGCACCAAGCCCTGCACATTAGTGTGTGCCATAAGTTCATATAAAGAACACTTGATAACTCGTAAATTTGTAGCAGTCATTGAATTGGAATTTTAGATGGTGCCTTGGCTGAAACAACTCTGGGGCTTGTTACAATGATGATTTATCCTGCACCAAGGTTCATAGCAACAGATGTTCGATTATCATCTACATCCGTGATGACGATTCTAGGAGCCCCAAAAGCACTCTTTTGTAAAGCTTTCTTTCTTTTGTGGAGAATATAGTTCTCATACTTGCACTAACTGGTTGACTTCGCTCCCAAGCTTCTCTATGATTCCGGCACTCTCATGCCCAATCACCATTTGAAAAACTTATTAAAAGAAACGTGTCATGGATAATATATTTTTCGACGGTAAACATCTAGGAATTTCTATCCTTTTGAAGAATACTATACCCGAGAAATACACATTTGAGTTGATCTTGGTTCTAATTTGGATTCTGCGTATGGTTCAACCATGGATAACAAGGACAACCGAAAATTCGTGAGAAATTATAATCGGTATTGTGTTTAAATATGAGATCTATTATTAAGACTGCGAGTAGGTAATCTAATTATAACGCCTCAAAATTTGGCTTGAAAGTATTGATTAAGTCGAACGTTGAACCAATTTAATTTTATCCTGGACTTAAATTAGAAGAATGCGAAGATGGAGTTCAATCGAATGAAACCTAAAAGTTTAAGACTTAATTTGAAGAATTTCGAAAACGTGCACCATAATGAATACCGGTGAATCAATCTATGGAGTTCATTTTGAGAACCTGAGATTCGGCAGGGATGTGTTCTGTATTCTTTTTCTTCCATTTTCGGGGTAAGCTTAAAATTAATAAAACAAAATAATAATAAAAATTAGGATAAACTATATAAATAGTCACCGAATTTTTAGGACGTTTGCATTTTGGTCACCCAACTTTTAAAAATTACAATACAATCACTAAACTTTTAGTTTGTTTTCAATTAGATCCCTGACTTTACCTCATGTTAGTTTTATGTGGCACGTTACCTCCCGTTAATCCATGTTGTTGTTGACGAGAAAGCTAAACATGGAGTGCCATGAGCTCGGAGGGAGCGCCATGATCTCTTGGCTTCTAATTCCCTCGCCACCACCTCCTTTTTCTTGGTAGTATACTCTTTCACAGTCTCAGCAGCAGCTGAAGCAGCGTCGTTAGCTGCCATTAACGATATGGTGGCAAGATCCTTCGATTTTTATCGGCATACTCCGCCGCTCCCTCCATCATCCTCATCGCTACCTTTATCCCTTCCACCACTTTCTCGGTGGTATAATTCACCGCGCTCCAACCATCTACGAAAGCCTTGTCCTTCGCATTCACGACCCCTTTCCCTGCCAATTCAGCCACTTCCTTGCCTTTCTCCACCGTCACATCCTCTGCAGCAACCGCTTTTTCTCTGGTATAACTCGTGACGCTTTTAGTAACATCAACAACATAATCTTTCGCTTTAACCTCCATTTGCATTGCGTAGTCTTTCGCCTGTTCCATTTTCGACGCTATGTAGTTTGTCGTAGTCCTACCTGCACTCGATAGGGTTTCGGCCATGGTGTCTTTTATCTTTTTGGCACCTTCGGCGATCGTATCCTTCGCTTTTCCACCTTTCACTTTCTCCCACTGCGAAGCTCAACGAACAATGTTTGTCACTTGTCCACCCTTCTCCATTGCATATTAAGCGCTTTGACGAGCGGTTTCCCTTGCTTGTTGACCCTTCTCTTTGGTGTAATCCGCCGCCTTGTTGACCACTCCGGTGGCCGATTCTTTATCACCTACCTTACCGATATTCCTTGGTTTTCCAGCAGTTTCCGTGCTACGACTTCTCTCTTTATCACTCTCATTTTTACCAATAGACTCCATTGAAGCACCTCTCTCTTGCCCATGCCCTGCACTTTTCCCATGTTTAGTAGCCTTGGACTCCATTGATGCACCTCTCTCTTGTCCATGCACAACACTTACTTGAACTTTCCCCATGGCATAATTAGGCTCTCACGTCCTCTCTTAAACATGTTTTCCTCTTCCTATTTTTCTGGCATCATCTCCCTCTGTTTTTGCCACTATCGTGGAGGAGATGTTTATGTTGTCGACTTTCCCTCCGAGCTTATGGCGCTCCTCTTTCTTGTCAAGATGAAGAAAAATAAGAAGAAGAAGGGTTAACAGGAGGTAACGTGAAGCTTCAGATAAAACTAACGGAAGGTAACATAAGAGATATTACTGAAAACGAACTAAAAGTTCAGTGATTGTATTGTAAGTTTTAAAAGTTTGGTGACCAAAATACAATGTCCTAAAAGTTTGTGACTATTTATGTATTTTACCTTAAAATTTATATTTCCACCAAATAAAATAAAGCAATCAACTAAATAAAATAGTGTAATACCCTCACACCATAACAAAGCCCAAAAACATCACCACAATTAGACATTTTCAATTATGGATTCTAAAACGAATCAAACAATTTCAGTGATTAATAAATTGCTATTATTTTTTAGGTTTCGGATTCGAACACCATGTATGTAGGAGTATGAGCGTTCAATATCAAATAATTAAGATTTTTTAAACATATATAACAAATTGTATTCACCCCAAACTAATAGAATCATATATTCTGAGAGTGATGGCTTTTGAACATCCAAAAACATTGAAAAGGGGCAACGATTTGGTCATTGCTGTGCTTGGATGGTCAGTTTTGGCCATTTTTACTTTAGCACGCCAAGATTCAAATCCGCTTTTAGTCCCTTAAAACGGGATTTTGAGGACTAGAGAATTTTGTCAAAGGTATACACTGCGGAGGCCACAATCGTTTCTCTGATTTTAATCGAAATCTTTTTTAATTATTGATAATATGTACATGTCACCGTAACTATTTAAACTTACATTCTCGAGAATCAACATTCATTTTAACCACTAAAATCGTATAACGAGTTATATATAATAAAATTTTATTTAAATATTCTAAATGTCGTGTATTTTTTAAGGGGAGTGGTGGGATTATTGCTTAATCATTTTCAATGATTAAATTATTAAAATATTAATCATATAAAATTTATAAAAATATGTAAAGCTCATTTAATTTTATACTGACTATAATTTTTAATTTTCAATAATTGATTATTAGAATTTGGAATGATAATTATATTTTAACTAACATCAATAGGAAACCCCTTCAATATTATTTGTATAAAAATACTTCAAAAATATTTGTAGAAAATATTAGTCTGTCATTAGGGTGTTAGTGGCCTTTAATGATTCTATAATATGTAATATAAAAGGGCATATTTCCCTTTTCACCTATATTCATAATTATAAATTTTAATCCAACAATTCTGTTGACAATAGTTTTATCCCATTTATTATTATTATATTATTATTATTAATAATAAATAATAATTTTATTACAGGCCATTTATAAAAAAAACCAGAGGCCCAATTACAATTACAACAAATTAGGCCCAACAAAACCTGACCTAGTTACAAATCAAATCCGGAACCTGATCCAGGCCTAGAGCCCGATTAGGGTTTTTCACACATAGCTTGCTCTCAACCGTAGGATCTGGACCCTTCCAACGGTCCATATCACTCAAGACTTAGGGTTTCCCCTAATGATGCTATCTCAGCCGCTGCCGCCGCCTGAAGCTCCACTCAGCTACTACCACACATCCACTGCCGCACCGGCCAAATCTAGGAGATCTGGGTGCATTAAATGCACCCAACCGCCCCTATGATGAGTCACCACCATAGCTCCGGTGACTCACTGGGCTTCCCTCTTTTAACCAGTCAAAAGAGTAATTCGAAAGGTCCTATAAAACCCCCTTCACCTACAAGAGAGGGAGGTGGAACAAGAAACCAACAAGACAACCATTCGAACAAAAAACAACAAGAAAAAAAAACAAACAAAGAAACGGAGAGACCAACGAACCAACAACAACGAAAAAACACGAACCAACAAAAGCAAAGAGGAAAGAAAACTTACCATCGTCAGAGAGATCCAAACGTCGCTGGAAAGTCATATGTTCGAAGGTATCTTTTTAGATCAGTCCGATTGACTAGTTTTTAGGAAAAAAAGGTGATTGGATTCGGCCTTAGGGAAGCCCGAGGATCATTTTGGGTATTTCGATCAAATTTCGACCATCATGGACGGTGATGGTCGCCAGCGCCGGTGTACGGTGGCCAGCTTCCCTCCGGCGAGGGAATTAAAAAAGAAGTCAAAGAGAAGAAAAAAAAAAAGAAAATGAGAGATTGAAGGCCTTAGGGCCGGTTTTGGGGTATAAATACCCCTCCCCAAACGACGTCATTTTGAGGGTGATATTTGCAATTTTAGTGTATGGAAAATCATTCCCGCAGTCCCCCTGAATTTTTAACCTTTCAATTTGGTCACTGAAAGTAGTTTCCATGTATTTTAATTTGGTTTTTGAATTTTATTTCATTTCCATTGTAGGCACTAACTGTGTTTATATGTATTTTGGGTAAATATCATATTTAGTCCTTTAATTTTAATAGTTTATATTTTAATCCTAATTAGTAATTAGGGTTAAATTATTATTCCAGTACCTCGATTTCATGATATTTCTGTTTAAGGCTATTACTTTCGAGGCTTTATAATTTAATCCCCTAATTTTAAATATTTTTAATTCTAAATATTATTATTGGTTTATTTACAATTATAGTACCTATAATATTAATTATTTTTATTTTTACCTTGATCTTTTGTAGTTTTATAATTTAATCTTTAAATTTACAATATGTATTATTTTAATATTTTATTTATATAGTTATAAATTTATTATTAAAATAAAAAATTTTATATTATTTTATATGAGTAATTTAAATAAATACGCCTTAACTAACTAGGTGTGTCTTTCTAAGGATTGCTCGAATAAAATAATATTTTTTTATGATTTAAATAAATTTATTTTGTATCTATTTTGTATATATTATTTAGGGTAATACTATTTGTTACGAGGAATATATAAAAATACTTCCTTAATTTACTAGGAATGTATTTTCTTGTATTATTCGTATAAAATAATATTTTTTAATATCATGATTTAAATATTATTCGAATTTTCCAATTTTAATATTTAAATGACGTATAATCGTGTAAGTACCAATTTTGGGCGTTGTGGGGGTGCTAATCCTTCCCCACACGTAACCAACTCCCGAACCCTTTTCAAAATGAATCTTTGGTCAAACATATATCAAATTTTTTATCTTTTAAAATTAATTTTCTTAAAATCATTTTAAATAATATTTTAGGGATTCGACTTACCTAACCCAAAAGTCAATGGCGACTCTAAATTTGTCTATTTATGTATTTATTTTTAAAACCCAACATGTTCCCAAAATTAAGTTGGATAGATCCTTGAAAAAGCTCTAAAAAGCCAGCAGGGACCATTTCAACAGCTTGGCGACTCCACTAGGGACTTTTTTTAGAGAGATAATCTATAATCAATTATACGTCATCTTTTTAGTTAAAAATGGCAAATATGAATTATATTTTTTGTTTGCATGACATCACATTTTTTAGTCATACTAATTGATTAGTTTTTGTGTTTCAGATTTCTAACATTTTTGGGTTGATTATTCAAGGATCGAGGTAAAGTATTGTGAGTTTCCCTTCACATACTATAGCTGTTTGAATTTGAGAGCCTTCTAACTGTGCTCTGTCCTATTAGGTAGGGGTGAACGCTACACTTACGTGAGAAAAGTATTTTTCTCCGCACGGGCTTTAGCAAGTAACCTCTAGGATACATAGGCCTCATGTTTACGAGTGAAACATCGAGTTTCCTCGCATGGATAACTCAATCTGTTTAAGCCTATAATGGGTAAGGTTCGAGGGTCTGCCAAGTTCAAAGGGCACCAGCAAAGGACAATTCGAGTACCTGTTAGTAGTACCGAATTTTTACCCGTTTTATACTAAATTTCTATCTTAGGGGAAACTCATTTTAACCTTTTCCTTGAATCTATTTATTTGTTTTGCAGAAGCATGATAACTAGAAAATTATGTGGTTAGGTTTTATATCTATATGCCAAGAATGCGAATTAGATATCATGCGGTTAGGATTGTTTTCTTGTAAATAAAAAAGCATTTCAGGATAGATACCATGTTGGGTAAAATATTTTCTTTCCATAAAATTGATTGGTACTAACCATTCCTCTTGTCTTGTTTTTATATTCTATTATTTATATTTGCATTTTTGTTTTGTATTATTTTATCAATTTATATATGTTTTGTTATTTGTACTAACTTGTTTATATTGATTTCTTTTTGCTTGCATTGCATGATCATGGAATAATCAGCATGTGTTAATTTGAGAGTGGTCATCAAAATAAAAGGTTTTCATAATGGAAAAAGGGTTTCATGATAAAGTAAACTATAACACAGCTAGAGAATGGCATCTTGAGAAAACTCCGTGGATAGTGGTGAGCTATGCACCCAAAGATCGTATGTCCGATGAAGAGAAAAAGGAGATATGAGAAAAAAGAGACTTCTGCACAAGAAGAGAAAGAGCTCGATAAAACACAATCCTGCAATGTCAGATACACAAGGAATTACTTTATAATAAGTGAATCCTAGTCAATCAAAGAGATCACTAAAGAAGTGCTCAGAGCTCGATAAAACAAAATCCTACACAAGAAGTCTCTTTTTGCATAAGAAGAGAAAGAGCTCGATAAAACACAATCCTGCAATGCATATTCCTGCACAATAAGGATTACTAAAGAATTGGTGGCAACTATAGAAGTGCCAAAAGATGAAAAGAAGTTATGCAATAAGAACTTGTCAGTATTTAAAAGTCTGTTCTCAACGTCGGAGACTTAAGTTCAATCTAAGCTGAGAGGTAGCTCTCATTTTGATTCTATTCCTATATCATATAAGGAGTTGTATGAGAAGCTACTAGAAGCCCGAGAGGTGGCTCTACATTATGTAAAACCTTGGCAACCTCCGTATCCAAATTGGTATAATATCAATGTTCGTTGTAAATATCATGCCGAAATTTAAGGATATTCCATTGAAAACTACACCACCTTCAAGCATCGAGTACAACATCTTTTGGATCATGGAATATTAGAGTTCGAGATAAAAGATCGACCTAGTTTGGTAACTAATTATCCTGTTAGATTGATACCAAAAGTGTTCAAAGGTAAAGGTATCAGTCGGAGCATCCAGAGGGAAGAACATTTGCTGAAGTACGAAGCTCAAATACGTCATTTGAAGATTGAAAACGATAAACTAAGTGCCGAGATAGAAGCCATGCGTGATAGTTTTCAAAGGATCAATTTAGCCTTTAAAGATGATGGTATAGGAGATACCATGAAAGAATGGATAACATGGGTCATTAAATTGAAAAACGACGCTGAACACTAGAAAAAGAATTATGAGACATATGAAGGTCAAGCCAAGAAGTTCTCTTATGATTTACGGACTGCAGAAGAAAGGCATAATACATCCATAATCAACTTAGGAAGATGTCAAGCCGAAAATAAGATGTTGAATGTATCTATAGCCAACATGGAAGCTTCATATCAGATCCACCAGTGTGAGATTGATGCTGAACTAGAAGCCACTAAGGCCAAGAACAATACATTGATAAAGTTTGTTGATGATTATAGAGATCTTGTACAAGGACTTCTTAACCATAAAGATTCTCTTACAAGGGAGAATGAACAATATTGTCTACAACTCCAAGAATTAACACAAAAGATGCAGGAAAAAAAATAAATCATAAAGGAAGTTATTGTTCAAGAAAATAATGTGGCTCGTAAACTGGTTGATTTAGTTGGCTTTACAAGGGAATTAAAGCTGATTGACAACTCAACACCTGCTTGGAAACTAACTTGGCTTTTGAGAGAAATAAAGAAATTAGGAGTGAAAACTATCTCTTATATGTAAAGTTTGTTTGATGTACCAAAATCTTTTGTGTTCAATTAAAGTTGTTTTAAGATGATCACTCTTGAATGATACATTTTGCATACTTGCATTGGCATTGCACAAATTTTCACTCCTATTTCTGCATTTTTTCATCTTTACATTCATATTTATAAGTTATACATTGTATAGAATATTAACATGTGTCAATCATGAAAATGTTAGAGTAATTTATGAAAGATATCATGACAGAAATTCTGAAAGCAAATTAAAGTCACCCAGGGCGTGTCTCTAAAAAGATCGAAAATAGTTAATGAAATATTAGCACGTGTTAGTAAGATCGAAAGAATCCAAGATCAACTCGTAAAAACCCAACAAGAAATGTTTGATGAAGCAAGAAAGTTCCAAGTTGAGTCCAAGGAACAAATGTCCAAGCTGATGAGTATGATGGTTACAATTATATATGGGGATAAAATATTAGAGAACCCTATTGTCCAATAAAAGATGAAAATTTTGAGTGAGAATCTGAAAGTTAATGGTGTAGCTAATGCAATGATAAAAATGATCAAGAAATTGTTAAGGATTGTGGTAATCCAATTCAACTCCAAAAATTGGGTATGATTCTAGAAAATACGATAAAGATCATGCTGGAAAATGAGGGTAAAACTTTAACAAAAAGTTGAGCCTGAATCAAAGAAAAGAAGCATGAAATATGTTCAAATTCCATCGAAGAAGACTAAACATCTTGGTGATCAGTCACAAGGTCTTCAATGTGGTCATAATAATGGCAAGGAGAAAATAAGTTCAAAAGAACTTCTACCCAATTTACCTTCATTTTCATACAACCAGTTATATTCTAAGTTGCTCAAAGCCCACTAATCGCTCCACGTTTGGCTAATCCTCTAATGCCCCTTATTCGAGTTGGTATAATGAGAAAGTTACTTGTGAATATCACTCGGGAGCACGAGGAAACTCCATTAAGAATTACAGTAACTTCAAACGAAAAATCTAAGACTTTTTGGCTCAGAGATTTATAGAGATGATGATGGCAATCAGTTTATTTTGGTCAGACAATTGGGAATCAACCCCAAAATAGAGTTGATAGGGTCAAAACGAGTAAAATACATACGAAAGAGGATGTAAAAAGTGCAAAAGGCAAAATCAAGGAAAGCGAGGTATTTGAGGCAGAGATAAGATATTCAACTCTCGATACCACTATGATGCTAAAAATGAGAAAGAGATGGGAAATTATGAAAAGAAGGTAAAGAAGAGGTAATTTGAGATTGACCGTAAAAGATGTTTTGGAAAAATACGACCCTTGAGGTTTTTCAAGTGCCCATTTCTGACTTGCTATTCCCTTTAATCAAACACCTCACCCTGAGGCCTCTAAGAATGAAGACTAGCCCATATGCTTATGGCTATGACCCGAATAGTGCTTGCGATTTTTCATCTTGGGGAATTGGGCCATCCCACTGACAAGTGCATACCATTAATGGAAGAAATTGAAAAGCTCGTTAACAAGGGAGTCTTGACCCGAGAAATGATCAAGAGATGGGGAAATGAGGAAAAGACCCTAAGTCTGACTACACACCTAACATTTTAAGAATAATAGGGCATTCTAGATGAACAAGTGGAGATTGTTATCTACAACAGTTGTACCTTACATTGAAAGCATCTTGTTTGAATTTATTTTGTCCTTTCTCAGCTTTTTGTAAGGATATTTTAAATAAATTTGTGTTACTCTTTAAACATTGTGAATATTGATTCAAACTTGCAACCTTCCAATTCTATGAATATCAACTGAATTAAAATCTCTTTAAGTGATTAAGAGTTATAAATCTTTGACAAAGTGACAAGGTTGAAAAACTGATAAAACAAACCCTCGACCTTACCCAGAAAATACACTCAAGCACCATACCCTTTTCTTACAAATATATCCTTCTCCTTTTATAAGGAAATGAATAAGAGGATTGGTATTCATATATGCATAGGAGCGGACAACATGAGGCATATTTTGTGTATGACATTACAAAACTGACTAGACTAATGATGATCATAATCTTCATAGATGGAATAGTCGAGTGGGTGAATCTCGTTTAGGCCAGTTGCTTAGAAATTGAACTCTAAAGAGAAGATTTTTTTACTTTCAACAACACCTGAACTATAACAGGTTCTTCTTAAAAAGCTTAAGAAATTGAATTCGTATACCCATAATATAATATTATATGTATACAATAAAGCTTGAATTGTCCCTCTAGAGCAATTGGTTAAATGCCCCGTCTTTATGGATAAGATTCAACTAGCCTGATAAGGTGATTATAATATATATACAATAAAGCTTGAGTTGTCCCTCTAAATCAATTGGTTAAACTCCTCGGCTTTATGGATAAGATTCAACTAGCCTGATAAAGGTGATTATAATATACAATAAAGTTGAATTCATCTAGCCAAACCATGACAAATTAAATCAAATAAGGAGTTTCGGTAAAGATGGACTAAGGGAGTTAAGGAACACCTGTTATAGTTAATCTCACACAAGCACTCAAGAATTTTGCTTTTAGACCGATACTTCTGCGCTGACTTTATTAGAGGAGTCTACAAAGCTTGAACAAATAAAAGATTTCAGAGGACCGAAATAGAAGTGTTCTAGAAAGTCTAGTAATTGAATATGCTAGATGTGTCATTGTGTCCGTATCCGGTTAAAATACTAATCCAAGAAAAAGGGGCATGTTATAATGTTCACAAGGACCGAGAAAGAAATGACATCTTTGGTGAAAAAACCTTAGAAAATAGGAAACCAACCCGAAGCCAACTCTTCAATTTTAACACTTGTCAAAGAGTTATAACTTTGAAAATATTAAATGACCTGTTGATTCTTTTGATATTCTTTAAACTTATATTTATGATATGATTCAATTGTGAGCTTGAATTAAGGAGTAATACTTTAAAAAATTCTTTAATTCTTTGATTTCTAAAATAAAATGAAGGAGAAAAACATTTTCAAACGAGACAGTCTCAAATGTGAAAGGTCTTGAAGTAGATGATACCTATTCTTCCTCTATTGGAGAAAAAGAAAGTGATGCCAGAATGATGAAGCATTCCATAATCTTGAAAGCAAGTAGTTCAAGAGATCAGAAGGGATAGAGGATAGAACTTGTAGTACTTTCTTGTGACGTTGTCAATAGCCCGTCAAAAAAACATATGATTACCCTGTTCGAAAGGGGCACATATCCTAGTGATAGCAAAAATGCAAGAGTACGACCAGTTAAGAAGAAGATGATCACCTTATTCAGAAAAGGGCACATCTCTCAGATCATATATAAAACAATACAAGACATTTTTGTTAAAATGATTGATAAATTCTTAAGTGTCAGTGACAACATGAAGAGAATCCCTCAAGCTATTTGACAACACTATTGTTTAGTGACACCAAAATAAGAACAATCAAGATTAAGTTATTTGGGCACGAAGAGAGCCACAAGTACCCACATTGGGGCATTACCAAAACCAGAGCTCGCGGGATCATAAGATTCAAATTAAACAAACATTGAGAGTGATCCTTACAACTTAGAGTGTTGGGGGTATTTTTAAAGGCCCATATCTTCCAAAAATAATAAATATTGGGGTATTTTTAAGGCCCATATCATCCAGGAACATAATATCATTGAATTGAGTAAATATTTCCAATAAGATAGAAATGTATGAAGAATGAAAATGGTGAAACAGTGACGGTGGAGCTTACCATATATGGTCATTTTTCCATCATACAGTTGCATTATTCAAGTGATTTCACATGCATTAATGTCGGTGAGCCAAAGCGTCCCACTTGTATTCCCATTAAATTTTGGTGTTCTTGTAATGTTATACAAAAGATCTAAACACTATGCAAAGAGCTTCTCTAGTTAAAAAATATAGGCAGAAGGCTCATGAAAGGATGAATATGTTGTCAAATGTTTTACAAACCAATAACTATGGTGTTAAATCAATGTTGTGATCATGTGATGTTTCATTACCCAATATGAAGGTTGACTTATATGACTTCAAGGTTAAAAGTGAAAAATGGTGAAAATTTCTTTCCACAGAAGGGGCAATGGAATTTTAACAGCAATAAACTAGTGGAGCCAACTAAGGATTGAATGAGAGGTTGTTGTTAAATTTCTCGGCACGATGTGATATAAATAGCCTTGTTTGAGATCCAATTAGATGTAAACATGAATGAATTAGGATAAACCCTCCTTTTGATGTGTTTCAAGAGTCAAATTAGAACATATGTTGTTCTCCCATTGATATTTGTCGAGTTTGGAATAGTTACATCCATAGTCTCCAAAGATAGTAGATTGTCCTTTCAAAGATGAAAGCTTTGTTGGATTTCTACACAAGTTCAGGAGAAGAAAACCAATCTTATCAGGGACAAAATAGGGCAACAAGGTTATAATTCTGACTGCAGTAAGAATTCCAGAAATGAAACATCTTTTCTGATACTTTACGCAAATGGGAGGCAAAGAAGACACAAAGATACAAGTTGATCAGATGGCTCTTCAAGGATACAAAGTTGCAAGCATAAGTTGCTACACCGATATTTGAAGTAAACCCTAGAAATGAATGATCAAGTGGAAGAAGATCGAATTCCTCACTTTGGAGTCTAATGAATATTGAATCAACATTTATGCATTCATAAGATCATCATTGCATAAAAAATGCATTACATTGATACATTAATTGTATTCGTATAAAAACATGGTTTTTACAGATCTTCATATGAAAAAAAAGATTCATGATGTCAAAATACCTTACAAGTGGAAGGAAGAATTCAAACCTAAAATGCAGAAATCACATTAGGAGATGCAAGACCTGAAGAATAGATGGGCGCAATCCACAGAAGAATTATTTTGAAATGGGGCATGTTACCCAACCTTTAAGTTGTTTTGAAAATAAGAAAGCGATGATCAAAGTTTCTCGTTTAATCTTTTATGAAAATGAAATTTTTGAAAAGTAAGAAAGCGATTACTAAAGTTTCTTACCCAGTAAATTATTTCCAAAATTTGTAAGTCCTTCAGGCCATCAGTAAGTCTTTCGAGTATGATGCTTAAATCCTTCGAGCCATCTATAAGTCTTTCGAGCAAGATGATAAGTCCTTCGGGCTATCCGTAAGACATTCGGTAGGATGTTTTCACATGAAAATGAGAAAGCGATTACCAAAGTTTCTTATTTAATGTTTTCAAAAAATGAAATTTTTGAAAAGTAAAAATGAGATTACTAAAGTTTCTTACCCAGTAAATTATTTCCAAAATTTGTAAGTCATTCGGGTCATCAATAAGTCTTTTGAGCATGATGCTTAAATCCTTTAGGTCATCTGTAAGTCTTTCAAGCAAGATGATAAGTCCTTCGGGCCATCCGTAAGACCTTCGGGTAGGATGTTTTCACATGAAAATGAGAAAGTGATTACAAAGTTTCTCATTTAATGTTTTCAGAAAGTGAAATTCTTGAAAAGTAAGAAAACGATTACCGAAGTTTCTTACCTGTAAATTATTTCCAAAATTTGTAAGTCCTTCGAGCCATCAGTAAGTCTTTCGAGCATGATGCTTAAATCCTTCGGGTCATCTGTAAGTCTTTTGAGCAAGATGATAAGTCCTTTGGGCTATCCGTAAGACCTTCGGGTAGAATGTTTTCACATGAAAAAGAAAGCGATTACCAAAGTTTCTCATTTAATGTTTTCAGAAAATGAAATTCTTGAAAAGTAAGAAATCGATTACCAAAGTTTCTTACCTAGTAAATTATTCCCAAAATTTGTCAGTCCTTCAGGCCATCAGAAACTCTTTCGAGCATGATGCTTAAATCCTTCGGGTCATCTGTAAGTCTTTCAAACAAGATGATAACTCCTTCGGGCCATACGTAAGAGCTTCGGGTAGGATGTTTTCATATGAAAATGAGAAAGTGATTACCAAAGTATATCAATTAATGTTTTCAGAAAATGAAATTCTTGAAAAGTAAGAAAGTGATTACCAAAGTTTCTTACCCAGTAAATTATTTCCCAAAATTTGAAAGTGCTTCGGGTCATCAATAAGTCTTTCATGCATGATCCTTAAATCCTTCGGGTCATCTGTAAGTCTTTCGAGCAAGATGATAAGTCCTTCGGGCCATCCGTAAGATCTTCGAGCCATCCGTAAGATCTTCGGGTAAGATGTTTTCACTTGAAAATGAGAAAACGATTACCAAAGTTTCTCATTTAATGTTTTTAGAAAGTGAAATTCTTGAAAAGCAAGAAAGCAATTACCAACGTTTCTTACCCAATAAATTATTTCCAAAATTTGTAACTCCTTCGGGCCATCAGTAAGTCTTTCGAGCATGATGCTTAAATCCTTCGGGTCACCTGTAAGTCTTTCGAGTAAGATGATAAGTCTTTCAAGCTATCTGTAAGACCTTCGCGTAGGATTTTTTCATATGAAAATGAGAAAGCGATTACCAAAGTATCTCATTTAATGTTTTCAAAAAATGAAATTCTTGAAAAGTAAGAAACGATTACCAAAGTTTCTTACCCAGTAAATTATTTCTCAAAATTTGTAAGTCCTTCGGGCCATCAGTAAGTCTTTCGAGCATGATGCTTAAATCCTTCAGGTTATCTGTAAGTCTTTTGAGCAAGATGATAAGTCTTTCGGGCCATCCGTAAGACCTTCGGGTAGGATGTTTTTTACATGAAAATGAGAAAGCGATTACCAAATTTTCTCATTTAATGTTTTTAGAAAATGAAATATTTGAAAAGTAAAAAATCGATTACCATAGTTTCTTACCGACTAAATTATTTCACAAAATTTGTAAGCCTTTCGGGCAATCAGTAAGTCTTTTAGTATGATGATTAAATCTTTCGGGTCATCTGTAAGTCTTTCGAGCAAAACGATAAGTCCTTTAGGCCGTCTGTAACACCTTCAGGTAGGATGTTTTCACATGAAAATGAGAAAGTGATTACCAAAGTTTCTCTTTTAATGTTTTCAGAAAAGGAAAATTTTGAAAAGTAAGAAAGTGATTATCAAAGTTTCTCACCCAGTAAATTATTTCCCAAAATTCTTCGGGCCATCAGTAAGTCTTTCGAGCATGATGATTAAATCCTTCGGGTCATCTGTAATTCTTTCGAGCAAGATGATAAGTCCTTCAGGACATCGATAACACCTTCGGGTAGGATGTTTTCACATGAAAATGAGAAAGCGATTACCAAAGTTTCTCATTTAATGTTTTCAGAAAATGAAAATTTTGAAAAGTAAAAAAGCGATTACCAAAAGTTTCTTTTCTAAAATTTGTAAGTCCTTTGGGCCATCAGTAAGTCTTTCGAGCATGATGATTAAATCATTCAGGTCATCTATAAGTCTTTCGATCAAGATGGTAAGTCTTTCGGGCCATCTGTAAGACCTTCGGGTAGGATTTTTTCACATGAAAAAAGAAAGTGATTACCAAAGTTTCTCATTTAATGTTTTTAGAAAATGAAATTCTTGAAAAGTAAGAAATCGATTACCAAAATTTCATACCTAGTAAATTATTTCCAAATTTGTAAGTCATTTGGGCGATTAGTAAGTCTTTCGAGCATGATGATTAAATCCTTCGGGTCATCTGTCAGTCTTTCGAGCAAGATGATAAGTCCTTCGGGTCATCTGTAAGACCTTCGGACAAGATGTTTTCAACTGATTTTTTTAAAATGAGAAAATTATTTTTAATTACTTTTATTTAATATTTTTAGAAAATGAAATTTTTGAAAAGTATGAAAGCGATTTCCAGAGTTTCTTACCTAGTAAACTATTTCCAAAATTTGTAAGTCCTTCGGGCCATCAGTAAGTCTTTCGAGCCTAATGATTAAATCCTTTGGGTCATCTCTCAGTCTTTCGAGCAAGATGATAAGTCCTTCGGGCCATCCATAAAAACTTTGGTAGGATATTTTCATTCTTTGTTATTCTTGACTTCCTTATGAAGAGAAATAAACATTTGTTATTCCTGACTCCCCAGTAGAGTCAATCATTAACTTCCTCATAAGAGAAGTCAACTTTTATTATTTCTGACTCATCAGTAGAGTTAATCATTGACTTCCTCGTGAAGAGAAGTCAACCTTTATTATTCATGACTCCCCAGTAGAGTCAATCTTTGACTTCCTTGTGAAAAGACGTCAACTTTTGTTATTTATGACTCCCCAGTAGAGTCAATTTTTGACTTTCTCTCGTAGATGAGTCAATCCTTAACTTCCTCGTGAAGAGAAGTCAACCTTTGTTATTTCTGACTCTCCAGTAGAGTCGATCCTTGACTTCCTCGTGAAGGGAAGTCTATATTTCAGATTTGGTTTTCCTGAAGAACCAGTGAATCAAATTAATCTCGAGTCTGATCTCCCCGGAAGAGTAGAGGAACAAATTCACCATATTTCATATTTGGTCTCCATGGAAGAGTAGTGAAGCAAATCAATTTCGAGTATCATCTCTACGGAAGAACAGTGGAACAATTCTTCTAATTTTAGATATTGGCCTTCACGAAAGAGTAGTGAAGCAAATCAATCTCAGAGGTCAAGCAAATCAATCTCAGGTCTGATCTCCCCAGAAGAGTAGAGGAGAAAATTCTTCTTATGTCAGATTTGGTCTTCCTGAAAAAGTAGAAAAATGAACCACACATCAAGTTTGATCTCCCCTGAAAGAAGAGTGAAGCATATTTCCCATTAAGCATGAAATTAATTGGAAAAAAACTCATTGTTTTTTCGTCTTTGCCCTATTCTTGTTGACACAAGAATGAGCAAAGAGGGGCAGCTGTTGAAAATAGTTTTTGTCCCATTTATTATTATTATTATTATTATTATTATTATTATTATTAGTATTATTATTAATTTTATTACATGCCATTTATAAACAAACTAGAGGCCCTGTTACAATTACAACAAATTAGGCCCAACAAAACCTGGCCTAGTTACAAAGCAAATCTGGAGCCCAATCCAGGCCTAAAACTCGGCTAGGGTTTTTCACACATAGCTTCCAACCACCGCAACTCTCAACCGTAGGATTTGGACCCATCCAAAGGTCCAGATCACTCAAGACTTAGGGTTTTACCCTAATGATGCTATCTCAGCCGCCACCTCCTAAACTCCACTCAGCTACTGCCACACAGCCACCACCACACCGGCTAAATCCAAGAGATCTGGGTGCATTAAATACACCCAGTTGCCCCTATGGTATGTCACCACCATAGCTCCGGTGACTCATCGAGCTTCCCTCTTTTAATCAGTCAAAAGAGTGATTCGAAAAGGCCTATAAAAACTTCTTCACCTACAATATAGGGAGAGAACGTGGAACAGGAAACCAAGAAAACAACCATTCGAACAA
Source organism: Hibiscus syriacus (assembly GCF_006381635.1). Taxonomy (NCBI): domain Eukaryota; kingdom Viridiplantae; phylum Streptophyta; class Magnoliopsida; order Malvales; family Malvaceae; genus Hibiscus; species Hibiscus syriacus. The sequence goes on from NW_024063088.1 coordinate 3,204,109, forward strand.
AAATCAACAAGAAAAAAGAAACAAAGAAACGAAGAGAGCAACGAACCAACAGTAATGAAAAAAACACTAACCAATAAATACAAGAGGAAAGAAAACTTACCATCGACGTAGAGATCCAAATGTCGCTAGAAAGTCATCTGTTTGAAGGTATCTTTTTAGATCTAGTCCGATTGACTAGTTTTTAGGAAAAATGGTGCTCAGATTCGGCCTTAGGGAAGCCTGATGATCATTTTGGTTATTTTGGTCAAATTTCGGCCACCATGGACAATGGTCGACGGTGGTTGTCGACGTCAGTGTACGGCTACCGGCCTGGTGGCCAGCTTCCCTCCGACGAGGGAATTAAGAGAGAAGTCAAACCTCTCTCTCTTAGAGAGAGAAGCAGAAAAAAAAGAAAATGAGAGATTAAAGGCCTTAGGGCCAGTTTTAGGGTATAAATACCCCTCCCCAAATGACGTCGGTATTTGCATTTTTAGTTTATGGGAAAACATTCCCGTAGTCTCCCTGATTTTGTAACCTTTCAATTTGGTTATGAAAGTAATTTTCATGTATTTTAATTTGGTTTTCGAATTTTATTTCATTTCCATTTTAGTCATTAAATGTGTTTATATGTATTTTGGGTAAATATCATATTTAGTCCTTTAATTTTAATAGTTTATATTTTAATCCTGATTAGTAATTAGGGTTAAATATTTATTCCAGTACCTCAATTTCATGATATTTCTGTTTAAGGTTATTACTTTTGAGGCTTTATAATTTAATCCCCTAATTTTAAATATTTTTAATTATAAATATTATTATTGTTTTATTTATAATTGTAGTACCTATAATATTAATTATTTGTTATTTTTACCTTGATCTTTTGTAGTTTTATAATTTAATATTTAAATTTAGTATATGTATTATTTTAATATTTTATTTATATAGTTATAAATTTATTATTAAAATAAAATTTTATATATTATTTTATACGATTAATTTAAAGAAATACCCCTTAACTAACTAGGTGTGTATTTCTAAGTATTGCTCGAATAAAATAATATTTTTTATGGTTTAAATAAATTTATTTTGTATCTATTTTTTATATATTATTTAGGTTAATACTATTTGGTACGAGGAATCTATAAAAATACTTCCTTAATTTACTAGGAATGTATTTTCTAGGATTATTCGTATAAAACAATATTTTTTTTAATATCATAATTTAAATATTATTCGAATTTACCAATTTTAAATATTATTCTTCCCCACACGTAACCAACTCCCGAACCATTTTCAAAATGAATCCCTGAAAATCTCTTCTTCTTTTTCCTATCTTGGTTTTTTAGCGCTTTGCCCTAATTAATCTAAATTGACATGTTTCACACATCTAGCTTTATAGGTGATCTACCAGTAGGTACATGACTTTAAACTTGAGATATGTTTAAATGATATCAAGCTGCTTACCACTTGAACCAACTTCTGCTTATTGAAAATCTCTTCCTTAAATATTGATTAATAATAATATTTTTATCTTTCCATTATTTTATGCAATCTCTAATATAAAACAAATCCAAAACCATTATTTAAGGTTCAAATATGAGATTGATAGATTTAAATACAAATCATTTACATCTCTACCTTAAATCGTTTTTTGAGTAAATTTGGATTAATATAATTTTTACATAAAATATTTACATTACGAGTGTTATAAAATATAATATTAATTAAAGAATGTGTGTTTATTTGAAGGTACAAATTACAATATTTAAAGTACACAACTCCTAATCCTTATATTCGAAGACAATCACACTTTTTCTTGAACAATTTTGACTTACAGTAAAATGGACATTTTGCTTCTAACTTTTAATCATTTACTCCAAAAATGATTGACCGAAAACGATTACATTTATGTAAACTTTTAACTTATGATCTTTTAAATTTTACAACATCATGATGATAATTGAATTAATATCCCATCAACTATTAAAGAATTTATATTTAATGTACAAATACTGTATAATGAGATGTCAATAGTTAAAAAATATAACTAAATCTTAAAAGGCTAATTATTTATACTTGGTTTAAAAAGGTTTTTAACAAGATGTACATACTTTATTCTTAGTGTATCAATCTATATGTTGATAATGTGCAAAGAAAAATAAATTATTAAATTATTAATATTTAATATTATATTTTATGTACTGAAAATATATAAATTTATATATACCAATCAATAATAAAATATTATCCATAATAATAATAATAATAATAATAATAATAATAATAATAATATTATTATTATTATTATCATCATTATTATTATTGAAGTAAATCAAATGTCACTATATTATACTTAAATGATCATTTTAATTATTGAATTTTTAAAAATTATAAAATGATCATTAAATTTATCAAATTTTTACAAAATGGTCATTAAAACTTTACAATAAATGTAATAGTTCGATAAGTTTAATAATAATTTTTGTAACAATTCAATAAAATTTATTGAGCATTTTTTAACCGTCCAATAAATTTAATAACTATTTAATAACTTTGAAATTTAATGATCAAAACAATCATTTGAGCATAGTTTAAGGACCTCTGATGTACTTTTCCCTATATATATTTTAAATGATATATATATATATATATATTAAAATACCCCGTTCCATTCCGGCTGCCGTTGACCTCAACTTCCTACCAACAGAAAGCATCAATATAAGTAGAGTATAAAAAGCACTTGTATGTTCTTCTTCTAATTGTATTCCCTCTGTTTCATCAAGACTTAAAAAAAAACCATCTCTCTTTGATTATCCTTCCTCGACCAAAACTTTAAGTAATAGCATGAAGAAACCATGGGCGTTAGTTCATGCAGCCTGGTGATACTGTACCGTAGCCTTGTTGGGTTTAATATTGATTGGCTCCGTCGGGGCAAACTCTGATGAAGCTGCAGATGTGAAAGTGAGGCAGGCTGAACGGCCGACGACCCTGTAATGAAATCTAGGTGGTGGGAGAAGGGGAGAGCCCTCACACAATCAGCGACAAGTGTGACGACCCTTTCATCGTCGAGCGCAACCCTCACATCAATGACTCTGATGATGTCTTCCCCGGCCTTGTTATTCACATCGTTTCTTCAGCTGCTAGAAAACTATAGAGGTAGCCGAAAAAGGAACTCTTGTTCAAACTAATAGGCTTGTACCATATATATATGGACAGTTTCAACTTTCAAGAGGAATAAGTAGAAGATGATTTATACTTGTATTTCTTTTCTTCTTTGTATTTGATTATAATTTGCATGATCCGTTCATCACGGGAGTTTTATTCAATTGGAAACAACAGATTTGTTATTACGTTTTGCGAGTTATCTTTCTCTTGTTTTCTTTTCCTTGGTGCGTGGCTGCTTGCCATGGTCTTCATAATCGGACCAGTTAGCGAATCGGTCATGCTATCGGTTCACTGGTTCAACTGGTCGAACCGGTCCGACCGGTCGGAAGAACCGGACGACTTCATAATTATTTAAAAAATTAAATAAAAATGCCAAAAATATTTAATAAAAAATAATTTTTTATATCACAAGTCATATTTAAAGCAAGTCATAACATATATAAGTTAAAAACCATAAAATCAAGTGAAACAAAATAATTCAAATTAACTACAACATAATATTTAAGTAAAACATATTAAATAATAAATACAATTATATAACTATAATTAAAAAATAAATTTTGGGTTAAAAAATCATAACAAAATAATATTGTTTGGTTTAATTTTTTTTTAAAAACAATCTCACATGGCTAAGAAACATAGAAGAACATCCCAAAAGTCTAAAGAGTACAAATATGAGAACAAAATAATCTCACATTGCTAAAAAAACATAGAAGCACATCACAACTAACTTCTATAAATAATAGAGGTAATTTGGCATTCAAAATCATAGAGCCTTTTGGTGAGCATTGAGTGAACTATTCTTTCACTTCAATCAAGCTCGAAATTTAGGCTTCATTCGAGCTTCTAAATTTTTTTTTTAATTCAAGCCTTTTTGAGTTAAAGTTTCAATATTATATTTTGAGTTTGAGTTGAATTTGATAATTTTTAGCCAGTGAGTTTGAGTTGAGTTGAGCTTACTTTTAAAGTTTTCAAGTTCGAGTCGAGCTCAGCAATACTCGAGTTCGACTTGGCTCGTTTAACAAACGACGTTGTTTGGTTTAATTTTTTAAAAAATAAAAATCCCGGTTTTTTTTATTTTCAGCCGGTCCGGTTTGAACGGTTCAACGGTTCTGGCCGGTTCACTAATAACGGTTCAACCGGTTTAAATTAAACCGGATTAAACAACGGTTTCCGATTAAACCGACCGATCCGGTCCAGTTTTTAAAACAAAGATGCTTGCCGGGAAGGACCTATAATTTAAGGTCAATGAGATTAACTTATAAAATTCTAATAAAAATAAAATTATATAAAAAAATATCAAAAACATATAAAAATTTAAATTTTTTAAAAGGGATCACCGCCCTCACCCATTCGTTTCAGTCCATCCCTGGCTGCTGGATAGATACTGTTAATTTGCCGGTTTGAAGCGACAAAATCCATCAGCTTTTGCCTGTGTTTTTCGTCAACGGAAGAAAAGTCTTGTCTTGTGGTGGTAAAAGCAAAGTCGGCTGCTGATTCCATCTTGTCTATACACGTGGTGTTTATCTTTTATTATAATTTTTAAGTGATTAAGTTAATCTGATGTTACTTTGAACCATATATATATATATATATATAACTAATCAACATTTTAAAAAACTAAGCAAACCCAGTGAATTTTGGATACTATTACAGTATTTAGTATAGTTTAAAAGGGTAAAATACACAAATGGTTCCCGACGATTCCAATTATTAAAAGTTACATAATGGTCCTGACTATAAGACATTATTTTATTGAGTCTCCCGACTATTAAAAGTTATAAAATGGTACCATGACTAGTCATATATTACAAAATTATCTTTTTTATTAAAAAATTGATGACAATATGAGTTAGACGTTAATATATTAATTGTGATATGATAGTTTTATGAGATTTTGATATTATATTTTATCAAATCAAACTCAATGTGATCATTGTTGTTAATTTTTTTAATAGAAAAGGATAAATTTGGAACATATGAATAGTCGAATGACTATTTTATAACTTTTAATAGTCAGTGACTCAATAAAGCAATACAAATAATCGATGATCATTTTATAACTTTAAATAGTTGGAGGACTCAATAAAATAACACCCTATAATTAGGAGACCATCTTATAATTAGGAGACCATCTGTGTACTTTAAGAAATTGGCTGTAAACGGATCAACCGGAGATCTTAAATCGTCTAATTTAACCAATCATCCATTTTAAAATTATATTTTAAGTTATTTAAGATTTTAAAATAATGTTTCAGAAAAAACAAAAATAAATAAAATAATCAAATGTCATAAATTCCCTTTATAATAATTTTTTTCTTTCAAGATTTAAATTTTCATTTTTAATTCAATAGATAATCGGTTAATTTATGGCGTTAATGTATTAAAATGTGATAAGTAAAACAAATATTGAAGATGATATCAAGAAAATTGGTTAATGGAAGTTATTATACATTTTTTTCTTTTTTGGATTGAAATGGTACTGGTAATTGAGAGTTAATTTTCATTATTAATTTGATATTTGAAGTTTTTTTTTCAGATTCATCATTTAGTTTTTATTACTTTGGGGGTAAATACAAGATAATATCTGTTTAAAGATAATCTGTCAACCATTAACATTGAACACTGACACCTCTGACATTTCTGATACTCGAACCCGGAACCTCAATAATTAACAACAATTCTTTTATCACCAAGATCGTTTGGTTAGTGATCATACTTTAAATTTTAAATTATGATATATGTTATTTAAATTTGTCTTTTATTTAAAAAAGTCATTTGATGCTATAAGAATGTATCATATGTCATACTATTCATATTAAAATTTGAAAATTAGAAATCAAAACTTAAAATATCTTAAAATTAAAAAAATAAAAATTATTTACTTCTGAAAAAATATCACCGATATTAAAAAAATGTGAAATTTTAAAATTTGTTTTAGGTTTCTTATAAAATATTTGTAAGTTCTATATATAATTCTTATGTTTCACTTATCCTGTTCCTAGAATGTTCTGTCCCGGTTCTTATAAAATTTATTTTAGATTTCTTAATACATTTTTTGAGAACTCACAAAATTCTCGAATTATATCATAATCTATTATAGTTAAAATATTTATGAGTTAAATTGAATTAAATTTTATATATATTTATATATAATTTAGGAGTGAAATATCATTTAGCTATTTTTATTTTTGAAGGTAGGAAATTATTATATCATATCAAGGAGAATCCTCTTTTTCTAGTAGTTTGTGATGCCACTGAAAATTGAGCCACATCCATCTGTCGAATTAAAACATTTTGGATATCAGATTCTGAATTTAGACTAGTTCAATTTTAATTATTCTTTATGACTTAAGTATCTATCGAAACGATTTTTCTTAAAAATAAAATTTAATTTTTAAAAGTGATTTTTAAAAATACCATCTCGAATAATTTGGTGTTTTATTTTAATAATAAAATATGGATCGAGGAGTCACCACCAATCTTTGGTTAGGGTGTGATTGGTAACCCAAAATGTTTTGTCATTTTAATAAAATTTAATTAAAACAATGATTTTACAGTCTGCGTTACCAAAACTTTGAGTTCGGGAATCAGTTACGCGTGGAGAATGATTAACACCCTACAACGCCCTAAATCGGAATCTAGTTGATTAATTAGTTGTTTTTGCAATGCCATTTAAGAGTTCGAATTTAATTTAATTTAAGATCCCTTTAAATGATATTCTTTGAATTTTAGGACGAAACATAATAATATTTAATTATTTCCTATCGAGAATAATCAACCTCTTATGTCTTAAAGCAGACAATTCCTACTCCAATCGAAATAAATAAATATTATAATTCCATTCTAAATCTCATTATTAATTCTAAATTCAAATACATAAATAACAATAAAATAAATAAAACAAATTAAGTCTAAGGTTTCTTTTTAAACATATTCCTTAAATTTTAGTAAGGAAAATGACAATATTTAATTATTTCTATTGAGAAGAAACACCTTCTTATACCTTAAAACAATTATTTCTTACTCCAATCAAAATAAAGAAATATTATTATTTTCGTTCTAAAATTCATTATTAATTCTAATACTATTTATTTTGAGATCCCATTAAAACAAGTACAAAATAAAAAAATTACAAACATATATCAAACAAATATGTTTAATGAAATTATTTTACCAACCTTTAATGAGAATAAGGATGTTCAATTATTTAAATACATCGAGACGAGACCTTAGATCCGATCTAACAGTATTTTCTCATAAATTTAATTAAAGGAACATAATCTTTTTCTCAGTCCCAAATTTTAATGTAATCGATTTTATTAGTGGTTTTACTTAATGGGATACACTTTCATTTTAAAATTTTTGAAAGCAACTTTTTTATACGTTAAGAAAGTCATTTCACAATAATCCTAAAATGAACGAATATTACTATTAGTCAAATTATTTTGATTCGAGTCAAATAATGCTTATGAGGTTTGATATATTTTGTTTAAAATAAATCCTAGAGTTATATGTACAAATAAAATATATTTACATACATATTATTTGAAAGCATATAAAAATCACAATTAATATCAACAAACGAAATAATAGTTATTATATTATATTATACTTAGCATGAAAATGTTAATAATATAATATATATGTACGATTACTTTCATAAAACGACATACAAAATATATTTACTATATACATATACACTTAGACATTAATTTAAAAAAGAAATAAAATAAAATATGCGCATACGTGCAACGATGGACTACAAAATGATAAGCGTGAAAATGGCAAGTTAGAATGCATAAAAAATGAAACATATTTAGCAAAATAGGGACTAAATAATAAAAACAATAACTTAAGAGGAAAAATATCAAGCATAGTAAAAATAATATAAAAATGAAAACATCAGACAACATAAGCACCGAAAAGGAAAATAAACCATAAATCATATTTGAGACTAAAATGAAACTTCTTAAAACATGATTGTAACCCCTTAGATCGATGTGGGTGACCCGATCTGATCTAGGGTGTCACATTAGGTCTACCGGAGCGGCCCACCATAAAAATATCAGAAAAATTAATTTTTTTGTTAAAACGTTTAAAATTGTAAAACAATTTATAAATACAAAAGTAAAGTTTATCAATATTCAGAAATAAAACAGATATCTGACTCGTATATAAAACAAAATACAAGCTACATGCCCCCTAATCACATGCACTGTACTCTACAAACAACGCCAATGAAACTCCCTACTGACATCGATAGTTGCACTGGTTCAATTCTCTTAACCTGAAAAGGTGAGTTGTAATACCTCAAATATCAGGTCAGTGACTTTATTAAAAAAGATTTAAAATTTGAGGATTAATTTAAAAAATGTTAAAGGATAAGAAACGATTTAGAAAGAGTGTTTAAGACCAATTAGAAATAATGGATGAATAAAAAAGACATTTTGGTCCTTTAAGGGGAAATGAATTTAAAATTCATTTTTTTTATTATTAGGGATTTAATAAGGGGAAAAGGGGAGAGTTAAAACATAACTAAGTCATTTCTTCTTCTTCTTCCCGTGTTCACGTGCTCTCCCCATAGCCAAGGTAAGTTTTCTTTGAGTTAGTTTATTCTTTAGTTTATGGACAAGTTTTGAAACCTTAAGTGATATAGAGGTTTAAGGAAAGTTCAAAGATGATTAAAACTAAGTGATTAGTGAAATATTTGAGATTGAAGGAAATGGGTTTTTGAATGATATGTTGGAATATGAGTTTTTATTGATGTTTACTAGTATATTTGACTTGTCAAAGAGGTAAATAAGAGATTAGAAGCCTTGGATGTGATTAAAAACATGTTAGAAAAAGTGGTATGATTTTGGTTTGAGATGTTCTTTGGAGATTTTAGTTGTTATAAGAAGCTAAATGAAGGAAAGTTAGTTGGGTTAAGTAAAGAAGAGTTTAATAGTATTGTTGGAGGTAAAAATAAGGGATTTTGACCAAAATTGGGTAAGGGTATCGGTACTGGAAGAATAGTACCGATACTATAGGTTTAAATTTGGGGAAATCAGATGAATAGTAACGATACTGATGCAATTAGTATTGATATTGATGTGGGTATCGATACTATGAGGAAGGTATCAATACCATGGATTCCAGAATGCAGAAATGGTATTGATACTGCAAGGGAGTATCAATACCATAGTATAAAGTATCGATACCATAGTAGGGGTACCGATACTATTGAGTGTGGAAAATTAAAATAGGACAAATTTTGATGGAAATTGAATATAATAGTACTTTGAAGTATTGTTAAAAGTATAAATGTTAGAGAGTATACTAATATTGGTATGATATGTGTACTTAATGGATGCTTGAGTAGATCGTAATCAAGCTCCCGAGTCAAGCAAGAAAAAGGGCAAAGATAAAGTTGTTGAATAGCTGGACATCTTCAAAGCATACTAACGAGGCATACCAGGTGGGTGCATTTATTATACATTAAGAGTTATAGATGCATGTTGTTAAAGGAATATGTTGCATTGGTATATCAGTACTATGTGTACTATAGGTACTAAGTGTGCAACCCACAGAATTCAACATATGTTGATGAATGACCGTATAGGCACTAAGTGTGCAACCCACAAAATTCATCATATGTTGATAAATGACCGTATAGGAACTAAGTGTGCAACCAACAAAATTCATCATATGTTGATGAACGACCATATAGAAACTAAGTGTGCAACCCATTGAATTCATCATATGTTGATGAACGACCGTATATGCACTAAGTGTGCAACCCATAGAATTCATCATATGTTGATGAATGACCGTATAGGCACTAAGTGTGCAACCCACAGAATTCATAATGTGTTTATGAACGACCGTATAGGCACTAAGTGTGCAACCCATGAAATTCATAACATGTTTATGAACGACCGTATCAGCACTATGTGTGCATCTCAAAGAAATTATAATGATTTGAAAATAATGAATTTGTATTTGGTGGATATAATAAAATGATGTATTGATCTCACCTCACTAGTATTTCTTGCCTCACTAAGTAAATATTTAACGTGTGTTTATTTCACGCGTAGGTTTTAGCAAGCAAAGTAAGGAGTGCATCTGACATCGCAAATCAAGGTCCTCCTCATCAGTAACTGTACGAAAACTATGTCCATTTTGATATTATTATTCAGCATGTAATAGAATTATGATAACACTCTGAAAAGTATTTGATTTATAATGATGTAAAAAGATAAAATGTTTGAACATTAAATATTTGGTTATATACTAAAGTTTAATGAATGTTTTATTATTATTAAAATAAAATGTTTAATGAAAAGAATTTTTTTACTTATTTTCAAAGGAGGAAATGTTTTAAAAGTGATGTGACATCTGGTCTCGTGTACGGAAACATATACGGGAAATGGGTGTTACATGAGTAACAGAGTGAGCTTTGGAAGGCTCAGTAATACAAAACTACCATATGATGTTGAAGAACATGCAGATAACCGATAAGCATATGTTTCCTTATTGATTCAGACATATATAGATTTTTATGCTGAGCTGAGGTCCTAGTGATATCTTAGGTAGTAACAGACAATAAACTTTCAGTGTAGAGGGAAATATTCTGGATGTCTGGGTTCAGGAGATCAAAATATGTTGTCTAGTGTGTTCCCACAAAACTAGTAAAATGTACAGATCATTTTTAAAACAAAAGCAATTTAAAACATATCTTTAAAAACCTTAGTAAAACCCTCCAACCGAATGCCATAAGCAGTTCCCTAGAACTGCATAACTAAGAAAACACCTTGGGGTCTGGGAGCCTACCCAAGAAAGTTCTCGGGGCCACGGGGCCTACCTAAGAAAGTTCTCGGGGCCAAGGGGCCTACCCAAGGGTCGTCTTAGGTCCATAAGGAATTACCAGTCGATGTTGAACCTATAAAAGGAATTACCAGCAGCGACTAAACCTGCCAGAGATATGAATTACCAATCGATGTAGAACCTATACAAGGAATTAACAACAGGGACTGCACCTACCAGAGTCTTCATACAGATCCCAGAGTACCCTAAATAAAACATTTTCAGTCAGTAAGCAGAGATATCAGAAATCAGAGTAGAGATCAGAACAAAAATCAGAGAAAACATCCACGTGATTAGGGGAACACACTAGAGGTTCCAAATATTATTCGTAGATACTGGATAATCTTATCAGGCAGAGAAACGCAAATTTTCAGTATACTGACAGAATGCCAAAAATTAAAATCTCCATTGAAAGAGTTCATTAGTTGACGGGATCATCAGTTATTCAGAATGTGATTTATCAGGCTCATATAGTATTCGGACATTTTTCAGAGGCACTAAATAATCATAAAGGTATTCAGAATCCTTTGCATATGAGTTACTTATTTTTTTCAGATATGACCAGAGTGATTCCATTATTCAGGAAAATCAGAAGCATTTTGGGCATTAGATTCTTGGAGGATTCAAGTGATTTGAGCTGATAAGGGAGAAACAAAGATTCAGGACATTTACGATTTGTGTCGACCTATCGAAATATCGAGTCAACCCGAAATGTACATGTCCCATAAATTATAACTGTACATTAGATTATTCACAAGTCAACCCAACAACTCTTGTCCATAGATCTTCTTCAAAATCATTGTTGAATATCTTAGGGAGATAAACATATATTACAATGGTCTTTATTTCATTTCAACATTTCAACGATATCAGGAAATGTCGACGTGCTTGATTCATGGTTCATAACCCTTAGGGACAATACATCATGTAAGTTCATCAGCGTTTCTAGGCTTATCAAAGTCACTCACTTAATCCTAGTCATTGAAGTTACTAAGGTCATTAGTAGTCAAGTCTACCTCGGTCACTTCGGAGTTTCCAAGTAATTCTATCGTTTCCAAAATTCAAATACATATTGGACTTCCATTTCATTTAACTTGGTCATATAATATAATCATATTGGTATACGAGGTTGATATGTTCATTTCAAAGCTGAGGGCATTAGTTATTCCAGGGCTTGGACGTGCTTTGAATCATGTTACACTTTAAGGGGATTATCATTATTTCATCCAATTATGTCAGTGGAATTACTTCGGATAACTTAGGCCTGAAATTATTCTAGTTCCTTAAGAGTTTAGAGTACTTTGTTCATTTGATCACTGGAGGTTATTTTCACCATTAGGGGATATCTGGGTCATTTTTCAGTACAAGGACAATTTTATAATTTTACCCTATAGGGTTATTATTGGTAATTTCTTATCCAAATATTTCCATCATTTAATCTTTAACGAGATTAATCATAATTTACAGGTTCTGAGATTAATTGATTTACTGACTTATTTATTGAACTGAGATTTGTTTCAGATCATCATACCAATTTCTTTTTCGAGTCGTCTGAGGATTTTACAGTGTTTCGCCTTTATTCCAAATTTAATTCGAGTTTGATGATAATTAAATACATCTCATGGACCAATTATATCCATTCATGCATGTACCAATTATCAATGGGTTCCGAAAAGCATACAAAGGGTAGTAGAGTATTACCTCAATTTTTGTGCCATATTGATCGACACTTTAAACTCTATTCGATCACTCTCAAACTTGAATTCAACGTCCAATAATTCCTCGGATACAAAGCAACATAATTTACGTTAGAAACTAAACCTGATTTAGAAACCATATTGAATTCTGAAGGTAAATCACTAAAAAACATCTTACCGGGTACAAATTTGGAAAATTAAACTTCAGATTCGGACTCAGGACATCGAAAAACTTAAAATAGGGCTTTTCAAAAAATTTAACTTTTTCGGTTAAAGTCAACGATCAACGGTCAATGACCTGACCGGTCAAAGTCAACGGTCTGACCGGTCAACGGTTAACTCTGAAAAAAGTCAATGGGTCGAGTCAGGCATGCGGGTCGATTCTGTTCAAACCGAGTTGACTGGTCCAGATCGGCCGGATCGGTTCCAGAGTTAGGGAAGCCCCATGCGCATGCGGCGGTACGTGGTGTCGACGACAGGGTTGAGGATGGTCGCCGAACATATCAGAAGTTTCCAAACACTACAAATCATCATTTCCATCCAAGATTTCCCAAAAATCTATCAAAAATCGTGATAAAAATAAATTGAAAAGTAAACTAGAATTTACCCAAACGTTAGACGAAGATCGGACATGTTCCATGCCACGAGCTTGGTCTGATTTTGGTTGTACGAGGACGACGAGTCTTCCTAAGGTGGCGGTGAAGCGTGACGGCAACTGGAACGATCGAAAATGAGGCAAAAACGAGCGACGGCATTTTGGGTTTTCTCATTTAGCTATCAATGATTGGTGGCTGAATCAGTGGAATTGAGGGTCGGGTTTTCGTCGTCGGAGGACGCCGGTTCGATTTCTGGCGACAGAGCACGATAACGACGACTAATTCAGTGATGGGAAGCGGCGACTAGTATAACACCCCCAACCTGTACCCGACCCGAATACGAGTCTGAGTTGTCATATTGACTTTTCAAACTTTGACTCTTGACAAAATTCAAAGAAAATTTAAAACTTTCATTAAAATAAAAGCGGTTTATTTACATAAATTGACCAAAATAATCAAAATCGATCAGAGCATATTCAACTCAATCAATTAGTACATGCCAACTATATTCAAATTAACCAAACACATTTAAATCATCTATTTTCTGATCTGAAATTTTGTAAAGGAGATGTTGACCTGTCTTGCTCTTCTTCGCTTCTCTAACCTACGTGCGAAACAATCACACGCTAAGTCTATGAATTAGTGAGGCATTAAATTTATAAAGGAAACTCTAAATGCTTAAACATGTATGAACATATTACTTCATGATGTCACACAATCATTATATATAATATAATGTACACATATACACATCACACATTATTTTCATCATTAATCTTATTCTATTATCCACATTATTATCATTTATATCCTTTAATCATACTTTTCATCAATATATGACTCATTCAAACCATACGCACATCATCATAACAATCATATAATACAATTCATATCACAAAAACATATACTTCACCAGTACCATCTTTATTGTTATCTCTTTGTTTAGCCCATGTACACTTTTGAGAACTATATATATGTGAGTCTATTGAGGTTGTGCACTAATGATGACACCACAACTCATATAAATGCACCGAAGTGCAACGTAGAATTGCATCGAAGTGCCGCATAGAATTGCACCGAAGTTTCATATAAAATGTCCCTAAGGACCACGTAGAAAATTCCTTAAGAATCATATACATATACAAAGGATCAAGTATGTGTCTCAAAAGACATAACACATGTTCCAAGGAATACATATATGTCCAGAAGGACCGCGTAGACCCTCGACTCTTGGCATGCCAACTATACCCTACCTCTCATGACACATAACATGGGCATTATCATTTATGTCATTTCACATATTCATATATACACATAGTTCACTTACGCGTAGAACATTTTCATATAATTCACATTTACATGTCACATAGCTTATATTCTTTCTCACGTGGTCACATAGATCCATGTCATATAACATATATCCAAAGTGCATAGAATCGCGTAGATCATATCATATAACTTAGATCATTTCTTAGATGTTCATGTAAACCTACATATCATATCTTGTTCACATATAATCATATATGTCATATAGCACATAGCAACACCTAAAATACTTCCACATAGCTTATATCAATTTTCCGAGTCCTTTCATATAACTTGATAACATATATCATATATGTATATAATAACTTATGTCATATCATCTACCTTATGCTTCTTTTCTTTGTATTCCCTTAGATTACATAAACTATGTCGTATTTCTAAACATATATCATTTAATAGTATTTTATTTATATATTAATTTAATCTATTTACTTAATTCAATTCCATATATTCCATATAACCTTTTCATATAGCTCCATAAATCTTTAGCATATAACTTATCTTATATATTCGTATCATCTTTTTTATATTCAAGTTTCCTAATTGATATACTATTCCCATTTCATTCTATAATTCAATCTTATTTAGTTCCCTTAACTCTCATTAAATCAAAAAGCTCTATTTTACTAATTCTCATAATGGATCATACCACTATGTACTTGTCCAACTCATGTTTCTATTAAGCATATAATGTTACACATGTTTACCTAGTTCCTATCACTTCTCATGAACTCACTTTCATCATATTTTCCTATTATTACATATTTTATCTCATAACCATGTATTCACATAGACTTATATTTCATTATCATATGACTTATATTTGTTCTCCTATAACTCTTCATAGACATCTATTTCCATTTCCATATATCACTTGACTGATCTTCTATATTCCTATAATTTCATAACTTATTTTATATTCTCTCATTAACACTTAATAGTGTTTTTATGTAAACCACATAGCACATACAAAACATATCAATTTATATAATCAAACATACATACACTTCATGTTGTTAACATACTTATGATCAAGACTTAATGAACTATTACTATAGGAAATAGACTTATCACAAGTCCAATTTCCATATAATCTTATAAAAATAAATTGCACTGACCTTGGCCTCACTACGTTCCAATCCACTTATGATTTCCTCTTTCGATCGAATCTTAACTTGATAATCATTCTAGAACTTGTTCATGTTTGATATCTACATAATCACACATTGATACATATCAATATCCAATTGATATACTCTAATCTATCATTTCTTAGACCAAAAGAAAGGTTTATTTCTATTTCCCCTTTGAAGTGCATCGATACATTCTACAGTGCATCGATGCATTCTTTAACATGTGTATCGATGCACTATCCATCCATCGATACACCAATCACCTTCGATGTTTTCATTTTAAGGGGGTGCATCGATGCACTCCTTATGCATCGATGCACTGATTACATTCGATGTTTCTTCTTTAAAGAGTGCATCGATACACATTGAATGTGCATTGATACACCTTGCCCAGAATTTGTATTTTAAGTCGGAAAACCATCAACTTTTCACTCAATACTTCTATTTTAAGCCCCTATCATGTCATTAAACTCAACTACCATTACTTAAACCAACTTATATCCATATAAACTTTCTTTATCTTTCATATCTCATCATGATTCTTAAAATTTAAGAATCTTACTAAACTTTCAACTTTGTTATTAATCCTTTCTAACTTCATAAATCTCTTATTCTTATTGATGGCAAGTAAAATTTAACTTTCAATTCTTATTATAAACTCTACTTCAATATTTCACTCAAGAACTCCAAATCTTTAATCTTCCTTAACTCCTTTATCTTTTGATTTTAAGATAACTTAAGCTTTCCTTAAGCTTAGTTATCATCTAATGATCAAAGCCCCATCTTAAATTCGACTAAATATTAACCAACAAGAGATCTTACCTTTTCTTATGGCTTCACGTGAAGAAGAAGAAGAAAGGAGAATAAGAGAACTCTGGAGAAATCTCTCCTCTTCCACGTGGTTCCCTTATCTTATAAAGGGAAATAAAAATCTTACTTGTCAATTGACCATTTTACCCTTTAATTCATTCAATAATTACAAAACAACCTTCAACTATATTTCCAATAAGTCATTAAACTATTTAACTATTCTACTTTTATCACCAAATTCTGAAACTTTACAATTTGATCACTAACTCGGTATTGAGGATGTTATAAATCTCCCCTCCTTAAAGAAAATTCGTCCTCGAATTTTTACTGAACATATCAATAAGAACATATTTTCTAATGTTGTCATGCTACCTCCTTTAATCAATCGTTCCTTCCTTTATTTCTTTAACTTTCTCTTTTTTCCTTTATACATTTATCTACTGTCACTTATCATATACACAGTAACCCATAACCTCAATCCATTTATGTCTTTTCTCTCATTCAATTCTACATTTTCCTTTGACCTTTCTAAAATCCATATAATGTCACTCATTACATAGACAGTAACATCCATTTTCATCACTCAACATCATAAATCCATCTCTAACTACCTTATAATAATAACCAAATTCGTTTTCCATCATCATTTAACCAAGAACACAACCTTAAATCTTCTTTAAATATGACTCAACATACACTTTAAAGAATCTTTTCACATCACCTTGCACACTTTTCTTACTTCTATATCAAAATTATCATCTACACTTCCATATAACTTTCATCGTATCTGATCCTTTAATTCAATCCCTTTCATTTCTTTATTCCATCATTCCTTTATTTATTCCTTATACACAAATCATATATTTCCTTTCATGTTCATATACTCTTGTCTTATCACCTATACTCATCTCTATGTATCAATCTTCATTGCATCCTCATAACATTGATAACCCATTTCTTATACAGAACTTCATTCTTTATCATTTCTTATACTTGTATTTTCCTTCCTTAAGGTTCCATGCAAATACTTATCTCCTTTTCTAGATCATAACTATCTGATCAGAATACACCACTATATTCAGATTCACGTCATAATTGATTAACTCAACTTTATCTTTTCCTCCAATATCATAACTCTATCACTTTTACTCTGATAGCTAGTCAATAATATCTATTCAATCTAGGGCACAAGCCCTAGTCAACCAATCATATATATCATTTCCAATCGAAATTATCTCAAAATTAGTTTACTTAACTTATCAATTTCACCTCTATTCTCATACATCCTATAATTTCCGTTGTTCAAACTCAACATTATAACTCCCTTTGTCTTATAAACTGATCATCGATATACACATTCTCAAACTCTTCTTATCAATCCTCAGCTTTACTCAAATATACAAATCCTTAACTTGTATCCAGATCCACTTCATATCTTTTATCTTAACCTGACAATATCTTATAATCTTATACTTCCAGTACATTCTCATTGCATATTCTTGTTCTTTCCATCTTAACTGCAAATCCTTATCATATACACACTCTTGCTTATACACAATACTATCCCTTCGTTTCAAACCCATAAGCTCTGACTTATACATCTTATACGCTTGTCACTAATACACTTATTCTTAAACTCTTCTACCAAATCTCATTGTATCATTTGATCTTTGAACGCTCTTATGGTGACACTTTTTCACCATATTCTATCTTATCCAAGGAATAATAAGAATACTTCACATCACTTTTCTGATTCAAAACTAGGAAATCTTCTATCATAATTCTAATATGATTTCAACTTTATGAAATCAACCTTTAATCTCATAAGACACTTTCTGAGGTTTATGCTCTTCATCCTGCCTGGCCAGGGCAGGTGAATTGCTATCACCATCAGATTTGTCAGCTATCGATTTACTTTACTTTGACAATTTCTATAATCAATTTCTACTATATTATACAAATCTTATTCTATTAGCAAGGCAACATACTCCTTACTATCAGATCAGGATTTTTCACTTTTAGTTGGCATGTACACATTTTAAACCTCATTTGACTTCGTTCAAGCCTAGAATCGGCTAAGCCTTACCTCTGATACCATTAAATGTAACACCCCAACCCGTACCCGACCCGAATACGAGTCTGAGGTGTCACATTGACTTTTCAAACTTTGACTCTTGACAAAATTCAAAGAAAATTTAAAATTTTCATTAAAATAAAAGCGTTTATTTACATAAATTGACCAAAATAATCAAAATCTATCAGAGCATAATCAACTCAATCAATTAGTACATGCCAACTATATTCAAATTAACCAAACACATTTAAATCATCTATTTTCTAATCTGAAATTTTGTAAGGGAGATGCTGACCTGTCTTGCTCTTATTCGTTTCTCTTCTCGCTTCTTTAACCTACGTGTGAAACAATCACACACTAAGTCTATGACTTAGTGAGGCATTAAATTTATAAAGAAAACTCTAAATGCTTAAACATGTATGAACATATTACTTCATGATGTCACACAATCATTATATATAATATAATGTACACATATACACATCACACAATATTTCCATTATTAATCTTATTCTATTATCCACATTATTATCATTTATATCCTTTAATCATACTTTTCATCAACATATGACTCATTCAAACCATACGCACATAATCATAACAATCATATAATACAGTTCATATCACAAAACATATACTTCACCAGTACCATATTTATTGTTATCTCTTTGTTTAGCCCATGTACACTTTTGAGAACTATATATATGTGAGTCTATTGAGGTTGTACACTAATGCTGTCACCACAGCTCGTATAAATGCATCAAAGTGCCATGTAGAATTGCACCGAAGTGCCACGTAGAATTGCACCGAAGTGCCACGTAGAATTGCACCGAAATGCCATATAAAATGTCTCTAAGGACCACGTAGAAAATTCCTTAAGAATCATATACATATACAAAGGATCAAGTATGTGTCTCAAAAGACATCACACATGTTCCAAGGAATACATATATGTCCCGAAGGACTGCGTAGACCCTCGACTCTTGGCATGCTAACTATACCCCTAGCTCTCATGACACATAACATGAGCATTATCATTTATGTCATTTCACATATTCATTGTTGAGTTAATTGATTGATGGAAACGGCCAAGAGGGGGGTGAATTGGCAATTAAAATTTTGGTGGAAACTTTTGCAGAAAATTGAAAATATTTTCACAACGATTTAGTATGGTTCGATTTTCTCAACCAAAGTCTACGTCCACTACCTTAGCTATCCACATTAAGGATTTTCCAACAAATTCATTAATTTTTTCTTTCTTTTGAGGACAAAGAGTAACCTTACAACTCCCTCAAGAATTATACCCCAAATTCTTGAGCACGCTCTTTTTCAAAGAGAAATGCACAAATTTGTAAACTTACAAGGAAAACCTCACAAGGTAAGATGTTTGTACAATTCTAGAAGAAGAAAAGAAAACTAAAAATAATTACAAATGAGCACAAATGGTGTTCTTGAAAGCAAAATGAATATTGAAAGGAAAATTGGCTTGATTTGCACAAACTTGGTGTTTGATGCTTTCTCTCTTGTTTCTCTATGATTTCTTGTTGATCAAAGGCTTCAGAACTTGTTTAAATACTCCCTCAATTGATTTTGAACGTTGGGGATGATTAGTGGAGTCAATGGAACCGTTTAAGTGTGAAAACCATTAATAAAACAGCTTGGAGCGTGGGGGAATCGGTACCCCCTCATAGGGAATCGGTTCCCTAAGTGTAAAATTAAAATATTTTGACTGTTGAATAGGGGGAATCGGTTCCCTCCGAGCATTATATTTTTCTCGGAGCCAAACCATTCAGGGGGGAATCGGTACCCCCTTGGGGGGGGGAATCTGTTCCCTCTAGACATTCTGGAATTTTTGGCTTTGAAATGGTTCGAAATGTTTTGTAAAATTGTTTTGAAATCATTTTAAGTTTAAAACTTAATTTTACACTTGAGTAAGGATTAAAAATGACATTTGAAAGATTTGGAGTAATATTTTGATATTTGAATAATTATATCGAATATATTTAGAAAATCTTTTTTGAAAAATCTTAAAATTCATTTATCTTAATTTGTTATATCAAAATATCAAAATGTTTTCAACAATCTCCCCCTTTTTGATATAACAAAACATTTTAGTAATTTTAAGATTTTGAAATCAAGTTTTGAAATTACTCCCCCTTACTCTAACACTTCTCCCCTTTAAAACACTATAACATTTCTCCCCCTTTTTGTTAAATCAAAAAGACTTTTAAAAGATTTTAAACAAGGTTTTGAAATCATTTAGTCAATTGATGATAAATATATATAGCTTAAGCTGCTAAGATCACAATCAAGAGAAACATTAGCCATTAGTTTCATAATCAATATTCATAAATAATGTGAAATGACAAAAATTGGTCATAATGCAAATAATATGTAAATGATGCAAAAATAAACATTAAGATCAAAATGAAAGTTAAAACCAAACCAAATATATAAGCATGTAAGTTAAAATATCCAGTTATCCAACAAATTCAAACATCCAAAATAAAACAATTCATGAACATCAAAATGTTTCACAATTCAAAGTTTTGAGTTTGGGATGATAAATCCATTGGCCCGTTTCCTTATCCTTTTTCCATCTTGCTTTCTTCAAGGAAGTAAGATTGATTTGGTTTTGAAGAGGGATAGGAATACCAGAAGAGACCCTAAGACCAAGTTTAATAAACAAATTACTAAGGGACAACCATAAACCAAGGTTTCTATATTCTTGGAAGGAATAGTGTTTATAGAAACTCACTAAAGATGATTTGTGGCAGATTAATCTTCTTTTTATGTTGGATACAGTATATCCACCATATATCTATGTTCCTAAGGAGAAGTACCTACCTCCGGATGGTCTAAACCACCAAGAGATCATATAATGAAGGAATTTATCACGATAAGTTCTTAGGGTACTCTCACTATCCTTAGACTTTATAGGGTGAATCCACAATCTCTTTTTCATTAAACCTGAGTTATCTAGTCCAAAATGGGCAGCAATTGTGCCGGAGTCAATAAAAATGAATTATCCTAAAAGATAGGATCGAATTCCTATAATTTCAGATCGACGCTCGTTTTGGACACATACCACATTGGAATAGAAAAATGCAGACTAATTGATGATTAACCAAAGGTTTGAGTTTAAATAGTTTATCAAACTTTTAGGATTTAAGAGTATGAAGATATTGGAAGTCCATATCTTTATAACTTGGATTGAAGGGATACGTTCTTCCCGGATTTTGTATGACTCAAAACAAGTATGGTGCCTATGATATAGATCTTGTTTACGACCAGGTACGTGAAATAAGAGTTCATAATGGTCATATTTGGGTTATTTGGATTGGGTGGAGGAATAAGAGGTCGGTTTTGACTTGAGCGACTAGACAATGTCCTAGGTCATTTAGGATTTGACATAGTTTAAGAATCGGAATAGAATATGTAACCTGCAAATTTAAACACATGTATGCAATATAATCAAACCCAAAACTCAAATGAGTCCTCAATATTTCAAGTTTCTCTAAACCGAATTCTAAAGGGCAATGTTTTGAAAAACTATTTGGAAAATAATGTTTGAAAATCATAATACATATAGTTTTTATAAAAACAACATAATTGAATCAAAAACATCAATTAAAAAAACAATTCTCGATTTTTTTATTTCAAAATTAAAAGATAATTTTGAAAATTTAGTATTTTTGACGAAATTGGTTGTAAAATCATCATATAACCAATGCCCGATGTAATGTTCATCTTAGAACTAATCAAAACTAGTCCTAAGTTCAAAAATCAATGAAATAGAAGATTTTGAAATATTACCTTGAAAATTTGGATTTTATGAGAATGTGATGTTGTTTGCAAGGATTAGAAGTTGAAGAAAGATCTAATTCCGACTTGTATTTGATGATATTGGTAAAAATGGAGATTTAGAGAGAAAGATAGGATGAACGACGTTTAAGAAAGAAGAGAGGTTTTGAGAGAATGTGTTTTCTGGTCGTGATATATCCAGAACCCGTGGGGGTATCAATTCCCTCAAGAGGGAATCAGTTCCCATTCAAAGGGGGAATCGGTTCTCTTCAAGGGGGTATCGATTCCCTTTGCACTAAAACTTCTAAAATTTGATTTTAAACACTCAAAATGCTAAATTAATTTTCTCTAGTGGTATTGGCAACTCATATTACGAAAAATTAACTATGTTCAATCAATCAAATTTATCATTAAAATTTATTTGAACATATAATCAATTTTTCACAAAGAATCATAAACTCCCCCTAACTAATAGCAAAGAATGTAATCAAAATTTATTATAAGCATTTTTCATTTATTCTTAAAAGTACTAAAATTATTTTAAACACCAAGTGAAGATAGGTCAGTTAAACCTAATTCTCTCCCAAGTGTCCAAAATCTTTCCTTGTCTAAAGGTTTTGTAAAGATATTCGCTAATTGGTGCAAAGTATCAACAAATTCTAGAACTACATCTTCCTTAGCGACATGGTCTCTAATGAAGTGATGTCTTATTTCAATGTGCTTAGTTCTAGAGTGTTGGATGGGATTTTTAGTGAGACAAATAGAACTAGTATTGTCACACTTGATATGAATGGTACCTACTTCAATTTCATAATCAAAAAGTTGTTGTTTCATTCATAAAACTTGTGCACAAAACTACCACTGAAATGTATTCGACTTCAGTGGTAGATAATGCAACATAATTTTGTTTCTTTGAAAACCAAGAAATCTACATATTTCCAAGGAATTGGCAAGTACCGGAGGTGCTTTTCCTATCTAATTTTCATCCTCCATAATCCGCATCAGAAAAGGAATGCAAGCTAAAGCTAGAGTCTCTAGGATACCAAAGTCCTAAACTAGGAGTGTCCTTAAGGTATCTAAAGATTCTCTTAACAGCTAGTAAATGTGATTCCTTAGGGCATGATTGAAATCTAGCACATAAGAAAACACTAAACATAATGTACGGTCTACTTGCAGTGAGATAAAGTAAAGATCCAATCATTGACCTATATAATTTAACATCCACACATTTACCTCCTTCATCTAAGTCAAGCTTTGTTGATGAGCTCATTGGAGTGTCATAAGGTTTCCTATTTTCCAGTCCAAACTTCTTGAGCATATCTTTGACGTACTTAGCTTGATTGATGAAGATGCCATCTTTTCTTTGCTTGATTTGGAGTCCCAAGAAAAATGAGAGCTCCCCCATCATGCTCATCTCGAATTCACTTTGCATTAGCTTAGAAAATTCTTGGCAAATAACGTCATTAGTAGAACCAAATATTATATCATCGACATAAATCTGAACTACTAATAAATCTTTACCTTTATGTTTTAAAAACAATGTAGTGTCAACCTTCCCTTTTGGAAAACCTTTTTCAATTAAAAAGTTTGACAATCTTTCATACCAAGCTCTAGGAGCTTGGTTTAAACCATAAAGTGCTTTTGTCAATTTAAGAACATGATTTGGAAATTTTAAATCTTCAAAACCAGGAGGTTGTTCAACATACACTTCTTCCTTTATAAAACCATTTAAAAATGCACTTTTAACATCCATTTGATATAATTTAAATTCATGAAAACATACAAATGTTAATAACATTCTAATTGCTTCCATCCTAACTACGGGAGCGTATGTTTCATCATAGTCTATGCCCTCTTCTTGAGTATACCCTTGAGCAACAAGTCTAGCCTTGTTTCTCACTATATTACCACTTTCATCAAGCTTATTCCTAAATACCCATCTAGTACTACAATAGATTTATTACTAGGCCTTTCAACTAATGTCATA
The DNA here is from genome assembly GCF_006381635.1 of Hibiscus syriacus. Lineage (NCBI taxonomy): Eukaryota > Viridiplantae > Streptophyta > Magnoliopsida > Malvales > Malvaceae > Hibiscus > Hibiscus syriacus. The sequence continues at coordinate 3,228,528 of NW_024063088.1, forward strand.
CTTTACTCCTCTCAAATTGATTTAACTCTTCTTGTATAGCCATAATCCAATGTTCATCTTTTAATGCTTCTTAATATTCTTAGGCTCTATGCATGAGATAAATGCCACATAATTACAAATATTTCTAAGAGAGGATCGAGTTGTTACCCCTTTGGATGGATCACCTATGATTTCACCATCCTTAACATAGTTGTAGTCTCTTGGGTAAGATACTTCCCTTTCTTCAATGGTTGGATTCTCGAGAGGATCATGAGTTTCCTCATCTTTCGTTTCTTCCTTTGATGATGGTTCTCCAACATCATGTCTAACGTCATTTGTATTTATAATACCTACATCATCATTCAAGCAAGAATCCTTCCTCGGAAGGAGATTATCATCTAAAATAACATGTATAGACTCTTCTACAACTAAAGTTCTTTTATTAAATACTCGATACGCTTTAGAATTTAAGGAATAACCCAAAAAAATTCCTTCATCACTTTTAGCATCAAATTTGTCAAGATTGTCTTTATCGTATTTAAAACAAAACATTTACATCCAAAAGGATGAAAATAACTAATGTTAGGCTTTTTATTTTTAAAAAGTTCATATGGAGTTTTCTTCAAAATAGGCCTAATTATTACTCAATTAATAACATAACAAGCGGTAGTTGTGGCTTCCGCCCAAAAATATTTTGGCAAATTGTTTTCACAAAGCATGGTTCTAGCCATTTCTTCTAAAGTTCGATTTTTCCTCTCAACAACTCCATTTTGTTGAGGGGTTCTAGGAGCTGAAAAATTATGGCTAATACCATTAGAATTACAAAACTCAGTAAATCCAAGATTTTCAAATTCAGTTCCATGATCACTCCTAACACTAGTTATAGAGTAACCTTTTTTGTTTTGGATTACTTTTGAAAAACGTGATAATTGTTTTCTAATGTTTCATCTTTAGTACTTAAGAATAGAACCCAAGTCTATCTAGAAAGTCATCTACCAAAACAAATGCATATTGTTTTCCACCCAAGCTAGTAGTTCTAGATGGCCCAAAAAGATCTAAATGGATCAATTATAATACTCTACTAGATGATACGCCATTATTGGATTTAAAAGAAATTCGCCTTTGTTTTCCTTTTAGTACAAGCATCACAAATTTTATCATTATCAAATTTTAGCTTTGGCAACCCTCTAACTAAATCTCCTTGAATCAATCGTTGCAAAACACTCATACTAGTATGTCCTAGTCTCCTATTCCATAACCAACTATCATGCTCATCCTTAGCAACTAGGCATAAATTAGTCATATTGAAAGAATCTAAATGCACCATGTAAATGTTTCCTATTCTATGACCAACAAGCATAATCAAAGTAGATGCAATGTCAATCAATTTTGCAAACATTTAATTTAAAAATAAGACATTGTATCTTTTGTCAAATTCATCTAATCGGATTATGCTTTAATCCATTCACATACAAAACATTATGCAATGTTGATAATCGAGATTAAGAGCACATGCATAAAGTTTTTGAAAATGCTATGCATTAAAACTTTATAATATTTAAAAAAAATCTATGCATAATCATTAAGAAAAATTTAAGGTTAAAATTTTGCAAAACCAAAGTTCTTGAAAAATTGATATCAATTGTTAAAGAGATATCAATTACATTTTAAAAACAATTTTGACCAAAAATTAATATGATGAACTAGAGTTTATAAAACATTACCAAAATTTATTATGGTCATCATACAATATTTTTCAACATACATGAGACAAAACATAATCATTTAGAATCATTTAACATTTAAAACCTCATGCATGCATAAACTAAATGAGCAACCAAATAAAATAAAAACATTAAGTTTAGAGGTTACCCATTCCTTTTTCATGTGTGGCTAGAGCATCTTGAATATCATCATCTTCATCACCATTGCTCCCACACACCTACAAGAGACATTTAAGTAGATTTTGGTATCCAAATTGCTTTGGATCCTTGAACATTAGTTTGAATGCGTCTTGTTCCTTTTGGAACCCATACTTGTCTAATTTTAAATCCTTTTCCTTTTTTTAAAGGACAAGTATGTTCCTTATGACCATGATAATGACAATGTGAAAATATTGTCATTATTGAACTAGATGAATTATTTAAAATGATCTCTTTTTATTTTGTTAAACATTCAAGCTTAACTTTCAAATCGAAATTTCTTTTTCAATACTTTCAAATTTCATTTTTAAAAGCTCTACATCCTTCTTCAAGATTTCATTTTGATTTTCAAAATTCATTTTCATTTCTAGAAGAAGTTTGTTTAATTTGACAATTTCTTTTTCAAAATTTTTCAGATTTTATTTTTGAAAGCTCTAACTCCTTTCTCAACATTTCATTTTGATTTTCCAAGTCTGTTTTAGCTTTCAAAAGAAGATCATTTTTAGCAATAAATTTAGAAATCAATTTATTGTATTTGGAGTTCATGGTCTCAAACTCTGAAAATAATTCATCATAAGCATCTTGTAACTCATTAAAAGATTTTGAATTTAATTTATTTGAGTTAGAAGATACATTTGGCTTTGTGAGAGCTAATAGAGACATCACCTTTATTGGTTCTTCTTCTTCCTTGTCTTCATAGATCTCTCAAGCTTATCCCACATCTCCTTAGCACTTGAACAAGAAGAATCTCCTTTATATACATTAGGATCAATTGCACAACATAACATGTGCATAGCCTTTGTGTTTTGTTGAGCTTTCTTTCGTTCTTGATCACTCCACTTCTTTACCTTCTTCGTAGGAGAAGAATATCCTTTCTCGATCATCATCCAAGCTTCCATATCAAATTCTTGGACAAATATCATCATGAACTTCTTCCAACGACGATAATTTGTTCCATTGAAGTGTGGAGGCACGTCAATTGGTCTGGATTCTTCCATGGAGAATGAACCGGAAGTGGACGCCATCTTTATCGATTTAATTCTTCCCGAATCTACTCAAGAGGCGGTTAAACCTTCAAATAAGTCAAGCTTTGATGACAATTGTTGAGTTAATTGATTGATGGAAATGGCCAAGAGGGGGTGAATTGGCAATTAAAATTTTGGTGGAAGCTTTTGCAGAAAATTGAAAATATTTGCACAACGATTTAGAATGGTTCGACTTTATCAACCAAAGTCTACGTCCACTACCTTAGCTATCCACACTAAGGATTTTCTAACAAATTCACTAATTTGTTCTTTCTTTTGAGGACAAAGAGTAACCTTACAACTCCCTCAAGAATTATACCCCAAATTCTTGAGCACACTCTTTTTCAAAGAGAAATACACAAATTTGCAAACTTACAAGGAAAACCTCACAGGTAAGATGTTTGCACAATTCTAGAACAAGAAAATAACACTCAAAAATAATTACAAATGAGCACAAATGGTGTTCTTGAAAGCAAAATGAATATTGAAAGTAAAATTGGCTTGATTTGCACAAACTTGGTGTTTGATGCTTTCTCTCTTGTTTCTTTATGATTTCTTGTTGATCAAAGGCTTCAGAACTTGTTTAAATACTCCCTCAATTGATTCTGAACGTTGGGGAAGATTAGTGGAGTCAATGGAGCCGTTTAAATGTGAAAACCATTAATAAAACAGCTGGAGCGTGGGGGAATTGGTACCCCCTCATGGGGAATCGGTTCCCTAAGTGTAAAATTCAAATATTTTGACCGTTGAACAGGGGAATAGATACCCCCTTGGGGGGGAATCGGTTCCCTCCGAGCATTCTGTTTTTCTCGGAGCCAAACCATTCAGGGGAAATCGGTACCCCCTTGGGGGGGGAATCAGTTCCCTCTGGACATTCTGGAATTTTTGGCTTGAAATGGTTCGAAATGCTTTGTAAAATTGTTTTGAAATTATTTTAAGTTTAAAACTTAATTTTACACTTGAGTAAGGATTAAAAATGACATTTGAAAGATTTGGAGTAATATTTTGATATTTGAATAATTATATCGAATATAGTTAGAAAATCTTTTTGGAAAATATTAAAATTCATTTATCTTAATTTGTTATATCGAAATATCAAAATGTTTTCAACATTCATATATACACATAGTTCACTTACGCGTAGAACATTTTCATATAATTCACATTTACATGTCACATAGCTTATATTCTTTCTCACGTAGTCACATAGATCCATGTCATATAAAATATATCCAAAGTACATTGAATCGCGTAGATCATATCATATAGCTTAGATCATTTCTTAGATGTTCATGTAAACCTACATATCATATCTTGTTCACATATAATCATATATACTTCATATAGCACATAGAAACACCTAGAACACTTCCACATAGCTTATATCAATTTTCCGAGTCCTTTCATATTACTTGATAACATATATCATATATGTATATAATAACTTATGTCATATCATCTACATTATGCTTCATTTCTTTGTATTCCCTTAGATTACATAAACTATGTCGTATTTCTAAACATATATCATTTAATAGTATTTTATTTATATATTAATTTAATCTATTTACTTAATTCAATTTCATATATTCCTTATAACCTTTTCATATAGCTCCATAAATCTTTAGCATATAACTTATCTTATATATTCGTATCATCCTTTTTATATTCAAGTTTCCTAATTGATATATTTATTCCCCTTTCATTCTATAATTCAATCTTATTTAGTTCCCTTAACTCTCATTAAATCAAAAAGCTCTATTATACTAATTATCATAATGGACCATACCACTATGTACTTGTCCAACTCATGTTTCTATTAAGCATATATTGTTACACATGTTTACCTAGTTCCTATCACTTCCCATGAACTCACTTTCATCATATTTTCCTATTATTACATATTTTATCTCATAACCATGTATTCACATAGTCTTATATTTCATTATCATATGACTTATATTTGTTCTCCTATAACTCTTCATAGACATCTATTTCCATTTCAATATATCACTTGACTGATCTTCTATATTCCTATAATTTCATAACTTATTTTATATTCTCTCATTAACACTAAATAGTGTTTTTACGTAAACCATAGAGCACATACAAAACATATCAATTCATATAATCAAACATACATACACTTCATGTTGTTAGCATACTTATGATCAAGACTTAATGAACTATTACTATAGGAAATAGACTTATCACAAGTCCAATTTCCATATAATATTATAAAAATAAATTGCACTCACCTTGGCCTCACTACGTTCCAATCCACTTCTGGTTTCCTCTCTTTCGATCGAATATTAACTTGACAATCATTCCAGAACTTGTTCACGTTTGATATCTACATAATCACACATTGATACATATCAATATCCAATGATATACTCTAATCTATCATTTCTTAGACCAAAAGAAAAGTCTATTTCTATTTCCCCTTTGAAGTGCATCGATACATTCTACAGTGCATCGATACACCAATCACCTTCGATGTTTTCATTTTAAAGGGGTGCATCGATGCACTCCTTATGCATCGATGCACTAATTGGATTCGATGTTTCTTCTTTAAAGAATGCATCGATACACATTGAATGTGCATCGATACACCTTGCCCATAATTTGCATTTTAAGCTCGAAAACCATCAACTTTTCACTCAATACTTCTATTTTAAGCCCCCATCATGTCATTAAACTCAACTACCATTACTTAAACCAACTTATATCCATATAAACCATCTTTATCTTCCATATCTCATCATGATTCTTAAATTTAAGAATCTTACTAAACTTTCAACTTTGTTATTAATCATTTCTAACTTCATAAATCTCTTATTCTTATTGATGACAAGTCAAATTCAACTTTAATTCTTATTATAAACTCTACTTCAATATTTCACTCAAGAACTCCAAATCTTTAATCTTCTTAACTCCTTTATCTTTTGATTTTAAGATAACTTAAGCTTTCCTTAAGCTTAATTATCATCTAATGATCAAAACCCCATCTTAAATTCGGCTAAATATCAACCAACAAGAGATCTTACCTTTGGTTATGGCTTCTCGTGAAGAAGAAGAAGAAAGGAGAAGAAGAGAATCTGGAGAAATCTCTCCTCTTCCACGTGGTTCCCTTATCTTATAAAGGGAAATAAAAATCTTACTTGTCAATTTACCATTTTACCCTTTAATTCATTTAATAATTATCAAACAACATTTAACTATATTTCCAATAAGTCATTAAACTATTTAACTATTCTTCTTTTATCACCAAATTCTGAAACTTTACAATTTGATCACTAACCCGGTATTGAGGATGTTACAACTAGGGTTCCCAAATTTGGGAATTTGGCTCTCGACGGGGAAGGGGTTGAGTTTATCGGGGAGGGATTTGGGCTAATTATGGAATAATTGGGGTTAAACCGATCGGTAAATTTATTTTTCGTTTGGTCTAAAAATGGGTAAATTCATATTCTAGTCCCTAACTCCCTATAATTTGGATATTGACCCGTAATTTCCAAAAATTATCAATTTAGTCCTTTAATTGAATTAATTTTTTTTAAATTCTCATTTAAAATTAGGGTGTGACAATGATTCTCAAATTAAAAGAAACACAACATAGTAAACAACAAGTAAACATGGATTAAAATGAAAAACAGAAAAAATAAAAGATAGAAATTAGAACTTCATTTATAAAAAGTGACCAAAATAGAATGCTGAAAAAACTAAAAGAAAAAAATGTAATACATACAAATATGGCGGGTCAGGAAACTAATAACAGAAACTAAAAATGCTTAATAAATAAATGGTTAAATAATTAAAAATAGTAAAATAATGGGCGCAAATATAAATATGGAAAAGAAAGGTCAAATTGTATAAAATCAAAACGACAGGGAACATTCGAAACAAAATAGAAATAAATGGACTCACATTACAAATCTCCCATGAAAATAAACAACAAGAACAAGTGATTAAAATGTCATAAAGAAAAAGACAAGACCGAAAATCAAGAAATTCATTAATAATATTGATGACTACAACATAATTAAAACAAAGATTCAAGCCCTTAAATTGTAAATAACCCATCATAAAAGTATGTAGGTCCCTTCCCACTAAATTATGACGTTCCCAATTGTAACATTACCCTAGTAAGAAACCCATTTTCATTGCTTCCATAAAAAAAAAAGAGAACTCTATTCCAGTTTCTTCTACTCAAGGGTTTTGGGAGATTACTTTTAAAAAAACAAGGCCTTGGCACCGATGAAGGCCATGCCCAAGTATTCGACAGAAAAAGTGGTAAGCTTTCTTCAAATCCTTTCTTGTTTATACTCTCCTTTTTTTTTTGAACTGGACTTTAATTTTTTTCTTTGTTTTTCTCCCCTCAAAAATCTCTTATTATTTTTAGACCTGGTTCGAATCAAACTTTTTTTTGTTTTTTGCTCCCCTCAAAAATCTCTTCTTTTGTTTAGATCTGGTTCGAATCGAACCTTTTTTCTATTTTTTCTTTTCTTCCTCCTTTTTTTCTCTTCAGTTTTATTATGCAATATTTACTTAAAAAAAGAACTGAAAATTTAAAAAAAAAGGTTTTTTATTGTTTCCCTCTATTTTTTCGGGGAAGAGGAACCCCTTACACTTGGTTGCATGGGTTTTTATAGAATCCATGTTATAAATAAAATAAAAAGTTGTCGAGGGTTGGTGGGGATTTGGTGAGGAAAATCAGGGCTTTGAATGCCCTGAATTTTTTAGGATTATGTTAGATTTTTCTTTATTTTGCTTATTTTTTCTTGATTGATTTACTGTAGATGATGGTGGTGGAGCAGGTGAAATGGCAGCAGAATAGTGGCGGCGTCACAGTCTTCTCCTGCTGGTGGCTGGAAACCCTAGGGTTTCTATAAACCCTAATATTTTAGGTTTAGGGTTTAGGATTAATGTTGGGCTTCGATCTGGGCCTGCTAATTACTTGTACTTGGGCTTGATTAGGCTTGCAATGTAATTTTGGGACCTGGTTTAGGCTTGTAATAAACCTACCAAAATAATAATAAAATAACATAAATAAAAAATAAATAAAATAGAAATAAATAAATAAAAGGACCGGGCAAAAACGAGTGTCGACAACTGTCCCTATTTGCCTATTTTTTGTTAACAAGAATTGGGCAAAGACGAAAAGACAATGAGTTTTCATCCGAAATTTTTTCTTTGAAATTTAATATTGTCTCAAGTGAAAAGGAGTCGACCTATTTTGGGAATCACTAGTAGTCACCCTCTGAGCATACTTACGGGAGATATACTATTAACTCCCTAATAAGTGAACATTGCCTTGTGTTTGAAAATAAGATGCAATCAAACAATTTATTATTAATCCTAATTACACTAAAGGTATATTAAGACTTTCTCTATCTTAAAGTGTCAAATTATGAAAATTAAAGAAATTAGAGGCATAAACCTAAAAATGTAGGCTCTAATATTAATCCTATTGATTTTAATTTGTTATTAAATCGAATAATCGAGATGGTCCCTTGAGTATTTAGGCGAGGGCCGACTCAGATTACTCCCTAAATCAAAAAGACTAGATTGAAATCTAACCTAAAGTAGAGGCTCTAATTATCCGAATTGATTATATTAATTGAAAGTTCTACTTAATAGTTTAAGGACTAAAATACAAGGAAACTAAAGTCCAGGGAACTAAGTGTAAAAGTCTAAAGTAAAAGGTCTAAATCTATAATACCTAAAGTTTAAGGACTAACTAATAAATCAAAGCTCTAATAATTGTGCTAATTAACTATTAAAAATTAAGGGATTGAACTAAATAAGTTTTAAAATTAGTCGATGATTCACAATTTGGGGATTCAAACAATCGACTCGAGTAATCGACCATTTTATGTGAAAACTAGAATCTATTTGTTACCTAATTAAAAATAAGCTAAAACCCTAATTAATAAATCAAAATTTAAGTTTAAATACCCTAATTCATGTAAAATTCTAAAACGCCAACTAAATCGAATAAATATAAATATAAAGTAACCATGTATTTTGAAGTGTTAAACAACAAACACGAATTTTAATCAAGATCTAACAAATTAAATATAAGGGACTAGATCATATTGTCATTAAATTATAGGGATTAAAAATAAATTAAACATGTAATAAAAGGACTGAATTAAAATAAACTAAAAAAATGAGTAACTAAATCAAAATAAAAAAAGGTTAGTGACCAAAATATAAAAACACACTAAAATTGTAGGGATTGAATAATAATTATTCATTTTTTACAAGCCTAAAATGCACTATTAAATAAAAATGTGAAAATTACAAAATCAATCCAAAAAATTAAAATAAAATTAAATAATCATTACAAGTGACCAAAATGCAAAAACACGCTAAAACTAGAGAGACATGAATACAATTATACCAATCAATACATATCATGAGTAAAAAGGGAAAATAACAAAACGAGTTCAATATAAAAAGGGTAAATAACATATTTGGTCATCGCATGTGAACAAAAGGCAAAAACACGGCTAACTATGAGGACTTAAATGTGATTAAACCCTAACTTTCCCTATAAAACACATTTCTTTCATTTTAAACCCATTTCAAAAAAAAATATAAAACTCTCTCAACCTTCCCTTCTCTCTCTCGACCGACCACCCACCGACCCCTCACGTCGCTGCCTTAACCGCCGCTCCGACCACCACCCATGGTGGCCAAAATTCCTAAACTAAACCCAAAACAGCCCGAACCCGTTTTTTACCTCCTAAACTCATATATAGGGTCTAAATCCCCTAACAAGTCTCCTAAATACCACAAAACTCTCCTAGATGTTTCAACTTCCCTATCTCCGACCACCACGATGAGATGACCCTTCGTTCAGCCACCCCTCTCAAGTAACTGTTCGACTTCCTCCCTATTTGTGTTTATTTTTTTTATTTTTGAAATAAAAAAATTACCTTAAAATATTTGCTTTCCTATTGCTCCGAAAAATGAAGGGAAGAAAAAGTCTATTTTACACCATTGTTTTCGGGTTTATACCCAAAATTATAGAGAAATAAAATAAAAAATGAAACCTAATCCCTACTTGCTCCTGACATTTACTGTATGTGATGATTTGATCTTTAAATGCCCTAAATTTTTGGGGTTTTGTTGAAATTTATGACGATTTCGTTCAGTTAGGCTTGACGGAGGTGACGATCGACGTGACTAAACGTGGGATAAACTCGATCGGTGGCTGGATTTTCATTTTTGGTGGGACGGTAGCTTATAAGGATGTGTTAGGGTTAGGGTTGGGTTGGGTTAGGTTAGGTTAGGGTTTGGGTCTGAGTATGGGCTTGTAATTAGGCTGAAGTGTTTGGGTAATAGATTTGAATATTGGGTAAAGGGTTTGGGTTTGGGTATTTTGTAATAATAAATAAATAATAATATTTTATAATAATATTATTAATAATAATAATATATAAGAGTTGAAAAATGGTGATTACACTATAATTCAGAATTACTCATCTTTATACACTCAAACATACATTATTCATATCTATAATTCTTTTCACCTAGATGCCCTTGGCGATAACATATAACATTCCTACTATTCAACTGATATTGGCATCTAAAATTCCTTGGATCAATAGATCAGACATAAGTGGTTAAACTAAAAGAAAATGAAATACATAATGCTTGTCATTCTTTAGTTATGGTTGTGGGTAAGCCCTTGACAACTGATAATTACCATATCTGGGATAGCCCCTTGTAGTACATGTTATGATCTTGGGGAGGAAGTGCATATCCATATTTTTCATAGAATAACCTTTCGTAGTTGGGTGTCCAAAACAGAACCACGAGAACAGTTGAGTGACTGAATATGTAGTTTACTCTTGTTATTTTTAACATAGTTAATGATTTGTGTAATCACCATTTTTATTCCTTTTTTATTATCATTATTATTAAAAAAAAGATAAAAATTTGTAGCAGTTGGGGTTATAAATACCCCAACCAACCACCTTGTACAATCCCTTTTCCCTATTTTCCCCCGAAAAAACTGGAAAAATGAAGGTAAGAGTTTTGCTTCACTTTCTTTCTTTCTTTCTTCTTGCTTTGCAGAAAAACGTGATGCATGAGGGGGCTTTATTTTTGAGAAAATAAGAGGAAAGATAGGAGAATGGTCTACCTGAGTAGGATCGGCCTTCACCGGAAAGAGGGCCATGGTCAATGGTCATTCGGCCTTACGTTGGGGTTGAAAGTTTTATAGGTTTCGGTTTAGGCTTTTAAATGAGAGGGCATTGTGATCGATTTTTTGTTGTTTTGAGGACTATTGACCACCATAAGTGGTGGACGAGGTTAGTAGCCACCCATGTGTGGCGTCGAACGGCGGTCGACGATGAGTTTGGAAGCTTTGGGAGCTACTCGGCCAAACCACACGTAGGGGGAAAATTTTCAGCCTTTAAGCCTTCGGTCGGGCTGCCTTTGGTCGTAGTCGGTGTCACCGATTGGAGTAGGGTGGTCACCATCCCGGTGGCCAGAATGTGATGGCTGATGAGCGGTGGTCAAATGTGTTGTTGAAGCTTGGTAAGCTTCTCGGTAGTCTACGTGAAAATAGGGGAAATATTTTGGTTTTAAGAAAAAGGGTAAATCAGGCCTAGGCCCCTTCTGGCCATCTGTTTTAGGGTAAAATAACACTCAAGTCCTTCCACTTCTGTCGTGTATTTGCATCTTAGTCACAACATTTTTGTGTTTTTATTTGTTATGATTTTGACCCCTTTATTTTATTTTATTTCGATTTGGTCACTATTTTGCTATTTTATTTGTTATAATTTATTTGTTGTTTTATTATTTGTTGCACTATGGTCACAGATCCTATTATTATTTACTTGTTTCGAATATGGTGTATTATTTTTATTTATTTATTTTATTAATTTTTGAATCATTAGACGACCTTGTGGTGACCCGATTCAGGGTATGATCCACATTATTATGGTTCATACTCTATTAACTCCTAACGGTTATTTCTTATTAATTTGATTGAATTATTATATGACCTTGTAGTGACCCGATCCGGGATATGATCCACATTATTATGGTCCAGAATCTGTTAACATCTAACCGCTAACTTTTTATTTATGTATTTTATTTTATGTTTGAATTATTATACGACCTTATGGTGACCCGTTACGGGGTATGATCCAAATTATTACAATTCAGTCTCTGCTAACATTTCTAAAACTAACCGCTAACTTTTCTAATAGCTAATTACTAACAACTAATTTTTTTATTTTATTATATATTTTATTTTATGTTTGAACCATAGTACGACCTTGCGACGACCAGCCCCGGAGTACGACTCGCATTATTTACGGTCCGAGTTAAATATTAAAAATTAACACTAACATTTTATTTTTATTGCTCTTTTATTTTTGTTATTTAATTTTATGCACATTTAAATTTATGCCCTTTACTTTTTATTTATTTAATTGCAGTTCTTTAATTCCATTACTTTAATTTTTTATCTTTTTTTATTTTTGTGCCTCTACTTTTCATCACTTACATTTCAGTCCTTTAAATTCCAACTTTTAATTTTTCTGCACTGTTTTAATTTTAGTTCTATATTCTTATTTCTTTCATTTAGTCCTTTATTTAATGTTTAAATTTTAGTTCTACATTTTAAATTGTTTCAATTTGGTCCTTTTATATGTGTTAATTGTTTTTTGTTTTATTTTTCGTCTTTAATTTCTATTTATTTAATCTAGTCTTAAAATTTTAGGTTTTAAGTTAAACCTTTTGATTTAGGTTTCCAATGTTTTAGTCCTAATCTAGATTTTTTATTTCACATTTAGTCCTTAAATTAGGTGAATTCTTAATTTGGTCCTCGCTTTTGCTCAAGGTTCCAATTTAATCATTCGAATCGTAAAATTAATTTAAATTAATATTAGAGCCTCCATTTTAGATTATATTTCAAACTAGTCTTTTAATTTAGGGAATAATTCGAGTTGTCCCTCGCCTGAATTCTCAAGGGAACATCTTGATTATTCGATTCAATAATTGATTAAAAACAAATATGATTAATATTAGAACCTATATTTCTGGGTTTGTGCCTCTAGGTTCTCTAATTTTCATAATTTGACACTTTAGGATTGGAAAAGCCTTAATCTACCTTTAGTTTAATTAGGATTAATAAAGATTTATTTTATTGCATTTTATTTTAAAATTTAAGGCAATGTTCACTTATTAGGGATTCGATAGTATATCTCCCGCAAGTATGCTCAGGGGGTGACTACTGGTAATTCTCGAAATAGGTCGACATCATTTTCAAGACCACATCATGATTTTTAAAATTAAGACAACGTTCGGTTATTAGGCACAATAGCTGATCTCCCGCATTTATGCTAGGGGACGAATGTTATTGGCATTAATAAACAAATATCATTTTCAACTCTGCATCCGTTATAATTTTTAAATTAAATAAAGTTTGAACTCAAATTTTCGATTCTAAATATAGGGTAATCAACTAGGAACCAATTTTTGGGCGCTTGTGGGGGTGCTAATCCTTCCCCACACGTAACCGACTCCCGAACCTTATTTATGGATTTTTACAGACCCCAAAACTTGGTATTTTGATAAAAATAAAATGTTTTATTAAAATCACCTAATTTTTATGGTGTCCGAATCGCACTTTAAAATGATTGGTGGTGACTCCTCACATTTCCAAACATTTTCAAAGAAAAACCCCCAAGTCAGTATGAGGTTTACCCCACCCAGGCGAAAAACGGTGTCGACAATTTGGACAAATGAAATAACGATTTAAATTTCATGGGATAAAGCATCCCGAAAAACACTTTAGGGGGCAACTTAGTTCAAAGTGCATAATTTAGGGAGTAATGGTGCATTTAAGCATTTGTTAGTAGTATATCATAATATTGACCATAATAACAACATATTACAATTTTAACGATTGTATTGCAAGTTTTAAATTTTCCATAATCAAAATGTAGATTCACCAAAAATTTAGTAACCATTTATAACTCAAATTATAAAAAATTTATAATTCCTATTAAATTCTAAAATGTTATTAAACAAAATTTAGTTATATAATTAATAATTGAATTAGTTGGTGTTTTATTAGGTTTAAATATTAAATAAATAAGTGGGATGACATTTTAGATTTTTAAGCAAGGTTAGGGGTTCGAATCTTGACGTTTGCGTATGGAGCAAATTGAGTTGGAAGGGTTGTGCTCGCCTCTGCAATACCTGATCTGAATTAGTCGATTAATAAATTGAATATCGGTTATTAAACCCAAAAAATTAAATATGTATATTAATTTATGTTTCTTAATTTAAAATTTATTTAGATTTTTAATAAAGTTTTATTTTGATCTATTTATTTTTTATTTTAATTAAAATAAATATAAACCATATAATTTGACTTAAATTTTTTAAACTTATTTAGAATAAAAAAATTAAATAAAATTTTAATAAAACAAAATTTGTCAATTTAATTAAATAATCAAATAGTTAAACTACTCCAAAAGCTAATGAAACTTGATCCAGAACAGGGTGGTTTTAATAAAAAAAACAATAGCAAAGCAAAAAATAAGAGGAATATTTTCACATGTATATATATAATAGGGTAAACTACATGTTTAGTATCCTAATTATTATTTTTGTTCCATTTTGGTCACTCAAATATTTTTTGTTTCAAAATCATACCTAACATTTAGTTTTAGTCTAATTTTTGCCACATACTGTTAAAAAGTTAACACTGTGATGCTAATGTGTTATCATACGATAATGTCACGTCATCATTAAAAAATAAAATAAAAAATATCACATCAATAATTATGTTAGTTTTTTAAGAGTGGGTGACCAAAACTAACATTATGTATAATTTTAAAACAAAAAAATAATTGGGTGATTAAAACGGAACAAAAGTGATAGTTGGAATACTAAACATATAATTTACCCTATTTAATATAATTGCCATGAATTTGCCTGAAAGTCTGCAATATTCTGAGATCCATTTCTACTCGTTTGATTTCATTTACAAAAAGAGATATTATAGCATATACAAATAAAGGGTTAGAATTGAAAAACAAAACCTATAAAGATCTGAAAACCAGTTCAATCTTGAACACAAAAACTGATCAATGATCATATTAAAATTGGAGAAAACAAAATTGAATCTCGAAACTGAAGTAATTAAAAGATTAAGTTCAATTGTTTCCTAATTAAAGTTGCTGCAATCGAATAAGACCTTTGCTGTCATTTCCCTTTCGAATCTCCAAATGTAATTCAAATCCACTAGCAGCTCAGTAATGTCAACTTCAGTGTTTTCTTTGTTTGCAAAGAAGAGAGTTTGCAAGAGAAGAACATTCGTTTTAGGCAACAAATTCTGGTGCTCGAAGCTCCTTTCATTTTGCCATTTGATCATGTTGTGTGCCAATGGCGATAGCCAATCCAAGATGCTTCTCAAAGCTGTTCTCCATTCTCCGGTGAGCACTGGATCACTCGCCGACAACTCAACTCCTTTTAGTCTTCCCCTTAGAGATGATCTGAGACTGCTTGGAAGCATGGAATAAAGATCGTCTCGGGCATCGACGCTGACGGATTGTGGCGACTTGATCATCTTCTCCATTATGATTATCAAATTCGCGTAGTGTAATGGTAAAGTTGCGGCACCTAATGTACTCGGTGGAGGCTTAAGACGCCTCATGTTCGACTCGAAAAACTTGACTTCCATAGCTTTCTTTTCTTCTTGCTTTGAACAACTCCCCAATGGATGGACTGTTGCAGAAGCCGAGAGGCTTCGAGGTAAAGAGGTAAAGATGAATACCCAAATCCAAAAACTGGGTTCATTTTCCCAGAACAGTAAAGATCGATCTAACGAGCATGGAAACAACCGTGTCGTAACCGGTTTTTGCCCGGACACGAAATTTCCTTGACGGAAAAAGTAAAGTAAATAATTAAATGATTTTTAATGAAATGTTTTAGAGTCGCCATCGACTTTTTGGGTAAAATAGGTCGAGTACCTAAAAATCATATTTTAAAAGAGTTTTTAAGAAAAAACTATTTAAATGATAAACTCGTATGCGTATAACCAAAAATTTATTCTTTTTAGTAATAAAAAAGAATTCGTGGTCGGTTACGTTTGTGGAAGGATTAACACCCCCACAACGCTCAAAATTGGTCTCGGTCGATTATAAATTGTCTCAAATAATAGAATTTAAGAATTCTAATATAAATTTAATTTATGATCCTCTTATTTCATATTCAATTGAATAATTTTAAGGAAAAATATATTAAAATATATATATTTTTATGGTTTTATAAATATAGTATTTATTTATTTAAAAATATTAGAAAATGACATCTAGTTACTTTAAGACAACCCCTTTCTTTAATATTAAAAATAAATAAATATTAAAAAATATGAAAATAAATTAAATATAATATTTTATTTATTTAAAATATCAGAAAAGGACATATAGTTACTTTAAGACAGCCCATTTCTTAATATTAAAAAATAAATATTATTATTTAATTAAATATATTTATATGAAATAAAAAATAATTAAATACCATATTTAAAATATTGAAACATATATGGTAATAATAAAAAATTGCAATTAAACAATGACCAAATTGAAAGAAATTAAAAATATAAGATTAAATTAAAAAGCAATAAAACTTATAGCCAAAAATGAAAAGAATTCAAATATCAGTGACTAAAATGTAAAATATCAAAACTTACTGCTCTAATTCAAAATATTATGAGAGATTGTGATTAAAAGTGTAGTTTACCCTAATTAATAATATGGACTAAAATATCAATTATTAAAATTATAGGGGACTAAAATGAGTATTTACCCTAAATATTATATAAATAAGGTTAATGACTAAATTATAAATAAATAAAATTGGAAGACCGAATTCAAATTATCATAAATTGATTTTAGTGACTAACTCATAAAGTTACAGACTTGAAGGGACTGCGAAAATGATTTTTCCACTTACACAGGCACCCCTCCCCAAAACGACGTCATTTGGAGTGGGGTATAAATACCCATTTAACCGGCCATTTTGGTCGATTTTCTTCATTTCTTAATTCTGGTTCCTCTCTAAGGAGAGAATTCTCTATTTTCTCTCTAAATTTCTTTCAACAGCGGGAGTCCGGCCACCGTTGACCGCCTCGCTCTGGCGCTATTCGCCGTCGCCGGCCACCGTAAATGGTGGCCGAAAATTACAATATTACCCCCAAATTAACGCTCGGCTTTCCCTATTCAAATCCTTAGATTTTCCTAGATCTATTTTTTTACATTCGATGTGTGGATCTCTAGCGACGTTTGGACTCTCCGAGGGTAAGTTCCTTCTCTTTCTCTTTCGATTTGTAGCTGACTGGGATTGTTGGTAGCTTTGTTTTTGTTCGTATATTTGTTGTATGTTCTCGTTCTTGCTTCGTTTTCTGCCGTTGGTCCCCTCTCTTTTGCAGGTTCGGTGGCCATATTTATAGGCCACCACGGTGCTTCTCTTGGACCAGTCTTATGGGTAAATTTCGGTGAGTCACCGAACTATCTGGTGACTCACCATATAGCAGTAATGTGAACGGTCAGAGTAGACCTTCTGGAGGCTTCGTCGGAGGCATCGTGGCAGCAGTATCGGTGACCGAGTGGTGGCAGTTGAATCGGTGGCTGGAAGCTTGAGGAAACTCTAAAGGTCAGAGTAGACCTTTTCTCTCTCTTTGTTTTACAATTCGATATATTGTTCAATCTTAGTTGGCTCCACTAGTTTCTCGTTGTTAAAATTTCAACTCCCTTCTGTGGAAAGAAATCTTCATTATATATCACTTCAAACCTTGGGGTTGAAGAAAACTTCATCTTGGGTCTAAAAATTGAAACCATATGATCGTAACATTGGTTCAACACCAGAATAACTGGTTCGTAAAACATTTGACAACACATTCATTCTTTCCTGTGGCTTCTGCTCAGATGTTCGTAAAACATTTGATAACACATTCATCCTTTCTTATGCCTTCTGCCCAAATTTTTCAATCATTGAAGCTCCTTACATAGTGTTCAAAGCTTTTGTATGATGTCATAAGACCACTTGAGAACAAAACTCAGTGGAAATACAAATGGGATGCTGGTGTGTTTCATGACCAAAAAGTTGGTCAAATTCACAAAATATGCTAGTGTCGAATTTAATAAAAGATACCAACCGATCTTGATATAATCTCAAACAAGGGTAAGTGTGATACCGATCATGTTTTCTTCTATAATGAGTGTTGTAGGAAGTAGAAACACATCAGCTATAGGAGCCATGTACAGAAGGAGATTCATGGAATTTTTACTGCTATAATGAAACCCACATGATAAAACCAAATGGATGAAACTGAGTTCACCCTGATTGGAAATGATAACCCCAGTAACAATGAGAATAAGAGTATACATAACCGAGTCTCTCTCTTCAATGTCATCAAGTAAGCGAAAGCTGTCTTGAAAAATAGCTTCGTAGCCCCAACAGTATGATTGAAACTAACTGCCAAGAACCTCAAAGAAATATTTTGTATAATCACCGACACACAAAAGACCAAATTTAAAGCCGAGATCTTGAGGAACTGAACCTTGGATCGAATGGTCTGCATGGGGACTATCTTTATCCATTCAGTCGTGATGTAGCTTAACAAAGAACACACTGTCATATGACACATGGCTAAGAAGATTGGTATTTGAAACCATACTTGAGTAATATTTGTTCAACACCAGGACCCTAATATAACTGCCTAAAGAACGAAGCATTTGTATAGTCAGCTCTACTGTCATATTTCACCATTTCATTTTTCATTCCTTTCTGTCTTACTGGAAATATTTGCTCAAAGCAATGATTTTTCCATAATATGATATAAGCCTTCAGCATGCCCCAACATTGCTAATACAGACGTTCAAAATGAGCCAACATTCCTGATTCTGATTAAAATGGGCTTTCAGCATACCCCCAACATTTGCTAATACAAACGTTCAAAACAAATCACATTTCTATTTCTGATGAAATGGGCCTTTCAGCGTGCCCCAACATTTGCTGATACAAACATTCAAAATGTGTTTAATATTCATATTTCTGATTGAAATGGGCTTTCAGCATTCCTCAACATTTGCTTCTTGTGATGTGAGCTTTCAAATTCCCCAACATTTTTTCATACTGATATGCCTTCAAAATTCCCCCATATGGGTCTGTCTGAAGTGGCTTTTAAAATGCCCCAACATTTGTTTCTGGTTTAAATGGCCTTTGAGATGTCCCACATGGATCTGTCTGAATTGGGCCTTCAAAATGCCCCAACATTCTAAACTGTAAGGCTTACTCTCAATGTTTGTTGATTTGAATCTCATAATCCCTTTCATCATGAATCTTCTTTGAATATCTGTAAAAGCCTCATGTTTGAATGCAATCAAATGTATCAATGTAATGCATTTTTATTGTGCAAATGATGTTCATATAAATGCAAAAATGTTGATGCAATCTTCATTTGACTTCAAAGTGGCGAACTCGGTCTTCCTTCACTTAGTCCAAATGTCATTTCGAGCTGGCATTTTTTATGAACCATCTGATCCATTTGCATCTTTGTGTCTTTTTTGTTAAAAGAAATGTTTCATTTATGGAACTCTGGTTGTAATCAGAATTATGACCTTGATGTCCCCATTTTTGTCTTTGATAACACCAGCTTTCTTTGCTTGGACTTGTGTAGAAATCCAATAAAGCTTTCATCTTTGAAAAGAGAATCTATCATCTTTAAAGAATGTAGATGTAGATATACCCAAACAACGAATATTGTTCAATCTTAGTTGGCTCCACTAGTTTCTCGTTGTTCAATCTTAGTGGCTCCACTAGTTTCTCGTTGTTAAAATTTCAACTCCCTTCTGTGGAAAGAAATCTTCATTATATATCACTTCAAACCTTGGGGTTGAAGAAAACTTCATCTTGGGTCTAAAAATTAAAACCATATGATCGTAACATTGGTTCAACACCAGAATAACTGGTTCGTAAAACATTTGACAACACATTCATTCTTTCATGTGGCTTCTGCTCAGATGTTCGTAAAACATTTGATAACACATTCATCCTTTCTTATGGCTTCTGCCCAGATTTTTCAATCATTGAAGCTCCTTGCATAGTGTTCAAAGCTTTTGTATGATGTCATAAGACCACTTGAGAACAAAACTCAGTGGAAATACAAATGGGATGCTGGTGTGTTTCATGACCAAAAAGTTGGTCAAATTCACAAAATATGCTAGTGTCGAATTTAATAAAAGATACCAACCGATCTTGATATAATCTCAAACAAGGGTAAGTGTGATACCGATCATGTTTTCTTCTATAATGAGTGTTGTAGGAAGTAGAAACACATCAGCTATAGGAGCCATGTACAGAAGGAGATTCATGGAATTTTTACTGCTGTAGATGAAACCCACATGATAAAACCAAATGGATGAAAACTGAGTTCACCCTGATTGGAAATGATAACCCCAGTAACAATGAGAATAAGAGTAATATACATAAGCCGAGTCTCTCTCTTCAATGTCATCAAGTAAGCGAAAGTTGTCTTGAAAAATAGCTTCGTAGCCCCAACAGTATGATTGAAACTAACTGCCAAGAACCTCAAAGAAATATTTTGTATAATCACCGACACACAAAAGACCAAATTTAAAGCCGAGATCTTGAGGAACTGAACCCTGGATCGAATGGTCTGCATGGGGACTATCTTTATCCATGCAGTCGTGATGTAGCTTAACAAAGAACACACTGTCATATGACACATGGCTAAGAAGATTGGGTATTTGAAACCATACTTGCTGAGTAAATATTTTTCAACACCAGGACCCTAATATAACTGCCTAAAGAACGAAGCAATTATGTATAGTCAGCTCTACTGTCAGTATTTCACCATTTTCATTTTTCATTCCTTTCTGTCTTACTGGAAATATTTGCTCAAAGCAATGATTTTTCCATAATATGATATAAGCCTTCAGCATGCCCCAACATTTGCTAATACAGACGTTCAAAATGAGCCAACATTCCTGATTCTGATTAAAATGGGCTTTCAGCATACCCCCAACATTTGCTGATACAAACGTTCAAAACAAATCAACATTTCTATTTCTGATTGAAATGGGCCTTTCAGCGTGCCCCAACATTTGCTGATACAAATATTCAAAATGCGTTAATATTCATATTTCTGATTGAAATGGGCTTTCAGCATTCCTCAACATTTGCTTCTTGTTGATGTGAGCTTTCAAAATTCCCCAACATTTTTTCATACTGATATGAGCCTTCAAAATTCCCCATATGGGTATGTCTGAAGTGGCTTTTAAAATGCCCCAACATTTTGTTTCTGGTTTAAATGGGCCTTTGAGATGTCCCACATGGATCAGTCTGAATTGGGCCTTCAAAATGCCCCAACATTCTAAACTGTAAGGCTTACTCTCAATGTTTGTTTGATTTGAATCTCATAATCCCCACGAGGTCTACTTTTGCTAATGCCCCATTGAGGGTTCTCGTGGCTCTACTCGTGAACAAATCTGTTAATCTTGAATACTCTCATTCTGGTGTCAATAAGCAGCAGTGTTGTCAAGTAATTTGAGGAATTCTCTTTGTTAAGTTAATCGATTGACGGAATTGGCCAAAAGGGGGGTGACTTGGCAATTAAAATTTTGGTGGAAACTTTTGTAGAAAATTGAAAGTAATTGCACAGCGATTTAGTGTGGTTCAAATTTCTCAACGAAAGTCTACGTCCACTACCTTAGCTATCCACACTAAGGATTTTCCAACAAATTCACTAATTAGTTCTTTCTTTTGAGGCCAAAGAGATAACCTTACAATTCCCTCAAGAATATACCCCAATTCTTGAGAACACTCTTTCTCAAAGAGAAGATTACAAATTCGCAAACTTAATGAAAAACCTCACAAGGCAAATGTGTTTGCACAATTCTAGAACAAAGAAAGAACACTCAAGAATGAATACAATTGAGTACAAGTAGTGTTCTCGAAAGCAAAATGAATATTGAATGAAAAATAGGCTTGAAATGCTCAAACAATGAGTTTGATGCTTTCTCTTTGATTATCTCTTGATTCTTGTTTCTTGTTGTTTCTTTTTGTTAATCAATGGCTTCTAAGCTTGTTTAAATACTCCTTCAATTGATTCTGAACGTTGGGGATGATTAGTGGAGTCAAAGGAGCAATTTAAGTGTGAAAACAATTAATACAATTAGTGGAGTGTCTGGTGCATCAATGCATAAGGCTAGTGCATCAGTACACTATGTGTAAAATTCAAATATTTCGACCGTTAGACCCTTAGTGCATCGGTGCACTAAGAGTGCATCGATGCATAAAATGAATTCGATGTTTTAAACAAGCCAGAGTGCATCGATGCATGGTCTGTGCATCGATGCATAAAATGCATTCGATGTTTTCATAAAACTTGAGTGCATAGATGCATGGTAGTGTATCGATGCATAAAATGCATTCGATATGGTGAGTGCATTGATGCATCAACGAGTGCATCGATGCATCAATGAGTGCATCGATGCATCCCTTCTCAATTTTGATTTTTGGCTCGTTTTTTGTTCGAAATACTTTGTGAAAATTGTTTCAAAAATATTTTAAGTATAAAACACAATTTTACACATTAGTACGGATTGAAATTTAACTTTGAAAGACTTTGAGTAATATTTTGATATTCGATTAATTAAATCGAATATACTTAGAAAATCATTTGTAAAATCTTAAAATTCATTTAACTTAATTTGTTATATTGAAACATCAAAATGTTTTCAACAATCTCCCCCTTTTTGATGTAACAAAACATTTTAGTAATTTTAAGATTTTCTAATAAATCAAGTTTGAAAAATTACTCCCCCTTACTTTAACACTTCTCCCCCTTTTTGTTAAATCAAAAAGACTTCAAAACGCTTTAAACAAGATTGTGAAAAATATAGCCAATTGATTATAAATAAATATAGCTTAAGCTACTAAGATCAAAGATCAAGAGAAAGGTTGGCCATTAGTTTCATAATTCAATATTCATAATCAAATGTGAAATGGCATAATTGGTCATAATGCAAATAATATATAAATGATGCAAAAATTAATAAACATTAAGCTCAGAAAGAAAGTTAAAACCAAGCCAAATATATATATAACAAGTTCAAACATCCAACCATCCAAATCATAAATCCAAACAAATTCAATTATTCAACAACCAAAGTAAAGCAATCCAAAAGCATTCAAAATGTTTAAAACAATAAGATCTACCATGGCTTGAACAGAGGGAATACGTTCTTCTCGGATTTTGTAAGATTGGAAGGAATCCATGTACCTATAGTAGAGTTCTTCTCTACGACGCTCAGGCATATTAAAACATGATTTTAGAATGGTCATATTGGGATCGTTTGTATTTGGAGCTTGAGGAGGAATAGGATTAGAAGGTCGGTTAGAATGATTAGAAGAAGTCCTAGGGCATTTAGGGTTTGACATAGTTTAAGAAATCAGAATTAGGAATGTAACCTGTAATTTTGAAACACGTGTATGCACAATAATCAATTCCAAAACTCATTTGAGTCCGCAATAATTCAAGGTTCTCTAAATCGAATCCTAATGAGCATGTTTTTGAAAATAACATTTGAAATATTATAATACATATAGTTTTCATGAAAACAATACAATTAAATCAAAAAATCAATAATTTCGAAAATAACAATTTTTTATAGTATTTCAAAATTTTAAAGACAATGTTGAAAAATTGTTTATTTTTTACGAAATTGATTGTAAAATATAGTTTAGAATCATAATATAATCAATGCTCGATATAATGTTCATCTTAGAACTAATCTAAACTAGTTCTAAAATCAAAATAGAGGTTTTTGGAAAAATACCTTGAAAATTCAGATTGAGTGGAATGTGATGATGTTTTGCACGATTTAATGATATTAGCGGGATTTGGAGATGTAAAACTCGAAGATTCTGACTATTTTCCATTGATTTTGAGCAAAAGGAGAGTTTAGAGAGATAGAGAGGACGAACGGCGGCAAGGGGAGTGTTTGAAGGGTGTTGAGAAAATGAAGAGAAATAGGGTTTTAACCAAAAAATCTGACGGATGCATAGATGCATGGCCTTGTGCATCGATGCACATTTAAGGCGTGCATCGGTGCATCTTCATGATGTATCGATGCACATTTAAAGGGATGCATCGATGTACTTTCATAGTGTATCGATGCATTATGCACAAAAATTTTAAAAAAACCGTTTTAAACACTCAAAATGCTAAATTAATTAGCTCTAGTGGTATTGGAACCTCATATATTGAAAATTAATCATGTTCAATCAATCAATTTAATCCTTAAACTACATTTGAACATAAAATTAATTTTCACCAAAGAACATAAACTCCCCCTAACTAATAGCTAAGAATACAATAAAAAATTATTATTGTAAACATTTTTCATTTATTCTTCAAAGTGCTAAAAATTATTTTAAACACTAAGTTAAGATAGGTCAGTTAAACCTAATTCTCTTCTAAGTTTCCAAAATCTTTCTTTGTCTAAAGGTTTTGTAAAGATATATGCTAATTAGTGCAAAGTATCAACAAATTCTAGAACTACATCTTCCTTAGCAACATGGTCTCTAATGAAGTGGTGTCTAATTTCAATATGCTTAGTTCTAGAGTGTTGGATGGGATTTTTAGTGAGACAAATAGCACTAGTATTGTCACACTTGATAGGAATGATACCTACTTCAATTCCATAATCAAAAAGTTATTGTTTCATCCATAAAACTTGTGCACAACAACTACCAGCTGAAATGTATTCTGCTTCAGTGGTAGATAATGCAACACAATTTTGTTTCTTTGAAAACCAAGAAATTAGCATATTTCCAAGGAATTGACAAGTACCGGAGGTGTTTTTCCTATCTAATTTGCATCCTCCATAATCGTATCAGAAAAGGCATGCAAGCTAAAGCTAGAGTCTCTAGGATACCAAAGTCCTAAACTAGGAGTGTCCTTAAGGTATCTAAAGATTCTCTTAACAACTAGTAAATGTGATTCCTTAGGGCATGATTGAAATCTAGCACATAAGCAAACACTAAACATAATGTCCGGTCTACTTGCGGTTAGATAAATAATGAGCCAATAATGGATCTATATAATTTAACATCCACACATTTACGTCATTCATCTATGTCAAGCTTTGTTGATGAGCTCATTGGAGTGTCATGAGGTTTCCCATTTTCCAGTCCAAACTTCTTGAGCATACCTTTGACGTACTTAGCTTGATTGATGAAGATGCCATCTTTTCTTTGCTTGATTTGGAGTCCCAAGAAAAATGAGAGCTCCCCCATCATGCTCATCTCAAATTCACTTTGCATTAGCTTAGAAAATTCTTGGCAAATAACATCATTAGTAGAACCAAATATTATATCATCAACATAAATTTGAACTACTAATAAATTTTTACCTTTATGCTTTAAAAACAATGTATTGTCAACTTTCCCTTTTGAAAAACCTTTTTCAATTAAAAGGTTTGACAATCTTTCATACCAAGCTCTAGGAGCTTGTTTTAAACCATAAAGTGATTTTTTCAATTTAAAAACATGATTTGGAAAATTTGAGTCTTCAAAACCAGGAGGTTGTTCCACATACACTACTTCTTTTATAAAACCATTTAAAAATGCACTTTTAACATCCATTTGATATAATTTAAATTCATGAAAACATGCAAATGCTAATAACATTCTAATTGCTTTCATCCTAGCTACGAGAGCATATGTTTCATCATAGTCTATGCCCTCTTCTTGAGTATACCCTTAAGCAACAAGTCTAGCCTTGTTTCTCACTATATTACCACTTTCATCAATCTTATTCCTACATCTAGTACCTATAGTAGACTTATTACTAGGCCTTTTAACTAATGTCCATACTTTACTTCTCTCAAATTGATTTAACTCTTCTTGCATAGCCATAATCCAATGTTCATCATTTAATGCTTATTTAATATTCTTAGGCTCCATGCATGAGATAAATGCAACATAATTACAAATATTTCTAAGAGAAGATCGAGTTGTTACCCCTTTGGATGGATCACCTATTATTTCACCATCCTTGACATAGTTGTATTCCCTTGGGTAAGAGACTTCCCTTTCTTCAATGGTTGGATTCTCGAGAGGATCTTGAGTTTCCTCATCTTTTGTTTCTTCATTTGATGATGGTTCTTCAACGTCATGTCCAACGTTATTTATGTTTATAATACCTACATCATCATTCACACAAGAATCCTTCCTCGTAAGGGGATTATCATCGAAAACAACATGTATAGACTCTTCTACAACTAAAGTTCTTTTATTAAATACTCAATAGCTTTAGAATTTAAGGAATAACCCAGAAAAATTCCTTCATCACTTTTAGCATCAAATTTGCCAAAATTGTCTTTATTGTTGTTTAAAATAAAACATTTACATCCAAAAGGATGAAAATAGCTAATATTAGGCTTTTTATTTTTAAAAAGTTCATATGGAATTTTCTTCAAAATAGACCTAATCATTACTCGATTAATAACATAACAAGTGGTATTTGTGGCTTCCACCCAAAACTATTTTGGCAAATTTTTTTCATAAAGCATGGTTTTAGCCTTTTGTTCTAAAGTTCAATTTTTCCTCTCAACAACTCCATTTTGTTGAGGGGTTCTAGGTGCTGAAAAATTATGGCTAATACCATTAGTATTACAAAAAGTAGTAAAACCAAGATTTTCAAATTCAGTTTCATGATCACTCCTAACACTAGTTATAGAGTAACATTTTTCGTTTTGGATTACTTTTGAAAACGTGATGAATTTTTCTAAAGCTTCATCTTTAGTACATAAAAATAGAACCCAAGTATATCTAGAATAATCATCTACTAATACAAATGCATATTTTTTCCACCGAAGCTAGTAGTTCTAGATGACCCATAAAGATCTAAATGGATCAATTGTAATACTCTACTAGTGGATACATCATTAATGGATTTAAAAGAAACTCGTTTTTGTTTTCCTTTAGCACAAGCATCACAAATTTTATCATTATCAAATTTTAGTTTAGGCAACCCTTTTACTAAGTCTCCTTGAATTAATCGTTGCAAAACACTCATGCTAGCATGTCCTAGTCTACTATGTCATAACCAACTATCATGCTCATCCTTAGCAACTATGCATAAATTAGTCATATTAATAGAATCTAAATGCATCATGTAAATGTTTCCTATTCTATGACCAACAAGCATAATCAAAATAGATGCAATGTCAATCAATTTTGCAAACACTTAATTTAAAAATAAGACATTGTATATTTTGTCAAATTCATCTAATCGGATTATGCTTTAATCCATTCACATACAAAACATTATACAATGTTGATTATCGAGATTAAAAGCACATGCATAAAGTTTTTTGGAAATGTTATGCATTAAAACTTTATAATATTAAAAAAATCTATGCATAAACATTAATAAAAATTTAAGGTCAAAATTTTGCAAAAACAAAGTTCTTGAAAAATTGATATCAATTGTCAAAGATATATCAATTACATTTTAAAAATAATTTTGACCAAAAATTAATATGATGAACTAGAGTTTATAAAACATTACCAAAAATTACTATGTTTATCATACAATGTTTTTCAACATACATGAGATAAAACATAATCATTTAGAATTATTCAACATTTAAAACCTCATGCATGTATAAACTAAATGAGCAACCAAATTAAGTTAAAACATTAAGTTTAGAGGTTACCCATTTCTTTTTCATGTGTGGCTAGAGCATCTTGAATATCATCATCTTCATCACCATTGCTCTCACACACCTACAAGAGAGATTTAAGTAGATTTTGGTATCCAGATTGCTTTGGATCCATACTTGTCTAATTTTAAATCGTTTGCCTTTCTTTAAAGGACAAGTATGTTCCTTATGACCATGATAATGACAATGTGAACATATTCTCAGTATTGAACTAGATGAATTATTTAAAATGATATCTTTTTCTTTTGTTAAACATTCAAGCTTAACTTTCAAATCAAAATTTTCTTTTTCAATAGTTTTAAATTTCATTTTTGAAAGCTCTAAATCCTTCTTCAAGATTTCATTTTGATTTTCAAAATCCATTTTCGTTTCTAGAAGAAGTTTGTTTAATTTGAAAATTTCTTTTTCAAAGTTTTCAGATTTTTTTTTGAAAGCTCTAACTCCTTTCTCAAAATTTCATTTTGATTTTCTAAATCTAGTTTGGCTTTCAAAATAAGATCATTTTTAGCTATAAATTTAGAAAACAATTTATTGTATTTGGAGTTCATGGTCTCAAACTCCGAAAATAATTCATCATAAGCATCTTGTAACTCATTAAAAGATTTTGAATTTAATCTATTTGAGTTAGAAGATACCTTTGGCTCTGTGAGAGCTAATAGAGACATCACCTTTATTGGTTCTTGTTCTTCCTTGCCTCCATAGATCTCCTCAAGCTTATCCCACATCTCCTTGGCACTTGAACAAGAAGAAACTCCTTTATATACATTAGGATCAATTGCTCGACATAACATGTGCATAGCCTTTGTGTTTTGTTGAGATTTCTTTCGTTCTTGATCACTCCACTTCTTTGCCTTCTTCGTAGGAGAGGAATATCCTTTCTCGATTATCATCCAAGCTTTCATATCAAATGCTTGGATAATTATCATCATAAACCTCTTCCAATGATGATAATTTGTTCCGTTGAAGTGTGGAGGCATGTCAATTGGTATGGATTCTTCCATGGAGAATGAACAGAAGTGGACCCATCTTTATCGATTTAACTCTTCCCGAATCGACTCAAGAGGTGATTAAACCTTCAAATGAGTGAGGATCTGATACCAATTGTTGAGTTAATCGATTGACAGAATCGGCCAAGAGGGGGTGAATTGGCAATTAAAATATTGGTGGAAGCTTTTGCAGAAAATTGAAAGTAATTGCACAGCGATTTAGAGTAGTTCGACTTTCTCAACCAAAGTCTACGTACACTACCTTAGCTATCCACACTAAGGATTTTCCAACAAATTCACTAATTTGTTCTTTTGAGGCCAAAGAGATAACCTTACAATTCCCTCAAGAATATACCCCAATTCTTGAGAACACTCTTTCTCAAAGAGAATATTACAAATTCACAAACTTAATGAAAAAACTCACAAGGAAAAGGTGTTTGTACAATTCTAGAACAAAGAAAGAACACTCAAGAATGAATAAAATTTATTACAAGTAGTGTTCTTGAAAGAAAAATGAATATTGAATGAAAAATAGACCTGAAATGCTCAAACAATGAGTTTGATGCTTTCTCTTTGATTCTCTCTTGATTCTTGTTTCTTGTTGTTGATCAATGACTTCTAAGCTTGTTTAAATACTCCTTCAATTGATTTTGAACGTTGGGGTGATTAGTGGAGTCAATGGAGTCGTTTAAGTGTGAAAATAATTAATAAAATTAGTGGGAGCGTCTGGTGCATCGACGCATAGGGCTAGTGCATCGGTACACTATATGTAAATTTTAAATATTTCGATAGTTGGACCCTTATTGCATCGGTGCACTAAGAGTGCATCGATGCATAAAATGCATTTGATGTTTTAAACAAGCCAGAGTGCATCGATGCATGGTTTGTGCGTCGATGCATAAAATGCATTTTCATAAAACCTGAGTGCATCGATGCATGATAATGCATCGATGCATAAAAGCATTCGATATGGTGAGTGAATCGATGCATCAATGAGTGCATCGGTGCATCCCTTCTCAATTTTGATTTTTGGCTCGTTTTTGGTTTGAAATACTTTGTGAAATTGTTTCAAAAATATTTTAAGTATAAAACACAATTTTACACATTAGTAAGGATTGAAGTTTAACTTTGAAAGACTTGGAGTAATATTTTGATATTCGAGTAATTAAATCGAATATACTTAGAAAGTCATTTGTAAATCTTAAAATTCATTTAACTTAATTTGTTATATTAAAACATCAAAATGTTTTCAACACTCTTCATTTTGTCACAAAATTAAGAAGTGATTAATCATTCTGCCAGAAATGTCTGAGATATTTGCCTCTTTTGAATGAGGCCCATTTTTTGGATCTGGAGGGATCTAGTCGGACAGAGTGGTATTAATCTCTTAATAATCCATTCCAGGTCGACACAATGACTTATCATCTTTCGGTCTTAAGAGACATGTTCCATAAGGGTATCAATGTCCTATCTCTTTTCTCTGGGATCGGTATTACAACTGGCTCGACATACCTTTGAAAGAAGATATACAAGAACTGAATGATGATCAGTTGGAGCAATTGATGAGTAGATTTGGCGGATTTGACCTTGTTGTCAGTGGCATCTCGTGTAACAACCTTATCGGAAGAAATAAACATCATCGGGATGAACTCGAAGATTTTTGTTGGTGCATTTTCTTGCAATGGCTGCTACATCGACTGCCTTTTCTGTTTCTCCAAGATACGCACTGTCATATCCCACTCTTCCCGAACCATGGAAATGTTTAGTGGATGATAAAACTGGTTATCTCTACTTTTGGAATCCTGTAACCAATGTTACCCAATATGAAAGGTCTATAAGTGTAGAATTTGTTCCAATATCTTATTTTGTGCCTATAAGTTCTCAAATTCAAGTTCAACAATCTTTTGAAGGACATAATGGACATAATCCTGACAAAGAAAATGATCGGCATGGAAAAGGCATCAATGATGTATCAAGACTTGAGCCAGTATCACAGTATAACCAGAGTGCATGTGATAGACCTATTCATTCCTATAATACATCTAATGGGACTTATAGCTCTGTGATTGGAGGATCTTTTAAGGGACATGGATTGGTGGCTGAGGAAAGTAATTTGTCTAGTGATGCTTATCGCCATCAGTATGAGATAAGTGTCCCTTTTAAATAGGATAATCTTTCTTGATGAGTTGCTAATAATGTCACAGGAGATCGTTACAAGTTCAATTCTCCAGACTTTCTGGCTTCTCGGACCACTTGCCTTCAAGAATACTTCATCATTCTGGCCTTACTTATTTATTTTCTACAATAGAGGTAGAATAGGCAACAATTTGCTTCAAGGACCTTCCTCATTTGAGACTGTCCTGTTTGAAAATGTTTTCTTCCTTTCTTTATTGAAGAATGAAAGAATTTTGTAAAGTATTGTCCATTAAAGGTTCACAATAGAATCAAATCATAAGCATGAGTTCAAAGAATATCAAATACATTAATAGCTCTTTAATGTTTTGAGAAGTATAGTTCTTTGACAAGTATCAAGATTTGGTTTGGTTTCAGGATGCCTTTCCTATTTTCTATGGTTACATCTATTTAAGATGTCACTTCTCTCTCTCTTTATGAACTTTTCCACACGCCTCACTTTAAGGACTTGGTATTTTAACCGGATGCACAACTTGTATAACCAATTACTAGAATACTTCTATTTAAATTCTCTGAACTTTTCCATTTGTGCAAGCTTTGTAAACTCTAGTAGAAGCAGAGTGAAAATATCAATATAGAAACTGAAGTTCCTAAGTGCTCATATGAGGTTAATTATAACAGGTATTCCTTAACCCCTTTTGTTCATCCTTATATAGTAAATTGTTTTTGCTATTTTGGCTAGTTGAATTCAGCTTTATTGTATATAATAATATAACCACCTTTATCAGACTAGTTGAAACTTATCCATAAAGTCGGGGTGATTAACCAATTGCTCTAGAGGGACAGTTTTATTGCCTATAATAGGTTAGCTGAATATTATCCATAAAGCTGGGGCTATTAACCAATTGCTTTAGGGAGACAACTCAAGCATAACAGGTTAGCTGAATATTATCCATAAAGTCGGGGCTATTAACCAATTGCTTTAGGGGGATAACTCAAGCTTTATTGTATATATAATATATATAATATAATATGAGTATAAGACACCAGCTTGTTAAGGAGAACCTGTTATAGTCTAAGTGTTTTGGTGGAAATCAGAAAAAATCTCTTCGTTAGAGTTCAATTCCCAAGCAACTGACTTAAACTAGATTTACCTATTTGTAAAAAATATGTTCATCATCGAATGTCATCAATAGAAAAATACTCTAGTCAGTTTTGTAATGTAATACACCAACGATTCCCCATGTTGTACGCTCCTATATATAAATACCAAGCCTTTTTATAATTCCTTTCAATAGGAGAATGCTATCTCATATTTGTAATAGGATAGTGTTTGGGTATATTTCATCTGAGGTTGGTCCTTGTTTTTCTGGTTTTCAATCATGATATTTTGTCAAAGATTAGAACTCTAATCATTTAAAGAGTTTTTTAATCCAGTTGATATTCAAAGAACTGCAAGATTGCAAAATTGATTCAATGCTCATAACCTTACAAGCAACACAAATTTATTTATTGCACAAAAGGCGGAGAAAGGAACAAAAAACATGTGCAAACAAGATGCTGAAAATAGAAAGGTACTACAGTGGTATATAATAACTTCCACTTGTTTTGTTTAGCTTGCTCTATCATTCCTCAAATGTTGGGTGTGTACTTGGCCCAGGATTTTCTTGATCATCTTTTGTGTCAACTTCTTTGAATAAACCTTTAGATTCACAAATCTCTTCTTCTTCCTGAGCAGTTTCTTGGTAAAATCCTATCATCATCTTTTTCTTCCCTGATTGGAAATTGAGCTCAATTTTAGATCCAGAACAAATTTCTTTGGTGATGACAGTTTTGTCTTGGTTTTGAATGCTCATTGCAGCTATAATTGGGGTAGTATTCACCAGATTCCTTAAATTGCCCCTACCTCATTTGTTCTTAGAAAATCTGATATAGGTATCTGAGGTGTCTTTTGGGTTACATCTGCCCCATTCCTTTTTAAACCTATGGGACAGTCTCAAATTACCTCTCATTTTACTTCTTTATCATTTATAATCAGAGAAATATTGAGAGTTGAATATTTTATCCTTGGCTCAAGTACTTTGTTTTCCTCATCCTCTGCAGCATGTACTTCACTTGTTTTGATACTATCAACTCTATTTTGGGGTTTGATTCCCAATTATTTGACCAAAACAGACTGATCATTAATATCCACTTCTATGATTCCCTGAACCAAAATGTCTTGAACTCGCTGTTTGAAATTACCACAATTCTCTATTGAGTGTCTTCGGGCTCCAGCATGATAGTCACAAGAGAGTTTCATATTATACCAACTTGGGTATGGAAGCAATAAAGGCTTAGCTCAACATGAAGCAATAATCTGAGCTTTGAGTAACTCAAGATATAACTTGCTGCACGAAATTGAAGGAAACTTGGGTAGAATTTCCCTTGACATCACTATCTCCTTACAATTGTTTACTTTGCTTTCTTGAAGACCTTGTGACTGATGACCAAAATGTTTTCTTTGAATGTTTGATTCTTGACCAATATCATGAGACATACAGTAATTCGAACATTTCTCTTTCTCGACCAGTTATGAATTTTTGAGGAGCTTAGGTTTCCCATCTTTAAATCATAGCAACCCTTCTGTTATAAGATCTTGGACTTTTAATTTTAGAATTATACAATTTTCCGCAGAGTGACTGAAATCTCCAGAATGATAATTGCATAAATCTTTCACATCATGCCAAGAATAAGCTCTATGAGGAATGGGTGTTACAAGACCACTTTCAAAGAGAAAAAGTAACAAGTTTGAATATGAGATTATAATTGGAATGAGAGGTATCACTTTCTTTTTGCTTTTCTTAGCTTTATTCAATGGCTTTTGAACCTCTTCTATGCTTCGCTTCAACTTGATCTCTGTCGCCTTTTCTGGGAGCCTTATTGGATTTCCACATTTCTTGACAAGCTCTTGGTCATTTGTTTCCATTTCATTGGCTATACCACTAACATTCATAATCTCATTCAAATCTATTACAACAGGATTCTCTAAGGGTTTCTCTCCATGGATCACAATATTCACCATATCCATTAGTTTTTTTATTTGCTCTTTTGAATCATCTTAGAATTTTTTTGCTTGATCCATTTGTTCATTTGAATCACCCTGGAACTTTTTTACTTGATCAGTAATCTCTTGTTGAGTTTGATAAGTTGCTATTGCAGTTTCTCAATTCTACCAACCCTTTCTAAAATCTTATTCATGGCTATTATTCTCTTTTAGGAAGACCAAGTTAGCTCTAATTTGATTTCAGAAATTTTGTCATGTAATTCTCCACGAATTATTCCCATATTTTCATGATTAAATGCATGTAATATAGTTTGAAACTAACAAAATTGTAAGTGCATGATGTAATATTGAAACTATAAATGTAAATATGCAAAGATACAAATGTAAATACAAATGCAAAAATGTGGATGTATAATGAAAATGCAAAGATATAAAGATGTAAAATACAATGCATGTATGAAAAAGGTTTTATTCAAGAGTGATCATCTTAAAACAACCTTCATTGAACATAAAAGTTTCGGTACATCAAACAAAACTTTATATATAGGGATAGATTTCACTCCTAACATCAACAAAACTTTACATATAGGGGACAACCTTCACTCCTAACTTCTCTAAAGCCAAGTTAGTTTCCCTTCTTGCTAAAAAGTTGAATTCTCAATCTCCTTCAATTCCTTGTAAAGTCAGCTAAGTCTATCAGCTTATGAGCCATATTGCTTGTCTGGACAGCAGCTTCTTCCATGACATTTTCCTTCATCTTATCTGTCAACTCTCAGAGTTGTAGGCAATGTTACTCATTCTCCCTTGTGAGGGAATCATTATGGTTACGGAGTTCTTTGACAAGATCTTCATGTATGTTGCAGCTTTTTTTCAGTTTGGTGACCCCTGTTATCCACTCTTCTGAGGTGTTTCCTATGCCAGCATTTTGAAAGGCTTGACTGATCTTTTGGAAATCCTCATACATTATGCTCATATTTGTACTTAGTTTCTTGTTTTCATCCTTCCAAAAACGTGTTTGAGCTTCATAAAATGCTTTTGGTACCAATCTAACAGGATCTTTGTGGAATACTTTTGGTATCAATCTAACAGGATCTTTGTGTGCATAGTTATCCTCTATCCTCAGAGTTCCCTCAGGAAGCCATTCCTTGGCTGCGTCATATTTTGCTTGATCATAAAACTTTTTGTCCATTTATGAAAACTTTTCAATTTGATGAACACTCTTTCGAATCAACACCTTCTGGTTATGCCATGATCATGCAATGCAAATGCAAAAGAAATTAATATAAACAAGTTAGAGCAAAATAAAATGTATCTACAAAATGGATAAGAATAGGAAAAGATAAAATGGTTAGTACCAATTAATAGAAAGAAAAAATTCTTATTTATCATGGTATATAAATCATAACCTCATGCTTTCTAGTTCCATGCTTTGTTTTAAAAAACTAACCTAACCGCATGATTGCTAGTTAGCATGCATAGAAAAAATAAATAAATAAATAAATAAAACAAAAGTTATAACTTTTTTCTCCTTTGTGTACACCTACGAACAGAGTGTCAGTAATGTCTAAGATCGGGTGAATTTTTAGGGTTTATTATATGCAGGGTTTCAGTTCTAAAAGTAAAGGTACTCGAATTGTCCTTGTT
Source organism: Hibiscus syriacus (assembly GCF_006381635.1). NCBI lineage: Eukaryota > Viridiplantae > Streptophyta > Magnoliopsida > Malvales > Malvaceae > Hibiscus > Hibiscus syriacus. The sequence continues at coordinate 3,264,060 of NW_024063088.1, forward strand.
GATGCCCCCTTGGGCTGTCAAACCCTCAATCATAGTCCATTACAAACTTAAGCGAATCAAGTTTAATTTGAGGGGACACATTTCCCTATGTTTGACACCGTTGACCGCCTCGCTCTGACGCTATTCGCCACTGTCGGCCACCGTAAATGGTGGCCGAAAATTATAATATCACCCCCAAATTAACGCTCAGCTTTCCCTCGTCCTAAATCCAGCCTTTGTTTCTCCTAAAAATCCTTAGATTTTCCTAGATCTAATTTTTTTTACCTTTGATGTGTGGATCTCCGACAACGTTTGGACTCTCCGAGGGTAAGTTCCTTCTCTTTCTTCTCTTTTCTTTCGATTTGTAGCTGACTGGGATTGTTGGTAGCTTTGTTTTTGTTCGTATATTTGTTGTATGTTCTCGTTCTTGATTCGTTTTCTGCCGTTGGTCTACTCTCTTTTGCAGGTTCGGTGGCCATATTTATAAGCCACCACGGTGCTTCTCTTGGACCAGTCTTATGGGTAACTTTCGGTAAGTCACCGAATTATGTGGTGACTCACCATATAGCAGTAACGTGGACGGTCAGAGTAGACCTTCTAGAGGCTTCGTCAGAGGCATCATGGCAGCAGTGTCGGCGACCGAGTGGTGGCAATTGAATCGGTGGCCACATGGTGGTAGAAGAGACGGCTGGAAGCTTGAGGAAACCCTAGGAGAAACCCTAAATGAGTTTAGGGTTATTATCTATTGGGCTTGATGTAACCAGGCCTTGGGTCTGGTCATCCGGATCTGGGCATGTAAACGGGCCTCCGGGTCTTGATAGGCCTACAATGTATTTGTAATTATTTATAATTTAATAATAATAATAATAATAATATTAACAATAATAATAGTATATAATAAATAAATAATGATAATAATAATAATAATAAAAATGGGCAAAAAACTAATGTCTACAAACCGTGTCAAAGCTTTTGTTCCATAAAGATTTCTCTTTTAAATAATTTACCTCTCGTCTTTGCCAGAAAAGCTTTTGCTCTTTGATTGAAGATTTTCTCAAACAGTTCTCAATTGTAGATAACTCCTTCATTTCTTTGTACAAAGTTGCCGTAATGGTCACGTACTAGTCCATCTTCATTTTAGCTTCCATATCTTTGGAACTCAAAACCCTGCCATGGCTATCGTGACCCGAATTGGCGAACTTATCGAACCACCGATCGAAACACTGAAGATTCGGATCATTGCTCCTTTTGCTTATCCTGGAAATAGATTTTTCTAGCAGCCTCAGATTTTCTGCCATTTCAGCACACGCCAGCCCCAACAGGAAAGACTCGTCGTTGGAGACGATCTTACGGACTCCTTGGAGAGATATCGATTCATCACGAAGACGAATTATGTTTTTATCCGAAAGACATTTCCAAATATGCAGAAGCTTTGACATGAGATGGGCCATTTCAAAGGACAAAACCCCAACGTTGGAGTTATGGTTTGAAGATGTTGCAGTATCCAGGGTGTTGGATATAGTTTTCTTAACTTTTATCAGCCAAGTTTCAAGAGCCATGAATTTAGTTTGTTTCTGGTAAGAGAAGAAGATGGATTCACTGAAACAAATGGAAAGCAAGGCTGGGTTAGTGGGATGAAATAAAATTCCTTTGAAGAGACAAATGATTGAAGAGATAAGAGGATAATGGGATGAGAGAAAGCTAGAAATTTTGCAGATTTAGCTCGTGGGATGTTGACACCAATCACTGCACATTGTAGAAATAGCAACCCAATCACACAGTTTTATTTTTTTATATATTTTTAAATTAATTCGTCTTTTTCTAAGATAATTACTCAAATGACTTTTTAATTAAAGGAGTAACGTTGATATGACCACCATTTTTTAATTTTATCAATATGATAACATAAATATTTAAATAATTCCAATCAAGTCACATATAGTTAACCTTTGACGAGAGTGTTGACATGCCAGTTAACAAAATTAGCATAATTATACATTTGATTCTAAGTACTTATATATTCTGTTAGTTTAGTTCTAATTAAATTTAATTCAAAAAATTAACCCTAATATGTTTCATATGTCAATCAATTATTTGACACATTTCATTAGTAGCATGTGTCACCACCTTTAAGGGAAAACAATTAAGACGAGATATTTGTTGCTTGGGAGAATCAATATAGGGACTTTAAGTGAGGCTAGGCACACCTCTACCACCTATGTAAATCCAACATTATTTTTAGATTGTGAAATGTTTTATTTATTTTATTTTAAATTATGACCTAAAAAGAAAATAATAAAAATCTAATAAATAAATTATATGTGATATATATATATATATATAGTTAAGGTGAGATTTAAAAATATAAATGAATTTAAGATTTTTATATTTTCAAATTAAATTAATTTTTTATTTCACAATTATTTTTAAATTGTTATAAATTTAAAGTAAATGATAAATATTTTTAAAAGAATTGAAGATAAAAATTTAAGATTGGAATTATAAATTTGTTTTATGATTTAAGTTGTTTTTGTGACTTTAGATTCTCTAAATAAATGTTTAATATATTTTTTAATATAATTCATATATAATTATTTAATAATAATTGTGAAATAAATTAATTTAATTTAAAAATATATAAAAAATTTAAACTATTTTTTATTTTTAAATCTTACATTAACTATAATTATATATAATGTCATTTATTTATTAGATTTTTCCAATAATTTATTATTTTCCTTTTATGTCATACGTTAAAACAAGATAAATAAAATATTTTACAACTTAAACACAAATGTTGGGTTCACCTTAATGGCATAGGTGTGCCCATCCTCATTTGATGTCCCTAGATCAATTCTCTTGCAAATAGAAAATGTATTATTTTGTTTGTGGTGACATGTGTCACCATCTGATTGGTAAAAAATATTCAATTAAAATATTAAAATTAAGTAAAAATTGATAGAATATTTAAGTATTGAGGATCAAATGTATAATTATATCAATTTTGTTAACTACCACATCAACGCTTATGTCAAACGTTAACGATAAATAACTTGATTGAAACCAATTAAATAGCTAGGTGACATTTGAGTAGTTTACCCTTTTTGTTAATCCAATGGCCCCCAAGTGTTCTCATTTTCACTTCCTTTTCCTAACTTCTTTTAGCCTTTTCCCAATGGATAATCTACAACCTGTTACATAATTCAATATATTAGTTTATTTATTTATTTTTTGGTTTAATAATGGAAAAAATGGAAGTAAACAAGTGGACGGAGAACATGCAGATATGATGCATTGAGATTACAAAGAGTGGTGATTGCACAAAGTGAAGTTGACCCTGAGAGAGTTGACTAATTGGAATAATTTTTAATTTATAGTTGATGATACGGTATGGTGTATAAACACATGATATATTGGTAGTTTATGGTTAGGCAATATCCCCTATTTCCTATGAAATCATATGTATATTCCATTTCCAACAAAAATGATTTTCCTCAACTTATCATTATTATGTGTATTACAATCAACATTTATTATTGGGTGGAATAATTCTAAAGAAGAAAAAAGCCAAATACCTCCTCACTTATTCAACTGATTAGTTTAAGTGGTAATAGTTTGATATCGCTTAAGCAGATTCGAGTTCGAGTCTTTTTATATGCAGAAAATCCTCTTTGGGAGACTCATCCACCAAAACTAGGTGTGCGACCCGGATCAATCTAAATTAGTCAGAACAAAGCCTTGGGAATCCCTATTGAGTGGTATCAGTGGTTAAAGTGAGTGTTGTTCTCTCTTTGAATCTTAGGTTCCAGTAACCGTGTCTGTAGGGTATATTTGTGTTTTAATAATTAAGAAAATTATAAATATATACTATATTTTAATCTCCTTGTGAAAAAACAAGCTTGAATCTTCAATCTTTAATCGCCATCTTGTTTAAAGGAAAGTATCCATAGAATCAATTGATTGATTAAACCAAGATCTATGTAAATAGGGGAACTGTCTCACGAATAAGAAAATATCCATTTGGCTAATTTTGAAGCTCCAACAACGCATCTAAGCTAAATAAGATCAATAAAATTTCCCAAAAATCTTCAAATATATTTCTAATTTGATTTTTTTAATTAAGATAGTATTTTTATTAAATACTAAATATTTTATTAAATTTAATCACAAATACACATTAATAATGGATATTGTCTTTTTATTTATACAATCACACCATATCTCATATATCCTTTTAATTAATTTTACCATAATTTTAAAAAAAATAAAAAAAATCAACATAAAATAAGACATGTAATACTCATAATTTTAGATAGTGGCCAAAATGTAAATTTTGAAAGTTTAGTGACCAGAGTATAAACTTTAGAAAAATTTAGGGATCAAATAGGTAATTTTAAAAAGTTACAATTTGGCCCTGTAAATAAATATTTTACTTCAAAAATAACGTTTCTTTGGTAATCAGAATTTTAATACAGATTTTGTATTAAAAGTTATAAAGCAATAAAGTTTAAGGAAAAGTTCGGTAAATCGAATCGAATAGAAAAATCAAGAAAATCTAAATGATGATAATTTAGTCCTAGAAATATTATTTCCACATTTCTTAATGTTGGAAAATAATACAAATAGATGGATTTGAGGATTAAATTCCATGTTTAATTTAGACTGTTAGATTAAAGTGACAAGATTGTAATTTTTGGAAAAATGCAAGGGCAAATCGGTAAAGTAAGATCTTATTTGTTCATCTTTGACTTAAGGAAGATGATAAGGTTGAAGTGTCTTTTTTTATGGTAATTATGAAGTTTCATTAAGGGTAAATCGGTAATTTTCCAATTAAATGAATTTAAAATTCATTAAAGTTAAATTAAAGGTAAATTAGCATGAAATTAAACTATAATTCATGCCAATTTGTTATCATCTTCTCCAAGTTAACGTGAGCCATCCTAAGGTAAGAAAAAAATTAGTTTCCATTTTCAACTATTTCCTTTGGATTTCAAGTTATGCCGTGAAATAGAAAATTGATTTACGCGAGAAACACTATCTTTTGGTACCAATTATGCTTGCTCGACTTGCTTGATTTCAAATATACCAAATTTTAGGGTTTGTGTTAACAATAGGGTTCATGAAATTTATGATGAATCTTGATGTTTTTGAGGTTATAGATTCATTTTCAAGCTTGATTTATGATTAAAATATGTTCAAACTTCCTAGAAATGCTTTTATGATTTTCGACCAAATGAAGAAATTGTAGAACATTTTGTTTTTATGAGTTGATTAAGGCTTTCATTGTAGAGATGTTGTAAGGTTGATTGGAAGTTGATTTCATGTTTGAATCGAATCAAAATCGAGAAAAATCATGAAAACCTAGTTTTGGATGTTTAAAGTATTCGGCCAAAGCATGTTTGAGTGAGGAAAATTATGTAATGACTGGAAATGATATAGGAAGTATTCTACAAGGCTTAAAAAATTTGGGACCATTTTTTAATTTTTGAAAAATTGGGATACCAATTTGGTAATTTTGGAAAAGTTGTGAATGATTGTATAATTGTTTAATAGTTGATGTACTATACTGGAAATTACTGTTTTGGAATTGAAATGAGTGTTAAGATGTGAAATATGACCATTTTAAGAAATTTGAAAAGTTTGGTGATTGAAATGCAATATTCGTATAGTTGGGTTGCTTACAGGTAATTGTGTCTTTGTAAAAGCACTTGTATGGTAATAACTTCAATGCTGGAATTTGGGTATTAAAAATTTAAGTGATAAAATGGTGAATGATCATTTTGTGTAAATTGGAAAAGTTGGTGCCAATATTAAACGAATTATTGAGTGTTTAAGTATTTTGGTAGAGAATATGTTTCAAGTATAATTATGATTTTTGTTTTGGAAATGTGTTTATGTTAGTTCAATACTAACATATGTATCGATATCAATCTATGATTTTGAACAGATTGTTATTGATTTTGTGATCGAAGCAAGTCAAGTATAAAAAGACTTATTGTGGAACATAGAAAGACACATCTTTTGGATATATAAAGTGTCAAGGTGAGTGCAATACATAAATGACATTGTGCATAGATGTTTTTATACATCATCAGGAAGACTTGCGACAAGTCTACCTTGTTTATATTAGCATGATATTATGTCATTTTTATAACTTCGACATGACATTGATATGTCATATTGTGAAATTATAATGCATTGATTGCATATAATGTGATATTTTACCATGGATGTTATTTTGAGTATGAACTACCCTAATGTTAATTATATGGTCATATATATCATAGATGAATAAATTAGACTATATGCCCAAGTAAGTCGTTGAAGGACAGAGTATAGTTGGCATTCCATAGAGTATAGCAGCTGTAGGTTTATATTAGCACTATAGTGTGTAAGGGCACTAAGTGTATATGGTGGGCATGACCTTATGTGTTATGGTGGGCACGACCTTATGTGTAAGCACTGCGGTGCATATATTACTAAAAAATCCAGGGTCTTTATAGGTTTACTTATAGGCTATAATTATTGGTAAAATGGTAATATTTATATCATATCGTTTTGAATATGGTAAAATATTGGACATGCAAGTAACGTGATCTTATGGCATTTGAAAATGACATTAAATTTCATGCATGAGTTGTATTGCACTATTTATTGTTTTAATTGCCTCACCAAGTATATACTTAGTTGTGATGATTTTCACGCGTAGGTAAAAACCATGAATAGAAGTAAAGAGTACAGAGGAACTTCAAGCACCAAAGAATATATTAAAATATCAATAAGACATCCTATGATGTAATTTTGATTTAGTTATTGGCATGTACTTACGAATGTCCTATTAGCTCTGTTAAACTATTTTGGGAATTGGTTTGTAATGAATAAACTAAATCATTTTATGCTATTTTAATACGGATAATACGAGCCAGTATTTTTATTATGAGTAGATATGTTTGATTATGATATATATATGTGTGTGTGTGTTTTAAATATCATATGGTAGTTTTACTGATTTAATATTTTTATATTATCAGTTATTATTTCAAGAAAATAAATTTTAAATCACTTTTGAGTTGGGAAATGTTTTAAGAAATTCATGTGATATCTATAACATGTACTGGTGTAAGTGTATGAGTTGTGGGTGTTACATTTATTGGTATCAGAGCTATTGATTTAGTCGTTTCTGGACATATAATGAGTCTATATTAAGTTAAGAAAGTATACATGCCACTGGGATGTCAAAAGTTTACTGATAGTTGTATGTATACTATGATGCTTATTAATGAGTAAGTTACTCTTTATTAATGTTATATGATTTTGACTATGTTCAGATGTTAGAAACTAAATACATTGGTAAGAAAGTTGATAATGTTGAAAATAATGTCGAGATTGGAATCGATCTAAAAGGATCCGACATTTCTTCAGCAACACACTATAGAAGTTTCGAAGTTGTTAGAGATTTTCCTCTATTCTGTGGAAGAAATACCCCAGTGTTTAATGAAGTTTCTTCATTAGACGAATCCATTAAAAAGTTTAAGCGAATTACAAGAGAAGTTGAATCGGATGATGATCTAGAGGAGATTATTGAACCTATTGGTAACTCTGAGGTTTGTTCAGGCAAGCTTAAATTATTGAGGAATATTTAAGCTAAATATTAAATTGTTTAAAGAATTGTTGATTTGAGTAAGAGGAAATAAGTAAGCGGTAAAAATGGTTGTCCACTAAAAGTTTAAAGAAAGCTGAGTTATTAGTGAATCAAATGATTATGAGTTTGAATGAGAGTAGATGTTAAGTTTTATAGACTTGATAGAGTTACCTTTCGAAGGTAAATTTGTGAAATGAATTGTCTACCCATTCCATGCTACAATGATTATTGCTTAGATTGAGATTGATTCTCAAGAACTTGAAAAGTTTCAAGTTCATAGTGGTAGAAAAAGAGTAAATTTCTTTACTAGTGCGATTTTAGTATTAACTGCTATGAAGTTATTGCTAAAAAATTGTCCATTCTTCTTTTTGAACGACGCGAACGTTTAGACTTTCATTTGAGATGGAAAATGTTTCAACTCTTGAGAATATTTTCTATGGATCCGGAAAAGTTATACATATTAACTTAAGAAAGAAATAAGGAATTCTAAAATAGAGATATTCAATTCGACTTGATTTCAAGTGATATTATAGTGGAAAACCTATGGATCTTAGTGCAAGTGTGTGTCGGACAGGCAGTAATTATCCGATAAAGATTCAGGAGCTTATGTTCCTGATGAATATGATGGGATTATCATTTAACAAGTTTTAGATCATATTGATCATGAGTTGGTTGTCTATGCATTAAGGTTGGGTTAATGGTCGCAAGAAACGATTAATTTAGAAAGATGTAGAGAAATTGGAAATTTTAGTGATTTATGAAATAACAAAATCATCACTAATGTGACATCAATAATGGTTACGATTAAATGATGTAAGAAGGATTCATAGCTTTTCTAGCTAAGGTGATAGATACTCAAGTATCTGAAGTAAGATCATATGATATTCCCATAACTCGGGAATTTCCAGATGTCTTTTCAGATAAATTATCCGGGTTACCTCCAGATCGAGAGGTGGAATTCAAGATTGATGGTTATCAGGGAATTGATCTTGTTTTTATGGTTTCTTATTGAATGGCTTCGACCGAGTTAAGAGAATAAAGGCTCAATGGCAAGAGCTGCTAGATTGAGAATTCTTTAGACTGAGTGTTTCACCTTGGGGTGCATTGGTGTTGTTTTTGAAAAAGAAAGATGGATCAATGCGATTATGCATAGATTATCGATAGTTAAACAAAGTGACTATTAAGAACAAGTATTCCCTTCTGAGGATTGATGACTTGATTGGTCAGCTTAAAGGAAGAATAGTTTTCTCTAAGATTGATCTTCGATCGGGATATCACGAGTTAAAGATTAAAGAGGAAGATATTCCAAAAATAGCTTTCAGAACTCGGTATGGGCACTACGAGTTCGTGGTAATGCTTTTGGTTTGACAAATGCTCTGGCGGAATTCATGGATTTGATGAACCAAGTATTTCATCCTTACTCAGATCATTTTGTGGTGGTATTTATTGATGACATTCTGGTATACTCAAAGACAATGATGGAGCATGATGTTCATCTTCGTATTGTGCTCGAGATACTTAAGGAGAAAAAGTAATATGCCAAGCTGTCAAAGTGTGAGTTTTGGCTGTCAGAAGTTGTTTTTCTTGGTCATGTGGTCTCGGTAGAAGGCATAAGAGTTTATCCTAAGAAGGTTCAAGTAATAATGGAGTGGAAACTCCAAAGAACATTACAGAGGTCCGAAGTTTTTTGGGAGTTGCTAGTTATTATCGATGGTTTGTAAAGAACTTTTTGATGAGTGCTTCTCCGTTGACCAAGCTTTTGAGAAAGTATGTTTTATTTTCTTGGAATGAGAAGTGGCAAGAGAGTTTTGAAGCTATAAAGAAGAATTTAACGGAAGCACCAGTGCTGGTACAACCAAAATCTGGCAAAGAATATGTGGTGTATAGTGATACATCTCATAATGGTTTGGGCTGTGTACTTATGCAAGAAGGTAAGGTGGTAGCGTATGCTTCCCGATAACTAAAGATGCATGAGAGAAATTATCCCAATCATGATCTTAAGTTAGCAGCAGTGGTTTTTACTATAAAGATTTGGCGTCATTATTTGTATGGTGAACGATGCTACATATATACGGATCATAAGAGTCTAAAGTACCTGTTAACTCAAAAGAGCTAAACTTGAGACAGAGAAGATGGATAGAACTCTTAAAGGACTATGATTTGATCATTGATTATCATCCAGGGAAGCCAAATGTTGTAGCAGATGCACTTAGTCGGAAAATTTTTGCAGCTTTGCGAGCTATGGATGTGCGACTATTATTGAAAGAAAATGGGGCACTGTTGGTTGAATTAAATATAAAGCTGACGCTTCTAGATCGGATAAAAGAGATACAAAGGAAAGATGAGATATGCTTGGAAAAGTTTGCACTCGTGGAAAAAGATGAGACTAAAGACTTTGAAGTCAAGTCTGATGGATGTTGTATTATCGAGGAAGAATCTGTATTCCACATGATGATGATTTCTGAGGCACATTATAGTCCGCTGACTATGTATCTAGGCGGAAACAATATGTATCAGGATGTAAAGAATCGATTTTGGTGGTCGGGTATGAAAAGAGCCATTACTGAGTTTGTTGCAACATGTCTGATGTGTTAACAAGTAAAAGCTGAGCATCAAGTGCCTTCGGGATTATTGCAACAGATTTCTATTCCAGAGTGGAAATGGGAAAGAGTCACTATGGATTTTGTTACATGGTTACCTTTGACATCAGATAAGAAGGATTCCATTTGGGTGATAGTTGACCAGTTAACAAAGTCGATACATTTCATTCCAGTACGAATGGACTATTCATTCCGGTGGCTTACCGGTTAGCATTACCTCCAGAGTTAGACAAAATTCACAATGTTTTTCATGTTTCGATGCTTAGAAAATATCGATCGAATTCTTCACATGTCATTACACAGGAGAAACTTGAGATCCGACTAGATTTGACTTATTAAGAAGAACCAATACGGATCTTGGCTCGAGAAAATAAAGAATTGCGTAGCAAGACGATTCTTCTAGTCAAAGTGCTTTGGCAAAATCATAAAATCAAGGACGCTACTTGGGAAAAAGAGGATGTCATGAGGAAGCAGTCTCCACATCTCTTCAAATTAGGTATGTCTTAAAATTCGAGGATTATTTTATTTAAGAATGGGAGAGTTGTAATACCCTAAATTTTAGATAGTGACCAAAATGAAAATTTTGAAAGTTTAGTGACCAAAGTATAAACTTTGGAAAAAGTTTAGGGACTAAAAAGGTAATTTTAAAAGTTACAATTTGGCCTCGTAAATAAGTAGTCCACTTCAAGAATAATATTTCTGTGGGAATCATAATTTTAATACGGGTTTTGTATTAAAAGTTATAGAGCGATAAATTTTAAGGAAACGTTTGGTAAATCGGATCGAGTAGAAAATTTAGAAAAATCTAAAGGATGATAATTTAGACCTAAAAATATTTAATTCCACATTTTTAAATGTTGGAAAATAATATAAATCTTTAGATTTGAGGATTTAATTCTATGTTTAATCTGGATCGTTGGATTAAAGTGGTAAGATTATGATTTTTGGAAAAATATAAGGGCAAATTGGTAAATTAAGATTTTATTTGTTCATATTTGACTTAAGGAAGATGATAAGATTGAGGTTTCTTGGTTTTATGGTAATTATGAAGTTTCATTAAGGGTAAATTGGAATTTTCCCAATTAAATGAATTTAATATTCATTAAAGGTAAATTAGTATGAAATTAATCTAAAATTCATGCCAATTTGTTATCATCTTCTCCAAGTTGTCGTGAGCTATCCTAAGGTAAAACAAATATTTTGGTTTCCATTTTCAACTATTTCCTTTGGATTTCAAGTTATGTAGTGAAATAGAAAATTGATCTACGCGAGAAACGCTATCGTTTGGTACCAATTGTGCTTGCTCAACTTACTTGATTTCAAAGATCCCAAATTTTAGGGTTTTTGTTCACACTAGGTTTCATGAAATTTAAGATGAATCTTTATGTTTTTGAGGTTGTAGATTCATTTTCAAGCTTGATTTATGATTAAAACATGTTCAAACTTTCTAGAAATGCTTCAATGATTTTTGGTCAAATGAAGAAATTGTAGAATTTTGTGTTTTGATGAGAGTTGATTAGGGCTTTGATTTTAGAGTTTGTAAGGTCGATTGGAAGTTGTTTTCATGTTTGAATCGAATCAAAATTGAGCAAAATCATGAAAACCTAGTTTTGGGGGTTTAAAGTATTCAACCAAAGCATGTTTGAGTGAGGAAAATTATGGAAAAATTATGTAATGACTGGAAATGATGTAAGAAGTATTCTAAAAACCTTTTAAAAAATAGGGATCATTTTGTAATTTTTGAAAAGTTGGGGAGACCAATTCGATAATTTTGAAAAAGTTATGAATAGTTGTATAATTTTTTAATAGTTGATGTATTATGCTGGAAATTACTGTTTTGGAATTGAAATAAGTGCTTATATGTGAAATATGACAATTTTTGGGAAATTTGAAAAGTTTGGTGATTGAAATGCAATATTCGTATAGTTGGGTTGCTTACAGGTATTTGTGCCTATGTAAAAGCACTTGTATGGTAATAACTTCAATGCTGGAATTTGGGTATTAAAAATTTAAGTGATAAAATGGCGAAAGATCATTTTGTGTAAATTGGAAAAGTTGGTGCCAATATTAAACGAATTATTGAGTGTTGAAGTATTTTTGTAGAGAATATGTTTCAAGTATAATTGTGGATTTTGTTTTGGAAATGTGTTTATGTTTGTACATTACTAACATATGTATCGATATCAATCTATGATTTTGAACAGATCGTGATTGATTTTGTGATCGAAGCAAGTCAAGTATAAAAGGACTTGTTGTGGAACATAATGAGGCACATCTTTTGGATATATAAAGTCTCAAGGTGAGTGCAATACTTGCATGGCATTTACATAGATGTTTTTATACGACATCAGGAAGACTTGCGACAAGTCTACCTTGTTTATATTAGCATGATATTATGCCATTTTTATAACTTCGACTTAACATTGATATGTCACAGTGTGAAATTATAATGCATTGATCGCAAATAATGTGATATTTTACCATGGATGTTATTTTGGGTATGAATTGCCCTAATGTTAATTATATGGTCATACAATACCATGGATGAATAAATTAGACTATATGCCCAAGTAAATCGTTAAAGGACAGGGTATAGTTTGCATGCCATAGAGTATAGCAGCTGCAGGTTTATATTAGCACTATAGTGTGTAAGGGCACTAAGTGTATATGGTGGGCACAACCTTATATGTATTATGGTGGGCAAGACCTTATGTGTAAGCACTACGGTGCATATATTAGTCGAATACCCAGGTCTTCATAGGTTTACTTATGGGTAATAGTTATTGGTAAAAATGATAATATTTATATCATATCGTTTTGAATATGGTAAAATATTGGACATGCAGGTAACTTGATCTTATGGCATTTGAAAATGACATTAATTTCATGCATGAGTTGTATTGCACTATTTATTTATTTAATTGCAGCGTGTGATGATTTTCACACGTAGATAAAAACCATGAATAGAAGTAAAGAGTACAGAGCAACTTCAAGCATCAAGGAATATATTACAATATCAGTAAGACATCCTATGATGTATTTTTGATTTAGTTAGTGGCATGTACTTACGAATGTCCTATTTGCTCTATTAAACTATTTTGGGAATTGGTTTGTAATGAATAAACTAAATCGTTTTATGTTATTTTAATACGGATAATATGAACCAATATTATCATTATGACTAGACACACACACACGATATATATATGTATATCATATGGTAGTTTTACTTGATTTAATATTTTTTATATTATCAGTTACCATTTCAAGAAAATAAATTTTAAATCACTTTTGAGTTGGAAATGTTTTAAGAAATTCATGTGACATCTATAACATGTACTGGTATAAGTGCATGGGTTGTGGGTGTTACAACATGTACCACAGATAAAATTTAACGTGGTTCAACTTTGTGTACCTCCACGAATGAGAAAAATAATAGTCTACTATAACATAAAGATTACGACAAGTACAAATTCATGATAATCCATACATCTTAAAATTCGATATCTATACTAAAATCTGAAGTATCCCAAATCACTCTTCTAATATCCAAGGGCATATGTAGGCCTAGGCCTACCCAGGCCATGGTTCACCCCATGCTCAAAATGGTAAATTACTTATTTAGTCACCTACTTATTATTTAATTTCTATTTTGTCAGCTAATTATTATTTATTTTTAATCACACACATTTAATGTTACACTTTGGTTTTGTTTTGGTCAATCATCTTTAAAAAATTAGCGGTGTTGTTGATGTGTCATCATAAGATAATGCCACATCAAGATTGAAAAATAATTAACAATTGATATGTTAACATCATTGCTATTTTTTAACGGTAGGTGATCAAAATAAAACCAAAATGTAAGGTTGTATATGATTTTGAAAAAATAATAGTTGAGTGGCCAAAACATAAATTAAGTAATAGGTGGGCGACCAAATAATTAGTTTACCCTAAATTAAAAATATGTATGAATTATCTTAAGAAAATTATATTGGTCCAATTAATAAATGTTTTCTAGATTTAATCTATATATATATATATATATATATATGTATATAATCATCATTATATTTTTAAATTAAAAATATATATGAATTATTTTAGATAAAAATTTTATTATGTTTATATTGGCTCAGTCTATAGAATTTTTTTGGATTCGCCACTGTAATATCTCTACAAAATTTATCTTCGCAACATAAACCTCAAAAGTTGCATAAACTACAAAAATATTACATCTTTCCAAAATAATTTTTTTTCAAATTAAAATTAGTTTTTTATAAAAAAAATTGAGGGATAAAAATATTATTAAACTTAGGTTGTTTATATTTAAATATTATGATAATTAAAAACCTCAAAAATAAATACATCCATCTTTTTTTTCTATAAGCAAAGATCGAAATGATAACATGTAAGGTTTATTTAAAATCTATTAAATAAAGGTTATTATTTGATATATTATTAATAATTTTTTTAAGTTCACGTGTGAGATTAATAAATTATCATATGTTATTTATTTATATATATCTCGATTAAGAATACATAGCGATTTCTTATCTCTTATTATAGAATTATAGAACTCCATCAATAATATGTGAAATAATTATTCACAAATGTAATTATCTTAATTTTATTTATAAAATTTCTATATTATCAATAATATACCCAAGATAAAGGACATTGTACAATCTTCCTTGATATTTAATTATATTAAAATCAATGAAGGTGATTTAAAATTTATGAATGTCTTTATTTCATCCCTACAACCATGTAAAAATATACAGGGTAAACTACATATGTAGTCGCCTAATTATTCTCGTGGTCTTATTTTGGTCATCCAACTATTTTTTTCCAAAACCATACCTAATATTATGTTTTGGTTCCGTTTTGATCAATTACCGTTAAAAATAGATCTTATGTAAGTAGACAATTGATCTAGTTTCACTCACCTAACGATCCTAAATTTGTGTAAAAATATACATTATGTAAGTAGATCTTAACTCATATATATATATATATATATATATAATCCCTATTAAACAAATAGAAGCGGTATTTGTTTAAAGATAACTCTCAACCATTTGACATTGAACGCTCACACCCCTGACATTTATGGTATTCAAACAAGAGACCTTAAGGAATAACAACAATTCTTTTACCATTGGAATCGCTTCATTTCACATAAAGATTTTAATTATTATAATAAGCAAAAGAAACAACTAAAGTGGATGGCAAGAATATCTTTTTGGATTAATACAATGAACCAAGTGTTGTGGTCTATCTATGAGGATCTTAACATTTACTGTCGACTTAACCATGAGACATGCTGTAAAAAACAAAGAGGTAACAAAACAGAGAAGAGATGAAATTAATAAAGATATAAATAAAAATATTTCCTAATATTTGATTAAATAATCATTTTAAGTGGAAATAAAAAAACAATGTGTTTAGTTTTAGTATAGTAACACTAGGGTCATCCACAACTGATTTTAACCAAACGATCTCATAAGTAATGTCAATTAAGTTTTGGTATTTTGTCTCCGTAATGGACCGAGAGACAACACTTTGTTTCTTAACACTAGATAGATGATATATAACCCTAAAAAGGTATAATATCTGAAAACTAATTATTAGTCATCATATCATTATTCTAAGTTTTTTTAAGTGGATGAAAATAAATAATGGGTCAAGTATATAAGTGATTCCTCGATTATAGGATATTATTTTGTTGAGTCCTCCAACCATTAAAAATTATAAAACGATCCCCTAATTATAGAGAGTTATTTTGTTGAGTCCCTATACTATTAAAAGTTACAAAATTGTCACATAAATATTCATTATGTCTCAAACTTGTCATTTTCTATTAAAAATTAACGATAGTCTGAGTTGGACGTTAACATGTTAACTGAGATATGATAATCGTTTGAGATTATGAGATCAAATTTTATGATATCACAGTCAGCAAGTTGACATCCAACTCAGACTATTTGTAACACCCACAAACGATGCGGGTGACGTGATCCAATCTGAGGTGTCACATTAGGGCCACCAGAGCGACCCACAATAAAAATCCAGGAAAAATAATTTTTTTATTAAAACACGTAAAATCATAAAACAATTTATGATTAAAATACAAGTTCAGAAAACCATTTATATATATATATATTAAAAGAAGAATTCAAAAATATCCAGTAATAAAACAGGTTTCAGACTCGGATATAAAAACAGAATACAATCTACATGCCCCTAATCACATGCACCGTACTCCGCAAGCAATGCCGGTGGAACTCCTTTACTGATGTTGATAACTGTACTAGTTCAATTTAACATGAAATTGTGAGTAAAGAGTGAGCTTTGGGAAGCTCAGTAATACAGAACTACCAAGTGATGCTGAAGGACATACAGATAAATGGAAAAACATATATATATATATTGATTTTGACATCTACAGGTTTTCAGGATGAATTGTGGTTCCACTGATATTTCTTCTAGCAAAAGGCATGAAGATTTTAGTTCAAGGACCAAGTTCAGGAGATCGGAATAGGATGTCTAGTGTGTTCCCACAAAACCAGTGACAAGATACATATCTTTTTTAAAATAGTAATGGTTTAAAATATATTTTTAAAACCATAATAAAACCCTACAACCGAACACTAATATGCAGTTCCCTAGAACTGCATCTATAAGGACTTACCCTAAGCACACAGGAAATGAGCCACCCTAAGGGAATACTTTGGGGCTTATGGGCCTACCCAAGAGTCTCTTTAGCTATGTAAGGAATTACCAACTTGATCAGAGATGAACCTCCATACTCCAGAATCCTACCCATACAATATCCAGTAAAAATTAGATTTAACATAAACTATAATATCAGGATCATGATCCAGTAAAATCTCGTAAAAGTGAAAATAAAATAAACCACATAACTGCCCTCTACCCATAAGCCATATGCAGTCCCATGATTTACCCAAGGAAGTGCCTTGGGGCCTTAAAGCCTACCCAAGGTCACATTAGGTCCGTAAGGAATTATCAGCTTGATCAGAGAAGAACCTCTATACTCCAACCTACCCAGATAATGTTCTAATAAAACAGTTCAAGTAGTAACCAATAAATCTCATGATCCATAAATTAGGAATGATTATATTTTCTAATGAAAACAGGAGATCAAAAAACACATATCATGTAGCTGTAGTTCATTTATAGTAAATCAAAACATCAGTAAATCCAAAATTTTGGAAAATCATGTTTTAAAACATGTAAAGCATTTACATGTCACATAAAGAACACACTAGAGGATCCAATATTTTTTCAGAGGTATTTCATATTTATCAAGTAGGGAACCATTAAACTTTTGTAAATTAATAGGATTTTAGAATCAATATCAAATAATATTCAGGTATTTTTCAGAGGCACTAAGTAGTCAGAAAGGTACTCATAATCTTTTGCATCAGAGTTACTTAAGATTTCAAGCATGTCAAGAGTGATTCCATTATTCCAAAAAATAGGTGTATTTCAGACATTTTGATTCTTGGAGGATTCTTAGTAATTTAACTCAATAAGGGTAGATCAATGATTCATGGTAATTAAGATTCATGTCAATTTATCAGGATATCGAGTCAACTCAAATTGAACAAATCCTAGCAGTGTGATACCTGCCAACCAGTCAAACCAATGTACTTAAAGGATATTCACACTTTAATACTGACATCACTAGCCGAACTGATCATCTTCCGAATCATCGTTGAATAAATCTTAAGAAGATGAAAATGTATTCCCTCCCTAGTATTAGTTGAACGAACCTCCTTTATAATCAAAATCGATCAGATCTTCACATTAATACCAATATTTCGACAGTGTTTAATTTATTTATGAATTGCAACAATATCCACTTATTTTAAGTTGTTAGAAAAATGGGTCGCTTCAACAATCGAGGTTAATTTGATCATCTTAGACTTTAAGGTATTCTAGTTCCTTTAGAGTTCAGAGTACTTTGGTCATTTGAACATTGGAGATTATTTTAGTTATTTCACAACTTGAAGACATTTCGGTAATTCTGATCAATCCAAACATATGTACCTTTTTCTGGTAATTTGGTCAGATATATCCGTTCAACGTTATTTTTGCTTTTAGGGGTAATCTTGGTCTTTTAGCAGTGCAAGGGCATTTTGGTCAAATTACAATTCAAGGGTATTCCAATCATTTCCTTTCGTCCAATCTTTCCATTTAATTTAATTTTTCTAAATAATTCAAACATGAATAGTACTTCCAATATTTTAGTCTTTAGGTGATTGCTGATAAATCAACAATTATAGGTCTTGTACCTTCTCGAATGTTAGGATCTGATTATCAGTGACTATCTGAGCTGATAGGGAATTTACAGATGAAACAATGATTTATCGAATTAAAATACGAATTCGCAAGGTACTTTCATTCTCAGGTCAGTCCGAGCCATTTTTACCTCATAGAGACAATTTTGTAATTTTATACTCAGGTAATTTCAATATTAAAGCTTTTAGCGATGATAAATAGAATTTAGAGATTCTGAGGTTATTTGTTCTTCAGACTAATCACTGCAAACAAAATCATTTCTTATCGGTTTTCAATCCATTTATGTAATTCAATCGAGTCTTAACCAATTTATCACTTCAACCGTATTCGGTTCGAGTCCATCCATAACCAAACATGCATAATAGACCAATCATATACATCCATGAATTTATCCATTATCAACATGTTCCACAAAACATGCAAAGAGATAGTAAAATATTACCTCGATTTCTATGCTCCACCAATCAAACATTTAAACTCCATTCGATCACTCTCAAACTTGAATCCAGCGTCTAATAATTTATCAGATACATAGCAAATGAATTTATGTCATAAACTGAACTTAATCGAAAAACCAAATTGAATCTGAAGATAAAACACTAAAAATGGCTTACCGAGTGTGAATTTGGAAAAATAGACTTCAGATTCGGACTCATGACGTCGAAAAACATAAAATATGACTTTTCAAAAATTTTGATTTTTCGGTCAAAGTCAACAGGTCAAAGTAAACGATCAAAGTCAATGGGTCAATGTTAATGGGTTGACTCGGACGAGTTAACTCATATGAGTTGACTCAAACGAGTTGACTCAGTTTGAGTTGAGTCGATCGGGTCAAACAGACCCGATTCAAGCTGGGTTAACCGGTTCGGGTCGATCCAGACCGTTGTACAAGAAACCAGGCTCGGGCAATCGACCGATACTTCACAAGCAGCTAAACACCATTATCAAGCCATTCAACTCAAACATCAACCAAAATCCATCATAAATAAAAGAAAAGGGCCAAAACGCTTACCCACACCGGTGATCGATTAAACTAGTGACGTTGACACCACCCACCAGTACGATTTTGAGCGGAATAGGCGGGGGAACACGTTGGTGATGGCGGTGAGGTGAAATGATCGTCGGATCGACCGGAATAGACGAGAAAGGTGATGGTGATGCTAGGGGTTTTTCCTTCGATTCACGATGCTCGGCGACTGATTGGGGTCATTGACGGTTGGGGAATGGTCGCCAGAGGACGTCGGTTCAACTGGTGGCGAAGGAGAGTGACAATGTCAGTCGGATCGGAGCGATTTGCTGTGGACCGGTAGCGACTAGGGTTGAGGTAAGGAATTTGGGGATAAATTTAAGTTTTACTTTCGATAGGGGGTTTAGTAATAACTAACTAGAAAATTTGGGAAAAATCAGGCTAAGTCCTTGAACTTTCTAGATTTTAAAAAATGCCCCAAAAACTTCAAAAAATTATAATTCAATCCCTAAAATCAATTAATTTATTTAATGAATTTTAATTTAACATTTGAGGGTGTGACACTGTCGTTAATTTTTAACGGTAAAAGATAAGTTTTGAACATAATGAATAATCAGGTGATCATTTCGTACCTTTTAATAGTCAAGGGACTCAACAAAGCAACTCCCTATATTTAGAGGACTATTTTATAACTTTTAATAGTCGAAGGACTCAACAAAATAGTATCATGTTATCATAAACCATTTATATACTTTACCCTAGAAATATATACATCCAATTAACTTTAAAACATCAAATTATTCCCCATGCTCATGAACCCCAACCCACTTTAGCCCTAGGTATTTAAATTTAATTATTTTTTGAAATAGTAAATATTCATATTTAGGTCGTCCCAAAACAATTCAAATAAGAAGACCAAAATCAAATAAACATAATTAACTAAAATAAATGGACTTTTAATTTAATCAATTTAGACGTGTAATTACCAATTTGACCCCTATATATATATATTTTATTATTATATTATATTATTAATTACAACAAAGTAACAAAAAAAGGAAAAATCCCTTAATATACGGGGGATTGAATGCCTCGATTGAAGCAATAGCCCTTACCCATATCCTACTGCCACCAAATTCCAGCAGCTCCCATCCACTTAGCTCTATGCCCTGCCACCACGGCATCCTTGGTTCAATAAAGCCATAACATGAAGCAATCAACATCAACAAATTTCTCCTTTATTTTACATATGTAAATGGGTTATAAAAACCCCAACAGATCAGTGTAAAAAGGCCCATGGTTTTTTTCTTCTTTTCTCTAGAAAGATTGTAATTTCTCTTCCCTATTTTTTAAATAAATACAAAGTAATACAACAAGATTTCCAAAAAGAAAAATGTCTTCCTTTTGTACGTTTTTTGCAGCAATTTTTGTTTATTAGTCATTCTTATTTTCGAATCAAAATAGTAAAGTGAGAAAATATTCATTTACCTTGCTTTGCCAGGGTTGGAGGTTGTCCCCGGAGTAGGTAGGGCGATGGTCGAATGTTCCTTTAGGGGGTTGGGTGTTCTTGGCCGAGAGAAATGGGAAGAAAGGAGGAGCTTTTGGTTTCTTAGGTCCTTGCTTGGCTTTCCTCGATTGCTAGGATAACCGGTCGGAGCGTAAGCGCCGCCTTAGCTCGGCCGCCAACGAGCTTTTTGGCCTTGGAGAGGAGCGTCGTTGGTGAGGGGTTGAGAGGAGTTAAGGTAGAGAAGAAAGATGAAGATGGGGCGTGTGTTTAATTATTTTAGGTTTAGATTTTAGTTTTTTTTAGATTAATATATAATGATATTTAATTTTTTTTAGTTTTGGGTAAATCACAACATAGTCACTCTAAGTTAGGCGCATATTTACATTTTGGTCACCAGTCTTAGGGGTAAACCACGAGCAGGTCCTTCTGGTTTGGTATGTTGTGCATTTTGGCCACCAACCTTTAGGTTTAATTCTATTTAGGTCACCCTATGTTTGTCGTGTTTTTGCATTTTGGTCTTTGGACCTCTCTTTTCTAATTTACTGTATTTTTATCATTCTATTTTATTTTATTTATTTAGTCACTGCTTTATTTTTCCATTTATTTGAAATTGATCACTGAATTTAATGTTATTACATTTTAGTCACTAATTAGTTCTGATATCTTTATTTATTTATGAATTTGATGTGATACTTTCAATTTATGGATTTTGGTCATTATCAATTTTTTATTTAACTAATTTTTTATTTTATGCATTTTGGTCACCTTTTTACATTTTAATTTTGGTATAATGCTTTTGTTTATTTATATTTTGACCATTTTATTTACATTTAATTCATTTTGATTTGAATTCATTGTTTCATTTATTTACAATATGGTCACTGACATATGCTGCTTATTTCAAATTAACCATTGCCCCTTTATTTTATTGTATTTTAGCCACTATTTAATTAATTTATTTTTTTAATGTTTAATTCGACCTTGTGGTGACCTGATCCGGGTTATGATCCACATTATTATGGTTCAGACTCTTTTAACTGCTAACTTTTAGCCTTTTTTATTTATGTATATATTTTATTTTATGTTCGAATCATGTACGACCTTACGACGACCCGCCTCAAGGCATGACTCACATTATTTACGGCCCATGTTAAAATTTAATGATAACACTTCATTTTTATTAAACTTTTAACTTATGTTATTTAATTTTATGAACCTTTAAATTTATGCTTTTTATTTTTCTTTATTTAGTTTTAGTCCTTACATTTTATTTGCTTTAATTTTCTGATCTTTTATTTTGTCCCTTATTTTTCAGCAATTTAATTTCAATCCTTTAATTATTGCACTTTAGTTTCCGTTTATTTTATTTTAGTCCCGTAAATATGTATGCATGTTTCATATTTTTTATTAAGTGCCTTATTTTGCTATCTTGCATTTGGTCTTAATTTAGATTACCATATCTTTTAAGTTTACCTTTTAAATTATGATTTCTTTTGATTTAGTCCCTAGAGCTTTTAATTTATTCAGATCACTTAATTAATTAAAAATAATTAGGATTAATATTAGAGCCTCCATCTTAGGTATAATTTCACATTTAGTCCTTAAATTAAGAGAATTCTTAATTTGGTCCACGCTTTTGCTCGAGGTTCTAATTTAAGTCCTTGAATTGCATAATTGATTAAAATTAAATAAGTTATTAATTAGAGCCTCCACTTTTATGTTAGGTTTCAATCTAGGCCCTCTAATTTAAGGAGTAATATGAGTTGGCCCCCGCCTAAATGCTCAAGGAACCATATCGATTATTTGATTCAATAACTGGTTAAAAATAATGTATGATTAATATTAGAGCCTACATTTTTAGGTTTATGCCTCTAGGCTCTTTAATTATTCATAATTTGACACTTTAAGCTAGAGAAGGCCTTAATCTATGCTTAGTTTAATTAGGGTTAATAATAAATTATTTGAATGCATCATTTTTTAAAACTTAAGGCAATGTTCACTTATTAGGGAGTCCATAGTATTTCTCCTGCAAGTATGCTCAGAGGGTGACTACTAGTGATTCCCAAAATAAGTCGACATCCTTTTCAAGATTGCATCATGATCTCTAAAATATCGAGGCAAAGTTCGGTTATTGGGCATAATAATCGATCTCTCGCATTCATGCTAGGGGTGAATGATATTGGCTTTAATAAACGAATATAATTTTCAACTTTGCATTCGAAATTATTTTTAAATTAGATAAAGTTCAAAATTTTAGATTCTAAATATAGAGTAATCAACTAGGTACCATTTTTTTGGCGCTGTGGGGGTGTTAATCCTTCCCACGCATAACTGACTACCAAACCTATTTTGTGGTTTTCGTAGACCCTAAACAATATTTTGATAACAATAAAATGTTTTATTAAAATCACCCGATTTTTATGGTGTCTCGATCGCACCTTAAAATGATTGGTGGAGACTTCTCACATTTCAAAACCTTTTCAAAGATAACCTCTAAGTCATACCAAGTTTTTTCCTATCCGGGCGAAAAAACGGTGTTAACAGCTTGGTGACTCTGTTGGGTAAATTTAGTTTTCCAAAACAACTTGAGAGTCGAGCCAAAAGTTGGTTACCCTATATTTAGGATTCTAAAAATTATGAGTTCAATCTTATTTAATTTACAGTTTGTTATGTTATAAAAAAAATTCTCTCTTTTAATGTTACACTTCTATGAATTTATTTAGGACTATTGCATATCATAACTCTAAACTTGAGCTCAATCCCGTTTTACCTAAGTAGGGGAACATCACAACTCATGGGAGCATTGGTCTTCCTCGTGTAGGTCTAACAAATCACCTCTGGAAAGCATCCTAAGTTGTCTGTCCGGATATCAGTTCCGAGATACGCTTTTATCGGTGTGATCCCCTAAGCAAAATCCGATTAACAAGTCTGTATTGGGCCAGAATTAGAATAAACCTTAGAAGATTGGGAAGATGCTTGGGAAACCCATGCTAGAAC
Organism: Hibiscus syriacus; assembly: GCF_006381635.1. Classification (NCBI taxonomy): domain Eukaryota; kingdom Viridiplantae; phylum Streptophyta; class Magnoliopsida; order Malvales; family Malvaceae; genus Hibiscus; species Hibiscus syriacus. The sequence continues at coordinate 3,288,077 of NW_024063088.1, forward strand.
TCAACCTCATGTACATAATTGAGTAAACCTACCCCGCTAAAGCCATGTGGATAGCCTAGAAGAACTAGAACGCATGCAATTAGGACTTAATTTCCTTTGTATGCTTTATTTTCAGTCTCAGTTTGGAGTCGTATTTAATTATTTTTACTAAGCTTGAATTTCTTTAAATAATCATTTTAACTAACTTAATTCTTTTTTGTCTTGTTTCTATTAACCTGATTTCCTTTTGTTTTGTGTTGTGCTTTGTTGTATTTTTGCATGAACATGACATATCTTTCAAAGGTAATGATCCCTGAAATAAATGATCTTTAGAAGATTCTTGAAAAACAATGCCCACAACAATGCCTTTCATTGGGTTAGATAGAATTCGAAGATTCTCTACGTAGATCGAGTAACGTCAAGAGATATCTACCTGTTAAGGAGACAAGCTGGACATCTACCTGCTGAGGTAACAAGTTGGAGCTAGACAACTTGAAGATGGACTAGCTTTTCATTTCCCCAGTGTACGAGACATTGTCGGTTTTTCAAGAATTGTTCAAGGAACAGTTACTTTTGGGAGCAATTCCTTTGTTGCATTTGCATCGCGCATTTTGCATTCTCATTTCTGTACTTTTGCATTCATATGTGCATCTTTGCATATTTGCATTATCATCTATTCATCATACATTGCATAATATACATTGCATCTCAATGTGCATTAATCATGGATCCTGGGAGTAACTCGCGGAAAATCTTATGATAGAAGTTTTTAAGGTAAATTGAAGTCACCCCATTCGTACTTAGAAAAGGATTGAGAGTTATGGATTTGATGCTAATGATGTCTGAATTTTGAGACACATCATTAAGATTTATAGGGCACCGAAGAGCAATGTCCAAATTTTGTTTGACCTAGGGGTATTGACTTTTATCGCATAATAAGACATTCTGGTGCTAATTAAGGAAAAGTTCTTCCATCAAACCTTATTGCACTAACTTTGTCATGTTTGAACTTGTTTTTGTTCTTTCTTTGTATGCTCAATAAATATTTTTTTGATTGAACTTATGTCGTTTTCCAAGGTTATGAGCAATAAATCAAGTTTTAATCCTGTAATTCTTTGAATATAAAATGAATTAAAGGTTCTTTTACTTTTTCATTAATTTTAAATCTTTGACAAGTGACAATATTAGACCTTTCGTGTTCCCTCCAAAGTCGAAAGAACCATTACTTGGTTCATGATAACTCCGTAAAAATACTATGTTTTCTGTCTTTTTACTTAAGTTATTATGTGTCTAAAAGCTATTGTCATAGCATTTTAGTTACATCTAGGTCATATTTGCATATGGTGGATAAGTTTTGCCTATGCAAGATTTATTTTTCTTAAGTGATACTGCTAGGGAGGAAGGTTATTTGTTGGCTCTGCTGATGAAGGAAATAATGAAAGAAGAATTTATTTTCCAAGACAACAACTATTTCCCAGGGCTAAATGACATAAGAAGACGACAGTGAGGAAAAATTTATTTTGCTGAGGCAAGATTTATCTTGCAGATCTGACGTGGTTCAATAATTACTAACGTCATTTTCCCAGCTTCACCCTCAAGTGAAATCACACCCTTCAAGAAATTGACTACCTCCAACCGTCTTTCCATTAATAACATGGACAAGTCAACGAGGGTGTTTAAGGAATTTCCAATGACACAAAACCCTAGAAATTCCCATTATAAATACTCTATTATAACCACCCAGAACAATAGAGAAGAAGCAATGAGATTATTTACCTTAGGTATGGAGTAAGCAGTTGCAGTACCTTATCTTCTATCGTTCCCCAACTCGACTGTCCTTGGTGCTCTCTATAGTTGAACTTCATCGGAGCAACGACTAGGTCCTCGAGAGAGGTTAACCGCTGGAGCAGGCGTGGTGGTGGTCAGAATGTCACGGCAGAGCTCTGTTTGGGAGTGTTTATTTCTTTGTTCTTAATTTTTGATTCTATTGAAAGGTCTTGTACTTAAAGTTTAATTTCTTGGATGATAGTTTCCACACCATGAACTGTTTTACTTAGTGTTGGTTATGGTTTTGATGAAACATTGCTTTATGTTTTTTTGAATGAAGAAGTTTGTTTATGCTTAATATTGTTTTGTTCATCGTTTTAATATTTTTCCTTGACACTATAAGAGCTTCGAGAGATTGTCTGGTGCCTAGACAAAATATTCCTAGATTTTGTAAGAACTTTCGAGAGATTTTCATTCTTCTAGGAATAGATACCTAAATTCGAGAGAGTTGGGGAAGATATACATGAACAACGGGACTGATCCGGGATGGTAAGGTTTTAATATGCCTTAGAGATAAGGAGAGGGTTTTATTCGACTAAAAGGGCCAGTTACTTGAGTATGATAGGCAACGATTGCAGTTTACGCTGAGGGGTATTGCCACAACAACAGTTTGACAAACCAAGGGTTGTACTTCACGGCGAGTAGTATTGTTGTAGCAACAGTTCTTGAATACTCAGGTAATCCTGTCGGGCAACATAAGTATAACTCACCAATTCATTCTAGACATAGGATAATTTTTTATCATAGCAAATCCAACCCACGTGCTCCGTAAAGAAGTCTGTCTGTGTGAGGTTTCTCTGAATATATTAAACTCAACACTTTTATTCGCTTTAATAATTTTGATTAATTTTACTTTTGCACTTTTCCTTGCCTCGACTACATTTTTATGCATCACATACTTTACAATAGTTCTTGCTTTGACAATACTTTTCCATTAGTTTACCTCTCTTAGTATTACTTGTTTTTGTTTCGACAAGAAATTTAGGACTAGTTGGTGATACCTAGTTCTAGCTACAGTAAAACATCAATAATTCTCACCAATCCCTGTGGAGACGATACTCAACTCAATATATATTACTTGCAACGATTGTGTACACTTGCACATATTTTCTTGCCTTAGCATATACATTTACAAGCAGTCAGTTCCTTACCCAAAATAACATATGTTTTCTATCAAAAGACCAAACCTTGACATCACATCCCTCTGAAACAATAAAGTCATGCCCTTATCCTCCCCGAGACACTAAAACCTTTATTTTTTTACCTTCCCATATAGAAATAACCTTTCAATAAAATTACCTTTTTCAGAATTATGGATTTAAAGTCACACATTTCCCTTCCTAGACATAGAACAAGCATTCATTTCCCAACTTTAATAAAATCAGGAGGCATAAAGTACAAGATGCCCGTGTGTACGAGAACCATTCCCGCAAGAAAGACAAGATGGAGTGTTACGGATAAAGTTTTTGCAAGAGAATTCGAATAATTGGGGTATACCAAGAGTGATTGGAAGAAGAAGAAATAAAGGAAATAATTGAAAATTTCTATCATGCATTAATTATATTGTTTTCGTGTAAATAAGGTTAATCTTGAACAACCATTCCCTTAGGGATACCTCTTTTACAAGGACTTCCATGAATGAGATGATAAACGGCTTTGTTTTAGTTATCTTTTCAAAAAACAAAAAGAAAAAATATATCCCTTGTTGTCCTCATTTGAGCCTATAGTATTTTTCTTCTGATTAAACCCTAACCAAGGATCACCCTCCACACCGGGGGGCAAGGTGAAGGAAATGTGCTTACAGAGGAAAGTCATGGTGAAATAAAGTTAGAAATAACAAGATACCACAAGGTGACCAAATACGAAAAGCTCAAAGATTAAATCGAGTTGACAACACATACAGAAAAATAGAAAATATATAGCAAAAAGAGAGAAAGAAACATAAAAAAGAGAAAAGAAAGAAAGAAGAGAGAGAGAAAATAAAGAAACAGAGAGAGAGAGAAAATAAAGCAAAAAAGAAAAAAGAAAAATACTTCAAGACGAGTGACTCAATAATCCTCAAACCACAAGGTTGATCAAGTATGCCTTTTTTGAAGATCCAGATTCAATAAGAAGATCAAGAATGCGATGGCATAGCGAAAGAAAGATGAACTCTAGGGTGAAAACCCAAAAAAATGGGTAGTCTAGAGGGATCCAGGAAAATGAACAAAATGAAATAGTTGTAAGCATATTCAAATCAGGCAGAGCAATATTGAAGATGTCAACACAAGTTGATCCTTGGTTCAATCACCCTTAAACACTTGTTTGGGCCAATTTATCCTTTTCTTTCATAACCGTGAGCCCTGGCCTACATTACGTACGTGAAAAGTCTCTTCTAATCATACATGGATTTCTAAGTGGAGAGATTATCTTCAGATTTTATTCCGCATCTCAGGGTTAATGTTATTTGCTAAAACATAGTTTTTTAAATTCTTTAATGCATGATAGAAAAAAATAACAATAAGAGGGTTCAAGATGTAAAATTTAATATGATGTCTTGATACCAAAGGAGAATTCAAATTGAAAACCTAAAAATACAGCTCGAATACAAAGATTGTTAAAAGATGATCTCACACGTCTCTTGATAAAGCAATGCACAACCCAAAGGCGCTCACGAGGACTGGAAATCAGTGAACATTTTCAGAAGATGAGCATAATGATCACTTTTCATCATCAAGGATGCAAGATTTCAACCAAAAAAACCAACATGAAACAGATCACCTCTCCAAATTAATTTGAAACACTCTACCTTTCCAAGTCAGACTAAGCTTTATATTAGTATTAATCTTTACACTTGTCAAATGTGTATAATTTTTGAACGATTAAAAGAGCATATGATTTATTTGATATTCAATGAACTCTTGTGCTACAATTTGTTTTGATTGGGAGCTTCACGAAAATAGCAGCAGTTTTGAAACTTACTCATCAAAATTTTTCACATATAGAAAATTGAAAGAGGAAGAAAAATATTTTCAAACATGACAATCTCAAGTGAAAAAGGTCATTGAAGCTTGTGAGGCTTTTTCTTCCTCAATCGGAGAAAAAGAACAAACGATGCCAGAATAATGAAGCATTTAACAATCTTGAAAGCAAATAGTCTGAGAGATCAAAAGGACTAGAGGATAGAACTTCTAACACTTCCTTGTGATGTTGTCGATAACCTATCAAGAAGCAGATGATCGCCTTATTCGAAAGGGGCACATATCCCAGCTAATACAAAAAATGCAAGACATTTCTGTTAGAATAATTGATCACTTCTTAAGTGTCCATGGAATTATGAAGAGAAGCCCTCAAGCTATATGATAACATTGTTGTTTAGTGACACCAGAATAAGATAATTTGAGATTAAGATATTTTGGTACGAATAGAATAATTAATACCTACATTGGGGCATTACCAAAACTAGATCTCACTGAGATAACAAGATTCAAATCAAATAGACATGGTGAATGAGCATCACCACTTGGAGTGTTAGGGTCAAAAGATGAAAACAAAATGAGCTTACCTCGAGAAACAAACCATTCATGCTTCAGTTGAAAGTCCTATCATGAGAAATAAATTTGATTGAACAGTTGAGTTAGGGATAAAAATGGCATCAAGGACATATATCTGGTCATAACAAGAATTCAAGAGAGAAAACATTTCCTCCAAAATGAAGACAGAAAACAAAGACCACAATATGATCAGGATGATCCCCAGAAGATTAAAAACCTGAGCTGGAAAGTTGCTACATCGATATTGAGACAAGATCCAATCAAAGATGATTAAGTGAAGGAAGATTGAGGTCTCCACTTTGAAGCAAGAAGAAGAAAGATCAACATTCCTACATACAATAAAATCATGCATTACATTTAGATATATTTGAGTGCAATCATATTGTCATACATATATATATATAATTCTCACATATTTTCCAAGGAAATAAGAAAACGAAAAGAAAAATCAGAATTCAAGCCTCAAATGGAGAGAATTATATTAATAGTGGCATAACCTAAAGAAATGAGGAACCCAATACACATAACAATCATCATTTTTGAAGTGGGGCATGCTACCCAGATAACGTGATCTTTTTTAAAAACTAAACCTAATTTTTAGGGTTTCATGATTTTTCAAATAATTTTTAAAGGAGCTAAGTCCGATTTTTAGAAGTTTCTTGATGATTTCTTCAAATGATTTTTTAAATAAGCTAAGCCTAATTTTTATAGGTTTTCTTGATGTTTTCAGAGGAACTTTGAATGAAGTTAAGCCTGATTTTCAGGGGTTTCTTAATGTCTTCAAATGAATTTTGAAAGAAGATAAGCCTAATTTTCAGGGGTTTCTTGATTTCTTCAAATGGATTTTGAAAGAAGCTAAGTCTAATTTTCAAGGCTTGATGTTTTCAAATGAATTTTTAAAGAAGCTAAGCCTAATATTTTAGGGGTTTCTTGATGATAATTGTAAATGAATTTTTGAAGAAGCTAAGTTTGATTTTCAAAGGTTTCTCGATGATGAGTCCTTTGGGCTTCGTAACATAAAATTTCATTATTCTCATGATTTGTCATCCATAAATGTTGAAGCCACAAGAAATGATGAATGCTTCCCATACTAGTAATTATGATGTTGAGCCAATGTTGAGTTCATAAGGTGTTTCTATAAATTCTAATTTCACCTAATTTGAAGGTTATGTGCTGTCTGCGCCAAGGTTAAAAGTGGATAACAGGGAAGTTCTCTTTCTGTCAAATGGGCGATAGAACTTTGAAAACAAATCAAAGAAAAGCTTGGAGGGCTAAATTCGATGTTAGAAATTGAGAAAACACCTTCAATTCCAGTGGTTTCTAAGGTTCCAACTACCATCCTTGGCATGGATGTATCGTAGGACTTGTCAGGGAATGTGGATATTCTGTTAGTTTCTACGATGGTTAGTTCCATGTAGTGGCTGTTGATTTTTCATCAAAAGGTTGTAGCAAGTACACGGTCTCCAGATCTTGAAATGTTAGATTCTCTTTTCAAAACTTCCTAGCCAAGATGAAAGCTCTATTGGATTTCTACACAAGTTAAGGCATGAGAAGTCAAATTTATAAAGGGCTAAAATTTACTGGGGCAAGATGCGCCCATTCACAAGTCAAGATTCAAAAGAATGTACTCATGTGAGACAGATAAAGAAGACAGTCAAACCAGGAAGAGAATGAAGTATGCTTTAGCAATGAAGACTGCTCTTCCAACTATTCCCAATCGATCAAGAAAATATGCACTCATACATATTACATGAATTTTACATCTTTGCATCTTATATTCATCATTTTGTACAAACATGATAAATTTTTATTTACCTCTCATGAGGATGCCTGTAAAATATTCTTTTGAGAAACTATTTTTTCCTTCTTAGGATCATGTTTTTAGAAAACATTTTGAGTCCTTCTTATGACCATTTTTCTAGGATGTCGTTTGAGTCCTTTTTAGGATTGTCTCCCTAGAATCATTTTTAGTAATGCCTTTTTACAACTTAACTTTTTCGTGTAGAAAAAGTCAACCATTTAACAGGAAGTGGCCATATCACTTCAATGTGAATAAGCAATGTCGTTTCCAAGATGGAGACAAAAAAGACGAAAACACAGTAAAGATAAAGAAGCAAAGATTCACTAGACAATAAAATTTGTAACACTAAAATGACATCATGCATGCGTAATAGGCATTTGTAAGATATGAGCATACAAATTCATTTTTCATCAAGTTTTGAATATTTGACAGGAATTTAAAAATTCAACAGAGATTTTATTTCATGACTTCAGTAAATAATTAGTCTATATTTTTTACCATTAAAAGAAATAGATCTCAGCAAAAATTAAGGACCATCGGTCATTACCTTCGGGTACTTTAAATACAAATCATTGACATATGATAATCTTTTACAGGTTTAAAAAATTTTCAAATAGATGATAAACCAGTCAATATTTCTAATGAAAGAGTTCATAATGAGAAGAACTCATCCGATGAGGGAGAAGAAATTCATAATGAGAAGAACTTGTTCAACCTTAGCTTGATTCCATCACAGAAGGAGGTGGATCAACATTTTCAGTGGAGAGTTCATAATGAGAATAACTCATGTGATGAGGGAGAAGAAGTTCATAATGAGAAGAAATTTTTCAACCTCAGCTCGTTTCCATCAGATAAGGAGTTAAAGCAACACCAATGCTTGGCTCATCAGGATCATTACTTTGTTCGATTCCATCAACAAAAACAGTTGGATCAACATTTCAATGGAGATTTCATAATGAGAAGAACTCATCCAATGAATGAGAAGAAGTTCATAATGAGAAGAACTTGTTCAACTTGGCTCATCCATCGCATATGGAGTTGGATGAACATCATCACTTTGTTCGATCCCATCATAGAAAGATGTGGATCAACATTTCCAGTAGAGAGTTCATAATGAGAAGAACTTGTTCAATCTCAGCTCGTTTCTATCACATAAGGTGTTGGAACAGCACCAATACTTGTCTCATTCATCACATATGAGTTGGATCAACATCATTACTTTGTTCGATTCCATTAACAGAATGAGGAGGATCAATATTTCCAATGGATATTTCATAATGAGAATAACTCATCCAATAAGGAGAAGAAGTTCATAATGAGAAGAACTTGTTCAACCTTAGCTCATACATCGCATATGGAGTTGGATCATCATCATTACTTTGTTTAATTCCATCACAGAATGAGGTGGATCAACATTTCTAGTGGAGATTTCATAATGAGAAGAACTCATCTGATGAAAGAGAAGAAGATCATAATGAGAAGAACTTGTTCAACCTTATCTCGTTTCCATCGCATAAGGAGTTGGAACAGCACCGACCTTGCCTCATCCATCACATAAGGAGTTGGATCAGCATCATCATTTCACTCTTCCATCATAAAAGGAGTTGGACAAGCATAATCATTTTTCTCGTTTCCATCATATAAGAAGTTGGAACAGCATTACCTTGGCTCATACATCGCATAAGGAGTTGGATCAGCATCACCTTGGGTTAACCATCATAAAGGAGTTGGGTCAACGTTTTCGAGAGAATAAGTTCATAATGAGAAGAACTTGTTCAATCAAGTCTTACCCATTGCAGAAGGAAGTGGATTGACATCCCCAACGAAGATTCCATAATAATAACTCGCCCAATGAGAAACAATTGTAGCTCAAGAATTTCAAGTAGTCATACCAGTTGAAATTGGTGATTATATCTTTGCTCTATTCATGTTTAACAGCAATGATCAATACCAATTTTCACCATATATATAATGAGAAGAATTATCCGACGAGGGATAAGTTCATAATGAGAAGAACTTGTTCAACCTTTGGTCGATCCATCACATAAGGAGGTGGATCAACATTTCTAGTAAAGGGTTCATAATGAGAAGAACTCATCCGATGAGGGAGAAAAAGTTCATAATGAGAAGAACTTGTTCAATCTTAGCTCGATTCCATCATATAAGAAGTTGGAACAGCACCAATACTTGGCTCATCCATCGCATATGAAGTTGGATCATCATCATCACTTTGTTTGATTCCATCACAGAAGGAGATGGAATAACATTTCCAAATGAAGAGATCATAATGAGAAAAACTCATCTGATGAGGGAGAAGAAGTTCATAATGAGAATAACTTGTTCAACCTTAGCTTGATCCCATCGCATAAGGAGTTGGATCAACATCATCATTTCGCTCGTCCATCACATAAGGAGTTGGATCAACATCATTATTTCACTCGCCCATCATATAAGGAGTTGGATTAACATCACCTTGGCTCGTCCATTGCATAACAAGTTGGATCAGCATCACCTTGGGCCAACCATCGAAAAGAAGTTGGGTCAACATTTCCGAGAGAATAAATTCATAATGAGAAGAACTTGTTCAATCAGGTCTTACCCATCGCTGTTAGAGTATGCCCAAAGACCAATCATATGATGATTGTAATAATACATCTATTTACCGATTTTATTAAATAAAGGCATTGCCACTATTATTTTCAGTTATATGTCTGTGTTTAACGTAAACTGAGAGATAATAAAGTCCATATAATAACATATTAAAAGATCCTTAGTCAAGTATTATTATGGTCATGGATAATAATAATATGATTAAGACTAACATGTTATTGATTGATGATAATGAGTTGTCATTGACATAGAGATGTTAGAATTGATACATCATTATATTGTTAGAGAACAATGTATTGGATTGACCCATCATGAGCATATGTCTTGGATTATTATGTAACGATCATAACATTGCTCATGGTGATACTATATGTATGATCCTCAGACTTGAGATCAACTCATCCCAATATATATTGTTATATGTTTTGATACAGTTAAACATACTTCGTTATTGGTTGCACTATAAAGATTGTTATTAAATATATCTCGATATATGTAGTGGGGTGTGCATGATTAAGATAGAATTTGTCCTTCCTACATAATAGAAAACATATTACATGCCACTTGATTGAGTGAGACTAGAAATGCATGGCCATGCTCGAATAAGTTGATATGAGATATCACAAATTATTCGTTAATTATAGTCTACTCTAGATATCAAGAAACAATAGATGGGTTATACAAGTGTGACTATTCAAGACTTGTGCTTATTCTAGATACAAAGGACAAAATGATGTAATACATAAAAGTTAATCACGAAGATGATATGTCGAATCATAATTTCTTGTAACTTAGGTGACAATGATATATTTCTAGATGTCACTCATTGTATGTAATATTAGAATTGTTCTAATAATTACAACTAATGTTACAAGAACCTACAGGATCACACCCTAGGATTGAAATGAGCAAAGTTGTACAATTTTTTGTATGTTACTAAAATATATCTAGAGTTAATATATGTATATTTGATATACATATGATTTTAATTATCCTGAATATAGTAAGTAAACATTAAAAGAATGTAATTTTGATTACAACTCTTTTTAATTAATAATTAATTCGGAATAATTAAATAAGATTTTAAATAAACATTAAATATTGTAATTCAGATTATAAGTCTTTAATATATATTTAATTTCAATTAATTAAATAATATTTTTTATTAATTCAAAATAAATTAAAATCCCTAAGATGTTAAGGTAACTGGTTTATTTAAGATCGTAAGGTATAACAGCTATTTTTTACTTCAGCCGTTTTTCTCAAAAAATGATTTTGGTAAAAGAAAATTTTGCTCTCAATCGGGTGAATTAAGTAGAGGTCGAGACATGTTTTCGTGGAGGCTTACGATTCGAACTGTTCGTGATCACCACTAGTCGATGTTGTCTTTGCTGTTTTTCAAGGAACCCATTGTAAGTATTCGCATCTTTTCCTCCCGATTTCGATTTTGCGTACTTGGATCGCTAGTGAGACCGTTGTGTTTTGTTTCCACTACGCCGTGGGGTGCACCAATGGTCCCAACAATCACAGAAGGGAGTGGATTGACATCCCCAACGTAGAGTTCATAATGAGAAGAACTTGCCTGAGAAGAAGAGTTTGTAGCACCAGAATTGCAACAGAGCACAGGCTGGATAAAATTGGTGCTTTATGTTTTTGCTCTATTCCTATTTCACAGCAATGAGAAAAGAGGAACAATTGTAATCACCAATTTCACCCCTATATACATATTTTATTATTATAATATTAATTACAACAAATCCCTTAATTACAACAAAATAACAAAAAAGGGAAAATCCCTTAATATCTGGGGCATTGAATGCCCCGATTGAAGCATAGCCCTTACCCATACACTGTTTCCACCAAATCCCTGCAACTCCCATCTACTCAGCTCCATGCCCTGCCACCACATCATCCTTTCTCTAGTAAAGCCATAACACCAAGCAAACAACATCAACAAATTTTTCCTTTATTTTACATATGTAATTGGGTTATAAAAACCCCAACATATTAGTGTAAAAGGGAGGCCTGTTTTTTCTTTTTTTTCTCTGGAAAGATTGCAATTTCCCTTCCCCATTTTTTAATCAATACAAAGTAATGCAACAATATTTCCAAAAAGAAAAAAAAAAGTTCTTCCTTTTATAAGTTTTTGCAATAATGTTTTTGTTCATTAGTCATTTTTCTTTTCGAATCAAACTAGTAAAGTGAGAAAAAAATTGTTTACCTTGTTATATTGGGGTTGGAGGTCATCGTCGGAGTAGAGAGCAGCGGTCGAATGTTCCTTTAAGGGGTTGGGTGTTCTTGGCAAGAGAAATGGGAAGGAAGAGAGGTGTTTTTGGTCTCATAGGCCCTTGATTGGCCTTCCTCGATCACTAGGGTCGCTGGTCGAAGCGTAAGTGTTGCCTTAACTCAATCGTCAGTGTGGTTTTTGGCCTTAGAAATGTGTAACACCCACAGACCGATGCAGGTGACCAGATCCGATCTGAGGTGTCACATTAGGGCCATTGGAGTGACCCATAGTAAAATTCACGAAAAAATTAAAATTTTGTTAAAGCGCGTAATATTTTTTATATTTAAAATACAAATTTAGAAAATAATTATATATTAGAAGTAGAATTCAACAATATCCAGTAATAGAATAGGTTTCAGACTCTGATATAAAAACTGAATACAACCTACACGCTCCCTAATCACTTGCACCCTACTCTGTAAGCAATACCGGTAGAACTCTTTACTGATGTCGATAATTGCAATGGTTCGATTCTTTTAACCTAAAATGGTGAGTAAATGAGTGAGCTTTGGTAAGCTCTGTAATACAGAACTATCAAATGATGCTGAAGGACATGCAGATAATAGGCAAGCATAAAAATTTCCTTATCGGTTCAGACATATACAGGTTTTCGAGATGAGTTGTGGTTCCACTGATATTTCTTCGAGTAAAAGACATGAAGATTTCATTTCAGAGGAAACATTCAGAGGACCAAGTTTCCAGGAGATTAGAATAGGATGTCTAGATTGTTCCAACCAAAAACCAGTGAAAATGGTACAAATCTTTTAAAACAACAACAGTTTAAAACATATTTTTAAAACCATAGTAAAACCCTTAAATCGAACACCTTTGTGAAGTTTCCCCATAACTGTATCCATAAGGACTTACCCTAAGCACACAACAAAGGAGCCACCTTGGGGCCTATGGGCCTACCCAAGGGTCTCATTAGGTCTGTAAAGAATTATCAGTTTAATCAGAGCTGAACCTTCATACTCCAGAATTCTACCCATACAGTATCCAGTAGAAATAATATTTAACAGTAAACTGTAAAATCAGGAATGTGATCCAATAAAATATCATAAGAGTGACAATGAAAAAACCACAAAACTGCCCTCCACCCGTACACCATATGCAGTCCCACGATTTACCCAAGAGAGTGTCTTGGGACCTGAGAGCCTACCCAAGAAAGTTTCTTGGGGCCTTTTAGCCTACCCAAGGGTCACCTTAGGTCCGTAAAGAATTATCAGCTTAATCAGAGCTAAACCTCTATACTCTAACCTACCTAGATAATGTCACAATAAAACAATTCAAGTAGTAACTAGTAGATCCAATAATCCATAAATCAGGAACGATTATATTTTTCAATGAAAATGGTAATCAGAGAACACATACCATGTAGCCATGGTTTATAAGCCATTAAATCAATAAATCATAAATTTGGTGAAACATATTTCAAAATAGATAAAACAATCATGTAGTACTTAGGGGACACACTAGAGGATCCAGTTATTTTTCGGAGGTACTTAGCAATTATCAAGTGGGTGAAACCTGAAACTTCTTCAAACTGATTAAATTCATAAACTATATCCCTATAAAAAGGGGTTATATAGCTGACAGATTCATTAATCATTCGAGAAGTGATTTATCAAGATTATATAGTATTCAGATATTTTTCAGATGTAATTAATCATTATCAAGAAGGAAAAACATATAACTTCTATAGGTTGAATGGAATTCATAATCGAAGCCCCTATAAAAAGGGTTCGATCATTAATAGATCTAATCAACCTTCCGAAATTAATGTTTCCAAATTCATTTAAGATTCTATTGTATTAAAAAGGTACTCAAGAACCTTTACATTAGAATTTTTGAAGACCTAGAGATAACATGATTGTTTCCATTTTTAGGCAATTAGGGGTATTTCGAACATTTTAATTTATGATGGCTTCTTAGTAACTTAATCTAATAAGGGTAAAACGGTAGTTTGCATTATTCTGAATTTTATCGCATTACCAAGACTTCGATTCAAATCGTACTAATCGATCTCCACCCTATAAAACTTTTCAATAAACTGGACTGATATACTTCATGAATAATCATTTTTTAATATTAATTACACTGGTTGAACTGGTTACTTCCAGAATTACCACTGAACGGAGCTAGAGGAGACAATCAGGAATTTGATGGTATTATATTTTATGTGATGTCTCAGTATCAAGAATACCTAGTATACTTGAGTTACACTCCATAACCTTTAGGGATGATACAACATAAGTTTATTGGTGTTTCTAGAATTTATCCAAAGACACACACTTATTCCAACTTGTTAGGATATTTAGGTCACTTCATCACTTCTAGGTTACTTCAGTCATCTTGAAGTTTAAGGTAACATAATCCTTTTAGGGTTCAAGGTATTTCATTTATTTGAATATCGTAGGTTATTTTAGTTATTTCAAAGTTCGATGACATTTCAAAAATTCCCTTCAATCCAAATATATGTATTTTTTCTAATAATTGGTCAAGTATGTCCTTTATGGGTTATTTTCCACCTTCAGAGGAAATCTTGGTCTTTTTATAATACAAAGTTATTTTGGTCAAATTACAATTCAAGGGAATTTCAGTCCTTTCCTTCCTTTCAGTCTTACCATTTAATTTAAACATGAATAGTACTTCTAATATTTTAGTCTTTAGGTGCTTGCTGATAAATCGACAATTATATGTCTTGTACCTTCTTAAATGTTAGGATCCGATTATCAGTGACTATCCGAGCAGATCAGGAATTCAACAAATGAAATAGTAGTTTGTTGGATTAAAAATGAATTCTTAGGGTACTTCTACACTATCAGGGTCAGTTCGGACTATTTTTACCTTATAGGGGTAACTTTTTAATTTCTTAACCAGGTGATTTCGGTATTAAAACTTTTAATGAAAATAATTAGAATTTAAAGATTCTGAGGTTGATTGCTTATTGGTTAATCACTGAACCTGAAATAATGTCTTGTCATTCTTCTAGTGTCTTTTGCGTGAAATTTGAGACGTATTCATTTTAATACTTTTCATCGCATTTGGATCGAGTTTAAAAATATATATGTTAATTACACACATATATCCAAACATATTCGTCTATGCAATAACCATTTCCAACATGCTCCATAAAGCATACATAAGGTAGTAAAATATTACCTTGATTTATGAGCCCTCGAACTTTAATTCCACGTCCCATAATGTCTCGAATACATAGCAAACGAATTTACGTCAAAAACTGAACTTAATCGAAAAACCAAATTGAATCTGAATATAAAACACTGAAAAACGGCTTACCGAGTGCGAATTTGGAAAAACGGACTTCGGATTCGGACTCAGGACGTCGAAAAACATAAAATATGACTTTTCGAAAAAATTAACATTTTAGTCAAAGCCAACGGTCAAAGTCAACAAGTTGACTCGGATGAGTTGACTTAGCCGAGTTGATTCGATTCAAACTGGTTAACTGGACCTGTTTGGTCTGACTGGACCGGTTCTAAAAGCTTCATGGATCGGCGGACGAATCTCGCGTGCACTGTCGGCTAGTGGTGGCACGTGCGGCAGTGACGGGGGCGGCCATTTTGACCGGTCGATTCTTCCTACGAGCAATCAAACACCAAAACATCGCAATTTTAACGCGTCAATAGCCAAAACCCAGCAAAAAATAATCGGATAAAACAATCATAAGTTTACCTACGACATACGACAAGTAAATGACGTCAATGACTCAATCCACCAGTTGGGGCTTGACCGAATGGCACGAGGAAACAGTTGTGGTGGCGGTGAGGCACAACGATGAGTGAGATAGTCGAATTTTGCAAAAAAACGAGCTGCAGCTAGGGATTCAACGGATTTTGGCGAGCTCCCCACTGTGAACAGCGGTAGCTCGTACTGTTGACCATGGGGGTTTTGGCCGGACGACGTTGGCACTTCAGATAGGGTGGCGGTGACCTGCATCGTCGGCCAAAGTAGGGACGACGAAGAGAGGAAGCGAACGATATTTCTCTCTCTCTCTCTTTACACAATGAACGGTGGCTAAAAAGGGCATTTAAAGGTCGTGTTGGACCGTCGATCGTTGCTGAGCTTGGTGGTGCACTTGATCACCGACCGGAGGAGGTTGAACGGTGTGCAACAGGGTGGTTTGGGCTGGAGGAATTGGGTTTTGGGGCTTGAATCACAAGCACGGGGGTTTATTTTTCTTTGACCAGAAAAATGGATTATTTATGGGGCTAGTCCTTGAACTTCCCCAAAGTTTTTGAAACTAAACCCTAAGTTTCAAAAACTAACACTTTGGTCCTTAAAATCAAATAATTAAATTTAATAAACTTTTAAAATTAAACTGGGGTGTTAAAAAAGGAGCGTCTTCGGTGAAGGGTTGAGAGGAGTTAAGGTAGAGAGGAAAGATGAAGAGGGGGTGTGGGTTTAGTTATTTTAGGTTTAGATTTTAGTTTTTTTTAGATTAATATATTAGGATATTTAGATTTTTTTAGTTTTGGGTAAATCACCACATAGTCACTCTAAGTTAGGCGCATATTTACGTTTTGGTCACAATTCTTAGGGGTAAACCATGTGTATGCCTTCTTGTTTGGTATGTTTGTGCATTTTGCCCACCAACCTTTAGGTTTAATTCTCTTTAGGTCCCTCTATGTTTGTCGTGTTTTATCATTTTGGTCACTGGACATCCCTTTTCTAATTTATGGCATTTTTATCATTTTATTTTATTTTATTTTATTTTAGTCATTATTTTATTTTTGCCATTTATTTTAAATTGATAACTGAATTTTATGTTATTACATTTTAGTCACTAATTTGTTCTGTTATCTTTATGTATTTATGAATTTGATATGATACTTTCAATTTATGCATTTTGGTCATTGTCTATTTTTGATTTAGCTATTGTTCTTTTATTTTATGCATTTTGGTCACCCGTTTTCATTTTTGGTATAATGCTTTTGTTTATTTATATTTTGACCATTTTATTTACATTTTTTTCATTTTGATTTGGATGCATTGTTTCATTTATTTACAATATGGTCTCTAAAATATGTTGTTTATTTCAAATTAACCACTCACTCATTATTTTATTGCATTTTAGCCACTGTTTAATTAATTTATTTGTTGTTAATGTTTAATTCAACCTTGTGGTGACCCGATCCACATTATTATGGTCCGGACTCTTTTAACTACTAACTTTTAACCTCTAACTTTTTATTTATTTTTGGATTTTATTTTATGTTCGAATCATGTATGACCTTGCGATTACCCGCCCGGGGTACAACTCGCATTGTTTACAGTCCGGGTTAAAAATTAAAATTAACGATAACACTTAATTTTATTGCACTTTTAACTTATGTTATTTAATTTTATGCACCTCTAAATTTATGCTTTTTATTTTTCTTTATTTAGTTTTAGTCCTTACATTTTATTTACTTTAATTTTCTGATATTTTATTTTGTCCATTATTTTCCAGCAATTTAATTTCAATCCTTTAATTATTGCACTTTAGTTTATGTTTATTTTTTTAGTCCCGTAAATATGTATGCATGTTTCATATATTTTATTGAATGTCTTATTTTGCTATCTTGCATTTTGGTCCTAATTTAGATTACCATATTTTTTAAGTTTACCTTTTAAATTTAGATTCATTTTGATTTAGTCCCATGAGCTTTTAATTTATTCGGATCGCTTAATTAATTAAAATTAATTAGGATTACTATTAGAGCCTCTATCTTAGGCATAATTTCACATTTAGTCCATAAATTAAGAGAATTCTTAATTTGGTCCTCACTTTTGCTCGAGGTTCCAATTTAATTCCTCAAATTGCATAACTGATTAAAATTAAATAGATTATTAATTAGAGCCTCCACTTTTATGTTAGATTTCAATCTAGGCCCTCTAATTTAAGGATTAATCTGAGTTGGCTCTCACCTAAATGCTCAATGGACCATATCGATTATTTGATTCACTAACTGGTTAAAAATAAAGTAGGATTAATATTAGAGCCTATATTTTTAGGTTTATGCCTCTTGACTCTTTAATTATTTATAATTTGACACTTTAAGCTAGAGAAAGCATTAATCTACCCTTAGTTTAATTAGGGTTAATAATAAAATGTTTGATTGCATCATGTTTGATTGCATCATGTTTTAAAACTTAAGGCAATGTTCACTTATTAGAGAGTCAATAGCATATCTCCCACAAGTATGCTCAAGGGGTGACTACTGTTGATTCCCGAAATAGGTCGACATCCTTTTTAAGACTGCATCATGGTTTCTAAAATATTGAGGCAATGTCCGGTTATTGGGCACAATAGTTGATCTTCCGCATTCATGCTAGGGGCGAATGCTATTAGCTTTAATAAATGAATATCATTTTCAACTTTGCATCCAAAATTATTTTTAAATTAGATAAAGTTCAAAATTTTTTATTCTAAATATAGGGTAATCAACTAGGTATCATTTTTTGGCACTATGGGGTGCTAATCTTTCCCAACGCGTAACTAACTCTAGAACCTATTTTCTGGTTTTCGTAGACCCTAAACAATATTTTGATAAAAATAAAAATGTTTTATTAAAATTACCCAATTTTTATGATGTCCCAATCGCACCTTAAAATGATTGGTGGTGACTCCTCACATTTCAAAACCTTTTCAAAGAAAACCTCTAGGTCGTACCAAGTTTTTCCCCACCCGGGCGAAAAACGATGTCGACAAGATGATTTGTTTGATTGAATATTATTTTGACTATCCTAATTGAATAAATTGATTAATGCTCCAATTAATAAATAACTCTAAACCCATATCTATAAAAACCCATCCTAACTAAAAATACAAATTCAACCCAAGAAAAATAAAATATAGTCCAATTATATTATGAAATAATTAATTTAATTTAAGATTTAATTAAAAATAAGTACTCAAACTATACTTTTGTTAAATTTAGGTGTCTAAAGTTTTATTGTCAATGTGAATGTCTAATGTTTTTTCAGTTATCATTTGTGTTTGGTCTATCACAATTGTTAAAAGAGTCTATCAACCACTCAAAATGTGAAATGTATTATGTTTATATGTAATTTTTAAAAGAACCTAAAATTATAATTATATATATTTTTAAATAAAACCCAAAAAATAACCTTAAAATCTCTAAAGTTATGAATTTGAAACCCTTCTACCACTGTTGGCCGCTGTTAACGTCATTGCAGACCAAAATCTCAAAATCATAGATCGATCAAAATTTCAACATCATCAATCAATCGTCCAAAACCTCTTACTTCACCAACACCGCATGACAAATAGGGGTATAAATGAACATAGTTTTCGATGAACTGTTAGTCTAACGTTTATTTATGTTCATTTGTTAAATTAAATAAACGAGTATAAATAAAAAATTATATTCATTTAATAAACGAATGAACATGAACAAAGGTGTGTTCGATTTGTTTATGTTCACGAACAAGCTCGTTTATCGACTCGTTCATTTATGTTCATGAACATGCTCGTTTATCCGGTTCTCCTTTTCCTATTATTCTTTTTACATTTTAAATATTGGTGAAGGTCGGGACTAAATTAAACGCATGGTAAAAGTTTAAATGTAAACTGGGAATTTTAAGGAGTTTAAGCTCTTAGGGTATATTTTACCATTTTTCTTTACCTCGAAAATCAAACGGTAAAACTAAATATTGAATATATAAATGAACATAAACAAACACTAAATGAAAGCTAAACGAATATATTCATAAATGTTAAATGAGCACGTTCGTGAACATTAAACCAATATGTTCGTGAACAATAAATAAACGAACACGGATATAATATTAAAAATTTAAACGAACACTAATATAATATTAAAAATTTAAACAAACACGGACACCTTTAAAAATAAATAAACAAATACGAACATAATCTTGTTCGTTCAAGCTCAATTCATTTACACCCCTAACATAACAAGCATTACATGAGCTAATAATATGATCCCCTAACATAACAAGCATTACATGAGCTAATAATAAGATTGGTGCATAATGACAAGTCTGTCGCCATCCCTTTATGTCCTATCCGATAAGTATGTGCTTTCCCCCGCCCCTTAAGTGATAGAGATCAAGTTGAACCAATTACTGCTTATTTTCCTCTCGCTTGAAATGAAAACTTTATCTTTATGATATACATGCATCCGGACGAAAAATTTTATATTAAGAGTGACGAATTTAAAAAAAAAAATTAAGACATGATAAATTTATAAAATATTAATGGAGATTAAAAGATATTTTTAATAGAAAATACAAAAAATATTTAATATATATAGAAATTTAAAACTTTTACGGGGCAACCACCCCGCCTAATTCCATCCATGCCTGCATCCCTTGTCTGGGCAAACCCTGTTCTAGCATTTTTTTAAGAAAAGGAAAGAGTTTTACCATTTCATACAGAAAAGGAAGTAAGATGAAACAAATGACAAGGGGTGGCGAGGACAAGGGGTTTAGAATTAGGAATTTTAAAGGTTATAGTTTTTTAGATTTAGAAAAGATTAAAAAAAGTAATAATCATTTTAATTCTTTTAAAAATTATAAACTTCACAAGTGTCACATTTTAAATAATTAACAAGCTATTAATTATTATTAACGAGTAAACACCTTAAGTAATAACGGAAAAAATACTAAATATATACATTAACAAAAAAAAAACTGTATATATGTAAAATGAATAAAAAGTATACTTTAGACATTTAATTTTTTAATTAAGCCTCAACTTAAATATAAGATCAAATATACAAATATGAAATAACCTAGTAGCCCAATTAATTTCATACATATAGGTGCGAACTTTCGATCGAATCGAGTTAAAAATTTTGAGTTATTGAAAATTGATTAATCCTATTTTATAACTCAAAGTTAACTTGAAATTTTTTTTAGTCAAGTTGAGTTTATAAAATTTGAGTCGATTGAATTTTGAAGTTTCTATTTATATTTATAATAGTATGATACCATTTGATTCAATTTAAATGATTTTTTATAACCATATACAATGCATATATATTTCTTCATTTTTTTCATATGTGATAAACATATATCATACAGAGTCGAAGAACTTGACTCAAACTTAAAATTGAAACCACTAATTACTATAAATTTTGAATTATTCGAGTTGTATTTTATAACTCGAGTTAAACTTGAAAATTTTTAAAGTCAAGTCAAGTTTATAAAATTACAACTCAATCAATTCGAGTCTAGTTTTTCCAGATCAAATCAAGTTTTACTCGCCCTTACATGCATATATATTTTTTCCAACTTTTTTAGCAATAAAGTTGGTTCAACGTATTCAGTTTTAATGACTATCAATTTATTGATTATTAGTACATAAGAACTGAACTGATCGACAGCATACCCCTAGGAATAAACTCTGATGGATTTTCTCAAAAGTTCGAACAATCCAACTCGACCCAATACACTTCTTTACACCTTCCATTATGTCAAATTAGGACTTGTTTTTCAGAATAAATAAAAATAAAACAAGGTTTTCCCAAGAACGGACGTAGATCTTTATATGAGAGTGAACTTATAAAATTTTAAAAGGAGAGTTTATAAAATTTAAGATGACGAAAACATATTTTCAATAGATAATACAAAGAAAGTATCTAAAATATATAGAAATTTGAAACTTTAGAGGAGGCGACGCCCCCCACCCCGTGGCGTCCTCCCCGATTTTCCCCGCTATAAAGCAAGAACTGGATCAAACAGCTGGACCGAAAAAAGCAAACACCGCATAACCTGGAATATGAAAAGAAAAATACTAGCTCACAATTATTCAATGAGCTAGACAAGTTCAAGACCAGCTCCTTTTAACAAAAGGTTCAAGAGGGCAGGTAGAAAACAAAAATGTTGCATCTCTTCTTCATAATGTTCTACAATCTACAGCAGTCAGTTATGATCCTGTTTTCTACTTCTAACATACAAAAGATTCTACGTCAGAATTCGACAAACACGATGAATATATGACATTTGATGCTCTTTCTCGACATCAAATGAACTAAAGATATCAATCCTGATCTAAGTAAAGCTTTAAATTGGTTACCCTACAACAGGTATAGCCGGCCAGTCATGACATGTTCTGTAAGTGTTGTTTGAATACTTTTTACAACCTGCTTTAAAATCTGCTGAATTCACAGGAAGCTTGTTCCCAGAGTAAGGTCATTTAAATTAGACAGGATCTGGGAACGGGTCGTTCCTATCTGGTGAGCAATTTCGAGCTGTTCCTCCAACGGAAGCATTTCGTAACTACAAAACAAAGTTTAAAAGGTACACCGGTCATGATACTACTACTATTGATGTGATGGTATCAACTTCTATTTACTGGGACCATACAATTCCCACAAATTAAACATGCAAAATGACCTCAAAACCAAAAACAAAGCATGCTAAATAACCTATTGTTTAAAAAAAACTTGAGCAGATCGAACTACCAGCATTTTTCATCCTTCAAAACAATACCTCAGAAATTTGGGATGTTAGTTTAAACAAAGAAAGTAAATGATACATGTTAAAATTTTGCATAGGGAAATTTTTTTCTTGGGCTTTACCGGATTGATACATTCTAATACATGGTCAGGCATAACCACTAAAAACTTGGAAAATGCAAATTTTATGCTTGGAGAAGAAAAGCCATAATATCATTACATAGCCACAGACAGCAAGCAGCACAATATGGGTAAGAAATTAAAAAATGCAACAAAATTTTGTCGAAACACGATTCATGGCATTTAATCTAATACTTATACGATTGCGATACTGGTCATTTTTTTCAGAAACAAAAAAGATGCTACTTACTGGCACAGCAGTTCGCAGTCAACTATGCTATCAGGGCCAGGCCTATGAGCCTTTCCATTTGAACGGAAATGGCGAAAAGATCTTGGGTTTAAACCAGCTACATGTGGAACAGCATCAACAAGCTTTTTCTGTAGAGACTGCAACCTACGAAACGTGAGCTCCTCAAGAGGAGCTACACATCCAATGCTGCCATCCAGAGTACCAAATAACAAAGCAAATCGATTGGTTTTATCAGAGCCTGCAGTGGCCCCGGTTCGACCAGAAGTAGAAAGCATCTGGATCCGGAAGAACTTAGTTACATGCGCACCGACATGGAATTCAGCCCTTGAAAGAAGCTTTTGTCCCTTCCAACTTTCAGACATCTTTGGTGCATAATAAAATATCTGAATGGAAAACAGTAAAATGAAAATTTTCAAAAATGATAACAATCATCAAACTAATAAGAGAGGAATGAACTTATTGACAGTTCAACAAATAGCTCCAATGGTGTTGATCCTATTGACAAATAGTGAAGCAAACCTCAGCTAGATCAATTGAGGCCTTTCAGCGAAAGAAATAGAACAGCAGTATCTACAAGATGCCTATGAATGTTAAAACCAGGTATCCAAAATAACCACTTTCTTCTCAAGTTCTATCATCCATGATTTATTTGTGGTCCCTAGCTACGCCTATGTCCAAAAATAAAAAGGAGAGAAGGGAACAGGCGTAGAGTAAAAGGTTGATGATATTAAATATATGTTATAAACAAAATTATTACCATATGCACATAAATTTAAATGCAAAATTGCAAAAAAGATGGCTGTAATAACCTGAATATTCTTTTGCTCATCTGAAACCATGAGACTTAAGGTACTTCCATCAATCAAGAATTCCGTTGCAAAACAATCAAGGGAGCCAAAATCCTTCGCCAATAAGCTAAGTTGTGCACCCTGTTCCTTCCAACTAAGAAAATATATGCTCTTGTGAACATCACCAAGTAGGATGAAATTCTTGACCTGCAGTTCACAGTAGGTATTAACCAAATGAAGCATTGAAATAAGGAATAAAAATACAAAAGGGCCACTAAGAACTATTTGCACAATTCAAAAACTGCATCCACGGAAAGTAAAATGAGTAGATCAGATCAGATGAAATCAAAGTCAGATTGGTATCCAGGCCTTTTCACCTAGAGCATGTCATAAAGATAGTAAAGGTAAGTAAAACTTACTATATTTAAGCTCACAACATATAATGGTGGAGCATCATAAAATGCAATTCCATTCAACTCACTACCAGTCCATACATGTAGAATAATTTTAGGACCAGAAGCTATCAGGAGATGACCTTGAAGGGAGGCTAAAGCAGATATAGCACCTTTTAGTTCCTTTGAATAAACCTCTGAAACCTATATAAGATAAAAATTAATTCAGAAGTTCAATTGAGATATGAATATAGAAAAGACTTGGATTAAACATTTTGAGAAGTAAGATGATCACTCTTTTACATGAAAAACCAGATAAGCAGAAAGTACCAGATTATTATCAGTGCCCCTTCCAATAGAATACAAAAGCACACGTCCTCTTGCTGCAACATCCTCTCCTTGAATGTAAGCAGTTCCAATAGCCAAAAGGGTTTCATTCTCTTTTGTGGTAGTATTCTGCAGTAAAGCACTGTCTAAATAAAAAAAATTCCCTGAACTAAGAAAACAATGAGATAACCTCGAAAAGACATGTTAATTACGTAAGTGTATTGGTATGTCCAGGCAAGATTCCCTACAATCTCATTTATCATATAAATTATTATAAAGTTATCCCCTCATGTTTTATTGAGAAGATTAAATTAAGCTATGAAGCATGATACATCAAGTACAGTTCCCTTAACTGCTACCTTCTATAGAAAACATCCTCTCATTAAGACTAACACAATGACACACATTCTATAATCTTTCAAACCACCCCTTCTCCAGAACCATGAAGCACATATGCCAAGACTAAAACAACATAAGAGAGAAACTTACAAATAAGGTGACCACTCTCACAGTTAAAGCATTTTCAGAACTTTGCATTGGAATAGTTGCCTTAGTTTCCCAAGGACCACCAGATTTTTCAGGTTCCATAATCCGAATCTCAAACTCGTCCACAGTATAAGTGTGGTGCAATTCATCAGAACTTAAATTATGATTGTCCATCTGATGGCCAGCTTCTGGATCAACCAACGATGATAGCACCTGATTAACTGGTTTATGGACCTGCAATTGTAGTGATCAGTACAAAACTTCAGGGAACAATGCTAACCACCTCCAAGATCCGTCCTACTTCTTATAAGTTAGGCGCTGGCATCATCGTTTCGCAAAAGAATAAACCAGCAACTTCATAGTTAAACCTTCAATTAAGTATGAAGTGGACAAGGCTAGGCAAATTCCTTCCTAAATAAAATTCAATTGAATACATGTATGGCCTTGTTTAATTATTGCAGCTACTTTAAAAAATTTAAAATACATCATCTGAAAAATGTTAATAAATCAAAATCAATTCAGCGGGAATTAGTTTATCTCAGTGCTACTAACACGCATGCGTGTTCACATAATTGAATAACACAGAGTTTGAGAGTTTAATAGTTATCAACATTCAAAGTTTCTTCAAAAAACGAGAGGCCAGAAAAGACAGCTAGAATGTGGCTCCAACCATATGTAAGCTACTTTACCTTGTAAAGGTTTAAATAGCAACAGGCACTATAGATATTAACATAATACGAAAAATAAAATAATTTCTTTTAAAGAAAAAAGAAATGTAATATGCTTACAGGAACTGAAACTATAAGTGGGTAAAGATTCCTCTCAGAAAAGTAAGTAACTTGATGTGGAGTGCCCCTCAGTGGAATCTAAACCAGACAGAAAGCTACTATTAAGTACACTGACAAAAATAAATCGAGCTTAATTAATTTCTAATTCTGGTAAGGTGGGTAAGAAATCACCTTTTGCACTGGCCAATAGTTGTCATAGTTTGATGTAGATGGCATTTGGCATATCTTCAAAATACCCTAGGATAAAAGATGCCAACAAGAATTGCTGTTTAGCCATTGTGCAAAAGGGTGTTACTTCAAAACATAAAAGTAATTAAAATATAATCTAACCTGCGATGTAACATAAATGAACCCATGATTACAGTTTACATTATGAAGAACAGTGAAAGCTACAATAGATCCGTCACATATCTGAAAAAACAAAGAAATGAAATGAGAAGAATATATATTCTTTCATGATATTATGAAACAGTTAAAGATATGATTCTATCAAAAGTTAATAGTTTTCTATTATTGACTTCATTAATTATTTATAGGCACCAATATAAAATGTCAAGCAGAATTCTTCCCGAACCGGGAGATATCTAAATGGCCAGATTCTCAAATAGGCTCAAAGTTTTCAACTTCAATGATAGAATGGTGCAGTAGCACAAGTAGAGAATAATTACAAAGCACACTCTGTCCAGATTTTACCAGTTATTTAATGCGGAGTCGAATTTCAACGATCAAAATAACATTAAAATTTGTGCAAAAGCTAATAGAAAACTGCATCTAACTTTAGACCTGTGGATGAACACGGAGCCGTTGCCTGAACACCATAAACCAAGATGGTCTTAACCCAGAGAGGAAAAACCCTTCATAACCACTAATGTTCTTAAAAATTGTAATCCTTTGGGATAACGTTCCATTTGATGTCTCCTCCCTTGTGTAAGCATCCAAAGAAACACGAATAAATCTCAAATTCCTAAGCCTAGAAGCACTGACGTTGCTTAAGCCAGCAGAATTTTGTCCAGAAGCTGAACCTTCAACTTTAGAAGCATTCTCTGGGCCTTCAAACAGGAAAGCATGGTAACAAAGAATTGTTCCATCCGTTAATATACCAAAAAGAAATGGGCGACTGTGATTTACAGGCCATCTCTGCATGGCCAACTCAACAACCTTCAAGTTGTGACTATTTTCCTTCCTCCCTTGGCCAGGCAATTCTTCAGAACTTTTATTAATCAGTTTCTCAGAACCTTCAGAAGATTCCAGTGAACAGGCATCAACAAGGTGGGTTCTTCCAGATGCAAATTTTTCAACAGAGAAAACACAATTGAAATTAGGCACATCAAATATTTCAAGAGCACCATTCTCATAGCAAATGACACAATATATATCTCCTTGATCATGTGGCCCTCCATCAGCACTGTCAATAGACTCTCCAATGCCAGTGGAAAGCCACGCATCGCTACTTGCTTTGCGTAGCCATGGCTCTGGACCTTTATCATGGTACAATGAACAGGCAGATACAGGTTTTTTTGAGCCTTCAAAAGCAGTTGGACTGTTTATAGAAACGGTGCAAGTAGCAGGATCTGTAATTCAGATTTAATCATAAAACCATCAAGAATCCAATAACGAAAGCAATAGGATGCCGCATGGTTTTGTAATACAGAGCTGGTTTTGTAAAGACATGTCATGAAGAGTGCAGCTCATGGCAAGTAAAAAGAGTTACAAGTTAACAAGCACATGCACAAAAATCAACTATAACAAAACATACCTCCAACAAGGAGCAAAAAACTTCCATCAGTCATCCTTAGCAACACATAAGGATCAGCAATAGAGACAGACATAACTGTAGAATTATCAGAACCAGAGCTAGTTTCTGAGTTTGGAGAGGGAATACTCAGTTCCTGAGTCATAAAAGAACCATCCAGGATCCGAGCACCACGTTCAAAAACCTGGATAACTCGACGCCTAAAAGAAACATAATGAGACAAGTATTTAGAATTTTACCTATGAATATAAGCACCTTTAAACATTAGAGAGCCAACATATCCTTAGCTTCTAGGTAATGCATCCACAAGTAAAAGAGCAAAATGAGACGAATATTTAGAATTTTGTATACAAATGTAAGCACCTCTAAACATGAGAGTGCCAACATAGCCTTATTTTCAAGTAAGGCATCCACAAGTCATAAAAGCCCAATGACATTTAATTTGTGAATAGTATTTAAAGAAGCATGATATCTAATTTATTACATGGATAAATGGACAGTGAAAGTGGGGGAAATGAAATCTTCCAAGACAGATTTCAAACTTATCAACCAAAATACTCTTCAAGTTCTACCAAGCAAAGTATAGTCTGATAACGTCATTTCACCTTAAGTTAGTAAAAACTCTCAAGAGCATACTTAAATTTAAAAATAATTGACCATAAATTGCATAGTGGCCAAATTACTAAATGAAATGGTGGGCATTGAAATGATCAAAGCAGACTGTATTTACTAGCACCTATTATAAAGTATAAATCAAGTGAAAAAACACAGCATCAACCATATAAAATCATTCTTCTACAAAATCAGAACACAAACCAAGACAAATATTTTCATAGAAAATATAGAGAAAGCAAGTGTTGTTACCTTCCAAACAAATTTCCTGCAGCTATGGTTCTACCTTGAACGTAATAGTCTACACTTTCAGTCACTTCCGTCAAAAGATCAGCTGTTTCAAGAACCTGGTCACCATAGGGAGTTATGCAATGATCAATCTCTAGGGCCAAAGTTGATGCTA
Source organism: Hibiscus syriacus (assembly GCF_006381635.1). NCBI lineage: Eukaryota > Viridiplantae > Streptophyta > Magnoliopsida > Malvales > Malvaceae > Hibiscus > Hibiscus syriacus. The sequence continues at coordinate 3,316,484 of NW_024063088.1, forward strand.
ATTTGAAAGTTAAATAGTTGACATTTTTCCCTTTTTTAAGCAAAAACAGCTATTTCAAACGTTGAGATTTGAAAGTCAGATTTGATCTGGAATCATCTCTTTAAGCTTCTTGAAAAACGTTACTTTATAAAGGTGTTCTGATTCTGATCAAATAAATTGGAATAGAAGGTTAAAGAATACCTTACGTTCCATATACAAAATAAGCAAAGTGCAAAAAGGAAAAAAAAGGTCAGAGAAAAGGTTAGGCAAGAGATTACCATAGTGCGTGCCTCCAGGCTTATAATCAAATATGCATGATATTCATCATCATCATCAACAACTTTAGAAGAATCAGCATTATAACTGCGTGTGCTCTTGTGGTAAACAGTCCAAATTCCTTTACAACCAGTTAGTTCAACCTGCAGTTGCAAAAGCGTGCATTTAATGATGCATGCATAGAGTTCTACAGATGAGATTTCTAGCGCTAAGAAGTGATTTTTACAATAGAACATGCAATAGTTAGATTAACAACAGGAACCAGAAATTATTCATATGGATGATATCAACATTTAAAATTTTAAATCAGGTGAAGTTCAGTCGGCTGATGGGTGAACCTCAGTTATCATTTCAGGACGAATTGACTGCCGAAGAACACAGAGGGCGCCATTCTTTCCATGGCCAGAACAGCATACCTGAAAGATTAGCCAAAAATCAACATCAGGGGGGGTAACACAAACAAAGGAGAAAAAAAGGAAATAAGCGGTCAGCTAATATATAAATAAGCAGAATTTAGGTCACTAAGCTTAACATAGCCACACTTTCATAAAAGAGGTTCCAAATTCAAATCACCACCCCAAACCCTAAACAACTTCAAAATACATTAGTCAAAGGTTACTAGAAAATAAGCATCTAACTCACTAGAACTAACCATTTCGTAGTTACTTTGTTTGGCAATTCCAGTTGCATTTGCATCAGCATTTATCCTCAAGCCATATGAGAAGTCCTTCAAAGGGCCAACATTTGTTAATGAGTCTCTCACTGTAAACAAAAATGTTTTCTGCAGAGATGGGAGACGGTGAAAAACTGAAAAATAATAACCATATCCATAACAATAATGAACCGTGCAGAATAATTCAATAAAATGCATGAAACAAATGCAAATGATAGCAGAAACATTCTTCTTTAAATGATAACTGCAATACAAATTTTACCAAGTGATAAACCATTAGTTCAAAACTTAATTTCTCAAACCTATTACATAGAGAGATTGCAGAACTACAATTTTGACACATGAACTGTCCAAATCAGAAATCGTGAAAAGTGCAGCAGCTGATTCCAAATTAATTTTGTCCAGTTTATTTTGAATGTAAAACTATAATCTTCAAGTCTTTAGCCTAAGCACTTTATTACTAGTTTAGCTGCTTTATTATTAGATAGATTTAGTTATTTGATACCATATTATATATAATCTAAGAAAATAAATCAAAGGAGAGAAAAAGAATAAAAGAGGTAATGCAAGAGAAATCTAATTATTGAATTAGGAGATTACAATAGTTTAAATAAACTGAGTTGCTGGCTTCTAATATAACTTTTCTACTGAAGATAAAATTCTATATAGAGATAGAGATGACAAAGACTCCTAAGATTTATCTTTCTTGCCATAAAAGACTCCTAAACAAATGTGACTTCTACACAGCTGATTCTGAAAGTTGCTAATCCCAGAAGATTTTAATTTCCATCGCCGTATTTTTAGAATTTCTACCTAAGATGAAGCTTAAAAGCAATCAACAAAGGCCCTGTATTAATATTTTAAAGAGGTACACCACCTGTGCTGATTCACTGTTATTTGGAGCTGAACCATACAAGGAAAGCTCTTCACTGCCAACTGTATCTTGCAAAGCATCAGATGATGACCTTCGCAAGCGCTTTGCTAGAGGGACATCACCTTCGATGTCTCCAACCTAGAAGAACAGAAAACCAGAAGAAAATATTAAAATCATTCCAGCAGCAAAAGAATTAGCAAAGAAAAAATTTGGAATGAACTATGAAATTTGTCAAAATGATGCCACAGTATTCCCAGAATATGAGATAACTGCCCTTCAGTGTGGGATTATCAACCAAGAGTGCCTAGAAAGCCAAGAGGAATAGAAGATTTTGAAATAGCATGGGGTTGTTGCACAATCCAAAAACAACAATACTTTAAAATAATTACTGAATGGAAGCTGATAACAAACACACCTCTTCCTTCAAGCCAGATGGCAAGGCTGATGCTCCTGATCCACTGATGAATTGAACAAGCAAACTATCTCCCAATCGACTACCCAGAAAGAACAATGAATTTCCAATAGTTGTAACGCCCTAAAAGAATGGAAGCAAATTTCCAACATAACTAGTCAATACAGTATAAAAATTGAAAGAATGCATACATACCGGCATTAGCATGAAGATTTTTAACAGGTTAACTAACCGATGCAAGTACTGAAGCCTTAGACTTGGAGAGGTCAAGTCTCTGCACAACCCTTCAGAGGAGAAAAGAAAGAATTAAGAAAAAAGATGCATAGAAACTTCGCTAATTTCCCATAAAATAACATTCAACATTAGTCTAGAGGGAGCAAAGCATTTGTCTTCCGACATTCTGTTTTATGTTTTAACTTCCAAAAGAGGGACTCAAGCACTCTTCAAGAAGTCATATGTTCTCTTAGCTTAATCTGTCAATTACTTAAAAGAAAAAACGATATTACTTACTAAACAAAAGTAATTTTAATTTGTTCCAGCTTTATGAACAATGATTTCTAAGAGGAAAACCAGTTTCTGGAACAAAATAGAAACAACTTAATAAAACTTAAGAAACAATTGTATCAGATATCTGATATCGACAAGGGTGTGCTTGCAGCATAACTCTTGTCAGCAATCTAAACCTTCCGAGTGATAGGACCTCATTACTGCCACTTATATGCATATTTTATTTCCTATTTTGGTCATAACATTATAACATTTTCACTATCAACCACCTCGTTAAACTATTACCTCACCAGCACCACAACAGAGATTGTTATACAATATTATGACTGTTTACTGATTAAATTATTTATTCCATAAAAACAAAAAAAACTAAGTTATTAAAGGAAACTACCATACAAGTGAAAAATGACATCCAAATGAAAACACTTACCTCCCATCATAAACAAGGGTAAGCAGTAGTAGTTCTCCAGTCTTTGTTGATAGCAAAGCTACATCATTTAGTAACCAAGTTGCATTAGCAGCATCCAGTTCCACGTTGAAACATGATCTTGGAAGGTCTTGACTGAAATGAAATACAGAACACAATCAGTGTTGAAGGCCAGAAAGAGGAGCTAAGGTGAAACAAAAGCAAAGACAATTACATTAGATGCTTAACACATTTAACATTTATCTCAAAATCAACTTTAACAAAATAGACCACTGAGAAAAAGAAGCGAGATATTAATCAATTAATGGCATGATCAGCTTTTATTGCCAAAACCAACCGGAAACTACTAAACCAAATAAATGAGTCCAACAAGTCATCAAGATTGAGCAGATAAACATAAGCTGTGATACACATATTTAAGTCCTTGATTAAGAAATAATTTTTGGGGGTTACAAACAATGCCTAAATTAGGATGGAGATACCAATTCTCTGAGATTTTAACTTCAGAAACAACTAGATTATATACAAATACCAGTCAAAAACAAATTATGCAAGAACAGTGCCAGACTGTAGGTGCAGGTACATAATGGGACCAGGTGAATAAAAATTTGTGTCTGTGTGTGTTTGAGAGAGAGAGCGCGAGAGAGTCATGACCTGTTATCAAAAGAAACAGCATAACTGTTCAAAGCAAGTGCACATGAAGTTGACTGCAGAAACAGACTTGCAAGTTTATAGGATTATTAAGAATAAACTAGAAAAAAGTAGATAATGTGGATCACTAAATCAAAACTTTAGCAAAAAGTAATCTCATAAAGAAGTACTAGACCAATTCAAGTGTCTGGAGTCTGGACAATGAGAGGTCTACCTGACTATGATAATGAATTGTATTTGCACTAATCACAAGAACACCTCCAATTGGTGATGGAACAGCAAGTAGCTTATAAGCATCATGAGGAAGATTCTGAAAATAAAGAATACCGATAATCATAAGAATGGAATTGGGAAGGACTGTGCACAACCCTCTAGCTAATTAAAAAAATACAATTGTTCAGAATTCTACTTTTAGTTTAAACCTCAAATTTTCTATTAAAGATTAGAAAAGAGATGTTGACATAATGCTATTGCGGCATCCATTGGTAAATTTTAATAGAAGTTTTCTTGGTTGACATGGAAATTTTTCATTTTTCAAGGAATTATGCATCAAATAACCATTTCTCAAATAAAATCCGTGGAATAGGTAACCACTTGAGCACAAACTTTTATCTTCGATAAATATCTAGCAGCTTTGAAGGGGGGGAAGAAGAAATTGGTTTATCATAGCCAAATATCACTTTATAGCTTAGGGTATGTTGCTCCAACTCTTCTTGAAGTACATTATGACATTTGTATCTAAAACAAGGATATTGGGGATATGATCACCAAGGATCATCCAAATACATGGAAAAACTTAGAAAAATCTGACCATGTCAGATACATACCCATATCCAACAGTCTGGCCGAGTCTGAGTAAATATATATATCAAAGCATCTCTATAGTTATAAAACATGACTAATAATGTTGAGAATACATACAGCTGCTGACCATATGAGAGGATTCTGCTTCAACGTTGTGCTGATACTAAGTGCAGAAATCATATAAGTATGGTGCTTCCAAGAGACCCTTCCAGCCCAAGTAAGTTCCCGTTCATGAAGGACAACCATCACTGGCTCAATATAACCTAGATATATCATAAAATATACGTAAAGATCAAGGGAACAAAAAGTAGCTTAAAAAAAATTAAAAACAAAGAAAAGGCAAAGGGTCAACATGTAGAAGAGACATCAGCTGTAACTAACACGACCCAAAAGCCTTTCAACTGTGACATTATTAATAATAAAATGAAGCCTAGTAGGTTTTCCAAGTAATCCAATTTCAAGAGACTAATATAAGAGTGACAATTTAAAGACCCCGAAGTCATTCAATTTAACTATAATGCAACAGGGTAAAAAAAGTTCACTTAACCAGTTGGCAAATTTGAGACTGCTAACTGATTTTCCAGAAATGGAAACCAAATATTGGTACACTAACTTATTCCACTGCAAGTGCTTTAAAGAAAATCTTAAAATCATAAGAGACATAGTTGCTCAAACTTTACCATGCACAAATATGAAGTCTTTGATGTGCTTCATGTCCAAATCTCGTAAATTGATAATGTAAGACGATTCGACACGAGCAGAAACTGCAGCTCCAGATCCAAAAGCATCATCCTCTCCGACAAATCCAGATATAACCAGTCTGACAAAGAAAGATTTGATGCCAAGATGTGAACAAAAGAAAATTACAGAGGCCTTCTTAAAGAAGGCTTAAGACCTTTTAACCACAGGGATTCTCCAATTTCTTGTGAATCTTTTAACAAAAACCTTTTAGTTTCAAGAAATGAAATACTAGATCATTTTCCAGGCCAGCCAACAATAAATGTTATTCTTTTTATTTTTGTTTTCTTATTATGGAAACTATTTCGTGTTAAGTATCAAAGTGAGAACTATTACTCATCCACATAAATAGGAATTTAAATATACACAACTTCCACAATATAGGGTTTGCAGGAATTACTATTCTCAAGCAGCTACCAAACTAACTGCAGAACTTTTTATGTCAAACTGAAAAATAAACAAAACCTAGAAAATGTGAAAATTAGAGATCCATAATGTTCTACTCCCTCTACATGAAAAGGTTTTTCATATCACCATAAGATGTAGAGAAAGTAAAGTATGAAATAGCCAAAAGTACAGGAAGCAAAAGAGACCTGGGCAGCTTTGAGTATTATCATCTGCAACCCATAAACAAGAACACCGCTACACCTGCCTTGTGGATCAGCCTTTACCAAAGGGCCTCTTGCAAATGATTCTCTGCCCCTTTTCAAATGAAGCCATTCCGGGCCCTCAAAACAGTGCATTGAGCTGGAAAAGAAATCACCATCAATGAGTAAGTATTAGCTTCCAAAATCAGGAACAGATCATATATTGTATAAATAGTTATGAGATAAAAATCAAAACTAGAAGCATGACAAAGAGTCCAGAAATCAGAAAGGTAAGAACAGCATTATTCATGATATATCCTTACGTTGTTCGAAGGCCATGAATTGAATCATCAAACTCCAGGACCGAAATTTTGGCATCTTGAAAGGCTAAGATAATTGAAATCTCTTCGCCTAGAGCCATCACCACCTCCTATAGATAGAACCGCCATAGATTCAATATTACCGTGCAATCTGCAGCAGAATTTTTAACCCCAAAAAAACCCCAAGGAGAAGTATAGCAAGTCAGCAACCTTGATACATTTTGATTGTTACTTTTTTCACTTGGTACAAACAACGGAAAAGCAAAACCATGTTGATTTAAAATGAACACTATATGAGCAACAAGTAACAAGAATATAAACATAACGGTTGCATATAATAGTAAAACCAAGCGTTTTTTACTATCCACGAAGGTCATTATTCGTACTAATTTGCTTTTAAATCCTAATGCGTGTTTTTACCTTCGAAGACAAGAGACGTGGAGCAAAAATAAGAACCAAGAACGAGCTAAGGAATCCGCTACTTATCCAATTCATTGCCAATACTCACTGAGCAAACTACCATGTAAATTCCAGAAACTTAGAACTACAGAGGCAAAGTAAAGGCCGAAAAATATACACATATAGCAGCTATAAGAGGTTTTTTGGATATGAAGGCAAACCTATAACTGCAAACGAGCTCGAGAGAAACGGCGGAGACCCCATCCATAATTCCACCGCGCTTGACTTCCGTGGAAGTTCTGGCTTCTCTGCTGCCCTCTTCTGAACCCTGATTACATACAATTCGAGAACATTAGCGGCAGTGACGATGAGGTTAGGAACGGGACCAATGCCGCGCCTTGAGGGCCAATCGGATTCAAGATCATCGGTCTGGTTGAGAGGAATTTGAGGCGTGAAATCCACACGGCAGTTAGTGACGAAGCCGGAGGCGCAGTTATCGATTCCGGTGGGCCAGTGCATCATCTTATAGGCCGCGTAGCTCATTGTCGGAGTCGAGGGGGTTAGGTTTCGTGATTTTAAAATGGTAATAAAGCTCTGGTCTACAACACCGAAGGAGGGGTTTTGCCGTTCAGGACTGAGGACTTTAGGCAGTGAATCTAATAAGGAAGTGAAGATCGAAAGTCCAAAGTCTTAAACCCTTTTTGTTCATTCGGATAGGGATCTGGGTTCCGATATTATAATCGTCTAAATTTCATCCAAAATCCCATCATAATAAGTTAATAACAAGGTTTAATATTAATTAAAATCAAATTATACCTTTTTTTTCTCGTTTCGATTTTTTTGTCAATTTAAATAATTAATGTTTTTAATATTACCATTTACGTGTTAGGATTGTAACCGACATCAAAAAAAAATCTTCAACCACTCAGAATGTAACATAACATATTTATAAATTTTTAAAAAAATTAAAAATTAAAATTATTATTATTTTTCAAAATAATCTCAAAATCTTTAATCCAAAGTATTCACCTCACTCATCGACCGTCCATCGTCGATGCCGCTTCCACCAGCCGTTATCCACTCGTCGCTGACCGTCAATCGTAACTTCAAACTCCTAGTATTCATGGTGTCGAATTCGGGACTTTAAGAAATAACAACAATTTTTTACCACCAATGTCACTTGGTTCATGCTTAGGGTTATTATTCACTTACACGATATAAAACTCTTTTAGTTTTACACAGATTTAGATAAGTGAAAATAAATTGATGAAATTAACTCATTTTTTAGTGAATATCTTCTCATTTCCTACTGTTAATCTCAGTAATCTATTTTTATTCATCCAACAATCATAAATCATTATAAAATTAAAAGAATTTTATATTTTATAATAAATTTATATCTCTAAAATTTATGATTGCTATATCACAACGGGTACAATTTAAAAATAAAATAAAATAAATTGCGTTGCACGAGTTGTTTGATTCTAATATACGGGACCAACAAATCGACCTACATACAAGGATGTTATGCAACATGTTAATTCAAATATTTGAAGACAATTTATGAGCGGTAAATGGTTTCTATGAAATCTAATTCAAAATTGGAAATTTGTAGAATTATCAGACTTTATAAATTTAAATTTTATACTTCAAAAATTTATTGAAAATACAAGTTAAAAAAAGCCCTAGATTAACTAAGCTAGCACGAATAATTATCTCAGTGATTAAAAAAATCGTTATTGTTCTTAGAGGTAATGGGTTCGAAAATGTAATACCCCAAAATCATATAGTGACCAAAATGAAATTTTGAAAGTTTTGTAGCCAAACTATAAACTTGGGAAAAGTTTAGGACCAAAAATATAATTTTGAAAAGTTATGTAATCCAGTCCCGTAAATGAACAGTTTACCCCAATAATGATGTTTATGTGGGAATCAGATTTTTCATACGAATTTTGTGTTAAAAGCTATAAAGCGATAAAGTTCGGAAAAATTAGATAATCGGATTTTTGAGATATTTTGAAGGGTGATAAGGCAAGCTTAATAATGTCATCTCCATTACTTAAAATTTGAAGGATTTAATATGGATCATTGGATTTAAGGTGATTTTTTCATGTTAAATATGAACAATTGGATTTTAGTGACTAGATTGTAATTTTGAGAAAAATAATCAAGGGAAAAATTGAAAGATGAGAAATTGTTTGTTCATGTTTGACTATGATGATGTAAGGGATGATGAAAGCATGGTAATTTAGTAATTATCATGAAATTCAAGGGTAAATTGGTAAAGATATTTAAATTTTAAAGGTAAATTGGTAATTTGGCATTTAATGAATTTTTAATTCATTATTAAATAAAGAAAGATGAAGAAATTTCAAGACATGTGCTTCATCTTTCTCTCGATGTTGTGAGCTTCACCAAAGGTAAGAAAAAAATTCTTTCGATTTTTCAAGCCAATTTATTTGAAATTTGGATGAAAACATGAAATACAAAATTGATATACATGAAATTATCTATCATTTAGTATCATTAGTTCATGTTTTTCATGTCTAAAATCTTAAGTTCTTGAATTGGATGGATGAAAGGGATGTTAGATTTTTATGTTTTGTTGAGGTTGTTATTAATAATAGTTATCAGTCAAGTGTCAAATGACCCCTTATGAAGCCTTCTATGGAAGAAAGTGTCGAATACTTTTAAAATGATACGAATTCAAGGATCGAAAAATAGTTGCATTTGATACCAATAAATGTAACACTCATTTCCCCGTATATGTTACCGCACACGAGTCTAGGATGTCACATAGTACTTACAAATTAGTTCTTTTTCCGAAAACCAATAAAATTTTGTTTATTTCTAAAATCATTTATTTATTATCAAAGTTCACCAAAATTTTTAATTCATCAAATTAAAATCATTTTACTAAAATACTAGATAATAACTATAATTCATTAATAATAATAACAAGTACCATTCATTTAAAACCAGATTTAACATCTTTAGTTCTAAGCATCAAAAACCACGTAATATACATGCCAACTAGTATTATCAATATTCAAAATATGACATACTGAATATGGGGTGGATCTTATCTTCAAAATGTTGATGTTAAACCTGGCTCCTTACTCCTTACGCTTACTTTTTCCTACGCGTGAAAATCATCACACACTAAGTATAGATTAGTGAGGCATTAAGTTCTATTAATAAAAAATAATATAAATAAAATAATAAATGTAATAAAACATATTTATCAAAATATCACATAATTATAAAATATAAGAACATCATATAAAAGGTTGTCTACAGACCAGGGTAGTCGAGTAGTGTGGGTCACAACCATAGGGTGTAGCATCTCTGTCTCCTTTTAATGCCTTCGTAGTAATCTCCATGACTTCTAGTTTTTATACGTTTCTGTTATTAGATTTTATGAAGGCTTAGAACTAGGATAACGGAGTAGTGTTGTCTTAGTTTAGGTTTTAAACCATTTGACTTTATTCCTTCTCATAGCTTGCTATAGCTGACTCCTGTGTATCCTTATCTTCATTTTTCCTCTTTTTATATTTAACCGGGACTTACGTTTCTGTCTATAAGCAGATATTTTTACGCAGGGATTTACTAACCATTACAGACGCAGATATGAAGACAGCATATGAAGACTATTCAACTATGTATTTATTGATTTATTTATGCAGGCATTGTATCTTATCTTTATTTTTAATTTTCTTACTGCCGGAGGTCTTCCACGGAAGCTGCTCTCAATCTGGCGTTGGGGGCAGCCTACTACCCCACCTCCCCCTTACCTCATTGCATATGGGAATAGGGTTTTGTTGTTGTTGTTGTTGTTGTTGTATATAAAAGGTTGTCTACGATTCGAAGTTCTTCATGAAACGTTTTAAGTCAAATCAGAGTTCTTAATAAAACTTTACTTTCAATTCAGATCGATCAGACTATTCATTTTCATAACATTTCAAATAAGCCTTTCACTTTATTCATTTTATAGCCCAATGTAAACCAATGAGAATGCAAGGTATGCGAGTCAAACAAACATATACTGAAGTAGCACCACCGTTACATACGTAACGTCAGACATGCTAGTGTAATCACCAATTTTTTACTACTATATAATACAAATAAAACAAAAAAAAAAGAAAAAAAGAGGGAAGTAAAATCCCTTAATATCTGGGGCATTCAATGCCCCGATTGTAGCTCCTCCATAGTAACATCTCCCCCTGCTCTACGTCTATGGTCTCATCACCAAGCAAAACCACACAAACAAACCAACAAAATAGCAGCCATGTATTTTTTTATTTTCTTACATGTAATATAGGTTATAAAAACCCAAGGGAACAGATTGTAAAGAGGGCTTTCTTCCCCATGATTATTTTCTTTCGAAAGAAATAGAACAAAAAAACATTAAACAAGGGTATTCATTATTTTTAGTAGTTTTTTTCCCTTATTGATTTTGTTGTTTGAATAAAAAATAGTAGGGGAAAGGGAGAGAATAATACATTTATCTTAGGAGAGTGACCCTTGCCGACGAGGGTGGTCGCGTCTAAGGCCACGTTTGTTGTTTATGGGGTTGGGTTTTAGTTTGGTTTAGGGTCTCGATTACATTTCAAAGAGTGAAAAGGGGTTGTTTTGGGTTCATTTTAAGGAGATTAGTGGTCGTTCAGACCACCATGGGTGGTGGCCGAGATGAGGGCCATCGAGGAAAGACAATTGGCATCGTTGGGGGTTTGAGTTTGGTCGGCGGTGGCTAGGGTTGGAGAGGAGAAGGAGTTAGAGTTAAGAGGAAGATGGGGAGTTAGTTTTTTTTTTGTTCATCGTGTTTCTGGCAGTGAATAATGGGGGGTTTGTTTTAAACTTTTGGGTAAATCATGCGTCGAGTCCTCCATTTCTAGTGAACTTTTATGCTTTTGTCATAAAATTTAAGGGTTAATTACGTTTAGGTCCACATACTTTAGGCGCCTATTTGCATTTTAGTCATTATTCTAGGGTTAAATTACTCTTAGGCCCTCAACTGTTTAGAATCTCTTTGCATTCTAGTCATTTAATTTAAGGAAAAATCACGCTATAATCCCTCTATGTTTAATGTGTTTTTACATATTGGTCACTATGTATTTTTTTATTTTATTTGTTATGGTTTTGGCCTCTGGGTTTTTTTTTTGTTTCAACTTAGTCACTTATTTATGCTTGTTTTATATCGAATTAGTCACTAACTTTTATTTTCTTGCATTTTAACCACTGATATATTCATTTATTTATTGTTATTATTCGAATTGGCCTATTATGGTCCAGACTCTATTAAAATCTGACCATTAACTACTAACCGCTAACTTTTTATTTATTTATTTATTTTATGTTCGAAACATAGTACGACCTTGCGACGACCCACCCTAGGGTACAACTCGCATTATTTACGGTTCGAGTTAAATATTAAAAATTAACACTAACATTTAATTTTTATTACTCTTTTATTTTAGTTATTTAATTTTATGTACCTTTAAATTTATGCCTTTTATTTTTCTTTATTTAATTTTAGTCCTTACATTTTATTTGCTTTAATTTTTTATCTTTTATTTTTGTCCCTTATTTTTCATCAATTTAATTTCAATCCTTTAATTATTGCACTTTAGTTTCTGTCTATTTTATTTTAGTCCCATGAAGATATATATATATATGTTTCATATTTTTATCATATTGAGTGCCTTATTTTGCTATCTTGCATTTTGGTCCTTATGTTATTTATTATTTTATTTATGATTCTATTTCATTTAAGCACCCGTAATGTGTGATATTTATTTTGTTCATTTCTTTCCTCATGTTTATATTTTTTCCACTAAAATTGAAATTTTTATCATTGAGCATGATTAATTAATTTGTTTAAATATTTCTTCGCCTTGCTTAGCATATTTAGATTTTAAAATTATTAAATGTATTTCTATACCTATTTTGATTAATTTCACATTATGGATTACAACATTTCCCTCAATTTATTAAAATTTATTTTCCTCCTTTTCCGTGTAAATTTGTTTGTGCGTATAGATCTAGACATTTTGAATATATATGAAAGCCTCATAAACATAATTCAACTGATTTCATAATTGGATTAAATGTAGTATTTATTTATTTTAAAATATTAAGAAATGATCGTCTTAAAGTAACTAAATGTCCTATTTTGATATTTTAAAATAAATAAATATCCTATTAGAAGAACCTAAAAAATCGAGTATGCATAAATTAAATCAAGAATAAAAGGAAAATGAAATGTTCATTTAGTTAAACTTGTTAAGACAATTCACCTAATTTTTATTAGAGATTTGGTCTCGACCCTTTTAAATAATTGAACATCCTTTATTTTTTCTAATTAAATTTATAATTTGGATTAAGTGGCTTAATTTCTTATTTTGTTCGAACCAAATTATTTAATCTTGAATTCTAGGGAGAAACTATTATATTGTTTTTATTTCAGTTTGAAAGAGAAATATCTATCCTAAAGTATTTTAGGGATTATTTTATTTTCGATTGGAAATGTTGGAATATTTTCTATTTCTCCTTAGAATTTTTCGTTAAATAAAATTTATATGGTTGAATTTGGAATAATAGGATCATAACTTAAATTCATATTTGAATTCTTAGATTTCCACTATTAGAGACAATTTATAATCGATGGGTACCAATTTTGAGCGTTGTGGGGGTGTTTATCCTTCCCCACGCGTAATCGACCTCGAACCCTTTTTATTTTATTCAAAAAAATAAATTTCTGGTTATACGTAGACTTGTTTATCTTTTAAAAAGTTGTTTTGATAGGTTCTTTATTTAGTTATTATTTTGACTTTAAATTGCTCCTTACTTTTTAGTTTTTGTGGCTGCTTTATTCGTTTTGATTCATTTTCTGTGCAAGACACTAGATTCTGGAAATTGCACTAAAGGATATAATTATGTAGTTTTTTATTTTCGGAATCAAGGCTGGATTAGCAGGCATGACGCATCTGACGAGGCGATGAGTCAGCACCTTCTAGAAGGTTCAGTCAGCGCTTCTAGAAGAACGAATAGGTCAACCATATGTTTATACAATTTGAATTTAAGTTAAACTCATGTTTTTAAGATATCAATTTAAATATTATATTATATTGTATCTTATATTTGTTTTTAGTATTTTAGTTTAAATAGTTTAAGTATTCTCATTAGGAATTATCTCTTTGTTTTATGAATTATATTTTCCTTAATTTTAGGATTTTGAAGGGTAAGCCTAGAAAGACATTCAGAAATCATTCTTTTTCTTTCTTTAGTTTTTAATAAAAGTTTTTCTTTTCTTTTTCAAATTTTTTCTTTGTTTTATTTTTTATTTTATTTTCAAAGATGCTAAGTATGATTGTCATACTTAGTTAATTTCTCTATAGCCAAGGGCTGAAGCAATGACTCAATCCCTATTGTGTGGATTGAAAAGTACTGAAATAACTTTGAGTTATTTTCTCAATTTTCTGGAGGAATAAGATTGGTATTCGACCTATCATTTTAAAATCAAAATGCTTTTTAATCAAAAAGTCGATGTTGATTCGGAAGTTGTTCTGATTTATAGTTGGGAGGAAGAATCGACTGGTAGCAAGTTTAACTTCCTGTGAACACACTTAGCAGCGGTCCGATAAGGGAAATTGAGATCGAGCTCGATTCTTTTTGAGGAAACATAGTCCGAGTTGGGTTTTTCCATATCTATAAAATAGTTTGGTGCTAACGCCGATAGTCGTAGTTAGTCTCCATAAAGGACTGAAATCCAAAAATAGATTTTGGGTTATTGGTTCACAAGAGAGAAAAATAAGTTACAGGGGTTGGGCCCTGTAAACTGTAACTGGAGAATAACCGAAGCAAAAATTTATTCCGAGGATCAATAGGAATTTGAGGCAAAAGCTAAAGCCCGAGGCTAATTTTACTATAAGTTTCTCCTTATCTCAATTACTTCAAATTTAATTATTTATTTATTTTATCTTTATTTTTTATTTTAATCTTATTTTTTTTATTTTAAAACAACTTTTAATCCCCTATTTTATCTCATCCAAAACTCTACCTTATCTCATCCTTATCTAAATCAAAAAATTCACTTCATCAGAAACACTAGAGTCCATGTGGACCGACCTACTTCTCTATTCTACTTTAACTTTTTATTTATTTATTATTAAGAAGCCGAAATTATTTTGACAGTAAAACAACACCTGTCAAAATTGGCATCGTTACCGGGGACTTCAGCTAAAGTAACTGATAAAGTTGTTTCTTTTTTATTTATAACCAGAAGTAATCCAGGTGATTTAGTAGAATTTGATCTAGAAATCAAAGCTTGAGTCAGACAAATTCATGGAAAAATGCTTCGAGAAAAAAAGAAGGAAATGACAACAAGAACAACTGGAGCAATTAGATCCTAAATTAAATCTAGAAGGATCATCTTCCTTTGATACAAACAAAGAACCAATAATCTAAGATACACTAGGCACGCCAGAACCAATGGTAGATCAAACAATCCAACAATTAGCTGTGGCATCTGCCATACAACAGCCTCTCTACATCACTCTTCCTCAAGGCGCAACTCCGTTTAGTCTAAAAACAGGCATTATTCATCTTCTTCCTATATTCCATGGGCTTCCCAATGAAAGTCCACACAAACATCTCACAGAGTTTCATATGGTCTGTTCAAGCATGAAACCTTAGGGAGTATCTGAAGACCAAATAAAACTATGGACTTTTTCTTTATCTGGTTTAGCCAAAGAATGATTATTTTATTTACCTCCCAATTCTATAAATACTTGGGCTGATTTAACTCGAATTTTTCTTGATAGGTTTTTCTTAGCAGCAAAAGCAAGTGAATTAAGGAGAAACTTTATGGGAATAAGATAAAAAGATGGAGAATCACTTTATGATTACTGAGAGCAATTTAAAAAGCTTTTTGTAAGCCGTCCACGACACATATTATACGAGCAAACACTCCTCCAGTATTTCTATGAAGGACTGCTTCCAATTGAGATGAAAACTATAGACGCTGCTAGTGGAGGAGCTCGTATGAACAAAACATTAGCTGCAATAAGGGAATTAATTTCGACAATGGCTGCCAACTCTCAACAGTTTGGCACTTCAAGTGAACCCAACGACGGGTTCATAAGATAAGTACTATTTCCTTAGAAAAAATCGATAGATTAACTAACGTAGTCAATTCTTTGGTTGCAGGAAAAATTGGATCAACAAAAGTATGCGGAATATGCACAATGCCAAATCATCCGATAGACTGTTATCTAATGCTTAAAGAGGAAGTTGGTGCGGAAGCAAATGCTGTAGGGAACTTTTTGAGACCTCCCCAAAGACCCTATAACCCATACTCTAATACATATAATTTGGGATAGAGAGACCATCCAAATTTGAGCTATCAAAAAAACCCAAGAAAAAATCAAGCCTATCAACAAAGGCCCCCACAAACATTTCAACCATAAAGTTCTATCTGGAATCCATTTTTGAATGTTTGGCCTTGTCCCAAGAAAAATTCCAAAATTGAATTGATGCCCATCTACAAGAATTTGATAAACAAATGAGCCAATTGGCTCAAACTGTGGGAAGATTATAATCATAAGGGAAGTTACCTTCTCAAACGGAGTCAAATCCGAGAGAGAATGTAAGCGCCATCACTCTCTGAAGTGGTACAATTGTCGAACCATTAGTCCCAGAGGATGTTGGCACAAATTCAAAAAGGAATGAAGAAAATTTGAAATCCCAAGTAGAAGAAGAAGCAGTTGCCGTAAACCCTCCTAAGGAAAAGGGGATTGACGCAAATCCCTAGAGAAAGAAGAAAGAAGTTTCAAAGCCTGATCCAACACCATCCCCCTATGAAACTCTGTCACCTTTTCCTTCCAGGTTGGTAAAAAGAGACAAACATGCTAAAGAGAAGGAAATTCTGGAGGTATTCAGAAAGGTTGAAATCAACATACCCCTCCTTGACGTAATCCAAAAAATACCAAGGTATGCTAGAATTTTAAAGACCTTTGTACTACAAAAAGAAAGTTTACCGGTACAGAAAAGATGAATTTGGGAGAGCATGTTTCTGCTGTTTTCCAACAAAAGCTTCCACCAAAATTAAAAGATCAACGTATGTTTGTTATACATTGCAAAATTGGTAAAGTTGGAATTAAACATGCAATGTGTGATTTAGGAGCTTCTATAAATATAAAGACATTATCTGTGTACAACTTACTTTCTATTGAGCCCTTGAAGGAAATAAGAATAACAATACAGCTGACAAATCGATCGATAATTTATCCTGAATGACTCTTGGAAGACGTCTTAGTTAAGGTAAATGAGCTTATACTTCCAGCAGATTTCTATGTCATTAACATGGAAAACGACCGAACAAACACTTGTTCAGAAATACTTCTGGGTCGTCCCTTCCTTAGCACAACAAATAAGAAAATTGATGTAAGAAGTGGAATTCTTATAATGGAGTTTAACGGTGAGATCGTAAAATTTTATGTATACAAAGTATTGCGTTATCCTGATAATGTTACTATTATAAACTTTGTAGATGTCATTGAGCATGTCGTTGAAAATTTTATAGAACATAACTTTATCGATAATATGTGCAGGGAATTGGAAGAACTTGACTATGAAACCAGGGAGTTTGAAGTAATCTTTTAGGTTAATTTTGATTCATGTTTTATTCCTTCAAATCCTAAGTTGTTACCTTCTATTATACAGACACCTCAAGTCGATTTGAAAGAATTACTGAAGCACTTGAAGTATGTATTTTTAGGCGAAAACAAAACTTTGCCAATTATTATCTCAAGTAAGTTATTGAAAGAAAAAAAAGGATACATTGGTAACAGTGTTACGAGCACATAAAAAGGCAATCGGTTGGACTATTGTCGATATCAAGGAACTTAGCCCCTCAACTTGCATACACAAAATCAAGATTAAAGAAGGAGCAAAACAATCAAGGGAAGTACAACGTTGATTAAATCCACCTATGATGGAAGTGGTAAAAAAGGAAATCCAGAAACTTCTTGATGTAGATGTAATTTACCCAATCTCAATCAGTAATTGGGTAAGTCCAATCTATGTGGTTCCGAAGAAAATCAGAGTTATAGTAATTGAAAATTTGAAAGGTGAGTTAGTTCCAAAAATAGTTTAGAATGGATGGAGAGTTTGCATCGATTACATGAAGTTGAACTTGTTAACTCGAAAAGACCATTTTCCTCTTCCAATTATAGATCAAATGATAGAAAGATTCGCTGGTAAATCTCATTATTGTTGTCTTGATGGTTTTTCAGGGTTTTTCCAGATTCCAGTGGAACCAGAAGATCAGGAAAACGATAACGTTCACATGTCCATTTGGTACCTTTGCTTACCGACGTATGCCTTTCAGACTATGCAATGTACCTGCCACATTCCAATGGTGTATGGTTAGTATTTTCTCTGAATATATCGAGAAAGTTGTTGAAGTCTTCATGGATTACTTCACTGTTTATGGTTATTTAATGATTCAATATTAAATTTAACAAATGTGATTAGAGGTGCATAAAATTTAACCTTGTTTTAAATTACGAAAACTGTCATTTTATGGTTGATAAGGGGTTAATTCTAGGCCATATTGTTTCTTCAAAAGGGATTGTCGTTGATAAAGCAAAAACAGATGTTATACGCTCACTTCTTTACCCAACAATTGTGAGGGAAATTCGTTCTTTTCTTGGACATGCAGGATTTTACCACAAGTTTATTAAAGACTTTTCGAAGATAGCACAACATTTATGCAATTTACTTCAGAAGGATCAAGAGTTTGATTTTAATTAGAATACAAGGAGTCATTTGATTCATTAAAGGATAAGCTTATATTAGCCCAAATTGTTAAGCCACCATATTGGAATTACCCTTTCAAACTTATGTGTGATGTATCGGATACAAGCGTTGGAGCCGTTCTCGGCCAAAAAATCGACAAAGAGTTGCATATCATAGCTTATACATCTCGAACCTTGGATTCAACTCAGTCAGAGAAATTATTCCACAATAGAAAAAGAATTGTTTGCTATAATTTTTGCTTTAGAAAAATTTAGATCTTATTTGCTTGGCACTAAAATTATTGTTTATTTTAATCATGTAGCTTTAAGATATTTGATGAGCAAGAAGGAGGAAAAATTGAGACTTATCTGATGGATCCTGCTTTTACAGGACTTTAACTTAGAAATCAAGGATAAGAAGGGATGCGAAAATATGGTAGCAGATCACTTGAGTCAAATTCCCCTTTCCCTAACTGGTCCACCATTTGAGAAGAATTTCCTGAAGAAAATATGATGGTGGCACAAAGCATAACTCCATGGTTTGTGGATATGGTTAATTATTTGGCTACAGGTAAGTTACCATTAGATTTGTTTAGAGCTGAAATCAATCGAATTAAACAAGAATCCAAATATTATATTTGGGATGATCCTTATTTATGGAAGCACTGCTCGAATTAGGTAATTCGTCGATGTATTGCCGAAAATGAGGTAAATTCAATTTTATAATTTTGTCACTCTTACTGTTGTGGTGGTCATTTTGGGCCAAAACATACAACTCATAAAATTCTTGAATGTGGTTTCTTTTGGCGTAATATATTTCGAGATTCTTATCTATTTTGTAAAACATGTGAAAGATGTCAACGTACATGTAATTTAAGCCATAGAAACGAGATGTCGCTTAATCCATTACAAATTTGTGAGATTTTTTATGTTTGGGCAATCGATTACATGGGTCATTTTGTTTCTTCATTTGGAAATACTTATATAATTTTGGTTGTTGATTATGTTTCTAAATAGGTGGAAGCTAAGGCTACCCGAAATAATGATGCTAAAACTACAATTAATTTATTGAAAAATTCTATCTTTTCCAGGTTTGGCACACCATGGGCTATAATAAGTGATAGAGGAACCCATTTTATTAACCGAGTAATCAAATCGCTGATGAAGTAATTTGGAGTAACTCAAAGAATTGTTACCGCTTACCATCCACAAACAATTGGGTAGACAGAAGTATTAAATCGAGAAATAAAAATAATTCTTGAGAAAATCTAGACCGTAAAGATTGGAGTCTAAAATTAACCGATACACTTTGGGCATGCAAAACCACTTATAAAGGTCTCATTGGTATGTCTTCATACCTACTAGTTTTCGGTAAATCGTGTCATTTGTCGATTGAATTGGAGCACAAGGCATGTTGGGCAGTTAAACAGTGTAACATAGACATGGACGCGGTTGGTGAGACTCAAACATTACATATTCAAGAACTTGAGGAAATCCGAAGAAACACTTATGATAGTGATCGGTTATTTAAAGAAAAAACAAAAGAATTTCACGATAGTAGAATTTCTTTTAAAACTTTTTTCCGTCGGTCAAAAGGTTTTATTATTTACCTCTAAATTTAAACTTTTTGCTGGAATATTCAGATCAAAATGGCTCAGACCATTTACAGTTCCTCACGATGCTGTTGAAGTTGAAGATAACACAGGAGTACGATTTAAAGTTAATGGTCAAAGGTGGAAGACGTATTATGAAAATGTTCCGGTTGGTCTAATCGAAGAACTTGAATTAGAGGAAACCAAATACTGGAAAAAACGGGTCCTCAAGCTAATGACATTAAACAAAAAGCGCTTTGTGGGAGGCAACCCATTCAATTTTATTTTTTTTCACAATTTTTTTTCATTCTATTTAATTTCCAGTATAATTTTATTTTGTTTGATGCTCATTTTATTTTATTTTTCTCAGCAAAAATTCAAAATTTGATCGAATATATAACCAAATAGCAGTGTTTCAAATATGGAGATAGGAGGCGGTGCAGGTTAGCATAACCCACCCCCACATGGCGCACCATAGCATTCCCCAAGTTAATTTTTCCCTCTTCTACCGAAACTTCTAATTTGGGGGGTTTGAAATTCTTTTTCAAATTTCGATAGGGCCCACCTTATGATCTCTATATTACCTTTTTAAAATCAAATCCAACCATATTCCTTTTAAAATTCTCACGGGTCCCACTTGATAAAAAACAAACCCAAATTGTTTTAGTTTATCAACCACTTTTTCTATCACCCCAAAATTCTTTTTAAATTATTTTCCTCTATTTTAACCTTCCATTGACCCACCTATCACTTTCAACCTCTTTTAAACTCAATTTCTCCCTTTTGCTTTATAACCCACGTGACCTAGCCCCATCTTTTTCCTCCCCAGCCGCACGACAAGAAACCATCTTCTTCTTCTTTTATTTTCACCGATCGGCCTCCACACCCATCACAACACCACCGCTGAATCGTTGCGCCATCGCTTTCACTCCACTCTTCTTTGTATTCTACTTTATTCAAGATGGTGAGAACACAAAACCAAGCCAACCAAGGTGCTTCTCCGACTCTCAACCTTGGAGGACATAATCGTTATACCGCTCCGACCTTTGCAACCTTTCCAAGCAATTCCAACTCACTGCCCGCTCCACCTCCTCCTCATCGTAGTGGGCGACGGCTGCAAGGCTCTCCACCGAGAACTTCAATGCCTACACACGAACCCACCGCCGTTCCTTGTTCACCGACCAAATCGACTTCTCTCATCATTATAATACGGGTCTAAGCAATCCACGGTCTCCCAGACCTTCATCACCGGTCACTCTAATATTCTACTTTATGCCGTTGGGTTCCACTTCCCAGTCGATGCCCGATGTCACGCCACCATCGCCTGCTATCCCTGAACAGCACGAGGTAAACTCAACACCTTTAGAAATTGAATCTTTACTGATGTGGCACCCTGTTTTTAGTTTTACAGAGGACTTTGAGCATGGTTTTGCCAATCATATGGGTGTTGCCACTGCTTCCTCTTCTCATTAGCATGTTGTACCACCACTATCTCCTTCATTTGCTACAAGCCTTACTGTCGATTCTGGTGAGCATTCTGCTCACGGAGGTGATGCAAATAATGGTGGTTCTTCTAAAAGATAAAGTCGGGATTGAACTTATTCGGTCCCAATTGAAGAAGTTATCCAAAGATATCTTCAATTTGATTATGATGAGTCTTGAAGGTTCGACAATATCCGGCATTGACAGTTTCAAGTTTGCAAATATATTCCCTCTCGTACTCTTGATACTTTACATTTACGAGATTCTATCACTAATTATTTTGCTGCCATTGGTTAGGAATTGTATCATGAAATTTGGTGTAACACATATTATGAATTAGTGTTCGAATTTTATGTTACGTTTACCATTTTACAGCATCAAGTCATTTCTATTGACTCTCTTGATGTTATATCCTTTCGATTGCTTGGCTAGTACTTTAGAATGTCTGTGAATGATTTTGCTTTTTCTATGGGGTCATAACGGATGTCACGGATCATGGATATATGACTACTTTACTTGAGATGCCTCAGGATTTCGATACTGAGATAACTTAGGAGGCACTCATAGGATCGGCGGAGTTCAGTACAACGCAATCACTACTAAAGCATGGCACATTCATGATCCCACTCTCTGTTATATCCACTGGTTCTTAGCATACAATTATTCCAGTCATAATGATACTACGTCCGCACTAAGTAAGGTTGAACTGTCCTTTTTATGGTATGCAAACTGGTACTAAGGTAAATTTAGGATTTAGGTTCACCCGTGCATTTTAGCAGGTTGTGGCTCTGATATCCTCTTATTCTCAGACCTTATATTACTCACCTTGCATCTCGTTTGTTTACATTAACGTTTGACACTGCCCAATTTACTTATGCTTTTGTAATGGATGCTTTGGATGCTAGGTGTTTGGACATAATAGGCCTCATTGCTGGTACCTTCGACATTCTTCACATAGTTCCTCCCAACACTATCACGCCTTGTAATCAGCGAGTTTTTCTCTGGAGGACTACTCCACAACCACCACCAACCAAACATCCATATAGTGAGATTCATGAAGTTCATGGGTGTCTTGATTCTATTGAGGCTAACTTAGTTGAGATCCTTTCCTATTTTCGAACGAGTTCGTCTTGTCGAAGTCACAGCTGCGGTCATCATTAAATAAGGGGAGTAATTCTGTTCCATTTCTCATGCTTTAATATTCATAATGGGATAGTATGGTCTAAGAGAGGGGAGTAGAATTTGCTATCAAATTCTTTGCTTGCTTGTTTGATTGGTTGGAATTGAGTAGTTCTGATATTGATGTGTTGGAATCTTTAGTTGCTTATCTTGAAATTTACTTTATACTCTTGCTTTCTTTTAGATTGTGATCATGTTTTGATCGAATTTAATTTGCAGGATTGTGATTGGTATAGCTGGTTATTTACTGCTAAGTATTGATATTTCATGCATTTATTGATGGGGATGAACTTGACTCAGTACATATAAACTTTTCTTGTGAGATTCGAGTCTAAGGAGCATATATTTTCTTTCTTGCTCATTGTTTGACTTGAGTGTACCAGACAAGTTATGATATTCTAGAACTTGTAATCACAATGCATATCGAGACTACATGTTGGGCATAATGTTTTAATGTGATATGGACACTAAGGATTAAACCCATTTTTTCTCAAAAAGCCTACACATTTATATATCCACTAGTGAACCACCTTTTGAGCCTTTATCCTTTTCTTTGTTTTACACCACATAATTAAACCCAAGCCTTTATTTTTATCCCTATTTTCTACCCTTATCAAGACAAGTAGATTAGTTGTTTACATTGATGTATGTTCATTATTTTATTATTTCATTATTTTATTATTATTGTCATTTTTATTTGCAAAAAATGGTTCAAACAGCAGTACAATGCAAAAAATAGCAAGAAGAAA
Organism: Hibiscus syriacus; assembly: GCF_006381635.1. Classification (NCBI taxonomy): domain Eukaryota; kingdom Viridiplantae; phylum Streptophyta; class Magnoliopsida; order Malvales; family Malvaceae; genus Hibiscus; species Hibiscus syriacus. The sequence continues at coordinate 3,339,931 of NW_024063088.1, forward strand.
ACAAAACAAAAATGAAAAAAAAAAAAAAAAAAAGAACGAAAAAATGTTTATGTTTATATTTTTATATGTTTACATGTTTGCTTTTATTTTATGAAGATTAGGAATAATTTGTAAATCTCTTGTCTTGGTACTTAAATCGATCATCATGGCATTTTTCCTACTCTAACCTAAGCCGCATTATACCCTGATTTAAAGACCCCTTGATTATTATATTATGTTCACCTTTAGTTGTGGAGACTTGATTGGATTCCAAGCCTATGATAATATCTTGATTAGTTTCGGTTTGAGCGATTTTAATTTACCCTAAACACTTTGAGCGGATATGTGTGAATCTCTGTGAGGTATTGAGTTATGTTTTATTGATATTGGAAAATAATTGGGATATCTTGCTTGCTTAAAATTCTCCTTAGTTGTATCTTTGCTTGATTGTATCTTCAATTCGACAATTGTCATGGACTTAGTTCGATTGGAAGTTTGAGGAATAAATTGAAATTGAAAACTACAATATGTGATTTTGATATGTTAATTGAAGAATGCTTGAGGAAAAGCATTGAATAAGTGATGAGGAATTTGTGAGGTGCTTTATTTAGTTATTATTTTGACTTTAATTTGCTCCTTAATTGTTAGTTTTTGTGGCTGATTTGTGTGTTTTGATTCATTTTCTTTGCAGGACACTAGATTTTGGAAATTGCACTAAAAGGACAAAATTATGTAGTTTTTTTATTTTCAGAATCAAGGCTGGATTAGTAAGCATGACTTCGAGCATGACATCTGATGAGATGATGAGTCAGCACATTCTAGAAGGTCCAGTCAGTGCTTCTAGAAGGACGAATGGATCAGCCGTACGTTTCTTCAATTTGAATTTAAGTTAAACTCGTGTTTTTAGGATATTAGTTTAAATATTATATTTTATCTTATCTTTGTTTTTAGTATTTTAGTTTAAATAGTTTAAGTATTTTCATTAGGAATTATCTCTTTATTTTAGGAATTATATTTTCCTTATTTTTAGAATTTGAAAGGCTATAAATACCCTATCAGGGTAAGCCTAGAAAGACATTCAGAAATCATTCTTTTTCTTTCTTTAGTTTTTAATAAAAGTTTTTCTTTTTGTTTCAAAGTTTTTCTTTATTTTATTTTTATTTTTATTTTCAAAGATGCCAAGTATGATTGTCATATTTAGCTAATTTCTCCATAGCCAAGGGTTGAAGCGATGACTCAATCCCTATTGTTAGGATTGAAAAGTACTAAAATAACTTTGAGTTATTTTCTTAATTTTCTGGAGGAATAAGATTGGTAATCGACCTATCTTTTTAAAATCAAAATGTTTTTTAATCAAAAAGTCGACGTTGATTCAGAAGTTGTTCTGATTTATAGTTGGGAGGAAGGATCGGCTGGTAGCAAGTTCGACTTTCTGTGAACACACTTAGCAACGGTCCGCTAAGGGAAATTGAGATCGGGCTCGATTCTGATTGAGGAAACATAGTTCGATTCGGGTTTTTCCATATCTATAAAATAATTTGACAATAATGATGATAGTCGTAGTTAGTCTCCGTAAAGGATTGATATCCAAAAATAGATTTTGGGTTATCGGTTCACAAGAGAGAAAACCAAGTTACAAGGGTTGGGCCCTGTGACTATAAACAGTGAATAACCAAAGCAAAAATTTATTCCGAGGATTAATAGGAATTTGAGGCAAAAGTTGAAGCTCGAGGCTAATTTTACTATAAGTTTCTCTTTATCTCAATTACTTTAAATTTAATTAATTGCTTATTTTATCTTTATATTTTATTTTAATCTTATTTTTTTATTTTAAAACAACTTTTAATCCCCCTATTTTATCTCATCGAAAACTCTACCTTATCTCATCCTTATCTAAATCAGAAAGTTCACTTCATCAGAAACACCAGAGTCCCTGTGGACTGACCATGCTTCTCTATTCTACTTTCACTTTTTATTTATTTATTATTAAGAAGCCAAAATTATTTTGACAGTAAAACGATACCTACCATGTTTTTCTAAAAACTCTTTTAAAAAATAATTTTTAGGTATTCGACCTACATAACCCAAAAGGTTTATGGCAACTCCAAAACATCTCTTCACAAAAATAAAATCTTTCACAAATAAGTCGAAACTCTTTTCGAGCTCAAGGGACGGTTACGACAGCTTGGCGACTCCATTGGAGAATAGTGGATCAAGCCCAAAATCGATTATATATTGTCTTTATAGTTGGAAATTGAGAATTCAGTTTTATTTAATTTACGATTCTTTTGATTTCTTTCAATTTTTTTATTTTATTTTTTATCCTTGTATACTAAGGTTTGCATTTGATTGATTTTTAGATATTAAATTTTGGATTCACTTTAGTTTGATTTTTGTGTGTTTTTTTGTCAAAGGTTTGAGAATTTCTCCACATATACCCAAGCTCTTCCCCTTTTAAGTAGGAGTGAAAGTGACTTATTCGTGAGAATTTATTCTCTGTCAGACCTAGTAAGTAGCTTTCGGTGTTTATATACCCTATGTCTTCGTAAGGATTTATTCTCTGTGTCAAGCATAGGGAAATATGCCCTTTCGAATTGAACTCGATCCGCTTAAGCCTATAATGGGTGAGTATTGAGGGTCTGGCTCGCCCAAGGGGGCACCGACAAGGACAATTCGAGTACCTTTACTCCTAGAACCAAAACTCTACATATAATAAACTGTACAAACCCACCCGATCTAAGACCTACCAAAACTCCGTCCATAGGTACCTAAATAAGTGTACACAAAAGAGAAATGAACTATAACCTTCGTCTTTTAATTTATTCAATAAGATTATTTTTGAATAAATGCATGTGAACTAGAAATAATACGGTTAGGATTTTAATTTCATCTATGTGTTATATTCATTGTATTTTATGGTTTATTTACCAGTTTAATTTAATCTTTTCATATTTCACTAACATATATTTCCTCTCTTTGATTATTATTTTTGCTAACATCTTTTCCTTATCGTGTTGCTTTATTTTGTGCATAAACCTAGTGTTAATTCCCAAGTAATTATAAAATTAGAAGGCTTTTAAAACGATAACGCTACACGAAGGGGTATATACCTTTTATCTAGTTTGACATATTGAGACATTGTGAGTTATTTAAAAGTTGTTCTAGGATAATTACCTTGGAATTAACACATGTTTCATACATATCATGTCATAGAAGGTATCGATTCCCAAGTTAATAGTCATATTAGAAGGCTTTCAATACGACAATGTCACTCAAAGAGGTAGATTAGAACTTAAAAAATGCATCATTGGTCCAGATGGGTGCTATAAGAAGTAGCTGAAGAAGATACACTAAGTCCAAATAAATGAAGCTCAAATGATGCGGTGGAACAAACTTTTCAAGGGTGCTACAACAATGTTGTTACAACTAGCCGAAAAGAGATAATATGTTTAAATTCATCAAGCAATAACGATGACCAGCACGAGATAGTGGATGATGTCAATCACATATGGTCGCTCAATAAATGCATTTCTAGAAAAGAAGTCGAAGCGTTGGAATTTTCCATCAAGCCAAGCATAAAAGAATATTGTTTCCTTGCATATTCGATCAAAATTGAAGAAGTCAAGCAGTGTGATGTGATTTGTAGTTTTCGTCTACCTCAGTGTATTAAGACATTGTTATTCCTTGAAAGTTGTTTTATAACAATTACTTTGGAATCAACGCCTTCGTGGCATTTACATTTTCATTTTTGCATTTGCACTTTTGCATCTTTACTTTTGTATTTTCTTTTTTTACTTTACGCATTCACATTTTGTTTGTTTCAAACCTTTTATACATGTATTCAATAATGAAAATTTGGGAGTAATTCGAGGAGTATTCCATGGAAGAAATTTTAAAAAAACAAATTGGATCCAACTTGGTATTCCTAGAGAAATATAAGAGTCATGAATGAGATTTTATTACATGTTGGTAGAATCGAGAAACTCCAAGAGCAACTTATCAACACTCAGCAAGAAATGATTGATCAAGCAAGGAAATTCCAAGATGAGTCAAGATAACAAATGTCTAAGTTGATGTGCATGGTGACTATTTTGATTTATAGGGAGAAGCCACTAAAGGATCTCGCTATAAAGACTGTGAATGAGATTCTGAATGATGGTGGTGGGGTCGAAAGGACAACGAGAGATGATCAAGAACCTATCAAGTTAGCTCTAGAAATCAGATGTGGTCCCAGACGACATCACTCAAGGAAAATGAGGATAGAAGAAGCCCAAATACCGATTAAGAAAGCCAAAAATTATCATACTCTTCCACAATGGCCTCCGAAAGAGAAATGTCATATAAGGAGATTTCTTGGATAAACCAGACTAAAACCCCAGGACGTTAAGCTAAGGTTTCTAGTAATCTTGAAGGAAAATTTCAAGATCCTCTCGAGCGAGAAATCAAGTGATCCAAGGTAGAGAAGCAAAAGGTCAGACTTTGATGCCTAAATATTTATTTCCCAATAGGGATTAATGCAGTCAAGTCTTGTAAAGGCTACATAGCGTAAGAGAAGGAGAAATGAAATCAAAACAAGAAGGTTATAGTGGATGTAATCCGAGACTGGCCCATAAGATTGGGAACGAATTATTCAGATACAATCCTCAAAGCATCTCAAATGCCTATATCATATTTTTTTATGGCAAGTGGGGCATTAGACATTTCAAAGAGTCTGACAAATACTCCACCAATCACTGTAGAAACTGATGCTCAAAACCCAACTAAGACCATTATCCCCAAGAAGAATCGTTTTGGATCCAAAGTTGGGCTCAATTTCCAACCAGGGAAAGGGCTAAACAAGCAAGAATAAGAGAAAGAGGTTAGCCTGAAGAAAGATGATGGTCTTTTGGGGCATATGAAGAACACTTTCCAGTTTGGAAAAGTTAATGTTGAACCACATTTGGTAGAAGCAACTGATGCAAAAGAAAAGTTGAAGAATCAAGAGCAGCACATCACCATGATGCCTGAAGATACTGAGGTTGGAAAATTCACACTGAAATCTAACCATGTTTCCCTGAAGAATATCTGAACAAGTGGACTACAGAGGATCTCCTTGTAGTTTTTAGATGAAATTTAGAGTAATACTCGGAATTAACCCTTATGCTTTTGCCCGCGAGCAATAAGGAATCTTTTGTGAAGGGCTTATATGTTAATTCTACTTTTTTCTGCAATTGAAGATGCTTTCGTTCATTTCTCTAGTGGCAATCATTTTATACATTTTCATATTCTTTACATTCTTTTCTTTCATTTTGGCATTTTTTATTATTTCATTCATTACATACAAATGTCTATTACTCTTCTAAATGTATATATTCATTCCAAATTTTCTTTGCAGGTGCCCTAATCATTAATAACATGAATGTTTCTGAACTTTAATCATGAGAGAAATTTCAAGCGACCTGTGTTTAGTAGAAATCTATTAGTGCAAAAAATGAGGTAGAATGTGATGTTTCTAACAAACTATTAAGGCTGGTAAAAAAGGAGGATGAACAAATCTTATCTCACCATTAAGAAATCAAGATTTTGATTGAATGAAGAAAGAAAAGATATAGATATTGGCACTACTTTGTGACATGAAATGAGACAAAAGTTGATAGAGTTGTTTCAAGATTCCAAATGAATCTTTTCTTGATCATAGCAAAATATGTCAGTATTGAATACATATGTAATAGGGGCACAAGTTCTTGATAGCCTAAACTTATTTGAAAATTCTTTGAGATATGTGTGAGGGCTGCATAATGAGTCTGGAAAGAAGAAAAGAGCTATCTATTATCTTAACAAGAAGTTCATTGATTGCAAGATCCAATACTTTCCAATCTAGAAGGCATGATGTTCTTTGGTATGGGCTACCTTAAGGCTCAGGAAGTACATGTTATATTATACTGCTCGATTGATATCCATACTTGATCCTCTAAAGTGCTTAATACAGTCACCAACATTGACTAGAAGAATGGCTCGATAGTAAGTGTTATCAGAATTTGGTATTGTGTATATGAGCCAAAAGAAGACAAAAAAGAATGCCATAATAGATTCTCTAGCAAGACGGGCATCAGATGATTATGAGTCCCTAGGTTTTAATTTTTTCTAGATGAGGATTTATTGTGCATTTCTATTGAATAAGAAATTAAAGCATGTGATGAATCCTGAAAGCTTTAATGGGGCATTCAATGCTTTAGGATGATAATTTAGGACAGTGGTGATTTCTTCAGAAACTGTCTGTTATCCTTGCGCAAGTATACCAGAGTTCTTTTGGATTAACAATATGGTAGTATTTGATGCTTGCACTTTAGAGATAAGAGCAATCGTGAAAAGAAAATTTAAGTGCTGAAAGCATGTGGAAGTTCCCATCAGTAATCTTTTAACTATGAGGATGAAGTAAAGTTGAGACAAAGCTGGACGTGCTCAAGCTCAGTATAATTAGTTGAACTCCGTTAAAGAGGTATCATGGACAAACGTGTCAGAAGTAGAAGATAAAAGCTTATGATAAGAAGGTTCGTTCAATAGAAGTATGAGATGATGATTTAGTATTTGAAACGATCTTGCCAATTCATAAAGATTTTCGTGGGAAATGATGTCTAATTGGGAAACGATCATACATTGTCAATGAGGTCGTTTCCAGAGGAGTATTATTTCTGATTGAGATAGATAAAGATGAATTGAGTGATCCAATAATTTCATATTCAGTTGAAAAGAATTACACCTGAAGAAAAGAAAACAAAAGAAAAAAAGAAAGAAAAAAGAAAAATAATGAAAAATAATGAAAAATAATGAAAATAATAAATAAAAATAAATAAAAAATAAAATGAGAAAAGAAATAAATTGAAGAAAAAATGAAGAAAATATAAAAAAACAAAACTGAAATGAGGGTTCAATATGAGAATCTGCAAAGGTCGTCTTGAAACCAAATGAAGGATTTAAGTTAAAAACCTGAAAGGTCGGCTCAAATGTAGTTTTGATATTAGGCATCCGACAAGTAAAACCCTCTCAAGATTCTGGTACTTTGGGATGTTTCGCGTATGCAAACATTTTGGTTATTTTTAAAGTCCTTTAGACACAAGCTCACCTCTATACTTTGGGGCTATATTTAGTTGATTGATTTAGAAGAGCCTGATATTTTCAAAGGAGCTTCACATCTATAGACATTTTGGCACTATTTGAGATCTTCTAAACATAAGCTTACCTCAGTACTCTAAATTATATCAAGTTGATTGGTTCAGGAACATACATGCTATTGATGCTTGAGGCATATTACTTTATTTCTTGATTTTTATACTTTCCATGATTGACATGACTATAAAATTCCAATTTTCTCATTTCAAGCCCTAATTTTGTTCATTTATAAGCATCTTATAAGTATATTAACATAGTTCCAAAGAAAACAAAAGATTTATTGGTACTACTTTGAGCTAATCTTTTAAAGTGCAGGGATTCCAAAGTAGCCCAAAACCTTTACACTCGTGTTCATTTGTAAAAGCGTGTATGTCAAGAAAAGATATATGAGATGAATTCATGAGGATAACTATTCAATCCCCATTAAAGACAATTTTTCAAGATGTTTTCATCTAGGGAAAATAAATAAGATTATTTCTCAAGAATGATAGAGATCATTGAAGCAGGTAAGGCTTATTTTGCCTCAAATAAAAGATGCAAGGGCAAGGAGACATTCTCCGGTCCTTGGAACAATGAAGCATGACAGAACATAAGACTCAAGACTAAACTTGTCACACTTCTTTCTGACGTCATCAATAACTGACCAAGAAACAGACGACCACCTTAATAAGAAGAGACATCTATTATTTTGAGATCTCATGACATCTCAAGCCATAACAAATGTTCAGGGCATTCCTGTATTAGATGTATTGATCACTTATTTGAGCAAGTTTGAAAATAAGAAGTTTGATAATGACGTTCAAGAACTTCATAAGTACCCAATGAGGCATGACCAAAGACCCAAATCATACTTGGATAACAAAATTCAGATTTAGAATGTATTGAGAATAAACCTCGCTGCTCAAAGTATTAGGGGAATAATATGGAGACAAGAAAATGGAAAGCAAACCATTCATGCTTCAGTTGGTAGAAGAGTTTTGAAGAAACAACTCTAATATAACAATTGGGTTAGAAATAGAAGATGTTGGATCATATGTTTGACTGCAACAAGAATAAAAGAGATCATTTCTTCCAATGTTTTGATAAAGAAACAAAAGCAATATGATAGAGAATATATAATCAGATTGCTCTTCCAAAAAGATCAGGCTAGCTTGAACTGACAAGTTACCGCACTAATGTTGGAGTAGGCTTAGCCAAGATTGTCTAAGTGAAGGAAGACTGAGTTCTCCAGTTTGAAGTCAAAGGTAAAATGAAACAACATTTTTGCATCAATGAGAGCATCATTTGCATAAGAAAAATGCATTACATTTAGACACATTTAATTGCATTCATATCTTCATAAATAAAAGCATGATCTTTTATAGATCTTCTAAAGAAATAATAAGATTTGTGACGTCAAGATCTCGAGAAGAGAAAATCATAATCCAAACCTCAAAAAGAGGAAATCATGTTTACAGTGGTAAAGTCTCAATAGCATATGAGCCAATCTACAGAAAAATCATTACTTGGAAGTGGGGAATGTTACCCAACCACTAAGATGTTTACATATAATTTATGAAAAATGATAAAATGATTTTTCAAAATTTCTCATATAATATTTCCAAGATTCAAATTTTTTAAAAGTAAGAAAGCAATTTTCAAAGTTTCTTACTTAATAAATTATTTCCAAGAAATTTGTAAGAACTTTAGACATGATATTTTCATTTGATATTTTTGGAAAATGAGAAATCGATTTTCAAAGTTTCTCATTTGATACAACAAAATTTATCTCACTTGAGATGGTTTTCTTAAAATCAATTTCGTCTCGCTTAAGATGGTTTCCCTTGAAACAAAAAATTTGAATATTTTTACTCGAAACAAGATGTATCTCACTTGAGATTGCTTTTCTTAAGACCAATTCCATCTAGCTTGAGACAATTTTCCCATTGGAACACAAAATTTGAAATTGTTCACTCAAAACCAAATTTTATCTCCCCTGAGATAGCTTCTCTTGAAACAAATTTCTTATTCATTTTCATCCAGATGTTGAATATTTGACAGGAATTCAAAAGTTAGCAAAGATTTCACATTTCCCTGTTGAATAAGATTTTAGCAAAGAATTAGTCAATTTTTCATTCTTTGAAAATGTGGATCTCAGCAAAGATTTGAGGACCTTTGGGTCAATATCTCCGGGTATTTCAAATACAATTGTTACTGACATATGATAATCTTTTTATAGATTCAAATCCATTATAGAATGAGGTGGATCAATATTTCCAAAAGAGAGTTCATAACGTAAAGAAATCATCCACAGAAGAGAGAAAAAGTTCATAATGAGAAGAACTTGTTCAACCTTTTGCTTGATTCTATCGTAGAAAAAGATAGATTAACATCATCATTTTGATCGAACCCTTCAAGAAGAAGGTGGATCGTCATTTCCAATGGAAGGGTTCATAATGAGAAGACTCATCCAAATAAGGAGAAGAAGTTCATAATGAAAAGAACTTGTTCACCCTTTTGCTCGACTTTATCACAGAAGAAGATAGATCATCATCAAAATTTTGTTAGATTCCATCACAGAATGAGATGGATCAACATTTCCAATGGAAGGGTTCATAATGAGAAGAACTCATACGAAGATGAAGAAGAAGTTCATAATGAGAATAACTTGTTCAAATTTTACTCGACTCTATCGCATAAGGAGATAGATAAGCATCATCATTTTGTTTGATTCCATCATAGAAGGAGATTATAACACCCCCAACCCGTACCCGACCTGGATACGAATCCGAGATGTCACGTTAACTTTTCAAAACCTTTAATTTTACAAAAATCATGAAAATTTAAACTTTCATTAAAATAAAGTTTACTAATTTACATAAATATCATCAAAATATTACAATAATCGATCAGAGCATATATGATTTAAACTTGATTACAACCCAACATAATTAATACAATAAAATGACATACTATTGAAATCACTTCTCATCTGATCTTTTTAAAAAGGTTTGCTGCCTTGTTGGATCCTAACTCTAATCTTCATTCTTCTTAATACCTTCTTGTGAAACACTCACACGCTAAGTCACATACTTAGTGAGGCATATAGTACAATAATGCAATAACTAAGTCATGAATATATAATCCAATCATTTCAACATGTAATCATAGTCATCATATAGCTAATTAACAATAACATATATAATCATGCATTTAACAAATAACAACATGTCATTTTATCATAAAGATAATTCTTTTTTATAACTTTTATGTGCCATGTACATTATTGAGAACTTAAGGTATGTGAGTACATTAAGTTTGTGCACATATGTTGTCACCAGAACTCGTATAAATTTCTACTGAGTGGCATATAAAATTGCCCGAAAGACCTCATATATGTCCTGAAGGACCACATATATGTCCTGAAGGACCACATATAACCCTCGACTCTTGGCATGCCAATTATACCCACAACTCTCATCTTACATAGCATGGGCTTGAATATTTATATGTTTCATATGTTCATATGGTCAACTAATTCATCATATATATATGTACTCATATACTCATATAATTTCTCATGTAATCACATATGTTCTATCTAATGACATATATCACATGTGCATATAATCACTTATCTCATATCATATAGCTTATGTTTTGTTATCTTATGTTCACATGGATCACATAACATATTCCATAACATATAAACATATGTCAATTATGCATGTACTCATAAGTATCATAACATATGCATGTTCATAACTATGCAAACATGAATTCAATCATAGGAAATAGACTTATCACAAGTCTTGTTTCCATAAAACAACATATATACTATGGTATGCACTCACCTTGGCCTCAATGAGTCTAATCAACTCCTATAACTTTTATCTCTATCTTGATTATTCCTAACTCTTCAACTATTCCAGAACTTGCTTATGTTCAATATCTACACAAAGGTACATTTGATATGGGTATTAGAATTCTAAACCTTATGAATCGATCAACAATAACCTAAGATAAAAGAAGTACTTAATTTAAATTTCCACTTTTAGTAGTATCGGTACCCAAGGTATGGTACCAATACTTCCTTTACTGTGGTATCGATACTATTCCCTGGTATCGATACCCTTTCCTGGTTCTGGAATTCTATTTCAAAAATGGTATCGATACTCGCCTAATGGTATCGGTACCTTTGGTATCGATATTGCCCTTTAGGTATCAATACTTCTTGAATAACTATCCACTTTTGGCTTATGTTATCGATACTTATTCATATAGTACCGATACCCTCACCCCAAATATAACTCTTTTCTATTTGAAGTATTGGTACTGGATGAACAATACCGGTACCCCTAGCCCATAATTTATTCTTTTAACTTGAAAATTCACCCATACCTACTTATACTTTCCATTTTGAACTCCTTTTATGCTAGTAAACTTAACTCAACTTACTCAAACCATTTTACATTCATATAATACATCCTCATCTTCCATATTTCATCATAAATCTTGAAAACAAGAATTTTACTAAATTCTCAACATGTTCTAATTTCATTTCTAACACTTTATACTTCTTATTCTAACCGATGACAAATCAAATTTAATCTCAAACTTCACTTACTAACTCATCTCCACAATTTCACTTAACCACCTATTATATTAAATCATTCCTAACTCCTTCATATTTTGGTTTTAAGACAACTTAAGCTTTCCTTAAGCTTAAGTATCATCTAAAGAACATAAACCAAACTTAAATTTAATAAATATTCAGCTAATATGAAACTCACTTTTCCCAAATAACTTTCACGGCTGAAGAAGGAAGAAAATGAAAAGTTCTCTGGAAACTTGATTTTCGCCTTTCACTATCTCCACATGGTTATAATATAACCATAACCAAAATTTTAATTATTTTCCTTGTCAAATAACGATTTTACCCTTCTATTCATCCTTCTTTGCCATTAAGTCCTACATAAAATATTTCACTTAAGTCCTTGAACTTTTCAATTTATCTACTTTAGTCATTAAATTCTAAAATTATACAATTGTTCACTAACCTGGTTTTTGGTATGTTACAAATCTCCCCCTTAAGAAAATTTTTCCTCGAATTTTCACTGCAAAAAGAGATGGGGATATTGATTTTGTATATCCTCTTCACGTTCCCACGTTGCTTCCTCTACTTTGTGATTCCTCCATAAAACCTTAACCAATGGAATCGTCTTATTCCGTAATTGTTTCATCTCATATGCCAATATTTGCATAGGTTCTTCCTCATAGGTCAAGTCAAGATGAACTTCTATCTCTTCTGGTGTAACAATGTGGGAGGGATCAGACCTATATCTTTGAAGCGTGGAAACATGGAAAACATCATGAATTTCTCTATTTATGGTGGCAAAGCTAATTGATATGCCACTGGTTCTACTCTTTTAATGATCTCATACGGCCCAATAAACCTAGGACTAAGTTTTCCTTTTCATCCAAACCTTACCACCTTCTTCCAATGAGACAATTTCAGGAATACTTTATCTCCTACTTGTAATTCAGTCTCTTTTCTTTTAAAATCAGCATATGACTTCTATCTATCAGATGCCACTTTGAGATTGCTTTGAATCACTTGAACCTTCTCCTCTACTTCTTTAATCAAATCAGGACCAAGAACTTCTCGATCTTTAAGCTCGTACCAATTCAAGGGCGTATAATATTTTCTCCCATATAAAGCCTCATATGGAGCCATATTAATACTTTACTAGTAGCTATTATTGTAAGGAAATTCATCAAGTGGCAAATATTTCTCCCAAGACCCTTTAAACTATATCACACAGGCTCTTAACATGTCTTCCAGAATTTTGATAGTCCGCTTGGACTGTCCATCTGTCTGAGGATGAAACGTTGTGCTAAAATTAAATCGAGTTCTTAATGCTCCATGTAAAGTCTTCCAAAATTTCGATGTAAATCGAGGATCTCAATCAGAAACAATTGAAATATGCACATCATGTAGTCTAATAATTTCCTTTATGTATAATTCTGCATATTTATCCATGAAGAAATCGACTCGTACTAGGATGAAATGAACTGACTTAGTCAATCGATCAACTATTACCCAAATCGAATCTCTTTTAATCGGAGTCAACGGTAGCCCTGTCATAAAATCCATTGTCACATTCTCTCATTTCCATTGAGGAACAGAGATTGGTTGCAGTAATCTTGACGGAACCTGATGCTTAGCTTTGACTTGGTGACAAGTTAAACATTTAGATACAAATTCCATAACACTTTTTTCATTCTGGCCACCAATACCAACTCTTAAGATCTATACACATCTTGTTTCCACCTGGTTGCATCATCAATAGACTACAGTGATCCTCTATCAATAGATCACTCTTCAATTCTTTATCATCTGGAATTACCAATCTCCCTCGATAATATAAATTTCCATTAGGTTTAACTTCAAATCTTTACTTTCTTCATTTTTTACTTGCTCAAATCTCTTCAAACACTCTTCATCTTTATTTTATAATTCTTTGATTCGATCCAATAATGTTAGCCTCAGCTTTAATTCAGCACATAATGCACCATCTCCATTTAATGACAACTTTGCATCCAAAGTTCGTAAGGCTACAAACATCTTTCGACTTAAGGCACCCATCACCACATTTGCTTTTCCAGGATGGAAATCAATAATCACATTATAGTCCTTAAGGAACTCAACCCATATTCTCTGCCTTAAGTTTATTTCTTTCTAAGTCATCAGATACTTCAAGCTCTTATGATCCGTATAGAGATAGCAACGTTCCTCATATAAGTAGTGACGCCAAATCTTGAGAGCGAACACTACTTCAACCAACTCCAAATCATGCATTAGATAGTTCTTCTAATGCGTTTCAATTATCTAGAGGCATAAGCTACCACTTTCTCTTCTTGCATCAATACACATCCCAAGCCGTTATGGGACGCGTCACTATAAACCACATAGTTCTTGCCAGACTCATGGTTGAACCAATACTGGAGCTTGTGTCAAATTTTTTTTAAACATTTCAAAACTTTCTTGACACTCAAGAGTCCAAGTAAACGTTATATTTTTCCTCATCAGCTTAGTCAAAGGCAAGGCTATCATCGAAAAGTTCCTAACAAACCTTCGATAATATCCTGCGAGTCCTAGAAAACTCCAAACTTCAGACACACTCTTGGTAACTTTCCATTCTAAAATGACTTTTATCTTTTAAGGATCAAACCAAATTCCTTCTGCAGAAATCACATGTCCTAGGAATGCCACTTCATTCAACTAAAACTCACACTTAGATAGTTTGGCATGTAGCTTCTTATCTCATAGAATCTGCAAGATTATCCTTAGATGAGTACTATGTTCTTCATTAGACTTCGAATACACCAGTATATCGTCAATGAAAACAACTACAAATTGGTTTAGATAAGGTTAAAACATTCTATTCATAAGATCCATAAAAGTAGCAGGTGCATTCATTACCCCAAACGTCATAACAATAAACTCATAGTGAACATACCTCGTTCTAAAAGTAATTTTCAGAATATCTTTCTCCTGAATCTTCAACTGATGATATTCAAACCGTAAATCAATCTTATAGAAAACTGAAGGCCCCTTCAACTGATCAAACAAATCATCAATTCTTGGGAAGGGATACTTATTCTTGATAGTCACCTTATTGAGCTGTCTATAATCAATGCAGAGACACATTGAACCATCATTCTTCTTAACAAACAACACTGGAGCACCCTAAGGCGGTACACTTGGTCTTATAAATCTTTTGTCCAATAATTCTTGTAACTGAACTTTTTAATCACTCAACTCTTTTGGTGTCATTCAATAGGGTGCCATTGCAATAGGTGTTATTTCAGGCATTACTCATCTAAAATTCCACTTCTCTATCCGGAGGAAATCCTGATAACTCTACAGGAAATACATCATAGAATTCTCTGACAATAGGAATCTCTTCTAACCCTTTCTCATTGGCTCTGGTATATATCACATTAGCAATTTAACCCTGACATCATTGTAATAGTAACTTCTTTGACGACATCACAGATATTACATTTGTTAAGAGATTACATCTTTCACTGAACACTATAACTTCTAATCCTTCTATACTGATCAATGTTACCCTCTTCAAGCTACAATAATGTTCGCATGATAATGATATAACCAGTCCATTCCCAATATCACCTTAAATTTATCAAAGGGCAATTTCATCAGATTAATAGGGAATTTAATTCCCTGAATTCTTATAGGACACCCTCGACACTCTATTAACCCAAGCATTATCCCCTAAAGGATTAGTCACTATTACATCACTACTAGTGGCTTCTAGCTGAATTCTCAACTCTCTTACTAATTAACTACTAATATATGAGTAAGTGGAACCCAGATCAATCAATACCAAAACACCTTTATTATACAATTGGAAAGTACCTGTAATTATCTCCGGATCATCATAGTCTTCATTGGTCTTTAGTTTGTAAACCCAAATAGCTGAGAGTACTTCCTTCTGAGTAGAGGATTCAGGCTGATTCCTTTCTCTACCTCTACCTCTACCTCGTCCTCTCTGGGATACTAAAACAGATCGCTCCGACTGTGCAGGCTCTCCTGCCATCATGGATAATCTCGCATAAAATGTCTGGTTTCCCCATAACGAAAACAAGCTCCAGAGATTAATTGTCATACTCTGGTATGACTTCTTCACAAAGCTTGCACTGTCTAGCTTGACTTTGATTAGATCTCCCAATTCCAGACCCTACAGATTGTGTCTGTCTGGATCTCATCTGATTTGATCCTCTAGCAGAGGATGCAACTGACTCAGACCTCGTCTGAGATCGAAAACCAACATCTTTGTCCCTCTTTGATGGTATAGAACTCAAGAAAACACCTGTTCTCTTAGGCATCTTAGCTTTTTGTTTTCCAAACCTTTCATTTTGAGCTCTCTCTAGAGCTTTAGCACGATTAACCACTTCTTGTAACGTGAAGAGATTCAAAATAATAAGCATTTTCTTCAATCTAGACGCATGCCTTCAACAAACCATTCGTATGTATTTTTTCGGTTAGAATCAGCTCATCAGCAAAGCGACTTAACTTATTGAACTCGCACTCGTATTTATACACAGTGCAATTCAACTGTTTCAGGTTCAAAAACTCTTACTTCATCTACCTAATAAACTGATCTCCAATATACTTGTGCTTGAACTCTTCCAAGAATAATGACCATGTCACTTGATCACTTGTAATTCTCATGGTGATATTCGTCCACTGTATTCTCGCTTGCCCACGAAGGATGGAGACAACTCCATCTAGCTTCTCCACCTCAGAACAGTGGAGTCCATCTAGCATTATCTTCACATCATTGAGCCAAAGTTCCGCAGCAACATGATCTTCCTCAGCTTCACCCTTAAATTCTGGAGCTCCTCATCATTTCAACTCTTTTGTGATATTCATTCTAGCAGTTGAGGGAGCACGATGTTGGAAACGCTTCAAGATAGTATCCAACGTCCTAAAGAACGATCCCTAATCTTGTACAGGTACTCCTTGGGGTGCCTGCTCTTCACCTTACCTGGTCAGGGCATGTGAATTACTATTTCCCTCTTGTCTATCCTCTCTCGCTTCACTTCGGGAGCTTCTGTGGTCAGACATCTAATAAGACATAACCATATAACTCTGTTAGCAAAGTAGCATTCTCATTACTTTATCATATCAAAAGTTCTCACTATTTTGTTGGAATATAAACTTTTAAAGACACTCTGGACTTCGGTTTATGCCTAGAATCGACTAAACCTCAGCTCTGATACCATTAAATGTAACAGCCAACCGTACTGACCTTGATACAAATCTGATGTGTCACATTGACTTTTCAAAATCTTTAATTTTACAAAAATTGTGAAAATTTAAACTTTCATTAAAATAAAGTTTACTAATTTACCTAAGTATCATCAAAATATTACAATAATCGATAAGAGCATATATGATTTAAACTTGATTACATGCCAAAATAATTAATACAACAAAATGACATACTAGTTAAATCAGTTCTGATCTGATCTTCTGAAAAAGGTTTGCTGCCTTGTTGGATCCTAACTCTGATCTTCCATCTTCTTAATACCTACGTGTGAAACACTCACACGCTAAGTCATAGACTTAATGAGGCATATAGTACAATAATGCAATATCTAGTCATGAATATATAATCCAATCATTTTAGCATGTTATCACATACATCATATAGCTAATTAACAATAACATATATAATCATGCATTTAACAAATAACAACATGTCATTTTATCATAAATATAATTCTTTTTATAACTTTTATGTACCCATGTACATTATTGAGAACTTAAGATATGTGAGTACATTGAGGTTATGCACATATGATGTCACCACAGCTCGTATAAATTTTCACTGAGTGGCATATAAAATTGTCCCGAAGGACCACATATAACCCTCGACTCTTGGTATACCAATTATACCCATAACTCTCATCTCACATAGCATGGGCTTGAATATTTATATGTTTCATATGTTCATATGGTCAACTAATTCATCATATATACATGTACTCATATATTCATATCATTTCTCATGTAATCACATATGTTTTATCTCATGACATATATCACATGTGCATATAATCACTTATCTCATACCATATAGCTTATGTTTTGTTATCTTATGTTCACATGGATCATATAACATATTCCATAGCATATAAACATATGCCAATTATGCATGTACTCATAAGGATCATAACATATGCATGTTCATAACTATGGAAACATGAAATCAATCATAGGAAATAGACTTATCACAAGTTTTGTTTCCATAAAACAACATCTATAATATGGTATGCACTCACCTTGGCCTCACTGAGTTTGATCAATTTCTATAACTTTTATCTCTATCTTGATCGTTCCTAACTCTTCGACTGTTTCAGAACTTGCTTATGTCCATTATCTACATAAAGGTACATTTGATATGGGTATTAGAATTCTAAACCTTATGAAACAATAACCTTAGATAAAAGAAGTACTTAATTTAAATTTCCACTTTGAGTAGTATCGGTACCCAAGGTATGGTACTGATACTTCCTTTACTGTGGTATCGATACTGTTCCCTGGTATCGATACCTTTTCCTGGTTTTGGAATTCCATTTTAAAATGGCATTGATACTCGCCTAATGTATCGGTACCTTTGGTATCGATACTGCCTTTTAGGTATCAATATTTCTTGAATAACTATCCATTTTTGGCTTATGGTATCAATACTTATTCATATAGTATCGATACCCTCACCCCACATATAACTCTGTTCTATTTGAAGTATCAGTACTGATGAACAGTACCGATACCCCTGGCCCATAATTAATTCTTTTAACTCGAAAATTCACCCATATCTACTTATACTTCCATTTTGAACTCCTTTTATGCTACTAAACTTAACTCAACTTACTCAAACCATTTTATTTATATAACACATCCTCATCTTCCATATTTTATCATAAACCTTGAAAACAAATTTTTTTCTAAATTCTCAACATGTTCTAATTTCATTTCTAACACTTTATACTTCTTATTCTAACTGATGAGAAGTCAAATTTAATCTCAAACTTCACTTACTAACTCCTCTCCACAATTTCACTTAACCACCTATTATATTAAATTCTTCCTAACTCTTTCATCTTTTTGGTTTACGAACAACTTAAGCTTTCCTTAATTAAGTACATCTAAAGAACATAAACTAAGCTTAAATTTAATAAATTTTCAGCTAATATGAAACTCACCTTTCCCAAATAACTTTCACAGCTGAAGAAGGAAGGGAAGAGTTCTCTAGAAACTTGATTTTTGCCTTCCACTATCTCCACGTGGTTATAATATAACCATAACCAAATTTAATTATTTCCATGTCAATGACCATTTTACCCTTCTATTAATCCTTCTTTCCATTCAGTCCTACATAAAATATTCACTTAAGTCCTTGAACTTTTCAATTTATCTACTCTAGTCACTAAATTCTAAAATTTTACAATTTGGTCACTAACCCAATTTTTGGTATGTTACAGATGGATCAACATTTCCGATGGAATGATTCATAATAAGAAGAACTCATCCGAAGAGGAAGAAAAAGTTAATAATTAGAAGAACTTGATCTTTTCGATTCCATCATAGAAAGAGGTGGACAAACATTTCCAGAAGAGTTCATAATGAGAAGAACTCACCCAAAGGAGAAAGTTCATAATGAGAAGAACGGGTTCCTTTAAAATCCATCGTAGAATGAGGTGAACCAACATATCTAGAAGAAGTTCATAATGAGTAGAACTTGTTCAATATTTTATTCAAATTTGTCACAAAAGGAGGTGGATGGATCAACACTTTTAATATGGTTCACAGTGAGAGAAAATTGTTCAAACAAGCAAAAGATTCATAATGAAAAAGCTTCAGGGTTCAGAGATTTCAATTGGCCAAGCTGGTTAAAATTGGCTTTATGCCTTCGCTCCATTCCCATTTCACATCAATGAGCGAAGAGGGGCAGCTGTAATCACCAATTTTTTACTACTATAAAATACAAATAAAATAAAAAAAAGGAAAAAATGTGAAGTAAATCCCTTCTGGGGCATTCAATGCCTCAGTTGTAGCTGCACCAACTGCTCCACAACATCATCTCCCCAGCTCTACGTCCATGGTCTCATCACCAAGCAAACCACACAAACAAACCAACAAAACAACAACCATGTATTTTTTTTTTTTAACATAATATGGGTTATAAAAACCCAAGAAAATAGATTGTAAGAGATTTCTTCCTCCGATTATTTTCTTTCGAAGAAATAGAACAAAAAACATTAACAATGGTATTCATTTTTTTTAGTTTTTTTCTTCTTCTTGGTTTTGTTGTTCAAACAAAAAACAGTAGAGGAAAGGAGAGAAAGTACCTTTAGGAGAGTGACCCTCGTCGGCGAGGGTGGTCACTTCTAAAGCCGCGTCGGTCGTTTATGGGGTCGGGTTTTAGTTTGGTTTAGGGTATTGGTTAGATTCTAAAGAGTGAAAGGGGTTGCTTTGGGTTCGTTTTAAGGATGTTGGTGGTCATTCGGACCACCATGGGTGGTGACGAGGAAGGTCATCGAGGAACGACGGTTGGCGTTGTGGGGGGCTTAAGTTTGGCCGGCGGTGGCTAGGGTTAGAGAGGATAAGGAGTTAGAGTTGAGAGAAAGAGGGGGGAAAGTTATTTTTTTCTGGCCGTGAATAAAAGGGGTTTGTTTTAAACTTTTGGGTAAATCATGCTCCATGTCCTCCATTTCTAGTGAACTTCATGCTTTTGTCACAAAAAAATAAGGGTTAATTACATTTAGGTCCCCATACTTTAGGCATCTATTTACATTTTAGTCAATATTCCAAGGTTAAATTACTCTTAGGTCCTAAGCTGTTTAGATTCTCTTTGCATTCTAGTCATTTAATTTAAGGAAAATCACGCTACGAGCCCTCTATGTTTAGTGTTTTTACATATTGGTCACTATGTATTTTTTTATTTATTTGTTATGGTTTTGGGCCTCTGGGTTTTTTTATTTCAACTTAGTCGCTTATTATACTTGTTTTATTTCGAAACAGTCACAAACTTTTATTTCCTTGCATTTTAACCACTGTTATATTTATTTATTGCTATTATATCGAATCAACCTTATGGTGACCATATCCGGGGTACGATCCATATTATTATGGTCCTTAGTTTATAACATCTGACTAACTGCTAACTTTTAATTTATTTATTTATTTTATGTTAGAAATTAGTAGACCTTACGACAACCCGCCCTGGGGTACGACTCGCTTTATTATGGTACGTTGAATATTAAAAATTAACACTAACATTTTTATTGCTCTTTTATTTTTGTTATTTAATTTTATTGTACCTTTAAATTTATGCCTTTTATTTTTTTTATTTAATTTTAGTCCTTACATTTTATTTCTGTCCCTTTTTTCAGCAATTTAATTTCAGTCCATTAATTATTGCACTTTAGTTTCTGTCTATTTTATTTTAGTCCCATGAAGATATATATATATATTCATGTTTCATATTTTTATCATATTGAGTGCCCTTATTTGTTATCTTGCATTTTGGTCTTTATGTTATTTATGATTTATTATGATTATATTTCATTTAAGCAACCCATAGTGTGTGATATTTATTTGTTCATTGCTTCCCTCATGTTTATATTTTTCCACTAAAATTAACATTTTTATCATTGAGCATGATTAATTAATTTTTTAAAATATTTCTTCGCCTTGCTTAGCGTATTTAGATTTTAAAATTATTAAATGTATTTCTATGCCTATTTTGATTAATTTCATATTAAATGGATTACAACATTTCCCTCAATTTATTAAATTTTTTCCTCCTTTTCCATGTAAATTTGTTTGTGCATATAGTTCTAGACATTTCGAATATATATGAAGGTCTCATAAGCATAACACAACCGATTTCATAATTGGATTAAAGGTAGTATTTATTTATTTTAAAATATTAAGAAAGGAATGTCTTAAAGTAACTAGATGTCCTAATTTGATACTTTAAAATAAATAAATACCCTATTAGAAGAACCTAAAAAATCGAGTATGCATAAATTAAATCAATAATAAAAGGAAAAGGAAATGTTCCTTTATTTAAACAATTCATCTCATTTTATTAGGGATTTGGTCTCGACCCTTTTAAATAATTGAACATCCCTTATCTTTTCTAATTAAATTTATAATTTGGATTAATTGGCTTACTTTCTTATTTTGGTCGAATCAAATTATTTAATCTCTAATTTGTTGGGAGAAATTATTATATTCCATTTATTTCAGTTGGAAAGAGAAATATATGTCCTAAAGTATTTTAGGGATTATTTTCTCTTCGATTGGAAATGTTGGAATATTTTCTATTTCTCCTTAGAATTTTCTATTAAATAAAAATTGTATGGTTAAATTTGGAATAATAAGATCGTAACTTAAATTTATATTTGAATTCTTAGATTTCCACTATTAGAGACAATTTATAATCGATGGGGTACCAATTTTGGCCGTTGTGGGAGTGCTTATCCTTCCCCATGCGTAATCGACCATGAACCTTTTTTTATTTTATTCATAAAAATGAATTTCTAGTTACACGTAGACTTGTTTATCTTTTAAAAAGATGTTTTCTTAGAAACTCTTTTAAAAGATCATTTTTAGGTATTCGACCTACTTAACCCAAAAGGTCGATGGTGACTCCAAAACATTTCTTCACAAAAATCAAATCTTTCACAAATAAGTCGAGACTCATTCCAAGCTCAAGGGACATTTACGACAGCTAGGTACCATTGATAATAGCACCACCATCACACAGACGTCAGACGTTCTAACTATATATAGTAGCACCACCGTCACACAGACGTCAGACGTGCTAATTAATCATGCAGCTGCAAATAGCACCACCATCACATAAGTGACGTCAGAAGTGCTAAATGCTCCACCTATGGAATGCCAATTATGCCTATGACTCTCGATGCATTTACAATGTGCATTTCATCAAAACCATATATCACTTATCAGAACTTTCAAATATCAACCAAAAATCCATATCATAT
The DNA here is from genome assembly GCF_006381635.1 of Hibiscus syriacus. NCBI lineage: Eukaryota > Viridiplantae > Streptophyta > Magnoliopsida > Malvales > Malvaceae > Hibiscus > Hibiscus syriacus. The sequence continues at coordinate 3,362,653 of NW_024063088.1, forward strand.
AATAATACAATGAGCAGTTCATACCCGAAATCATTTAGAAAAATATGAAATATATATAGTAAAATGATTGAAATCAACTTATTTTCAAATCATTCGAGGTTGACTCATAGCAAATCTTTCTCGCATCATATTTATAAAAGTATAGTAAGAATGCACTCACATGGTAATGCCTCTAGTAAACCTTCCCTAAAGGTTCAAGCTTCACTCCTGAACTTTTTCTTTAGCTTTAAACTTGCTTTAACCTCGATTTTGATCACGATCTACATGTACATCATTTACAAACCACATACATTTTCAAAGTACATGTTAGTATCTTACTAACATGAACATAGGGTCACATTTATACATATTTCTAAAAATTCTTTAGATACTTAATCGATACTAAATCCATTTCATATAATCCATGTCGACCTTAACACTTCAAAATACAACTTCAATCCTCATAATACTCATATCAACCATAGCTTACATAATCATTTCCAAATCCACAATCTAACCATTCAATGAATTCATTTAAAATTCATCCCAACAAATCCAATTTATTCAAAATGGTCATCTCCATTTAACTTCAAGTTCAAAAGTCTAATAACATGGTCAAATCATCTGACATTTTATTCAAGCATCGAACAACAACTTAAATCAATTTCCATTTCATTTCTAAAATTTCCATATTTTGACATCTTGCACTACCCTTAAAGAATCATTATTTTGTATTAATCTACATACTGGAATTTACTTTTGTTTCTTCCGTTTGAAACTATATTTGAATAAGAATCTAACCATATAAGAAATCCTTCTAATTTGACTTGTAAAATTTATAGTTAATTTTCTGATCCAATTTCCAGAATCTGTTTTGAGTAGAATTTGTTGCCCTGTTTTCTGACCTATCATCGATAAAAAAATTCATATCTTTTAACATACACTTTAAAATCAATCCACGTTTACTTTAAATGAAACTAGATTGACATAAAAACAAAAAGGTATAAAAATAACCTCCTAATCATTTTTATATAATTTATAGTGATTTTTCAAACTTACTTCTGCCAGATTCAAAAATCTAAACAGTTTTCATTATTTTGCATCCTTAATTTCTTCACAAATTCTTATAACTTACATCTTGGTCCTTAAACTTTAATAAACTTCCAAATTGGTGCAAATTACATTTCAAAGAATGTAGAATCATTCATACATCAATTTTAGCCCTTAATAAATGTTTACCTATTTTCCCCTAATTTACAACCTAGTCACTAAAATCCAACATTTAATATTTAACATGGAAAATCACACCTTAAATCCAATGATACATATTAAATCCTTCAAATTTAAAGTCATAGTGATTACATTAATCTGCTTGCCTTATCATCCTTCAAAATATCTCAAAAATCCGATTTGACCCGATTATCCGGATTTTTACCGAACTTTATCGCTTTATAGCTTTTAAAACAAAATACGTATGAAAAATATGATTCCCAAAGAAATGTCCTTCTTGTGGGTAAAATATTCATTTACGGAACCATATTACATAACTTTTAAAATTACACTTTGGTCCATGAACTTTTCCCAAGTTTATAGTTTGGTCATAAAACTTTCAAAATTTTCATTTTGGTCATTAGATGAAATTTTTGGGGTATTACAAAACACTAACAATGCAAGAGTGATTGAAGGTTCATTGTCAAATAGTTTAAAAATAAAAAATTTTAAATTATCATTTATTTTGATATTTTCTATATTTGTTGATGATAATATGTTTTCGACATTTAACATAAAATCATGTATCCATCCTTGACATTAGAAATGCAACAAGTCGAGTCGAGTTTGAGTATTGCTGAGTTCGACTCGCAAACTTTAAAATGGAGCTTGACTCGGCTTGAAAATTCACGAGCCTAAAATTTTCAAGCTGGACTTGAACTCGAAACCATGAATTGAAGCTCGAAAAAGCTCAAAATAAAAAGAAATCTTAAACTTAATCCGGTTGAAGCTCAAACTCGAACTCGAACATGAACCTTAAATACATGAAAATTATATTGCAATTTAAAAAAAATCAACACATGAATGTTAATATTATTAATACTTTAATTTTTTTTTTAAATTAATATATTATTTTTTCGAGTTGCTCTTAAGCTTTTCTAGTCGAGCATCAAGTAGCTTATTTTGTCTTGTTAAGAAATCGAGTCGAGTTAAGTATTTATGAAGCTTTGATCAAACCGATCTCGGGTAGGATGTATCACGTCTCATTTACAGCCTACTTGAGATCATGGATGCATACATGAGTTCTCATCTAAAAGGGAAAAAAGAAAGGAAAGAAGCCATTACAAATCAAACAATGAACACCCTACCCTAAAAGAAGCTTGTCTTTATGTGAATTTACATAGAATTTTCAGAATGAACAAGTTTATGGTTGATGGATCCTCTTTATTAGTTCATGCATTTTGATCTAATGGCTATCATCTAACTAAGTGGCTTATATTCCATTATTCCTCAGTATAATTTGATTTTACTTAGGTGTTCGTACTATTTTGTTGATTTGTATTTTCTTTTAACTTATGTCGATTATTTTTGTTGTTGTAAGATTTTACAAATAAATGAACCATTTTTTTCATATATATAAAGCTTAATATAGGAAAAAAATCATAAATATACTATTTTCCATTTAAGTGTTCAGACTTTTTTCAGTCAATTCATGTGTCTAGCATTACAGTTGTTACCTTTTAAGTATCTTGTCCATAACGGCGTTAAAAAATTTCGTTAAGTGACATATGTCACATTTTGATAATTTTAAAAATTTTAATTTTTAAAAAAAATTAAAATATTATTATATTTAAAAATTCAATTTTTTTTTAAAAAATTATAAACTAAATCCCTAAAATCGACCTAAAATCCTAAACCTAATCTTATCATCTCCCATGCCGACCACGGCCGCCGACGCCTCCATTGTCATCTCCTTTTTTTGTCGTCATCACCCCCTGTCATCTCTCACGCTGTCGACTCCATGGAATTGCACAAATATCGTGATTTTTCCTTGTGTTCATCGGGTTTAAATCGTGATTGAGATTTGTTGATGGTTGTTCGTCAAGTGGAGACGCGATCGGGGAGGTTCGGTCAGCAACAATAGTGGCGGCAAAGGGCGACAACCGACGTGAGTATAAGGATATGAATTAAGTTTTCTTAAGATTTGATAAAATTTTGGGATTTTTTTTATAAAAAATTATAATTTTAAGTTTTTATTTTAAATAAAATTTTTATAATTATTAGAGCATGACATGTGTCACTTAACATAATTATTGAACGGTCATTACAGTCGGAAAATGGTAATTTATAACGTTAGACACCTGAATTGACCGAAAAAGTTTAGGCACCTAAATAGGAAAAAGGTATAGTTTGAACACTTATTTTATATTAAGATTATATACAAAGGTAAGATTCATTTTATTGTAAAACAAATAAAGAACTCCCTCATTCACTATATATTAGCGTTAATATACTGAATATATGTTATAAACATAAAGAAGTTTACTTTTATCAAAAGAAAGTTTCATTTTTAGAATGCCCTTAATCTTATTAATTGTTGATTCTTCCAAGTGTGTATGCAAAGGATGAAATTAGAAACAGTTAGTCTCTAAGAATTTGCTGAAGTGGTTGCTTTCGCTATTTGTTCTTGCAAACAAATGATGAATCAAATAGAGTCGTGGGTTAATACATGCAACAGAACCTGAAAATAGTTACAGATGGCACCATTGTGTTGTCAACTTCACAATTGTCCTCTCTTTATTTCATCTTCAATCATGTGGTATATAAATGTGTAGATAGTTTGCATAGGATGGTGTAAATCTGGTAAGGAAATGCCATTGTTCTCACTTAAATTTTCATAGGATGGTGTTATTTTTGGGGTAGACACGAGAGCAACTGAAGGACCTATAGTTTATGATAAGAATTGTGAGAAAATTCATTACATGGTACCAAACATATACGTTGTGGAGCTGGAACTGCTGCTGACACAGAGGCAGTGACTGGCACTTTCTGGGGAAGGAAGGCAAGGTTGTTTTTTTTTGAAAGTAATGAAGGCTAAAACACAATTTCAGGTTAAGGGAAAGGCTGCCCTCGTCACTGGTCAACAAAGTGTTGATTGTTTGTTTTCTTTATGTGTAGCTCTCATGGTCCAAAAAAATGGTCAAAAAATGGTTCGATATCAAGAGCAAAACTAAGGACTTTCAAGCAGATGATCATATTTATGGAGCTGGGCACTTGGGTTTCTATTTTCCTGGTATTTAACAATGGTTGTTTTGCATTAATCGGTTATGAGAAAAGTTTGGGGGTTTAAAATCTCAAGTTTCTATACAGGAAAAGTCTGTGCACAGAATCAAAACAAAACTCTTTTCTTTTTTGAATAGTTACATGGGGCCGAATAGTGTTGACGATCCACCAGTTAGGGTGATTTCCGTCCAGGCCAAATTGGCCCATTACCAATTCCGATAAATTATTTAGCCGTTAGGGCACCCAAACTTTTAATTTGGGATCTACAGAGGCATGACGAGTTCTATGAGATATAAATTTTTAATGATATCAGGTGGGCCCCATAGCCTGATTAAAAAAATCAAGAGGGACTCGACAAAAAATATTTTTTTTTTAATTTTTATAAAAAAATAATATTTTATGGAAATGGAACTCGTCACGCTGTCTTAAATTTTGACTTTTTTACCATTGAATCGGTCGATTTTTTTTTAATTTCAATGGTGTGACAAATTCGAACAGTTATTTTCAGTTTCAAAAAGTAGTCGTTAGGCAGAGTAGTATAAATAGAGGTTTGGGTTGGATAGATTTTTCACTTATAATCAAACATTCTACTGAGAGCTAAAAAAAATTTTGTTGAAGAATTTTTGTGAAATGACATCAAGAGATGAAATGTAATTGTATTAATAATTTATTTTCAAATTTTAGAGAGAAAAACGAACCATTCGTCATCGAGGATGACAATAAATAATGTTTTTTAGATGGCGACACCGAATACTCGATACAAAGTTGTCGGGTGCAACCAAATTAGATATTCAAATGAGAATTGATATCGCCGGTAGACATGCGGTAAATTTTCCTATTTTTTGCATTAACTTTTAAATTGTAATATTAATTGTTTAATTATACTAACATAATACTTTTGACAGTTTAATTGGATGCCTTATTATGAGTCGGATATCCAACGGTGTCTACCGCCAATGATTTTTGAAGGAGCGGACACATGGTGTGCCATAACACCATTGCTCCATTTTGCAACTATTGAGATCCATGCCGCCGATAGAGTTCTGCGACAATTTGGGTTTCACCAACCGATAGAAATGTCAATATATGACATTGACGATTTGCATAAAGTAGATGTGCGTGGGAAGCATACCGAAGATTGGCCGAGGAAGCATGTTACATTCAAATATCAATGGAAAAATAGACATTTACGATTGCCTAATCATTCCGAGGTACAACCCAAAGATTTTTTATTTCAATGTTTCTCCCTACCTCCAAAATTTTGAAGCAAATGGGAAATACTTGACAACGGCAGAGGAGCGGTCCGAGTGGGAATAATAAAGGGAAAATATAGGATAAATCATCATTTTTGTTAACATATTCATCTTATGCTTCCGCAATATTATCCAGTGCAAGAAAGTTATGGTGGATATGGTGTATATCAACCATCGATGGAGAGTCGAGCGGCGTGTGAAGGAAGTGGGTGGGATCAAGTGTCACCTTCACAACAATTTTCCTTAGAACCGGAAGAAAGCATGGGACTTCTTCAACCCAAACAATCTCAATTTGAGGTGATGACGTCAATGATGGCATCAAATACCTTGAGTACTCCATCGTTTTCACCCAAAGATGTATATCAAAGTGGTGGAGTAGTGTTCGGAACACCAGAACCGGAACCAAAAGAAGAGGAAAATGAAGAAAGTACGACCACGACGAAATCGACAAGCACCACGTCATTACCATTCTACCACGCCTCGACATCGACAAGAATTACGCAAATATAAGTAATAAATTTGTTTATTTAAGTTTTTTAGTCAATATTTAATTGTATAAAAAATAATTTTTAAGTAATAAAAATTGTCTTAATTTTGTGTTTAAAATATCTTTTGCACTTTTATGCTATTAGTTAGGGGGAGTTTATGATTTTTCATGAAAATTAACAATATTTTCAAATTATGCTTAAGTGTATGTTTGTTTGCTTGAACATACTGATTTTCCCAATTAGACTTGCCTATACCACTATTCTTTTTAAATTTTCATCATATGTGTTTTCCTTGCAATTTTTGAACCATTATGTGCATATAGTATCGATCTTGTTAATCTAGTATCGATATTGTAACATCTCCAGACCGATGCAGGTGACCCGATCTGATCTGGAGTATCACATTAGGGCCACCGGAGCGACCCACCATAAAAATCTCAAAATATTTAAAACCCCTAATCACATGTACCATTCTCTGCAAGCAATGCCGAAAGAACTCCCCTACTGAAGTCGATAGCTACACTGGTACAATTCTTTTAACCTACAATGGTGAGTAATAGAGTGAGCTTTGGAAAGCTTAGTAATACAGTACTAACAATTGATGCTACAGGTCATGCAAAGAAATGGAAAACTATATAATTTCCTTATTGAATCAGACGTATACTGGTTTTGGAATAATATGGGGTTCAACTGGTAGTTCATCGAGTAAAAGCCATGAAGATCTTAATGCATAGGAAGCATTCATAGTATCATATTTTCAGAAGGTAGAGGATGTCTAGTGTGTTCCAATCAAAACTAGTGAAAGATATAAATCTTTTAAAACCATAACGGAACCCTCCAACCAACTCCATTATATGCAGTTCCCCAGAACTACGTCCATGGGCTTACCCTAAGCACATAACAAAGGGAGCCAACCTAAGATATGCCTTGGGCCTATGGGCCACCTAAGGGTATCCTTAGGTCCGTAAGGTCTTACCAGCTAGATCAGAGTTGTGCCTCCATACTCCAGAATCCTATCCATATAAAAATCCAGAAGAAAACAGTTTTAACTGTAATTCGTAATATCTGGATCGTGATCCAGTAAATCTTATAAGCGTAACCATGAAGTAAACCATATAACTGCCCTCCACCCGTACGCCATAAGTAGTGTATGATTAACTTAAGGGAAATGCCTTGGGGCCTGAAAGCCTACCCAAGGGTCACCTTAAGTTCGTAAGGATTTACCAACTTGATCAGAGTTGTACCTCCATACTCCAGTCTACCCAAATAATGTCCCAATAGAACAGTTCGGGTATAACCCATGAAAACACAAAACCATAGTTCATAAACCAATAAATTCCATGATTCCATAAATCAGGAACAATACATATTTTCCAGTGAAAATTAGGAATCCCAATAACACATTTCAGGTACCATAATTCATAAACCAGTAAATTCCATGATTCCATAAATCATGAACAATTCATAGTTTTCGATGAAAACCGAAATCAGATATCACATACCATGTTGCCATGGTTCATAAACCAGAAAATAAATATTTTTGTTAAAACTCATTTCAAAACATATAAAACCGTCATTAAATACATGTAGAACACATTAGAGGATCCAAGTATTTTTCATAGACATATGGTAATTATCAGTATGGATAACATGAAACTTACGCAATTTGATCAGATTCCAGGAACGAGGTCCTATTGAAGGGAATCGATTACTAATGGATCTAATCAGACATTTAGAGTTGATACTTTAGAATCCTGCTATGATTAAGGTGTTCAAGAACCTTTATACAGAATAATTCTAAATTCAGATTTATGAAAAATGATTCCATTACTCAAACATTCAAGGGCATTCATGATTATGAATTGAATTATCATGATTTTAAGTCCAATTGAACCAAATGGGATATTCATCATCCTTTGCATCTGAATTACTTGTGTTCAGTTATGACTGAAGTTATTTGATCTGATAAGGGAGAAACGAAGATTTAGGACACTTATAATTTGTTTCGATCTATCAGATTATCGAACAACTTGAGCTGAACAACTCCCAAAATTGATACCTATCGAATGGTCAATTCATTGCTTTTCCAGGGTATTCACTCTTTAATACCAACAATTCATTTCCATAGATCATCTTCAGAATCATCGCTGAGTATATCTTACGGAGACAAACATATATTCCATAGGTCTTTATTTTATTTTCACGTTTCAACGGTATCAGGAAATATAGACTTGTTTTTGGTTCATAAACCATAAGAATGGTACATCATGTAAGTTCATCAGAGTTTGCAGACTTATCTAAATCATTTACTTAATTATCAATCATTAAGGTTGTTAAGTTCATTTTTTACGCAAGTCTTTTCCGGTCACTTCGGAATTTCCAGAGTAATTCGGTGATTTAAATGATTCAGATACATATAGTACTTCCATTCAGTTCATTTCAAAGTTTTGGGTATTAGTAATTCTAGGGTTTAGAGGTAATTTAGGATATTTTACACTTTAGGGATATTTTGGTCATTTTACACTTTAGGGGTATTTCTATAATTCCAATATAGATCCAGAATATAATACGATGATTACATGGTTCCAATGAATCAATGTATGAGTTCTCATGTCATCTCCATTATCATAGTCATCTATATTTCGTTTTACTCTTTAAGGGTATTATCGAAATTTTATTCAAATCCGTCAATGACATTACTTCGGGTAAATTAGGCTTGAAAGTATTCCAATTCCAATAAAGATCAAAGTACTTTGCTCACTTGCTCACTGGAGGCTAATTTCACCGCTAGGGAAAATCTTTACCCTTTTTCAGTACAAGGGCATTTTTTTAATTTATCCATAACGCTCTTTACAGAAATTTCAAACCCAAATATTTCCAACATTTAATCCTTAGCGAGGTTAATCAGAAATTACATGTTCTGAGATTGATTGATTCACTAATTTATTCATTGAACTGAAGCTTGTTTCCAATCAGTATACCAATCTCTTTGTCGAGCCTTAAGAGTCTTATACAGTGTTTCTTCCTTAATCTAATTTTCATCTGAGTCCAAAGATAGTTAACTACTCTAACGAACCAATTATTTCAATCAAGCAATTACCTTTTATCAATGAGTTCTGAAAAACATACAAAAGGTAGCATAGTATTACCTCAATTTTTGTGCCATGCTTCTCGACCATTTAAACTCCATTCAAACACCCTCGATCTTCAACTTCCAATAATTCCTCAGATGCATATCAACAGAAATTTCATAAAAAAACAGAGCTTAATTGTGAAAAAATGATCCAATCAGGTGATTAATCAGTGAAAAACAACTTATCGGGTTCTAATTGGTAAAAGACTCAGGACATCAAAAAATGTCAGGATAGGTGTACCCGAAAAAAGTCAATGACCGATAAACGGTCGGTCAACGCCCCGGTCAACGCCCCGGTCAATGAACAACAGCCCAGTCAACGGCGATCAACGATCAACGGCGGTCAATGGCTAGGTGTCTCAACGGCTTGGCTCAGCTCGGCTCGGACCAAACCAATCCAGTCAGTTCATATCCGTTCAGCCGGTCAGACCGGTTCAGCCCACTCCCCAAGCTACCAGATGAAGCCCACTCTCAGGGCGTGCGCGTGCGGAGGCTCTGGTCGTCGGTTCGACCTGAAATTTTTTAGACTTGTAGATTGACACCCCGGTAATCTCGTGCAAGTGTTATTTTTCACCAAAACATAATAGATTATAGAATTTTAAAACGTACCAACTTATCCGATGGTGATCGGCGAGTGAGGACAACAGAGCAACAACGATACAACGATTTTCGTCGAGTTTTGAGCATACGGTGACGGTGAGTCCGATGGTGTAGGAGTTGTGATGAACGGGTGGCCAGATCAACCAGAATCGACGAAAACCCAACGGCGATCGAGTTAAAACCGACGAAGCTTCTAGTTGATTTTTACGACGAACAGTGCCGATTTATGACAGAATAGAGGTCGGGTTTTATTCACCATTCGATGGTGAGTCTATTGGTGGTTTCGGATCGACGAACAGTGGTTGGACGGTGGAGAATCTGAGCTTCAAAGATGGACCGATGGGGGAGGAAAATTGGGGTAAGCTTCTAGAGAAAACCAGAACACTCGAGGGAGGGGTTTTATTTTTCAACATCTTAAAAATGGGTAAATTTGGGTTTAAGTCCCTAAATTTTTTTGCACTTCCTAAAATGATTTTCTAGCTTTGCGATTTTACACTTTAATCCTCAATTTCTTCCAAAATATCACTTTAATTTAATACTTTATAATTTCTAAAATTTAACCCCTAAATTGGGGTGTGACAATTCTCCCCTCCTTAAAAGAATTTTGTCCTCGAAATTCATTCATGTCACAGAATTGCATAAATGAAACTTTCATCAGTTCTTTCATGTCTTCTAGTAGCTTTTACAACGGTATCAGTCATCTACTAATCTTTAACCAGTTGAGTATACATTTTCCTCAAAACTCTCCCTCATTCCAATAAAAAATCAGAACATATTTATCCATGTGGAATCAATTCAGCCTTGGTTACGAGAATAGGTTCATAGAGCATTAACATATCCCAATTTCATTCCCGGACTAAAGTCAGAATTTCTCGGATAAGTAACTCTTACATTACTCATGAGGTATTTTACAGAATTTAGACAAACGTTACTGATATTCCTTTATGCAAAGGTAGAGTCCTAATGGATAGAAAACTTAGGCTAGCTCGTTACAGAGAATGACTCGACCTTGGAGTTTTGGCTCAGAGACCTACGATTGTAGTCTAGGGGCATTTACTGATCAGATATCCTTTGACAATCAACCGGCCGGTCTATCCAAAAAAATCGACTTAACTTGGCTCTGATACCACTAAATGTAACACCCCCAGACCGATGCATGTGACCTGATCCAATCTGAAGTGTCATATTAGGGCCACCGGAGTGACCCACCGTAAAAATCTCAGAAAATTTAAAACTTTTATAAAACATGTAAACTCATAAAATAATTTATGAATACAAAATAAAATTGATCATTATTCAAAATTAAAGCATATTTTCAGACTCGTATATAAAATAAAATACAACCAACATGCCCCCTAATCACATATACCATACTCTGCAAGAAATGCCGGAAGAACTCCCCTACTGAAGTCGATAGCTGCACTAGTACGATTCTTTTAACCTACAATGGTGAGTAATAGAGTGATCTTCAGTAATACAATACTATCAGTTGATGCTACAGATCATGTAGATAAATGAAAACCCATATAATTTCCTTATTGAATCAGACGTATACTGGTTTTCGGAATAATCTGGGGTTCTACTGGTAGTTCATCAAGTAAAAACCATGAAGATCTCAATTCATAGGAAGCATTCATAGTATCACATTTTCATAAGGTAGAATAGGATGTCTAGTGTGTTCCAATCAAAACCAGTGAAAAGATATAAATCTTTTAAAACCATAACGGGACCCTCCAACCAAACTCCATTATGTAGTTCCCTAGAACTGCGTCCATGGGCTTACCCTAAGCACACAACAAATGGAGCCAACCTAAGGTATGCCTTGGGGCCTATAGGCCTACCCAAGGGTATCCTTAGGTCTGTAAGGTCTTACTAGCTGGATCAGGGTTGTGCCTCCATACTCCAGAATTCAATCCATATAAAAATCCAGTAGAAAGCAGTTTTAACTGTAATTCGTAATATCTGGATCGTGATCCAGTAAATCTCATAAGCGTAACCATGAAGTAAACCATATAACTGCCCTCCACACCTACGCCATAAGTAGTCCAAGATTAACTTAAAGGAAATACCTTGGGGCCTGAGAGCCTACCCAAGGGTCACCTTAAGTCCATAAGGATTTACCAGTTTGATCAGAACTGTACCTCCATACTCCAGTCTACCCAGATAATGTCCCAATAGAACAGTTTGGGTATAACCCATGAAAATAGAAAACCATAGCTCATAAACTAGTAAATTCAATGATTCCATAAATCAGGAACAATTCATATTTTCTAGTGAAAACAGAAAATCTGATAACACATTTCAGGTACCATAATTCATAAACCAGAAAATTCCATGATTCCATAAATCATGAACAATTCATAGTTTTCGATAAAATCGAAATAAGATATCACGTACCATGTTGCCATGATTCATAAACCAGTAAATAAATACTTTCGTTAAAACTCATTTCAAAACATATAAAACCGTCATTAAATACATGTGGAATAAACTAGAGGATCCACGTATTTTTCATAGGCACTTGGTAGTTATCAGTATGGATAACATGAAACTTATGCAATTTGATCAGATTTCAGGAACGAGGTCCTATTGAAGGGAATCGATTACTATTGGATCTAATCATACATTTAGAGATGATACTTTAGAATCCCACTATGATTCAGGTATATCATGAAGGTGTTCAAGAACCTTTATTATAACATCCCGAAATCCAGGTCAGTGACTAAAATGAGAAATTTTGAAATTTGGGGATCAATTTAGGAAAATTGAAAAATTTAAGGATTTAATAAGAATATTTCAGTGTTGGATAAAAGGGTAATTATGAAAGGATTATAAGGGTATTATGGTAATTTAGCTTAGAGGATATTTTTATCCCCCTTATTTAGGAAGATAACACGTGGGGATGGGGAGAGTTTTTTGGAAAGCTTATTTCTTCTTCTTCCTTCTTCACGTTGGCTTCCATTGTTAAGGGTAAGTTTGATTTTAGTTGTTGATTTCTTGAATATTAAGTAGGTTTTTATTATTTGGGTGTTATATAAGCTTAAGTAAAGCTTATATAAGCTTAAAACATCAAGAAGAGAGAAATAGAAAGGAATATCTATTAAGAGTTTAGAAATAAACTTTTGTTATAGAAAGGTTTTTGAAGTTCTAAGGATGAATTTGACTTGTCAAAGGGTTAATTAAGAAGTTAGAGGTGATAGAATTGAATTAAGAACACATGGAAAATTTGATAAAATTATTTGATTCAAGAATTATGGTGAATTATGAGAGATGGTGAAGTGTTATAGTGTTATAAGAAGGTTTACATATGTATAGATAAGTCTTAAGGTATAAGGAGGGGTTAATAAGTATAATTTGAGGACAAAGTAAGACATTTTCGTGCTCAAATGGAATTTCTGGGTTGTGTGCATCGATGCATCTTCAATGTGTATCGATGCACTCTCAAATAAATAAACATCGAATGCAATTAGTGCATCGATGCATAAGGAGTGCATCGATGCACCCCCTTAAAATGAAAACATCGAAGGTGATTTGTATACCGATACATGGGTAGTGCATCGATGCACATGTTAAGGGATGCATCGATACACTGTAAAATGTACCGATGCACTTCAATGGGAAATAGAATAAATATTTCTTTCAGTCTAAGAAGTAATGGATTATAGTATATCAATTGGATACTGATAGTATAAATATATGATTGTGTAGACATCGATCGAAAGCATAGTTCAGATAGGTCGTCAGAGTAAGATACACAAGGAAAATAAGAGCTTAAGAGTGTTAATTGAGACCATGTGAGTACATTATATTATATGTACGTTATGTATAGGGAATTAAGACTTGCGACGAGTCTAATTCCGCTATTATGTGATTAGAGGTACTGAAGCATAAACATGTAGTAATATAGTGATAAATGTATTGTATATGAGTAAATGCATCTTTATATGTGAACTATGTAAATGTATGTATGTGTGATAATAGGTTATGTGATTTCATGAGATGAAATATACGTGAAAGTGATATGACTTATATGTGTTATACTAGAATGTTACATGATATGCTATGTATGCTAAATAAGTGATGTGAATACATATTAGTGTGATAAGCTAGGTTAAATGTTATAACTGAATGAAGGGATTGTATGAGAATATGTATATGTGAACATGTGTTATGAGATAAGAATCATGATTATTAGCTATGTGAAAAAGAATACAAGTAAAGGTGAAAAACTATGTGATAAGTGAATGAGAGTTACATAGAAATATGCTATGTGAAAGTGAACTATGTGCCTACGTGAATATGTGAAAATATATAAAAGGTAATGTCCATGTCATGTGTTATGAGAGCTATAGGTATAGTTGGCATGCCAAGAGTCGAGGGATTATCAGTGGTCCTTTGGGACATAGTGGTCCTTCGGGACACAGTGGTCATTCAGGACACAGTGGTCCTTCGGGACATAGTGGTCCTACTAGACAAATTTCTACGATCCCCTAGTGGGATTTATACGAGCTGTGGTGACAGCATTGTGCACAACCTCTATGTACTCACATACCTTAAGTTCTCAAAAGAGTGCATAGGCTTTAAAGATAATAAATATGTGTTATTATAATATATGTGTTCTTGGTGAAATGATATTTTTGCTATATGACAATTATAAATGATAAGCTCGGAATCATATGATAATAGAAAAGAAGATAATGAGTGCATATGTGTTTTGTGATAAGAGATGATATGTTATTATGTATGATATGACATTAGTATTTATTCATGTATTATTGTGTTTTGGAGTTATATTATACGTTTATGTCAAATATATGCTTAGATGATATAATAGAATTAATGACAAGGAAATAAGTAATGATAAATATGTTAATGATTGGTTCAATAGGTATGTAATTATGATGTGTATTATATGATATCTATATGCATTTGTTAGTTTGCATTGTGCATTTACATGTCTCACTAAGTCTATGTCTTAGCGTGTAAGTGTCTTACACGTAGGTGTGGATAAGTCAGAAGATCAAGCTTCAGATTCGTAAAGCAGCATATCTCCGCGCAAAGTTCAGATCAGAAATATTTTGTAAAGTATGACTTGTCATATAATTTAGTATGTTGGCATGTAACTAAGTCATTAAATATGTACACTCTGATTGAGTCTGTTAAGGTTTTAACATGTTTATGTAAAAGAATTTCTTTATAGAATAGAATTTTTAAATTTTCTATGGTTTATTTTGAAAAAGTATGTGATTTGACTAGTCAATGTGGCACCTCAGATTCGTATCTGGGTTGGATACAGGTTGGGGGTGTTACATTTATACAGAATAATTCTAAATTCATATTTACGAAAAGTGATTCCATTACTCAAACATTCAAGGGCATTCAGGATTATGAATTGAATTATTAGGATCTTAAGTCTAATTGAACCAAATGGGATATTCAACATCTTTTGCATTTGAATTACTTGTGTTCAGATATGACTGGAGTGATTTGATCTGATAAGGGAGAAACGAAGGTTTAGGGCACTTATACTTTGTGTCGATCTATCAGATTATTGAACAACTTGAGCTGAACAACTCCTAAAACTGATACCTATCGAATGGTCAATTCATTGCTATTCCAGGGTATTCACTCTTTAATACCAACAATTAATGTCCATAGATCATCTTCAGAATCATCGCTGAGTATATCTTAAGGATACAAATATATATTCCATATGTCTTTATTTTATTTCCATATTTCAACGGTATCAGGAAATAAAGACTTACTTGATTTGTGGTTCATAAACCATAGTAATAGTACATCATGTAAGTTCATCAGAGTTTCCAGATTTATCTAAATTATTTACTTAATTCTCAATCATTGAGGTTGCTAATGCATTTATTAGTCAAGTCTATCTCGATCACTTCAGAATTTCTAGAGTAATTCAGTCATTTAAATGATTCAGATACATATAGTACTTCCATTCTGTTCATTTCAGAGTTGTGGGTATTAGAAATTCCAGGGTTTAGAGATAATTTAGGACATTTTACACTTTAGGGGTATTTGGTCATTTTACACTTTAGGGGTATTTCTATAATTCCAATATAGATCCAGAAATTAATACGATGATTCCAGGGTTCCAATGAATTATGGTATGAGTTCTCATGTCATTTTCATTGTCATAGTCATCCATATTTTGTTTTACACTTTAAGGGTATTATCAAAATTTTATTCAATTCCGTTAATGGCATTACTTTGGGTAAATTAGGCTTGAAAGTATTCTAATTCCAATAAAGATCAAAGTCCTTTGCTCATTTGCTCACTGGAGGCTAATTTCATAACTAGGGAATGACTTGGCCCTTTTTCAGTACAAGAGCATTTTCGTAATTTGTCCATAACACTTTTTTCGGTAACTTCATACCCAAATATTTCCCACATTTAACCCTTAACGAGATTAATTAGAAATTATGCGTTCTAAGATTGATTGATTCACTGATTTATTCATTGAACTGAGATTTCCAATCAGTGTACCAATCTCTTTGTCGAGCCTTAAGAGTCTTATAAAGTGTTTCGTCCTTAATCTAATTTTTGTCTATGACCAAAGATAGTTAACTACTCTAACGAACCAATTATTTCAATCAAGCAATTACCATTTATCCATGAGTTCTGAAAAGTATACAAAAGGTAGTATAGTATTACCTCGACTTCCATGCCATGTTGATCGACCATTTAAACTCCATTTAAACGCCCTCGATCTTGAAATCAACTTCCAATAATTCCTCAGATATATATCAATAGAAATTTCATCAAAAACAGAGCTTAATTACGAAAACAAATGATTGAAACGGGTGATTAATCAGTGAAAAATAGCATATCGGGTTTAAATTTGATAAAATGGACCTAAAAAACAGACTCAAGACGTCGAAAAATATTAGGATAGGTGTACCCGGAAAAAGTCAACGTCCTGGTCAACGGTGGCTAACGGTCAACGGCGATCAACGGTCAACGGCTAGGTGGCTCAGCAGCTCGGCTTAGCTTGGCTTGGACCAGACCGATCCAGTTGGTTCAGACCGGTTCAGCCCACTCCCCATGCTGTCAAACGAAGCCCACTCTCAGGGCGTGGCGTGTGCAGAACATACAGAGGCTCTGATCGTCGGCTCGACATGAAATTTTCAGACTTGTAGATAGACACCCCGGGAGTGTTTTGCAAGTGTTATTTTCACCAAAATATAACGGATTGTAGAATTTTAAAACGTACCAGCTTGTCCGATGGTGATCGACGAGTGAGGACAACGGAGCAACAACAGCGTACGGTGATGGTGAGTCCGATAGTGTAGGAGGTGTGATGAACGGGTGGCCGGATCAACCAAAATCGATGAAAAATCGACGGCGATCGAGTTAAAACTGATGAAAGCTTCTGGTTGATTTTTATGGTGAACAATGCCAATTTACGACATGATAGAGGTCGGGTTTTGTTCACCGTTCGATGGTGAGTCGATTGGTGGTTTCGGATCGACGAATAGTGGTCGGACGGTGGAGAATCGAAGCTTCAAAGATGGACCGACGGGGGAGGAAAATTGGGGCAAGCTTCTAGAGAAAACCAAAATACTCGGGGGAGGGGTTTTATTTTTCAACATCTAACAAAAATGGGTAAATTCAGGTTTAAGTCCCTGAATTTTTCTACACTTCCTAAAATGATTTGCTAGCTTTGTGATTTTTCACTTTAATCCTCAATTTCTTCCAAAATACCACTTTAATTCAATACTTTATAATTTCTAAAATTTAGCCCCTAAATTGGGGTGTGACAGATATTGTTCTTACTTAGTATCGATAATGTTCATCCAGTACCGATACGATACCAGTCAGTTTTTTCTTTGAAGTATCGATACTCCCTTTGTAGTATCGATACTACCCGTCAGGTTCAGCCTATAAAACCCTAAGATATAACAATTTTTCCCCAAACTCTAAAAACAACACTCAACTGATGAACCCTCTCTCAACATTGCCTCATTCCATCATTTTGAAGTTAGATTTGCGTTGTTTTTCAACTCTTCAACCTGCTAGCATCATCAAATTCCATCTGAATCCTAATTTTCTAGGTAATTTTTTTAAACCCTAATTTTTTTCTTTTCGAATCTAGGGCTAGTTTTAGTTAGTTTTTGCTTAAATTAGTTAATGGGCTTTACTTATTTTGTATTTTTACACTAGAATCTACAATTTTTCAACAAAATCTTCAAATTTCAAAATTTTAATTAAATAATAATAATATTTCGTTTGTTTATATATATATATACATACATACTTTTTTCATAAAAAAATTTCATAATTTTTTTTAAACACGTTATTTTTTAGCACATTATATTATTATTATTAATAATAATATTTTAGTTATAGAATACCTTGAATTGTGGAATCATATTGAGTTTTGGGATTAATTGATTGCATACATATGTATTGTTTATCCTTGTAGGTATAATCTTTATTCCGGTTTTCATTAAAATGTATCACAAACGTCCTAGATCATCATCCTCTCGTGCTAATCCACCTCCTAACCCTCCGCCAAATCCTCCTCCCAATCCAACTTAAATGACAATCGTAAACTCTTGTTTTAATGAACCAAATCGTCGAAATCTATAATCCCAATACCTAAATCATTTGAGTCTTACACTATTAGGGGTGAGCATCTTTCTTCTCTTAAGGCAATGCATGAGATGAACTTTAAATACCTACCTCTTCTCCAAGCTTGGAAATTTGACAACCTATTCAAAGTAAAACCCGTTGTCTTTCACCAACTTGTCCACATTTTCTATTCTAATACGCTTTGCATTCAAAATGAATATTGTACTCAAACTAAAAGTATTCGTTCCTATCTCTTGGGTGAATACATTACAATTGATTCCGACTCTATTTCTCATGCCTTTGGTCTTGAAAACATCAGGATAGATAATGAGCGAGATTTTGTCCCTTCTTCCTTAGAAGTAGGAAAGAGTGCTAGTATACTTGACTTTCACGAGCGTTTCCTTCACTTAATTATCTCTTGGTGATTTCGACCATCCGGAGGAAAATACTCCTCTTTCCGAAGTGCCGACATTTGGTGGATACACTGTTTTCATAACAATAAAAGAATTAATCTTGCTCAAATCATTTTCAGTGAGCTAGTGGACACCATAAACCATATTCTCTCTAAGAGAGTCGAGTCTTTGGTGTATGGTTGTTTTCTTAGTAATTTATTCATCAAAGTCGGTCTTAGAGTCAACCTAGATGTTGCCATCCCTTTAGGTACCCAAATTGATTTTACGTCTCTCCGCAAGTCCGGATGGACTCAAGTTGGTACAAATTGGGAATGATCAACTAAAAAGACACCTGGTGCTAGTTCTTCACAGGCAGCTCCGGCTCCAGCTCCTTCTCATATCGATGATGTTTTACAAGATGTAGATGATTCTGTAAATCGCATCCCTAACAAGCCACCTAGAGATAGTAGTGTGATGCCTCCCTATTTGCAATCGCTAATGGAGACATTGGATCTGAGGTTTGCATCCATGGAGTCTCATTTTACTGCCTTGGGGACTCAACTGACCGAGTTGTAATGCGACACCCATTCTCGATTCGACGCAGTCAATGACAAGCTTGATACTCTTTCTCAAGATGTTGCATCTTTTCGTACACCTCGTTCGAATCTCGATCCACCATCAGATGCTTGATAATACAATTGCTATGCTAGTTGTACTTTTGTTGATGTTTCAAATATCATACGTGGAACCTTAAATTACTTAATATTTTGATATTTTTGATTTGGTTACAAAATTGTGATTTGGATGATTGAATTTATATTGATCATATTTCGCATTTCTTAATTACCATGTTACCTTTTATTATGTTTATGATCATGCCCGCTATATTTTGGATATTATTTATGTTGAAAATTTGAATCCTATACTTGAAAAGTTTTTTAAATACTTCGAGTAGTAGTACCAATACTCTGAGTTATGGTACCGATACTGTCAAAACAGAATGCTAAATTGGTACTGATACCATATATGATATCAATACTACTTATAGTTATAGTACCGATAATTCTCAGGCAGTACCGATACTGTCAAAACATAATGCTAAAATGGTACCGATACTATATATGATATCGATATTACATAGAGTAGTAGTATTGATACTGCTGATGCAGTACTGATACTGTCAAAACAAAATGATAGAATGGTACCGATACCATATATGATATCGATACTACTTAGATTAGTAGTATCGATACTCTGAGTAATGGTACCGATACGTTCAATCCAACGGTCAAAAAAGTCAAAATTTAAGCCGTTAGAACTCGTCACGCCGGCGTGACGAGTTCCATCTCCACAAAATATTATTTTTTTAAATTTTATTTTAAAAAAATATAAAAAAATTATTTTTTTTTTACTGGGAGTCGTCCGTGTAACGAGTCCCTCTTGAATTTTTGTTAGAGAAAATAACCTCAGTGACCAAAAATGCCTTATAATATACGATTTTAATCAACTTTTTTTGGATTTGCCAAAATGACCAACTAAATCGCAATGCGATCGATAATTCGCAACGCGATCTCCGGTATCGCAAATCAGTTTTCAGATTCGCAACGCGAACATCGACTATCGCAACACGAACTTCGACTATCGCAATGCGATTTTCCAAATTCGTTGCGATAGTCCAAGTTCGCGTTGCGATTTATTCCAAATTCGCGTTGCGATAGTCCAAGTTCGTTGAGATAGTCGAAGTTCGCGTTGCGATTTATTCCAAGTTCATTGCGATAGTCGAAGTTCGCGTTGCGATTTATTCCAAGTTCATCGCAACGACTGGTGGTATTGCATTTGTTTCTTAAGAATTTTCTCTAAAAAGATAGTATTCGCACGGACGTGTCAAAGACACGTATTACCACGACCACGACCCGACCCAACCCGAGACGAGACAAGATGGCGGCGACGGCGGCACGCGAGAGTCCCCCTTGTTCTCTATCACTCAACAAGGAAGTGGGAAAGCCAAGCCTTAAATTCCATTCCCAATAGTGTTTCCAATACTATGTGGGATTGAGTATTACCAACACTTGTTCCTAATACTATGTGGGATTGAGCCTTAAATAGTGATATTATTTGTGAATTATAGTTAATGACTTTAGTACTTGTATGAAAAGTATTTGTGGTTCGTTTAGTTTTCATGCAATTCTAATTTATTTTCAATTGATTGTAATTGCACGATAACAATTTTTTTTATTCTCGCGAGTGATGCAATTTTTTTTGAATGTTTTGCTTAAAATTGCAATAATCGCGATTGATTGTAGATTGAATTTTAATTATGACATATTTAATTGTATAATACTAATGCAATTGGTTGTTGATTCAGTTGTTTTAAGGTGCATGATTGTTAATTGTTTCCTGAATAATCACATAGTATTGGAAACAAGTGTTGGTAATGCTCAATCCCACATAGTATTGGAAACACTATTGGGAATGGTATTTAAGGCTTGGCTTTCTCACTTCTAACAAGGGGGACTCTCACGCTCCGCCGCCGTCTGTCTGTCTCGTCTCGGGCCGGGTCGGGTCGGGTCGGGTCGTGGTCGTGGTAATACGTGTCTTCGACACGTCCGCGCGAATACTATTTTTTTAGAGAAAATTCTTAAGAAACAAATGCAATACTACCAATCGTTGCGATTTTGGACTATCGCAACGCGAACTTCGACTATCGCAACGAACTTGGAATAAATCACAACGCGAACTTCGACTATCGCAATGAATTTGGAATAAATCGCAACGCGAACTTCGACTATCGCAACGAACTTGGAATAAATCGCAACGAATTTGGAATAAATCGCAACGCGAACTTCGACTATCGCAACGAATTTGGAATAAATCGCAACGCGAACTTCGACTATCGCAACGAACTTGGACTATCGCAATGAATTTGTAATAAATCGCAACGCGAACTTCGACTGTCGCAAATCAGTTTCCAGATTCGCAACGCGAACTTCGACTATCGCAATGCGAATATGTAAATCGCAATGCGATAGTCGAAGTTCGCGTTGCGAACCTGGAAACTGATTTGCGATACCGGAGATCGCGTTGCGAATTATCGATCGCATTGCGATTTAGTTGGTCATTTTGGCAAATCCAAAAAAAGTTGGTTAAAATTGTATATTATAAGGTATTTTTGGTCACTGAGGTTATTTTCTCTTTTTGTTAATCAGGCTGTGGGGCCTACTTGACACGAACCATTAAAAAATTATATCTCATGGAACTCGTCACGCCGGACTGTTGCAATTGCCGTAGATCCCAAATTAAAAGTTTGGGTGCCCTAATGGGCTAAATAAATTACCCGGGATCGGTAATGGGCCAATTTGGCCTTTCCGTCCATCAATTGTTGCACCGATGAACTCTTCGGTTCATGGTGGAGAAGAACAGAAAAGAGATTTGTTTTTTCAAACAGCCAGTCAAAAGTTTTGGAAAGTCAAACATTCAACATGTGTAGTCGTCTCATGCAGCAAAACAATGCAAGATCACCGGTTTAATATATCACATCAGCATCTTGCTACGTACAGTAACAACAGTTAGAGGTGTATACTGACACTGGATATTATTCAATCCAAAATTTCGAATTTCCAAAAAATCACATCTCTCAAATTGTGATCCATACCAAAGCAAGGAATGTTTATTAATCTGCACGGCTCAAGGCTGAAGCGCAAACATTTCAAGCTAGGTGCGGGTGGGCCGACTGATATCATTAGGCCTGGGTAAAGTTTTTTAAAGGCCCATTCTTTTTTAAATTTTCAGATAATCCAAAATTAAATTTTAGCCTATCCGATTATTCAATTTTTCCAGATATCCAATTCGAATTATCAAAAAATTAAAAACCAAATCAAATATCTGAATTTTCGAATCGAATCAATAGATCAAGTCGAAATTCTTTGCACACTCCTAGTTCCTGTAGCTATGCTTTTGTCTTTTTTTTAATTATAAGTATATAACATTCAATTTTATTGAACACCAAATAAATAAAATTAAGAATGCTAAATATAATTTATTAAACATGGTCAACAGTTATTTTGAACCGAAATAGGGGGAATTCATCTTCATTGATTATAAAAAAGTCATTCTTTCCACCAAGTCATTCATGACAACTTAAAGCTCACAACATTTGCAGTTATTTCACACAAAAAGAATGGGAAAATAAAACAATGGGTACCATTCATTAAGCTTTGAACAATTAAGGAAAGACAAAACCCTCACAGGTTATCTTCTCCGAGGAGTATCAAATAGCTGGTTCAAAGTTGGAACTTGCACAAACCGTTTGACCTACTTATAGCCCAAAACAATATCCTCATTAAGCTGCACGAGAAAAACAATAAGACGTCACTGACAAAGCCGCGAAGCTATAGTCGATATAGAAGGTAAGCAACTTATGTATCTTACAACTTACATATTTTTCAAGTTCTTTGGCTTTCTCATCATTAAAACCTAAAGTGGCCAAGATCTTGTGGCCTGCAGATTCTTTCTCTGACCAAATTCCAAGAAGCAAGTAAGTTGTGGTTATTTCCCCACTTTCACCTGCACTTGGCAACAATATCTTGATTAAATGTGGAGGAATAACAGTTCAAAGAGAATAAGATAATAGCATGATTGTAAACATGCATGACTCATATAAGGAATAACATATCGAACAAAACAAAATATATACACTATAAAAATTTCAAAGCAGCCGGCTCAGATTATACCAAATTTCAAACATTTAGAAATGTATAGGAAGGAAGAGAAAGAAGCCAGTGAAGAAATGTGGAAGTTGGCACAGGTAAACTTGAACTCCTGTTCAGATCTTACCATGGCAGATAGGATACTTTAGTTTTAACCATTTACTGCTTCATAATGTTCTGATACAGGTACATGAACTTTCAAATTATAAGAAGGCAACCCAGTCACACATCGTCCAAAAGGATACACGAGTATGATTGTCATCGTTAAATTTTAATATTAGACAGTCGTTCTTAAAAATCACGCTTTACTTTCTTCAGAGACTTGAATTCCACTCAACAGTAATAAACAAGAAGAATAGCTCAGCCTAGTAACTTCCATAAAAAGGAGTGAAGATTTTATAGTATCCTCCTCATTTCTTCTGAAAAAGTCAAAAAACATTATCATGAATGGCTAACTGTCACTCATGGAATCCAAGATAAAAAACTCCACCTACATACAATTGTGGCAGTGACTAATATTTAAATTTAGTCGCATGAGATTTGTTGATTAATATTTGTGTATTAGTTTTAGATTACAAATCAGTAATACTCGCATTATACTCAACTACCCTCTAAACTTTTGAATAACATGATAAACATATGAAGAATTAGAAAATTTTTTTACCTGACTTTAGCTTTTCATCAACAGCCCAATCAAGAGCCCTTTGAGCTTGTTCGGTTAGTGGAGGATGTTCAGGACTGAAAAAATACATATCCGACTTTCCAAGTAAGTTCACTGTTTCCTCTCGTACTTTGAAAAGTGTGATTCCATGAGCCCTTAAAAATTTCGCAGCTTGGCTTGTTCCTAAATATGAAAAAGATGAATTACAGACAGACAATGGAAACATTTGAAAAGATTTTTAACACCATATAAACTAAATGGGACACAGTATGACTTCGTTTCATGAAAACATCTTTTAGGTTAACAGAAAATATATGTTTATTGTCCATATTAGCTCATTTTGGAATATCTTTGCCCCTTCTCCCTGAATGGGAGCTGAGAAGGTGTGTTTAGACTGCTTTAATCAGAAAACTGAAGTTAACATGCCAAAGTGGAGAATTTCGTGTCTCTTGCAAGTTGAATGTATCCGAGGCATTAAGATAACCTACTTATTTGTATAGAATTACAAGTTTCTGCTTCACAATGCATAAGTGAGAATTCGAAACAATCAGAGATAAATGCAATAGTAAAAACTGACAACGATTGTTTATTTGTTTGTCACCATTGCTAATTGAATAATGGAAGCAATAAAATTATTCAAAACAACGTCCACCTCACGAGGACTAAATCACCTTTCAAATTATGTAAATTTTAAGGGGAATCAATTAAAAAAAGGGCTGCTATAAAGTAGCACTTCTTCACAACAATGCCCCAACAAAAACATGTTTCATTAAATTCCACAAGAAATCTCTATTAAAATATTTTTTGGCATGTGTTATATGATGCTAAAACAGCAAGTGGTGAGCAAAAATGACAAAGAAATAACTAACCCTCGACCAGAATTCCCATAAGAAGTGCTTCAGTTCCAGTATTTGGATACTTGAGCTTCCTTGCCTCCAATTCCGCCATTGCAAAGGACTTTATCGATCTTGACGACCATCTAACCACCATAATGATCCAATTCCAAACAATTAATTACTCACAACCCAATATAAATTATACAATTTTGTACATAGACCATCCAATACACACCCTAAATATTTACATCCACAATCCGTAGACATGCAAATATGAACATAGCATAGCATTAACTCACTTTGGGGATTTCTCCGAAGGGGCCCTATCCGGTTTCCTGCAAACAAAAACCCAGAAAATCACACAATGCCAAAAAGCAAAATTGCAAAAATTTGGGTTCAAACTTACGCAGTGGGGAGGCTAAGCGAAACGGTGGCGGTGGTGACCGAGGAATAGTGTTTAATAACGAAACGGGTCGAGGGTCGAAGTAAAAGGCGATTGCCATAAAGAGAGGTCAAAGGAAGAGAGAGACGGCGTTTGGAAGGCCGAGAATGATATGCCAAAAATGCAAACGGGAGAGATAAGAGGCTATGGGTAGCCATTGAAAAGGGAAGAAAATTAAAAAAAAAAATTAATTGAGATTGGTTTTTAGAAGAATCAAAATCAATAAGAAATTTATGGCGATGGGTTTCAACGACGGCTCAGAACAAATCCGATCACTCTCAGTTTCTGGGAGTGGGAGCCGTGGAAGTCGAAGATATGTTTGGATATTTTCTCTCACTGCAAGTCTTAAAGGAAGGATAATGATGAACTGAAAATCCAAAACATAATTTATGAATTGTTTTGAAGTATTTTATTGTTTTATTATAATATAATTAATAATATCTTTTGGGTTCTATTTTTTATTTATAATAGATAAATTTAAAAAATTAAAAAAAATTGAGAATGTATATTAGAGTTATGACATAATTTCTTTTTGAATCAACCCATGAAATTATAATTAAAATAGTTGTATGATACTTTGTAAATAGAAAGTACGTAATTACGTATTAGGGTTTAAATTTAATAATTGTAATATATCTTATATTTTTCTCATATAAACTTTTTTTCTCTTTTGCACAAAATTTTTTATTTTTGATTTTTTCACGTAAATCTTGATTTTTTTATTTTATTGTTCAGTAGTATTAATTTATCATTAATCATTCTAATAATAATAACAGTATATTTCTTACTTAGATTAAAAACTCTAATGAGACAAGGATAGAAAATCATATTCTTTAATGTGTTTTCTCCACCTTATATAGTGAATATTTGTTAAAGAATGAATCTGATTATTAAATGATTAAATAATCGAAATTAATTTACTTACGAAATTGACATTCATAAAAAGCATATGATGAACTATGAATTCAATACTTCACTCCAGCATAAAGGCATATATTTTGTTTCTCGTTATCAATAATCATTTATTCCTAAACATCATGTAAGAGTGATCATTTTTGTTATCCATCTCGTGAGAAAAAATCGATCCAATTAAACTTATTTTTTGGGTAAATTATACATATGGTCCCTGACTATATTTTCCACAACATCTCCATTTTCTTCCACATCACACTATCTACACGATGATTGAACTTCGTATTTATGATCACTTCGTATTTTCTTCTCTCGCTATTTTGGTAAACGTATTTATGATCACTTCGTAGCTCAACTCTACGCCATTGTTCTTCTCTCGCTATTTTGGTAATGGCCCCTTTTCCTCCTTTTTCTTTATCATCATGTTTTTACATTCTCATTTGATTACTATACACACAATCTATTTTTCCACGACATCTCCATTTTCTTCCACATCACACTATCATTTTATCCCCACCAACATACATTTCATTTTGCCTCAGCAATCTCATTAGTACATACCATCACACTAACTATACTTAAATTAAGTAGTTATTTGCTTTGATTGAACTTATAAATTTCCTCCAGTCATTGTGGATACGACATTCACTCATCATTGTATTACTTGTTCGATTGTGTATACTTGCACATACTTCGCATCCATATTTAGTACTCACAAAACCCGAACAAGTTTTTGGCGCCTTTGCAGGGGATTGGCAACTGGAAGTTAATTAATTTTGTTATAGTATTTTTAATTTACTTCTTCATATTTTTTTATATAATTTTACTTGTTATTTTCCTTGTCTTTTTCAGGATTTTGTTGGTGTATGATCAGAAGAAATTCTAACGAGACATTAGAACGAATTGAACCTGAGATTGAGAGGTTTTTAGGTAAAGGAGACATACTCAACATGCTCAAGAAAATATGTATCAAATTGGCAATCAAGGTATTGGTCAAGAAGAATATCATAATGTCGAGACAATTTCAAATGCTACGAATACAGTTAGGCCTCGTGTTATTCGAGATCATTTAAATCCTATCTTGGACGACTTAAATCCTAGAATTATGGTACTCGAAATTCATGCAGCCCATTTTGAGCTCAAACCAGTCATGTTTAATATGTTGAATTCGATAGGGCAGTTTAGGGGAATACCGCTTGAAGATGCCAGACAGCACATCCATAACTTCTTGGAGGTGTACGATTCTTTCTGACAACAAGGAGTGAATGAGGATGTACTAAAGTTAAAGTTATTTCCATATTCTCTGTATGACCAAGCAAGGGCTTGGTTGAGTGGTGTTCCAGCTGGCTCGATGGAGTATTGGTCTTATCTATACAAAAGTTTTTTGTTGCGGTATAATCCGCTGAAATGAACACCCAACTAAGGAATGACATTGTTTATTTTTGTCAAGCTGATGACGAATCAATGTATGAATGGTGGGATCGGTATAAAGGACTGCTTCGTAAATGTTTAAATCATGGTTTTCAAGATTGGACTCAAGTAGTAAAGTTCTACAACATATTCAATGTGCCCACAAGGATGATATTGGATGCCTCAGTAAATGGGACAATGCTTGATAAATCACCAACAGAGGCATTTGACATCATAGATAGGATTACCAACGATGATTATCAATTCTCATCTACAAGGCTTAGAGCTGAGTGAAAAGCGCCAGGGACATTTAAGTTGGATACTAAGGATTTTGTTCCCGCCCAACTTTCTGCCATCACAAATATGCTGAAGAATCTGCAAAGATCAAGTGTGATGAAAGAAGTTCAAGAAGCCAACTCATCATGTCTACTATGCCATGGTAATCACCATAAGAGCGAGTGTCCTACCAATCAGTGTCCATCAACCATGTAGGAAACTACAATCGAGGTAATAACAACCCCTATTCTAACACCTACAATCCTAGATGATGTTAGCATCCAAACTTCTCATGGGGAAATCAAAGAATCAGCAATGCAAGTCAGCCCGCAAGGCAGCAAAAATTCAATGACTCCCAAGGTATTCAAACGAATATGCCATGGCATAATTCTAACAAAAGAATACCATCTTCATCCAACACAAGTTCTTTGGAGGCCGCGATTCAAGATTTTATAGCAACCACGAAGATCATGTTTCAAGATCATGCTACATCCATCAAAAACCAATTAGCCTTATTATAAAGTTAATGAGCTTTTCATCAAAGCCACAACTCGTATTTGAGGGCTTTGGAGGGTCAAGTTGGTTAAATTGTTGTGGCATTACAAGAACGTCAACCAGATCGTCTTCCAAGTGACACTGAAGTCACTAAAGCTCATGGCAAGGAGTAATATAGTGCACTAACTCTACGGAGTATCACCCAAATCAATGTACAAGACAAGTTTGAGGGAAGGAAGAAGGATGATTCAACCCCCGTAACCGTGCAAACTGAGCATAAAATGCTAGAAGAGACAAAAGTTGAGAAGGATAAGGATGAGGGTTCATCCAGTGAAACTATTGAGAGAGCAAACAAAAATTCCACAACAAAAGTTGTTCCCACCTAGTCATCAGAAGAAGTCAGACCCCCGTCACCCTTATCATAAAGACTGAAGAAGTATAAGGATGACATTTAATTCAATAAGTTTATCGCCATTCTTGACCATCTTTATAGTAATGTTCCTTTTCTTGAAGATGTAGAGTAAATGACCATATATGCCAAATTTCTCAAAGATATTGTTACCAAGAAAAGAAAATTTGAGAAGTACGAGACCATTGCCATGACAAAAGCATATTACTCTACCTTGAGCAAGCTGCCGCCAAAGCTACAAGATCCAAGAAGCTTTATTATTCCATGCTCGATAGGAGAAAGCTATGTTGGAAAGGCACTATATGATTTGGCCTCAAGTGTGAACTTAATGCCAAAGTCGATCTTCTTGAAGCTTAGAATGGGAAATGCAAGACCCACCTCTGTTATTTTGCAACTAGCCCACCGCTTCCATATTCGTCTTGAGGGGCGAGTCGAGGATGTCATTGTGATGGTGGATAAATTTGTGTTCCCAGTAGACTTCCTTATACTTGATTGCGAGGTAGATTCCACGGCACCCATAATATTGGGGAGACCCTTCCTAGCTACTGAGTGTATTCTTATTGATTGTGAGAAGAACGAGCTCGCCATGAGAGTGGCTAACCATTGTGTTCAAAGAATGCCAGAGCATTTGCCACAACATAAGAATGTCAGAGCATTTTCTAAAATGCACATACCCTAAATATATAGAATTTGCAACAACATCTTAAATATGCTTATTTGGGTAGTGGTGAAACTTTACCTGTCATTATCTCTTCCACCCTTACTCCTGACCAATAACGTAGCTTGCTAAATGTTTTGTCACATCATAAAAATACTTTATGGTGGACTATGGCAGACCTGAAGGGGATAAGTCCCACTATTTGCATGCACAAGATTATACTGAAAGAATGTTATGGTAAATCCATAAAGCCATAAAGAATACTAAAACCCATCATGAAGATGGTTGTAATGAAAGAAATCCTCAAATAGCTTGATGCTAGAGTGATTTACCCCATATATAATAGTTTATGGATAAGTCTTGTCTAATGCATGCCCAAGAAAGGTGGCATGACCGTGGTGATCAGTGAAGACAATGAGCTATTACCAACACGCACCGTCACCGGATAGAGGATATGCATGGATTGCCGTAAGTTAAACAAGGCTAACAAGAAGGACAATTTCCCTTTGCCCTTCATTAATCAAATGCTAGATCGATTGGCGGGTAAGACATTTAACTGCTTCTTGGACAAATATTCTGGGTACAATCAAATTGTCATTGCACCAGAGGACCAGGAGAAGAGTATGTTCACGTGTCCCTATGGTAGTTATACTTTTCGAATGATGCCTTTTGGACTTTGTAATGCCCCGACAACTTTTCAACAATTCATGCAAGCTATCTTCTCTGACATGATTAAGGATTTTCTAGAAATATTTATGGACGACTTCTCTGTTTCTAGAGATAACTTTGAAAAATGCCTAAGCAATCTGGAAAAGGTACTCAAACGATGTGTGGAGGCTGACCTTGTGCTTAATTGGGAAAGGTGTCACTTCATGGTGACCAAAGGTATTGTGCTCATAAGATATTTCATATGGGCATTGAAGTGTACAAAGCCAAAATCAAGGTGATTGAGAAGATACCCCCACCAATATCTGTCAAGGGCATTAGGAGTTTTCTTGGACATGTTGGGTTCTATAGAAGATTCATCAAGGACTTCTACACGATATCTAAGCCCCTGTGCACCCTGCTTCAACAAAATCAACCCTTCGTGTTTGATAAAAATTGCCATGATGCATTTACTGAGCTGAAACAAAGACTTATCTCTGCACCCATTGTGGTACCCCCTGATTGAATGTCACCATTTGAGCTAATGTATGATTTTATGTTGTGGGATTTGTGCTTGGGCAATGAATAGGTAAAATTTTCCATGTTATATTTTATGCTAGTCGTACCTTAAATAAAGTACAATTGAATTATACTACCATTGAGACTGAATTACTTACCGTTGTATTTGCATTTTACAAGTTTATGTCATACTTGATAGGAAAAGTTATTGTTCACACTGATCACTCAGCCATAAAATACTTAGTGAACAAGAAAGATGACAAGCCTAGACTCATTAGATGAATATTACTATAGCAAGAATTTGACTTAGAGGTGATAGATAGAAAAATGTACTGAGAACCAGGTTGCAGACCATCTATTTAGGCTAGAGAACATTTCGTGGTATGCTGACATAGTTAATTTTCTTGTTAGTGGTATTTCATCTTATGAATTGAATAACCAAGGTAGAAGGAAGTTCCAGCACAATGCCAAGTTCTATTTATAGGACGAGCCATATTTATTCAAATAATACGCAGACCAAATGATTCAACCTTGTGTCCTTGAAGATGAGAAAATGTACATTCTACACCATTGTCACACAGCCCCCTATGGAGGTAATTTTGGAGATATGATGACCGCTGCTAAGGCCCTTCAATATGGCTTTTATTGGTCTTCACTGTTCAAGGATGCTCATGATTTTTACAAAACGTATGATAGATGCCAGTGCACTGGGAACATTTCCAGACAAAATGAAATACAGTTGTAAAAAATTTTGGAGATCGAGCTCTTTGTTGTGCGGGGCATTGATTTTATGGGACCATTCCCATCTTTTTTGGGGACTTATATATCTTGCTTGCGGTGGACTACGTGTCCATGTGAGTTGAGGCGATTTCAACACCAATGAATGACTCTAAAACGTGCTCAAGCTCCTTCACAAGAATATCTTTACGCGATTTTGAGCTCCTAGAGCCATTATCAACGATGAATGCACTCATTTTGACAACAAGCTAATTGCCAAGGCATTGCAACGATATGGAGTGCGACACAAAATTGTCATGGCATAGCACCTAAAAACCAATGGATAAGCTGCAGTATTCAACCATGAGATTAAACAAATTATGGATAAGATGACGAATACGAAGAGAAAATATTGGTCCCTAAAGCTTGATGAAGCACTTTGGGCTTATCGAACGGCATTCAAAACGCCTTTGGGAATGTCACCTTTCAAGATGGTGTATGGAAAAGCATGCCACTTACACGTAGAGTTAGAGCATAAGGCATATTGGGCTATCAATAAGCTAAATTTTGATGTGCAACTAGCTAGGGAGAAAAAATTACTCGACCTGAATGAAATAGAAGAGTTTAGAGTACAAGCATATGAAAATGCCAAGCTTTAAAAGGAAAATACCAAGAAGTGGCATGACCGAATGCTTTTGCCAAGGCAATTTCATATAGGTCAGTATGTGCTCCTCTACAACTCTAGACTGAAGCTTTTTCCCGACAAACTTAAGTCATGATGGTCTGGACTCTTTGAAGTGCACCATGTCTACCCTCATCGTGCTATTGATATAAGGAACATAGATGATGAGACTATTTTCAAAGTCAATGGTCAGTGTTTAAAAGTATACCAAGGAGCCCCGCCCTTGCGTGACGAATTGACACTCTTATTGCAAGATGCCTGAGTCTATCTGTACAACATTTTAGATTTACTCATGTGCATAAATAACACGTTTAGTTTATTTTATTTTATTATTTGTTCAATTATTTTTCAGTTATATGAGTAAATTTTATTTTTTCAGGGACCACGTAGATCGTATGTGAGGATAGTACGATTAAAGACAGAGAAGTGGATTTTAACAAGACAAACAGATGAAGGAAATCTTTACTTTTGGCTTTTTGAAATTTCTTTCTTTTTTGGTTTTACTTTGCATTCAATATTTTTTGTCTATTTCTTTAAATCATCATTCATCCACCCATTAAATAACCTCATTTCCCCTTTTTATTTTTATCTTTTTACTTTCTCACTTCAACTTCATCTTCTTTTATTCTTTTTCTCTCCTTAAAAGGAGACAATGTCGTTCGAAGAAGATGTTTGAACGTAAGGAGCCTCAATTTACCCCGATCCCTGAAGGCCTTAGGACCCCCTACTGCACTGTCAACGGACTCTGAACATTCCAGTCCCACACTATTACGCAAGTGCTCGTGTCACATAGTTGCTACCACACCACAACCATAAATAGTCAAGGTACCTTGCATTGCATTGAATAGTATGTAGTTTAGTTTTAATTTAGTTTTTATCAAGCATGGAGGATAATGTTTCTCTCAAGTTTGGGGGTAGGGTTGTTATTAAATCATTGCATAATAGTATTAATAGAATGAATATGCCATAACATTAGTAAGTGTTCGAGTTAGTTTTCTGGAAAAAATTTAATTATGTCTGATAATGATGAACACTTTATGTCTATAGTTGAATGTACTTGACAGTAAAAATGATAGAACCAACTCTAAAACTTGCTTCTTTGTAATATTTTGATACATTATTGTATGTTTTTCATGCTTAAAAGACTTAGAAATTTTTTTATAAGAGAACTATTGCATGTCTTGACATAAAACTTTGACAATGACCTTGAACGATGAAAACCCCATATTTTTCTTTAAAAAATGTGATGAAAAATGAAATTGTGAATACATGTTTTGGTATAACTGTAGAGGGACACTCCACTATGCCATGGTATTGCATGTATACTATATTTAAATAAATGTCAGCCCCAGCATATGAGTGAATAAAAGTAGTCATGGGATTACTCTACCTGACTAGCTCGGGGGTGAAAGGTATGCTCCCTTTCACCTAGAGTGTGGGATGGTAGGGGTGATGAGCTGACACCCCTAGTAGCAGTTTAAAAAAGAGAGAGAGAAAGAAAACATTGTGGGAGTAAACTTGCATTTAAGTGACTAATAAATGGCATGGTAAAACAAGAGAGCTAGCCTAGAAATTTTCTAGATTTGTTTAAGCATGGAATAGATAAAATCATGCACACACACACAAAGAATCTTGGCCTAGGGAACAATATTTGATTTCTCAAACTATTCTAGCGTGTTGAAGCCAACTATCCTGAGAGCTGAAATTTTATCTCATATGACTAGCTTGAACCTGAACTTGCCATAGTATTTTTGTCTTACTAACTACTATCTATTGCTTGAGGACAAGCAATAGCTTAAGTTTGGAGGTGTGATAACTAAGTAAAAAGGTTGTATTTAGGGCATTTTCACTTAATTTATTGATTTTCTAAAAGTCCATATAGGATCATAGATGCATTTAAAAACATATAGTTGCATGTGGTGGATATATTTTGACGTGGCATTTTATTTTGGAAAACAGAGTTGTATTATGGGGAAGGTGTGTTGTTTAATGATGTGCATAATTTGGGAGCAAGGATATGAAAGGAGAATTGACGCGAAAAATTGGAAATGCTAAGCAGAATGTGAATACCGCGACAACTTGGACGACATTTCTGGGCAGAAAAGACAAAATAATATATTTTTATTAAAGCCAATTGTACTTGTCTACACGTACTGTCTGTTATAGCCACCTAGGAAGGGACCACTACCACCTTTGTACCACCCCTCACGTGAAGGAAATGAACCTTAGGGTACCATGGGAATTTTTACACAAATCCCTAGGTTTATTCCCCACTATAAATAGGATATGAGGTCACCATATTTAGGGGACTTGATTTTGAAACATTTGAGTTGAAACTTTAGAGAGAAGTGGTGGCTGGAAGAAAAAATACCCCCTTTTCTTTCCATTCATCTTTTTCGTGGTGTTCTTCCATTAAAAAGCTCGAGGGAGTGGCAAGCTAGGTGTCCGAGAGGAGATAGCAAGCTAAGGCGGTTTGTGGTAGCCGAGAGGAGCTCCGACAGTGCACGTTGAAGGCTTTTCCTCCATCACTTTGATGTTCTTTCTCTCTTATCACATTCACGTTGTAAGGAACAAATGGATTTTATAATTTATTTCATGGATTATTCGAACTCCACCATGAACTAGCTTTATTTGGTGAGAGTTCACTATGGATGTTTAAGTTTTTTTTCTTTAATGGATAGTTATTCTTTTTCTATGTTTTATTTTTTTATTTATGGTTCTTAATGACTTAAGGTTATAGAAGATATAAGAGTAGTCATTCCTTAGGAAAACACTTAGTGTTCGAGAGAAACTAAGTAGCTCATCTTTAGTGTTTGAGATAAACTAAAGAGGATCAAAATAAACAAAAGGTTTTAGATAGTAACTAGACCTAATCCACCCTTAGACATAAGGTTAGGATTTCAATCAACTAAAAGGATTAGTTCTCGGTAGAGAGGTTAGATGTTAATGCTGACGCTGAGTGGTATTGTCGTGACATATTCTGTTGATCTGGACCAATGAGATCCCTGCATCTGCTAACGCCGAGAGATATTGCCATGGCATTCTCAACTTGTCGAGTCCCTTGACTTGAGATAACATAGGATATTTTCGTAAACTCTGTTAGTCAAGTAAGACATAGAAGCAAGACCATTCTGAGAAGATATACTTAAGTTTCCTAAGTGACTCTTATCATTCATTCCTGTGGTAGTTTGTTGTGTGCGGATTGTCAAGTCATTCTATTCAAATCCAGTGTTTACATTTTGTTTTGCCTTTATATTCTCATTTGATTACTCTACACACAATCTATTTTTCCACGACATATCAATTTGTTTCCACATTACACTATCATTTTATCCCCACCAACATTCATTTCATTTTGCCTCAGCACACTCATTAATACATACCATCACACTAACTATACTTAGATTAAGTAGTTATTTTCTTTGATTGAACTTTTAAATTTCCTCTAATCCCTGTGGATACGATACGACACTCACTCATCACTGTATTACTTGTTCAATTGTGTATACCTGCATATACTTCGCGTCCATATTTAGTACTCACAAAACACAAACATTCCTCTTTAGTGAGATCAAATTTTACCAAAATCAGAGTGTGGATAAACCAAAACTAACTTTATTTTTGCAGAAAATAACCTTAAAATAAATATCCTTAAAATGGAGTAACTAAAATTATGTTTATAACCAATGAGCAATTAAATTACAAACTCCAACTAAAAATGAATATCCTTAAATGATATTACACTCACATGAGTAGTGTGCTCATGAAAGACCTAGGGTGACAGTTCCTTAATAAGTGATCAATAATAAGTTTATACCAATATGCTCTATAAACACATAACCACTATGTATTATCTTTAACAATAAGAAACAATATTTATGTGCAACTTTGTTGTATATGGAATAAAGGATTACAACTTTGTTTTCACAAAATAACTCAAGCGGTCTTTCTTATCAATCCATAATTAGCAGTTCGTCTGACAAAATGTTGCATCCATATTCCCATAACTCAGAGTCCATAAACTTGATGATCTCTTACTTATTAGACCTCTGATTTGTGAGCATGTAATATTTTTGTTCTTAAATGTATCATATGAATCAATTTGATTGCTATCCAATGATTTATACCAAAATTGGTTAAATATTTGCTTAATATCTCAAAATCATAAGCTACAACTAATTGCGTACAAACCTGAGTATACATTAAAATCTTCATTTATTTCTGAAGTATAAGGAACCCTTTTACATTTCCTTAGTTTCAAAATTTTGTAATGGTCCCTATGCTCAGAACGAGTCTCGACTTATTTTGAGAAAAAATCAATTTTGTAAAAGAAATATTTTGGAGTTGCCATCGACCTTTCGAGTTAGGTAGGTCGAATACCTAAAAATCTCCCTTTAAATTAAGTTTTAGGAAAACATTATTTTAAAGGATAAGATTAGCCTACATGTAACCAAAAATTCATTTTTTATTTAAAAAGGGTTTGGGAGTCGGTTGTGAGTGGGGAAGGATAAAAACCCCCACAACACAAAAAATTGCTACGTCGTCGCTTATAAATTGTCTCTAATAATGGAAGTTTAAGAATTCAAATATAAATTTAAATTATGGTCTTCTTATTTCAAATTCAATCATATAATTTTATTAGCGGGAAGTTCTAAGGAGAAAGAGAAAATATTCCACTATTTCCACTCGAAGAGAAAATAATCCCTACGGTGCTTTAGGACGAATAATTCTCTTTCTGACTGAAACAAAAAGAATATAATGATTTCTCCCAAGAACTTTGAAATTAAATAATTTGATCCAACCAAAATAAAAGTTTTGCCAAGTAATCCAAGTTACCTATTTAATTAGAAAAGAAAAAAATGTTCAATTATTTAAAAGATCTAGACCAAATCCCTAATATAAAGTAGGTGAATTGTCTCAACAAGTTTAAATAAACGAACATTTCTTTTTTCATTTAATCATGATTAAATTTAAGCATACTTGACTTTTAAGTTTTACTAGTAGGGTATTTATTTATTTTAAAATATCATAATATGACATATAGTTACCTTAAAATCCCCCTCTTAATATTTTAAAATAAATAAAAATTATCTTTAATCCAAATATAAAATTGGTGGAGTTATGCTTATGAGACTATAATGCATATTCGAGATATCTAGACCTAAATGCACAAACAAACATACATATAAAAGGGAAGTAAATTTAAAATACCAATTGGAAACAAATAAAAAGGAAATTAAAGAAAAAATGGAAATTAAATGCTACTCAATACTGGAAATAAAACTTTGACTAAATTCAAGTGAATAATCAAGGTATAAATATTACGTTAAATTGACAAACAATAAATAAAAACTAAAATAAACATTACAAAAAATTAAAGTGCTGAAACAATAAAGCTTAAATAATGAAGAGCTGAAAGTAAATTGCAATAGATAAAAGGTACTCAAATGTAAATAAAAGAAATTAAAGTACTTAAATTAAAAATAGCAGAAAATTGTATAACAAGGCAAAAAGAACTAAAATAAAATAAACAAAAATAAGTTGCTATAATTAAAGGACTGAAATTAAATTGCTGAAAAGTAGAGAACAGAAATAAAAATGACAGAAAATTAAGGTGATGAAATTTAATGACTGAAATAAAATAAAGAAAAATAAAATGCACAAATTTAAAGGTGCATAAAAATTAAATAACAAAAATAAAAAGAGCAATAAAAATAAAAAGTTAGTTATTTAACCTGGACAGTAAATAATGTGAGTTGTACCCCGTGGCAGGTCGACGCAAGGTCGTCTCATGATTCGAACATAAAAATAAAAATCAGTGATTAGTGGTTAGAAGTTAGCAAAGTTAGTTGTTAGAAATTAGTAAAGTTTAAATCATAATAATGCGGGTCACACCCCGTATCGGGTCACGCAATATCGAATCAAATATTACAAGAAATAAATTAATAAATTGTGGCTAAAATGCAACAAAATAAAAGGTCAATGGTTAATTCGAAATAAGAAAATAACAAAAATAAATGACTAAATTGAAATAAAACAAAAAAAAAGGTACCAAAATCATAACAAATAAAATAAAAAATGCATAGGGACCAAAATGTAAAAAAACGGCTAAAATAGAGGGACTATTACATGATTTTCTCCTGGAATAGTGACCAGAATGTGAAAACACGCTAAAGTATTGAGGACTGAATAGTGATTTTATCCTAAAATGGGTGACTAAAGCGTGAAACATGCTGAAACTAGGGGACTTGATGTGCGATTAACCCTTAATATTTAAAACAAAACCCTATCTTTTCTACTTTAGGTAAAAAAAATCTAAAACCTTAAGATTCACGCCCCCACTTTTTCCTTCATCTTTTCTCTCAACACTCACCCTCCACACAACCTAGTCGTCGGCCGCATCTCAAAGCCATCCCCAGCTGCGCCAGCGGCCGAACCACCGCGTTCTCCTCCCTCCAATGACGACCGAACAAACAAGAGACCGAAGAGGCCCTCGTAAACGAGCTAAACAGCCAGCTCCAACTCCCCTCTCATCCCTACTTCAAATGGCCGAAAAGGCCTAGAAAGCCTTCAACACTGCCTTACGAGCGACTTCTCTCCTCACCGGCCACTATCTATGGTGGCAAACGACCCCAACAAAGCCTAGCTGAAACCTTCCCTCCTCTAAAAAGGAACTAAATCGAGTCCTAACAAACCAAAACCCGACTCCCCAAAACGGTCGACGGCCACCAGCTACCTCACTCCTCGACGCAACCGCACTATCTTCGGCAGGTGCTCGCTCAACCGAGGGTAACGACAGTTTTCTCTCAACCTTTCTCCTTTATCTCACTAAAAAAAAGGATAAATGTTCATGCCAAGTGCTAAAAAGGTAAAAAAAAAACAGGGAACTTCAAAAATACCTTCAAAACTGGTTTTCTTTCTGTTTTTTTTATTGCTTTGGTTCTTGTTTTTTTATGCCTTTTTTATTGCTTTTTTCATTTTTGAACAGGGAAAAATGGGGGAAATGGGGAACCCCTCTTAGACGTTTTATTTCTGAGAGAAAAATATGGGAGCTCCCTCTTCTTTAGGGTTTCGAAAAAGGTCAAAAAAGAAAGGGAAAAAAGGTCCCCTTTTTACAATTTCTTCCCGTTTTTATCTTCCTCATTTTTACAATTTTTCATGTTTTCTGTTTTGCATATTGGTTTACGGATGAGGATTCGATTTGGTGTTGCTGTGGCTGCTTGCGGGCGTGAAAGGAGGATTGTTGTCGTGGCTGCTGACGTGGAGTCTTTGGGGACCAGTGGAGAGGCCATTCACGTGATTGTTGGGACTTTTTCTGTTGGCGGTGCCAATTGACCCTTGCTTAAGATTTCTTTATTAGTTTTGGGTTGTTTGGGCTATTTTAGTTTAGGGTTTATAATTTAAGTCATTTTAGTTTAGGGTTTGTAATAACTCTAACCTCCCAAAATTGTAATTAAGCAAAATACTAACCTCCCAATCGAATTTCTCAACGCCACTTCGAATAAATGCGAATTCCCACGAACGATTTCCCACGAAATGCCACTCTAATTTCAAATTGGTCCTCTTCCACATTTTAACCCGATTTGAAATGTCATGGCTAAATTAGGGTGTTACACAAAATCATTCTTAGGACACCGATCAAGAGTAAACTTGTTTCCTTTAGCAATAAGAGGTATCACTTGGTTTACTCCCATTGAACTTGTAGTATATATACTAGTCAATAATATTTATCTCAAAATCAAATGAGATAATCACTTGATGAAATTTGTTATACAATTAATGTGAGTGATACTTAAACTCATAAATGGATTTTCTTAATTTGCATATCATTAATTTTGTATCATTAGACAATTTTCTAATTGCACCATATAAATCATTTTATCAATGTTACTATTAAGAAACACAATTTTGAAGTTTAACTTATGTAACTCAAGACCAAATATGAAGAACAAGTATCATGATTATTCTGAAAGAGACTTTAAATGAAACCAAAAATAAAGTCTCTACAAAATTAATTCGTTCTTTCTGAGTATATCCTTTAGATACAAGATATGCCTTATATATGTCAACATCGCCTTTTGCATCCATCTTGGTTTTAAATATTCATTTGCAACCAATCATCTTTTCACCTTCAGGTAATAAGACAAGTTCTCACACTTTATTATCTTGTATAAAACTTATACTCTTATTACATGACATTAATTCACTTTGAGAGTTAGAACTTTTATGACATGACGTAAGTTGATTAAATCATCTTCCATCATTCCACTATCATCCTTATTTCTTGTAGAAACATAATAATTTAAAACAATATTTCTCTCATCTCGTGGATCTTCAAAACGACACTTCTTCTTTAAGGTTGTTGAGTTTGTTCTTCCATAATAATTTCTAATCTTAAATGGAGAGTTGTTCAATATTATCTTATTGAGATTCTAGATTGACTTCTTGATTAACGACATGTATGTACACATGGATATCATCAAAAGTGATAATAGAAATTGAGTTATAATTTAATTCCCCCTCAAAAGCAATTCCATAAACTTTATTTCTCCATCTAAACTCAACATTCTCAAAATTAATGCTATAGATCACATCTTAAAAATATTCCTAATTATGAGATCATAAAACTTATAACCCCTAGATCACTCGGAATAACCAAAGTAGTAGTTTACTATTTTAGAATTTATTATATCCTCATATGTCCTAACTTATCTAAAAAAGAGAACAACCCTTTGTAACATGTTGTTGTCTCTTTTGAGTTGGACCACTATCAACTACATGTTGATTTTATTTTTGTCCTTATTTTTATATGTACTTTTCAAATGAGTACTTTCAAACTTATTATACTTCAATCTTTCTTACTCTTGAACACAATGAAAATGAACTCATTTAGAGTTTATTTCTCCCTTTAAGTTGATTAAATCCTATAGGAAGCGATACTGAAATCACAAGAATGAGTAATTCTTTAGAAAAACTTGATCTTAAGTGCCTTAAGACTTAAAGTAATATGAAACATATCCATAATGTGCTCCCTCACATTTCCTTGACCCTTATACTTTATAGATATTAAAGAATTCAAAAATGATGTCATATAAACCTTATTATTTTTAGGAAAACATTTCTCAATTTCGTCAAGAAAACCATTGGTTTAAATAATCTTTTCAGATTATGTGCCCTTAAAGGCTAAAAAATGTTGTTACTTCATGACCACTAAACTCATGCAATTTGAAAATTTTCACCTCTCAAAATCCGTTATACCAATTAAGGATGTTATCCCCATGAGAGGTGGAAATTGTTCTTTCCTAAGTGCAAAGTCTATGTTCATACAACCAAACCTTATGTAAGTGTAATTTTTTTATTCCTTTAGATTTGTTTTCCTAAGCATGTTTATAAAATGTATATTAGCAGATATTGTGATAGCAATAAATAAATAATTAGCTGAATATATAACAAAACATAAATAAACTTTAAGCTCACATTAATATTCTTAAGTAAACAAATAAATTAAAAAATAATGGTTAATTCTCATCACAAGATATCAAGCACTACGTCAATATCAAGTCTTTGGATATTAATATTAATAGTAAACAATACTCTTGTTGTAGTAATCAAACATTGACAATAAGCTATGTTGAACAATAGACTAATCATTGGAGTAGTGTAATGCTCACATAAAATACATTATAATTGTCACATATTATTACCACATGTGTCGCTTGAAATTCAACCAAATATTAACTTTCCTTTGGGACAATTAATAAATGCATAAATTATAAGAAACATATCATCTTGATATTCGAATAAATCAATCTACACAAAAGATGTCACTTTGGCGGTCTTTTGTTTAAACTAATATACCAAATATTAGACCTTGCCAAAATATGAATTAATTTGTATATTCAATTTGGTTCGATCAAAATTTCAGTTTGATTTTTTGTTATTAGAATATATATAGATTGCATTAACAATATAAATAAAACTATATAAATATTATCAACCAATCAATTTCTCTTAATTTTATCTTTTACTTAAAAGATAACCAAAATAATATTAAATTTAAATAATTTTAAACTTCATCTCAAGATATCAGATATTCCATTAATATTTCATCTATAGATAAAATATTCACCTTAAGTGATATATGATGTAGTAACCAAACATTGATAATAAGAACATGTCAAGCAAAAACCTTCATTTGGGTCAATTTATTACTCACACATTAAACCGAATAATTATAACATGTTCATTACCAAAGGCGTACATGCAATTACGTCAACTATTAATCTTCATTTAGGCAGATCAATACTAACATATTTCAAGTTACATGTACATAATCTTCATATTTTAAAACTAAAATATTTTCCACAATAGAGGTCACTTTAAAGACATAACGCTTTAATTAAGGTGTTTCAAAATAAATATCAATATTCAAATTTAATATTTCTATAACAATAAAAGATCAAAACTGAAATTTTTAGTTTCACTACAATTTCCGAAATAACCCAACATAAGGTTGCATAAATGATGCTATAAAAAATGAAAATTTAAATCTTTAATTGTTTTCGAAAAAATTCCTTAAACATGCAATTAATTTATAACTTCATAAATTATCATAGACAAATCGAATTCACAAAAAAAACAATACTTAATCAAAAGTCAAGGTCAAAAAACATACTAGTGAATTAAATATTTAATCAAACTG
Organism: Hibiscus syriacus; assembly: GCF_006381635.1. NCBI lineage: Eukaryota > Viridiplantae > Streptophyta > Magnoliopsida > Malvales > Malvaceae > Hibiscus > Hibiscus syriacus. Next base: position 3,405,438 of record NW_024063088.1, read on the forward strand.
AATCGAATATATCAATGCCAAATATATATTCTATAATCCATAATAGTCAAAAACCAAAAATGAATTTTCTAATCACGTCATGGTTTCTAAAGTAATCCATAATAAGGTTGTCTAAAAAACATCATTAGAAACTGAAAACCTAAACTTTTTATTATTTCTCAAGAATTTCTTAATCATTAATTCACCAAATTATCTAAAACTTGATACATAAAACCAAAACCAAATAGTTACGAATTGTGATGATAACATGCCCAAATTAAATCCAAAGTAAAAATCGAAGTTATACAATTAATTACATAGTTTTGGGCAACAAACATGCAATATTAATCACTCACATATCGTAAACTAGACATCAATATTTATATTAATGTAAATATCGAAACCTTAAACACGATACATGCTATTTTAATATATTATACGCTTAATGACATATTATAACAAAATAATCGTATAATAACATTTGCAGTTGTACCATAATCAAATTTAAACTATATTATCATAAACTAAAAAAAAGAACAAAATTTATGGAAAAAATAACTTCAATAACAACCCAAATAAACAAAACTTTCTCAACCAGTACCATAAGTAGATAAACTCGTGATGTCAATTATAAACTTTACAACAAAAATAAGGGATTTTAGAACTGCGTGAGTTAAATTCGATATCAGTGCAGCAAATTCCGAAACAACTGCATCATCAAAGCGTAGCCTAAGATTCATGTCTAAACTGCTATGACTATACCATAACAAAGATTTTCATGTCATAAACGCCTCGGCGATGATAACCAAAAAAGGGGGAAAAAATATTTTAACCCTATTTTTTTCATAAGGAAACATAACCTAAAATTTTAATATCAAGATTTTATTCAAATACAAAAACAAAATAAAATATTCATGAAACTTTATGAATGTATCAATAAAATAAAAAACCGATTGATTCTCAATGATTCAATATGACGAGGCGATTATACCGCTTGTTAGAACCAAATCATAATAAATATGAAAATTAAACCAGAATTTAATCATGACAAATCATCAATAATAAAAATACTAGATGCAGAAGCGTACCTGAATTATTTTATAGGTTGAAATCCTTGAGTATATCTTTGATTGTAATCTTCCAAGATGATAAAATTCTCTTGAGTATAAAACTCTCTGATGAGAATAAGAGAAATACGAGATGTCTATTTCTTGGATACCACAACCCCTTTATATAACTGACTTAAGAATAAGTTATTGTCTATGTTTATAACTATACCCCTCATCAAATTATAAATACAACTTTAATAGCATTTATACTTTTATTTTCATGATACTTCTAATACCTTATGACTTTATAACATAATTGGTCACTTAATTTATATCATAGTTTATGATAACAATATACATTAAAAATATGTGCCCATAATTATAAATTTTAATCCAACATTATAATCACTCCATGTTACTAAAAGCACTTATTTTAAAATTATATTTGATCAAATACTCAATGGCAAATCATCGTATTAATTTTGAACAAGTTCCTAAATAACAAACCTAAATTCTTATAGTGGAAGTGTACTTGTTCTTATAACAAAGTGCAACCTTGAATCGAAAAACAAACAAAATAAATTACAAAACCTCCTAAGAAAACGGCCCTAAATCACAAAACAAACCAACAAGCTAGATAAATGCACACATACAAGTATAACTAGTTGTGGAATTCAATATTAGTTTATAGGGATCATTTTAATATATATATATATATATATATATATATATATTAGTTAAAATGTTTTAGTACTTTTATCGATGTAAATTATATATCAAAATATCATACTAATAAAAAATTATAAATCCTTAAAATTCATATGTCTCCATAAAAATTGAAACTAAATACATCAACAGTAATATAGAATTGTGTCTAAGTTTTATTTTTAGATATAAAAATTCATGAACCACATAATAAATATAGACATTTGAAAGAAAATCATAAATATAAATTGAATTGAACAATATTTTTAAAAAATTACTTTCAAGCAAAATGAAATTAAAAGTTGAATGTTTGATAACTTATTGAAATATTCAACTCAAAAAAGATGAACAGCCAAACATGTAAAACACATATTTTTTTTTATCTTGAAATCAGAAATAACAAAGAAAAATGGATTTTCATTCATTTAATAATAATAATAATAATAATAATAATGGATCTTAAATATTTTTTAATAAATAACATTTAAGTGGTTTCTAAATTCTAAAATGTTATACACTTTTTTTTACAATCAAATTTAACAAATTGTTATACATATTTTTTAGGGACAAATTTAATAATTTAATACATATAATATAGAGATAGAGATAGGATCCGAATGTGATATAAGCAGAAGATATTGCATTCAGAAAACAGAATGAAATTAGATTGAATTAGATTCAAATTATGGTTTTATAAACATTGCATGTCACTTAATCATACATTAAAGGACTAGATTGTAAAACACAACAAATATGAGGATATGAAAGTAAATCATACAATTATCGAACACCAAATAGCATTTTACTCTATTTAAGGATCAATTATCAATACTCTTAGACTGTTATCAATATCAATTAAAGGTAATAATAATAATTTAAGGTTTGATGTTCTGAAAAATCTAATTTAAATTTATGATATTAATGCTTAGTCTAATATCGATACTTGATTGTTAGAAACAAATAAATAATTCAAATATTAATATTAAATCCAACTTCAAATTTTAAAATTTTAAATTTTTTTAATTAAGTAAAGAGGTATTATTAGGGATGAGTATGAATCAAGTTCAGTCAGGTTTTCGGTTAATTCGACTAAACCCAATAAAATTAAACCTTTTACTCGAAATCCAATCTGACCAGAGTTTAGGACAGTCTCACCTGACCCAAAACTCGACCCGCTTTTTGAGATAAAATATGCACCCGACCCTATTCTTCCCGATAACACACACACATAGATTTAGATATAATTTTATTTTATTTGATAAATTAAGGATCTAACTGAAAAATTAATATAGAGAGTGGTGTTTTTACAATTATCCCTAAATATATAAGCAATACATATTTTTTCCCGATTGGGTCCTGTATTTTTCATCTTAAACTCGAACTTAACCAAATAAAATCACATCTTCCACCCAAAATTCGATCGGGTTTAAGGTGATTTCACCTTACTCAAAACCTGACTCGCCTTTCGAGATAAAAACCTGCACACACACGCACGAACGAACGCATGCACGCACGCACATGCACATATATTATAAATTTTAATTTTATTTGACAAAATAAGGATCTAATTGAAAAAGTAAAATAGAGAGGGGTATTATTGCAATTATCCCTACATATGTAAAATATATTTATACTATTTTCATGTCATATCGAGTATTTTCGACCCTAAACTTGAACCCGACCCAACACGAACATAGATAAAAAAAACTCGACTCAACAGGGTCGAGTTAGAATATGTTGGATTCGAGTCTCTTGCCCATCCCTAGATATTGCATTTTAAGAATAAACGTCAACACTCGAATCTACCCAAAAAAGAGACAACATGAGCATCCTAAAATAGGTTAAGCAAGTTTCATATCTAATAAAATTAAATGATTAAAATTAAAAGAAAGTGAATCAAAAAATGACCTTTGGGGGGCATTTGGTTTGAAAAGAATCATTATCAAAGGAAATAATTTTTTCGGAATTGCATTCACACGTTTGGTTCACGAAAAAGATCATTACAAGGTAATAATTTATTATCAATAGTAGTATTTTTTTTGTTAAAGCTGTGGGAATGACATTTCCTTCAAATTCTTAGGTATTATAATAATCCTAACCCTAGAACAATAAATTTCTTTCATATGGATCATTCTCCATTTTATTCTTCTTGATTTCCTCAAAATTATAAACACAATAATAATAATAACAATAATAATGTATAACAAGTTTGATTTAATAAAATATTAATAAATCTGAATAATTAAGATTATTTTATATTTTTAATATTGAATATATTAATCATTTATAATTTTATGATGTAAAAATATATTATTATAAAATATGTAATTATTTAAAATAATATATAATTTTGAATTGTTAAAAAACATATCTTATATATAAAAAAATAATATCTTTATTTACTCGAGAGCATAATATTATTTTTATACTATATTATATTTTATATGAATAAATATGATACTCATGAAAATTATTTAAAAGTATAAGTTTGATATATTAATTATATACTAAATGTATTTTTTTCCTAAAAAGTTAGATAGCGTAACCATTAAAATATTTCTATAAATTTTCATTCAAATATTTATTATTTAATATTAAAGTGTTACTTGTTGAAAAAAAAACATATATCACAAATATAGTTTTGTAAAATATGCATGAAATTAATATTATATTCCTCTAATCAAACACTATTATTTTTATATTCTTACTAAATGAAATGAACAAAACAATACAATATTTTTATATTAATTTTATATTTTAATAATTTTATTCTCAAATATAATCTAAGATTTACGCGGATAAAGTTGGGGCCTACTGATTGGACGCTTGACTTCACCTACTTTAGGTATCAAACTTTGAAACGGAGCTCAGCTCTTTCAATGGATACTTCACACCGTTGCGGTGTGGACCCCACACCAAATACAACATTCATTCGCTATGCGTTATATTCAACAAACAAATGATTACTATTCCTTTAAACTTAATACTAATATGGGTAAATAATAAATTTGGTAACTAAACTTTATTTTATCTCCTATTTCATTCATTGTACTTTAATTTTTTTTTAATTTCTTCACTGAATTTAATACATTGTTTTTTTTACCACTCAATCATTTTCTCACTAACGAAGTTATAAATAAGTTGTTCTATAGATGCAAAACGAAATCGTTTTGGTGAAAATTTTGTATTTTTAAATGATGTTGTTTTAACACATTTAACTATTTAACGAAAGAGAGACAAAAAAACCCAATGTACTAAGTTTAATGAGAAAATTAAAAAATTGTAAAGTTTAGAGAGCAAAATAGGAGAGAGAGTAAAGTTCAATGATGAAATTTGTAATTTACCCTATTAATATTATAATAATTTAATTAGCCCTATTAATTAAGGGTAAAGTACACAAATGATCCCTAATGATAGGGTATTACTTTATTAAGTCTCTTGAATATTAAAAATTATAAAATGATTACTCGATTATTCATATGTTCCAAACTCATCATTTTTTGTTAAAAATTGACAACATTATGAGTTGGACGTTAACCTATTGACTGAAATATGCTAAAATTTGATCCAATAATCTCAAATGACTATCATATCTCAGGCAACATGTTAATGTCTAGCTTATATGACTATCAATTTTTTATCAAAAAATGATGAGTTTGGAATATATGAATAATCAGATGATTATTTTATAACTTTTAAAAGATGGGGACTTAAAAGAATAGTATCTTATAGTCGGGTCATTTGTGTCCTTTGCGCTTTAATTAATGGAATAAATAATAAAATAGGAAGTTAATTAGAGTAAAAAATTCGAAGCAAAAATATAACATTTCGGCGGCTATTGGAAAAATAAATAAATAAACCATTACCTTCTCGTTGGGATTTTCAGGGGACAAGAGAAGCAAGCATCAAATCCCCAGCTCTCAGATTTCCCATTAATTTCCCGTCAAAAGATTTCACCCAATCCTCCTCGCCTTGTATTCTATGAACAGTGTAAGTTTGAAGTTCCGTTTCCGATTCTTTCTTTTTTCTTTTCTTTTTTTTTTTTCTTTTTTTGTAATTTGTAAAAGTTTCCTTATCTACATTCAAATCCAATTCTGATTTTGCATTGTCATTAATGAAGCTCCTTTTAGATGTTCAACGAATGGTTACCTTATTCATAATGTGATTATCGTCAAACATCAGAGATTCTAATTTCTAAGTATCTTCAGAGATTGTTTTATTCGGTTATGAATTGAAGATTTTCCCTTTTTTTATTTGACTTTCCAAGTTTAAGCAATCACGCTTCTTTGTTTCTGATTTCTTTTTTCTTCTTCTTCTTCCATTTAACGTATGAGGTTTATCTTGTTTTCTCGGGATAGGAGGAATTCAAGTCTCTCCAATCAATTGTGTTGTTGTTCTGAGATTAGTCTCAATAAGTGAAAATAATTTCAATAAACTTTTAGAAAGAAAGAAAAAAATCTCCCTTCTTTCTATGGGAAGGAGAAGTCGGTTTGAGCATTGTTGAGAATGTGAACAAGTTCGTATGCATTTAATTACCAATTTAGAAATCTTTTGTTGGCGGATCATTTCCGAAAATACCAGTTCTTATATTCAATAAATCAACATTTCAATAACACGAAGTTGGTTGATTGATTGGTCTTCATAGTTTCTGGGTTAGATGATTTTTTAGGACTTTACCTATTTAGGAAACCATGACATTGGCTTCCCCAAAAGGCTCTAGTAAAATGACTGCCTTACCTCGTAGCGTTTCCTCCATTGCAGCCTCCGTCATAGTACTAGCAACATTCTTGATTTTTGCCTCTTTGCTTCTGGTTCCATTTCCCTTTGGTTCAGCTGTTGGAGGGTATTTCTTTGGTGTTGATAGGAAAATAACTTTGCTTGATTCTACCTTTGATCTAAGTTCTGATAAGGATGTAAATTACAGTCACAAGAACTCATCATCTGGGTTAAATTTAGAACTGCCCACAATGAGTTCAAATACATCAGTTGTTGATAAGGCATCCATTAGATCTTCCACTTATAAGGACTTCCTACCAACTGAGTCTAACAAGGAACTGCCCTCTAGTCCTAAAGATTTGGTTGATTCAAAAATTAACAAGATGCCGAAGAAACCTGTAGAGATTCCAGACTCGTCATCTAGAGTAACAGAAAAGGTGGTGGGCACTTCCAGCTTTGCATCTAGCAATGCGTCTATGAGCAATTCATCTGATTCAGGTATTATTTCTTTTTACACTTTGTTTCATAGAACATGTGATTCAGATCTAGTATCACTTGTCGACATGTTTGTTTTGACGTTTTTGCTATAGAAGATCTGGAATCTGCATCCTTTACCGGAAATATATAGGACTTTCTTGATTTTGGTTTATATGTTTTCTCACTCGGTTAATGCTAGGTCTCCAACATGGTAGCTTGCTGTTACTAGCTTTATTTGTCAAGAATAGTGCCAAATTTCTTCAAGCCTTACATCTTGCTTAGATTTGATCCCCGGATTGTGTGCAAAGTTCCTTCTAGCAGAGGGAACAAATGCATGATGCCATTATGGTCAGTTATCTGTTTTACGTAACAATGTCCTGAAATGGATGGTCCAAAATCAGTCATCTGTTATTAGAAGTATCTGATAATGGTTTTTTTTAAATAAAAAAATTAATTGTAATTTTCTTGATTTGCTGATAAGCTGCCACTGGAAATATCTGATAATTTACAAAGAGAATAGAGAGAGAGAGAGATCCATAACATTCTATCTCCTGTATTGATCCTTATTTGATCTCTTGTCTATGTAAGAAACAATGATGGCTTAAATTGTTCCTCCTAATTGTTTTGCATGTTATATTTTCTGTCGGCTCCCTTGTTGAGTCCTGGTTTTCGTTTTCATTGGTTTCTCTCTAGGCTGTGACCTGTACCAAGGAAATTGGTTCTATGATCCACAAGGACCATCATACACAAACAACTCTTGTCCAGTCATAACACAGATGCAGAATTGCCAGGGTAATGGAAGGCTTGACAAGGAATATGAGAATTGGCGTTGGAAACCCTCAAAATGTGACCTCCCCAGATTCGATGCCAAGAAGTTTCTAGAGTTGATGAGAGGAAAAACACTTGCTTTCATTGGTGATTCTGTTGCTCGAAATCAGATGGAATCACTATTGTGTCTTCTCTGGCAGGCAAGCATCTGCATTTCTTAAAGTGCAATTTATTTCTAAACAAATGATTTGCAGTAAACTCTAAAATTGGTCCAAAGTTTGCATCATAATTTTGCAAAGGATATCGTGGCCTTCTTGATTATCTTAACCTGTTGTTTAACATCCAGCAGTTTATGAATGAATTGACTGTAGCCTATGTCACTCGGATTTGGGTGTGAGTCGACCCCAGGTATGTATATGGCATGGGTATGTTCAATTCTTTCCAAGTTTTCCCATGTATTTGAAGGATCTTTGGAGGATCATACTGTTATGATTTAGGATAGAATAATAGAAGAATTTTTTAGGGATTTAAGAAAATAGAGAGAATAGGTTACAGAAAACGTGCATTTTCATTTCATAAGATAATCCTCAAAGATTCTGGGTACAATTATATATCTACAGTACCTCCAACTGACAATTCGACAATCTAACAAAATAACCGTCTAAAATGATGACTCACCCATCCACCCTTCTCACTTCTTATTTAGATTCATACATACCAAGCCTTTAACTCATAAGCCTACTGATATATTAATTAGGTCTAAGTATTAAAGCGTAGTTACTCTATTGACCCATACCCAATCCCGTGTGACCCATCTCCTGTATTATTTCAGCCTTTCCCTCTTCAGATAACCCTTCAATCCCTAATCCCCCTTCGATCCCTAATTCCTTTCTCTCTTCTCCCCTTTTCTGCTACTGATTCCCCAATTTCCTTCTTCGATTTCCCCCCAAATTAAGACCTTTAAACCCTAACTCTCCTTCCATCGTGACAATACCCCCTCCATCAGACGATCCTTGTCCCCAAGGATCGAAATCGGGAAACTGGTTCTGCAACACCGAAGCATCTTCCCACGTTGCATCATTTGGTCCCATGTTCATCCACTGAATCAACAGTTGAGTAACATTTTGCTTTTGTCATTTCACCACGCGTCTGTTCAACACGGTTGCTGGGTAAATTTTCAACTGGCCATCTAAAGACGTCTCAGGAGGATTCAATGAGATAAGTCTCTGTTTTCCGATTCTCTTCTTCAATAAGCTAACATGAAACACTGGATGTAATTTAGAATCCTGTGGAAATTCCAGTTGATACGCAACCTGATCAATTTTTTTCTGTATTTTTATAGGGAACGTAATATCGAGCAGCAAGCTTTAGGTTTTTCCTTAAAGCAAGTGATGTCTGTCTATAAGGCTGAAGTTTGAGGTAAACTTCATCTCCAACCTGAAAATCTCTTTTTGTACGATGCCTATCTACAATCTGCTTCATTTTGTTACTGGCTTTAAGTAGTTGTTCACGTAGTAAAGCATTAAATTGCTCTCTATCTTGCATCATAGTTTGTACTGCATCCACTCTAGAGTCCCCTGACCAACTCAGAATAGGTGCCTTATATTCATATAAGGCTTCAAATGGGGTCATTTGTATAGCAGAGTGGTAATTAGTGTTATACCACCATTCTGCTTGGGCTAACCACTTTGACCAAGATGTAGGTTTTAAAAAACACATACATCTGAGATATTGTTCTAAACACTGGTTGAGTCTCTCAGTTTGCCCATCTGTCTCTGGATGATAAGCAGTACTGAAAAGTGTAGTTGTCCCCAATTGTTTAAGTAGCTTTTGCCAGAATAGACTAGTAAAAGACTTGTCCCGATCAGAAATAGCTATCTTAGGAGGACCATGAAGCTTATAAACCTGATCCAAATATAGCTTAGCAACTTGTACCACTGTGTAGGGATGTGACAGTGGCATAAAATGAGCATACTTAGTAAAATTGTCAATCACTACCAAAATATAATTGTACTTTGTTGAAGGTGGCAATCCTTCAATAAAGTCCATTGTTATAACTTCCCATGCATTGTTTGCAACTAGAATAGGTTGTAGTAAACCTGGCTTGAAAATGTGTTCAATTTTAGTTCTCTGACAAACCTCACATTGTTGTAGATATTCCTTAATCATAAGCTTCATCTTTGGCCAATAAAAATAAGCTTTAATCCTCTGATAAGTAGCTTGAATACCTGAATGACCCCCTTGTGGTGAATCATGTGAAGCCACCATAATTTTGTCTGAGATCTTCTCTGCTGCCCACATAAATTCTATCTTTGAAGTATAAGACTCCTTTAATTCTCTTCCAATTCTCAATCTTGTAGGGCTGAATAAGTAAAATAAGAATCTTCTCTTGAGCTAGTAGATCCCCTTCATAACTCTGTTCAATATCCTGTCTCCAAGTTATCCTGTCTCCAAGTAGGAATTACAACAGTAACCCCCATTTACAAAAATTAACCAGAATCCAGTAGCTGTCTAGAAAGTGCATCTGCCACCTTATTTGTTTTGTCTTTCTTGTACTGAATTGTATAATCCAATCCAAGTAACTTAGTCAGACCTTTCTTTTGGATGGTAGTAGTCAGCTTTTGTTCTAATAAGTGTTTTAGATGCTCATGATCTGTTTTAATCACAAATGAGCTACTTTTCAAATAATGCCTCCAATGGGATACTACCATTAGAATGGCCAAGTATTCATTTTCATAGATAGAAAGGTCTGCATGCTTTGGTCCCAAAGCCTTACTTAAATAAGCTATAGGCCTTCCTACTTGAGATAAAACAACCCCAATACCTCTGGAACTAGCATCAGTTTCCAAAACAAATTTGCTCAAAATTTGGTAAAGCTAAAACTGGAGCTTCACACATAACCCTTTTTAGATTCTCAAAAGCTAATTTAGCCTCTGGAGACCAATGAAATCCTTCATTCTTCAACATATTAGTCAGGGGTTTACTCAATTCTCCATACCCTTTGATAAATTTTCTAGAATACCTTGTCAAACCCAAAACTCCTCTCAAAGCTTTTAGATTTTTAGGTAAAGGCCACTGTTGCATAGCCTTTATTTTTTTCAAGGTCAGTTGCTACTCCCTTAGCTGAAATTAAATGTCCCAAATACTCTACTTGTTGTTGGCCAAAAAAGCATTTACTCTTTTCGCCATACAAACTATTCTTCGGCAGAATTTCCAACACCACTCTTAAATGAGTTTTATGCTCTATCATATTGGAACTGTAAATCAGAATATCATCAAAAAATAAAAGAACAAACCTCCTCAAATATGCTCCAAACAAGTCATTCATCAAAGCTTGAAAAGTAGCTGGGGCATTAGTCAGGCCAAAAGGCATAACTTTAAATTCATAGTGCCCTTGATGAGTTCTAAAAGCAGTTTTATGAACATCCTCCTCTTTAATTCGAATTTTCCAATAACCAGATCTCAAATCAATCTTTGAAAAAAATTTAGCCCCATGTAATTCATCTAATAAGTCTTCTACTATAGGAATAGGAAATTTATTCTTAACTGTATAAGAGTTAAGCTGCCTATAGTCCACACAAAACCTCCAAGTTCCATCTTTTTTTTCTAATTAGTAAACAAGGAGAAGCAAAAGGACTCTTACTTACTTGTATGATAAATGAGGCTAACATTTGAGCAATATGTTTTTCAACTTCAGTCTTGTGATGATGAGCAAATCTATAAGGTCTTAGATTGACTGGTTGTGTCCCCTGTTTCAGAACAATGGCATGATCATGTCTTCTGCTAGGAGGCATCCTCTTAGGTTCCTCAAACACTTCCTGAAACTCTTCTAATAAATCTTGTAAGGGTAGAGGAATTTTACTTTCCTCCACTTCAGCATTTAACAAATAGATTTCTCCATTTACTTCAGTATCCTTCTCCACTAACTTCTGTAATTTTTCACCTGAGATGGGTTTGATGGTTGGCAATTTCTGAGTTCCTCTAATCATAACAGTCTTTCCATCCTTTTCAAAACTAATTGTCTTGGCCTTGAAATCCATCATTATAGGGCTAAACTCTTCCATCCAGTCCATTCCCAGTACCATATCACTGCCCCCTAAAGGCAAAACTCTAAAATCATGCTGAAATTCATAGCCTTGCATCTTCCAACTCACTTGATTGCTTTTGGCAGTACTGAATAGCTTCTCCCCATTAACTACTTTAATAACTAATGGTTGAGTCTGAACAAGTTCCACTCCTTTGGCCCACCTAGGAGTCACAAAACTATGTGTGCTTCCACTATCAATTAGCACATTAAGTGGTTTTCCTCTGATAAAACCCTGAATTCTCAAGGTAGTGTACCCCACATTACCTGTAATAGCATTGATAGAAATTTTCAATGCTTCTTTAGCTACATCATTCCCTTCTCCATTTTCTCCTTCTATTAATTCCTGATCAACAGAATCTTCTTCCTCTTCCATACTGTTGAAAACATTTTTGTATTTTGATATAACAAATTAGTTTAAATAAATTTTAAGATTTTACAAATGATTTTCTAAATATATTCGATTCAATTAATCAAATATCAAATTATTACTCCAAGTCTTTTAAGATCAATTTCAAACCTTACTAAATGAGTAAAATTGTGATTTATACTTAATATTTTTTTTGAAACAATTTTCACAAAGTATTTTGAACCAAAATCAAGCCTAAAATCAATTTTTCAGAGTAATGCACCGATGCACCAATCCATGCATCGATGCACCATGAATTAAATTTAACATCGAATGCATTTCATGCATCGATGCACATACCATGCACCGATGCACTGAGGATTTTATGAAAACATCGAATGCATTTGATGCATCGATGCACCAGCCATGCATCGATGCACTCTGGCTATTTTGAAACATCGAATGCACTTGATGCATCGATGCACTCTTAGTGCACCGATGCACTAAGGGTCTAACGGTCAAAATATTTGAATTTTAAACTGAGGCACCGATGCACCATGGATATGCATCGATGCACTGACGCTCCCAACTGTTTTAATTAATTGTTTTCACACTTAAACGGTTATATTGACTCCACTAATCATCCCCAACGTTCAGAAGTGATTCAAGGTGTATTTAAGCAAGCTTAGAAGCCATTGATCAATAACAAGAAACATCAAACAACTAGAATCAAGAGAGAATCAAAGAGAAAACATCAAACCTCAAGTTTGAGCATTTCAAGCCTATTTTTCATTCAATATTCATTTTACTTTCAAGAACACTTATTGTTCTCAATTGTATTCGTTCTTGAGTGTTCTTTTTCTTTGTTCTAGAATTGTGCAAACAATCTACCTTGTGAGGATTTCCTTGTAAGTTTGCAAATTTGTATTGTTCTCTTTGGGAGAGAGTGTTCTCAAGAATTTGGGGTATAATTCTTGAGGGTTTATAAGGTTACTCTTTGTCCTCAAAAGAAAGACAAATTAGTGAATTTGTGGAAAATCCTTAGTGTGGATAGCTAAGGTAGTGGACGTATACTTTGGTTGAGAAAGTCGAACCACTCTAAATCGATGTACAAATTTCTTTCAATTTTCTACAAAAGATTCCACCAAAATTTTAATTGCCAATTCACCCCCCTCTTGGCCATATTCGTCAATCGATTAACTCAACAATTGGTATCAGAGCCTAACTCATTTGAAGGTTTAATCGCCTCTTGAGTCGATTCGGGAAGAGTTACATCGATAATCAAAGTCATCAATGGCCTCTACTTCAAACTTCGACTCCAGTCTTGATTCGATGCCCGTCAACAAGCCTCATTTCTTCAATAGGGCTAACTATGCCTATTGGAAAAATAGGATGATGTACTTCATTCAAGCAAGTGATATGGGAGCATGGAATGTCGTAGAAGAAGGATACTTCAAGCCTCTCGCTTATCCAAGATTATAGAGTGAATGAGAGACAAAAATGTTCCAGCTCAACTCCAACGCCATCCATATCATATTTTGTGCTCTTGAACCAGATGAATACGGAAGAGTTTCATCTTGTACAACCGCCAAAGAAATATGGGACAAACTTCAAGTCACTCATGAAGGTACCGATGAGGTAAATAAATCCAAAATTAGTATTCTAACGCATAGCTATGAAAATTTCAGGATGAAACCAAATGAAGATATCAAAGCTATGACGGATAGATTCTCAACGATTGTCAATGGTCTCAAATCATATGGAGAGATCATTTCAAATGAAAAGCTTGTGAGGAAGTTAGTTTACTCCCTTCCAAAATCATGGCAATCAAAGAAGACGGCAATCATCGAGTCTAAGGACCTAACGTCCTTAACTCTTGAAGAGTTAATCGGTTCACTCCTCACTCATGAAATGATGCTTGAAGATGAGGTGGACCTCGATAAGATTGAAGAGACACCAAAGAAGAAGGAGAAGAAGAAAAACATTGGAGTTGCTCTCAAATCCACGAAAGATGATAGTGATTTGGATGAAGATGACGATGACGAGGAAATGGCATTATTTGCCAAACGATTCAGAAAAATGATGAGACCTTACCGAGGAAGAAAATTCAAACGAAATGAAGGCCTCAAAAATGAACCAAAAGAGAAAGACCCAATCATTTGCTATGAATGCAAAAAACCGGGGCATGTCAAATATGATTGCCCACAATTGAAGAGAAAGGTTCAATCAAATAATAAGCACAAGGCTCATGTGGCTACATGGAGCGATGAAGAAGGTTCCGATGAAGAGGAACAAGAAGTAGCAAACTTGTGCTTGATGGCATTAGGGGAAGATTCTAAGGTAACCTCTAACTCATCTGATTTTGATGATTTATCCTATGATGAGTTATTAGAGGAATATAATGGGTTGGCTTCGGATTATGAGAAATTATTTTTAAAATATAAAAATGATGTTTCAAAATTGAAAAATGAAAATAAACTCATATCCAAAACCAACAACGATCTTGAAAGTAAAATTAAAAATTTGGAAATCAAACTAGAAGTGTTTGAAAAGAAAATTTTGGATTTGCAAAATTTACTTTCAAAGGTTAATGATGATCATCAAAAGAAAATTGATGATCTTAAAGCTTCTTTTGATAAAGTTGGAACAAGACGTTTTGAAAATGGAGAAAAATCAAAATCTAACTTTGTTAGAAAAAGTTTTAAAAACTACAATCATAGAGGTCCCCAAAGAACCTCTAATGGAAAAATCGTTAGAAGTATATGGGTTCTTAAAGAACTCATTACTACTAAAGATAAGGATATCTTACACAAATGGATACCTAAGGGGACTAGGATTTTGGAAACTAATGAATATGGACCCAAAAGAATTTGGGTACCAAAAATCAAAAATTAATCTATGTTTGTAGGAAAAGGAGCATTGCTACAAGGCATGAGAAACAAATCTAAATTCATGGTACCTTGATAGTGGATGCTCGAGACACATGACCGGGGACAAAAACCGGTTCATAGAGCTTAACACCAAAAATAGAGGAGAAGTGACTTTTGGTGATGATTCAAAAGGTCACATTGAAGGTATAGGTACAATAGGTAATAACTCTTCCATACAAATTAAAAATATGTTATATGTGAATGAATTAAAGCATAATCTATTGAGTATTAGTCAATTGTGTGATAAGGGATTCAATGTCATGTTTGATATTAATGGTTGTAAAGTCATTGACATTGCATCTAATCGGATTATTCTTGTTGGTCATAGAATAGGAAACATATACATGGTGCATTTAGATTCTATTGATATGACTAATTTGTGCCTAGTTGCTAAGGATGAACATGATAGTTGGTTATTACATAGGAGACTAGGACATGCTAGTATGAGTGTTTTGCAACGGCTAATTCAAGGTGATTTAGTTCGAGGGTTGCCTAAGCTTAAATTTGATAATGATAAAATTTGTGATGTTTGTGCTAAAGGAAAACAAAAGTGAGTTTCTTTTAAATCCATTAATGATGTATCAACTAGTAGAGTATTACAATTGATCCATATATATCTTTTTGGGCCAACTAAGACTACTAGCTTTGGTGGAAAACAATATGCATTTGTCTTGGTAGATAACTATTCTAGATATACTTGGGTTCTATTTTTAAGCACTAAAGATGAAGCATTAGAACATTTCATCACATTTTCAAAAATAATCCAAAATGAAAAAGGTTACTCTATAACTAGTGTTAGGAGTGATCATGGCACTGAATTTGAAAATCTTGGATTTATTGAGTTTTGTAATTCTAAGAGTATTAGCCATAATTTTTCAGCACCTAGAACCCCTCAACAAAATGGAGTTATTGAGAGGAAAAATCAAACTTTAGAAGAAATGGCTAGAACCATGCTTTGTGAAAATAATTTGCCAAAATATTAGTTAGGGGGAGTTTATGTTGCTTGATGAAAATTAATTTTATGTTCAAAAGTTGTTTAAGGATTAATTTGATTGATTGAACATGATTACTTTTCAATATATGAGTTATCAATATCACTAGAGCCAATTAATTTAGTATTTTGAGTGTTTTAAAACGGATTTTTGTCATTTCTGTGCTTAGTGCATCGATGCATCCCTTTGAATGTGCATCGATTCATCATGTTGATGCACTGATGCATGCCTTGAATGTGCATCGATGCACATGGTCATGCATCGATGCATCCGTCAGGTTTTGGGTTAAAATGCTTCATTTTCTTTATTTTCTCAAACCCTAAAACTAAAACTCTCCCGTCATTCATCCCTCTGTCTCTAAAAATCTCCATTCTTGCTCAAAATCAACGGTTTTTCGTTGGAATCTTCAAGTTTTTCAACTTTTAAACCTGCTTATATCATTAAATCGTGCAAAACAACTCCTCATCCCTCTCAATCCGAATTTTTAAGGTAATATTTCAAAAACCTCTATTTTATTGATTTTTAATTTTAGAACTAGTTTTGATTAGTTCTAAGATTAACATTATATCGGGCATTGATTGTTTGTTGGTTCTAAACTAGATTTTACTACCAATTTCGTCAAAAAAAACAATTTTCAAGATTTCGAAAATTAGTAATATTTTTGATTTAATTGTGTTGTTTTCATGAAAACTATATTATGATTATCAAATATTATTAAAAAGTTTTCAAAACATGCCCATTAGGATATGGTTTAGAGAACCTTGAATTATTGAGGACTCATTTGAGTTTTGGGATTGATTATGCATACATGTGTTTCAAATTGTAGGTGATATTCCTTTTTCCGATTTACTTTAATCATGTCAAATCCTAAACAACCTAGGTCATCTTCGAGTCGGTCAAACCAAAACCGTCCTCCCGTTCCTCAACCTCCTAATCTCGTTCCTCCTCCAACTTCATCTCTATTAGGATCTTATTTTAACATGCCTGAGCGTCGTAGAGACGAATTGTACTCTAGGTACAGAAATTCTTTCCAAACTTATAGAATCCGTGAACAGTGTATTCCTTCGCTTCAAGCTATGGTTGACATTGATTTCGAATACCTTTCGATTCTTAAAGCTTGGAAGTTTGATAAATTGTTTAAGCTTAAACCTATCGTCTATCAACAATTGGTCTGCATTTTCTATTCCAATGCGGTGTGTATTCAAAATGAAACTCAATGTGAAACTATAGCCATTAGATCCTATCTTTTAGGCCAATATATTAATATTGACCCTGAGACTATAGCTTTCCGATTTGGGTTAGATGATAGTGGTGTATCTAATGAAAGTGAAAATGTGGAATATCCCTATGTTCCAAACTCAAGTGTTAGTACTCTACGATCTCATCACGATCGTTTTCTCCATTTGATGATCTTTTGGTGGTTTAGACCATCCGGAGGTAGGTACTCCACACTTCGTGCTAGGGATTTATGGTGGATGATTGTCTTAAAAATAAAATCAAAATAAATCTGACCCACATTATATTCAGTCAACTAGTGGACATCATAAATATTGTTCCTTCAAAACATGTTGAAACATTGATTTATGGATGTCTTCTTAGTAACCTCTTTATCAAACTTGGTCTAGACGTCTCTCTTGACAATCCTATCCCACTTCAAAATCAAATCAATCTCACATCCTTGAAGAAAGAGGATTGGAAACAAGACGAGGTTATCGGTCAATGGGTTTTTAGACCCGAAAAGCAAACTCCGGGAGCTAGTTCCTCACGAGCTGCTCCTAGCTCCTCTCGTGCTCCTCCTCCTCCAGCTTCGGCTGATGACGATGATCCTGAATTTCAACAACTTATGCAAGACATCGATGATCACGTACCTAATGACGAGCCTGCACCGGAACCAGCTCCATAAGAAGAACAAATGCCTCCGTATTTTCGTTCGTTTTTTTAGACATTTGATTTACGGTATGCGTCCATAGATTCGCGCTTCACATTCATTGAGTCCCAGCTCTCTACCTTGAGAGCTCGACAACAAGATATGAATGATCGTTTGGATGCACTCTCGCTTGAGATGAGAGCTCGTTACCCTCCTCCTCCTCCCGATCCTTCAATGGATGAATAGACTTATCTTTCTTTTATTGTTTTTGGGTTGAACTTGAATTGTTAAAACATTTTGGATTATCTTTCTTTGATTGTTGGATGTCTGTTTGATATTTTATATATATTTTGGTTTATTACAACATATGAATCATTTATTTTTTAGTTAAAATATGACCAATTTATCATTTCACATTTTTATTATGAATATTGATTATGAAACTAATGACTAACTCTCTTTTGATTGTGATCTTAGCAGCTTAAGCTATATATATATATATATAGATATTTAATCAATTGGCTATATTTTTCAAAACCTTGTTTAAATCGATTTTAAGTCTTTTTGATTTAACAAAAAGGGGGAAAATGTTAAGTGTTAAAATGTTTTAAAAGGGAGAAGTATTATAGTAAGGGGGAGTAATTTTTCTAAATTGAAATTGATTTCAAATTTTTAGAAAATCTTAAAATAACACAAATGTTTTGTTATATCAAAAAGAGGGATTGTTGAAAACATTTTTTGTATTTCGATATAACATATTAGTTTAAATAAATTTTAAGATTTTACAAATGATTTTCTAAATATATTCGATTCAAAATATCAAATTATTACTCCAAGTCTTTTAAGATCAATTTCAAACCTTACTAAATGTGTAAAATTGTGTTTTATACTTAATATATTTTGAAACAATTTTCACAAAGTATTTTGAACCAAAATCAAGCTTAAAATCAATTTTTCAGAGTGATGCACGGATGCACCAATCTATGCATCGATGCACCATGAATTAAATTGAATATCGAATGCATTTCATGCATCGATGCACATACCATGCACCGATGCACTGAGGATTTTATGAAAACATCAAATGTATTTGATGCATCGATGCACCAACCATGCATCGATGCACTCTGGCTATTTTGAAACATCAAATGCACTTGATGCATCGATGCACTCTTAGTGCACCGATGCACTAAGGGTCCAACGGTCAAAATATTTGAATTTTACACTGATGCACCAATGCACCATGGGTATGCATCGATGCACTGACGCTCCCAACTGTTTTAATTAATTGTTTTCACACTTAAACATCTATATTGACTCCACTAATCATCCCCAACGTTCAGAAGTGATTCAATGTGTATTTAAGCAAGCTTAGAAGCCATTGATCAATAACAAGAAATATCAAGCAACTAGAATCAAGAGAGAATCAAAGAGAAAGCATCAAACCTCAAGTTTGAGCATTTCAAGCCTATTTTTCATTCAATATTCATTTTGCTTTCAAGAACACTTATTGTGCTCAATTGTATTCATTCTTGAGTGTTCTTTTCTTTGTTCTAGAATTGTGCAAACAATCTACCTTGTGAGGATTTCCTTGTAAGTTTGCAAATTTGTATTGTTCTATTTGGGAGAGAGTGTTCTCAAGAATTTGGGGTATAATTCTTGAGGGTTTGTAAGGTTACTCTTTGTCCTCAAAAGAAAGACAAATTAGTGAATTTGTGGAAAATCCTTAGTGTTGATAGATAAGGTAGTGGACGTATACTTTGGTTGAGAAAGTCGAACCACTCTAAATCGATGTGCAAATTTCTTTCAATTTTCTACAAAAGATTCCACCAAAATTTTAATTGCCAATTCACCCCCCTCTTGGCCATATTCGTCAATCGATTAACTCAACACATACTGTTCAACTGTCTAACTTTGCACTGATGTCCAGGAGCAAATTTTTCCCCACATTTAAAACACAGATTATTTGCTCTTCTATATTCCAGTAAACTCTGTCTTGTATTTGAATTTGGAAGATTTGTCTTAGGCTGTAAACTTTTAGTCCCACTGTTCTGTTGACCACTTGAAGAAGTATAAGGAATTTTTTTTTGAGAATATTTATATTTCTTTCCTTCTATCTCATTAGCCAACTCATAAAGTTTGGCCTGCCTGTACGCCTCAGACAGATTTCTGGGCTCCAACATTTTTGCCTTATGTTTCAATTCCTCTTTCAGACCACTAATGAAACTGGAAACAAAATAATATTCCCCTAAATACATATGTTGTTGTAGCAAATAGGGTCTTAACTCTTCAAACTTTTCTTGATTTTCTTCTACACTACCCTTCTGCATTAACTTATTAAATTCTTCAATGATATCTGAATAGTTTCTGTCACAAAATCTATGACACAAATCAGCCTCAAATTCATGCCAAGTCACTCTATGCTTTTGCATAATATAGCCATCAAACCATGTCTCAACCTTCCCCATCAAATACATTGCAGCCACATCCAATTTTTGTTCCTCGGGGACTCCCAAAAGGTTAAAGTATTTTTGGCATTTTCTCACCCATCCTCTGGGATTACTACCATTAAACATCTGTAGTTCTAATTTAGGTCGAGGTAACATAAGCCCTGAACTCCCAAATAAACCCTTACTGTCTACTTTAACCTCACTAGAACTGCCCATCATATTTTCTTCTTGCAATTTCTGATTAAAATGTAGAGGACCAGTAGACCCCGCAGGTTTATCAGCTAATATCCCCGGTTCGTTAGGTCTAAAAGTATACTTCTCATGCTCACTAAGAACCGTAACTAGACATGGTTGTTTACCTTCACCTCTGTTTTGCTTTTCAGCTGCTGGTAGATGACTCCTTGCTGACTGAGGTGAGTCTTTTTCCTCAGCTGCTTGATTAACCAGCTGTAGGATTCTCTGCAAATAACCCCTGTTCTCAGTCATTCTTTCCTCCAAGGTCTGTATCCTTCCCTCCAGCTCTGCTTTCTGCCCCACCCACCAAGATGGTAAGGTCTCTTCCTTCACTTCTACTGCTTGTTCTGGTATCTCAATGGTTCCAGTCTTTTACATCTTTCTTGTCTTTCCCAGGGTGAAAAATGGTTTGGATCACAGAACTCAGCTCTGATTACCAATTTGTTATGATTTAGGATAGAATGATAGAAGAAATTTTTAGGGATTTAAGAAAATAGAGAGAATAGGTTACAGAAAACGTGCATTTTCATTTCATAAGATAATCCTCAAAGATTCTGGGTACAATTATATATCTACAGTACCTCCAGCTGGCAATTAAGCAATCTAACAAAATAACCGTCTAAAATGATAACTCACCCATCCACCCTTCTCACTTCTGATTTAGATTCATACATACCAATCCTTTAACTCATAAGCCTACTGATATATTAATTGGGTCTAAGTGTTAAAGCCCAGTTACTCTATTGACCCATACCCAATCCTGTGTGACCCATCTCCTGTATTATTTCAGCCTTTCCCTCTTCAGATAACCCTTCAATCCCTAATCGCCCTTCGATCCCCAATTCCTTTCTCTCCTCTCCCCCTTTCTACTGTTGATTCCCTAATTTCCTTCTTCGATTTTTCCCCAAATTAAGACCTTCAAACCCTAACTCTCCTTCCATCGTGACACATACCTCTATACCCATGTTGGAGCAACATAGGCTATAGCTTTGTGATAAGCTTATGAGGCTAGAGTTTTCATAATTATTAGCTTTAGTAAGTGTTAGAAAAACTAGGTTTGTATTGTGCATTTTTCTCTCATGAGTCATGACAGAACTTAAGGGATTATTTCAGGTTGAAGTTCCGAAAAATCGAGGAAACCGAAAAATGCATCGATATTATTTCAAATCATCTGTAATGATTGTTCGGATATGGTCATCTTGGCTTGTCCGTCACACTACTGAAAAGTTTGACTTTGCCTCAGAGGGTGTTACCAAATTGCATCTTGATGTTTCTGATGATGGCTTAATGGGATTCATCCCACAGTTTGATGTGATTGTTCTTTCTTCTGGTCACTGGTTCGCCAAACACTCTGTCTATATCCTGAACAACGAGATTGTAGGAGGACAATTATGGTGGCCGGATCGTTCTCAACCTATGAAGGTCAATAATGTTGACGCATTTGGAATATCTACAGAGACAATTCTGTCTGCACTTGTTACACATCCTAATTACACTGGCCTGACCGTTCTACATTCCTTTTCTCCGGATCATTACGAAGGCGGAGCTTGGAATACAGGTGGATCATGCACTGGAAAAGTGAAGCCGCTTGCAGCTGGTGAATTAGTGGAGAATGGGTTCACAAACGTGATGCACAAGAAACAGGTGATGGGTTTCGAGCGTGCTTTGAAGAAGGCAACAAAGAGGTCCAAGTTGAGGTTGATGGATATTATTGAAGTTTTCGGGTATCGGCATGACGCTCATCCAGGTCCCTACCGTAGTCGTGATCCAAATAAGATAACAAAACGTGGCCCCGATGGGAAACCTCCACCGCAAGATTGCTTGCACTGGTGCATGCCGGGTGCTGTTGATACCTGGAACGAAATTGTGCTTGAAATTATAAGAAGAGAATTTGAAGGCAACCGAGACTTTTCGCCATGAGGATTACATGACACGATTGTGCTTTTCTGTAATTGAATTACTGAAACAGTAATATATTGAGCGAGATGTATGGGTAGAGTGAGGGATATTAGTAACATCGTGTGTAGTTTATCTTTTTATTTTAGTGTGATTATTTGATACATTGATAATATATAATTTTATGTACCTTTACAAATCACAAAAAAAAATTAAAATATTATGATTGAAATACACGAACTTAGCTTTAGGGTTTTATAATGATGTGTCAAAATTTAATTTACCGATAATACATAGTAATCATTAAGAAAAAATTGTTAATTTTAGGTTAGGTATGACTGAATACCCATAAATTTGGAATGCGCTTAATATTGTAATCAAACTCATATTCAAAAGTCGGTTATACGTAGAAAATGTTAAGCACCCCCACGACATCAAAAAAACTAGTTCATAAATAAATGATTATGTTGTCTCGTTAAAATAAATAAATAAAAACATATGTTAGTATAATAATAATTGTTAAATAATAATTAAAAAATAATAAATAAAAATATTAAAGGACTAAATTATAAGAAAAAGAACTTCAAGGGTGAATATGATAATTAATCTATAAAACAAGACTAAATTGAATAAAATCATAAATTAAAATGACCAAAATAATAATTAATTCATAAAAAAAAAAGACTTCATTACAAGAATTAAAAAGATGAATAATAGTCAATTAGAACTAAAACAATATTATTCTATTTAAAAATATCGAATTCGAGTAACTATGTCTATATAATGTATATGTATTATCAATAACTGAAAATTATATTAATAATTTGTTGTCATCTCCTTTGTGATACCAATTTAATGTATATGTGAACAAAAGCTTATTTTCCATTTTTTTCAACTATTTTATCTATCAACCATTTTACTGTTATTATAGATTACCATTGATCCTGGTAATTATCAGAAGCCATGCGACAAAGGGTCCCCATTGTTTTGACAGTGACGTGTCAAAATCCTATTTGGTCGCTTTGTTAAGCAATAAATTAAAGGGTAAATTACGTAATTAATATTTAAACTATCACTTTTGTTTCATTTTAGTACCTAACTTTTATTTTTTTTTCAAAATCATACTTAATGTTTAATTTTTGTTTATTTTAATACTTTGTTATTAAAAACTTAACGGACGAGTTCGTCGGTTACCGTGTCTACAGTAGTCTGTTGTCGCATCCGTCGGTTGATGAAGTCTAAATTTTTCGGCTCGTACCTTTTTGACCCATTGAACGCGATTCTGATTTCCATTTCACACCCCTCAGGAGAATTGAAATTCAAATGGCGGATCGTTAACAAGAACAAATCTATAAACGCCAACGGTCCTTTATTCTTCACACTCCTTTCTGTTGCAAATCCAAAATTCTTTTGGATAAAATTTCTACATTTTCTTAGGCAAAATCGTCAGTCTTTCCAAGAAAAACAAGCATTTCAGTGGAAGAATTGTTTCAGGTTTCTCTCCATTTTTTATTCTATGTTTTCCTTTTTGTTGCTAAATTTGGATGACGAGGAAGAAGCAAGAGGAGGAGCTCAAAGCTTATGCATAAGCTCCCTTCTTCTATTTTTTTATTATTATCACGAAGATTCTTTTACTTCTTTAGGTTAAGGTTATTGCTCATTCTGAACATTTTTTATGATTATTAACCAGGATTTGTGGATTCTCTTATTCCCTGGTCCTTAATATTTACCTACTTAGGTTTATGCTTTGGAGCTCGATATTGAGTTTTATAGTAAGAATTTGATGGAATTAGGGTTTTCTGATGGTTGTTTTCTCTTTGCTTTTGGCAATGAATTCTTAGTTTTAGTTTCATTTTATATTTAGTTTAGAGAAATCTTGTCTAAATTCCTAGTCACGTACACTATATTTGCCCAAAATAGTAACAAATTTCAATGTATGCTGCAGATTGTTTTTCCAGTTCCCTCGTTCTCACTTCTCATTCCAGCTTAAATTCATCTGAACCCATCTGGAAATTCTATAATTTTTTCGTTCCCTTGCTTGCTTTATTGTGTTTATAACTTTGGGTATCTTCTGATTTCTCAAGATATTGGTTTCGGCAGGAATTATTCAACATATCTACTCCAAAAATTGATCCACTTGTTCAAGTGGAAACAACATGTGGAACCCTTTTGTATGAACTACAGGTACTGGTGAATATTCCATACAATAGATTCCTTCGAGTCTTCCTTATTTTTTGTTGGCCAGAGTATATGCCTACTAGCTGTCCTGTTTTAATTTTTAAAATGGGAACAATCATATAACATTTATCCTTTAATGATTCCTTGAAAAAAAATCGGATAATCTGGGATGAAGTCGGGGAGACAGATACTGATCGGGATAAAATATTGCTCGAGCTCGAAAGAGAGTGCCTGGAAGTATACAGAAGAAAGGTGGATCAGGCAAATTGCTGCAGAGCTCAGCTACAGCAGACACTTGCTGATTCCGAAGCCGAACTTGCTGCCATATGCTCGGCAATGGGGTAAAGGCCAGTGCATATTAGGCAGGTCTGAAATGAAAACAAATTCTGGATGAAAATTTCTTCTGAGTAGATTGAACCATTTAATTATGGTTATATGTTTTTCTTTTAGTCTGATCAAAACGCTGGAAGCTTAAAGGAGGAGCTCAGCAAGATTCTTCCACAATTGGAGGAAATGAAGAAAAGGAAGATCGAAAGAAGAAATCAATTTGTAGAAGTTTTAGAGGAAATACAAAAGATCACAAATGAAATATATGGATCCTCCGTATCTATTTCTTCCAAAACTGTTGTGGATGAAACAGACATATCCTTAAGGAAGCTTGAAGAATTGCATGGACAGCTCCATGAACTTCAGAAAGAGAAGGTCAACTTCCCCATGTCTTTATCACTCCCACCTCTTGAAACTGATGCTTATCTTTTCTGTCACTAACTGATCTCTCTCTTGTGCAGAGTGATCGTCTGAAGCAGGTTCAGGACTACCTTAACACGTTGAACACATTCTGCTCTGTGATGGGTATGGATTTCAAGCTCACAGTTAATGAGGTCCATCCTAGTTTAGGTGACCCCAATGGATTTAGGAGTATCAGCAATAATACAATTGAGCAGTTGGCAACATTGATAAAAAATTTACGGGAAGTTAAGCTACAGAGGATGCAAAGGGTAAAAATGTTATGTTTAGAATTTTGTGTATTGCAACGTTCCCCTTCCTCACTACTTCCCCTTCTCTCTTCCTGTAATAATGATCCTTCGACTCTTGGCAGCTACAAGATCTTGCAACTACCATGTTGGGATTATGGAATCTGATGGATACACCTATTGAGAAGCAACAGATGTTTCAGAATGTTACCTGTAATTAGGGGTGTATTCGGTTCGGTTCCGTTCATTTTTTAATAAAAGTTGAACTGAACCGCAATAAACGATTTTTTAAAATTAAAACCGAAACTGAATGGAATAAAACCGAAATATGTGAAACCGAATTTTTCGGTTCGGTTCGATAATGCGGGTTTTGATAAACCGAAAATATTATTAGACATACTTGAAAAAATCATTGGTTGCTTTGATTGTAAATGAAAAATTCACTTTTTCCCCTTATAAGATATTCAAAATATTAAACACATGTAAAATTCATACAAAAACTATAATCCACATATATATAACTCAATCATCGAAGTCAAGTCCATCTATATAATCCAAGTTAAACAAAAAATTACTTGAAATAAAAAACATAATCATATTGTTCGGTTCACACTACAAATTAAACAACCAAATCAAATTATAATTCAACTATCAAAATTAAACAAAAAGTTACTTGAAACTATAATCATCATGATTTCTTAAATTTCATCCACAATTCAACTCTTGAACAATAAGAATTCTTCTCCAAACGGTAGACATTATGTATACACCCTACAAACAAATAAAAATAAATTATTGAACTTAAGATAAGAAAAATAAACTATTAGTTAAAAATTAAAATAAGAGCATAAATATTCTTATCATGCTGCTGCATACTGAAAATTAAAATAAATGCATTAATCTAAGAGCAATAAATTGATTTGGGCATACTGCATTGAATGAGAATGGAACTATAAATTTTATAATCAGGCTAATGCATTTTATAAACTAAAAATCATGCATTTCTTATAATCCTTGAAAACAGTAACACACATTCAATTATAAATTGAAACCTATTAAACATTAACACATTCAATTATAATCCTTGAAAACAATCTATAGTCAGGTTGTTGCATTTTATAAACAAAAAATCATGCATTTCTTAATTACCTTGTAAGTGTTCCATCTTCGATCAATCATCAATGATCATCATTATTTCATTTAGCCTTAAATCTTTGAAACCTATTAAAAGTCAAAAAATATTTAGAAATAAGAATATTTACAGAAATGAGAATATATTTACTAGTGTTTATATAATTATTACTTATCACTCTCAATGTTATCCATTTCTTCAATTTGTTCTTCTTTTTGGATTGCTACAGGTAATGCTCACAGTCAATTTTATGCACAAATGAGACACTCAACAATTTTTGGAGTTAAAGAACTCCGAAATGAGTTAAGAACACGACCTCCGGTGTTGAAAGCAGATTTTGAAGCCACTGTAGATATAGGAATTACCAAAATATCTCGAGCTATTAAAGAAATTATAGGATAGACTTTACTTTTGTTCTTCCACCATCAAGCAAATCAAATTTCTTATCATCATGTTCTACTTTGTCCTCCAAATACTTTTCATGTTAAGATTTTTCTTCACTAAACACACTTTCATCCCTCTTCTTTTGTACTTGATATTGGAATAAGCAAACAAATCAAGCAGCTCATCATTCTCAACCCTAGATACATTAGATTGAGAATCAACACTTAGTTCCTCTTGAGATATATCACCTAACAAATTCACACATCAAACAATACCACTTAAAAGAATAAGAACAATCAAAATAGCAATAAGCAATGAAACCCACAATAAAAACTCCTAAATTCAAACCCCAAAATTCACCCACCAAAATATTTTTAATACTATTTACCGTATGAAATCACAGTCGAGATACCAAGATGAAGGGAAAGTGAGGATGAGAGAGCAATCTGTTGAAGTCTTAAAGCTGGTTGAGTGTTAAAAGCTTGAACTTGAAGCTATGTCGAAGAAAGGCACAAATGAAAATGGTGGAAAACGGCTGAAGCGGGAATTGTAATCTAAAACTAAAGGAAGAAAAGATTTAATTTAGATTTAGGGTTTTATCTTGTATTTATTTTAATTGAGCTAAATATTAAATAAATGGGTTGGACGTTAGTTTGAATTTGTTTATTCGATTCAATATGGAACAAATGAGTTTCATATGAAAAATCTGAACCGAACCGAATTAAGACAATTGAGTGTTTAAATCAACTCAAATTCGAATCGTAAAAGGTAAACCCGAACAGAATCAAACTGTTTTATTCGGTTCGTGTCGATTTTTCGGTTTTCTCGGTTTCATTGCTCAGCCCTACCTGTAATGTAGCTACTTCATAACATGAAATTACTGAACCCTACACTATTTCCGTGGATTTCATAAACTACGTAAGTGATGCTTGTTTAAACATGATCCTCTCTTGGTTTTATAAATTTCTAAAGGTAGAACGTGCTTTCTTCCATACCGATAGAGAAGTAAACATGATATATCGTGTAGGTCGAGGCAGAAGTTTCTCGGTTGGAACAGTTGAAGTCATGCAAAATGAAAGAGCTTGTCCTCAAGAAGAGGTTAGAGCTAGAGGAGATCTGTGGAAAGACTCACCTGCTTCCAGATTCAGAATGTGCAATTGAGGATGCCATTGAAGCTATTGAGTCTGGTACTTGATGAAGATTCATACTATCTTTTAATATGATATCTCACTCTGCCGCCTTCTTCCTACTGACTGCCATCTTACATTTTTATATTCTGGGCTTGTTGATGCTGCTACCATACTATAACAAATTGAGCTTCAGATTGCTAAGGTCAAAGAGGAAGCTTTTAGCAGGAAAGAAATACTTGAAAAGGTTGAGAAATGGTTGACCGCTTGTGATGAGGAGTGCTGGTTTGAGGAGTACAACAGGGTGGGTATTTTTGTCATCGCTTCAGAGTATAGTTGTTTTTGTTCTTCTAGTATGACTTGCTTAATTGTCTGTAATTCCACAGGATAAAAACCGATATAATGCCGGAAAAGGTGCTCATCTTACACTCAAGCGTGCTGAGAAAGCCCGTGCATTGGTTAATAAACTTCCAGGTAAACAATAAAAGGTTGAGAAATGTAAACTTACATTACAAAGCTTGGTTTCCTACTTATGATTTCACATCATGCAGCCCAATGTTTTACCTGTTTTGCTTACAATCACTCAACACTGCTGAAGTTGTTTTATCATTTTAAACCAGGAATGGTGGAGGCATTGGCTTCAAAGACAATGGCATGGGAGAAAGAGAGAGAGATTAAATTTTTGTATGATGGCTTGAGGACTCTAATAATGAACACTCAGAAACTTTGGTTTCCATATATGCTTAAACTTTTGGTATCTAACTGACGCTTGCACTCTACCCAGATTCTTCTTTCTATGCTCGAAGAGTACACTATTTTAGGACATGAGAAGAGCAAGAACGGCGTAGGCTACGGGTATGGTACTAACCTTATTTCGCAATAGTAGTGCAAATGCAATCAGTGGTTATGGACATTTTCATTGGAGCTAATATAGTTGTGTGCCATTATTGTTGTGCTCCAGGACCAGAAGAAACTTCAGGGACAGCTGATAGCAGAGCAGGAGGCACTCTATGGGTCAAAACCAAGCCCATCGAAGCCCCAGAGTGTGAAAAATGGTCCTCAGTATTCAACTGGAGGTGCAAGTAACAGAAGAGTCTCCTTAGGGGGAGCCATGATTCCCTCTCATAAACCCGATTCACTTCACACTTCAAAGGCTACTCCGAAAACAACACGTAAGAAAAATGAGCGAATGTTTCAAAATGACCATCAAAATCATCGGCAGGATGATGCCATTCCACCTTTCTCAGCTGGTAAGTTCTCTGTCTCTGCTTTGTTACATTTAAGAAACATCTCAATCACTCTCTAGGATAACTAGAAATCTGCGTTTTGTTATATTAGTATTCTTACCCTTCCACTAATTTTCAGTTTGGAGAGGCCTGGACATTGCTGACACTCCAGTACGAAAGCACTCAGCTCCCACTGTCGTAAATGCTAATGAACCGGAGTCGCTGTTGTTAGTTCGAAAGCCATTCTCGCCCATCACTTCTGCAGTATTGAAAACCAATATGACAAACATACTAGAAGTTGAAGATAATGGTGACACATTACACAGGATGCTTCATCCGAATAGTGATCTCTCATACACTACTCCTTTGAAGACAATTTCTTTGGTGGATGAAGAGAATGGGACTCCGAAGGTGATGATGCCATTGCCGATGCCATGCACATCTTCCACAGTGTCGGTTCCGATGCAGACAGCCATAACGCCAGCACCTATGCGGTCCGCTATTACCAAGCCATTCGAAGAGATTGAACAGACCTTCGAGGAAAGAAGGCTTGTGTTTCTGATTTCTAAGACTCAAATTACAGCATCATGAATCAGAAACCTTTGAATTGACGCTTGAATCTTACCTTTTAGCTGCTTTTCATCTCCGGTTTGTAATGGCAAAAGTCAATTATAATTTGACTCTTTATGCTATGCCTTGTACGATTGCATCGGAATGATAAGTATCAAATCATGAGTTACCAGCAACGCTTTTTCAGATTGCACCTCTTAACATGAAATACACATTTCTAACTTCTCTACTCTCCAATGACCACTCTTGTATTAGGTAAATTGATGCATAATTTTATTTTAGGAAGTAATCTGTAATATTTTAGGAGATGAATTTATACAAGTTTAAATAATGAATTTTCAATAAAAATATTTAAAATATATGAAAATTTGAATATTTTAGGGGATCATGTTTAATAAGAGAGAAATTTCATAATCTTGAATATTTATGCATGGGCGGACCTTCGTGGTGGCTAAGAGGAGCCTTGGCCCCTTATATTTTTTTAAATATTAACTAATATTGAAAAATATTAAATAAAGATTTACCTATAGGGATGGGCATGAGATTTGAACCCGATGGGTTCCGACCTGATCGAGCTGGGTTTTTTAAAGGTGATGTTCGGGTCGGGTTGAATTCGGGTTTATGGTGAAAATACCCGACCCAACCAGGAAAAAATATAATTTTACCTTATATATTTAGGAATAATTACAATAATATCCCTCTATATATATTTTTAATTAAATCATTGTTTTATTTTCGGGTTAGTTCGGATCGGGTTCGAATTTTATCTCAAAAAATCGAGTCGGGTTCAATTCAGGTGGAGGGTATATATTTTTCAGGTAGAATCGGATGAGGGATGTAAAATTTCAGGTTAACTCGGCTCGGGTTTCGACCAACCCCAACCTATACCCATCCCTATTTACCAGGTCCTTAATTAAAAAAATTATTTTTATAAAAAACGAAAAATACTTTAACACTGCCTTAATAAATTTTTGATTCTGACCCTCCATCTATACTCAAGATCATCACAATCATCAGTGAAGACAAAAAAAAAAAAACGTAAAGATTGTTGGAAACAACATGGCGCATAAAATCCAACGTGAATCTAACATGCTTAATTCTAACTCAAAATCAGAACCATTAATTAATTTTTTTTTAAATTTTTTAAATCAAATTACATTTTATTTACCTTTATTTCCTGTCATCTTTTCATGTTTTGTCTAGGCTTGATACAAAAATAAGTGCCTAAATAATATTTCGAAAAATATTTTGGTGCTTAAAGATTTTTTTATTAAAAATAGATGTCTAACGTTTTCTTAGTTACACTTTTAAGTGTCTACCGTCATATTTTTTAATATTTTAAATTTTTTAATAATAAAAATATTATTTTTAAAAACTTTTAAAAAAAACTTAATTTATTTAAAAAAAATCCAAACTTTTAATGAAATTATAAAAAAACTCCAAAAACTAAAATATCTCATTTAAACCCCATTACCAACGGTCGACGGCCATTTGCGGCCACCATCGTCGTCACACTTGGGTTTTGATCAAAATTGCACAGTGGTTCGAATGGTGGAGGCGGTGTGGCTTATGGACGTAGGAATCAGTCGAAATCGACAAAAATAGTGACGGCGGTGGCTTAAATCCGACGAAACTTTGAACGATTCTCTACAACAAAAGGTGGCACTTTATAACGAAAAGTCAATGGGGGTTTGATCGGGGGTTTGATCGGGGGCCGATGCTGGTACTGATGAAGGTGGCGGTGATGGTGACGATCATAGATGGTCGACTGACAACTATACAAAGTGAAAATGGGAAGGGGAAGGAAAAGAGAAGGGTGAAAGGAGGTTGACACGGGGTTGTGGGTTTTTTAAAAATAAATTTTTAAAATTACCAGAACATGATGTGTGTCATTTAACGATCAAATTTAACGACCGTCACGGTCCAGGCACCTAAAATTCTCCGATAAAAATGTTAGGCAACTATTTTTAACGAAAATTTCTTTAGGCATTAAAACGTTTTTCGAAATAAAGTTTAGTCACTTATTTTTGTATGAAACCTTTTTTTTATATCTATATTTATGATTACATGATTATAAGTTTAGTGGGGTTCAAAAATCGGGTATCAAAAATATCGAGTACTTGGGATTTTCATATACTAAAATGTCGACTCATGACTTGGTCCGTTAAGTCTGGATACCCGTAAGTTGAGTACTTGTAGAAATCGGGCACCCGTACTTCCGGATCACGGGTACTCAATTCATATTTTTTAATTTATTTTTTAAAATTATATTATTTTTTAAAATCACATAAAAAATTTAAAATTCAAAAAATATAATAAATACTCTACACATAAAAGTTTAAAATTTCAAATTACATAATTGAAAGATAAATTTTATTAAAAATTGAAATAAATAAACATAATTAAATTTAAAATATTTTGAAGTTAAAATAAATATTTAAAAAAATTAGAATGTTAAGGTGAAATAATATAAGAAAATTGAGAATTTAGAATGTTATGGTGAAATAATTTAAGGGAAAAAACACTTAAAATACTAGAGTGAAATGATTTAAGAATTAGGAATAAAAATATAATAAAAAATAAAAATAAAAAATTGTTGAAAACATTTTGATATTTCGATATAACAAATTAAGTTAAATGAATTTTAAGATTTTCCAAATGATTTTCTAAGTATATTCAATATAACTATTCGAATATCAAAACATTACTCCAAATCTTTTAAAGATCATTTTTAATCCTTACTCAAGTGTAAAATTAAGTTTTAATCTTAAAACAATTTCAAAATAATTTTACAAAGTATTTCGAATCATTTCAAAGCCAAAAATTCCAGATTACTCAGAGGGAACCGATTCCCCCTGAATGGTTTGGCTCCGAGAATTCCAGTATGCTCGGAGGGAACCGATTCACCCCCAGGGGGTACTGATTCCCCCCTTGTATAACGGTCGAAATATTTGAATTTTACACTTAGGGAACCGATTCCCCATAGGGGGTACCGATTCCCCCCACGCTCCAAGCTGTTTTATTAATTGTTTTCACACTAAAACATCTATATTATCTTCTCTAATAATCCCCAACGTTCAGAAGTGATTCAAGGTGTATTTAAACAAGTTCTGAAGCCTTTGATCAACAAGAAATTATAGAGAAACAAGAGTGAAAGCATCAAACACCAAGTTTGTGCAAATCAAGCCAATTTTCCTTTCAATATTCATTTTGCTTTCAAAGAACACCATTTGTGCTCATTTGTAATTATTTGTGAGTGTTCTTTTCTTGTTCTAGAATTGTGCAAACATCTTACCTTGTGAGGTTTTCCTTGTAAGTTTGCAAATTTGTAATCTTCTCTTTGGGAAAGAGTGTTCTCAAGAATTAGGGTATATTCTTGAGGGTGTTGTAAGGTTATCTCTTTGGCCTCAAAAGAAAGAACAAATTAGTGAATTTGTTGGAAAATCCTTAGTGTGGATAGCTAAGGTAGTGGACGTAGACTTTGATTGAGAAAGTCGAACCACTCTAAATCGCTGTGCAATTTCTTTCAATTTTCTGCAAAAGCTTCCACCAAAATTTTATTGCCAATTCACCCCCCCTCTTGGCCGATTCCGTCAATCGATTAACTCAACAATTGGTATCATAGCCTCACTCATTTAAAGGTTTAATCGCCTCTTGAGTCGATCCAGGAAGAGTTAAATCAATAAAGATGGCGTCTACTTCCGGTTCATTCTCCATGGAAGAATCCAGACCTATTGACGTGTCTCCACACTTCAATAGAACAAATTATCGTCATTGGAAGAGGTGTATGATGATATTCATCAAAGCATTTGATATGGAAGCTTGGATGATAATCAAGAAAGGATTCCTCTCCCTACTAAGAAGGCAAAGAAGTAGACTGTTCAAGAACGGAAGGAAGCTCAACAAAACTCAAAGGCTATGCACATGTTGTGTTGTGCAATTGATCCTAATGTATATAAAGGAGTTTCTTCTTGTTCAAGTGCCAAGGTAATGTGGGATAAGCTTGAGGAGATCTATAGAGACAAGGAGGAAGAAGAACCAATAAAAGTGATGTCTCTATTAGCTCTCACAGAGCCAAAGGTGTCTTCTAACTCAAATATATCAAATTCAAAATCTTTTAATGAGTTACAAGATGCTTATGATAAATTATTTTCGGAGTTTGAGACCATGAACTCCAAATACAATAAATTGATTTCTAAATTTATTACTAAAAATGATCTTATTTTGAAAGCTAAAACAGACTTGGAAAATCAAAATGAAATGTTGAGAAAGGAGTTAGAGCTTTCAAAAATAAAATCTGAAAACTTTGAAAAAGAAATTTTCAAACTAAACAAACTTCTTCTAGAAATGAAAATGGATTTTGAAAATCAAAATGAAATCTTGAAGAAGGATTTAGAACTCTCAAAAATGAAATTTGAAAGTATTGAAAAAGAAAATTTCAATTTGAAAGACAAGCTTGAATGTTTAACAAGAGATAAAGAGATCATTCTAAATAATTCGTCTAGTTCAATAATGAAAATATGTTCACATTGTCATTATCATGGTCATAAGGAATATACTTGTCCTTTAAAGAAAGGAAAACAATTTAAAATTAGACAAGTATGAGTTCCAAAAGGAACAAGAGGCATTGAAACTAATGTTCAAGGATCCAAAGCAATTTGGATACCAAAATCTACTTAAATGTCTCTTGTAGGTGTGTGAGAGCAATTGTGATAAAGATGATGATATTCAAGATGCTCTAGCCACACATAAAAAGGGAATGAGTAACCTCTAAACTTAATGTTTTTATTATTTGGTTGCTCATTTAGTTTATGCATGCATGAGGTTTTAAATGTTGAATTATGTTTTATCTCATGTATGTTGAAAAATATTGTATGATGAACATGGTAAATTTTTTAATGTTTTATAAACTCTAGTTCATCATATTAATTTTTGGTCAAAATTGTTTTTAAAAAGTATTTGATATCTCTTTAACAATTGATATCGATTTTTCAAGAACTTTGGTTTTGCAAAATTTTGACCTGAAATTTTTCTTAATGTTTATGCATAGATTTTTGTTTAAATATTATAAAGTTTTAATGCATAACATTTTCAAAAACTTTATGCATGTGCTCTTAATCTCTATAATCAACATTGCATAATGTTTTATATGTGAATGGGTTAAAAGCATAATCTTTTGAAAAAAAAATTTGATAAAAGATACAATGTTTTATTTTGCAAAATTGATTGACATTGCATCTATTTTCGATTATGCCTGTTGGTCATAAAATAGGGATATATACATGGTGCATTTAGATTCTTTTGATATGACTAATTTATGCCTAGTTGCTAAGGATGAGCATGATAGTTGGTTATGGCATAGGAGACTAGGACATGCTAGTATGAGTGTTTTGCAACGGTTAATTCAAGGAGACCTAGTAAGAGGGTTGCCTAAGCTTAAATTTGATAATGATAAAATCTGTGATGCTTGTGCTAAAGGAAAACAAAAGAGAGTTTCTTTTAAATCCATTAATGATGTATCAACTAGTAGAGTTTTACAATTGATCCATTTAGATCTTTTTGGGCCAACTAGAACTACTAGCTTGGGTGGAAAACAATATGCATTTGTCTTGGTAGATGACTATTCTAGATATACTTGAGTTCTATTTTTAAGTGCTAAATATGAAGCATTAGAACAATTCATCACGTTTTCAAAAGTAATCCAAAATGAAAAAGGTTACTCTATAACTAGTGTTAGGAGTGATCATGGAACTGAATTTGAAAATCTTGGATTTACTGAATTTTGTAACTCTAACGGTATTAGCCATAATTTTTCAGCACCTAGAACCCCTCAACAAAATGGAGTTGCTGAGAGGAAAAATCGAACTTTAGAAGAAATGGCTAGAACCATGCTTTGTGAAAATAATTTGCCAAAATATTTTTGGGCGGAAGCCACAAATACCGCTTGTTATATTGTAAATCGAGTAATGATTAGGCCAATTTTAAAGAAAACTCCATATGAAATTTTCAAAAATAAAAAGCCTAACATTAGTTATTTTCATCCTTTTGGATGTAAATGTTTTGTTTTAAACAACAGTAAAGAAAACCTTGGCAAATTTTATGCTAAAAGTGATGAAGGAATTTTTCTGGGTTATTCCTTAAATTCTAAAGCTTATCGTGTATTTAATAAAAGAACTTTAGTTGTAGAAGAGTATATACATGTTGTTTTCGATGATAATCCCCTTCCGAGGAAGGATTCTTGTGTGAATGATGATGTAGGTGTTATAAATTCAAATGACATTAGACATGACGTTGGAGAACCATCATCAAAGGAATAAACGAAAAATGAGGAAACTCATGATCCTCTTGAGAATCCAAAAATTGAAGAAAGGGAAGTATCTTATCCAAGAGAGTACAACTATGTCAAGGATGGTGAAATTATAGGTGATCCATCCAAAGGGTAACAACTCGATCTTCTCTTAGAAATATTTGTAATTATGTTGCATTTATCTCATGCATAGAGCCTAAGAATATTAAAGAAGCATTAAATGATGAACATTGGATTATGGCTATGCAAGAAGAGTTAAATCAATTTGAGAGAAGTAAGTATGGACATTAATTGAAAGGCCTAGTAATAAATCTACTGTAGGTACTAGATGTGTATTTAGGAATAAGCTTGATGAGAGTGGTAATATAGTGAGAAACAAGGCTAGACTTGTTGCTCAAGGGTATACTCAAGAAGAGGGCATAGACTATGATGAAACATATGCTCCCGTAGCTAGGATGGAAGCAATTAGAATGTTATTAGCATTTGCATGTTTTCATGAATTTAAATTATATCAAATGGATGTTAAAAGTGCATTTTTAAATGGTTTTATAAAGGAAGAAGTGTATGTGGAACAACCTCCAGGTTTTGAAGATTCAAAATTTCTAGACCATGTTCTTAAATTGACAAAAGCTCTTTATGGTTTAAAACAAGCTCCTAGAGCTTGGTATGAAAGATTGTCAAATTTTTTAATTGAAAAAGGTTTTTCAAAATGGAAGGTTGACACTAAATTATTTTTGAAGCATAAAGGTAAAGATTTATTAGTAGTTCAAATTTATGTTGATGATATAATATTTGGTTCTACTAATGATGTTCTTTGCCAAGAATTTTCTAAGCTAATGCAAAGTGAGTTTGAGATGAGCATGATGGGGGAGCTCTCATTTTTCTTGGGACTCCAAATCAAGCAAAGAAAAGATGGCATCTTTATCAATCAAGCTAAGTATGTCAAAGATATGCTCAAGAAGTTTGGACTGGAAAATGGCAAACAGCATGACACTCCAATGAGCTCTTCAACAAAACTTGACTTAGATGAAGAAGGTAAATGTGTAGATGTTAAATTATATAGGTCAATGGTTGGATCTCTACTTTATCTAACTGCAAGTAGACCGGACATTATGTTTAGTGTTTGCTTATGTGCTAGATTTCAATCATGTCATAAGGAATCACATTTACTAGCTGTTAAGATAATCTTTAGATACCTTAAGGACACTTCTAGTTTAGGACTTTGGTATCCTAGATACTCTAGCTTTAGCTTGCATGCTTTTTCTGATGCGGATTATGGAGGATGCAAATTAGATTGGAAAAGCACCTCCGTTACTTGCCAATTCCTTGGAAATATGCTAATTTCTTGGTTTTCAAAGAAACAAAATTGTGTTGCATTATCTACCACTGAAGCCGAATACATTTCAGCTGGTAGTTGTTGTGCACAAGTTTTATGGATGAAACAACAACTTTTTGATTATGGAATTGAAGTAGGTACCATTCCTATCAAGTGTGACAATGCTAGTGCTATTTGTCTCACTAAAAATCCCATCCAACACTCTAGAACTAAGCACATTGAAATAAGACATCACTTCATTAGATACCATGTCACTAAGGAAGATGTAGTTCTAGAATTTGTTGATACTTTTCACCAATTAGCGGATATCTTTAAAAACCCTTAGACAAGGAAAGATTTTGGACACTTAGGAGAGAATTAGGTTTGACCAACCTATCTTCACTTAGTGTTTAAAATAATTTTAGAACTTTTAATAATAAATGAAAAATGCTTATAATAGTAATTTTTGATTGCATTCATTGCTATTAGTTAGGGGGGGTTTATGATTCTTAATGAAAAATTAATTTTATGTTCAAATATCGTTTAATGATTAGTTTAATTATTTGAACATGATTAATTTTCAATATATGAGTTGCCAATACCACTAGAGGAAATTAATTTAGCATTTTGAGTGTTTAAAATCGGATTTTAGCATTTTGGTGCAGAGGGAATCGATCCCCCCATGAGGGAACCGATTCCCCCTTTGAAGGGGAACGATTCCCCCCACAGGGGAATCGATACCCCCCTGGGGTTCTGGTTATACACGAGCAGAACCCTTATTTTTGTTCAAAACCCTTTTCTCTTCCGTCGTTCCCTCTCAACTCTCTCCCTATCTCCATTGTTGCCTCAAATCATCAATTTTAATCGGAATTCACTTCAAATATCGTCTCCTAAACTTGCAATCATCATTAAAATTGTGCAAACAACATCAAAATCCACTCAATCTCATCCTTCAAGGTAAAATTTTCTAAACTCCCTATTTTATTGATTAGTGATTAGAAACTAGATATTACAACCAATTTCATCAAAAACACAAGAATTTTCCAAAAAAAATTTAAATTTTCGAAATTAAAAAAAATGTTAATTTTCAAATTATTATGTTTTGATTAAATTATGTTGTTGTTATGAAAACTATACATATATTGTTTCTCAAAACCATATTTTTCAAAAGTTTTTCAAAAACTTTGCCCATTAGGATTGATTTAGAGAACCTTGAAATATTGATGACTCAATTGAGTTTTGGGATTGATTGAATTTCATACATGTGTTTTCTAAATTACAGGTTTTCAATTCTATTATGATTTCCTAAACCATGTCCAATCCTAAACATGCTAGGTCATCATCTAGTCGCTCACACCGTCAACCAAATCCACCTCCAAATCCTCCTCCTATTCCAATTTCTAATCCTAATCCCATTGATCCTAACTTGACTATCCAAAATTCATGTTTTAATCATCCTGGTCCTAGAAATCATCGTTTTTGGTATTATCAATATTTCGACTCTTACAAAATCCGGGAAGAACGTATTTCTTCTCGTCAAGTTGTGTTAGCTATCAATTTTAAATATCTTCCTCTTTTACAAGAGTGGAAATTTGATAAACTCTTTGACCTTGAACCCATCGTTTACCATCAACTTGTTCGTATTTTCTATTCTAATGCCGTTTGTGTTAAAAACCAAACTGAAACCGAAACCATAGGAATTCATTCCTACCTCCTAGGAAAATTCTTATATATTGAATCGGCTTACATAGCCAATACATTCGGATTAGATAATGATGGTATTTCAAATGAAAAACAGGTTTTAGGATCTCGTTATAAAAGAAGGGATAGTGCAAGTGTCTTAGACCTTCATGAACGTTTTCTTCATCTAATGATTTCTTGGTGGTTTCGATCATTTCGGAGGTCGTTATTCTACTCTTAGAGCCTTAGATCTTTGGTGGTTACATTGTTTCGAAAACAATATTAAAATTAACCTACCTCAGATTATTTTTGCTGAAATTGTTGAAACCGTAAATCTTGTTCCTAACAAGAAACTCTGTTCATCTCTTGTTTACGGTTGCATTTTGAGTAATCTGTTTTCCAAAGCTGGGCTTAGAGTCGGTCTAGATGTCATTTTTCCCCTTAAGAAACAAATTAACCTTATTTCCTTAACGAGAGCGGGATGGATTAAGGATAAGGAAACCGGTGAATGGGTTCGATCTTCTGCAAATACTCCGGGAGCTAGTTCTTCACAAGCTCCACCCGAAGTTGACGAAGATCTCGAGCTTGAGCAATTAATGCGAGACATCGATGAAGCCGAAGATGAGCCTGAGCAGCCCGAGGAGCAGCCCGAAGAGCAAGCACAACAAACGCATCAAATGCCTCCATATTTTCAATCCTTTATGGAGACATTCGATTTCCGATACTCTACCATGGATTCACGCTTTTGTTCTATAGAGTCCCACTTATCCACAATGGGAGCTCAACAATTAGAAATTATTCGGGAGATGCGTGCAAACAACGAAGCAACCAACGCGCGTATTAATGACCTCACTCACGAAATGGCCACTATGCGAGCTCGTTTTCCTCCTCCTGATCCTGATATGTGATTCTATGTTTTACTTTGAACTCCAAACTTATTGTTTTAACATTTTGAATATTTTGGAATGTTTGAATTTGTGGATTGATTGACTATGAATTTGTTTGGATTTATGAATGGTTAGAAATTATCTATTTGGTGTGATTAAATTTATTCATTATTGCATCATTTACTTCATGATTAGATATATGACCAATTTTGCCATTTCACATTAACTATGAATATTGATTATGAAACTAATGGCTAACGTTTCTCTTGCTTGTGATCTTAGCAGTTTAAAATATAATCAATTGGCTAAATGATTTCAAAACCTTGTTTAATTAAAATGTCTTTTTGATTTGGGAGAAGTGTTAAATGTGCTTTTTAAATGATAAATTGGAGAAGTGTTAAAGTAAGGGGGAGTAATTTCAAAACTTGATTTCAAAATCTTAAAATTACTAAAATGTTTTGTTATATCAAAAATGGGGAGATTGTTGAAAACATTTTGATATTTCGATATAACAAATTAAGTTAAATGAATTTTAAGATTTTCCAAATGATTTTCTAAGTATATTCAATATAACTATTCAAATATCAAAACATTACTCCAAATCTTTTAAAGATCATTTTTAATCCTTACTCAAGTGTAAAATTAAGTTTTAATCTTAAAACAATTTCAAAATAATTTTACAAAGTATTTCGAATCATTTCAAAGCCAAAAATTCCAGATTACTCAGAGGGAACCGATTCCCCCCCAAGGGGGTACCGATTCCCCCCTGAATGGTTTGGCTCCGAGAATTCCAGTATGCTCGGAGGGAACCGATTCCCCCCAGGGGGTACCGATTCCCCCCTTGTATAACGGTCGAAATATTTGAATTTCACACTTAGGGAACCGATTCCCCATAGGGGGTACCGATTCCCCCCACGCTCCAAGATGTTCTATTAATTGTTTTCACACTAAAACGGCTATATTATCTTCTCTAATCATCCCCAACGTTCAGAAGTGATTCAAGGTGTATTTAAACAAGTTCTGAAGCCTTTGATCAACAAGAAATTATAGATAAACAAGAGTGAAAGCATCAAACACCAAGTTTGTGCAAATCAAGCCAATTTTCCTTTCAATATTCATTTTGCTTTCAAAGAACACCATTTGTGCTCATTTGTAATTATTTGTGAGTGTTCTTTTCTTGTTCTAGAATTGTGCAAACATCTTACCTTGTGAGGTTTTCCTTGTAAGTTTGCAAATTTGTAATCTTCTCTTTGGGAAAGAGTGTTCTCAAGAATTGGGGTATATTCTTGAGGGTGTTATAAGGTTATCTCTTTGGCCTCAAAAGAAAGAACAAATTAGTGAATTTGTTGGAAAATCCTTAGTGTGTATAGCTAAGGTAGTGGACATAGACTTTGATTGAGAAAGTCGAACCACTCTAAATCGCTGTGCAATTTCTTTCAATTTTCTGCAAAAGCTTCCACCAAAATTTTTATTGCCAATTTACCCCCCTCTTGGCCGATTCCGTCAATCGATTAACTCAACAAAAATATATAA
This sequence comes from Hibiscus syriacus, assembly GCF_006381635.1. NCBI lineage: Eukaryota > Viridiplantae > Streptophyta > Magnoliopsida > Malvales > Malvaceae > Hibiscus > Hibiscus syriacus. Next base: position 3,447,247 of record NW_024063088.1, read on the forward strand.
GAAATCGGGTATCAGGTCGACAAGAACCCGATTAAGCATTATTTTATGACCTCGACCAAACCCGAAAACTTGCCAAAAATAATGTGTCAGATACCTGATGTAATACCCCAAATAGTGGGTTCGGTGATCATAGTGAAAGGATTTAAAAATTGTTGGGTTAAATTGAGTAAATTGATAAGTATAATGAATGATTTAGGAAGTTGTGTTTAAGACTAAATATTAATAATGGAAGAATAGAGAGGCAATTTAGTTCTTTTGAAGGAATGAATTTAATATTCATTTAAGTTGAATTATTAATGAAAGGGGGAATAGGAGGAGAAAAATGGATAAGTCTAAAGTATTCTCTTCTCCTTCTTCTTCCTCACGACCGAGCCCCCATAGAAAAGGTAAGGCTTTATTTAGTTAGTTTTTCCTTTCTTTTTTTGGGTTGGTTTTGAAACCTTAAATATTATAGAGGCTTAAGGAAAGTTTAAAAAGATTAAAAACTAAAAGATGAAGGTTTTATCTGAGATTCAAGGAAACGGGTTTTTAAATGATTTGATGAGATTTGGTCTGATATTGATGTTAAAGGTATATTTAACTTGCCGAAGAGGTAAATAAGAGATTTAGAGCTTTAGAAGTGATTAAAAACATGTTTAAGATTTGTGCGTGATTTTAGTTTTAAAGGGTTCTTTGGAGTTATTGGATGTTATAGGGAGATTTATGAATGTAAGAAAGTTGGTTTGAATAATGATTAGTTTAAGGTTATGTTTGGTGATAAAATTAAGGGATTTAGATGAAAATGTGGTAAAAATCAAAATGAAAAATGGAAAATACGGGTAAGGATATCGGTACTGGAAGAACAGTACTAATACTATATGTTTAAATTTGAGGAAATATGATGAATAATATCGATACTGATGCAATTAGTATCGATATTGTTGTGGGTATCGATACTAAGAGGAAAGTATCAATACTATGGATTCCAGAATGCATAAATGGTATTGATACTGAAGGGAGTATCAGTACCATAATAGGGGTACCGATACTATTGAGCCTGAAATTTTAAGATAGGATGAATTTTAATAGAAATTGAAAATAATAGTACTATTGAGTATTATTAAAAGTATAAATGTTAGAAAGTATACTAACATTACTTTCTAACATTTGTATGGTATGAGTAATTAATGGATGCTTGTATAGATCGTAACCAAGCTACAGAGTCAAGCAAGAAAAAGGGCAAGGATAAAGTTGTCGAATAGTCGGACATCATTACAGCATACTAGCGAGGCATATCAGGTGAGTGCATTTATTGTACTTCTATGAAATGAGGGAGATTTACGACGAGTCAACCTCGAATGATTTGATAAAACATGTTTTACAGTACTTTGATATGTTTTCATAATGTGTATAGAAATGATATTACGAATAAATTTTAGAGTATGAGCTGCTCTAAAAGGAATAGATGAACGTTGAAATTGTTCAATGGTTATCGATATTGCAGAAATAAATGTTTAAATATGTGAAATTAATTTAAAAGCTCATTGTGTGTGCATTGAGAGTCATAGGTGCATTTCGACATACTTCGTGTATGATGGTATCGATCGATTTTGTTTAATGCATAACAGTGTATTTTTGTATTGGTACTATGTGTACTTTTGGCACTATATGTGCAATCATGGTATTCATAATAAGTTTGTGAATTGCCATTTCGATATACAATTATATATATATAAGTTATCGATCGATTTTGTTTAATGCATAACGGTGCATTTTCGGCACTAAATGTGCAACCCATGGTATTCATAATGTGTTTATGAATGACCATTTCGGCACTATGTGTGCAATCCATGGAATTCATAATGAGTTTGTGACTTTCTATTTCGGCACTTCGGTGCAATGTATGTACCTTGCATTCTCATTTAATATACATTGGGCAAAATAAAGGATAAATTAGAAAATATTGATTGATAGGTATATTAGGCATATTAAAGATAGTTATCATGCTAATTGAATGAAGATTGGTTCGCCAAGCTAATTTGATGAATTGATATGAATTATACGATGTTCATTCGTATTTTGATAATTTGTGATATGCTTATATTTTAGTATAATTCATTTTATATTAGTATGCATCACTAAGTAAATATTTAGTGTGTGTTGATTTCACGCGTAGGTATTAGCAAAGACTAGTCGAGTAAAGAGTGCAACATAGATCATCAATCCAAGGTTGACTCATCAGTAATTGTAGGACAATTGTGTCTACTTTTGATAATTAGAAGGCATGTATTGGATTTATAAAATGTTATGGAATGTATTTGTCTTATGGTTATTGTAATATGTTATAAGCTTAAGATTATTTTATCTACTAAAAGTTAACGAGCTTTTATTTTTATTACACTAAAATGTTTTATTAATGAAACAAAAATTTTATGGGTTTACAAATAAAGAAATTTTTTTTAAAAAAGTTGTGTGACGCCTATAACTTGTGTACGGAAACGTATATGGGGAATGGGAGTTACACCTGACCCGAAAATTCTGATATTTTCACTATAAATACTCTATAATTTTAAACCTAGTCGATAGATCAACAAGTTGGATATTTTTAAACGTCCCAGATTATAACGTAAAAAAATTGTACTAAAAAAATATTATCAAATTTATTAGAAAACGAGTTTTGTCAAAACTTTTCTAATTCATTTTTTTCTACCAAAACAAGTGGGAGTTGGGCATAGTTCCATGATGCGCAAATAAAATTTGCAATTATAATAGCAACAAAATCTCAATAATTTTAAGAGAAGATCGAACCCGAGATTTTTTATTATTATTTTTTTATTATTATTATTTTAAAATAAATACAAGACTGTATTTATTCAAAAAAAATTCAATCATTTGAAACTGAACACTCAACTTTTCAATCATTTGAAATTGAACACTCACACATTGATATTCTTGATGCTCGCACCCGAGATTTAATATTAAACAAGATTAAGTGTATACACCACAGACTTAATAATCAATTACTTGTTTTAATTATTTCTAAACAAACATAAAATTGGCATAAACGGACATGACGAGTTTAAGTCATTCCTTTAATCGGCAACGGAAAAATAATGTCGCAGTCCATACAAAATTTGCAGCCACAAATCACCACTTTCTGCAAAAACTCAAAAATTGAAAATTGCAACACAACCAAAATATTGTTTCTGTTCTTGTTCATTGATGATCCCTCAAGCATTTGAAAACATTTTCATAGCTTATGTCGTGCGAATCACCGAACCCCGACCAACTCTACATCAAACTCAAGCCATGCATTTGGAGGTATCCTGCCACCAGCTCCCGCAGAACCGTAACTGCATTTGAACACGAACATGATTGCCGGTTACAAGAAAGTGTTCCCAGCATTAATGACAAATTTACATAAGCATACATACCCCATTGCTGGTGGAATTATGAGTTTTCTTTTATCACCAATGCGCATGCCTGCGGCCAATGTACATTCCCGATATATATAAATGCTTTGGAAATGAATCAACACAAGAACTAAATAACTTGTTAACAACTCAGATTAAATATTACCTTCAACACCAACATCCCATCCTTTAATGACTTCTCCTACACCTATAAAACAAACACAATATTAAAAAAAATCAACTAATCAGAAGTTTCCTTCCAATAAGAGCTAAGTTTTGGTATTTCATAAGTCTTAATGCTATAGTACCTAGGCGAAATTTAAAGGGGGCCCTTCCCACATTAGAATCGAAAATTTTGCCGTTCTTCTGCAGCTTCCCAATATAATGGACACTCACCTGAACGGAAAAGGCAGACTTGGGTAAGAGTCCAACTCAATCCTAATAACATGCATGCAAAATATAAACATAATCTGTGTCATCAAATTCAGTCCATTATCTTTCCAGACAATCTTCTATCCATTCCCTTAGTTCAGAAACTATCCAAATATGATAAAAGAATTCATGATTGAAGAAATAGAAGAAAGCACCAATGTTATTTCTCTTAGGGGAAAATAGATCAATTGAAAACTTAATGGAGAAAGAATCACCTGCTTCCCACGAGATGCTCGTTTACCATCTGGTTTGCCCATTGCTAACTCTTGGACAACAAAACCATTTGGAAAGGTTCTCACTTGGGATGACTTGCTAGCAGTTGGTTTCTCTTCAGACTCCAAAGTGGAAGTACCCTTATCTCCACTATGTGAAACTGATGCATTTGCATCAGTCTGATTGTCTTGGGTGGTTTTCTTTCTGTTCTTCTTCTTCTTTTTCTTCTCAAAGAAGTTATCACCAGGGATGTTGTCCAAGTCAGATCCAAGGACCCTAGCAGGCATAAACAGTAACATTTTTTAGTAACCAAAACATAAATTTAGCTAAGGGCAACAGCTAGAGTTGGTCTTAAATACAAATAAAAATTCACGCATTTCAGACTTCAGAGAGAGAGAGAAAGAGGGAGAAGAGAAAACCCCGACACCCAGTCATTTCCCTGTTTCCACCACTACAAGACTTCAGATATGTCTGTATAGAAGTACCATTGAAAATTAAGCAAGCTCTTGCTTATGTGAAGTTAGATTATACTACGGAGAAGAAAGTATCTTCACTATACCATTTTATATAAAGGTTATAACTTAAGACCTCACCTAATCAATATACTTGTTTATCATGCATGTATATTTATGAACTATTTTATTTGAGACAATTTGAAAGGAAAATAGCATTAACGAGCACATGCGTGTGCACATACAAAGACAGACACTGTTTATATAGTCTCATCTCACTGGAGCATTTTATCTAAAGGTTTTGAACTTAAGACATCACCTAATCAGTATAATTGTTTATCATGCATATAAATTTATGACCTATTTTATTGGAGATGATTTGAAACGAAAATATAATCAACTACTACAACCCTGTGCATATACAAAGACAGGCACCGTCCATGAATACACAAAAGTGTAAAAGTGTACTCACCTATCACTATGGGGATGAACTTGTTTGTTTCCAACAGGCATAACCTGCTCTGGATCCTGGCTCTCTTCCTTCACGGGCTGATCATCGTCTGGCAAACCATTGATGATGGTATCTGTACCCTTTCCCTTTTGTTTCTTTTTCTTCTTTTTCCTAACAAATTTTGCAAAACAATCTCAAAGATCAATGGATTAAAAATATCTTAACAAGTTAGGCTGCCAGCAAAATACAAATCGCACAACCAACTGTAAAATCATGTTCAGGAAACTGTTAAGTTGAAGGGGGTCTCACTCTCACCCTTCTTGCTGACTGTCTTCATCAATGCTTTTAACTTTTCTTTTCTTTTCACTAAGGTCCTTTCCTTTCCTCTTGTCTTCTTCAGTAGTTAAAGTTCCTCTCTGTTTCTCAGTTTCTGGTTGAGGCTGTTGAATAGCATCTTCGCTTTTATGTGAAGCAGAAACTGGAAAGCCATCTTCATCTTCAGTTTCCAAATCTGTCACAACAGCACCTCTCTTGACAATAAGTTGACACCGCGAGTTCTTTTGTTCCTCAGAGCTAGTCAATTTATTCTTTTTCTTGGATTGTTTAGATTCCTCATTTCCACTTAAAGGTTTTTCATCATCCATGATCTCCTCAATTACAACTAAAGTTAACTCAAACAAGAATAGTAAGCAAAAAGCCTGTCAAGTACCAGTAAAAATGCAACAAAAACCCTGTACATAGAATAATGAGCTTCTAGAAACTATAAGGCAATTTTAAAAAATGAGCAGTGAACCAACAAAGTGAAATAATAAATCAACTTATTGATAAATACTTTTGTAATGTGCTTAAAACATACGAATTTCACCAAAAATCTAAATTTTCAATACCGAATGATCCTTTTTAAAAACTAATAATAAAGTAGCTAAACCAATTATATTTACTAGATTCTCATCACATTGGTCAACCAGTTTTTAAATCTTCCTTTGTTCACACTTAAGTACTCTGATACTCTCATTTATGTTTCCATCTTGGGCCTTCTTTTAGACACTATTATAGACAGGTTCTAAACAAAAGAAAGTTTATCCATCTGCCAAACTTCTGCAGTGACATAAATATTAACCAAAATTTCAATTTGTTCAAAACAGAAAGATTCCTGAAGCAATAGGTCACAAGTTTGGGGACAAGACTAATACTTTCTCATACCATGTTAGCAATACATTACTTCCAAGTTTAGCCTGTATAAAATACTTTCTCATGCCATGATAGGAAAAGGAACAAGTATGATCCAATTTAATGAACTCCAGTAAAACTATCCAAAATGATAAATACCTCCACTATTTGGGACAGGTGAAGGTGGGTAGAACTCAAGGTCATCATCATCTATGAAGTCACCCCCATACTTATCATCAGAATCATAATCAGAGGACTCGTCTTCAGACTCAGTCTCAGCAATATCCTCCCCATAAGAATCACTTCATAATGTAGTAAAGGAATGAATAACTTACATTATTTGAACCATATTCTAATTTCTAAATAATGCAACCATGTACTCAGTTCTTTCATCAAATAATTAAAAAAAATGGAATGTAAAAATTCTTGTCAGTCAAATCAGCGAATCTGAATAAAAGGATACGACTCATATTCATCTCCTAGGTGACCACCATCATCATCAGCAACAAAGTAACCAGAGAGGTGGATGCTCCGAGAGCCAATTACTGAGAAAGCAACCAACTCATCATCTTCATCAAATTTAAGATCTAAGGAGCAAGTCTCATTCCGATTTGGTAACAAGGAACACAAGATGATTGGACTGTTGTGTCCGACAGAACACTGAAGTACAGCCCTCTCTTTAGATGATCCAAGGCCTAAAGTTGCCTGTGTTATTACATAATATACCTTAACAATGGAATATACAAGGATTCAAGGAAACCAAAACTAGGAACCCAAAAATTAATTGGACTAGCAATGCAGAGAACTAACAAGTAAGCCCTAATCATTAACCAATACACGCTATGAAATTATTTCAACTATTCAACTCCATAAAAACAATGCAGTCCATTAATGAGAAGGGTCAAAACCAGAAAGAATAACTATTCAACTCCAAAAAACGCTCTGGGTTTTTTTCAGGATAATATACCTGAGTAATGTGAAGCTTTCCCCGAACATTGTCGGAATGATAAGGGTGTGGTTTTCCAGGTTTCACTTCAATTCCTGGTTTAAAAAAAAAGCATATAATAACATATAGAGAATTTGAAGCTTAAACAGATACAAATAATCCCTCGTTTGGTTAATGGAAAATGGAAGGAAGCGGATAATAAAACTAGGGTTTAATTTCAAAAGCTTGATCCAAACCCATTTTCACAATTCAATTTCTGAAATCATTCCTCTACATTTTACCATAACCAAACAATGTTAAAATGAAAAACAGTAAGAAGAACTAAAAGCGTGAAACTGAAAAGGTTAGGTCAATAACAAACCCCAGAAACCCATTTCTTCCGGCAGGAGAAAATATTGGAAACTAAAGCCAAAAGCAGCTGCTTCTATGACTAAAACCCTTGTGGTTCGATTCTATTAAACCCTAAGGGATTACATACATCTACATGTAGTCTTACGGTAAAGGCATACAACCTGATACGAATGGTGACACGTGGATACGGAGGACGATTTATTCCGTGGATCGTCTTTTGCTCAAGGGCTGTAATGAGTCTTTGAGCCGTCGGATCAGATTTTGGATTAATAGATTTTTATTTTTTTTGAAAAATGGATTAATAGATTGATTAGCGATTCCAGGCCATAAACATGTTTTTTTCACATCACCCTAATATTTTGTTTAATTCAGTTTTTATAAAGGTAAATTATCGTATTTATCTTTTTTTTAGTATTATTATTTATACACTTTTGTATACTAAATTTTTAAAAAAATTATTTAAATCATTTATATTACCGGTTTATTTAATTTTAATCACATTCATTATTAATTGTTACATTTTAGTCATTAAATTGTTAACTCATATTATTATAATTTGATGATATGGCACGTTAATAAAAAAAGTTTAACTTTTAACTTGGTTCTCAATTTTAGATAGAATATTAATTTAACCCCAAACTTTAAATGATATCATTTTAACTTTTTAAATAAAATATTAATTTAATCCTTAATTTCAATCAAAGTCTCCTATCACTGGCCACCACTCACCACTATCACTACCGATCACTGTCGATCGATATTTGCCACTGTCGTCATCGACTATTAGACCTTCAAAATCCAGTTCACTCATTTTTGACCTCATGGACGTGAATCTCATGTCTATTTCATAAAAAAACATGGGACTCAACAAACTAGCCTAGAACCCTTACACTTCCTTTAAAATTAAACCATAATAATGAATTTATCATTAATATTCCTTTAAAAATAAGAACACAAAAAATCTAAATCTATATCATTATCAAATGTATAAATTTTTTGTTTATAAAATTGTCAATGTTATAATTTTTTTTTATGTTTGTAATATTAATTATGAGTATTTTAATAATTATAAATTACAATATTATTTTATAAATTTTTAATATTTAAACTAACATTATCATTCGAACTTTTTATATATTTTGTTATATATTTTGTTATATATTATCGATGACAAGTGTCGACGACGATGGTAAGTGATAGCCGATGATGGAAGACTTTAGTCTCAATTATAGGTTAAATTGATATCTGTCTGAAATTCAAGAATCAAAATGATATTTTATCTAATGTTTAGGACTTAAAATAATATTTCATTTAAAATTTAAAGATCAAAATAATGTTTTATCTAAAATTTAGAGGTCGTGATATTTCATCAAAAATTTAGGAATTCTTTCGACATTTATCATCATCAACTCCACTTGGATATCTTAGTTAACTGAAAAATCAAATTGTCGTTCTTAGCCATCACAATTAGAAAAATAAATGAAGAACCGTACACGACATATGCTTGGCATGTGTTTTGGATACAAAGAAGCTTTGCATGTTTGCAACTAGGGATGGACCATGTAGGTGCCGGGTACGATCGCACTTTTAAAAATTTTAAAGTCTTGAACTGACATTGAACTTAAGAGACAATGCCATGCTATAGCTGCCTACAAGTTCTGTACTGTAATTATTTAGATGCCATGTAAAAGCCAACAGTCATCAGGTTTCCCATGTATTTTCTTGCCTGTCTACTAAAATATCAGTGACTCGATCATCAGCCACACATGCCATTTTCAACAACGTGCATGCTTTTGGTTTGTAATATAACAAGTTCAAACAAATAGTGGTAAAAGTATGGCAATCTCATCTCATCAAATTGCTGAATCTTTTACAACCCTATATAACAAATCTTATTATAGTCTCACCACTCACAAGTATCACATCTGTATAAGAACTCTTATCACAAAGACCTACCTATTTGATCATCTTCTCTTTCATTTCAAAACAACCATTACGAATACTTACTCGACGATATTTACTCCAGCACTAGATGCCTCCATCAGCCCATTCCGTATTTGCTCGGTGATATCCCTGACATGACCAGGTCCGTGTGGAATGAAAACAGTAGTGTTCTTGGAGGAGTTTCCAAGGTCCTTGATTGTATCAAAGTACTGTGTGATCATGATAAGATCCATCACTTCCTTGGCTGAGGTGCCTTCCACCTTGTGAGAGAAATTCAAGATGTTCTCTCTCAAGCCATCCGTGATTGCCTGCCGCTGCCTGGCCACACCCAGCCCACCCAGGTACTTGGATTCAGCTTCAGCTTCTGCTCTTTTAACCTGAAGCACCTTCTCGGCTTCCCCTTTGTAAACACTGGCAAGCTGAAGTCTTTGAGCTGTAACCATTTTGAAGTTAATTATTTCTTCAACTTAAGATGAATGGATCTCAAGTTTGCACGGTCATCGAATTGCTTTGCATCATTTAAGTTCATATCTTAATTTGTGTCAATAAGATGGACATGATTCTCCGAGCAGCTGAACTTTAGGTAGTAATTTCCAATCTTTAACAAAATTTTATATGATTGCACCAAAATGAGAAGTACTAAAAGAGATAAATTGATAAAATAAGAACATGTTTACTTGTACATGAAATTACCAGCATTTATCTCATTCATTGCCTTGCGCACAGCAGCATCCGGAATAATGTCAACCATCAGAATATGCTCAATGCTATATCCATATTCTCCCATCACCTGATACATGATTTCAGATTCTATATACGACATGAAAAGCCTCATAAAAGGTAAAGAGGAAGCACATAGATGATAGAGAAAGGGTCACCAAAATTCAGATGGATCATTACCCACTCTGGTGTAATTAGATACAAAACATTCATAATTTATCATGTAGCATCCAAAAAATATCCTATTTTACTATAGCAGAATGGTTTTCGTTCCTCATATACTCATATTCCAGGAAAATGCAAGCCAAAGAACAGGACCACGAAACAATCCTAATCTCTGCTCTCTATTATGAAGCAAAGTACATATAGTGCTTCATTTACCATTAACTTTTTCGACACTTGAATATTTGTCTTCTATGGTTTAGCAGCTCAACACTTGTCTTCTACATTCACACACACACACACACATATATATATATATAGATATGTATTTATGCATGCCTTATGCACTTAATTTAAGCACACTTGAGTATTTTAGTGCAAGAGGGTAAATGGTAGAAAATGAATGCACCATGGACCATGGTTACCTTCTCAAGTTCCTCAAGAACAACTTTAGCAACCTCGCCCTTTTGTTCAAAGAGCTCATCCAAATTCATTCTTGGAACTAGAGCTCGAACCACTGGCATCAACCGGATAAGAAAAAAAAGGTGGATTAATATGCATAAATAAAATAAATGGGGATTCGGTAACATAATAAATAGGCTGATAAGCATAAAGAAAGCCAAAGAAAATGACCATCAAACACGTAAGCCTGGATCTGTTCTTTGGGATTTTGAAGCTCATAAAATGCATCATCAGCATGTTGCTTCATCACTCGGTACTGAATGGAGCAAACCAATTGAACAAACACGTTGTCCTACAAAATGTAACATTATCAATATTCACATTCGTTGAGCTTTTGCTAGTAGAATAACAAAATCAATATAAATAGGGTAAACTATATGTTTAGTACCAAACTATCACTTTTGTTCCGTTTTGCTCCTCTAATATATATTTTTTTTAATGACACCTTTAAAAAATGTCACGTCATCATTAAAGAAAATTGAATGGTGGGGACCAAAATGTAACGTTAAAACCAAAGCAGAACAAAATGATAGTTAGATACTAAGCGTGTAATATTTTTTGACAAATTCTAAATCTATTCTTAATACTTCCTAAAGGGAGGGGATGGGACTCTAAGAGAAGGAAGGTGCTCTGGGTCTAGAACCCATGACTAAAGAGAATATGGGAACAAAGATGAACATCTTGGCCAATTGGACTAACGTGATTGCTCAATATTATTGAATTATATAACAAAATACTGTTCAATAATCATATAGTTGAATTTGTCACAGAAATTGGGCGAGCTCAGACCAAAAAAACAAATATAGAAAGACTAATTGATCAAACATAAAAAAATGAATAGGAAATTAATCGAACATATAGGCGTTAGGGTGAAAAAGAAACAACCTTGGTTTTGGTTTCGATGCGGACATCGAGGGAAGAGATTCTGGTAGAGAGGACGCCGGCGAGACACTGTCCGGCGAAAGGGTTAAATAAGTGGAGGCCAGGCTCAGCCAACTTCTCGAAACGACCGCACCTCTCGACTACACCGATACTGGCCTGATCGACGCACGCAAATAATACGCAAGACGTATTACCCATTTCCCCCCTGGATGGATCAAATACGGATGGATAAAAGGAAAAAAGGAAAGGAAGGCGGTGGTATTGTTTAGATCTTAATGTAAAGTTGAAAAGTGGGAAGCTTAAGTCTTCATTACGCTTATGGGAGGGTGATAAGTAGGAGATTGGGCCGTAAATCATTTAATTGTAAATTACAATTATATATTACAACCTTTTTTTATTCTTATTTTGATCAAATTTAAAATATTAATTTAATTATTTAATTTTTCAATTTTTTTATATTTTAATCATTTGACTGTTTATCTTCTAGCTTTGTGCTAATCTAATTTTTATTAATTTTTGAGTTCAGATTTCGACCATCACATTAATCGTTAGACCTTATAAATTTTATATTTTTTTTAACCTGAATTCAACCTTCGTTCCACCCAAATCCCAAAAATAATTTAGTCTATCACATTAACCGTCTCAACATTATCTTTCACCATCTCAATAAGGTTAAATTACATTAGATATCACCGAACTTTAGGCGTTGTTTCGTTTATACCACTAAACTTTAATTTTTTCAATTACAACATTGAACTTTGGTTTTTATTTCAATTATACTACTGAACGGTTAGATCATTAACGACATAATGACGTAGTTGACGGCTGCTAACGTGCCTAACGGCTCGACATAGACATCTCACTAAAATGACGTCGTTTTAATTTGTTTGTTAACGATTTAACAACCCAGTAGTATAATTTACCTTTCAACATCTAAAATAAGTGAAATATATGAAAATATAAAAAAAGATGTTTCAATATTTTCATTAAAATTGTTTTGGAAATTTAAAAATAAAGAAACATGAGATCTAGATTTTTAACTTAACTTATACGGGTTAAAATTATTCTAAAAATAATTTTTTTATTTAATAGTATCTAAAACCCTTTTTTTTACACTCAATATAGTCCTTAAATTGAATTTTTTTAGGAATATAATTTTTTTAGTATTTTTATATTTAATGTATTGAATATCTCAATAATTGTTTGTATTTTATATTTTTAATTTAAATAATTTTTGATTTTTTTAAAAAATTAAAGTCATCAAATTTTCTAAAAAAAATCAATTACACCATTAAATTTACTCAAAAAATCAATTAATTCATTACCGCATCATCTTCTATCTTGCACTACCACAACAATATTGTAAATTGTCACATCAATATTGTAGATTGTCATGTAAGTTTATGAACTATCATGTAAGCGTCAACGATTATTTTGTTTTCAAAATGTTAGATTAATTTTTTTCAATGCAAAAACATTCAAGAACTGCATTAATTATTTTTTCTCAAAAATCTGACAGCCTCGGTTGTCATTAAATATATTTTAATGATATTTTTGTTTTCTCTTACTTATAACAATATTTTTGTATATTTTTAAAATTTGATTAATGTCCAATATACAATAACAATATATTCTTATTGTAAACTAAAATAAATTGTGTTAATTTTTGTGTTATCTAATCAATTTTTTTATTTTATATTTACATAGCTCATATGTTAAATTAATGTAATAAAACTTTTTAATAATTACAGTTTAATTTAATATTTTTAATAACAATTTATTCATTTCTATTTTTTAAATATTAGATGTCAAATAGATTTCTACTATTTTACTTTTGGATTCAAGTTTTATTTATATTAACCACACATGTTTTCTAATTTTCAATAAAACCGAAAATGAAAATTATTTAAAAAAACAGAAAATAAGAATAAAAATATTTTCTAAAACTAAACTGACCCTAATATTGTCACCGTCTCAATATACCGTTTCAAGTTTAACAATATTCTTTTAATTTTTTTCATATATTTAGTTTTAACAAATTGCATATTAAATACGCATACACATACATCCCAACTTCATAATACAAATATATTTGGTGAACATCTTATTCATAATTCGATAACTATGTTTGAAAACTATTAAAAATAAATTTATAAAATCAAAATCTTGCTGACTGATGTGCTACTTGTATGCAACACTTACCAAAACAGACCAAAACACACTACAAAATGAAATTTGAGCTAAAACTGAACATAAGCCCTAAATTTCTGGAAATGACAAACTTGGTCCAAACACAATTCAGGTTTAATATATATAATATAAATATTAAAAAAAATAGTATAGCATGAAAATGACCATTCGATGATCAACATGTTCTAGGTAATGGTCCTGCCTCTCTGATGATCTAATCATCAGATAAAGATACTATAGTATCGAATCGTCTCCACTGGCACGTACTGTAAAAATACTAGGAGGCATTTTTATATATACCTCAGATTGTGCTGGATCAATACTAAAATTTACCAACTACTCAGTTGTTTCTGGATTTTAGAATTATTGGAAGATTTACCCCCTTTGTCTTTGTAGGAATTTCTAGAGGCAGTATTCTTGTGTCCTTTGCGAGCTGCCGCCATTGCACGTCGTCTCTGCTTGGCCAAGCTCTTCACGAGTTCGGTGTCATCTTCTTCACCCTTCTGCTCATCATCTTCCTCCTGGAACATCTAAACTAGCATAAGCAATCTCCTTCATATCGAAACCACTACTTTGTTTGTGCACTTACATCTTCAAGGAAATACAGATACGAATATAGTTGGAATAAAGAAAATATATATACCTCATTGTTTGAGTTTTGACCTTCCGGATCACCGCTTTGGTCTGCTTCAGAGCTTTGCAGATTTTCATCTAGTTGATCTTCCTCGTTACAACTTGCAGTTGGCTCTTCCTGAATCAATTTGCAGTTATCCATAAGATCATCAGCATCCAGATATGCATATTATGATTGTCATAACTCAGAATTGTGTTCATAATCTAAAAGCTCCAGAAGAACACACCTGATCTAAGTGCAATGAATCAAAACCCTTTATATTAGTTTGATATAACTCAGAATCATGTTCACTGTGAGAAACATCGTCCTCTTCGACATCACCTTCAATGAACTGCAAAAAGTAGCATTAGAAGTAATTATTATGCATGATATGATATCCTATGAAAGTCTGAAAGAAGACTTCAGCATATGGCATAAGAATAAATTACCAATACATAAAAACACACACAAGCACATAAAATGGTAATAACAGTAAAGTATGCTTCGCCGTACTTTCTGAATTTCATCCTCATCTTTTCTAGTAAATCCACTGGCAGCGAGCTCCTTATCAAGAAAACCAGAAGTTTTGGCTATTGAAGAAAAGGAAGGTCTGCTACTTTCATCTGGGTCTACATCTGAGTTGTCAATATCATCAGAACGTTCTTCAAAGGACAAGTTGAACCTATAAAAACAGGAAAAGATTAACAGCATAGATGTCAGCAAGAAAGAATATGGAATAGGGTTTCATAAGGTATTCTTATGTACCGAAGAAAATGAGAACATAAACAATGATACAAGGATTCTATTGCTTTGGAATTCAAAGACTTTATGCAAAGAAAAAGGTATCACAAAATAATTATTAGAGTTCCTTTGTCATTGTAACTAAGTTGAATGCAATAACAGATCCTTCCTCTCTACAATTTAAAAGTTCACATGAGTTTTCTTTCGGAATGAAACATTAGCACTAACTTTCAAACTTCAACTGTCACCTTTAGGAATTGATCAAGCCATGTTTCAATTGAAAAGATTTTACCTAGTGCCACCACAACTTCATCTTCAACTACAAATAGGATAGGACAAAAACAAATGCATCTAGAGAAGGTTATCGTTTGAAAGTAAGAACCCAATATTCCCCTCTGGGGAAAGACAGAAATTATGGTGTTCAAATACAAGACGAGGTTGTTTACTAAGGCCAAAATAGCTACCTCCATGAAGGAGAATCCAAGTAGATTAACTAACAGCCTATGCCAACACACAAGTAGAGAATCAGTTTAAAATTCATCAACTAGCTTCTTACATACGAAACATCAGAAAGCAACAATGATACTGGGAAAGCTATTAAAGATTACATAAATCATCT
This sequence comes from Hibiscus syriacus, assembly GCF_006381635.1. Classification (NCBI taxonomy): domain Eukaryota; kingdom Viridiplantae; phylum Streptophyta; class Magnoliopsida; order Malvales; family Malvaceae; genus Hibiscus; species Hibiscus syriacus. The sequence continues at coordinate 3,462,987 of NW_024063088.1, forward strand.
TATAAAATGTAATAGTAAATTAAAAAGAAAAAAAACACTGACCTCTTGCCAAAAAACTTGTAAATGCATTCTATATCACGATCAAAGTACCTGAACAACATAACAAAAACTTTGAAATAAATAAGTATACAACAACTAATTCACAAGTAAAATGATCACGAGAACTAGGAATAGCATTAGATAGAAGATGGTGAAAGATACATCTGTGCATTACGATGTGAAACAGATACCATTTGGGGAAAATCAATCATTGTCACCTTTTCATCATCATCAATCTACAGAGAAGAAATTTAAAATTCATATTATTAACTTCAAAGAAGCATTTTTTTTTCTTTTTAATTGAAGGAAATTAAACCAAGTAACGACGTGATCTTACTAAAGTTGCAAGCCAACAAGAAAACAACTAAAAACAGAAAAAAATGGTCATTGTGATGAAATAAAGTGTCTTAAAGGAATACCATTATGTTAAACTCATTGAAGTCACAATGAATTAGGCCGTGTTCTGCCAGACGAACAACAAGGCCAATGATTGTTTCAAATACTGTCTCTGGATTTTGCAACTGTTTCACTTGAACACTGCATTACGGGGAAAAAACTAAGAGATATGAAACCAACTCCAATAGACAGTAAAAGTGATTGAAAGTCCAAAGAAAGAAAGATAAGATGAAAAAAAGGGGAAAGCATACTTTAGCTATCAACACATGACGAAGATAAAACCTAGAGTTTTAATGCAATTATGAAAGCACATAGCAAACTTATTTAAAACTGCAACGCCAATTAATGTTATCAGTAAAATTTATTGAAACAGCCAAGCCTACTCTCATCAACTCTGTGGAACTCATTTCAAGATAAATAGGATGAAAAGATTTAGTTTTTAAGGGGTAACAGATTATAATTCTATACGCTTCTTTCCAACAACCAATTTTATTCATTCAATTGCTAAGGATGGATGCTAAAGCCACTTGACATGCATGCAACAGGATTATATGCAAACAAATCCAGAGGATTAAGGAGAAACCCTTACAGTGGGTAACCTTGGATAAGAGACATAACCACACAATGTCTATTACTGTCCACAGCATTTGGTACAGGAAAACCATGCTCTTCCAAAGCCTGCATAAGAGAAGTACATGCATAAATCCTACTTTATTTACTACAAGAAAGAAACAAAGCAAGTAATGGGGAAAAACATTTTAAAAAAGAAACCTTCATAAATGCAAATTCCTTGAGTGCAGCTAACCGGGACAAGTAGAGCCAATTATAACTACTACGATGTCTCAAATAATCACGCTTAGATTTGACGGCCCTAAAGGAAGTTCTACCAAGCCTATGCAACTTCATTGCCATCACAGTACCATCTTCGCTCGCAACCTCAAAGATATCTTGAACAAGTAAAAATAAGAAAATTTTAACAACTGTCATCAAACATTTTAAAATACACAAGCTGGTAGATGTTGATAGAAAGAGTTACCAGACTCTTTGCCAACCCCAATTTGACGACCAACAGCAGTGAAGACTCCACGGTTGACCATGGTTTTAATGGCAAGGAAATCATAGCCAAGATACGTAAGACGAAACCCATCATCTAAATTTAAGAAGGAAAAGAAAACTTTAACACCTTGTTTGGTTACATAAGTATTAGCACAAGGATGGTAAAAACCTAGTAAAAGATAAGACCACATCAAAATAAGTAAAATATTTTACTTCCCTTTGTTCAAACCAAGTTATTTGAGTGTCTCAAATTTATCAAGGTAAACTAGTTTATTGCTAACTCATGTACCAAGACATGTTGAAAAAATTATATGCATAGAAGAACGGTAAAACACATAATGGTTATGCTTGATTATTGCCTTTGCTACTTACTATTTTGCCTAAAACTCCAAGATAAAGCAAAACTAAACCAATAACATTATACAAACTATACTTGATTCTATATGGGAAACATGTTTATCATCATTAAACTCTAGTAAAAAAAAAGGTTTCAAACACAATGTATAAAAAGAATTTAAAAAAAAGAAAAGAAAAGAGAAAGTATAAAACTAACATTTGGAAGAATCATGATGCACAAGTTTATGCTTGAGTAAGTTCTTCAACACCTTGTAAGTGCCTCCATGCCTACAATCAAAATTAATACATTTTATTACTCGTAAATAAAAAGGCATAATTATAATCATAAATCTAAACAATACTATTATTACTTTAGGGAAGCTATACGACCGATGAGCTCTGAAGGCACGATTTCATGCTGGAAAAAAAATAAGCAAGGATGAAAATTAAAAGAGAAACTAATAAAATAAATTAAAAGTAATAAGAATCATGCATTAATACATTTCGCATGCCCATCTCGACGGCGGTAAGAACCCTAAAATCATCTTTGGTGAGATATCTTAAAACGTCGACGTCCAGCTTCATCTTTTTCTCTTTTACTGGTGATTAATTACAGTTCTTCTTCAACACAAGAATTTAGTTCCTTGAGCAAATGAAGCCAACTGTTAAGAGGACGAATCGGCACGAATTCAATTCCTTGAGCAAATGAAGCCAACTATTTACCTAATTTATCAACAAACCGAATCTAAAACTAAAGTACAATCTAAAACTCAAGGCCGGTTCAAAATTAACGGGTAAAGGCGTTGGAGGCGGTAAATTCAATTCCAATTTGATATAACCTGCAAAAATTACGAAATTCGCATTAAAATCTCAATACAACGATTTTCAGATTAATGAAGCAATTTAACAACATTTATAAGGATTTCCGGTCCGAAACAGGGATCGGCAATGGGGGTTTTAACACGACTAAGGGATCGCCGGTCCGAACTAAGGGACTGTCGGTTTTGTCACGGCCCCCAACCGCCAAGGTACCCCCGCAGCACGGCAGCAGCCCCACGGCCAAAGTACGCTAGCCACAGGGCTGCCCACTGGGAGATCAGTGCTGTTGAACGGCGGTAGCAGCACCCCGATGAGGGAGAACACGTCGATTTAACACTCCCATCCGAAGCCACCATCGAACGGCCACGAGCTCGGAGTGTGGCGGCGGCGCAACTCACAGTTTTCTTACCGTGAGAAAGAGAAAACGTTGACCGAACGGCCAAGCGAGGGGAGGATCGCGACGAAAGAGTGGCGGCACGACAGATGACTTACCGGTGACGAAACCCGACGTGAACGGCGACGAGAGGTGAGAGAGATGGTGAGCGGCGTGCTTGGGCAGAAGAAAAAGAAAGAAGAAGAGTGAAGAAGCCGTTCGTTGAAAACAAACAAAGGGGAAAAGGAGGAACAGCGGCCGCGCAAGGGATTTTAAAAGTAGAGTTGTGATTTAATTAAAAATAGAAAATTTCAATATCAGTTCCTTAGTTATCTAGTAATTTATAATAAGATACAAATTTTACTTTAATTACAAATTAGGCACTAGACAAAATCAGGGATTTGAAGGACCCCCCCCCCCAAATTCTAGGGTTTTTAACACGTGGACGATTTATACCGTGGGTCGTCCTTGGCTCAAAGCTCTAATGAGTTTTTTAGCCGTCGGATCAGATTTTGGATAAATAGATTGATTAGCGATTCCAGGCCATTTAACATGTTCTTTTTTTCATGTTTCTCACATCACCCTAATATTTTGTTTAATTCAGATTTCATAAATGTTATTTTTTATTATGAATTTGTGGGTGTAATCAAACGATAAATAAAAAAATCTAAAATTTATTTAATTAAATTAGTACAAGTCAAACCAAAATTTCATTATGATAATATTTTAAAAGAATACAAGAATATAATGATCTCGATGGTTAAATGGATGAATATTATTCTTAAAGGTTATGGGTTTGAGAAAGTCGTTTAAAATACATTTGAGTGTTCATTGTTAAATAATTGATGGATGAATTACTAATTTATTATTTTATATGTGGGTATATATTTGATATTAAAATTAAGGTGGGCTCACATATATTTATATAAAAAAAATTGATTTTATATTAAATGTGTTATATATAGGGGTGTGAAAAAATACCCGACCCGTCGATATAAACTTAAAAAAATCGGGTAATTTTCTTAAAAAAATTACCGACTAGGTCGGGTACCCGGCCCTACATTTCTCCGGTCGAGCCCGAGTCACAAAATTGAGTTTTTCCTAGTACCCGATTAGTTTTTATTTTTTTATTATATTATATATATATATATATATATATATATATATATATATATATATATATATATATATGGATTATTTATATTATGGATTATTAGATTTTGTATTTCGAACTTTTAAATTTTATGTTCGGATGTTGAAATATGTAATTTGAAGTTTCGAACATTTAAATTTGGGTATTTTTTTAAAATTAATAATTTGAAAATAATAAAAAACCGGGTACCCGCAACATCCGAGTCGGGACACGGGCCGAGAAATCACCGACCTGGATGTTGTGGGTACCTGGATTTGCACACCCCTAATTATATACGTGTGTGTGATGGACTTAATTTAAAAAAAAAACCACTAATTTTATTCAAAATAGGAAAATATCTTAAATTACAATAAATATTTACAATTATAATCATAAATTAAGTACAAAATTAAGACAATGTACTATAATTATTGAAATAAAATAGCAACTTAAGATCACATAAAAACCATACAAATGATTATTAAAATATAACCAAGAAACTCTAACAAAGATAGATACAAACAGATATATTCGCATAGGCAATCGGCAAACAAACAACAAAAGGGCGTTTTTACCGAAAAATCATCGGTGACCTGAATATTTACCGATCTAACACCGGTCAGATTATATTTTCTGATCTAACACCCGTAGCAGTAAAGCGCGCTCCCTGCCCCTCGCTATATGTTGATTTGGCGCCACGTGGGGTATAGCGCGCCCCCTGTATCGCGCTATACGCTGACATGGCTTACACGTGGGTATAGCGTGCCCCTGTTCCACGCTATATGCCACATAGGGGTATAGCGTCGCCCCTGCTCAGCGTTATACCTTGGTACAAATTATATTTAGCGCGGACCCTGGTCCGCGCTATACTTTTTATCTGAATAATTACATATAGCGCGGTACAGGTACCGCGCCTTATATGGTTATAAATACCCTTCACTCTCGGTTAAGTTTCTCACATCTCTCATCTCAACTTATAAATTAATACAACAATTACGTCAACGAGTAATAATTCTGATAATTTTCTCATATTTGATTTAGAAGTTCGTGCGATTTTTCGTTATAAATTTTGTTATAAATTTTTTTATTATACTTATTATTTATTATGATTATTTAAAAAAATATTATACTAATTATTTTCAATTATTTTTTAACAAGCAGGAGCATACGTCAAAATAGTTTTGCAGTGCAGGTAATAATATAAAATTATATTATTTAAATTATTTACGTTGATGTGTAAAAAATTTATTATGTTATATTTTCGTTCATAAATAATTTATTTAATCAAGTTTGTTTCAGTTATTTTTTTTGCAGATATAATATTGTCGCACTTTTAAACTCAAAGAATGACGCGACTTTCAGCTATTGTTTATTATGATGGTGAAATTCGAGAAGATGAAACCGACTTTGTTTTCGTATCAAATGAGCGTGTTAAAATATCATTCAAGAGAAACATAACTCTTGAGGAGCTGATAACAAAGATTTCGAGGAAGATTCATGTTGGAAGTAGTAGAAGAATGTCGTCGTTGCAGTACAGATTTCCAACATCATTGTTGCCATTAACTTATACAGCGTTCGAAATTTTGAACAATGATGATGTTCAAATGATGGTTGAAGCTCAAAGTAATTATTCAGACGCCGCTATTGAGATGTATGCACATTTTGTTCAAGTGCGTGTTGTTCAGAGTCAATCATTAAGCTTCCACTATGGGCTGGCTGAACAAGTTGATCAAGTTGACAACCCGACCTCTTCAAGGGGTTGAAGCTGTGTCGTTAAGAGTAAATCTAAGGGACAGAACGTGCGACTGCGGGTTTTTTCAAGCTCTGAAGTATCCATGCTCTCATGTGATAGCAGCTTGCTCACATACACGTCAAGACTATAACCATTTTGTGGATCTCGTATACCTACTATCTAAAGTTTTTAAGGTATACGAATTTGAGTTTCCCCCATAGGTAATGACAAAGACCCTGATGAGGTTCAAGATTGGCTTTCGATTGTACCAAATCCGAGTTTATTGAGGGAGCGTGGTCGTCCAAAATCTAATCGAATTCATTGCGATATGGATATTTGAGAAAGATCTAGACAAGACAGAAGATGTGGCCATTGTAGAAACCCAGGACACACTAGAAAAACATGTCCACTTCTGTTTTCATCAAGTAACAATTGATGAGGAAATGATGTATTTGTTTATCAAATAATAATTCTTGTACTTTAATTTGCATTTACTTCAAGTTAATGTCATTCGATAATCGTTAATGAAGATTAAAAAAACGAACACAATCATTAAATTTTATCAAACTAATAACAATTTGGTATTTAAATACAACAAACTTACAATAAGAATTAAATGGTAAATGATAACCAAATTATAATAACTGATATTAAATGGTAATAAATAAAATTAACTGAAATACATTAAAAAAGAGTCCAACAAATTTAACAAAATAAAGTAAGTATTAAATGAGAAATAATAAAAAATTACAATTAAACAAATAAAGTAAATACAAATATAATTAAAAAAATCTATCGATGCCTACATCGCGAATGTGTTCGCAGTGGTGGTTGTCGGTCTCGAGGAGGATTTCTTCGTATCACTGGTTCTGACTTCTCACTGTCATTATCGTCGTCGTCGTCTTCGTTGTCCTGAGTAGGTACATTAGGTTGATGAGGAGATGATGACGATGAAGCACCTCCATAGAATAAGGACCCTGGAGGTGTATGACTGATTATCCCACCGGCCTGCGAAAACTGGGAAAACTCATAAAACCCAGACATCATTGAGTGTAAAAACTGTACAGGAGGTGTTTGTGATGCGGTCATGGGTGATGAGGCTGAACCCGCCAGATATCTAGTATATGAACCCCAAGTTGGATCTACAAACATAGACCCATAATAGCCTACAGGAGGGGTCATCTGTGACGATGGCGGCGGCGGGGTCATAAAACCAGGTGAAGGCGACGACGACGTCATCTAATAATGGAAAGGCGGCGGCATCATATATGGTTGCGGCATCATAAATGGTTGCGGTGGCTGTTGTGAAGGTCCTGCTGGTGCAGCTGAGGATGAACCGGAAGCACCTACTCTCTGTCCACAAGTCGAGGGATGATGGTGCTGTATCGGTGAACGTCTCTGTCGACGTCGCGGAAAGGTCTGCCCTCGTGCATCCTCAAGAAGTAGAAACGATTTCCCGTTACTGTTGAACCACTCATAATAACCTTCAGCAACACTCAAAGAGGTCAAGTAAAATGGGCTCTCTACGGGGAAGGCGCCGATGTCGATCCTCCCACAACACGACCCACTGATGATGCCTCACCAGCCAATTTGTATCTGTTTTGCCGCGTCTATTTAAGCTATGCAACTCGTCCATATTGCGAGGTTCTTCCGGAATTGGTTGAAAACAACCAAACTGCCGGAGCACGCGATCAGTAGAGCGCCACTCAACGGTCGCATAACATATCAGAGGGACCGTCGCCATCCAAACATCTGATGGGCCCCTCAACTTAGGTGGGATCACCGCCCTCACATCATCAGTACAATATGGCACCCATTCAAACTAAAACAAATATTATATAATTTTTATCAAAATAATAATCTAATTATATAACTATAATCTAAAATCAATTTTTAAACATTAAAATTCATATATGTATGCCAGCCTTCTGATCGATTAGCACCCTAATTTTTTCTAAATCATCAGGTAGCTCCTGATGATTTTTCCTATCAGTAGACCACCTATTCAAGGAAAAAAATTATTATACGTTGTATAAAATTATTAATATATAAAATCAGTTTTATATACCTCAGAAGTAGTGGAAATACGAATGGTTTCTTCACAACGGGACATAAAAAAGGCAATCGATACCATGCCCAAGACTGTAGCAGCAGGAGACATCCGCCGATAGCATTACGCATGTAGTCAGTGGCTCCACACATCTCCTTGTACAGCAAAGCCAAAACTACCAAGCCCCAATTGAATGATCCGGCCAGACGAAAGTCGCTAAGATGTCGCAACCACATGCAGTGAACTAGGTTGCACGATTTGTCCGGCATCAACCCTCCTATCAACTGCAGTATGCATGCCCATGCATACATCTTAACTTTATCCTCAGAGGCGTCTGCGCTCAACTCCCGAAAATTGGCATCTAACCAATTTAACGGTATCCTACCTCTGATAAAACTTTCTGAGACACGTCCTAGATTATCCCGGCACAAAGTAGTCCAAGAACCCTGCGAGATCCCTGATATCACATCTCCATCCACCGGAATCCCTAGGTGCATAGCAACATTCTCAAGTGTAATCGTGCACTCTCCGCACGGAAGATGGAATGTATGGGTCTCCGGCCTCCACCGCTCTATTAAGGCAGAAATAAGGTCTGGTTCTATCTTACAGTGACCCTGATATCTACCTATGTAACCAAATCCAGCCTCTATTAAATACGGCAAGACACGACTAGGTATCACTAACTTAAGATTCCTAATAAAAGGATCTAATACATGGTCCTTCGCCTAAAATCAAATAATTACACAAATTAATTCTTAATATAATAATCATGTATTAAATAAATCAACAAATTATTACAAATAATTTAAATTAAATTAAAACGTTAAAATGTTACCGTATCAGCAAAGTGTCGAGATATATGATTTCTATCCAAGCAAAGTAGACCACTTTCCATTATATATCTGCAAAAAAATATATTAGTAAAATATTAAATAAAGTAAAATGCTTAAATAAATTAAATACATAATATTAAAAATATTATAAAATATACCTTAAATAGAGAGAGAATTTGAGAGGATTTGAGAGAATATGATGTGATGAAAGTGATAGAGGAGGGGTATTTATAGGGACGGTGGGGGGTAATTAAAGGTATAGCGCGCCTCTTGTACCGCGTTATACCCCACATGTCAGATAAACAGCTATAGCATGGATCAGGGGGCGCGCTATACCCACGTGTAAGCTATGTCAGCGTATAGCGCGGTACAGGGGGCGCGCTATACCCCACGTGGCGCCAAATCAGCATATAGCGCGGGGCAGGGAGCGCGCTTTACTGCTACGGATGTTAGACCAGGAAATATAATCTGACCGGTGTTAGATCGGTAAATATACCGGTCACCAGTGATTTTTCGGTAAAAATGCCCAACAAAAGGGGATCAAGCTACAGAAAGACCACATACAATCGACAAATCAGACTCGAGCGACTTGAAAGCTATCCACAAACGCATAACGGATATCCAAATCCAATATAATGGTCTAGAGCAGGGAATATCAACAATATAACAAATAAGCGCCATCTTGATCAGTCGTGGCGATGTCTAATCAACCCTTAGAAAAAGATAAAAGAAAACAATGACCAAACGATCGAAAAACGTGTCAAAAACAGAAGAAAATATGTCATAAAGGCATAGAAAAAAATGTTATACAGGCATACTTATTGAAAGAAAAAAATAGAGAAAATAAAATGACAATAAAGAATATCAGTGGTTGGCAACAACATTAAATTTAGTGACATCGCCGATCAACAAATACAAAAAGAAAAAGAGATGAACGACTTACCAATGAGAGAAAACTATAAGAAAAAACTGTGTTGGACTTAATTAGATTGATTGGTTTGATTAATAAATTATTATTATTATTATTTTATTGGAAATAATGAAGGATACACTTAAATATTCTTTTGAGGTGTCTTATGATGGTAGTATAAAAGTATAAAATTAAGGGTTTTAGAATAGTGGAGAAATCACTAAATTTTTATTCAATGAGTAAAATTCATTTAGGTTTTTATAAGAGACTCAATCGGGTTAACTTTTAAACCTAACTTCTTATCTAATAATCGAGTCAAACTCGTGAACTAATATCATGTTCTAACATCATGATAGGGAACTCAGTGTGTGTGAATGACTCAGCCATTCCATCTAGCACAACCACCTCAACAGGTATTGTCTCATCCTAACAGTGGGCCACCCAAAGATCCCAACAACTGTAGTAGTAGACAATCAATGACCTTCTCAACAACAATCGCGTCCTCGACCAACAACAATAGTAGCAACCATGGTCAACGCACATAATCAACCTCATAAAAAAAATCAACCAAAATCAAAGTAAACTAAAAACATAAATCCAAGGAAAAGGGAAAAAGAGCCTGACGAGCAAAGGGATGGTGTTCCCCTGTGATGGAGCCCTCGTTTGAGAGATCTCGACGATAGAGATGCTCATCGCATCATCATAAATCACATATCTCAAAGGCAGTCCCATTAAATTATTGGCACTAATGGTCAATGAATTTTGTTTCCATAATCTCGCAACATGACATTTAAACAACCCACATACAATTTATCAAAATTAATTGGTAACCAATAATACCAATAAAATTTAACCAACTCAAAAAGATCGAGAATATCGTCACCAGTCGATTATAAATTGATCATTAGCTGTGACTCTCTATTTGAATCAGAAGGGGTGAATTGCCCACAATCACCATAACTCACTTGGTCCCATCAACCTTCGAGGTATGAAGTCTTAAGTTGAGCCACTTCATGACACTCCCTTGACAATGAAGAAACGATTTGTTATACCTCTAAAAATACCACTCTTTACCAACATGCCTGCAAATTTCTCTTGAGAGATTTATTAAAGAGCATAAATCATTGACATAACTCTTAAAAATATTTTAGGTCATCTTCATAAATTTTTTCATAATCAAATTTTCTAACTAGAAGGTAATAGTTACATTCATGCGATCAACTTACACATAACAAATTATGATTTTAGATTTCACATAAACATACTAAAAAAGTTAGTTTATAGTCAATATATAAACCAACAACAAAGAAGAAAAAAAAGGCTTCTATTTTCTACACACTTAAAAAATTGGCTGTCTTATATCATTTGCAACTCCATTTCCAACAAACTAATCAATTATCGATTGATCATTGGCTATGGATCTCTATTTGAAATAAAAGAGGTAAACCGATTTATATAATCATCTTTATTTCATATATATATATATATATATATATATATATATATATATATATATATATGGTTAGAATCCACTTATAATATGTAAAACTATTAATTTTACATTAATTTATAACCATTAGATTTAAATAAATAAATAAATTATATTTAATTAAAAATTATAACACATAAATAAATATTGTTTTAATTCACGGTAAAATAATTTTTTATTTTTATGGTTAGGGTTAAGATTTATGATTTAGGGTGCGTTTGGTTCACGGAATGTAAGATTACCAGTAGAATGTAAGATTACCATGGAATAGGATTTCTGAGAATGTTGTATTTTGTGTTTGGTTGGTTTAGCAGGAATGTAAGATTACCATGTTTAGTTAAAGGAATAAAAGATTATTGGAATGTATATTTGACCAAATTGTCCTTATTATATATTTGTTTTTTAACAAGTTGGAAAATATTTATATATTTTCTTTAAAAAATGTAAATTCATAAAATTTATATAAACCTTTTTTACAAAATTGAAAATATAAAAAAGGTATAATGAAAGGGTAAAATTTTATTTTTAACCCCTGAACTTCATATAAAATTTTAATTATAGACTTTTTTTGTAAATCTAAAGTAGTTTAAGGATAAATTTATAATTTAACCTTCGTAGAATTTTTATTATTAAATGACAGAAGAATTATATTTTTGAAAAAAAAATTTAAGGCATTTTAGTCCAAAACGCCGGTAATCCAACAATACGTAAGGAAAGGGAGGTAATGACATTCCCGATAATATACCCCAAAAAAATCCACTATTAGTAATCTTACATTATCGGGAATGAGATTCTCGGGCTAACCAAACGGGGGAATGTGGATTCCATTCCCATGGGAATCCCACATTCTCCATCCAAACCCTCTTAGGGTTTATGATTCTGGATTTTGAGGTTTAGAGTTTGAGATTTTGGAGTTTAGGTTTAAGGTGAGTAAAAAGATTATTTTATTACGAGTTAAAGAAATATTTGTTTATAAGTTATAAATGTTAATCAAATCTAAGCCATTTATTATTTAAATCTAATGGCTATAAATTAGTGTAAAAATTATTAATTTTATAGTGTAAATGGAATCTATCCCACACAAACATACATGCATACATACATAATAAAACATCATCAATACCGGGTTAGTGACCAAATTGCTAAATTTTAGAATTTAGTGGATAAAGTAGATAATAGAAGTTCAAGGATTTATACGAAAATTGTGTAGGATTAAATTATAAAGAGGGAATAATGAAGGACAAAAATGGTTATTTGCAAGGAAATAATTAAATATGGTTATATATATTAACCACGTGGGGGGAGAGGGAAACTAAGTGAGTTTCCAGAATTCTCTTCTTCTCCGTTCTTCTTCACGTGTGGAAACTAAGAGCTAAAGGTGAGTTTCGGTTAATTGATTCTTGTTAAATTTAAGTTGAGTTTTGATTATAAGTAATTTAAGCTTCAGGAGAGCTTAATTATCTTGAAACAATAGATGAAGAGAATAAGGGAATTAAAGAAAAGAGGGGAATAAGTGAAATCTTGAAAGAGGGTTCTTTAATGAAGTTTGAGATCGAATTTGACTTATCATCAATCTAATTAACATGTATGAAGTGTTAGAATTGGATTTGAAACATGTTAAAATTTGGGTATGATTCTAGGATTTCATATGGATGATAAGATTTTGAGGTTTAAGAGGTGATAAATGAGTAGTAATGGATTTAAGTATATGGATGAGAGTTAGGATTATGTAAAGGGATGAAATATAAAGTTTTTGAACCAGGTTGAGTAATTTTCATGCATAAAATGTGAATTTTGGGCTGGTGTATATCGATACACATTCAACATGTACTGATACATCAAGGGTAAATTTCTAGAAATTATTCAGTGTGTATCGATGCACAAGATGTGTATCGATGCACCCCTTAAAATGAAAACATCGAATGTAATTTATGTATAGATTCATATTTAGTGTATCGATACACATCTTAAGGAATGTACCGATACACTACAGAGTGTATCGATGCCTACCTTAAATAAAAGATGAAATCAACCTTTCTTTTAGTCTAAGGAGTGAACAATTAGAGTATATTAATTAGAATATTGATATGTATTAATGTATAATTATATAGATATTGAACGTGACTGTGTTCTAGAGCAATCGAGGAATTAGAATCGATTCAATTCAAACAAGGCTAAGGTGAGTGCATACTAGCTAATATATGATGTGTGATGGAAATAAGACTTTTGATAAGTCTATTTTCCATATTAGAGCTTATATATATGAGTATATATGTCATATGTGATTGAATGAGTTACATGATACATTATGTATGTTAAGTGTGTGATGTGTTTGTTATGATTCATATGTGTGCATGAGCAGATGTATTGACATGTTACAATATATATTACATGAGTTGTGTAAATATATATTAGTGTGATAAATATGTGAAATAGTTAAAATGATTTATATGATTACCTAAGAATATGAAATAAGAGGTATGGTAAGAACATAAGAAACAATATGAACTATGTAGCATATGAATATGAAATCATATGAGAAGTAACATGAATTACACGAAAAATATATGAAAATATGCTAGTGTGATAAGATATAGGAACTGGTATAAGTGATGTATATGTTTATATAAGTTATAGGATGAGAATATATCAGATCATAAATTAATCCAGGTGATATGTGATTAGATGAGAAATGAACATGAGATATACGAATATGAATGAGATGATATGTTTATATGAATATGAGAAAAGGTATATGTGATAATGTGATCATATGAACATGTGATAAAAAGCTATAAGAAATAAATATGTGATATGAATATGTGAATGTGTAATAAGATAAAAGATAATGCCCATGATATGAGTTATGAGAAATGTATGTATAGTTGGCATGCCAAGAGTCGAGGGTTACCTATATCTTTCGAGACATATGGATAGTCTACCTATGTCCTTTGAGACATATGGACAGGTTACCTATGTTCTTCAGAACATATGGATAGGTCCTTCGGGACACAGATTTCATATGCCACTTGGTGGATTTTATACAAGCTGTGGTGACAACATCTGTGTACACAACCTCATAGTACTCGTATACCTTGAGTTCTCACTAGTGTACATGGGCTTATAAAGGACAGAAAGAGTATGTATATAATTGTATCTTAATACGATATTGTTACTTACATTATTCTGTGCATGAGATAATAAATTATGATATGACAAGCATAATTATATATTAATATGGTACCATCATGATATTGATTCATATATATTGTATGACTGGTTTATGATTTAATGAACATAATTGCATTTGGATAATAGATGGCATGTTTATATTGATAGAAATTCTTTATTATATGATTATGCATCACTAAGTCTATGACTTAGCGTGTAAGTGATTTACACGCAGGTACCGGGAAACAAGAAGATCAGCTTTAGGAGCAGTAGAGCAGCATATCTCCGTGTGACGATCAGATCAGAAGTACTTTACACAATATGTTTTGGTTATGTATCAGATATGTTGGCATGTAAATAGAGTCGTAAAGTATGCATGCTCTGATCAATTTTGTAATGTGTTGAAATCAATTATGTATATATGACTTTTATGTTAATAAAAGTTTAAATTTCTTATAGTTTTATAAATGTACATGTTTTGAACAGTCAATGTGACACCTCGGGCTAGTATTCGGGTCGGATACGGGTTGGGGTGTTACATTTAATGGTGTCAGAGCCATGGTTTAGTCGATTCTCGGCATAAACCGGAGTCTAAATTGTCATATAAAATGTACATGCCAACATAGTTGTAAGAACTTCTTATTTGATAAGAGTAAAGAGTATGATGTTTTGCTGATAGAGACATTTGCTTATATTTTATTAGATGTCAGGACAAGATAGCAACCGAAGTGAAGCGTGGGATGATAGATTAGCTGAGAGCAGTAATTCACCTGCCTTGGCCAGGCAAGGTGAAGGACAAACACCCTCTAGAGTGCTTGTGCAAGATCAAGATGTATTCTTCAGGACGTTGGACACTATCTTGACACGTTTCCAACCTCCTGTATCCTCAACGCAGAGGATGAATGTAGAAAAAGAATTAAAGAGATTAGGAGCTCTAAAGTTCAATGGTGAAGCCAAAGAAGGTCTTGTTGCTGCGGACCTTTGGTTTAATGATGTAAAAATTATGTTAGAGGGACTCCACTGTTCTGATGTGGAGAAGTTAGACGGCTCCTTGCTTCGTGGGCAAGCGAGAATTTGGTGGACGAATGTTACTATGAGGATGACCAGTGATCAAGTAACATGGTCTCTGTTTCTTGAAGAGTTTAAGCACAAGTACATAGGAGATCAATTCATCAAGCAAATGAAGCAAGAATTTCTGAATTTAAAGCAAATGAACCGCACTGTGTATGAGTGTGAGTTCAACAAATTAAGTCGTTTTGCAGTAGAATTGGTGCCTATAGAGAAAGATGCATATGAGTGGTTCATTGAGGGCTTGCGCCCAAGACTAAAGGAGATGTTAATTGTGTTGAATTTGTCCTCATTTAAAGAGGTAGTAAATCGTGCTAAAGCTCTAGAAAGAGTTCAGAATAAACAGTTTGGGAACTAGAGAGCTCAACTTTCCAAAAGAATGGAGGCTTAATCGAGCCCTGTACCACCCAAGAGAGGTAGAGATCCTGGTTTCCGATCCCAAACAAGGTCTGAATCAGTGGTATCCTCCGCTAGAGGATCAAATCAGATGAGAGCTAGACAGACTCAATCAGGAAGGCCTGGTGATGGAAAAGCACAATAGAGACACTGCCAGACTTGTGGAAGATATCATGGTGGGATATGTAGAGTGGAATCTAGAGCCTATTTTTGATGTAGGGAAACAAGACATTTTATGAGAGAGTGTCCATTGAAGATAGGAGAGCATGTGCAGTTGGAGTGATCTGTTTCGATGTCTCAGAGATGAAGAAGTAGAGGAAGAAGCAGAAGTCAACCAGAATCCTCTACTCAACAGGAAGTTTGCTCCATTGCTCGAGTATATAATCTCAAGAATGCGAAGATGGGGATGATCCAGAGATAATTGTAGGTACTTTTCTATTATATAATAAATGTGTTATGGTGTTGATAGATGTGGGGTCTAAATATTTATGTATTAGTAGTAAATTGGTGAAATAAGTGAGAAATAATTAGAAGTTAATGGTAATGATGTGATAGTGATCAATTCATTAGGACACAATGCTCAGGTTAATAAAGTGTGTCAAGGATGTTTCCTACGGATTCAAGGAATTGAATTCCCTGCTAATCTGATGAAATTACCTTCTGATAAATTTGAAGTGATACTGGGAATGGAAAGTTTATATTGCTATCATGCAAATATGGATTGTGAAGCAAAAAGAGAACACTAATTATTTCAGATGAATGAGAAAGTATAGTGTTAGAAGATCTCCATCATTTTTTCTAGAAGAGTAGAGGAATATATATTATTTGGAAAATAGTAAAAGAGCAAGTGATAGGATTATTGCTTTGGAAGAGTTTAAGAATGTGTATATCAGTGATCAATTTAGAAGACAAAGGTAGATGGAATGTTGAATTTAAATTAAGGTAATTGTATAGTGTATGAGAAATGATGTGGACTTGATAAGTTAAGTAAATTATTGATGGGTTAATTTTGACTGAAAAGAATGTATATAATTGATTCAATGAAGGTTTACATTTCATAGTGGAAGAACTGGTATCGATTAATGAAATTATATGATAGTAAGTGAAATTGAGTTAAGGAATTAGAAGATGATATCTGGGTAAATTAATCAAGTATCAAGTCAAAAAGATAAGGATTCGTATGATAAGGGGGAATTAAGGATTGATAGAAAGGTTAAGATGATAAAAAGGGATATGTGTATTGTGATTCGAATAAGGATTTTGCAAATAATAAGGTTTATGCAAGTAATACTAACTTAGAGTTATTAAATGCGATAAAGATTGGTGATCAGGATAAGTATAAACGATATGAAAAGAGTATATGAGTATAAAGGAAAGGATATGATCCATTTTATAAGGGGATTTTGGTTTCTGGAAGAATAATTAAATTGAAACTAAAGAGGGAGTTAAAGGATCCCGTACGATAAGAGTTATTTTGGGGTGCAGATTATAAGTTTAATTAGAAATAAAAAGTATGTAAGGTTGTATAAAGAGATTGTTGGATTCTGCAAAGAGTATGTTGTAATCATTTGTAATAAAGATTTAAAGTTATGTTTCTTAGTTAAGCAGACGTGGTCAGCAAAATAAAGAATAATTTATATGTATTAAGGAAGTTTATGAGGTGGTTAAATGATGATAGAATAAAAAGTTTGGTTATTATTGCAAGGCAATTAAAGATTGATAAGAAATTATGTTCGATTTATGATTTTGAATAATAAGAATTGATGTTATTGTTTACATGATAAGTGACAATAGAGGAAGGTATCAAAAAGAAAGGTAGTTGAAGAACTAAAGGAATGAAGGTAAGTTTCTGACGATGACAGGAAAGATTAAGTAAAGGAAGTAGTATGAGAACATTATGAGATATATTTTTATCAATGTGCACAGTGAAAATTCGAGGACGAATTTTCTTAATGGGGAGATTTGTAACATCCTCAATACCGGGTTAGTGACCAAATTGTTAAATTTTAGAATTTAGTGGATAA
The DNA here is from genome assembly GCF_006381635.1 of Hibiscus syriacus. Taxonomy (NCBI): domain Eukaryota; kingdom Viridiplantae; phylum Streptophyta; class Magnoliopsida; order Malvales; family Malvaceae; genus Hibiscus; species Hibiscus syriacus. The sequence goes on from NW_024063088.1 coordinate 3,480,811, forward strand.
AGTAGAATAATGGAATAGTTCAAGGATTTATATGAAAATGTTGTGTATGATTAAATTATAAAGAGGGAAGAATTGAAGAACAAAATGGTCATTTGCAAGGAAAATAATTAAGTATAGTTATATATATTAACCACGTGGGGGGAGAGGGAAACTAAGTGAGTTTCCAGAATTCTCTTCTTTTTTCCTTTCTTCTTCACGTATGGAAGGCAAGAGCTAAAGGTGAGTTTCTGGTTAATTGATTTCTTGTTAAATTTAAGGTTGAGTTTTGATTATTAAGTAATAATTAAGGAGAGCTTAAATTATCTTGAAACAATAAGATGAAGAGAATAGAGGGAATTAAAGAAAAGAGGGAAATAAGTAAAATCTTGAAAGAGGGCTCTTTAATAAAGTTTGAGATTGAATTTGACTTGTCATCAATCTAATTAACATGTATGAAGTATTATAATTGGATTTGAAACATTTAAAATTTGGGTATGATTCTAGGATTTCATATAGATGATAATATTTTGAGGTTTAAGAGGTGATAAATGAGTAGTAATAGATTTAAGTATATGGATGTGAGATAGGATTATGTAAAAGGATGAAATATGAAGTTTTTGAACTGAGTTGAGTAATTTTCGTGCATAAAATGTGAATTTTGGGCTTGTGTGTATCAGTACACATTCAACATGTTCCGATACATCAAGGGTAAATTTCTAGAAATTATTCAGTGTGTATCGATGTACAGGAAGTGTATCGATGTACCCCTTAAAATGAAAACATCAAATGTAATTTGTGTATTGATGCATAGTTAGTGTATCGATACACATGTTAAGGAATGTACCGATACACTACAGAGTGTACCGATGCCTATCTTAAATAAAAGATGAAATTCCTTTCTTTTAGTCTAAGGAGTGAACAATTAGAGTATATTGATTAGAATACTAATATGTATTAGTGTATAATTATGTAGATATTGAACGTGACTGTGTTCTAGAGCAATCGAGGAATTAGAATCGATTCAATTCAAACAAGGCTAAGGTGAGTGGATACTAGCTAATATATGATGTGTGATAGAAATAAGACTTTTGATAAGTCTATTTTCCATATTATAGCTTATATATATATATGAGTGTATGTGTCATATGTGATTGAATGAGTTACATGATATATTATGTATGTTAAGTGTGTGATGTGTTTGTTACGATTCATATGTGCGCATAAGAAGATGTATTGACATGTTACAGTATATATTACATGAGTTGTGTAAATATATATTAGTGTGATAAATATGTGAAATAGTTAAAATAATCTATATGATTACCTAAGAATATGAAATAAGAGGTCTGATAAGAAGATAAGAAAGAATATGAACTATGTAGCATATGAATATGAAATCATATGAGAAGTGACATGAATTACATGAAAAATAAACTAGGTGATTACAAATATATGAAAATATGCTAGTGTGATAAGACATAGGAACTGATATAAGTGATGTATATGTTTATATAAGTTATAGTATAATAATATATATCAGATCATAAATTAATCCAGGTGATATGTGATTAGATGAGAAATGAACATGAGATATACGAATATGAATGAGATTATATGGTTATATGAATATGAGAAAAGGTATATGTGATAATGTGATCATATGAACATGTGATAAAGAGCTATGCGAAAGAAATATGTGATATGAATGTGTGAATGTGTAATAAGATAAAAAGATAATGCCCATGATATGAGTTATGAGAACTCTAGGAATAGTTGGTATGCAAAGAGTCGAGGGTTACCTATGTCTTTCGAGACATATGGATAGTTTACCTATGTCCTTCGGGACATATGGACAGGTTACCTATGTTCTTCGGAACATATGGATAGGTCATTCGGGACACAGATTTCATATGCCACTTGGTGGATTTTATACGAGCTTTGGTGACAACATCTGTGTACACAACCTCATAGTACTCGTATACCTTGAGTTCTCACTAGTGTACATGGGCTTATAAAGGACATAAAGAGTATGTATATAATTGTATCTTAATATGATATTGTTATTTACATTGTTTTATGCATGAGATTATAAAATATGATATGACAGACATAATTGTATATTAATATGGTACCATCATGATATTGATTCATATATATTGTATGACCGGTTTATGATTTAATGAACATAATTGCATTTGAATAATAGATGGCATGTTCATATTGATAGAAATTCGTTATTATATGATTATGCCTCACTAAGTCTATGACTTAGCGTGTAAGTGATTTACACGTAGATATCGGGAAACAAGAAAATCAGCTTTAGGAGCAGTAGAGCAGCATATCTCCGCGTGACGATCAGATTAGAAGTACTTTACACAGTATGTTTTGGCTATGTATAAGATATGTTGGCATGTAAATAGAGTCATAAAGTATGCATGCTCTGATCAATTTTGTAATGTGTCGAAATCAATTATGTATATATGACTTTTATGTTAATAAAAGTTTAAATTTCTTATAGTTTTATAAATGTACATGTTTGAACAGTCAATGTGACACCTCAGGCTCGTATTCGGGTCGGATACGGGTTGGGGGTGTTACAATATATATATATATATATATATATGATTTAGGACAGTTAAATGAGTGAAAATAGATGGATGAGATTGACAGTAAGAAATGAGTAGATATTAACTGAAAAAACATATGTAGTCAATCTCAACTATATATTTTCACTCATCCAACGATCTTAAATTTGTGTAAAACTAAAGAATTTTACATTGTGTAAGACTAAAGAATTTTACATTATGTAAGTGGATCATAACCCATATATATATGATTAGAGAGTAGTGTTTAAATTGTAACCAATCAATATCATAATATTATAAATAATTATAATTAAATTTAAATATAAATTTAAATAAATATATTTAATTTGACTTAACTTGAATTACATAAACTTAACTTAAATTAAAATATTATGTAAAATTAAAAATAATAAAATAATACTCATCAACTCAATTAATTTAATTTTATTTCTTAATTTAACTTTACTCGATTGAATATTCACTTCTATCTACTTTAAACTAAAATTTGAAAAGTAAGAAGAATATAAGGTCTCCCAATTAGGGGTGTGCAAATTCGGATATCCGAAAACTTTAGATATCTAAAATAATTATTCATATCTAATCTGAAAAAAATTAGATATCCGAATTTTCAAATATCTGAAATTTCAGTTCGAATATTTGGATATCTAGATCCGAAATAAAATTTAATTTGACAAAAATTAATTTTAAAATTAATTTTCTTATTTAATATAACTTATTTAATACCTCTACTATATTACACACACTCTCTCTCTCACACACATATATATATATTTAATTACTCACACACCATAAACAATTAAATACCCTAATTTTTATTGGGTTAGAGCTTTAATAGGTTAGTGATTTACTCATTTTTTGGGCTAAAAGTATCTAAAATCTAAAAGCCCAATTTTTTTTGGATTTTTGAATAATCTGAAATTAAAATTTATTTGATTTGTATCTAATATAATGATCTAAAATTTTTCAGATATCTGATCTAAATTATCTAAAAATAAAAGAAACGAATCAGATATATAAATTTTCAAATCAGATAATCAAATCAACGTATTAGGTCGATCGGATTAGATATTTTTCACATCCTACCCCAAACAGTAATTTATGGGTAGAGTTGTGTTAATAGCGGGCGCACATGAGAAAAGGACACAAAAAGAAAAGAAATGGGTCTGTCTGGAACTGAGTTGTAGTACTGGGTGGTGGTGTCCCAGTTGTCATGGCCGCATATTGCCATGGTTTTCAGAACCGGATCGGCTAGTGAAACGGTCATGCTATCGTTTTATTGGTTCAACCGGTCGAATCGGTTCGATCGGTCGGAAGAACCAGACGACGACATAATTATTTAAAAAATTAAATAAAAATACCAAAAATATTTAATAAAAAATTTTTTTTATATCACAAGTCATATTCAAAGCAAGTCATAATATATATAAGTTAAAAACCATAAAATAAAGTGAAACAAAATGATTCAAATTAACTACAACATAATATTTAAGGTAAAACATATTAATAATAAATATAATTATATAACTATAATTAAAAAATAAATTTGAGGCTAAAAAAATCATAACAAAAGGATATTGTTTGGTTTAATTTTTTTTAAAAACAATCTCACATGGCTAAGAAACATAGAAGATTATTCCAAAAGTCTAAAGAGTAAAAATATGAGAATAAAACAATCCCACGTGGCTAAGAAACATAGAAGAGCATCCCAACTAACTTCTATAAATAATAGAGGTAATTTGGCATTCAAAATCATGGAGCCTTTTGGTGAGCATTGAGTGAACTATTCTTTTACTTCAATCAAGCTCGAATTTTAGGCTTCAATCTAGCTTCTAATTTTTTTTTTGAGTTCAAGCCTTTTCGAGTTCAAGCCTTTTCGAGTTCAAGTCTTTTCGAGTTCAAGTTTCAATATTATATTTCGAGTTCGAGTTGTTTTTAACTAGTAAGTTTGAGTCGAGTTGAGCTTACTTTTAAAGTTTTCAAGTTCAAGTCGAGCTCAGTAATACTCGAGTTTGACTTGGCTCGTTTAACAAATGACGTCGTTTGGTTTAATTTTAAAAAAATAAATAAAATTGGCGGTTTTTTTTTAGTTTTTAGTCGGTCCGGTTCGAACGATTCAGCGATTCCGGCCGGTTCACTAATAACGATTCAACCGGTGTAGATTGAATCGGACTAGACAGCGATTCCCGATTGAACCTGCCGATCCGATCTGATTTTCAAAACACTGCATATTACTCCGTGATTTGCACTTATCACTTTACCACCCACCCATCCTCCTCTACTACTTGTCTTTAATACCCCTCCCAAATTTTACCTTTTCTTTTTATTTAAAATTTAGGGTTAAGTACACAAATGGTCCCCCAACTATAGGGTGATTTTTTTAGTCCACCAACTATTAAAAGTTACAAAATGATTCTTCGACTATAAGGCGCTACTTTGTTGAGTTCACTGATTATTAAAAGATACAAAATTTTCACCCGACTATTCATATGTTCAAAATTCGTATTTTTTCGTTAAAAAATTGACGGTTGTCTAAACTAGATGTAAGCATGTTATCTGTGATATGATAAAACATGATCTCATAATCGTTTGAGTTGTATTTTGATGATCAATTCTCTGTTTACTATACCGTCGAGCTAGTGCATGAAATATTATGTCGTTAATTTAGTGTTTAAAAGAAACAATAATGCCAGTAGACATCATTAAAATATGATTTTATCATATCTTAGTCAGCAGGTTAACTTTTAGCTCAAACTGCCGTCAAATATTTTAATGGAAAAAGTCAAGTTTAGAACATATGAATAGTCGAGTGAATATTTTGTAACTTTTAATAATCGGGAGACTCAACAAAATAACATCCTATAATTGGATGATCATTTTGTAACTTTTAATTGTTGAGGGACTCAACAAAGCAACAACTTATAGTCATGGGATCATTTGTGTACTTTACCCTAAAATTTATTAGTTTTGCGTTCAAATTCATAATATATTTTTACATAATTTATTATAGTGATTTAATTATTTTAAATAGTATGTTTATGTTATATTTTATTTTTTCTTGTATAAAATATTATAAGTTTCTATAATATTTAAAACATCAATAATCCATTTGTATAAATTCCAACATTTTTTGTGTTCATTTTATTTTTTATAATGACAAATTTCTATTATATTCAATTTTTTTGTTTCATAATTCAATTTGCTATATTAGTTGTATAGACATAACAATTTAATTTATTTAAAAAAATGAATTATTACACATTGATTGAATACTAATTCAATTATAGTCAGTTTGTTTCACTGAAAATAAAATCATGGAAAACAAATTCTGGAAAATGAATTATATTTTTGAAAAATATTTTTCAAAAAAATATTTTTCGTTGTTTGGATGATACGGTGTAAAATATTTTCCACTGTTTGGTAAATATTTTTGAAAACAATTTTGAGAAACTGTTTTCCAATAACAAACATGCATATTTTATGAATTATTCTTGTGTTTTCTATTTTTCTAATTTTATTATAAATTTATATTTTAGCTTATGATTAATGCTATAGGTAGTTTCGATTGATATAATTAATATTGATAATTTATTAAAAAACACATCGATAGCATCAATGACCTCTTCATCATATACACCAAAGACAAATTCTCGAACCACATGCAACAATTCCAAAATCATAGAAAACGTACATAGCAGGTTGAGTATCCTCTAGTTGAGTATCCATAACAAGTTCTGCTGATTGAGCATGTTTGCCCTATTTTGTTCAATTCATTTTAGAAAATAATGACATTCCGCATCACTAAAGGATACATCATAGAAAGAACTCACACCCTAGTAAAAAAAATACGAGTCTAATGTAAATATGAGCACCTTAAATTCAATAAAAAAAATACCTTATCATATTCGGCTTGCTGTGAATTTTTTTTCTTGAGATCATGTTGTTGAAAAATTAATTGATGTAGTCCGAATAAACTGTGCATGTCGTCCAAGCAACCAAGAAAGGTCACCAAGCAATCCATGCTTTGCTGCGTGCAAGGTTCTGGAAAAATGAAAGCAATAAATAAATGGAAACAAATAATATTTTATTTTAGAGTAATAAATGATGGGTCCAATCTTTTTGTTAGGTTCTATATTTTAGTTTTTTAGGTTAAACTATAACAAAGACCACCCAACTATAATCTTTTTCCAGTTCAACAACTATTTTTGAATTATTGTCAATCAGATCACTTAACTTTTTTTTAATTAATCATTGGTATCCGATCTATTGATCGACTAATCCAGATCGACAATTAATGGAAGTGATGACATGACAGTTAATAAAATTTGTATAATTTACATTTAGTCCTTATTACTTACATAATCTATCAAACTAATCATAATTTTAAATTAATTCAATATATTTAATCCTCTAATTATATGAGGACACGTGTCACGATATTATTGGAGGGATTTTATTAATTTAATTTAAATATTTTTCCTTTAATCAAATGGTAACACGTGGCACCATCTAATGGAAGGAAAATAAATTGAAACAATATTGTCCAAAAAGGGAAGGAGAATCAAACATGGACCTCTTGGATGATAGGTAGCAGCCTCAACCAATACTCCAAGACCAATTTCTGGTATAATATTTACATCAACTAATATTTATCTTATAATAAAACGAAGATCAAAACAATGAAAATAAAAACAACACTAAAACGACTCGATCCAACTCAGTATAAATTATTAGTTTATTCTTTTATATCCATATTTGAATTGGATCATGTTTAAGGGAAAATATATTATTTTTACTATTTAAATAATAACAAATAATTATAAATATATTATTTTAACTATTTTAAAGTATTAATATATTTTAATAGGGACGGGCCAGGTTTAAGGTAAAAAATCACTAACCTGACCCAAACCGGTATAAATTACTAGTTTACTTTTTTATATATTCAAATCGGATCGAGTTTAAGGTAAAAACATATTATTTTAACCATTTAAAATATAATAAATAATTATAAAGAAATTATTTTAACTATTTTAAAATATTAATTTATTCGAATCAAGTCAGGAAGAGTCGAATATAAACAATATATTTTTTGAGTAGGGCGGGTTTAATGTAAATAATATATTTTAAAATATTAATTTATTATGTTTTAGTGTTGCTTCTATTTTTATTGTTTGGTCTTGATTTTATTATAATATAAATATTAGTTGATATAAACATTGTACCAAAAATTGGTCTTCGAGTAGTGGTTGAGGCTTTTGCCTATCATCCAAGAGGCTTGAGTTCAATCCCCCCTTTGGACAATGTTGTTTCATTTTATTTTCCTTCCATTAGATGGTGCCATGTGTCACCATCTGATTAAAATAAAAATATTTAAATTAAATATAAATTGAATTAATCTAATAAGCATTTTTTTGTTGGTATAACGTTAATATTAGTTTTCAATATTTATTAAAATGACCTAATATTTTCGTATCCATTACCTACTCACCGCTCACAATGGGTAAAATTTTCTAAACTCACACCCGTCAACGCGACTACATTCTCAAATTCACCCTCACACCCACCACCCATTTAGATACCTATCACCCATGCCATCTTGTACCCATCTATATATGGCCATACCCGCCTGACAACAACCTCATAATTACATTAGCAACAAAATATAAAACAAATACATTCATTATGAAGCATAATAAAATAAACTATATAAAACAAATATATCCATTAAGAAGCATAATGAAATAAACCATGATAAATTAAGTTTATGCCCTAACATTTGGTTAAATTATAAGTCATGTCATATAAAATCTTATAGAATAGTCTCTAAAATTTTACCTAAATTTATAATGATCCAAATTTTATATGGTGGGTAATTAGTGGGCGGGCGGATACGGAGCGAGTAAGGTCTTAAATCCATCACCTACCCACTACTCACGGCGGATATGACTTTTTACATCCACACCCACCCACTACCCACTAAACTTATATTCATCCCCGCCCTAATTGGAGCGAGTGTGGTGCGAATTCCATGAAATAGTACCCGTATGCCATCCATGAAATAGTACCCGTCTGCCATCCCTAATTTTAGTCTTTATTTTTTTGAAGTATTTTTGTCTTTAACGTTTTATTGTAGGGCAAAAAAGCCCCTTTATGGATAAAAAATCGTGTGTTAACAAATAGGTTAATGTTTTAAAATAAAAATCTTTTTACCTTAAAATAAATTGTTGATGACCAAAATGCTCTAAAAAACAATAGTTAAAATGACTATTTGATCAAACATTAAATCACTCTTTAGCCTAAAATAAAAACCTTAGGCCTAAAATACTAAAAAAATATATCAAAATATTGTTTTAGTAAACATCAGGGGCTTATTTTAGATTATGCCTTTTTCTTTTTACTTGAAAATAATGTATTCCCCTCTCGATTCTCCCCAAAACGAAAAAGGAAAAATAATAAAAAATGGTAAATTATATCAGAGACCACCCAACTATAACATCTTTTCATTTCGACTATCATTTTTGAGTTTTCGTCAATTGGACACCTGACTATTTAAATGCATTCAATCAGTCCACAAGTCGTTAACAAAGAAGGAAAAAATTGGTCTTGGAGTAGTGGTTGAGGTTGATGCCTATCATCTAAGAGGTCCAGGTTTGATTCCTCTTTCCCCTTTAGACAATGTTGTTTCAATTTATTTTCCTTCCACTAGATGGTGCCACATGTCACTATTTTATTAAAGGAAAAATATTTAAATTAAATATAAATTAAATTAATAAAAGCCCTCCAATAATATAGTGGCACGTGTCCTCATATAATTGGAGGATTAAATATATTGAATTAATTTAAAATTATGCTCAATTTAATAGATTATGTAAGTAATAAGGACTAAATGTAAATTATACATATTTTATTAACTGTAATGTCATCACTTCCATTAATTGTTGATCTGGATTAGTCGATCAACAAATCGGATACCAGTGATTAATTAAAAAAGTTAGGTGATTTGATTGACAAGAATTCTAAAATAGTTGTCGAAATAGAAAAAGACTATAGTTGGGTGGTCTTTGTTATAGTTTAACCTAAAAAAACTAAAATATAGAACCCAACGAAAAGATTGGACTCATCATTTATTACTCCAAAATAAATATTATATGTTTTCCATTTATTTATTGTTTTCATTTTTGCAGAAGCATGCATCAACGCATGGATTGTTTGGCGACCTTTGTTGGTCGCTTGGAGGACAAGGTGACCAACACATCGTTCGGACCACCTGGCGACCAAGGATACTACTGTAGCAAACACCCTATCTCAGTAATTAATTTTTCAACAACATTATCTCAAGAAAAAAAAATCACAACATTATTTCAAGAATTTTGCCTATCATATTCCATATGAAGTTGCCACATTTGCTTTTGATAGTGAAATTCTTAAATAAGACCACCTACCTTCTTGTTGCACAAAAACAGAGCTCACAACATAAACACTAGAAGAAGATACGAGTTATGTTGTTAACCCGGGCAAAATTATGTTATTACACATAGCTTTCAAACAGAACTCATAGACTTTCCAACATAGATATATAGACTCCCATTCGAAGAAAAGAACCCCGCAAAAGATGATTACGACAACAAAACTTTCCAAAGAGCCGAGATGCGATCACCCAAAGGGCTCGTAAACAATTCGAAAGATAGAATCCACCTTTGATCAAATCGTTCAAGAACAAGACTAAACACCTAGTGATATTACTATGACATTCAAAATTAGCCAAACACGAGATTATCAACACAAGACAAACTTAATATTTCGGCCAACCCCTATCCATCATGATGCTCGAGAACTATGAAAACCAAACAAGAAACAAATGAGCATCTGATCTTACCAGCAAAATAAGACATCTTCTAATAATCATCCCCACATTTAACTTCATCTATCCTCATCAAAATACCAAGAACTCATGGAAATGCAAAAAACAACAAAAGTAACGCCAATAGCTACAACAAGGTTATCTTGCAATTAACTGTAAAGAAAAAACCATTAAACCTTTCTGGCATCTCCAATTTCCACTCCTAAATTAATCAAACACGAGACTATCGACATGAGACTAAACATCTTAGTAATTTTTATTGACTAGTGATGAATTTCATATCATTAAGCACGTGATAAAACCAAAAAGAGGAACATGTAAAATGGGTATGGCTTAAAAGGTTAGATTTTGAAGTTTGATGGAGATCATGGATTGTAAAATTAGGAATTTGATGAACTCGAATGAGGGATTTAAAGTAAAACCCTAATTTTTATGGGTTTAAAAAATTAAATTGTTTTAAGATAATGGTTTTGAAAATAAAACAATGGAGGTGCAGAGTGTTGATTATTATGGAAAAAAAGATAGATACATATAAAAGATAAAATACCTTACGGTTGCTGCCACCGCCGGTGAGAGAGTGATGATATCACTTCTAGCACCAGTGAAAGAGTGATGATATCGCTTCCAACTCAGTGAATATCACATTTTTCGGTGAAAGAAAGAAGACAACAGAAAGACTGAAGAAACGACGAAGAAGTATGTAAAATGACTTATCGAAAATGAAACGGTAAGTCATTTTAAGCGAAAAACTCAAGTTTTTTCGTTGACTTGTAAAACAAATTACTTTGACCAAGTTTATTTCACTTTACCAAACACGAGAAAGTAAGTAAAACACTTTCCGTAAAACGAAATACTTGAAACAAACACACCCTTGGTACAAATGTTGTTGTAAACTCTTGAAAATTATTACTTTTGACCGAATACTAATTCAATTAGTACAAATGTTTTAAAAATATATATTAAAATATTAACAATAATATAAAAAAATAATCCTCTCCAAGAATTAATTGTTCAAATGGTGCGAACGATACAATGCTTGTATTGGTTGCCATGCAGTCCAAGCGAGCTTATAGGCCGCCATGCAGTCGTTGCGACCTTGTAGGTCGCCATGCAGGTAGCTCGAACTCCTCCGTGTTTCTGCTATAATCATGACAAAGGTGGCCCTGCCTCCCTCAGCCCTGTCTCCCTCATACATACAACAATAATTTAACGTAAATTGAAGGCGTGAAAATGATGCAATAATTCACGTAAATTACAGGCATGATTTGCAACAATAGTTCGACCCCTCAGCCCTGTCTCCCTCATGCATGCAATAATAATTTAACGTAAATTGAAGGCGTGAAAATGCAGCAATAATTCACGTAAATTGCAGGTGTGATTTGCAGCAATAGTTTGACATGGTGGTGGTTCTGCAGTGACAAAGTTGGCCTTACCTCCCTCATACATGTTGGCCCCACAAGCTCATCCTCTTTCGGTGGCAATAATTTTACGAAATTTGCAGGTGTGATTTGCAGTAATAATAGTCGTGTGATATGCAACATTATTTTGTTTCTCTCATGTATGCAACATACCTACATGATTTGCACGTTTTAATAGTAACATTATTAATACGTGAAAATTGGATGAATTATTGTAGCAGCTAATTTAGGGTTTATGGAGTCAATTTAGGGTTATTTATGAGTTGGTAATTGGGTATGGGGTACGTTTAAGAAGAAAGAAAGGGAGAAGAAGGAAAGGAAGAAGAAAGGGAGAAGAAGGAAAGGAAGAAGAAAGGGAGAAAAAAGAAAGGGAGAAGAATGGGAGAAAAAGGAAAGGAATAAGAAAGGGTGAAGAAGAGATCGGGTAAAAGTTTGTTAGTTTGTTAATTTAAATCATTAGTTTGTTAGTTTAAGTTATATTATATTAGTTTGTTAGATTAAGTTAATATTATATTATTTGAAAAATTAGTTAATTAGTTTGAAAGTTTCTTAGTTTAGGATTTAGGGTTTATAAAAAATTATTTAATTAGTTTGTTAGTGTGTTTAAACTTATATTAGTTTGTTTGTTATGTTTTTAATTAGTTTTTGTAGTCAAATTAATTTATATATCTTTTATTTTATCATTAATATTTAATTTAAAAAATATCAAAATTTGATTTTACCATTAATATAGTATATTAAATTATTTATTTAATGATTTATGAAATTATCTTATCAAATTTGTGAAATCTAAATTTATATATTTTTTTATTTGTAGAGAAAATGAGCAACAAAATTTTCACGGTTGTCCATTATAATGGACAAATTATGGAGAATGGGTCGAAGTTGTTTTTCAGTCTGAAAACCAATAAATATGATGTTCAAAAGAGACATCACATTTCTAGAAATGAAGCAGAAGATAGAAAGAAAATTTTGAGCTGCAGTTGATGGTTTGATGTATAGGTTTATGATATGTCCCAACCCAGTCAGATATGTTGCAGTACCAATTGAAGAAGATGATGATATTGGAACCATGATTGGACTACATGAGTCAAGCAATATAGCAGTTATTGAGTTATTTGTTGATGTGCGTAACATATTTGATGTTCCTGGGTATGAGACGAGAAATATACACCATTCAGAATTGACTGTTGATATTGATGTTGAAAATCGATGGGGAGAAATTCATGATGATTCAAGCGAAGATGAAGAAACAAAAGAATCCGTTTTGGGCGACGATGATAATTTTTTTGGTGGAGGTGCAATTGACTTGGCCATTGATGAAGTTCTGACACCGTATGAAACTACTCCTCACATGTACGAGATAGATTATGAAGCGATGAGGGCACCTGAATTCCCAGACATGCCACATTTACCTCTGTACCAAATGGCTGAATCATTCGAAAATTCTGGTGAATTTTCAGTTGGGGTGCAATTCAGAGGAAAAAATGAAGCTACGCTGGCGATTAAAGAATATTGCATCAAATGCCATATTGATGTCCATGTTGCACAGTCCAACCAAAAAACCCTATACGTGAAGTGTGTTAAATATGACCCAGAGTGCAAGTGGAAAATGAGAGTGTCGAAAATTCAAAGGCAAGATTCTTGGGTCATCACAAGGTACAATGGTCCTCACACATGTTTGCGAAACTCCATCGAACAAAACCACCGACTATTGGACTCCGATATAATATGTCAATACGTGAAAGCGATGGTTGAAAAGGATCCAAGGATCTCTTGTTCAGTGTCAGTTGTATTTATTCGAAGCCAATTTTGATATCAAGTAAAATACGACAAGGTGTGGAATGCGAAGAAGAAGGCAATGAAGCTGACGTATGGAGATTGGATACATCGTACAATGATCTACCACATTTGCTATAAGCAATGAAGTGATTTATCCCAGGAACCATAGTGAAGTCTCAAACCCTGGCTGCACATGATGAAGAAGGTCAACTTGTGCCAGGGAAAAAATATTTCATAGACTCTTTTGGGCATTCAAGTCATGTATTGAAGGATTTCCATTTTGCAAACGTATGATCCAAGTAGATGGTACGTGGTTATATGGTCAATATAGGCATGTACTCTTGATGGCAGTTACGCAAGATGATGAGCGAAATATCTTCCCAATTGCATTTGCCATTGTTGATGGAGAGACATCAGAGGCTTGGGATTTCTTTTTGACATATCTACGTCAATATGTCATTCGAGAAGATGGAGTTTGCTTGATATCCAATAGAGGAACATGTATTTTGGCGGTAATTGAACGACCAGGAAGTCGTTGGATACCTCCTCATGCATATCCAACATTTTGTATCCGTCGTATTGGTAAGAATAATATCGACCAGTTTCATAACGCACACACGTAGCGAGATAGTAAGCATGAGTAAGTTTTATTCTCAATATTTGTGCATTTTTATGTGGTTTTTTTAATTGAGATTTAATACAATATATTATGAAACAGGATACGAACTACGCCGACCAAATTTTGATAACAGATTGGAGAATTTGAAGGTATGTTATGATGATCAGCGTGTTTGGAAGTGGGCTTCAAAAATACCGCGGGAAAAATGGTCGCAAGCATACGATGAAGGTCGACGATACAGACATACGACCACAAACCTTACTGAGTCCATTAATTCAGTACTAAATGGTACACATCATCTCTAAATAACGAGTGTGGTGAAAGAGACGTACTTTAGGTTGGCTAAGGTTTGGTCCGATAAAGGCAAGGAAATTGAGACTCTAATAAATAGAGGTCACACTTGGGCTTCTACAGTGGTGAAAGCAATGGAAGCAAATGAGCGATTGACAACATCAAAGGTTGTTCATAATTTCGACCGAGTTGGTCATACTTTTGTTGTGTCATGCATACGACGTAACGTCGGAGGAAAAGACCAAACATTTAGAGTTGATTTACGACATAAATAGTGTGATTGTGGTCGCTTTCAAGCATGGAAATATCCATGTGCTCATGCAGACACTGCATGTATGTTTGTTGGTGTAAGCGCATACACTTATGTTGATGAATGTTTTCACCTACATAGGATATTAAATGTTTACATATACGCGTTCAGGCAGATCCCAAATGAATCATATTGGCCTAAAAAGGATCATGACAAATGGCTGCCAAATCCAATGCTTCGTAGAAGTCTAAAGGGTCGACCTGAGTCCAGTTGTATTCATACCAGTATGGATTTCCATGCTAGAGAGGTCAACGAAAGAGATGAAGATTATGTAGGGGTGAAGGTTATTCAAAAAACAAATGTCCTAATTTACCAAGATATAGGCCTCCTCATTATTAATCATATATATATTTCTATGTATTTATATATTTGATTTTGTAATAATGAACCTTTTTTGCAAAGAAATTTATGTAATTTTTTTATCTTAAATTATTAAATCTTCGAATTTAAGTTTAATTCACCCGACGGAGACCATATAAGTTTTGGAGGAGGTCATGATCCCATGGACTCTGCGGAATAGGTTGGTGGAAGTTGAATTGCCTCAGCACTCTATCCGAAAATTAGATCTCAACAAAAGAAAATTTGATCAATGGTTTAACAGTACACCAATATTGACACTCATAAAAAACAGCGTGCGACACACACACCATAATTTGTGCATCTACGTATGATCTCCAATTAAGCTGTAAAATTAAAATAACAATAAAGTTGATTTAAATCAAATAATATAATTAATTTAAATAATAATTAATAATAACAAATTATACATACTTCCTTTTTGCCCTTAATGTCGATCTTTAACCTAAACTCTTTTATATTATTGTGCACTAACCCCGTGCCTTCAATTTTATGCCTCCATCTGTATATCAATCAAAACAAAAATATGACCATTTAGTTCAATATTTTTAATCAAAATAAGTAATTAATAATAAATATTTTATATTAAAATAGAGAATTCATATTACCTTCCGGCAAGTGGAAAGTCAACCGCAGTCCGACTAATCGGTGTCAAAAACGGAAGTCTATGACAAGCCCATGATTATAGCAGCATCAGACATCCACCGATTTCTACTGTATTATTATCATTCACGACTAATAATGCCTTGCACATCTGACGATACAAGAACACCAATATCACCGATCCCCAGCTACATTGCATACTATTCACAAAATTGCTTAAAAAAAGAAGATACTGAGTGTGAACATAATTACTGGATTTATCCGGCATCAAAATTACCCCAATAAACTGCAATATATATGCTCATGTTTCATATATAATTTCTTGCTCCGTACTATTTGGTTGGAGCTGAAATTGATTCTTCAACCATGACAACTTCACAAGCCACCCTTTACACTCTGGTGTTACCGGCGTTTTCCCAAGAAACACACTACAAAGTTGTGCCACATTTTTGTACTCATGTGTCATTACCACTAGCATCCCATTTGTTTGGACCCCGAGTTGCATTGCCACATCCTCCAGAGTTATCGTACATTCTCCACACGGAAAAATTAAATGTGTGTGTTTCTGGTCTCCAAAGTTCAATCAACGCACTGATCAAACATGGGATCAACTCGTATTCTCGCACAAATGTTACATAGTAAAATATAGTTTGTTGCAAGTTTTCTTCTATCAATTGGTGTGGCTTGGACGAAATAATTACCCGATGACGAAGGACTCGCTGATCGTCCTCCTGCAATTAAATAATTCAAAAAATTTATCACAATCATGAAATTATCTTCAAATATTTAATAATAATAATAATTCATTAAATACATATTTTATTTTATTAAATAATAATAATACCATTATTCCCAAATGAGTAGAAATATGTTGATTGTCAAGTCTCAATAGTGGATTTTGGTCAGCCATTCGAATGAATCTGTAAAAAAATTAAACAAAATATTTTTATATAACTTAAACTAATAAACTAATTAATTAAATTTTTTATATAATATAACTTCAACAAACAAATATAACTAAAACTATTTAACTAACAAACTAATTAAATATTTTATATATATAACTAACAAACTAATTAAATACTTTTTTTAGAACATCATTTAAACTAACAAACTAATATAACTTAAACTAACAAACTAATTAACTAAATCTTTGTTTTACCCTAAACCCTAAACTAACAAAATAATAATTTAAAATAATAAACTAATTTAAAAATAACCTTACCCGATGTTATTCTTCTATGTTCCTTTCCTTTCTCTCTTCCTTTCCTTTCTCTCTTCTCCCTTTCTTTCTTCTGCTCAATGCTTGTTAAATATAACCCTTGTATCGAATATATAATCCATTGGCTGCTTCACTGGTGCAATTATTTCAGCCCATCACGGGCTGTTGAAGGAAGCAACAATTATTGTTGCCTGTATGAGGGAGACAGGGCCAGCATGCATGATATGCTGCAGGGCCACCTTTGTCGTGATTACAGCAGAAACACGAAGGAGTTCGAGCTGCCTGCATGGTGACCTACAAGGTCGCAGCGACTGTATGGCGACCTATAAGCTCGCTTGGACTGCATGGCGACCAATACAAGCTCGCTTGGACTGCATGGCGACCAATACAAGCACTGTATCGTTCGCACCATTTGAACAATTAATTATTGGAGAGGATTATCACGTGATTTTTTTTTCACTGCATTTTTTACGTGAGTTTAATCTATGTAGAAGAGATATATAATATAAACTAAGTATCATTGCTTCAAATGTAGGCACACCTAAAGATAAGCAGTTGAATTATTTTGGAGAGGTACACAGTGACAAAGATGCATACATGGTTGCTTAGTTGGTCGATAAAAATACAGCGTTGATCCTTATAAAATTACATTTTCAGATTTCTAATAGTTTCCCGCACTATCATTATCAAAAATGTCATATTAAATACAAAATATTATATATTAAAAGATAACTTTAAATTATTTGACTTTGAACACTCACATCCTTAACATTCATGATACTCGAACCTGTGACCTCAAAGAATAATAATTTTTTTTACCACCGAGATCGCTTAGGTCGGGTCAGGCTTTTTTGAAGGTTATATTCAGGTTAGGCCGTTCAGGTTTAGAGTGAGAAATACTCGTCCCAACCCGAAAAAAATATAATTTTACCATATATATTTAATGATAATTGCAATAATATCTCTCTATATATTATTTTTTAATTAAATATTTATTTTTATTGAATAAAAATAATATTTTAAATAAATATATTATTTTGGGACATGTCAAATCATGTTCAGATTTTATCTCAAAAATCGAATCAAATTCAGGTCTGGTCATCCAAAAAATCGACCTATGCCCATCCTTATTCATATCTTGCATTCATAATATTTGAATTTAAAACTTTAAAAACTAATAATAATTCTTTTATTAGGTAGATTGTTCGGTTGTTCGACCTTCATGAATGAATATGAATGATCATCAATAACGTTGAACCCGTAGGCTCCACTCTCAAACCCACACCTCCTATCTTTACTCTTCGGGTGCGTTTAGTTCACGGAATGTAAGATTACTAGTGGGAATAAAAGATTACCAGAGAATAGGATTACTGAGAATGTTGTATTTTGTGTTTGGTTGGTTTAGCAGGAATGTAAGATTACCGTGTTTAGTTAAAGGAATAAAAGATTATTGGAATGTATATTTGACCAAATTGTTTTTATTATATATTTGTTTTTTAACAAGTTGAAAAATATTTATATATTTCTTTAAAAAAATTAAATTCATAAAATTTATATAATTTTTTTTTACAAAATTAAAAATATAAAAAGGTTTAATGAAAAGGTAAAATTTTATTTTAACCCCTGAACTTTTATTATTCAATGACAAAATAAGAATATTTTTGAAAGAAATTTTTTTAAGGGCATTTTAGTCCAAAACGTCGGTAATCCAACAATACCTAAGGAAATAGAAGTAATGACATTCTCGGTAATATACCCAAAAATCACTATTAGTAATGTAAGATTATCGGGAATAACATTCCCGACCAACCAAACGAAAATGTGAATTCCATTCTTATGAAAATCTCACGTTCCCCAACCAAACATATCCTTCCATCCTCGCGTTTAAATTTAATTCCCTCTTCCTATATATCCATGCCCCCTAATCAACCCGTCACTCATTGACTACTCTATTCTATCCGTTTTCCTGCGAAAATGCACCCATCTCCGGTGCTTCTCACACTTGTCGCTGTATCTATACTGCTCACACTAACTCCGGTCATCGGATTCCGTCCATGGCCTCACTTAAAACCCAACACTTCCGACTTAATGTACGGAAGCTCCAAGAAATTCGAGGGCTCATCGGAGTTCATCCAAATGAGATACCACATGGGTCCAGTCCTGACCGCCAACGTCACTATTCACATTATCTGGTACGGCCGATGGCAGAACTCCTAGAAGAAGATAATTCGTGAGTTCATCAACTCGATCTCCGCCGTCGATGCCAAGCGACCTTCCGTCGCCGGTTGGTGGAAGCCGTACAACTTTATACGGACCAAACGGGTGCCAACATCTCCCACTCGGTGCATTTAGGGGAAGAGAAGAACGACCGTTTTTACTCGCACGGGAAGTCATTGACGCGCCTGTCGATACAGTCCGTGATAAAAAGCGCGGTGACTGCGCGTACAAAACCGCTGCCGATAAACCCCAAAGGCGGACTCTTCCTCCTGCTCACGTCCGATGACGCGTACGTCCAGGATTTTTGCGGCCAGGTGTGTGGGTTCCATTACTTCACCTTCCCTTCCATCGTGGGGTACACGCTCCCTTACGCGTGGGTGGGTAACTCGGCGAAGCTCTGCCCCGGTGTGTGCGCCTATCCCTTCGCCGTGCCGCGTACATGACGGGATTGAAGCCGTTAAAGTCACCCAACGGTGACGCGGGAGTGGACGGGATGATAAGCGTTATAGGACACGAAATTACTGAGCTGGCAACCAATCCCTTGGTGAACGCTTGGTACGCGGGCAAGACCCAGTTGCACCCGTCGAAATAGCGGATTTATGTGAGGGAATTTATGGAACTGGAGGCGGTGGATCTTACACTGGACAGATGTTGAACGATAGAGATGGTGCCACGTTTAATATGAATGGGATCAGACGGAGGTACTTGGTTCAGTGGGTTTGGAATCATATTGTTAGTTACTGTACTGTGCCTAACGCTCTTGATCAATAATTTATTATATTTTAGGGTTTTCTTCTTCTTCTTTGTTTTGGATCTTCTGGTATTGTCCTATCTTGATTGCTTAAGGTTGTTGGGTTTATTAAATATGTACATTTTGTAATATTTATTATTCCTTATTATAACTTTTAATTAACAGTTAATGATTTTACAAATCACATTTTTCGATTATTTTAGTTTAAAATCGGTCAATTCAAATTGACCAGAAATATTAAATGTTTAATATATTATATATTTTATTTATATACACTTAACCTTAGGAGGGTAACGGAATTAATCAACCAATTAATTGGATTAATAAAAAATATTTAATATGTAATATATATTATATATATTTGATTAATTTAAAAATCAATTGAATCAACTGAATTTTGTTTGATTTGATTAAAAATTGATTTTTTTATTCAGTTATTGATTAAAGTAAAAAGATTTCGATAAATTTTAAATAGTTTGATACGATTGATTAACCAAGCCACATGATTAAAACACCCTTACACTCGACACCCATCGATCATCAAACTGAAATCATATCCCTTCTTACTCGAGCCACAAAAATTTCACCTCCTTAGCCATCAAATACACTTCAAATTATTTAAAAATTTAAAAATAAGAAATTGTTCAAAATAAAATATATTAAAAAACAATCAATTAGCTTTACCAAATTCTCTCTAATGGACTCATGTTACTTTTCTCATCTTTCATTTTTATTTCAACCTTCAATATATTTTTTATACCGTAAGAAATTGGTCACCTAACTATTGTTTTTAAAATTATATCTAACGTTATTTTTTGGTTTCATTTTGATTACATCTCGTTAAAATTTTAACAGAACTGTTGCTGTGATATTTTCAATGACATGACATTATCTTATGGTGACATGTCAACATTAATGTTAAGTTTTTAACAGCGAGTGACCAAAATGAAATCAAAACAAAACATTATGTATGATTTTTAAAAAAATAGATAAATGGCTAAAACAGAATTATACGAATAGTTGAGTGATTAAATATGTAGTTTTCCCTTTTTTATATTGACTTTAGGAAAAAAATATATTTTAATGAAAAAATGTGAGTGAAATAGATATGTAACAGTAGCAGCAAACACTTGTGTAAAAGGCGCGAGCCGGTTTTAAGTTAGCAACTGTTGTGTTGATAAGGCTGACGAGTTCGCGGCATGCACGTTTTATTTTTCCTTCCCAAAACTGAAATAATAATAATAAAAAAATAAGGTTAAAGTATATAAATGGTCCCTCAATTATAAGATACTAATTTATTAGTCTTTCGACTATTAAAAATTATAAAATAGTCTTCAGTTGCTTTGTAGACACCCATTTTCTTAAAAGATAGAACTAGCAAGAGTTCATCTCTTAAGAGGACTCTTCCACTACCATATCTTTTAAAGCAACAACCACACCAACAAACGTGCAACAACCGAGCAAGGAGTCTAGTTGCATTAGGATTCTAAAAATAGTTAGTTTTTTTTCACTATAAATACATGTAATCCTCCCCATTTGTAAGACATGATTTACATACAAGATACAGAGGAAAGCACGAAAAAATACAAAGGCAAAGCTATTGTAAAAGATTCGAAAAGGAAATAAAATGTAGCATCTTTTTTTACATTGATTCGTTCATTTCTCGCATGTGCATGTTATTTTCTTGAGATTTGGTTTGAATAACCCAAAGCGTGGGTTGCGCCGATGACCAAAAAAATGTGGAGTTTCGAAATTTCGAACCTAGATCTACTCCCGAGGCATGTTCATTTTTTAAAGTATTTAATATTCCCCCTAAGTCAATCTTAATCTTTAATTTTCCTTGAAATTTACCATTTAATTTTACTTTTATATTAATTTCGTCCTTTATATATATATATTTTTAAATATATTTTATTTATTTATTTACTATATTCATTTTTTTATTTATATTATATTATTTTTATTATATATATCTTATATCATTATATATATATATATATAGATGTATTAATTTTTTCCATTTACTATGTATATATATTTTTTCTTAATATTATATTTTATACATTTTTATATATATTTTTTCTTAATATTTCATTTTTGTTTTTAATTTTTTTATATATATATATTTTACTTTATTTTATTTTTTTCTATTATTTTTTTCTTAATATCATGTATATCTTTATTTTTTATTTGTTTTACTTAGTATTATATATTTATTATTTTTATTTGTTTTAGTAAATACTAATTTATATGTACACATTATTTTTATTCATTTTTAATTTCTTTTTACCTTTTTTATTTTTTTACTCCATTAATATTTTCCTTTTATCTGTGTCTTTATTTTTTAGCATTTTATTTTTTTTATTTTTTTACGTGTTTTGTTATTTTCTATTTTTTCTTGTTTTATTTAGTATTATCACGTTTGAACACTTGCTATCCTAATTTGATTTTATACTCCGCTACGAGTCAAACGTTTTTATCTTTTAAGGGTATTCAAATCAATCAATTGTAAGTAATTTGAATCGGGTCTGTTAAATTTTAATTTAAATTTCGAATTTTTGCAACTAAGACAACCGGCAAATTAATTGGTACCGAAATGGCAGTTCAAGGGTGCTAATCCTTTATTGATCATAACCGACTCCCGAACTCGACACATTTCTGGTAAAAACGCAGATCATGTAAGATGGTGTCCGACCCACCTAAATTCGTTTAAAAATGGTCGGTGGCGACTCCAATATACATTTTTCAAGTCGAAGCTTAATTCCGGGGCCCAACCGAAAGACGGTTACGATAGCTTGGCGACTCTGTTGGGGACAGGTAAGTGAGTCAGGCCGAAATTAATTTTCGGTTGTCTTTTTTTTAGCGAAAATTACAAGTTTAAATTTTAATTTATTTATTCGATTCTAATTATTTATCTTTGATTTTTTTTCCAAGTAAATAGTTGTACTGACGTTTTTTCAATAATTTCAGATTTTTGAAAAAGTATCCATCTCTAGCTCTATACCCGAGCTTTGAACCCTTTTAAGTGGGTGAAAGCGACGCCTTCGTGTGAATTTATTCACCGTGCGGGCCTAGCAAGTAGCCTTCGGGATTCATATACCTTATGTCTTCGTGTGAATTTATTCACTGTGCGGGCATAAGGGAATGTTTCTTCTCGAGTTTAACTTAGTCCACATAAGCTTGTAATGGGCTAAGGACTAAGAGTCTGGTAAGCCCAATGGGGCACCGGCAAGGAGAACTCGTGTCCCATTTTTTAGAACCTAAACCGGGAGGCTATGGAGAATTAGAGCCCACCACAAAACCTAATTCCAAACCCTAGACTGCTTTGTTTCATGATTTACTTTCTGTTCAAAGCATGCAAACTAGACAAATATGCGGTTAGGATTTGTGTGGAATTAGCATGCGGGATAGAGATCATGTCCGGGTAGGAATTAAAGCATGTGGGGTAGATATCATGTGGGGTAGGACCTTTTATTTTCATTATTATTATCTTTACCTTACTAACTCTTTTCAATTTTTCTCTCTTTTATTTTATTTCCATCATCTGCATCATTCAAAAGAGGTGTTGACCCATAAAAAAAATGTGTTCGTTAACCATAAATAATTTTCATTAATGGACAAAAGGGTTGTAATACAAGGGATGAAAAACGCAAGGGTCCGGCTATGGTCAGAAAAGACTTAGAAAGAAAATGAGGACAATTTGCAAGACAACTATGTGTCACATTCGATCAAGAAGACATGGTGCCCACAATCAAGTACATCAAAAGTTAACTTTTCAAAAATGGGTTGACAAAGGTGGCAGGGGCAAGACGAGAAAAAGGTTACTGACCTCGAGAGTCCATTCAAAGACAACAAGAACAAGATGGCAAGTCACTGTCGACAAAATTTAAGAAACAAGCAAATGAACTTCGGATAATCCCTTTGATGGAGGATTTCAATGGAATTTTCGATTCAGCAAAGGATGAAAGCCAGAGATACGGCCATTCGATACTTTTTGGGAACCAGTACAAAAAACAACTCAACATTTTCACGGTTCATCCAGAGAGGCCGGAGTGGTTCAACAGGTTATTCAACCGACGAAAGTCGAAGGCAAATGACTAGTCAACCTGTTCTGGGTCTAGAGGATTTAGTCCGGATGTACCTTTAAATATGTTTATTATCTCTTAAAAGATAAAACACTTTTGTCCCAATAAAGGTTATTTACAATAACATACATGTTTTTGGATTAATGCCTCAAACATTTCATGCATTTTTGCATTTTTGCATTTTGCATCTATATTTCATTTTTATGCATTTTCATAAACATGAAATTTCTTCAAGGAGAATTCGATGAAGTGGTTTTAACCACATGACACCATATGAAAGCAAGATTGTAACATCAAAATAAAAAACTGAAATCATAACGAATGAGCTCAATCAGCTGGTTGTACGACTAAGCCTGCCAAGATGATCTGAGAAAATAGTCCACATATCCTAAGGGCTATGATGTTGAAGCTGTTTGCAGTTGCCACATAGGATGCTCCAAATATTTCTTTGAGAACTATAAGGCACTGAAGCGCGAGATCCAAAACCTGATGGGTTCAGGGGCACGGACAGCCGAAGAAGGGGCATTGCATATACCATTTGCACCTAGAGGATTGTTTTGTTTGAACACGTCTTTGATCTTTTGCTTAATCTTTTAAACGATTGAATTTATGCTACGTTCTAAGGTGGAGCAATTGAACAAATTTTAATATTTAGTTCTTCGAATATTAAATGAATTAAGGATTCTTTTAATTCTTCAAGAATTATAGATTTTTGACATATGGCAAGATTAGACCTTTCTTATCCTGTCTCAAACCCCAAAATAAAATACCTTGATTCTTTACCCAAAATAACTCATGGTCATTACCAAAAAGACCAAGTTTTGATGTTACCACCCCTTTGAAACTTTTTCATACCATACCTTTCTTTGAGTCGATAAAGTCACACCATTGTCTTTTTAGACTCAAAATTAACATTTTATGCCATTAAAACCCAAGGCATTGAGTTGTTCATTTGAACATGAACATTCTTCTAAGACACAACTTGTGGCATCTCGCAGGGAGCCTAAACATTGAGACATGTTGGGGGCAAGAAGCAGAAAGAAGAATTCACTCGAAATAATTCTATCATGCATTAATTACACTATTTTCATGTGAATAAAATTAATCCTGAAAATCTATCCCCCTGGGGATACCTCTTATGTGAAAGCTTCTATGTATGAAATGATGAACGCCTTTCTTTCTTTACCCCTTCACAACAGGAGAAAATATATATCCCTTGTGTCCCCTTTTGAGCCTATAGGATTTTTCTTCTGATTCAACCCTAACCAAGGATCACCCTCCACACTAGGGGGCAAGGTGGAGAAAATCTGCTCGCATGAGTGAAGATATTGATTTAGATGAGATACCGAAAGGTGAACCAAATGCCAAGTGCGAAGATTCAATCAGAACAAAAAGAGAAAAAAGAGAAAAAAGCAAAGAGAAAATAAAAAGAGAAAAAATAAATGAAAATTAAAGAAAAAAGAAAACAAGATGCATATGCAAAGGTTCTCTCGATTCAAATGACGCATCGAGATTCAAACTATGTGATTGATCAAGCACAATCATTTCCGAATCACTGAACCACTTCACTCAAAGATCACAGATCATCAAATGAGATTGATCAAGCACAATCATTTCTGAATCACTGAATCACTGAATCACTCCACTCGAAGATCATAGAGCATCAAGAGAGAGACACATACGAGCAGATTCAAATTGAGCAAGATATGATTGAAGACATCAGAATGAATTGATCCTTGGTTCAATCACACTTAAACACTTGTTTGGGCCTTTTATCCTTTTCTTTCATAACCATTAACCATGACCTACGTTACGTGCCTTAAAAGTCCCTTATAATCATACATGAAGTTCTGAACAGAAGAGACTATCTTCAAATTTCATCCCGCCCATCAGGATTAATCTTTATTTGCAAAAAACAGTGTGATTAATGCATTATAGAGAAAAATAACAAAGGGGGGTTCAAGACGTAAATTCCAAAATTGATAAGGCGATCGCACAAATTCCTTGATAAGGCATCGCACAATCCGAGCGTGACCATGAAAGCTGGGAGTCGGAGAACACTTCTAGTAGACGAGCATACAAGCTACCCCATCAAACCTTTGAGCATCATATAAACAAAAATGCCAAACCTTTGACCAAACACAATAACCTGAGACTTTTTATCGTTTCCTTACTTAACCATTTCCCAAAAATAGCTTTGATCTTGGCACGTGTCAAATAGCTATAATTTATTGAAAGATTAACATTGTAACTAATTCTTTGATATCCAATGAACTCTAGTTTTATGATTCGTCTCAATTGTAAAATCGTGAAAGGGACAATATTTTCAAAATTCTGATTAAACATTTTTCGAAACTCTTTTAATTGATATTTTCAGAACTTTGAAAATAAAAGAGAAACATTTTTTCAAACAAGACAATCTCTCTAGAGTGGATCTTGGTAAATGACATGTGGCTCTCAGACAGTAATCTCATGCTTAGAATTAATGTTGAAGCAAGAAATGAGGAATAATAGGGGCACTTTTAATGTTGGGCCATTTTTGGAGATTCAACATTGAATATTGGGGCATCTCCAGGGATTCAAAATCATGATGCGAACGATCAAATCTTCCGAAGGCTTTTCCTCCACATGTAGGAACCAGCAGGAAAAAAATGAGATTCTGTCCAAGGAATAAAACAAGAACTCATTCATTATGCATACATTTTAGAGCATCATATTTATCATTTTTTCACATACATAAGTTTTGCAGCTTTAGAGTCAAGTTTCAACTTCAAGGCGAAAGATACTTGATTCAAAAGAGTTTGTAAAAATCGATGGTGATTGCTTAACTCAGCAGCAAGAAGTCACACTTCAACCAACTCGATAGATTGAAAGATCGACATTCATCTTCAGATTCAACATTTCCAATATAAATTTTATCTCGCTTGAGACAGTCTCATTTAATGCAGATGATTATCTCACTTGAGATTGCTTTTCTTAAAACAGACTTTGTCTCACTTGAGACTGTTTCACTCGAAAGAAGACATTTTATTTCACTCAAGACTGTTTTTAAAATGAAGATTTTATCTCGCTTGAGATAGTTTCCCTTGAAACAAAATATTGTCTCCCTTGAGACAGGTTCTCTTGAAACATAAACATTGAAAACATTTCCCTTGAAACAAATTTTGTCTCTCTTGAGATAGTTTCCCTTCAAACAAAATTTTGTCTCCCTTGAGACAGTTTCTCTTGAAACATAAACATTGAAAACATTTCCCTTGAAATAAATTTCATCTCTCTTGAGACAGTTTCCCTTGAAACAAATTTTGTCTCTCTTGAGACAGTTTCCCTTGAATCAAATTATTTGAATATGTTTTATTTGAAACAAATTTCATCTCTCTTGAGACAATTTCTTTTGGAACTAAGTTTTGTCTCTCTTGAGACAGTTTCTCTTAAAACAAATTTCGTTTCTCTTGAGACAGTTTCCCTTGAAACAAAATCTTTGAATTTATTTCTCCTAAAACAAATTTTGTCTCCCTTGAGACAGTTTCTCTTGAAACACAAAATCTTTAAATTTATTTCCCTTAAAACAAAATTTTGTTTCCCTTGAGACCGTTTTCATGAAACAACATATATCTTTGAGATCGTTTCCCTTTAAACGAATTCTATCTCTTTCGAGACAACTTCTCTTGAAGCATCATCTGAACCGTTACACTCAGCTCAGACACATACTTAAGATGGTCGAGAAGCATTTCTCAAATAAAAAATAGAATGCGCACATCAGATTTGAACATTTGAAGAATTCAAGATCAGGGATCAGAACTTGAAGATTCAAGAATCAAGATTCCAGACAGGCAACCAGAGATCGAGATTTCTCTCCAGAGCCCCAAGATAACATATATTGCATATGCATTTTAGGCACACCTAAGAGCATTGCATCCATAGCATCACATATATGCATAACTTTTTAGGTTTTAGCTAGAGTCAATTTCTACTTCGCAGCGAAGGATATTGAACTCAAAGCGACACAATTTTCTCGAGAGTAGATTTCATCTTCACGACGGAGGATATCTAACTCGAAGCCAAACTTCACAATAAAGGGGTCATCCACGGTTTCAACTTCATGGCAAAGGGAATCGTGTCCACCCGCAACATACAATACTTGGATTTCAACTTCACGACGAAGGATATTCAAGTCAATGCTCACCTTCACGACGAAGGGACCATCCGCGATTTCAGCTCCACGACAAAGGATATCGTACCCGCACATCCACGATTTCAACTCCACGACGGAGGATATCGTGCCATTTGAGGCTCAACTTCATGACGAAGGGGCTTTCTAGTTTCAGAGCCAATTTCAACTTAACAGTGAGGGATATTGGACTCAAGATAACACAAGCTCAAATTCATAACGAAGGGGGGACTGATTGTCAATAAACAACTTTTCAGTTTCATTCAGAGTCAATTTCAGCTTCACAGTGAAGGATATTGAACTCAAGACAACACAAGCTCAACTTCATAGCGAAGGGGCGGATGACTGTCAACAAACAATTTCCCAGTTCCAGAGCCAATTTCAACTTCACGACGGAGGATATTGGACTCGGAACAATACTACCCACTTGGATTTCAACTTCACGATAAAGGATATCCAATTAACAGGCTCAACTTCACGACGAATGGGCCACCCGTGGTTTCAACTTCACGACGAAGGGGAATCGTGTACACAAGCAACATCCATCTCTAGATTGGATTTCAACTTCACGATGAAGGATAACCAACTCAAAGAAGGGTTATCTGTCAACAAAGACCTTCGAGTTCGACTATGCTCAGCTCCAAGACACATAATTTGCAACATAACTCAAGGCAAGAAGGGTTATCTATCATCAAAGACCTTCGAGTTAGATTACATTCAACTCATAGGTAAATCAAATTTATAGCATAACTCAAGGCAAGAAGGGCTATCTATCAACAAAAATTTTCGAGTTTGATTCCATTCAGCTCGATGACACCTCAATCAAACTATTGTCCGGATACAATCGAGGTTTTCAAGCCGAGAAGAAGATATGGGTTAGCCGTGCCTTAGTAGAAAGAAACCTTTTTTTCGTCAGCATAGCTTAAGTCGAGAAAAGCTATCTGTTAACGAAGACTTTTCGAGTTCAGTTTCATTCAGCTCGAGGGCATATCAACCATATTGTGGAGTCAAGGGATTACGTTCCAGTCGAATTTTTAGCCAAAGTCTTTAAACCGAGAAGAAGACCAAAGTGGACTACAACGAGAAGCCACATTCTGATTCAAATCATTTTAAGATGGACTCGACTTCGCGACGGTGGAGCCATCCACAACTCAATTCGACAGGGAGTTATTATTCAACTCCATTGAACGAAAATTTGTGTCTTTTTGTCTTTGTCCTATTTTTCGTTCCACGAAAAAGGACAAAGAGGGGCAGCTGTAGACACCCATTTTCTTAAAAGATAGAACTAGCAAGAGTTCATCTCCTAAGAGGACTCTTCCACCACCATATCTTTTAAAGCAACAACCACACCAACAAACGTGCAACAACCGAGCAAGGATTCTAGTTGCATTAGGATTCTATTGTTAATAAGATTCTAAAAATAGTTAATTTTTTTTCACTATAAATACATGTAATCCTCCCCATTTGTAAGACACGATTTACATACAAGATACAGAGGAAAGCACGAAAAAATACAAAGGCAAAGCTATTGTAAACGATTTGAAAATGAAATAAAAGGTAGCATCTTTTTTTACATTGATTCGTTCATTTCTCGCATATGCATCCTATTTTTCTTGAGACTTGGTTTGAATAACCCAAAGCGTGGGTTGCGCCGATGACCAAAAAGGGGTGGAGTTTCGAAGTTTCGAACCTAGATCTACTCCCGAGGCATGTTCATTTTTTTAAAGTATTTAATATTCCCCCTAAGTCAATCTTAATCTTTAATTTACCTTGAAATTTACCCTTTAATTTTACTTTTATATTAATTTTGTCCCATATATATATTTTTAATTTTATTTATTTATTTATTTACTATATTACTTTTTTTATATTATATTATATTTATTATATATATCTTATATCATTATATATATATATGTATAGATGTATTAATTTTTCTCCATTTACTATGTATATATATTTTTTCTTAATATTATATTTTATATGTTTTTATATATATATTTTCTTAATATTCCATTTTTGTTTTTTATTTATTTATATATATTATATTTTTACTTTATTTTATTTTTTTGCTATTATTTTTTTTCTTAATATCATGTATATCTTTATTTTTTATTTGTTTTACTTAGTATTATATATTTATTATTTTTATTTGTTTTAGTAAATACTACTTTATATGTACACGTTATTTTTATTTCTTTTTAATTTCTTTTACCTTTTTTTTACTCCATTAATATTTTCCCTTTATCTGTGTCTTTGTTTTTTTAACATTTTATTCATTTTGTTTATTATTTTTTTATTTTTTATGTGTTTTTGTTATTTTCTATTTTTTCTTGTTTTATTTCTTATTCTCATGTTTGCACACTTGCTATCCTAATTTGATTTTATACTCCGCTACGAGTCAAACGTTTTTATCTTCTAAGGGTATTCAAATCAATCAATTGTAAGTAATTTGAATCGGGCCTGTTAAATTTTAATTTTAATTTCGAATTTTCGCAACTAAGACAACTAGTAAATTAATTGGTACCGAAAGGGCGGTTCAAGGGTGCTAATCATTCTTTGACCGTAACTGACTCCCGAACCCGACACATTTCTGGTAAAAACGCAGATCAGGTAAGATGATGTCCGACCCACCTAATTTCGTTTTAAAATGGTCGGTGGCGACTCTAATCCACATTTTTCAAGTCGAAGCCCAATTCCGGGGCCCAACCGAAAGACGGTTACGACAACTTTGTTGAGTCCTTCAACTTTTAAAAGTTACAAAATGGTCTCCCAAATATTCATGATGTTCTAAACTCATTATTTTTCGTTAAAAAATTAACGGTTGTATGAGTTGGACGTTAACATGTCGACTGAGATATGATAATCGTTTGAGATAATGAGATAATGAATAGTCGCTAATTTTTTATCATATCTCAGTCAGCAGGTTAACTTCTAGCTTAGATTGTCGTTAACTTTTTAACTAAAATGAAGAGTTTGAAACATAATAAATAGTTTGATGACTGTTTTATAACTTTTAATAATCAAGAGACTCAACAAAATAGTATCTTATAGTTAGGAATCATTTATGCACTTTATTCATAAAGAGCAATGTAATAGAGCATCAATAGAGATTCATGAATAATTAGATGAATATCTGTTCATTGAAGAAAAAATCAAGAGCCTTAACTTAAGTCAATAAAGACTGAGAAGGTTGACTCAAGACCCAATTTTATTTCATTTTTATTTAATTTATTATTTAATATTAATTTATTAAATATTCTATATATTATAATATATTAGATTATTATCTATAATATTCTAAATTATTATCTATATAAATTATCTATATCTATATAATTATCTATATAATTAGATAATTAAATTAGAATTCTAATTTAATTATTTCTTTTCTATTTTATTAATTTTATTAAAAATTAGAATTTTATTAAAAATTTCTATTTAAATTTAAGTAAGTTAGAATTTTCTATTTATAATTGTTCCTGAAGTCGAAAACGTTCCATTTGTTCCTGAATAGCTTCTTTCAAAAGCGTTTATTATATCACTTTGACTCCTTTTCCATTTATTCTATCATATTTATATTATTCTAATTCTATGTATTTCTTTTTTTTGTTAATAATAATCAATTATTTAATATTTATTATTAATATTTATTATTAAATTATTGATTATTATCAATTTTCATTTACCTATGTCTAAACCTAGAAATGTATTTTTTTTTTCAATTGAAAATTCCAATAATAATAATTCTTATTAGAATTAAAACGAACTGCTTGCTGTGTACCTTAAAATAACCATTCCCTTAAAATAACCATTCCCTCAAGACCTTACTCTTCATTTTCTCTCCCAAAATGATTTCCCGGATTTTCTTATCCTTCCTCTAAATTATTTATTTTCTTCACAATTTAACTTTATTTAATAAAAAGCGTATATTCTCTGCTCTTTCGTTACGTGATGATCAATTGATCATCATAATTTAAAGAATAAATTTACTCTTCATCGTAATGCATTGAATGGAACAAGCGACATGTCGTCGACGGATAATAATCAGGAGTACCCGACGCCGACACCGACGGAAAAGATGACGGTTACGTTATCGACGTCATCACCATCTTCATCGACGTCGAAGCTCCGTAAGATCCTCGGGATCCCTATTCAACGGTCGTGGAGCGAACCTCCGGAGAAATCAGACGTTAGCGGGAGCAGCGGCGATGGCCTCGAGGACGACGACGATGAAGCCGAAGACGAAGTTGATGATTATGATTTCGGTCATTTTGATTACGGAAAGAGCGAATCATTGGAACCAAACATGAGCCGCGACGATGATTCAATAATTCTAGCATCTACTCTCGGATTGAACCGTATTAGAACGAGATAGTCTCTGCTTCCGTCTCCTCTCAGGTGCTCTTCTTCTTCCTCTGCCAGAAAGCCTTCGAATTTTGGAAATGTAGGTGTTAAGCTAGGAAAAGTGCCTAATAAGGAAAAGCTAAGGGCAGGAATTGAATCCTACACTTTTCAACTTCCCAATCTCAACCCCATTTATCAAGGTACCAATAACTTTTTTCTCTATCTCCCTATCTCTATATATAGAATCACGTTTTACCTGTTGGTTTCTTAGGATTGATTTTACTTTCCCTTATAAAAACAAACTCTATTGATTTTACGTATGGTCGAAGAAATCCAAAGTAAAGATGTGTAAGTTGAGAATTTGTGGAAATGAACAAATAAATAATTTCGTTTTCTTGAGTTTTTGTAGGAAAAAAGTCTCAATGGACTCAATCAAAATCACTAAGGCCTTCATCACCACTCAGTACCGCGGTAAATTGATGAGATGTTTTTTTTGGAATGAACTAGACATGTTAGATAGTAGCATGTAGTAATTATAATGCCGAAGAAATATTTTTGTAATGTTGTTTGTATTTGGTGGAGGAATCATGTTGGTTTTGCCGAGAAAATGCAGTCACCACGTTTCCGGGCTATACTGCACGTCACCAGTGGGCGGAGGAAGAAAGCTCCTGATGTGAAAAGTTTCTCTCATGAGCTTAATGAGCAATTCTAACGAGGTGCACTTCAATTAAAAAGGAGCAAGTTACCTCCATAACTATTTTTACTAAGATCTTCGTTTCTCACAATGGCTTCAAAATACACAATTAAAGAGCTTTTTATAGCTTCCGTTAAACTCTACTTAAAATTCTTTCTGGATTTGGATTTATCTCCTTGTTTAGCTATAATATGTTCATAAATGTATATAATGAATCCGATTTTCAGGAGGTTCTGCTTGTAACCAGGATGAAGTTTGACAGATTAAAGGAGGAAGTGAACGCTGATTTGGGTGTTTTTGCTGGAGATTTGGTGGAGAATCTTGAAAAGACATCAGATACTCATCCTGAATGGAAAGTGACTTTAGAGGATTTGCTGGTTGTAGCACAGCGGTGTGCAAAGATGCCGGCTTGTGAGTTCTGGGTCAAATGTGAAGGCATTGTTCAGAATTTAGATGACAGACGGCAGGAGCTATCAATGGGAGTTCCCAAACAATTACATACCCGCCTACTTTTTATTTTAACGAGGTGCACCCGGCTTGTGCAGTTCCATAAAGAGAGTGGTGACGAGGAAAACCACATTCTGGAGCTTCATCAGTTTAGTGATCTTGGAGTTTATCCAGAACAGATGTATGAATATGGACGCCAAGATATCAGTAATCAAGTAAGTGATGGAAAGACAGAGGGTGAGAAACAGATGAAGAAACCACAAGGGAAAGAGAAAAGCAAACAAGAACATGTTGGTCAAAATTTAAGTAGTGCACATGTAACTGCAGAGGTTGACACTGCCAAAAGTGCTGATTCAGCTTCAAGCAGCTATAGGATGTCATCTTGGAAGAAACTCCCATCTGCAGTTGATAGAAATCGTAAAGGAAATTAAACACCAGATTCAAATGCCAAAAGTAGGATGACAAAGCAGAATGAGTGAGAGAGAGAAAAACGTAGAGAGAGAGAAATTGAAAGGAAAGTCAGTTCCTGATGAGTGTTGGTCGGCGTTTATCGACAATCTTAGTAGAAGGGTTTCCCGTCGTATGCTTAGGGAATTATTCTTAGTCCATGGTCTTGTTATGAGAGTTTTTATTCCCAGCCAAATTAGAAATCCAAAATACAGATTTTCCACCTTTGCTTTTGTTCATTTTAAGAGGGAGGAAGATCTGAAGAGGGTTGTTGATGAGTTTAACGGGGTTGTGATTGATGGAAGGAAGATCTCAGTTAGTCCTGCCAGATTTAAGGATGAACGTTCAAGGTCAAGGGTGGTGCTTTCTTCTTCAAACAAGGCTGCTGGTCAGATTAATGCAGAATCTTCAAAATCAAGAGAAAGAGAAAACATTAATAGAAGCAGAAGGGACGACAGAACTTATAGGGATGCTCTGTTGTCTAATGGGAATAGAAGGGGGAACAATGATCTATTGTCTGAGGATATCCAGAGGAGGAATGTCAAGAAAAATATATTTGAGATGCATATTCCATCAGAAAGTGCCAACTGGGTGAAGAGGTCGTTAACAGGGATTATCAAATACTCTTTTCAAGTTGAGTTCATTCGGAATGCTTTATTAAAAGAAGGCTATGATGTTCAAATTGCTAGATGGGGCTATGTCTGGAATTCTTATGTGATAGTTCTTAAATCTCATGAAGAGATGCTGGAGTTATGGAGCAACAAGGAAGAGGTTTTAAAACAGTGGTTTGAGCGAGTGGAACCTTTACTGAATGAAACTGGGGTCCCAATGGCCTTTTGCATGGCAGAATTAAAAAGGGTTCCTTTGTTATGCTGGAATGAATCCTTCTTCGAGAAGTTGGCTGGTAGATGGTGCAGTGTGGTAGATATTCATGATAGTACAAGAGAGAAGACCTCACAATGGCTAGAATTTTATTGAAGGTGGAAAGTCCCTTTGATGTTCCAGATGTGATTACTCTTGGATTGTATGGAAGATCATTCAAAGTAAGTATCAAGATTGGATCAGCTAGTGAGTATTCAAGTTCGTTTTTCAGTAATTTTCCGGTGGAGGATTCCGGTGAGATATTTTTTGAAGAGAGTATGTCTGAGAAGGATGAAGACAGATTGTTGTCAGATCATGGGGAAGGTGAGACTTGCGCAGCAGGGAAAAATCGTTTGTCAGTTGACAATTGGATTGACCAGGGAGTGTTTCGTGTTTCTGGAGGAGCTAGTGAGGATAGACAGCTAGCAAGACTTTCCTTAGATAGGAAAGATATTAAATGTGGTCTGTCAGAAAGTCAGACTGTTGGGAATTTTAAAGTTGGTGAGTATGCAGGTTTGGGGATTAGAAGTCAAAATTATTCGGCTGATGGATCTCAGGCCCATTCTGAAGACTCTGGGCAGTCTGGGTCAAAAGACTTTTCGGGTTTCATTTCTGGGCCAGCATTTACAATTAATAAGTTTGGGGAATTGGTTGAAAACCTTCATTTATCAGGAAAAAATAGGGAAGTGTCTAATGTATTGGAGACGAGCCCAATTGTAGAGAAGCCAGTTAGTGTAGAAATAGAGCCCGAAGAAGAAAACTTAAGACCGGTGGAACTGGTTTCAACTAATTTAGGATTCAACTCAAGGGGGAGGTAGTTACATCGATCTAGAAGAAAGTTCACAACAGAGAGTAATGTGCTGGAAACTAGAAGTTTGAGCAGTTGCAAAAGGGTATACAGCAGGTCGAGGGAAAGAAGATATTGGTATGAGGATTTGTTGAACATCTCGTCTGAAACAGGGGGTACCATAGTTAAGCAGAGGGAGCTAGATGTTGATTCGAGTACTAAAAATCAGCTTTGTTTATCAGCAGAGCACATTGCTGATAGGAGTCTTATTCCTCGTCTTGATAATGGATCTGGGGGTGGGAGCGTAGAGAGGGAGATTGAAGGTTACTTTTCAGAAGGTGAATGCTTAAGGTCCAAATCTGGTTTGTTGATTAAA
Source organism: Hibiscus syriacus (assembly GCF_006381635.1). NCBI lineage: Eukaryota > Viridiplantae > Streptophyta > Magnoliopsida > Malvales > Malvaceae > Hibiscus > Hibiscus syriacus. The sequence goes on from NW_024063088.1 coordinate 3,517,039, forward strand.
AGGAAGAGAAGAACTAAAAGGATCCTGTATCGAGAAGCCCTTGACCAGGTGAGCATTGATACAGCATCCTCCTCAGCTTTTTCGATTCTATTGAAAGAAGCGGTAGAAACTTGAGAGGTTAGCAAGCTTTTGGGTGTGTCTTTTAAGGAAGGGAAAGAAGCCTTTTTGGAAAAAATCATAGATTTAGAGAAAGGCGTGAATGGGGTTAATAAAGGTTTGGTTGATTGAGGGTTATGTCTATACCTATTTCCTTTTATGAAGATGACAAAGTTAGTAATATGTTCATGGAATGTTAGGGGCTTGGGGAAAAACGAAAAAAAGAGGGTTGTTCAGAATTTAGTCACCAGCTTTAATCCTACTTTTCTTTGGCTGCAAGAAACTAAGACTGTGAAATTTAGAAGGTCTTTTTTAGGAGAAGTGGAATTAATAAGCTGAAAGGAGTTTTGGAATCTCCTTCAGTTGGATCAGCGGGGGGACCTGTTGTGTTGTTGGGATGACAGTGTTTTTGAGATGGAGAGTCAGTTTATTAGCAGAATATTTATAGCTACTTTTGGTAAATTTCGGAATAATAATTCCAGGTGTGGTTTCATCAATGTTTACGGTCCAGCAGTGGAGGAGGAGAAATCTGGTTTTTTTGAAGAATTAAGCAGTTTTCTTAGTGGACAGAATTATCCCGTTTGTGTGGGAGGGGATTTCAATGTCTATTTACAAGAAGATGAGAAAATGGGAAGGGGTCAAAGTAGGAGTTCAATGGAGATCTTTAATGAGTTCATTCTTCATACGGGCTTAATTGATCTCCCTATGAATGGGGGTAGGTTCACTTGGTGTAATAACCAAGAGAATCCCACTTTTGTAAGATTGGACCGTTTTTTGGTTGATTGTCACTTTCTAGAGTTGTTTCCGGGCATTTTGCAGTCTCTTCTACCAAGTTCTTTGTCAGATCATAATGCTATAGTTTTGGAGAATAAAGGAGTGGAATGGGGTAGAAAACCGTTTAGATTATTCAATTATTTGATGGATGAGGAGGGTTTTGAGGATCTGATTGTTTCTTCTATTCAGAGTGGTAAGGATAGTCAGAAGAAGGCAGGCGTTTTTAGTCTGATGAGGAACACCAAACATGCAATTAAGAAGTGGTCTGGAAACAGAGATAAGTATCCAGGAGCTTTGATTTCTGAGTTAGAGAAGAAAATTTCGTTGATAGAGAATGATATTCAACAGAAGCAAGGTGTTGTCGACAGTGAGGTATTAACAGAGTTGAAAAATTTTAGAGCAGAATTGTGGAAGCTTCATAAGATTCAGAAGCAGATCTGGTTTCAGTACTCGAGAACTAATTGGATTGAAGATGGGAATCGTAATACTAAATACTTCCATACCTGTGCTACGATTAAGAACAAAAGGAATGCTCTACTTGCTCTAAATTTCAAAGGGAAACAGTTGAAGATCCAACTGCAATTAAGGCCATAGTTAAAGAGTATTTTTTTTAAGATCTATAATGAACGAACTACGTTAGAAATTGATGATTTGAAACTGGATTTTTCCAGAATTTATTTGGAGCAGAATCAGTTCTTAGAGCAGGAGTTTTATGAGGAGGAAGTTTGGGATGTTGTGAAGTCTTGTAGTAGTAACAAAGCTCCGGGTCCTGATGGCTTTAATCTGGGATTTTCAAGAGGTTTTGGCAGGTCCTTAAGGTAGATATTATGAAATTCTTTCATAATTTTTACTTGGGGAAGGCATGAGAATATGGAGTAAATCACACATTCATCACTCTTATTCCAAAGATTTCAAACATTGGTGGTCTGGATGATTTTAGACCTATAAGCTTAGTTGGTGGATTGTATAAGATACTCTCTAAATGTCTGTCAAGAAGACTTAGGAGCTGCATTTCAGATTTGATCAGTCCAAGTCAATTCGCTTTTATCCCCGGTCGGCAAATCCTGGACTGTTCTCTTATAGCCAATAAAGGGATTGACTTTTGGAGGAAGAATGGTTTAAAAGGTTGTGTTTTTAAGGCTGATTTCAAGAAGGCATATGATACTCTTGGCTGGCCTATTTTGTTTAGAATAATGAAGGAAATGGGCTTTGGTTCTAGATGGATAGGTTGAATTTCGAAATGTATCACATCCGCAACTGTTTCAGTTTTGGTGAACGGGGTTCCTACTGAGGAAATTCCAATGGCGAAGGGTCTTCGGCAGGGCTGTTCCTTGTCTCCATTGGTGTTCAATATAGTTGTGGAACTCTTGAATTTATTAATACTTAAGGCTGTTTCAGGAGGGCTTTTTTCGGGTTTGGTCATTAGAAAAGAGGAGAGGAATTTTAATTTAACTCATCTGCAATTTGTTGACGACCTTATTATGTTCTGTGGTGCGTCGAAAAAACAGATCTTGAATGTAAAATGGGTGCTTCGAGTGTTTGAGATTATTTCTGGTCTTCAGCTGAACTTGAAGAAGTGTAAATTATTTGGGGTGAACTTAAAGAAAGAGGAAATTAAGGATTGGGCAGCTATGATTGGATGTTCAGTGGGTTCTTTTCCCTCAGAATATTTGGGACTCCCTCTAGGTTTACATAGGAACTCCAACATTCTATGGGATCCAGTGGTTCAAAGCTTTAATAAGAGGTTAGCGGGCTGGAAATACTTCTCTCTGTCACTGGCAGGCAAGCTAGTTCTAATTAAATCAGTCCTAAGCTCACTCCCTATATACTTTTTGTCAATGTTCAAGGTTCCAGCTTTAGTTTACAAGACTCTAAATTCTATTATGTCAAATTTTTTATGGGGTGGTGGAGATGGGAACAAGAAGATCCATTGGGTAAGCTGGTCCGACGTTTGTAAACCAAAAATTGAAGGAGGCTTGGGGGTTCCTAATTTAAATGTGGTGAATAGGGCACTTTTGGAAAAGTGGGCTTGGAGGTTTGCTATTGAGAGGAAGGCAGTTTGGAGGGAAATGCTCTGCATCAAATATAAATTGGACCCTTCATTGATGCAGTTCGACAGTAAAGTTTCTCCTAAATTTTCTTGGATGTGGAGAGCTATGGTGAGTAATCATTATAAAGCTGATTCGTTGGGTTGTAGTATCAGAGGCAAATATAGCTATAAAATTGACAATGGGAGGAACATTCGGTTTTGGAAAGACAATTGGGCAATGGATCATCCTTTGATGGTATTGTTCGCTAGACTATTCTCTATTGCAGTGAACAAAACAGGAAGATTATTTCAGTTTGGGGAGTTCAGTTCAGGGGGCTGGCTTTGGAACGTTCAGCTGAGAAGAGAGTTGAATGACTGGGAATTTGAGCAATGGGCAAATTTGATGGTTGTTATCTCTGATTTTTCTATTTCTGCTGATGCTGCTGATGGATTGTTTTGGAAGGGGACTGGAGAAGGGGTTTTCACTGTGAAATCATGTGTCAATCTATCTTATTCGGGTTCTCCCGATTCAGAGGAAGCTAAATTTTGGAAGTTTATTGTTTGGAGGGGTCTGTTGCCTCCAAGAGTAGAGACTTTTCTTTGGCAAGTTATCTTAAAGAAGTTGGCAGTGAAGGCAACTCTGGTTAAGAGAGGTGTTCAGGACATAAATGATACTTTGTGTTCTTTTTGTAATCTAGAAGAAGAGTCTTCATCGCATTTATTTGTTCCTGTTCGGTTGTTTGGCCAATTTGGATGAAATTCTTGGGCTATTGGAATTTTCAGTCTGTTTTTCATGCAGATGCTAAAAGATTCCTATTGGCTTGGAATGACTTGAAGACCAACTCTCTTATCTGGTCATTTATCCCTGGAGCTGTTTTATGGACAATTTGAAAGACCAGGAATTTTATAGTGTTTGAAGGAGGGAAGCTTGATCGAGCAGAAATTTTCTTTCTAGCAAGGTGCAGGCTTGCTTCATGGTTTCTAGCTAAGGAAACTCAAATTACTATTTCCAAGGATGATCTTATTGCTGACCCTTCCTTAGTGGATTCCTACTCGTCCCATTCTAATCGGTTTTATTAAACTTAATGTGGATGCGGCTACTTCGAGTGATTGGAAGAGGAGTGGTTTAGATGGTATTTTGAAAGACATGTCTGGTTCAATTCTTGGCTCCTTCAAAGAGCCTGCTGGTCCGGGGCCCCCAACTTTAATGGAATTGAAGGCTATCCTAAAGGGTTTAGATTTTTATGAATCTATTCGCCATAGGTTTAAAGATAGATTGATTATTGAGAGTGATAGTAAGGTGGCAATTGGCTGGGTTAAGGATGTGGTTTCTTGTCCTGTTGTTTATGTTCAAATTGTTAAAGACATTATTCAAAAGCTTAGTGTTTATGAAGGTTTTATTAGTTGGGTTAGTAGGACAGCCAATATAGAGGCGGATGTCCTAGGTAAGGCTGGTATTGGTTGAATTATGTTCTGTTAAGGGCTGTTTCTTTCTGGTTTTGTATCTCTTGAGGGAGATTAGTTTGTATTACTTTGTTATATTTGAGGTTAATGAAATCCTAGGGCACTCTTTTCCTCCTTTTGCGGATTAATGAACTATTTTTAAGTTCCGTTAATCACGAAGGGGATTTTATCGAGGCCTATTATTCCTATAAAAAAATGCCAAAAGTAGAGAAGAACAATCTCACGCTAAAGATGAGACTCCAACTCCTAGAACTGAACCTCTAGAAACTCCATCATGCCATCCTCAATCTTCCAAAGCACCAAAAACTTCTTGGCCATTCTGGGGTGATCATCAAAGTGTAACATATGAAAATTCAATGATTTGCCGAAAAAAAATGTGAGGTTGAAATACCAGTTGTACATGTGGAAGAGCACTCTCGAATGTACCATAGCTGATGATGTAACTTGAAAGGCTTAATTGTGAATGAACGTCTTGAAAGAGTTGCTGAAACCCTTGACAAAATTCTTGATTCATGAACACCAAAAAGCACACCCAAAAGTATAGACATTCCACGTTAAAGTATGAGGCTACAAGTTTTACAGTACATGAAGATATTGATGACTTTTCACCAAAACATAGCAATCATTCACGTCAATACTCTGACATGCTTGATTGTGTGCCTGATGTTGATAATGCATTTCTTATGGAGGATCTGAATGTTCTGCATGATGCATCATGTGAAAACATATAATCTAACCAACTCGATCTATGCACAAAGGCTTCATCAGGAGGAAGCTTGACACCACGATCACCATTGTTAACTCCAAGAACTACCAGATTGAATTGCTGTTGAGTGGACGGAAAAGAATAGCGAGCTTGAGAATCACCAAACGGATATTTTCATAAGTTATATTTCTATGTTTAACCTTGTCTTCAATCAATTCTCTTTAAATACTATTCAGACACCCTTACTGAGTTTGTTTACAGCATGGTCCCTGTTGTTACATACTTTCTTAACGTGGATTTATTACATCCAGTGTGATTCTCATAAATGCAGTAGTCTGATTTGCTGTATTATTATTATTTATTTGCGGTTGGGAAATGTTGGGATTTTCTGTTTGCCTTCTGCAATGACTACATTGTAGTTTTATTTCCTTCAAACTATCTAGTGTCTGTGGTATTCTGTTTTGCATTAGTAAGCATCTCGAACTTAAGACATCCACAGTTACTATCATGTGATTTCTAACAGATCTTATCACCGTCAGTTCAATTGATTGAGAGTTCAAGATGCATACTCTGGTTTGATTTTAGAGTTTTGTCTTAAATTTGCAGATACAAAAGCTGCTGGATATTGCTCTGCTGTTGGAAATGCAAATGATTGCGATTACAATACATTGGAGTTTATGCTTTGAACGCCTGGATGAACTAAAATATGCCATCCAAGATGGGAAGGCAGATGCCCTTGTTGTAGAAACTTTTGGGAGACGTATAGAAAAGCTATTGCAGTAAGTATCCTGTCCCAAAATTTATAGTCACACTGCTTTTCCAGTTTGTTAATAGGTTCTATAGTTAAATTAATTGGCAAATCTAAATATGGATTTTAGCCTATGTTTCCATCATCATTCATTTACTTAATAACTTTATATTGGCTGGTCTTTATGGTATATTCATCCATACCTTCTCATATATATCCTTTCTTTTTCTATTTATAGGGAAAAAATATGTGCAACTTTGTGGGTAGATAGAGGATGAAAAAGTCGACACTCATCGAATAATTGCCTGATGAGATAGCTCAGTAGTGATGATATACAATTCGTAGTCTACGTGCAAGTCGATCAATCCATGCACTAAGGATTGAACATTATAGAATATTTGAAAAATAAAGCCAATCAGAGGGGAGCATTTGGGCGAGTTTTCCTTGCTAGGAAAAGAGCAACTGGAGACTTATTTGCTATAAAGGTAGGTGTATATATAACCAGAAAATGGTGACACTTACCATCACATTTTACCTGTTAATGTTTTGTCGTAAATGTTATTTCTACTTCTACAGGTTTTGAAGAAGGCAGACTGATTCGAAAAAATGCGTTGAAAGTATTTTAGCTGAGCATAACATCCTAATATCTGTCTGCAATCCTTTTGTGTTGAGGCTCAACATTATAATAGTTTAGGGAATGCAATCTGTTGCAACTGCTGACTGGGTCTGTGGGTATTATTCTTTTTGAGCTACTTGTAGGCCTTCCTCCATTCAATGCTGAAACCCCACAGGTAGGTCACACAAACGATTTTGGATGATAGTTATGTATGTATGTAGGCGTGTATGAATTTGTTTTTCCCTTTCGATCAGATCATTAATTTAGGAGGTGTTGAAAATTGTACATGTAGTTTGAGCCAATGTTTGTCTGGTTCACAATATTAACATTACGACGGATCATTCTATCTTAATTCTTTGCTCATTACTCTGTAAGTACCAATTAATTTATATAACATGAACGCGTGATTTAACTAGGATTATATGCGAACTTTGAAGCCAAGATACATATATGGACATGGTATGGGATAAAAAATAATTGGTGTGGAAACCGATAAGACACATTTTACACTAAGCCAAAATTTCAGAAGGAAAATAGTGAAAAGGAATTCTGAAGCCATCCTACCACCGCCTCACTTGTTTTTTATTTATTTATTTCATTGTCATAGGCTCTAAATCTAACTTAATTTTATGTCTCATAAAGATTGTAGTACAGGATGCTAAAAATATTTTTAGCAAACAATTTGTTGATCCGTCGAGTAAGTACCGGCAGACTCTAGATGGGATATCCCATATTCACTTCACACATGGATAAGCAATAACGATAGAAAACATATGGTCAAAATTCATTGTAGAACATTCATTCCTGCAGTATTTTTGGTGTTCATATAATACTCATTAATGATCATGACAAGTAGTGCACTAGTAAATAACCTTCAAAGCATAAGCATCTGACAAAAAGCATGACCATAAACCGAATGAAGTCCCTATAACCCTCCCTAGTTGGTAATTAGAAACGTCTGTTGAATGTATTATGACTGAATCCATCAGAACGATAAAGATAATGTTCTATCCTTGTATGAAAGAATTAATTAATCATGAAAAATAGTCAATGGCATCCATAAGAAAAATATTGAACCTGAGGTTATAGTATTGACTGTATACAGAGTCCATGTCATCTCTTTTGTGAGATGAGGACTTGTAGGCTTTGCTCCCTTTCAGACTGTTAACAGAAAATCCAGTTCAAGGTTAGGAGCCACGGGAGCCAGTGAGGTAATTTGCCTAGAGCCCTTGGCAGGGACTTCTTTACACGTTAAAATGATGTTAACAGTAATCGAATATTTGGATAGGTGAAGCAACATGCTTTCTTCATGGATATTAATTGAAGTACACTTGCAAGACAAAAGGTCTTTAATGCCATTTTTCTTTAAAACAAATTCATTTGAAGAATAAATAAAGAGGATTAGGGATTAAAATATTTGTAGAACTTAGTGAGATTTCCTTACTGGGATGCAGGCTATGTTTATTCCATCAACTGAAGCACATGACACTAGTTACTTTATGAGCCGGTACACAGAAGATGGACAAGCTCATGGAAGTAGTGATCTCGATGACTTGACTGATACCTGCAGCAGCGGGTCACTCAGCAACATGCAAGATGAAGATGTATGTGAAAATTTTAACATTCTTTTTATTTTTTTCTGTTTATAATGGATGATACTTCGATGATGCCTCTGCTACACAGCAATTTAAGGAGGCAACTTCTTAGTTCTATATATTTGAAAAGTTTGTAGGACTTCATTTGAATGAAGTTATTGCATAGACCACTTTTAGATGAAGAAACAGGCTCCATCTATAAACATCAACAAGGACTAGATAACGGTATCTCTAGAGAGGAGAATGAATAATTCTTTAAAGAGTCATGATCATGATTCCCATATACATCTTAAGATTGCGCAGATATGATTTTATTTGAACTGGTCAAATACGGACCATTGCTGTTCTGAGATTTCTTATGCCTATGAACCAGGGAGATGAATGTGGCAGTTTGACGGATTTCAGTGCTCCTGCCCTTGCAGTAAAGTATCATTTAGTAATTTCTCGTATAAGGTTAGAATGGCCACCACTACTCACTCTACCGTTTCCTGTATAAATTGTCAGATGGATTTGAATTAATTATTAACTACTTTTAATCGTCAATTTTTATCATATTGGTGCAAGTGGGAATCTAAATTATCCCCAGGCATTGGGGGAAATAGTTGTTTTTTGTGGGAAAGATGATAAATTACTAATATCTCTGTTTAAACGCCATTTGCGCCTTTATTACAATGTTGCAGTAATATTGTAGAATTTACTGGAGTTCTTTTTTAACAGAATTTGTCTCAGTTGGCTTCCATCAATTATGATCTGGTTGTAAAGAACGCCAAGGAATCAGCAGAAGCCCCCAAACCCTCTGAGCCATGACCGGTTTAGCAAATGTGTATTGCAATCCCATATTTGTTCATCTGCTCTCTCATGTGTAAGTTTCATCTCTGATGCAATCTTCTTTCATCTACGATCCCTTGATGAACAAAATTTCTTTTCCCTGAGAAGTTCAGGACGACACTCATTTGGCTCAACACGGCTCCAGCCGAAAGCGTAGCAGTTGATTTTTCCCGACGACAATTATATGCTGATATTTGCTACAAGGGTGCATTGTAATCAGACTATACAAATGAAACTGCAGAAGCCAGTGTCAGCCTTCACATCCGATCCTGCCGTCCCGTTTGGCATCCTTCAGCTCCCCACACCACATGCCAATACCCCCATCATCTTACTTTTAGTTTCCTTAAACGTCGTGGCCTTTTTCTTGTATAGTTTATGCTTTTTTCATTAGATTATTAATGAAATATAATAAGCTTATGCTGCTGTATTTCATTGTTATCTGCATTAGAGGCCAAGCAGCGAAGATTTGTTCAGAGTAGCAATCATCGCTCAATTTGCATACTTTTGGAAGTGAAGCAGCACTAAGCAAGTAAGCATTTCATTACTTGTTTAAGTAGGGATAACAATTTTATTCGGACCCAACTGGTCCTAATCCGACCTGATCGGGATAGTTTTTATTTTAAAAATTTGGGTTTAAGTCAAGACGGGTTGAAATTTTTAGGATGTGATGGGGTGAAGTGGAGTTCATGATTAGGGTGAAAAATCTTACCCTACCCTACATGATATTATAATTTTCCTTTATACATCTAGGAACAATTGCAATAATATCTTTTAATTTCATTTTCTTCGGTTAGGTTATTTTACCTAATAAAAATGATTATATGTATAATTTTTAGATCGGTTGAGTCGGGTGCGAATTTTAGACTAAAAAATCGGATTTTGAGTCGGGTGAACTCTCCTTAATCAAGGTTAGGTGCAGGTGAGGGATTAATTTTTGGGTCGGATTCAAATGAGCTAAAAATCCGATCCCACCCTATAACCTCCTTAGTTTTAAGGGACATATGAATAACAACCAATTAAATTCAGCATTCCACTTAGCCTAGGCTTTTAGAAAAACTTTATCAATCTTGACACTATAAAATGTTGGAAAACTTTTGAGAATCTAAAGGAAAATACATAAGCAATCCAGAAAAGTAATTAATCGAGCTTTAAAAACAGCTTTGGGGGTAGAATCAATGTGATAATTTCGTTTAGATGGGTCTGATCGTTGATTTGAGTTAATAATTTTAAAAATACTTTTTGTATTGATGTTTGCAACATGCGCATGTTAGTTCAGTGTGATAAGGCATTTTGTTTAGATTTAGAGTCTCTTGAAATTCGATGGGACTTTTTTGGACCTTCAATCTTCAATATTCCCTTTTGTTTATGTTTACGCTTTTTCTTTTATTTTGAGAATGTAGCAGCAAAATTTAGGTTAAGGAAAGATACAATCAAAATGTTAAGAAAATTATAATATTTTCGGTTGACAATTGGAAATATTACATTTTCGATTTCAATCAGAAATTTAAAAAATCAACATTTTAAGTTGCGTAAATGTTAAAAACTAACATTTTAGATTGCGTTCACCGAAAATATTAAGATTTTTTAATATTCGATTGCGCATTTAGTTTTAAGGGACATATGAATAACACCAATTAAAATTCAGCATTCCACTTAGCCTAGGCTTTTAGAAAAACTTTATCAATCATTGACACTATAAAATGTTGGAAAACTTTTGAGAATCTAAAGGAAAATACATAAGCAATCCCAGAAAAGTAATTAAGTCGAGCTTTAAAAACAGCTTTGGGGGTAGAATCAATGTGATAATTATCGTTTAGATGGGTCTGATCGATTGATTTGAGTTAATAATTTTAAAAATACTTTTTGTATTGATGTTTGCAACATGCGCAATGTTAGTTCAGTGTGATAAGGCATTTTTGTTTAGATTTAGAGTCTCTTGAAATTCGATGGGAGACTTTTTTGGACATTCAATCTTCAATATTCCCTTTTGTTTATGTTTACGCTTTTTTCTTTTATTTTGAGAATGTAGCAGCAAAATTTAAGGTTAAGGAAAGATACAATCGAAAATGTTAAGAAAAATTATAATATTTTCGGTTGACAATTGAAATATTACATTTTCGATTTCAATCAGAAATGTTAAAAAATCAACATTTTAAGTTGCGTAAATGTTAAAAACTAACATTTTAGATTGCGTTCAACCGAAAATATTAAGATTTTTTAATATTTTCGATTGCGCATTTTATTAACCTTAAATTAGGCCGTCGTACTATATAACTACCCTTTATTTTCCAAATTAGTAAAACGGAGATACTTTTTGGTTTTTAATATAGGTAAAGTCAGCTATGTATTTTTTATTTTATTTTTAGTTTTTGTAATATTTATTCTATCAATAAAATATCCGATTGAATTTTTTGTTATGAGTTAACTAGATATTAGTCAAGTTAAAAATCATCAAATTATTCTTTTCTTATAATGATGCTTAATGGAATGATGCTTTTATATTTTTATATACTTTTTAAATAAAACAATTATCATTCTACATATGAACATTTGTTGATTTATTTATTAAAATATATGTTTACCTAAAATATTATAATTCACCTATAGTTAGTGTGATAAAATCTAATACTTCGAAGAAGGATTAGCCTACCCCTCTATAGTATCTTAGACGAAATCTAGGCAACATATCATTAAAGCATACATCCAACTAGCATTCCTATGTGCCATAGTAGAACTCTTGGGAAATTCAGATAGTTCACCACACAAAATAGATAATCGTCAAACACAGTATCTCAGTTGTCTTTGAAGTTTCCCAAATATCAAACAAAGGTATAAATTGTGGAATCTCACATCATATTCTTTCTTATGCATATCAATCACATACTATTGAATTCTCACTTTTAAGCTTATTATTCAATCTTAAGTGCTATTAGACTCCTTACTCTCAAGTCCTATTTGATAATCAAGGTCTATTAACCAACCTCACTGATGGTATCGATACTTATACACGAATATCAATACTAAGCCTTGTGTATCAATACTCTTCTTGAGTATTGATATCAAAATTAGGTTCAAAATCCAATTAAAACCCCAAGTTATCAATACTTATATACAAGTATTGATACTCACTGTAGGGTATCTGTAACATCCCAAAGCAACGCTAGTGATTAAATTGTAAATTTTGAAAACTTTGTGCTCAATTTTGAAACAAGTTAAAAGTTCAGGGACTTAATTATAGATATTGGATTTAATAGTAAAGTTGGAAGGATGAGAGGGTATACGGTAATTATCTAAGAAGATTTTTATTTTTCCTTATTAAAAGGTGTAAACACGTGGAAGTGGAGAAAAGAAAAAGAAAAAGTCTGGAGATGCAAGCTTCTTCTTCTCCTTCTCTTCCCGTGTCTCCATTGCTAAGGTGAGAATGCTTTCAATTGGTTAATTCTTTCAAGTTTTGAGTCGGTTTTATTTTTGGGATGTTAAATAAGCTTAAGGGAAGCTTAGGGTAGCTTAATACTCAAAGAATTTCAAGTTATGAGAGATTAAGTAAAATGAGTTTTTAAGTGAATTGTTGATTAAGAAGGAATAAATGGATTTTGAAGTAGAATTTGACTTGTCAAGGTCTAATTAAGAAGATAGAAGTAATAAAAATGAATTATAAACATGTTGGAAAATTGTATGATTTTTTATTTCCATATTGAGGATGTGATTTTGAAGATAAAGATGTGTTAAATGTATAAGATAATGTTTGAGTATGTATCTTGGAGTCAAGGGTATTAAGGAGCTAAGTTATGAAGGATTTAAGTTAGAATAAGTGAATTTTTGGGCCTAAAAGTGATTTCTGGGCAATGGGGTATTGGTACCCATTAATCAGGTACCGATACATCAAGAGTAAAATTCGGGAAGACATTCAAAGGTTACCGATACCTTAAGATGGTATCGATACCCCCATGAAACGAGAAATTATCGAATGTAATTTGGGTATCGATACCTAGTAGTGTACCGATACCTCGTTAAGGGATGTACCGATACCCTATAGGGGGTACCGATACCTACCTTAAGTAAGAAATGAAAGTAGCCTTTCCTTTAGTTTAAGAAATGAAGAATTAGAATCATGATACTGGGAATGCTGATAGGTATATAATATAATATGTATGATTGTGTAGATATCTATCGAGAGCAATGTCTGGACAAGTCGACAAGTAATGGTCATCATAAGAGATAAGAGATTGGCATGGACTAGTGAGGTCAGATGAGTGCATATTAGTTAGTATATATGATGAATGAAATAAGACTTGTGACAAATCTATTTTCTATATTAGCATACATGAAATCATAAATATAAGCATGCTATTGATATGAGTATATGTGTGATATATTATTGTATATGTTATATATATGTGAATGGATGTTATTGTTATGTGATTAAGATCAATTATGTGATAATGAATATATGAAGGTGAAGTAAGCTGAATAATGTGGACCTAGGTGACTATGTGTGAAAAAGGGTATAAGCTATGTGATCATTAAGTATGTGAACATATGTATATGAGATAAGCCATATGGATATGAGTTATGTGAGCATAAGTGATATGATTACAAGATCACAGAGATAAGCCATATGATATGAGTGATATGATAAGAAACTATAAGAATGTGTCTATGTGAATATATGTAAACATAATGATGATGCCCATGTTACGTGTCATGAGAGCTAGAGGTATAGTTGGCATGCCAAGAGTCAGGGTTCTACGTGGTCATTCGGACATATATAATTCTGTGGAACATATATGTGGTACTTCGATATACTTATTTGGTCCATTATATTATGTATATGGTTTTTAAGGAGTGGTCATTCGGACAAATATTCAGTGCCCCTAGTGGGAATTTATTCGAGCTGTGGTGACAACATAATGCACAACCTTAATGAACTCACATATCTCTCCAAAGTGTACATGGGCCAATAAGAGATAATATAAATAAACTTAATATGATTGTTATATGTGATTGAGCAATTGGATACGAGTGTATGTTTCATTTATTGCATATGTTATAGTTTCTATGCGAAATATGTTGGTATGATATATTTGAATATAAAAGAATAAAATGAACTTATATGATATGTTACAAGTATTATATGAGAGATGATGTGAACTCTATAAGTATAGGTATATGTAATAAGTGTGGACTATGGGGTTATATAAATAAATAATTATGATCGTATGGTGAGAAAATACTTTGTAGTGAACTAGTATAATGGAACTATATTAGGAAATGAGAATTGAGGTAAAATAATTGATAATAATAGTACATCGAATAGGAAATATGTACAAAAATTAAGTTGTATAGGAAATTCTATATGTTTCAATAAAACGATGATCTAAAACTTGTTTAATTCTTAGGTGATATAAAACACAAAGATCTAGGAATGAAGTCATATAGATATCATAGGAATTAAATTATGATACGTTATGATATATGTTTATGTGACAAATTATGTGAAAATGAACTAATAGAATATAAAGAACTAGTACACAATAATAGGATATAAATATGTAACAAGAGTCTATGGGTTATATGATAAAGAGAAGCATATGGAATAAGAGATAAGATAGATGACTATTGTAGATTATATGATTAAGAATTATGAAAAGGAATGATTCAAAGGATAACAGAGAATGTGATATAAGATAATGATTAAATGAACATGAAACAATATACAATACTATATGATATGATGATATATGTGTATGTATATATTTGTTACATGAATTGTATATAAGGTTTTATGATTGATAGTATGAAGCATGCATTCATTGTTAAGAATTATAGTTACCTTATACGTTTTATATGCCTCACTAAGTCATAGACTTAGCGTGTGAGTGTTTCGCATGTAGGTTCTGGAAAGCGAGAAGATAAGCAAAGATGAGCAAGAGTCAGATTCTCCTTTCCACAGATCAGATTAGAATTGTAGTTGAGTATATGTATATGGTTATATAGAGTGTAGTTGGCATGTAGTCCAAAAATTTAAATTGTATAAGCTCTTAATGTTTTGTAAAACCAATTGATTTTAACAAATTAAAAGTAATCATTTTCTTGAATTAGGAATTTAACTTTTAGTCATTTTGTAAGAAAAAAATATGTTGAAGTCAATGTGACACCATGGACTCGGATCCGGGTCGGATACATGTTGGGGGTGTTACAATATTTATATCTCATGAGTATCAGTGCCAAATCTAGCCTCAATACTTGAATATTACCTTTGTTTTGAAACCATAGATTGGAAATCGAAACTGAATGAACAATATCATAAATATGAACACCATATCGATACTTCCCTTTAAAAAGCCCAGACTTTTGCATAATATAACTAGTACAAATACTCATTCATCTAACTGTATCTAAACATTACCAACATAGAGTAATAAATATGTGTAGACACCTGTTTTGTCTGGGTCAACCAAAATATATTATATTTATTTCTATATTTATTATATTTATTTTGTTTACATTATTTTGCAACCATTACAAGCCCAACCCCAACTGAGAGCCCAAAATCAGATTACTTCAGCCCACCCTACCTGACTAGCCCAACATATACAAACCAGTTCAAGCCCAAACTGATCCATTTAGCAGATCCAACCCAATTAGAGCCCCAACACTCAACCCGACCCAAGACCCAAATAGTTGACCGATTAGAGATCCGATCTGACTCAAACCCTAAAATACATTAGGTTTTAGTAGGTTCCATGTGCTACTTTGGATTCCACTGTTGGATTAAATTCGATTCAATGTCCAAGATGACCTAGTTTAGGTTTTTTTTTCACTAGCTCAGCAGCAGCCGTCGACTCCTCAGTTCCCAGCGTCGTTCAAGCATGACTTCCTTCACCGCATGAGCGCCATTGAGCCATCGAGCTACTACCAAATATGTCATATAGCCTTCCCATCCATCAATAGTGATATGTACCAAATCAATTAGCAAAATCAGAGAAATCAGGAAAAAAATAAAATGACAATGTAATCCTAAGCAATCGGGGTTGTCATCAAGCCTAAGCATAGGGAAATCTTCCCTATCATATCCATCAGCCACCAATCACATGCAAGATAAAACAAAAGATAGAGGATATTAAGAGATTCAGAGGGGATTTGAGAGAAGAGATAGAGAGAACAGAGAAGATATTGGGGAGAAAAAAGAAAACCGAAGACAAAAAAGGAAAAAACTAAGAGGGAAACAGTTCGAATCAACAAAAATATCAAGGAAAATAAAGGAATGAAAAGAGAATCTCACCGTGGGTTCGAAACTAGGGGAAAGCCAAAATCGCCAGAGCCGTTTGTCGAGAGGTAAATTATAGATCTAGGGTCCTAGAGGGGTTTTTAGGCTGAATGGAGTTGAGAATCAAAGAGAGGGGTCGAGACATTTGGGGTGGTGGCATCTCTCTGGCCGTCGTGTGTCGCCGTGAGCTCCACCGGCGGTGGCGTTCCCTCTTCTCTGTTGAGGGAGTTCTCTCTCTCTCTCTCTCTTGTTTATGAGGCAAAGGAGAATAAGGGGAGTTGGTGAGAAAGGGCCTCAGTTTGGGTTTAAATACCTAAACCAAAACGACACAGTTTGCCCTTACTTTCGTGCTTTCATGATTTTTGGGCATATTACAGCTTTAGGCCCTTCAGTTTTGTAATCTATTATTTCGCCATGAATGAAATGGATTATATGTTTGATCCTTTTATTTTGCTTACTTTCTATTTTAGCCACTGTGTTGTCATAATATTTGTTTGGGTTTATTTACATGTTTGTTCCTCACTAAATATTGTTGCTTCTAATTTGGCCATATTATTTACGCGTGTTATTTGGTCACTGTAAATTATATTTTTAGTTATTTCAATTTTAGCATGTAATTTTGGATATTTTATTTTAGTCCTTATTTTTAGTTATGGGTTATTTCATTTCGAGTGCCTGTATTATTTAACATTTGTGATATGGGTTCTACTTTATTTGTAATTATTGTTTAGCCTTTCAGTTTCTGTTATTTCATTTGGTCCGTAATATTATTTTGGGTGATGTGCATTTTTAGTACATACTGTTTAATATTTTGTTCTTGGCTCTAGATATTTTTATTTGTTGTTCAGTCCTTTAAGTTTATGTTTTCTCCATTTGGTCCTTGTAAGTTCAAATACTTATTTTTGCTCATTATATTACGGATTGTAATATTTATTTGTTTTCATTTCAGTCCTTTATGTATATGCATGTTTCCTATTTATGTATTACTATGTATAACATTTAATAAATATTATTTTTATGTTGTAAATATTTTTATTTTTCAATTATAATTGTGTTTTTTACCTTATTTCCTTATCTTGATATGTTATTTGAATATTCAATAACCCGTAGTTATAGAACGGGAGTGGAAAGTATCACTTGATCGAAGTGGTACAATCCGATACGATGTTCAAACGAAATGAGACTTGAAATAAATATAGTTTATTTTACTAATTGAATCTTGTTATTCAAATAATTCAATGTGTTTATGTGGTATTTTATTTTATGCAAATATCGATTTTCAATTATATTCGATTCGTGTTTTATCGAAGAGGAAATATTCTTTACGGATAAGAAATAGTCAAATAGCTTTCCCGACAGAGGACTGCTAATCTCGAGATTTCTTTTCAAGTTAAAGATTTTTCTCGAATTAATCAATTTGAAACAAATTAATTAAATTTCAATAAATGGATAATAATTTAATTTTATTTTCGATTCATGATTTCCACAATTTACAACAACGTGTAAGCAACACAATACCAATTTTGGGCGCTGTGGGGGTGTTAATCATTCCCCACGCGTAACCGACTCTCGAACTCATTTTCATCGAATCTTTGTAAACACATACCAGCTTTTTGTCTTAAAAAACGACTTTTCTTAAAATTGTTTTTAAAAGACGTTTTTAAGTATACAACCTACCTAATCCAAAGGTCGATAGTGACTCATTTTCCATTTTATTCGAATCAATTCCAAATCACCAAATTTTCCAAATTAAATCATAATCATTTTTTAAAATAATATTTAATTGTTTTATGAAAAAATGGTTTTGACAGCTTGACGTCTCCACTGGGGACTTTTTTTAGAAAGTCAGGCTGTAGGTCGCTTACACATTGTCATTGTGGTGGAAATTATGAGTTCGAGTCTATAGTTAGCTTATGATTCATTTATTGAAATTTTTTAATTTCTGTTTTTTTATCGTACTAACACTTTGATTTATATTTCAGCTTTGTCCAGATTTTACAAGTTTTTTCCTTGTTTTTTTCCTTCGAGTCAAAGGTAGTACGCTCCTTCACACACACATACATTTGCAAAAAAAAAGCTATATACACGAGCTTCGATCCAAATTAGTCAGGGTGAATGTTTATTCTCGTAAGAATTTATTCTTCGTATGAGTTTTAGCAAATAACCCATGGATACATATATACCTTCGGGATTTATCTTCGTATGGGTATAAGGCAGTGAATACCCTCGAATTGAACTCGTTCCATTCGAAACCTGCAATAATTGAGGATCGAGGGTTTGACAGCCCAAGGGGGCACTAACATCAAGGACAATTCGAGTTCCTTTTTTCTGTTAGAGCCGAAAATGCATATAGTGAACCGTAGAACGGTCACCTTAGGTATAGACATGTCAACCTCAGTTATTCAGTAGTACCCAAAATTAGGTGAACACAAAGGAGTTTTAACCTTTCCTTTTACTTCAATTTCTGTTGAATAAAAGCATGCAAACAGATACCATGCGGATAGGATTAATTTCTTGAAAAATCATTTTTGGGTAGATAGCATGTTCGGATAGGATATTATTTAATTAAAGCATGTTTGGGTAGATATCATGATGGGGAAGGTGTTATATTCATCTTTGAATAGCATTTTATCTATATCGACTGTGTTATATGTACTAATTAATTTATTTTCTTTTGTTTGTGTACACTAATTTATTTCATTCATCATCATTTTTGCATTGCATTGCATCTTAACATAATGCAAGGGTGTTGATCCGCAAGGGGATATTCGAGAGAAAATTTTCACAAGAAGAGATAAAGTTTTCAATCAAGCAGTCATGTACACCGACATGCACCGAAGGTTAAAAGAAGTTCAGAGAGTACAAGAATGAAGCTTGCTCGAAGATCGTGCAACATTCGAGACTGAATGATGATCCAATGATTTGAGGAATAATCCAGTAGTAGAGTCTTATCTACGATTATTTCATTGCTAGTCATCAAGGACCGATGCACGAACTTCAGCATCGTCGGGGTATCAACCGAGTTAGGTTACAGAGCGTTGAGGGCATCGTTTTCAAGGATGAAGACGAAGCAATGATCCACTTTAGACTCAACATCTAAGCGAAGGCATGTGTAAAATGGAATGTATTATAATGAGAGGCTTTTATCTCTGGTGAAAATTATTCTACGATATTCATCGTGGGATCAATATTTTTGTAGTTGCATTGCGTCTTTGCATTTTGCATTTTGCATCTGCATTTCATTTTAGCATTTTCACATAAACGTGAAATTAATTCATGGAGGATTCGATGAAGTGGTACTAACCACGTGACACCCATGGAAGCAAGATTGAAAATTAAAGAAGAAGCTGAAATCAGTATGATGAAGTTTATTCGGCTGTTGTAGGGTTGAGCCTTTCAGAATGATCTGAGAAAAGTGTCCTCATGACCTGGGGTTTATGATGTTGATGCCATGCGCAATTACCACCTAAGAAGCTCCAGACATTCTGCTAAGAATTATAAGGCACTGAAGCGTAAGATCCAAACCTGGTGGATTCAGGGGCATGTATAATCGAAAAAAGATGGGGTCATTGTATCTACCAATTGCACTAAGATCATTGTTTTTTTTGAACTCATTTTTTTCTTTCTTTAATATGTGCTTAAATATTTTTAATCTTTAATGATTGAATTTATGCTACATTCAAGATTAAATAATTGAAGATTAATATTTAGTTATTTGAATATCGAATGAATCATATGTCTTTTAATTCTTCAAGAATTATAGATTTTTGACATATGACAAGATTAGATATTTCTTATACCATTTAAAACCCAAAATAAAATCTATGATTATTTACCCGAATAATTCAAGGTCATTACCAAGAACCAAAATTTGACATTTCTTTCTTTCAGACCTTGAACATTCTTTTCGACCTTAAACATTGCATTTATCTTTTTGATACACAAAATTCATATACATACCTTTCATTGAGCCAAGAAAGTCGTACCATCGTCTTATTAGACGTAAAATAGACATTTTTTACCAATAAACTTAAGAATTGAGTATAAGTTCACTTGAACATGAATCTTCCTACCAGAATAAACAATGTGGGGCATCTCGCATCAATCCAATTCCGATGACATATGAGCAATTTGTCCCAAGCAGTTGAGAAGAACCTTGTGACTCTAGTTCAATCCAAAACAAGAGAGGCCCCATCTTGACGGCCATGTTAATAACACCATATGCAGTTATCATTGGAGCTCATGGACACCATTGAGAATTGTGGGGCATTGAAGTGCAAGGTCTAAGATCTGATTGATTTAAGGGTATTGAGGTTCAATGTGTGATGGGGCATTCTGATCAGGAGTCGACTGGGGCATCCATCAGGATTTTCGTTGCATTCTCATGCATGTCATCTTGTTTGAACTTGTTTTTCTTCTGTACCTCTTATGTTTAAATGTTTGTAAATCGCTTGACGTTCGAACATTTTTAAAAAAATGCTTTATTCTTAGAAAATGAACAATGAGCAAATTTCAATCTGGAAATTCTTTGAATATCATTTTAATTAAAAGCTTTTTAATTATTGAGGTTGTAAATCTTTTACAAATGACAAGATTAAACCCTGCAAAACAAGTACCCCTTGATCCTACTCCAGAGATACACCAAAATATATACCCTTCTCTTGCAGGGATTGAGCTAGTTTTCTCTTCACATGAAGAGTAAATCAAAGGTATTAGCATTCAGGTATGTGTTAGGAGTGAACAAAATGGGGCAACTAGCACATGAAATTGCAAAGCTAATTGGTTCTACTTCTGTTAATGACGTTCAATGATGATCATGATCTTCACAGATGAAACGGTCTAGTAGGTGAATCTAGTTTAGGTCAGTTTCTTGGAAATTGAACTCTAATGATGATATTTTTAGACCTTCAACAAACAATGGAACTATAACATGTTTTCCTCAGGGAGTTTAAGAAATGGAATCCATATACAAAATATATATATATATGTGTGTGTATGCAATAAAGTTGAGTTATTCCGCTAAAACAATTGATTATAGAGGAATCTCGAAAGCTCTAGCTTTATGAATAGATTCCATTCAAATCATGACATTGATAGGGTACTTGGCAATCTGGTGTTTGCTACACTGTGGTTGTCAAGTTAAAGACTTTGTGACGACATGAATCATTCAGCTAGCCAAACAAAGGAAATTATAAAAAATATATGTACAATAAGGCTAAATTCAGCTAGCCAAACAATGAAAAGTTAAATCAAATTTACTAAATAAGGTGTTTCGTTAAATATGGACTAAGGGAGTTGAGGAACACTTGTTATAGTCAACTTCACACGAGCACTCAGAAATCTCATTTTTAGACCAATATTTCTGCACTTCCTTGACTAGAGGAATCTACGAAGCTTGAACAAATTGAAGATTTCAGAGAACTGAAATAAAAGTGTTCTAAAAAGTCTAGCAATTAACAATGCTAGTTGCGACATTTTGTCTGCCTCCGATCAAAATGCCAAACCAAGAAAGAAGGGCATGCTATGATATTCACGATGACCAAATCGAGGAAAAAACATTAGAGTTTAGACAACTAACCTCAAAACCAACCTTTCGATCTTGATATTTGTCAAAGATTTGCAGTTATCAAAGATTAAAAGAGCAATTGATTATTTTTATATCCAATGAACTCCTATTTATGATTTGTTTCAATTGTGAAACTTAGAAGGAGGCAATATTTTTTTTCGAAAACTCTTTTGATATTTTTCAAAATATTGAAAATCCAAAGGAAGAAAAACATTTTCAAACAATATAAGTTCACCGGAAGTATCTTGGAATTCAATGAATATCTCTTCGAAGCTCGGGCAAGGGAAGCCAATTTTTGGGATAAAATTTGATGGGGCAAGGAAACAATTTGTCTCAGGTCGAGGTTTGTACGAGTACACTCTGGTGGAAAATGAAGACTGTGCAACTATTTCATAAGAAGCGATCGTACAAATCCGTTGATAAGGCATCGTACAACCCGAATGAGATCATGAGAGCTGAGAGTCATAGAACACTTCCAATAAATTAGTACAGAAGCTACTCCATCAGATCAGTGAACAAAAAATAAATGAGAACCCCATACCTTTGACCAAAAATAACAACTTGAGACATTTTTATCCTTTCCTTAATTAACCATTTCTCAAATATAACATTGATCTTGACACTTGTCAAAAACCTATAATTTATTGAAGGATTAAAAGTGTAATTAATTCTTTAATATCTAATGAACTTTTTTTATGAGTTGTCAATTGTGAAACCTCGAAAGGGGCAATATTTTCTAACTTTTGATTAAACATTTTCAAAACTCTTTTAATTGACATTTTCAAACTCTTGGAAATAAAAGAAGAAGAAAAACGCTTTTCAAACAAGAAAATCTCTCTAGAGTTGATCTTGTTAGTTGACATATAGCTTTCAGACATGAAGCTCATGCTTAGATCAGTGCTGAAGCAAGAAACGATGAATGATGGATCATCTTTGAAGTAATTAACATTGAATGTTGGGACATCTTTAGGGATTCAACATCCTCATGCGAACGATCAGATCTTCAGAAGGCATTTCCTCCACCAGCAGGAATAAGCAAATTATCAGTATCCTTTGAGTTGTTTCTCTTGAAACAAATTTTGTCTCCATTGAGACAATTTCTTTTTAGAAAAAAAATCTTTGAGTTTGTTTCCTTTGTAACAAAGTTTTCTCTCTTTAGACTGTTTTTCGTGAAAAGAATCTTTAAGTCGTTTCTTTTGAAACAAAAAAAAAATCTTTGAATCGTTTCTTTTGAAACACAATCATCTTTGACTCTGTTTCTTTTGAAACAAAAATCTTTGAGTTTGATTTTCTTGAAACAAAATTCTTCGAGTTTGTTTCTTTTGAAACATCACCTTTGAGTTGATTACCCTTGAAACCATTATCCCTAAAGATGGCCTGCCATCCTCATCATGTAGGAACCATGTCATCCACTTACCAGACATCCTTATCACGTAGGAGCCATGTCACTTCTGATAACCAACTTTCCTCATCATGTTGGAACCGTGTTATCACCCTCCCTAAAGATGGCATGTCGTCCTCATCATGTAGGAACTGTGTCATCCCCGACCAGACCTCCTCATCACGTAGGAGTCGTGTCACCCATAGATAACCAGTCATCCTCATCGCATAGGAACCGTGTTATCGCCCTTCTTAAAGATTGCCAGAACTCTTTATCACGTATGAGTTGTGTTATCCACCGACCAGACCTCCTCATCGCGTAGGAACCGTGTTATCGCCCTTCCTAAAGATGGCTAGAACTCTTCATCACTTATGAGCCGTGTCATCTACCGACCAAATCTCCTCATCACGTAGGAGCCGTGTCACCCTTAGACGACCAGACCTCTTTATCACGTATCAGCAGTGCCCTCCCCACCAACCAAATATATCAAATTTTAAACTAAAAAAGAGAACCGGAAAAAAACCGGATGTCTTTTTTCGTCTTTGCCCTATTCTTGTGTTAACAAGAATAGGTAAAGAGGGGCAGCTGTAAACACACGTTTTTGTCCGGGTCAACCATAAATATTATTATATTTATTATTATTATTATTACATTATTTTTGTAGACCATTATAAGCCCAACCCCAACTGAGAGCCCAAAATCAGATTACATCATCAGCCCACACCACCTAACTAGCCCAACAGAAACGAACCAGTTTAAGATTGAATCAATCCACTCAGCAGATCCAACCCAATTGGAGCCCCAACACTCAACTCGACCCAAGACCCAAATAATTGACCCGATTAGAGATCCGACCTGACCTAAAACCCTAAAACATATTAGGGTTTCTAGTAGGTTCTATGCGCCGCTTTGGATTTCAACCGTTGGATCAAACTACATTTAACCGATATGACGTTTGAATGAAATGAGACTTGAAATAAATATAGTTTATTTTACTAATTGAATCTTGTTTATTCAAATAATTCAATGTGTTTTATGTGGTATTTTATTTTATGCAAATATTGATTTTCAATTTATATTTGATTCGTATTTTATCGAAGAGGGAATATTCTTTACGGATAAGAAATAATCAAAATAGCTTTCCCGACGGAGGACTGCTAATCTCGAGATTTCTTTCAAGTTAAATAATTTTCTCAAATTAATCAATTTGAAGCAAATTAATTAAATTTCAATAAATGGATCATAATTTAATTTTATATTCGATTCATGATTTCCATCATTTACGACAACGTGTAAGCAACACAGTACCAATTTTGGGCATTGTGAGGGTGTTAATCCTTCCCCACGCGTAACCGACTCCCGAACCTGTTTTAATCGAATATTTGTACACACAGACCAGTTTTTTGTCTTAAAAATGATTTTTCTTAAAATTATTTTGAAAAGACGTTTTTAAGTATTCGACCTACCTAATCCAAAGGTCGATGGCCACTTCTTTTCCATTTTATTGAAATTATTTCCAAATCACCAAAATTTCCAAATTAAGTCATAATTTTTTAAAAAAATATTAATTTTTACGAAAAAAATGGTCATGATAGCTTGGCGACTCCGCTCTGGACTTTTTTAGAGAGACAGATTGTAGGTCGCTTACATATTGTCGTTGTGGTAGAAATTATGAGTTCGAGTCTATAATTAGCTTATGATCTATTTATTGATTTTTTTTTAATTTCTGTATTTTTATCGTACTAACATTTTGATTTATATTTTCTGCTTTGTCAAGGTTTTATCAAATTTTTTCGTTGCTTCGTTTTCCTTTTGAGTCAAAGGTAGGTACGCTCCTCTTCACACACATCACAAACATTTGCATAACATAATCTATAGACACGAGCTTCGATCCAAATTAGTCTAGGTGAATTTTTTACTCTCGTAAGAATTTATTCTTCGTATGAGTTTTATCAAATAACCCCTGGGATACATACCTTATACCTTTGTAGGGATTTATTCCTCGTATGGGTATAAGGCAGTGAATCCCCTCAAATTGAACTCATTCTGTTTGAAACCTGTAATGGGTGAGGATCGAGGGTTTGGCAGCCCAAGAGGGCATTGACATCAATTCGAGTTCTCTTTTCTTGTTAGAGCCGAAACCATGCATATAGTGAACCATAGAATGATCACCTTAGGTATAGACATATTGAACCTCTGTTCGTCAGTAGGTACCTAAAATTAGGTGAACACAAAGGAAGAGCGTTTCTAAACCTTTCCTTTTTGCTTTAATTTCTGTTGAATAAAAACATGCGAACTAGATACCATGCGGTTAGGATTAATTTCTTGAAAAATCATTTTTGGGTAGATAGCTTGTCCGGGTAGGAATGTTATTTAATTAAAGCATGTTCGGGTAGATATCATGATGGGGAATGTGTTATATACATCTTTGAATAGCATTTTATCTCTATCAATTGTCTTATATGTACTAATTAATTTCTTTTCTTTTGTTAGTGTACACTAATTTATGTCTTTTCTTTTGTTTATATCATTCATCATCATTTTTGCATTGCATTGCATCATCATAACATAATGCAAGAGTGTTGATCCGCAAGGGGATATTCGAGAGAAAATTTTCACAAGAAGAGATAAAAGTTTTCAGTCAAACAGTCATGTACACAGACATGCACCGAATGTTAAAAGAAGTTCAGAGAGTACAAGAATGAAGCTTGCTCGAAGATCGTGCAGCATTCGAGACTAAAATGATGATCTAATGATTCGAGAAGTAATCCAGTAGTAGAGTCTTATCTAAGATTATTTCATTACTAATCATCAAAGAGCGATGCACCAACTTCAGCACCGCCGGGGCATCAACCGAGTTAGGTTACAGAGCATTGAGGGACATCGTTTTCAAAGACGAAGATCTGAGACGAAGCAGTGATCCACTTTAGACTCAACATCTAAGCGAAGACATGTTTGTAAAGTGGAATGTCTTGTAATGAGAAGGCTTTTATCTTTGGTGAAAATTGTTCTACGATATTCATCGTTGGGATCAATATTTTTGCATCTACATTTGCATCTTTGCATTTTGCATCTGCATTTCATTTTTAAGCATTTTCACATAAACGTGAAATTAATTCATGGAGGATTCGATGAAGTGGTCCTAACCACGTGACACCACATGGAAGCAAGATTGGAACAATTAAAGAAGAAGATGAAATCAATATGATGGAAGCTTATTCAGCTTGTTGTAGGGTTGAGCATTTTATGATGATCTGAGAAAAGAGTCCTCATGACCTGGGGTTTATGATGTTGAAGCCGTGCGCAGTTACCACCTAAGAAGCTCCAGACATTCTGCTGAGAACTATAAGGCACTGAAGCGTAAGATCCAGAACCTGTTGGATTCAGGGGGCATGTACAATCGAAA
The DNA here is from genome assembly GCF_006381635.1 of Hibiscus syriacus. Classification (NCBI taxonomy): domain Eukaryota; kingdom Viridiplantae; phylum Streptophyta; class Magnoliopsida; order Malvales; family Malvaceae; genus Hibiscus; species Hibiscus syriacus. Next base: position 3,543,518 of record NW_024063088.1, read on the forward strand.
AAAGATGGGGTCATTGCATATACCAATTACACTAAGATCATTGTTTTGTTTGAACTCGTTTTTGTTCTTTCTTTAATATGAGTTTAAATATTTTTAATATTTGATGATTGAATTTATGCTACCTTCTAAGGTTAAATAATTGAATGAGTTTTAATCTTTAGTTCTTTAAATATCGAATGAATCACATTGCAACACCCCCAACCCGTACCCGACCCGAATACGAGTCTGAGGTGTCACATTGAGTTTTCAAACTTTGACTCTTGACAGAATTCAAGGAAAATTTAAAACATTCATTAAAATAAAGGTAATTTATTTACATAAATTGACCAAAATAACCAAAATCAATTAGAGCATTCATAACTGACACTTTTCTTACATGCCAACACACTATACACCACAAAATACATACTTTTTCAGTTACTTCTGATATGATCTTCTAGCAGTGTTACTGTTCTTGCCACTCTTATTTATGTTCTTCCCGAATCTTGGTACCTACATATAAATCACTTACACGCTAAGTCATAGACTTAGTGAGGCATATAAAACGTATAGGGTAACTATAACTCTAACAATTAATGCATAATTTATATAATCAAATCATAAAACCTCATATACACATTCATGTAACAAATATGTACATACAATTATATCATCGTATCATATAGTATTGTGTAATGTTTCATGTTCATATAATCATTTATTTAGCCTTACTCAGCTTATAACACATTCACTTGTTATCATTTACTCATTCCCTTTTTCATAATTCTTAGTCATATAATATCTATACTATAGTCATCTATCTTATTTCTTATTTCTATTTACTTCTATTTATCATATACTCATAGACTCTTGCTACATATTCTATATCATATCTTTGTGTACTAATTCTTTATATTCTATTAGTTCATTTTTTCACATAATTTGCCACATAAACATATTATCATAACCTATTATAATTTTAATTTCTATAATGTTATCATATGATTTCTTTTCCTAGATCTCTGTACTATGTTTTATATCACTTAAGAATTTAATCAGTTTTAAAATCATCATTTCATTGAAACATATGTAATTTTCGATACAATATATTTCTATATATATATATCCCTATTTGATGTACATTTATTTATCTCCATTAATTTATCTAAATTCTCATTTCCAAGTATAATTCTATTATACTAGTTCATCTACAAAGTGTATTCCCACTATACAATCATAACTATTCTATTCAAACACACAATTACATAACATCATATCAAATTTATTTCTATCATCTCTTTATTAGCCCATGTACATCTATGAGAACTGTAGATATATGAGTCTATTGAGGTTGTGCACTATGTTATCACCATAGCTCGTATGGGGTCCCACTAGGGGCTATGAAATTTGTCCCGAAGGACCACTATGAAATATCCCGAAGGATAACTGTATGTCCCGAAGGACCGCGTAGACCCTCGACTTTTGGCATGCCAACTATACCTATAGCTCTCGTATCATATAACATGGGCATTTTCACTTATACTCTTTCATATTACATGTCATATAAGCTCATAGCTTCTTTCACATATACATATAGTCACATAGCTTCTTTCATATTCTCATAGGATCACATAGCTCATATCTTATACCTTGTTTTCTCATGTTCACATATATCATGTCATATGATTCATATCTTTCTCATGCAGTCACATAGCACATACTTCTCATATCATTACATTCAAAAGCATGTTAACACATATAATCAAGCATACAAACAATTCATGTCATTCATATATAATCATATATTCATGCATTCTAATATAGGAAATAGACTTGTCGCAAGTCTTGTTTCCATTTAGCACCATAGACTAACTAATATGCACTCACCTGACCTCACTAAGTTCAAATCCACTTTTATGATTTCTTTTCTTTCGATCGAATCTTAACTTGATAATCGTTCCGGAACTTATTTGTGCTCGATATCTATATAATCATACATTGATACATATCAGTATCCAATTGATATATTCTAATCTATCATTTCTTAGACCAAAAGAAAGGTATAAGTCTAGTTTCCCCTTGAAGTGCATCGATACATTCTACAGTGCATCGATGCATTCTTTAACATGTGCATCGATGCACTACCCATGCATCGATACACCAATCACCTTCGATGTTTTCATTTTAAAGGGGTGCATCGATGCACTCCTTATGCATCGATGCACTACTTGCATTCGATGTTTCTTCTTTAAAGAGTGCATCGATACACATTGAATGTGCATTAATACACCCTGCCCATAATTTACATTTTAAGCACGAAAACCATCAACTTTTCACTTAATTCTTCTATTTTAAGCCCCTATCATGTCATTAAACTCAACTACCATTACTTAAACCAACTTATATCCATATAAACCATCTTTATCATACATATCTCATCATGATTCTTAAAATTTAAGAATCTTACTAAACTTTCAACTTTGTTATTAATCCTTTCTAACTTCATAAATCTCTTATTCTTATTGATGGCAAGTCAAATTCAACTTTCAATTCTTATAATAAACTCTACTTTAATATTTCACTCAAGAACTCTAAATCTTTAATCTTCTTTAACTCCTTTATCTTTTGATTTTAAGATAACTTAAGCTTTCCCTAAGCTTAGTTATCATCTAATGATCATAACCCAACCTTAAATTTAACCAGAAATTATCTAAATAGAAGACTCACATTTTGTTCAAGCCTTCACGTATGAAGAAGGAAGAAGAGAAGATAAGAGAACTTTGGAACCTTTTGATTTCTTCTCCCTTCCACCCATGTGTATATATAATCATATTTAATTATTTTCCTTGCAAATGACCCTTTTTCCCTTTAATTCATCTAATAATTACTAATAACTTTTATGATTTATTTCTAAATAAATCATTGAACTAATCCATTGTTCTACTCTAGTCACCAAATTCTGAAACTTTACAATTTGATCACTAACCCGGTATTGAGGATATTACAAATCTCTCCTCCTTTAAAGAAAATTTGTCCTCAAATTTTCACTGAACATATCAATAAGAACATATCTTCTAATGTTCTCATGCTACCTCCTTTACTCAATCTTTCCTTCCTTTATTTCTTCAACTATTTTTTTTATCTACTGTCACTTATCATATACACAGTAACCTATAACCTCAATCCATTTATGTCTTTTCTCTCATTTGATTCTTCATTTTCCTTTGACCTTTCTAAAATCCATATAATGTCACTCATTACATAGACAGTAAAATCCATTTTAATCACTCAACATCATAAATCCATCTCTAACCACCTTATAATAATAACCAAATTCATTTTCCATCATCATTTAACCAAGAACACGACCTTAAATCTTCTTTAAATATGATTCAACATACACTTTAAAGAATCTTTTCACATCACCTTGCACACTTTTCTTACTTCTATATCAAAATTATCATCTACACTTCCATATAACCTTTATCGTATTTGATCCTTTAATTCAATCCCTTTCATTTCTTTATTCCCTTATACACAAATCATATATTTCCTTTCATGTTCACATACTCTTGTCTTATCACCTATATTCATCTCTATGTATCAATCTTCATTGCATCTTCATAACTTTGATAACCCATTTCTTATACAGAGCTTCATTCTTTATCATTTCTTATACTTGTATTTTTCTTCCTTAATGTTTCATGCAAATACTTATATCTTTTTCTACATCATAGCTATCTGATCAGAATACACAACTATATTTAGATTCACATCATAATTGATTAACTCAACTTTATCTTTTCCTCCAATCTCATAACTCTATCACTTTTACTCTGAAAGTTAGTCAATAACATCTGTTCAATCTAGGGCACAAGCCCTATTCTACCAATCATATACATCCTTTCTAATCGAAATTATCTCAAAATTAGTTTACTTAACTTATCAATTCACCTCTATTCTCATACATCCTGTAAATTCTGGTGTTCAAACTCAACATTATAACTTCATCTGTCTTATAAACTGATTATCGATATACACATTCTCAAACACTTCTTATCAATCCTCAACTTTACTCAAATATACAAATCCTTATTTCATTTACTATACCACATTACCATGATCCAAATATACAACCGTATCCAGATCCATTTCATATTTGGTTATCATATCCTGACAATATCTTATAATCTTATACTTCAATATATTCCCATCACATATTCTTGTTAGCCAACGCTAACTTTTTCCTTCTAAAATGCAATCTCTTATCATATCCATACTTTTGCTTATGTACAACACTATTCTTTGTTTCAACTCATAAACGCTGGCTTTCTATATCTTATACGCTTTTCACTGATGCACTTATTCTTGAGCTCTTCTATAAGTACTCACCACGTCATTTGATCTTTTTAACGTTCATATGGTGACACTTGTTCACCATATTCTATCTTATCCACATACTAACAAAACTAATCCATATCGCTTTTCCGATTCAAAACAAGAAAGATCTTCTATCATTATTCTAATATGATTTCAACTTTCTGAAATCAACCTTTAATCTTATAAGACACTTTTTGAGGTTTCCGCTCTTCATCCTGCTTGGCCAGGGCAGATGAATTGCTATCACCATAAGATTTGTCAACTATCGATTTACTTTACTTTGACAATTTCTATAATCAATTCCTACTATATCATACAAATCTTATTCTATTAGCAAGACAACATACTCCTTACACTATCAGATCAGAAATTTTTACTTTTAGTTGGCATGTACATAATTTTAAACCACATTTGACTTCAGTTTAAGCCTAGAATCGGCTAAACCTTAGCTCTGATACCATTAAATGTAACACCCCCAACCCGTACCTGACCTGAATACGAGTCTGAGGTGTCACATTGACTTTTCAAACTTTAACTCTTGACATAATTCAAGGAAAATTTAAAACATTCATTAAAATAAAGGTAATTTATTTACATAAATTGACCAAAATAACCAAAATCGATCAGAGCATTCCTAACTGACACTTTTCTTACATGCCAACACACTATACACCACAAAATACATACTTTTTCAGTTACTTCTGATCTGATCTTCTAACAATGTTGTTGTTCTTGCCACTCCTATTTATGTTCTTCTCGAATCTTGGTACCTATGTGTAAATCACTTACATGCTAAGTCATAGACTTAGTGAGGCATATAACACGTATAAGGTAACTATAACTCTTAACAATTAATGCATAATTTATACAATCAAATCATAAAACCTCATATACACATTCATGTAACAAATATGTACATACAATTATACCATCGTATCATATAGTATTGTGTAATGTTTCATGTTCATTTAATCATTTATTTTGCCTTACTCAGCTTATAACACATTCACTTGTTATTATTTAACTCATTCCCTTTTTCATAATTCTTAGTCATATAATATCTATATTATAGTCATCTATCTTATTTCTTATTTCCATTTACTTCTATTTATCATATACTCATAGACTCTTGCTACATATTCTATATCATATCTTTGTGTACTAATTCTTTATATTATATTAGTTCATTTTTTTCACATAATTTGCCACATAAACATATTATCATAACCTATTATAATTTTAATTTCTATAATGTTCTCATATGATTTCTTTTCCTAGATCTATGTACTATGTTTTATATCACTTAAGAATTTAATCAGTTTTAAATCATCATTTCATTGAAACTTATGGAATTTTTTATACAACATATTTCTATATATATATTCCCTATTTGATGTATTATTTGTTTATCTCCATTAATTTATCTAAATTCTTATTTCCAAGTATACTTCTATTATACTAGTTCATCTACAAAGTGTATTCCCACTATACAATCATAACTATTCTATTCAAAAACACAATTACATAACAATCCTATCAAATTTATTTCTATCATCTCTTTATTAGCCCATGTACATCTGTTAGAACTGTAGATATGTGAGTCTATTGAGGTTGTGCACTATACTGTCACCACATATCGTATGGGGTCCCACTAGGGGCTATGAAATTTGTCCCGAAAGACCACTATGAAATATCCCGAAGGATCACTGTATGTCCCGAAAGACCGCGTAGACCCTCGACTCTTGGCATGCCAACTATACCTATAGCTCTCGTATCATATAACATGGGCATTTTCACTTATACGCTTTCATATTACATGTCATATAAGCTCATAGCTTCTTTCACATATACATATAGTCACATAGCTTCTTTTCATATTCTCATAGGATCACATAGCTCATATCTTATACCTTATTTTCTCATGTTCATATATATCATGTCATATGATTCATATCTTTCTCATGCAGTCACATAGCACATACTTCTCATATCATTACATTCAAAAGCATGTTAACACATATAATCATGCATACTCACAATTCATGTCATTCATATACGTATAATCATATATTCATGCATTCTAATATAGGAAATAGACTTGTTACAAGTCTTGTTTCCATTTAGCACCATAGACTAACTAATATGCACTCACCTGGCCTCACTAAGTTCCAATCCACTTTTATGATTTCCTTTCTTTCGATCGAATCTTAACTTGATAATCGTTCCGGAACTTATTCGTTCTCGATATCTATATAATCATACATTGATACATATCAGTATCCAATTGATATATTCTAATCTATCATTTCTTAGACCAAAAGAAAGGTATAAGTCTATTTTCCCCTTGAAGTGCATCGATACATTCTACAGTGCATCGATGCATTCTTTAACATGTGCATCGATGCACTACCCATGCATCGATACACCAATCACCTTCGATGTTTTCATTTTAAAGGGGTGCATCGATGCACTCCTTATGCATCGATGCACTAATTGCATTTGATGTTTCTTCTTTAAAGAGTGCATCGATACACATTGAATGTGCATCGATACACCTTGACCATAATTTGCATTTTAAGCACGAAAACCATCAACTTTTCACTCAATTCTTCTATTTTAAGCCTTTATCATGTCATTAAACTCAACTACCATTACTTAAACCAACTTATATCCATATAAACCATCTTTATCTTACATATCTCATCATGATTCTTAAAATTTAAGAATCTTACTAAACTTTCAACTTTGTTATTAATCCTTTCTAACTTCATAAATCTCTTATTCTTATTGATGGCAAGTCAAATTCAACTTCCAATTCTTATAATAAACTCTACTTCAATATTTCACTCAAGAACTCTAAATCTTTAATCTTCCTTAACTCATTTATCTTTTGATTTTAAGATAACTTAAGCTTTCCCTAAGCTTAGTTATCATCTAATGATCATAACCCAACCTTAAATTTAACCAGAAATTATCTAAATAGAAGACTCACCTTTTGTTCAAGCCTTCACGTATGAAGAATGAAGAAAAGAAGAGAAGAGACCTCTGGAACCTTTTGATTTCTTCTCACTTCCACCCACTTGTATATATAATCATATTTAATTATTTTCCTTGCAAATGACCCTTTTTCCATTCAATTCATCTAATAATTACTAACAACTTTTATGATTTATTTCCAAATAAATCATTGAACTAATCCATTGTTCTACTCTAGTCACCAAATTCTAAAACTTTATAATTTGATCACTAACCCAGTATTGAGGATGTTACACACATATTCTTTTAATTCTTCAATAATTATAGATTTTTGACAAATAACAAGATTAGATCTTTTTTATACCATTCAAAACCCAAAAATAAAATCTCTTGATTCTTTACCCGAAATAATTCATGGTCATTACCAAAGAATCAAATTTTGATATTCCATCTCTTTGAGACCTTGAAACATTGCATTTATCTTTTCGATACACAAAAAAGTCATACACATACCTTTCATTGAGCCAATAAAGTCATACCATCGTCTTCTTAGATCTAAAAGTGACATTTTTATACCAATAAAACCTAAGACGTTGAGTACAAGATGTTCACTTGAACATGAACCTTCCTACCAGAATAAACAATGTGAGGCATCTCGCATCAATCCAATTCTGATGACATATGAGGAATTGCTCCCAACTCTAGTTGAGAAGAATCTTGTGACTCTAGTTCAATCCAAACCAAGAGAAGCCCCATATCCTGAAGGTCATGATATTAACGCCATATGCATCTATCATATTGGGAGCTCAGGGCACACCACTGAAAATTGTGGAGCATTGAAGTGCAAGGTCTAAGATCTGATTGATTTAGGGGCATTGACGTTCAATGTGTGATGGGGGTATTCTGATCAGGAGTCGATTGGGGAATCCATCATGATTTTTGTTACATTCTTATGCATGTCATCTTGTTTGAACTTGCTTTTCTTCTGTACCTCTTATGTTTAAATGTTTGTAAATCGCTTGACGTTCGAACATTTTTAATAAAATGCTTCATTCTTAAAAAATGAACAATGAGCAAATTTCAATCTGGAAATTCTTTGAATATCATTTAAATTAAAAGTTTTTTAATAATTGAGGTTGTAAATCTTTTACAAATAACAAGATTGAACCCTGCAAAACAAGGACCCCTTGATCATACTCCAGAGATACACCAAAATATATACCCTTCTTTTACAGGGATCGAGCTAGTTTTCTCTTCACATGAAGAGTCAATCATAGGGTTTGACATTCAGGTATGTATTAAGAGTGAACGAAATGAGGAAACTAGCATATGAAATTGCAAAGCTAATTGGTTCTACTTCTGTTAATGATGATCATGATCTTCACAGATGGAATGGTTTAGTAGGTGAGTCTAGTTTAGGTCAGTTGCTTGGAAATTGAACTCTAACGATGAGATTTTCTGACCTTCAACAAACACTGGAACTATAACAGGTTTTCCTCAGTGAGCTTAAGAAATAGAATCCGTATACAATATATATATATATATATATATATATATATATATATATATATATGTATACATAAAGCAAAGAAATTCCACTAAAGCAATTGGTTATAGAGGAAACTCGAGTGTTTGCTCTATAACCAATAAAGCTCACTGAGGAAAACACAGTTATATTGGTTATAACCAATATATATGTATACAATATATATATATATATATATATATATATGTATACAATAAAGCAAAGAAATTCCACTAAAGCAATTGGTTATAGAGGAAACACAGTAGAGCAAACACTGTGTTTTTCAAGTCGAAGACTTTGTGATGACATGAATCCTTCAGCTAGCCAAGCAAAGGCAATTATAAAATATATGTACATAAAGCTGAATTCAGCTAGCCAAACAATGGCAAGTTAAATCAAATTTACTAAATAAGGTGTTTCGGTGAATATGAACTAAGGGAGTTGAGGAACACCTGTTATAGTCAACTTCACACAAGCACTCAGAAATCTCATTTTTAGACCGATATTTCTACACTGCCTTGACTAGAGGAGTCTACAAAACTTGAACAAATGAAAGATTTTAGAGAACTGAAACAAAAATGTTCTAAAAAGTCTAGGAATTTACCATGCTAATTGCGACATTTTGTCTGCATCCGATTAAAATACCAAACCAAGAAAGAAGGGCATGCTATGATCTTCACGATGAGCAAATCGAGGAAAAAACCTTAGAGTTTAGGTAGCTAACCTCAAAACCAACCATTCAATCTTGATATTTGTCAAAGATTTACAGCTATCAAAGATTTACAGCTATCAAATATTAAAAGATCAGTTGATTTTTTTGATATCCAATGAAATCCTATTTATGATTTGTTTCAATTGTGAAACTTAGAAGGAGGCAATATTTTCTTCAAAACTCTTTTGATATTTTTCAAAATTTTGAAAATCCAAAGGTAGAAAAATATTTTCAAACAAGATAAGTTCTCCGTAAGTATCTTGGAATTCAAAGAATATCTCTTTGAAGCTCAAGATCGAAGTTGGGGCAAGGGAAGCCAATTTTTGGGACAAAATTTGATGGGGCAAGGAATAACTTGTCTCAGGTCGAGGTTTGCACGAGTACACTCTGGTGGAAAATGAAGACTGTGCAACTATTTCATAAGAGGTGATCGCACAAATCCCTTGATAAGGCATCGCACAACCCGAATGAGATCATGAGAGCTGGGAGTCGTAGAACACTTTCAATAAATGAGTACAAAAGCTACTCCATCAGATCAATGAACAACAAATAAATGAGAACCCTATACATTTGACCAAAAATAACAACCTGAGACATTTTTATCATTTCTTTAATTAACCAATTCTCAAATATAACATTGATCTTGACACTTGTCAAATAGCTATAATTTATTGAAGGATTAAAAGTGTAATTAATTCTTTGATATCCAATGAACTTTTGTTTTATGAGTTGTCAATTGTGAAAGGGGCAATATTTTCAAAATTTTGATTAAACATTTTCAAAACTCTTTTAATTGACATTTTCAAACTCTTGAAAATAAAAGATGAAGAAAAACGCTTTTCAAACAAGACAATCTCTCTAGTGTGGATCTTGTTAGCTGACATATGGCTTTCTGACAAGAAGCTCATGCTTAGAATCAGTGCTGAAGCAAGAAACCATGAATGATGGAGCATCTTTGAAGCAATTAACATCGAATGCTGGGGTATTTTTGGGGATTCAACATCCTGATGCGAACGATCAAATCTTCTGAAGGCATTTCCTCCACCAGCAGGAACAAGCAAATTATCATTATCCTTTGAGTTGTTTCTCTTGAAACAATTTTTTTTCTCCATTGAGATAGTTTTTTTTGAGAAAAAATCATTGAGTCTGTTTCCTTTGAAACAAATTCTTGTCTCTCTAGAGATAGTTTTTCTTGAAAAAAAAATCTTTGAGTCGTTTCTTTTTAAACAAAAAAAATCTTTGAGTCATTTTTTTTGAAACACCATCATCTTTGAGTCTGTTTCTTTTGAAACAAAAATCTTTGAGTTTGTTTCTCTTGAAACAAAAGACTTTTAGTTTGTTTCTTTTGAAACATCATCTTTGAGTCAATTTCCCTTGAAACCATTATCCCTAAATATGGCATGCCATCCTCATCACGTAGGAACCGTGTTATCACCCTCCCTAAAGATGGTATACCATCATCATCATGTAGAAACCGTGTCATCCCTCGACCAGACCTCCTCATCACGCAGGAGCCGTGTCACCCCTAGATAACCAGTCGTCCTCATCGCATAGGAACCGTGTTATTGCCCTTCCTAAAGATGGCCAGAACTCTTCATCACGTATGAGCCATGTCATCTACTGACCAAACCTCCTCATCACGTAGGAGTCGTGTCACCCCTAGATAACCAGGCGTCCTCATCGCGTAGGAACCGTGTTATCGCCCTTCCTAAAGATGGCTAAAACTCTTCATCACGTATGAGTTGTGTAATCCACCAACTAGATCTCATCATCATGTAGGAGCTGTGTCACTCTTAGACAACCAGACCTCTTCATCACGTATGAGCAGTGTCATCCCCACCAACCAAACATATCAAATTTTAAACTAAAAAAAGATAACCAGACAAAAATTGGTTGTCTTTTTCCTATTCTTGTTAACACAAGATTGTGCAAAGAGGGGCAGCTGTAGACACCCGTTTTTGTTCGGGTCAAAAAAATATTATTATATTTATTATTATTATTATTTATTTTGTTTAAATTATTTTGCAGACCATTACAAGTCCAACCTCAATTGAGAGCTCAAAATTGGATTACATCAGCCCACACCACCTGACTAACCCAACATATACAAACTAGTTCAAGTCCGAACCGATCCACTCAGCAGATCCAACCCGATTGGAGCCCCAGTACTCAACCCGACCCAAGACCTAAACAGTTGACCCGATTGGAGATCTAACCTAACCTAAAACCCTAAAACACATTAAGGTTTCTAGTAAGCTCCATGCGCCGCTTTGGATTCCAACCATTGGATCAGATTCGATCAAACGGTCCAAGATGACCTAGTTTAGGGTTTTTTTTCTCACTAGCTCAACAACAGTCGCCGACTCCTCAGTTCCCAACCGCCGTTCAAGCCGGACTTCCCTTACCACGTGAGCCACCGTCGAGCCATCGAGCCACTGCCGAACATGTCATATAGCCATTCTTATCCATCCACAGTGATATGTACCAAATCAGTTAGCAAAAATCAGAATAAATCAGGAAAAAATAATAAAAAAGATAATGTAATCCCGAAGCAATCAGGGTTGTCAATCAAGCTAAGCATAGGGACATCATTCCTTATCATATCCATCAGCCACCAATCGCATACAAAGATAAAATCAGAAGATAGATGATATGAAGAGATTCTGAAAGGATTTGAGAGAAGAGATAAAGAGAGAACAGAGAAGATATCGGGGGAGAAAAAAAGAAAACCGAGAGAAAATAAAAAGGAAAAAAACAGATAGTGGGAAACAGTTCGAATCAAACAAAAATATCAAGGGAAAATAAGAGGAAGGGAAAGAGATAATCTCACCGTGGGTTTTAAAACAGTGGGGAAAACCAAAGGTTGTCGGAGCCATTTTGCCGAGAGGTAAATCTTGTAGATCTGGGGTCCTAGAAGGGTTTTTAGGTTGAATGGAGTTGGGAATCAAAGAGAGGGGTCGAGAAGGACCTTTGGGGGTAATGGCATCTCTCCTGTCGCCGTGAGCTCCACCGGCGGCGACGTTCGTCTCTTTTCTGATGAGAGAGTTTAGAGATTTCTCTCTCTCTCTCTCTTTTCCGAGGCAAAGGAGAAATTAGGGGAGTTGGTGAGAAAAGGGCCTCGGTTTGGGTTTAAATACCCAAACCAAAATGACGCAGTTTTTCCCTTACTCCTGTGTTTTCATGATTTTTGGGCATATTACAACTTTAGGCCCTTCAATTTTTGTAATCTATTATTTCGTTATAAAATGAAATGGATTATTATCATGTTTGATCCTTTTATTTTGCATACTTTCTATTTTAGGCATTGTGTTGTCATAATATTATTTGTTTTGGGTTTATTTACATGTTCGATCCTCACTAAATATTGTGGCTTCTGATTTGGCCATATTATTTTGCGCGTGTTTATTTTGGTCACTGTAAATTATATATTTTTAGTTATTTCGATTTTTAGCATGTAATTTTATTTTAGTTCTTATTTTTAGTTATGGGTTTATTTCATTTCCAGTGCATGTATTATTTAACATTTGTGATCAGGGTTCTGTTTTATTTGTAATTATTGTTTAGCCTTTCAAGTTTCTATTATTTTCATTTTGGTCCCTAATATTATTTTTGGTGATTTGTATTTTTAGTACATAATGTTTAATATTTTGTTCTTGGCTTTGGATTATTTTTATTTGTTGTTCAGTTCTTTAAGTTTATGTTTTTCTCCATTTTGGTCCTTGTAAGTTCAAATACTTTTTTTTGCTCATTTGTATTACGGTTTGTAATATTTATTTGTTTTCATTCTTGTCCTTTATGTAAACGCATGTTTCCTATTTTATGTATTACTATGTATAACATTTAATAAATATTATTTTTATGTTGTAAATATTTTTATTTTTCATTTATAATTGTGTTTGTTTTTACCTTATTTCCTTATCTCGATATGTTATTCAAATATTTCAAGAACCCGTAGTTGTAGAACGGGCATGGAAAGTATCACTTAATCAAAGTGGTACAATCTGATACGACGTTCGAACGAAATGAGACTTGAAATAAATATAGTTTATTTTACTAAATGAATCTTGTTTATTCAAATAATTCAATGTGTTTATGTGGTATTTTATTTTATGCAAATATCGATTTTCAAATTATATTCGATTCGTGTTTTATCGAAGAGGGAATATTCTTTACGGATAAGAAATAGTCGAAATAGCTTTCCCGACGGAGGACTTCTAATCTTGAGATTTCTTTTCAAGTTAAAGAATTTTCTCAAATTAATCAATTTGAAGCAAATTAATTAAATTTCAATAAATGGATAATAATTTAATTTTATATTCGATTCATGATCTCCATCATTTACTACAACATGTAAGCAACACAATACTAATTTTGGGCGTTGTGGGGGTGCTAATCCTTCCCCACGCGTAACCGACTCCTGAACCCGTTTTAATTGAATCTTTGTAAACACAGACCAGTTTTTTGTCTTAAAAAATGATTTTTCTTAAAATTGTTTTTAAAAGATGTTTTTAAGTATTCGACCTACCTAATCCAAATAGCCACTCCTTTTTCATTTTATTCAAATCAATTCCAAATCACCAAATTTTCCAAAATAAAATCATAATAGTTTTTTTAAATAATATTTAATTGTTTTACGAAAAAATGGTTATGACAAAATGAAGTACTGAAATGGTTAAACTAATAAAATTGAGGTTCCAAAAAGTTCATTCTACCTATAATTAATGAATTTTTTTTCTTTTTAAATGATGAAAAAGAAAAAGGCGTGGTTAACTATGATGACGGTGGAGGAGAAATAGTTTGGTAGGGTAGCATATAAATTGTAGGAAGGCATTTATATATATGGTCAATGAAACAATTAAGAAGTCGAAATCATATTTGGTTAATGACATCATTGATAACTATCAAAGTAAATGTGACATGAATTAAGTTGTAAGTAAGATAATTTATTTTTAATTATGGTTAAGTGGTAATGTTGATCCTGCCATATCTTTATGATATTCAATGAATTAGACATAAATATCAGAATGGCAGACAAGACAGACATTGATAACTGAAACAAGTATTTGGAGAAGTTAGGTTAGTGGGGAAAAGTTTGTTCCAATGTAAGAAACTCTCATGGACTCATAAGTGTATTCTTTGAATTAATTAAGTTTTGATAGAAATTAGGGTTTTGAGTTTTGACGACATTTTAGGTTTAAATTCAAAGTTCAATGTTTCTATTGTTTGATTTTGATATAAATGGATTGTAACAATCGATATATTTAAAAGAGTTCTTTTCATCAGTGTCTTACAGATGAATAAATATCAGTTTAATTAAGAAATAATTAAAGGGTAAATTATACTATTGACTACTTAACTATTTATCTCATCTATTTTTACCATCGATCTTTTAATTTTGTCAATAAAGTCACTTGCCGTGATATTTTAACGAATGAGCTGTCGTTGTTGTTAAAAGAAATTGTATAATTCAACATTTAGTCCTCAATATTTACACATTATATCTATTTAATTATAATTTTAATTCAATTTAATAAATTTAATCTCTAGGTAAAAGCAAACCAAATCGCATATGAAATTTATCAATCGTATGATAATTAGAAAAAAACTACGAGTAACCAAAAAAATTAAGAAATGAAATGTTGCATAGTGAAAAAAAATAGATATTAGCTCTTAGATTAAAAATATCCTAGGAAATAGGAAGTATGGAAATATATATGTGAACAAATCAAGAGAATGGATGAAGATGTCATGATTTCTATTAAAACAGCTTCATATTTTCTTTTAGTGTTATGTTTATGATGGGAAACAACAGTCATCAATCAAGCCATGAAATATAACAGTAATTAAAGCATCTAATAATACCAGAGACGAAGAAAAGAAACACTACATACATGGAATGCATATATGTACATATTGAAAACTACCATACTGTTTGCTAGATATAGACAATCATACTTGCATTTTCTACCAAATATTTTTCAGACAATGAACTTGAAAACATACTGCTTTCATGCTGGATCACATTGGCATTGCTGTTGTTTCTACTAATGTTCACCACTGATTGCACATGCATATTTAATAGTGATTTTGGATGAATATGCCAAATAATTCATCTGGTAGTTCCATTCCATCTGGTGTTGAACTTTCCTTCTTCCCATCTCTAGCCAGATTCGATGGAGAAGAATGAACCCTTTTGTCTGCAAAGACCATAATCTTTTCAAAGATAGAAAGATAACCTTGAACAAAAACAAAAACACTCCCACTCGAAAATATGTTCCTATCCCTTCTGAAAGTAATAGATCACATGTCAATATATATGCAGCAAGAAACAAAACACTCCCACTCGAAACCAACATACACTAATTCAGCACAACTGAACAAAATTTTCAATATAGATAACAAAATCCCCAATGGCAATTTAGTGCTTCAGACAGATGAGGTACTTTCAGAAGAACCACCAGTAGTCGAGCTTTCATTACGAATAATTCAAACAAATTTCTGCATTCTTTTGACAAATGCTTCAAAGAAGATGCCCCACATTTCCATGATACAACTTGAATTGTAAATACAATCATAAATATGTTAAACCTTTTTCTTCTTGAATTGTAAATACATTTTCATGATACGTAATCTCTATTATTAAACTCTTAATTTATAATTTTCTGATAAATTTTAAACAAAAGAGATATGAATGAAAACACTCTAAATTAAGTTTAGGGATTGGATTTTTTTATTTGAAGGTGAAGAGGTGATCGTTGAAGACATTAGGGTCTCCTGTGTGACAGTTAACCCAGTCCATGTAAGCTTTAAACGGTCCAACTGTGCATTCTGTTCTACATGTTAACGGCGGTTAACTTCGAGTGATCAATTTGTAACAAATCAATAACATTAATGATCAATTTATAAAAGATTGATAACATTAGTGACCGATTTGTAACTTTTGAAACTTTAATGGGAAAACAAAAACTTACTTAAACATTAGTGATCATTTGTGTGGTTTATTCATATAAAAAATGTAAAACTGAAAAGGCTGAAGAGATTGCAAAGTATCCTTGCTTTTTTGGAAAAGTGACAGCATACCCACTTACCAATTATCTTTGCCATAAAGCCAATGGCTGCCTTTAAAGCTTACTTATTTCCATCTTAAAAACTCATAAATGATATTGTTAGGACTTCCTTTAGAAAAGTTTAAGTAGAATCCGTGGATTCATCTATTGATCTTAATAATAAAAGAGAATTTTATTTTTTATAAAAGATTTGGGTTCAAATAATTATATTTACAGAGTATTTGCATTGTCAACATATTAAAAAAATATTTTGAACAAATATTATCATATAATCACTCTAGATTATTAAAAATGTAATCCGTCCGATAACTCATTAGAATCTTAACATTTGTTTAATTTGTTAAAAATAGATTTTGAAAAATATTTACTTAATTATATAAAATTATATTATTTATGTTGATCACAAAATCATTTATGTTAACCAAAGAAAATAATTACATGAAACAAACACACCCATATGCCATAATAATCAATGATAATGGTTTATTTAGATAAAACAAAAGTAATAAAGTCAAGGGCTTCTTTAAATTTTAGTTAAAAACTATCAATTTAATTTTAAATACCAACTAATTTTCTCTTTTGTTTCTCATCCTAACCAAGGGATCAACAGTTTAGCTGGAAAGGAAGCTTAATGTGGTAAGGGATTCAGTAATGAAGACTTATGTTTTTTTAGGTAAACTACTTATTTGATCATCTCCCTGTTATTTAGTTTCTATTTTGATCATTTAATTATTGTTATGTTTTAGTTCTATTTTGGTCACTTGCTGTTAATTTTTTAAAATTATTTTTGATGTTAATGTGACATTACCTTATGGTGATATGTCAGCATCACCGTTAATTTTTTAACGACGTGTGACCAAAATAGAAACAAAACGTAACGTTAGGTATGATTTTGAAAAAGGCATAATGACACAATTACTCCCTAGCGTTTGCACAAATGATAACTTTACCACATATTTTTTTGGAGCATTTTAGCCCCCGTTTCAATTTTTGGTTAGAACAACACATGTTAGATGGAAATCGTTAGTTGGCTAACAATTCCCATCCAATAGGGTATGTTTGAGCAAAAATTGAAACGTTGGAGGCTAGAATGCTCCAAAAAAAAAAGAAGGGGTAAAGTGATGATTTGTGAAAACATTGGGATAATTTTATCATTATACCTTTGAAACAAATAATAATTAACTGACTAAAATAGAAACAAATAATAATTAACTGACTAAAATAGAAACTATGCAATAGGTGAGTGACCAAGTAGGTAGTTTACCCTTTATTTTTAATTTTTTATTTTTTTATTTTTTTAATTTTTTACACGAGTACACAAAGGCACTGGCACTAGGTGCATGCTAAACCTTGCCACCCATGTCAAGTGAATTGAAGTCAATTTCACCGAACCCGCCAACTCTGAAACTCCGATGATCATCTACCACGTTCCGATCATCCAACACCCACGAAAAGGTGTTTTCCTCCGATGAAGAAAACCCAAGTTCACCGTACTCTCCTCCGGAACCCGGGCCACTGAAGTTCCACGTCAAGTCATTGAGAAACGCCTCGGACCATATCAAGTTCAACGACGGATCTTCCTCGTTGCCGGACACCGATTCATCGGTCGAGGAATTCTCGGTCGGAGGGCTAAATTCAACAGCAGCAGAAGAAGAAACATCGCCACTATCTTTGGGGAGCTCTAGTTGATCAACAGCATCAAGATTCGGGTGATGATCATTGGTTGCTCCGACGACTGCCTCTTGTGGGGTGTCTGGTTTGTGTAGAGGCTCGTGAGTAATGGGATCGATCCCCATCTTAATGAGCTTTTTCTTAATGTGGGTGTTCCAGTGGTTCTTGATCTCGTTATCGGTTCTTCCGGGCAACCTTGCTGCAATTTTGGACCACCTAAAGATAATGAAAAACATAAATATCTTGTTAACAAAAGAGAGGGTAAACTACGCTTTTAGTCACACATTTATTCTTGTAATTCTGTTTTAACCATCCAACTATTTTTGTTAAATTATATATAATGTTATATTTTAGTTTTATTTTGATCACCTACTGTTAAAAAATAAATAGAACCATTGATATGTCATTATAAGATAGTGTCACGTCATCATTGAAAAAATGTAAAAAAATGTCACACCAGCCGTTATATTTATTTTTTTAACCGTAGGTGATCAAAACGAAAAGTTAGATATGATTTTAAAAAAAGAATAATTGAGTGTCCAAAATGAAATCCTAGGAAAAGATGAGTGACTAAATGCATAAATATCATGTTAAAAAAGAAAGAGTAAATTATTTATTTAGTCACACATCTATTCTTGCTGTTATGTTTTGATCATTCAACATTTTTTTAAATCATACATAATGTTATGTTTTAATTTCATTTCGGTTACTACTGTTAAAAAATAAACAGAACCATTTATATGTCAGGATAAGATAATGTCACATCATCAGTGGAAAAAGTAAAAAATTATCACACCAATTGTTATATTTATTTTTTAACGTTGGGTGATCAAAATGGAACATTAAATATGATTTTGAAAAAAGAAAAATAGAGTGTTCAAAACTAAATCCCAGGAATAGATGAGTTACTAAATACATAATTTATACTAAAAATAGCATTTCATAATACCAATATATATATATATATATATTAGAAAATAAATTTACAAAATTTTAAAAATAAATCAAATTATCAACAAAAAGATTTAAAATATACGAAAATTTAATTTTTTAAGAAAAGACACTAAAATTTGGTTATGAAATAACTTGAAAAGCTCCAAAAAGAATTGATGAATAGAAAATGTAAAAAAGGAGGAAATTTGATAAACAACCGATTGCCAAGACGGGCATGAAGATCAATAACAAGCTGCTCTTCATCTTCATTGAGGAGGCCTCGCTTCAAGTCGGGGCGGAGGTAATTGGTCCAGCGCAGTCTACAGCTTTTGCCGCAGCGGCGGAGGCCGGCGAGCTTGGGGACGCTACGCCAGCAACACTGGCCGTGAGTGAGAATGAAATTGACGAGTTTTTTGTCTTCCTCGGCGGTCCAAGGCCCCTTCTTCACACCAAGTTTGTCACAACAAGGCTGCCTTCCCATCACTTTGAGCTACCGATGAACTGCAACAATGGACCAAAAGCCCCACTCACCCACCTATGTATATATATACCACTCAATTTCACTTTCTTCTGGGTAAATCACAAAATCATGTTATTTTTCAAGGTGTTGGTACCTCACTTTCTTTTGGTGCATGTGTATCTCACTACCCCAAAGATATGGGATGGACATGGATCGGGTTGAGTAAGATTTTCGGTCAACCCAATCCCACCGATTTAAAATAAATATATTTAAAAAATATTAATTTTATTAAATAAAAAATATAGATCTAATTGAAAAAATAAAATGGAGAGAAGTGTTATTTTAATTATTTATAAATATATATGGTAGAATTGCAATATTTTTCGGGCTAGGTCGGCTATTTTCATCCTAAACTCGAACCAACCCGACCAGAACACGTCGTGTGAAAATCCGACCCAAATCCAATTTTTGTTTTAAAAAATCCTACCTAATAGCGTCTGGTAGGGTCGGGCTGAAACTTGTCGGGTTCAAGTCTCGTGCCTATCCCTACGCAATATAAGTTTCATTTTGGTACCTGAACTATTTAAAAAAAATCATATATAATGTTTAGTTTAAGTTTTAATTTGATACTCACCGTTAAAAAGTTAACGAAATTACTAACATGACATTCTTTTATTTTTTCAATGACGATCTAGCATTATCTTATAGCGACATGTCAATATCACCATTAAGTTTTTAACGACGGGTACAAAAATAAAACCTAAACTAAACATTATGTATGATTTTGAAAAAATAAAATTTATCTGCCAAAATGAAACAAAAGTAATAGTTTAGATATTAAACATGTAGTTTACCTTTTTTTAATCGTAAGAGGTGATTAAAAGGTAACATATGTTCAAAATTTTCTTAATCTATCAATAATATATAAAATGTAAACGTAACTCCTTGAATCTAAATCATTTGAATCAACTATTATACTTAATCAATGTATCTGAATTGAAATCTCAGGGTGTAACAACGTTTTTTTTAATCTCATTTTGTTCTTTAATTATAAAACAAAGTCGCATGACACTCTAAGAACGTGTCATGTGAAATATAATATATATTAAATTCACTAAATGTTTAAATAATTGTCTAACTTTTTAAGTTGTTGTTTAAATAAGGGTCTAACCTTTTAAAACGGTTAAAAAATGGCCTAACCTTTTTTTACTTGCTCAAATAAGGGCCTAAGATTCTCGAATATGCTCAAATAAAACAATCTTTTAAAATATCTTCAAATAAGGATTCTTACTTGAGGAGATTAGAAGAAGTTACATCCTTATCTGGGCTGACTAAATAATGTTAGGTCCTTATTTGATATTTTTGAAATGTTAAACCCTTATTTGAGTATATTTTAAAAAAGTTAGACCCTTGATCATTTTGAAAGATTAGACTCTTATATGAACAATAATTAATAGGCTAGATCCTTACTTAAACATTTAACCTACTACATTCGGAAAACATTAAAAAATCATCAAAATCATTTTAAACATGTTTTTTTCTTATAAAAAATCATAATTAACTGACAATCAGTTGGTCTAGTGGGACGAGACACTATATCCCTTAAGTAAGGTCAAAAGTTCAAATCCCGACGTTTGCAAATGAAGTAAATTGGGTTAGAAGAATTACGCTTGCTTCTGTAATATCCGATCTGAATTAATCGATTAATAAACTGAAATATGAAGATTATAAAAAAAATCAGAATTAAAATATTAGTAATAAAATCAGGCCACTTTCATTGTGTTCACAACAAGAAAATGAGCCTCCTTGCCCCCCCCCCCCAATAACAAGTGCCATTTCAACCTTTATTAATAACTAAATAAAAACAAAAACAAGACATTCGACAATTAAATATATAAGATATTGATTGAATTGACGGATCTCAATCGATTTTTTTATGAATTTAATTACAAAATTTACTGTGTGAATAATGTCTTATAGCATGTATCGTCCAAGATTTTTTGGGATTTTTAAATCACTCTATTATACGTTACGACAAAATTAGAGAATTATCTCTTTCAAATGAAATACAACTTAATTAGGGAATAAATTCACCGTGTGACGTTAATGGTATTATGACTTAATTAGGGAATGAATCCAACGTTTGATTTTAGTGGTAAAAAGAGTGTGATTTTCTTTTTAAAATTTTCGGATTTGAATATTTGTGTATGTAAAGTGTGTGTTTTGTCATTAATTAAAAAATATTCTAAACATATATTATTTTATAATATTCTCATAGTGTTAAAGAAAGGTAAACTACACGTTCAATATTTAAACTATTATTTTTGTTTAGTTTTGTTTTGTTTTGGCACCTAAATTTTATATTTTAAAATTATACTTAATGTTTAGTTTATGTATCATTTTAGTACCCGTCATTAGAAACTTAACGGTGATGTTCCCGTGTCACCATAAGATAATGTCACATCATAATTAAAAAAACAAAAAAAACACGTCAACAGTTCTGCTAATTTTTTAACAACGAGTACTAAATTATAACCTAAACTAAACATTAGTTATGATTTTGAGAAAATATAAAGTTTAGATACCAAAAGGGAATAGAAGTAATATTTAGATAGTAAACGTAGTTTACCCTAAAAAATCTTAATAGGGGAATAACTTGGAGCGTGTATGACACGCACAAAGGATGGGAGTTGGAGTAAACATGTTTGGACCCCACGAATTTTTGAAAGAAGCCCGAGACCTAAACTTGACACTGGGGCCCGCTTGATGTGTGGGGCCTCACTTTATTTTTACTTTTTTTTATTAAAAAAATTAACCCTACTCCTTTAGGTCCCTACTGTTTGCTGGTAGTTTTCTCCCTTATCTCTCTTACATCATCATATCATCACTTATTACGTCAGCACTACTTCATTTTTTAGGATAAACTATACCAATGGTCATCCTATTGTTAGAGTTCTTTCATTTTGGTCACTCAAAATGAAAATTTTCGTTTTTAACCATCATTAACGAAAACTTTAATCCTCAATCATTAAATCCATTTAGAAATATCAATCACCACGCCACCTTATCTCCACATGTCATGTTCCTAAATAAATAATCGTCCTTTAATTATGTGATGAGAACAACCACTAGACCTCCTACCATCTACACAATTGGTCCTCGAAATCTTGAAAGATATTAACAATCCCCCCTACACAAAGTTTGTGGGCTCTCGACCTATAAGGCCTTTTGTAAACATAACTATTCTATGTGGGGAAGACAATGACGAAGGCTGATGATCGAGTTTAGGAGTGTCAACTTAAAATTTTAAAATATTTAGATATTTAAATTAATTTTTTTAACTTTTTGAATGTCTAGTTTATATATTTTTTTTAAAAAAATTAGGGTCTAACTAAAATTTTTGAAAATTTGAGAAGCTTAATGAGAAATTATAAAAATTATTAGAGGGGTTTAATTAAAAACATTAAAAAATTAAAATTTAATTCGAATTTCTAAAAATTTTGGAGGGCAAATTGAATTTTTTAAATATTTTAAGAGTCAAATTATAATATTTTTAAATTTTGACGGGCCATGGCACTCTCTAGTCCAACTTGTGTTCCACCTCTAGGTGAAGAGTAGCGGCAGATCTATGTGTACGTCAAGGTGGACATATGTTTATCTTAAAATATGGATTTTTTTGTATTAATTGTTCATTTTATTAATGATGTTTACCATGAAATTTTATTTATACTTGTTTCTTATAAAAATATTTATATTATTAATATATATGTGACATCCTGAAAAATATTTATCATTTGCATGAAATTAGACATTGAAAAAAATGAGCTAACTCGTGGCAACACACATCAAAATTTCAATTAGTAGGTCATAGGATATATCACTCAAAGATCTTTTTGTAAGCCATTAAAGATAAGGGGAAATTGGAAAAGATGAAAAACAAGTTGAAAGCATATTTTTACGGAACAAGATTGAGCCCTCACTCTATTTTTATTGAACAACCCAATAAAGGAGAATGAAAAGAATCAAAGTTCCAAGAAAATTTATGGATAAACTACATGATTGATCACTTTCATTTAAGTTTTGTATTTTTTTTCTCACTGAATTCAAAAGACATAATTTTTGGTGATTTTCATTTTCTATTTAACAAAGATTTGGTCACTTTTATTTTTATTTAATTAATATGTGGTCATTGTTCAAGGACCTATTTGATGTTTTAGTGACCAATTTGTTACTTTTGAAACTTTAGTGGGGAAAAAAATTACACAAATATTAATGACCATTTGTGTAGTTTACCTTTTTAATTTTATAAATTCATTGTGTCATGTCGACAATCTGTTAAAGGTCATAAGATAGTTAACCCTAAATGATCACATCTTAATTAAATAAAAATGAAAGTGATCAAATATTATATTTTTAAATCCAGTGACAAAAAATGTGCAAAACTTATAAAAGTGACCAGTCCTTTAATTTATCTAAAATTTATTAATTTTCCAAAGATAAAGATAATCTTGTAATTAAAAACTATAAAAAAGTGACGTGATATAAATCATGTCACTGTATAACACTCCCTAAACCATGTGATTACTAGAATGAGTCTACAATGAACGTCATACATTAGTGTACATCGATATAAGTTTATAAATAGTCATTAAACTATAATAAAATGATTTTTTTGATCATTCAACTTTTAAAATTATAAAATGATCATTAAACTTTGAATTTCGTTAAAAAACACTGACACTTATATATCATTTAAGGGGTAATATGACATACAAAATAAAAAAAATATCTTATTTTCTCCCTCAATTGTGACTAAATTTATTTTTTTATTTTAACTTTTTTAAGTAATAATTAAAAATAATAATTTTTAAATATATGGATTTTCAAAATTTATTTTTAAAATTATAAATACATTTTAAAAACTATATTTAAAATAATTAAACAAAAATTAAATAATTGAACCACATTACTTAATATAAAAGTTGATTTCATTTTTTTGATAACCGAAATTATTGGATCTCCAAAATTATAAATTATAATTTTTTACAAATATAATCACAATTAAATAAAAAATAATAATTATAAAACAATTTTATAAATTAACAAATTCATAAAGGTATAGTTTTTAATAATATTTTTATAATTTTAAAAAAATTGTGAATTTATATATATTTAAAGAATGATTTTTTAGAATTATTAATTAAAAACTTTGAAAAATATCAAAATGAAATTTTAATTACAATTGAGAAGTTAAGTGAGATTTTTATTTATTAATTTAATATGTCACATTACTCATTTAATGGAAGTTAAAGACGTGGTATTCATTTTATAATAAAAATCAAAATTTAATATCCATGATGTAACTTTTAAAAGTTTAATGTTTAAAAAAATTATTTTAACATAATATAATGACCATTTAAAAAATTTATCTTATAAAATTAGTGGTGCATTTTAATATATAGCATGCATTCTAAAATTTTCCATGATTACTATATATCTCAAAATATATAATATAGCCCTTTAAGACTCAAGAGAATATACCCTTCTTTCTCTTGCTTTTCCTTTGAATTCATCATTCTCGAAATCCATTCAACTCTCAACCTGGACATCGGTTTATTCAGGACTTTCCACACAAATCAGAAGGGGGTGAACCATAAATAATTAGTTGATTGAAAAAAATATTTTTTATTTAGGGTAAATTATCGAATTTAGGTTACATCTTTAATATTTTATAAATATTAAAAATTTAAAAATAATATTATAAACATAAAAAATATAGCATAATAATATTATAAATAAAAAATTTAGGTTTAAATCTTTTATGTCCTTATTTTAAAAGGAATATTATTGATAAACCTATTATTATAGTTTAATTTTAATGGAAGTCGAAGTGCTCTGGACTATATTTGTTGAGTTTTTAGATACTTTATGATGAAACAACCACTATATTCATTTTTAGGAGGTTAAAAATGAGTGGACTAAAAATCTTGGGTCTAACAATCAACGATGACGGTGGCCAATGTTGATCGACGGTGATAGACAAAGACAATAGTGAGTGATGGTAGTGACGAGATACTTTGGTCGAATTCAGATAGGGATGGGCATGGGCCGGGTTTGGGTCAACTCGACCCGACTCAGAAATTTTACATATTTCATCCGATCCGAACAGACCCGAAAAATATATACCCTCCACCCGACTAGAAATAGACCCAATTTTTTTTAGATAAAATCCGAATCCGATCCGACATGACCGAAATAATAATAAAAATATTATTTTTATTCAATAAAAACAATGATTTAATTGAAAAAAAATAATATATAGAGAGGTATTATTGTAATTATTCCTAAATATATAAGGTAAAATTATATTTTTTTTAGTCGAGTTGGGTCGGGTATTTTTCACCCTAAACCCGAATCCAACCTGATCCGAACATCACCTTTAAAAAACCCGATCGACCCTGATTTTTTTTAAAAACCCAACCCGATCGGGTCGGAACCCATTGGGTCCGAGTCCCATTCCCATCCCTAAATTCAGAGGTTAAATTGATATTTTAATTAAAATTTATGGGTCAAAATAATATTTCATCTAAAGTTTAGGTTCAAATTAGCATTCTGTCTAAAGTTCAGGGGTCAAATTAAAAATTAACCTTTTTAACTAACTTGTCATGTCATCTAATTGGAGTTAATGGCTCAGTAATCAAATTGTAACAATCCATAAAGTGATCAAAATTTTATAAATCAATAATATAAGTAATCAAAATTTATTTATTTTTTAGTTTGATGAGCAAAAATATACAAATATAAAATAAGAGTGATCAATCCAGTAGTTTACCCAAAATTCAAACTTAATAATAGTATGTTAAATATTCTTTTATGCCTTCAACGGCACAGTTAGTGCGTTCCCTTCTTTTCGCTCCATTTCTTCTCCATTTTTTTCACATACCAGATCTCCTTCACCTGAAACTAACTTCGTCTCGTGACTCTCTGCCGCGCCTCCGACTACAACTGTAGTTACAATCGGAGAATTTAGTAATGGCCGGACGAAGGTCTAAGTTCTTTACTGTTCTCCCTGCTTTCTTCTCTGTTCCTCTTTTGCATATGGTTGATGATGGTTTCTTGTAATTGGATTTAGAACACATAAATTTTCTTCATTTTCCTCAATTTTTTTGAACGAAAGATGTAGAAAATAATCACTCTAATTTTTCTCCCTATTTTCTTTCATTTTTTCCTCAAACCAAACTGCGCAGCAACCGATTTCCCATCTCTCTTTTTCTTTCTTTATAATTCACTTTTTTTACAGCTTCAGTTTTTTAATTAATTCGGCCTTTTCTTCCCTACTTCATTTATTTCTTTGTTTCTGCAGCTGAATGGAGTTCTAGAGATTGCTGAAAGTTCATTCAAGCCTTGGTATTATTCTTATTCTTCATTGCCTTTTAACTTTATTTTGAATCCGTTTTGGGAATCGGTGACTCTATTCTATGACTTAGTTATTTTCAGTTTTAATTATCTATTGCCTGCAACTTTTGTCATGCTGAGAATATGTAGAGCCGTGATGTTTTATTTGGTGTTTAAGAACATGTATCATGTTTAAATAAGTCAAACGGTTGGGTTATGAAGCTGTTTGGCTGAGAATTACTTGATTTTTTTGGGTAAAATTGAAAAATCATATATGCTTTTATGATTGTTTTCCATTGTCTTGGCATTCAAATGCATAGGATTCAATTCCATCATAAACAAGTGATTTGCTGCAGAAGTTTTTCCTTCTGATTCTTATTCGGGTTATCGACATCATATTCTTGATTAGATAACTTCTGCATAACTACTAGAAACCCACCTTTAAGCTCCCGCTTCATCCCATCGACCTATAAAAGTTAACAGGAAAAGAGTCATACACTTACCATGGGCTATTCTCCATTTTTTTTTATTTAGAAGCGTGCAGAAGATGCTGCAGATCTACCATATTTCTTAAAAATTTGTATGGAAAACAGTTGTCATTTAGATGTGTTAGTAAATTTTTTTATATATTAAATATTATTATATGCATCTTATTTTGCTGGGACTGCCTTTTTTTTCATCCTGCACATCAAGAGATATAGAGGTTTTAGTGCTTAGACTTAGAGTACACCCTATGTCCTTCGCAATACTTGAAATCACATTAATTCAAGAGTACAGTATAATAGGTTAAGAAGGAGAGGTTAAAAGGGGAAAGAAAAGGAAAGAAAGCCCGAAGAAACCACAGCAAATAAGTGATTTGAAACCAATATTCCAAGAATTTTGTTAGCCGCCATCCTGAGCTTAACTCTCATATAGATTGGACCACCTTTGCTTGGTGGAATCAAGCGTAACACATGATAACACTACAGACATTAATGCCTCTTCAACCACAAGTCAGGGCAATTATATTTGGCAGAGGTCTGCCACCCAAAAAGAAAGAATGTTTAAACATATATCAAATAAGGTGAAAAGAACGGTCCCATCTTTCCATACCTGTTCTTGATAATCTCTATTTTGGGTTGTGAAGAATGCGGTGTGGTTATTCCTATCTTATGCAAAGAAATATGCTGTGCTGCAGGACAGGAAACAGTTTCAAAAAGAAAAAAATGATTTGACGATGATTTGTTCGCAGATAGCTGATCTGGATTGAAGGTAAATTGTAGATTTTACATTTGTTGGAACTCTTTAAGTTTTATGGTCAACATGTTCCATGCTTTTCTATTATCCATCATATCTGTACCTCGAAGCTCTGCAGATAAATTGTGATTAGTGGCACTACACTAAAATCTCTCGCATTTACTTCCCAAAAAAATTAAAAATAAATATGTACGAAACATAACAGCCATTATGATGGCAGCAGCAGTTTCTTATTTCAACATTTTGATTTGATTCTGCTGCTGTTGCCTTCTGCGGTAAATATCCTGACTCCATATGTAATATCTTTGTTATTTACATTATGAGTCTAGGTTTAATAGCTTTATTTTCCCTTCTTTTGATGCTCTTTTTCCTGATTTTTGAGAATTGTTCTGGCCATTCTAATTTACTGATTCTGTTTAATTGTCAAAACTTTCCTCTGCCAGTCTTCAGTCTCGTCAAGACCAAATTTTGCTCCTTCAACTAATACTGAGGTGATCCTTCTCCATTTTCTTATTCCATTAGATTGAAAAGAATGCTTTCTTCTCATTTATGCTGCTACATTTGGTTTTGCTCTTTGAAAAAATAAGGTAGATCTGAATTAGATTGCATGGGGAATTCATGTAAATTGAAATGTTTCAATGGACTGTTCAGAAAGAATATCAGTGCTTAACCTTGCATTTGAATGCTAATTAGTTTCAAATTTACTGAATTGTAACTAAGATGCGAATTGGAGGTAGCTTTCATGTTTCCTTTTTTTTCCTTTCTATTTGGTAGTTGAGAATGTGGAGGACAACAAACAGATTATTTTATTTTGGGTTTCTAAAGAAATTAAATTACTGCCTCAAGTTAGAGATAGTGGAGTATTTAGTTACTGCATTATCCTCGCTTAAACGTTATTGTTATTATTTTTATTATGGCCTAGCATAGGTTAAATTAATCACATTTTCCTTGCATGCTTCGTTTTTCTTCTTTTGTTATCTCAAAATTAAGTTGTTGCTTCTGTTTTGCCTATTGGCAAAAACTTCAATTGCAATATTATCTTAATTTCGTTTGATTTAATCTACGTCAATAGATGAAAAGGAGGTCAAAAACGTCTTCTGCAAGCAATCTTCCTGTCATCCTTAACATTGATGACTTTAAGGTAATGAATCAAATTACAAAATGATTCAATATATTGTTAATTGCACCAGATGTTCCCAAATTGTTGATCATATACTAAATTAGTTATTAAACTTCAAAACATTCTAATTGGATCTCAAACTATCAGTATTGTTCCAATCATGTCCTTCCATTTGCTATTTTGTTCACTTTTCATTAAATGTTAGTTGGTGACACATTTCATCATCTAATTGCGACACATTTTATTGTCATAGCAAAAAATTTTGGATAATGGAAAGACCTGATTTGGATATTAGTGATAATTTTAGAACTCAATTACAATGTTTCCAAGTTTAGAGACCACTTTAGATTCTAATCAATAATTTTGGTGATGTCTGATGCAAATAACCCTTAAATATAGTTTGAAACAAAAATTGTCATAGCCTGTCTTACTTTGCTCATTAAATTCATTATATAAGTTTATGATCAAAATTCAATTGGCAGGGTAATTTTTCGTTTGATGCATTATTTGGCAACTTGGTTAATGAGCTCCTGCCGTCTTTACGCGAAGATGAAGTAGATTCGGGAGATGGACACGGCATTGGAGGGACTGATGCTCTGCCAAATGGACATACCCGTACAACTTCTGATGCTACAAAAGTTGCGCAAGGACTCAATGCACCTCTATTTCCAGAAGTAGATGCTTTATTATCACTGTTCAAGGATTCTTGTAAAGAGTTGATTGAACTTCGCAAGCAGGTGTGTTCTGTATCTGTAATATGGGTTTGATGAATCCTGTAGGATTCATATTAATTTTTAATATTCTTGATATTGGTTAAAGATTGATGGAAAACTCAACAATCTCAAGAAAGAGGTTTCTACTGAAGATGCTAAGCACCGGAAGACACTAACTGAGGTCATTTTGCAGAGTTCCTTCATACCTTTTCTTTTAAATCATCAAGTAAAAATGTCAATAAAAGAAGAAATTATTTCTTTCATGCCTAAACTTCAACAGTTTTATAGTGAATATTGGGATAAATTCTTCTTGTTTTTGTTTTAAAATGCATTCACATTTTTACCTTGGCTTGAACCATAGCATGACATAATGTAAAAAATCCGATAATTTTTTTAAGATCTTTCAAAATTATAAGTTTTAGGTGAATATGAATCTAATATGATTTTGGATCTCCAGCTGGAAAAAGGTGTAGATGGCTTATTCAACAGTTTTGCAAGGTTGGATTCACGTATTTCAAGTGTTGGGCAGACTGCTGCAAAAGTGGGAGATTATTTGCAGGTAAGATTATTCATTATTTCAGCTACCACTAACTGGTTTATTTGCTACTTGTTGGTCTTGTCATTTTTCTAATTTGATAGCATTTCCTAAGTGCATTTATTTGCTATCTTTTTGTATTCAGAGTGCAGATGCTCAGCGTGAAACTGCTAGTCAAACCATAGAGCTCGTAAAGGTACTGTTGGTCTATTTTGTGTCCTATATATTGCTTAAATTGCATTAACACTTTCACAATTTTCTTACATGCAGTACCTGATGGAGTTTAATAGTAGCCCAGGCGATCTAACGAAACTTTCACCTCTATTTTCTGATGACAGCCGTGTTGCTGAGGCTGCGTCAATTGCACAGAAATTGCGTAAGATGACTTTAATTTGTAAAGTTTTAATTGTTGCACAAACCCACAAGCTTTTTTATTACCAGATGTGTACATGAAAAGGAGTGACTGCATGAGATAATAATGAATTTGATAGGGTAAAAACTGTTTGAAAATTTTAACTTGGCAAGTTATAAGATATTTTAGTATGGGCAACTTATTTCTATCTACAGATTTTGGAATATGATTTTTTATGCTTCAAACTACTTTATAAACAACTTTTTTTTATCTTCGGTAGGATCGTTTGCTGAGGAGGATATTACAAGAGCTATGCCATCAGTTACAGCTGGTACAACTGCCAGCAGAGGATTGGAAATTGCAGTTGGTAATCTTCAAGAGTATTGCAATGGTATGGTAACTGTTTTATCAAAGTCTTCTAGTTTGAAGCCTTTATGATCTATGAGAGTGGTAAAAGAGTTAATGAGCGACCTTTTTGTATTGTGAGGGGAATTTTGATGAAAAACTTTAGTTACCTAAAATAACTAGTCATTATACCTAAGTTCATTTATCATCCTGGTCCTTTATGGAAGCTCTAGAATTACATTTTGAAGGGAAATAATCCACTAATTCTGTCTTATTAATGGGTTCGCCTATTATGTCATGACAAGTTTATCAAGTTTCCCATGTGATTTTATCTTTTTTTCTGAATCTCTGTAGAGCTGGAGAACAGATTGTTGGCTCGGTTTGATGCTGCATCACAGAGAAGGGAATTGTCTACCATGTCCAAATGTGCTAAAATTTTATCTCAGGTATTATAAATTGTATATCACTCTATAAAATTGTAATTCATTTATCAATTTATTCTATTTCAAGCAGGCTATTTAAATTTATGAAACGGTCATGTTAATCAATTCGGAATATCTGGTTCTACAAATTGCAGTTCAACAGGGGCACTAGTGCCATGCAACATTATGTAGCAACCCGGCCAATGTTCATTGATGTGGAAGTGATGAATTCAGACACTAATTTAGTTCTGGGCGACCGAGTTTCTCCTAACTATATTTCCCGTGGTCTTTCTAAATTATACAAAGAAATTACAGGTCAAGAGATTAGTTAATATATGTTAACTGAAGGGCTTGAATTCATTAACAGAGTTCTTGTATCTAATGTTGTTTCTCCTGCAGATACTGTACGAAAAGAAGCTGCCACAATTATGGCAGTATTTCCTTCTCCTAATGATGTTATGTCAATCTTAGTTCAGGTGCCTTGATGATTATGTTCTTCATGTTCCCATATTGATGCATTTTTTTCCATGCATATGCAGCAGCACCATTCTGAATAATTTTTTTTCTAATTATATCTGGTTTGCTATGTCACTCTCAGCGAGTTTTGGAGCAGCGAGTTACTTCTCTTTTGGACAAATTATTGGAGAAACCATCTCTTGCGCATCCCCGTCCCATGGAGGAAGGTGGAATTTTATTGGTGAGTAAACTTATAGAAAATGCACCCATTTCTCCTTATTTTAATGGTAAGTAGAAGTGATGACTGACTTCATATCATATTCAACTTGAGGCTTCAGTATCTGAGAGTGTTAGCTGTGTCATATGAGAAGACTCAAGAACTTGCTAGAGACCTGCGAGCCGTTGGATGTGGTGATTTGGATGTTGAAGGTAACAATATCACAGTAGATCCTTTGCAAATAACATTGTTGTGCATATTCCTTTTATGTTAAACACGTTTCTGGAGGAATCAGATAAATTGTTATTTGATTAAATTAGACAGTTTAGGGTTGGTTATTTGGAACTACTGCTGGGATTTAATAAAAATAGACCAAAATAGACAACGCTTGTGTCGGATGAATTTACAATCAAGAAATTTGACGTGACTCAAACAAATGTGAATTGAAAGTAACTACACTCAATAGCTATTTTATGCTCCTTTTATGACTAAATCAGAAATTTGCTTGTTATTACAGGTCTTGCAGAGTCTCTTTTTTCTTCTCACAAGGATGAATATCCTGACTATGAGAAAGCCTCTCTTAGGCAACTGTATCAAGCAAAGGTTTGCATTTAGCTTATCTCCTAAAGATTCAATGCTTGATTTACTTCATTGTTGCAGCCTGTAACATCTGTGATGCTATGCAGTTGGAAGAACTGCGTGTTGAAAGCCAGAGAGTCTGTGAGCCTAGTGGAACAATAGTTCGTTCTAAAGGGGCTTCAGCGGCTTCTTCCCCTCAGGAGATATCTGTTGCAGCTGCAACAGAGTTTGTGCAGTGGAATGAAGAAGCAATATCCAGATGCACATTATTTTCCTCGTTGGTAATAATTTATCCACTGACCGATGTTACGTTCACTTAGTTCTGTGCAATTTTTGTGCATTCTAAGGGACATGACTGAAATCACTGGGCTGATGAGCACCTAAGAGGGGGTTGTAGGGGAAGAAATTGAGGCTTTCCAATTTTTCTATTAACTATATTGCTCTTGAAATTGTCTAAATCTTAGCATTCTAGGAGTTCCTTAACCTCCATGTGCGCTAATATTTTGTTTCAAAACTTTGAAACAATGCAATTCAATGGCCTTATCCACCACCATGGCTGGTACATTAAGTATTGTTACAGTGACATGATTAAATATATGAAATATAAAACACGATGCTTTTGGTAAAAGGAAACGGGTCGAGTGATAGAAACCATATATAACGACTTAAATGTCATCAACAACTAATTTATTGCAATGTCATTGACAGCCAGTTACACTTGCAGCCAATGTTAGAGCAGTGTTCACTTGCCTACTCAACCAAGTAAGTTGATTAATTAAGCATGTCAAACCAGTAGATGTTTTTCATGGGCACTAAATTAGTCTCATTTTTCAGGTTAGCAAATACATAACAGATGGACTTGAACGGGCTAGAGATGGCTTGACTGAAGCTGCAAGCTTGAGGGAAAGATTTGTGATAGGTACAAGTGTTAGTAGAAGGGTGGCTGCTGCAGCTACTTCTCAGGTACATAACAGATTATCATTTATTTTATCCATTTTTAGTTTCAATTTAACGAAAAATAATGGAAATAAGGGTGGCTAATTAATCAATGAACAGGCAGAAGCTGCTGCAGCTGCTGGTGAAACCAGTTTCAAAGCTTTCATGGTCGCAGTACAACATTCCGGCAGTAGTGTGGTCATAATTCAGCAAGTATGTTCAATGTCTTGGTTGTTTCTTGTACCAAAGTTCACATATGACAGAATATTCAATTTCATGATTTTAAATCAATCATACCTTTCATCTGCAGTACTTTGCAAATTCTATATCTAGGCTCTTATTACCTGTGGATGGTGCTCATGCTGCTGCTTGTGAAGAAATGGCAACTGCAATGTCTAGCGCGGAGAGTGCTGCTTATAAAGGGCTTCAGCAATGCATTGACACTTTGATGGCCGAGGTAAGATTCGGTCTCTTCTACTGGGCAATAGCATTTGGGAAGGGATGGGGTTAGATATACTGAATAAAAAATTGTTATATTGGAGGATTAGACTTCCATTCCTATGTCTAGTGTCTTGTTATCTTTTGATTATTCTTTTCGTCACCCACTTGTTGTCCATATTTTCTTAGCACTATGTTTTTTTTCTCTCCAAGCTATTAGATTGTGCCTGTTTATTTAGTCTT
Organism: Hibiscus syriacus; assembly: GCF_006381635.1. NCBI lineage: Eukaryota > Viridiplantae > Streptophyta > Magnoliopsida > Malvales > Malvaceae > Hibiscus > Hibiscus syriacus. The sequence goes on from NW_024063088.1 coordinate 3,578,208, forward strand.
CATTTCTTTTATTATCCATCGTAATTATCTCGGTGAAACCCCATTGAAGGTTGAGCGGTTGTTAACAGCCGAACAAAAGACTGCTGATTACCAACCAAATGATGATGGAATGATTCATGATCATCGTCCAACAAATGCTTGCACAAGGTTTGTTCTTCTAGTTTATGCTTCTACAACTTGATGTGTGCAAGAAGAAAAACAAAAGTAATGAAAAGAAATAACGCTAAACAAACGAGTAGGAAAGAAGATGAAACTCAAGAAAAACTTAGGGTTAAAGGAAACATATAATTTTGTTTTTATCCAAAAATAGTAATAATAATAAGTTGTGGTTGTAATATTTTTATTTTTTACAGCTTATTTATACTAAGGTTACAAAGATAATTAAATCCTAGCCCTAGATTTAAAACGTAAAGGAAACTTATAATCCTAATCATAAGAAGTATCTCTAATATTTGATGAAACTTATAATTATAATAGTATAAGCTCATTTGTCATTCTTCCCGACTTGGAAAACTAGACTTTGGTGAGAAAACTTTCATGTCTTTAGCATAAATTTTGGGATCAACTTGTTGCAGTTCTTCTTCCGCAATCCAAGTGCGTTCACTAGCTGGTTTGATCAAACATTCACCAAAAATCTCCTATATTGATCACCCTTCTAGACTTGACTTCTGTATATATCCACATCTTCAATAACCTCATTCTTCTCTTTAGGAAGTTGTTGAATCTGATCTGAAAGTTCAAGAACACCCCATCAAAACCCTCAAAGGATATAAGTCTGAAGCTCTCATTCTTCTTTGATTGATGTTGTCAACACTTTACGAACATCAAGGATTCTCCTTGAACAGGTACACACCGTTCTTCATTTCTCTTTGACATACTCATCATAAATGGGTCTAGGAAAATGTCCTTCCGCTTCTACCATCTCGGTTAAAGTCACCATTAGGACAAGAAAGTACTACGTCCTTTTTAATCAAAATTAAAACAATGAATGAGAGCTGCTACCGGTCTTAGAAACGTTCTGTCTGACTCAGCAATCTCAAGATTTCTCATGTTTCCTCCACCACGATTCATAGAAGCCTCACTATGGGTTTCGAAGGCTGTTTGTTTTGTTTTAACATTTAGACAGATCCAACCCCTCTTTGTACTACAATTCTTTCGAACACAAGCTTTCTTGCACCATATAGCCAAACACGTGTTTCATCCATTAAAGCATGTTTTCATACGTCTTCGAGGTTGAATAATTAAACCACACTCATCTCATTCTTGATAGAGATTTAATCCTGGTAGATAGTGAGACTTTATCTGTCATTTCCCCTATTCAACCCAACTCTAATAGAAAGATTGTTAAATTCGAGTGTATCCTTCCACCAACAATCCCTTTTCCCTTAACTAGTGGACCTTCTCAGATAACTCCATTGCATAATCAGCAGTAGTAATTGTTTACGCAATTTTGCTTTCATGTGCTCCCATGTGCTAATTTTGCCTTGTCTTGGCGTGCACGTTGCTCTTCAATTCTCTTCCACCATTGAAGTTCAATATCTTCGAGTTGAAATAATTCTCCAAACTAGCTTCCCAATATAAATAATCTTTCGCATGCATCTTACTATGAAAGTCAACAACTTCAATCCTAATTCCGCCCCCGTTTAGTTCAAGGGCATGAGCCAACCTGTCAATCGTACCTGTAGTCTTCCATTGGTCGTCTGATTTATGAGGATAGAATCATGGAAGTTTACTTCATCTCCTAGATCAGATTCCTCAACTTGACTATCTTTTGGTATTTCAAAACTGATCTGGCACCTTCTTAATCTTTGTCCTACTCCCACCGATTCCTATCATGCATATCATGAATTGCACGTGACATTCTTCTATTGCACGTCGAATTGCAACCAAATTCATCTCTTGACCCTGATTTCCTCTTGGAGCCTTTACCATTCCAAAACATGGCTTCAAAGTAAATATTATTTAAACCCTTGATCAACGAGAATGATTACCAATGTTGATGTGGGTAAGAACAAAAACAGCAACAATCAAAAGAAATAAGATTGAACAAACGACTAAGAAAGAAGATGGAACTCAAGAAAAACTTGGGTTCAAGGAAATCTCTAGTTTTCTTTTAATTTAAAAAATGATAACGTTAAGTTGTGTTTGTAATATTTTTACAACGTTTTTATATTAGGATTACAAAGATAATTTAATCCTAGTCCTAGATTTAAAACGTAAAGGAAACTTAGAATCTTAACCACCATCAAAATATCTTTATATTTAATAAAACTGAAGTAATAAATGTTAATAATATAAGCTCCACAACTCTTCATTTTCTTGAAGTACTTGTATCCACTTATGTGTAACATGACCTCTTCAGATCCTCAAATACATGGATAAATAAGAATTTTTTTTACCATACCTATGTTAGACGTAGCTTGTATCCAACACTACACACGAGTCCAAGTGATATAGCTTCTAGTCAACTCTTGTGGCGGCATTAGAAACTCAACGGATGCGAAGCTGACTGGTTCTGAAACATGATTCAAGACCTTTGCCTACAACAGTTTCCACCAACTGTAGCTTCGTTTATGTTACACTTTGTGTCTAATTGATAATTGAACTCAATAAATTCAGTTTCATGTTGTAGATCTCTTCTTTAGCCTTGCTGATGTAATATGCAATCTCTTTTTTTTTTTAAATTTCTTTTCTTTCGTCTTCTTTTCCATGTCTAGAGTTGTTGCTTATCTTTCTCGGGTCCTCGAGGCTGCATTCACTGCATTAGAGGGTCTTAACAAACAAGCATTCTGACTGAACTGGTATGGTGTTTATATTTGTATTCCCTTGACTATTGTTTAGATATTTCCATGACTTTGAGTCTGCTAATTTACTTTGCGAACAATCAATGCTGAACAAATTACTTGCACTTTGCAAGATTGTTGTTTTACAGTTTATGAATACAGGGATCCTTTCACACATCAAGAACTTCCTTAAACCAATTACACAAACTTGTTGTTTCATCCTTCATTCATTCAGTTGAAACAGTTTTTTTAAGTGACGCATTCCTTGATAATTTTCAGCATTTTTGTTTTGTGTGGTATGTGCTAGAATCTGGTTTGATGTGTAGTAAAATGGCTAGTTGTATTAGACGACTGGTGAAGGAGGTATCAGTTGAATCAAAGGCCATGGTGCCACCATGTAAGGACACATCGTGGTGAAACATAGAAGTTAGTACTACTATCAAGTTCAAACAAATTTCCTATAGAAACTTGGAAAATAATAGGCCATGGTGCCACCATTTACTGATTGTTTGGACTCAAAAGTTGGTTAGAACAATTTCTATAGGCCTTCTCGAATGAGGGAGAAGGCTATGGATGTAAGAACTTCTAGGTCTATAAGGATAACAACCCTATGGCCTTGATCAAAGATGATCATTTAAGAGATGAAGGGATATTTAATAAGCTCTTCAACCAATACCTATCCCAAGATGTGATTGACCTGACTAGTTAATCATTTGTTCAAAGGACCCGTTAATCATTGGCATTACTCTCAAGACGTGATGTAAATCTTTTCACTATATCCTTTCAAGCTCCAGACATATTAGGATCATGTGGTATATTCATTTTTTTCGATTATATTTTTTTGTTATTTATACTGTTTTGATAAGTTCTTATACCACATTTTGAAAGTAAATGATCATATTCATTTCAGGAAATAACTTGTACAAAGGACTACTTAATCATTGGATGAAGTTCACTTTTAATCCGAGGTATTTTTCCTCGATTCAGTTTCCAATGGCCGTTTGTTTTCGAACAGTGGAATAGCAACAGTTATGCATATGGTTTTGAATGTGTACCATAGAAAATTGTGTAGATGTGGTAGTCCATATCGTGGAGAGTATAAAATACAACCGGTTAATTTAAAGTTAAAAAAATGATGTAATTGGTTGTAACGGAAAAATTTATCAAGTGTGTAACTCTTTAGAATAAATTGAGTATTATTTTAGGTTAATACTGAAAATATTATGTCTCCATAGCAAATTATGTAAATTGTATAACAAATTAAAAGTTACCGTAAAAAAACTCATGTAACATTCTTGGTTGTATTGAAATTATTGCTAATTGTGTAATTTTTAGAGTAGATAGAATATATTTTGAGTTAAAACTCGCCGCTATATAACATTTTCGGTTGAATCATTTTAGAGTCGACAAGTAACATTTAGATTAAAACTCACGTAAATTAACATTAGATTTTTCCGCCGCACAGCATAACTACCGCATATTTGTTTGCATGTCATTTTATTTTGTGTACTGGTTTGCAGTGGAGGACTAAGACTGAAGCGTGACATAACAGAGTATGGAGAATTTGTGCGCAGTTTTAATGCCCCTTCTGTGGATGAGAAATTTGAACTCCTTGGCATGTAAGTTATTGCACTCATTCACTGGAACTCTATTTTATTTTTCTTTTTTGTCACAATTTTACTGATGAACTGTCTTCAGCTTGGCCAATGTGTTTATTGTTGCTCCTGAAAGTCTCCTCTTTTTTTGAGGTACCCCGAGTATCCGGAAAGACGCTCAAGGTAATGTTCTATCATCTGCATCTTGTACTATCTGGTAGGTGATTTTTGTGCAGTGCAACAGGATGAACTGAAGAACCCTACATTTTCACTTGAAATGCATGTGGAAGTTTTACATGTAGGTTGTAAATGAGACGAGTCAAGCTCGAGCACTATTGAGCTCGACTCAACTCGAAAGCTTGTGAGCTTAAAATTATCAAGCTTGACTTGAACTTAAAGTAAAAATTGAAGCTTGACTCGAGCTCGAAAAAAATGAATTCAAAACATCTCAAAATTAATTTGGTTGAAGTTCGAACTCGAATTCAAACTTGAACTTTAAGTACATGAAAATCTTATATTGTATTTTAAAAAACATATAAATAAATATTATTAATAATTTAATTTTTTAAAAATTAATATATAATTTTGTTTTAGGTGCCCATGAACTTTTCAAGTTGAGTATCAAATAAATTGAGTGGTTTGCGATCTATTTCATCTCATATTCAGTCCTACCACATCTATCAAACTTGACCTGAACTGGAAACGCTCACCTAAGCTCCTTACTCAACCAACCCAACTCAATCAAATTTGATCAGAATAAATAAAAAAAAAAAAGAAAAAGAATTCAACAACGAATTCACTCAACCAAACCAAACAAAAAAATAACCCGACCTTAAGTTAACTATACATTTGTTTTATGAAAAGATAATTTAATAAAACATATCAACACAAATTATTAATTAATTTCAATTTTGTAACTTCAAATTATCTTCAGAATAGTATATGCAGTTCATAATAAATGATAGTCTACTAATTAGATCGGCTTAAAAGAATAAAACTTTTGGAATTTTCAAACTGAATCTATTAGGTATGAAAAATCAGGTGATTTTGTTTGTGAAGGTTGCTAGTTTGATTGGGTATTGAATTATTCAGGTTTATTCAGCTTAGAGACGACTACAAGAGCGCGAAACTGGCATCCAGGCTAAGTTCCTTATGGTCCAGTTGAGTTCTGATTATAGCTTATTGATCCCATTGAGGAACTACATTAGATTCATTTTGTCCCCCTACTTCTATTCAATTTTCATAATAAGCTTTTGAGTTAGGATCAATGTTTTAATAATGGGATTGATGATTGAGCTAATTGTATGTTCAATTTTGGGTTCAATCAATCAATTGAACTAATTGTATTTCAATTTTGGGTTCAATCAATATCATTGGTTCACTTAATTGCATTCCAACATATCTCTACTTCTCCCATTGCTGTTTACGATGTATCTGTATAATGGCAATAAAATAATGATTCCATGAAAAAAATATTTAGTTCAATGAAAAATAACACTAACAACCTGTGTAAGTATATATTATATATATCATATCTATATATATAGAAGAGAGAGATAAGAGATAATTACATTGTAAATCTTTTAGTTTTCTTTTTAGGACCATTGGATGAGTGAAAATAGACGATTGAGATTAACAATGAGAAATGAATAAGTTATTCAATGGAAAAAAATCATTATCTCATCATTCTATTTTCACTCTCTATACGTGGTTCTAAAAAATATTTTAATGAAAACTAACACTAACAATGCACTGTGTAAGTAAATTTTAACCCATATATATATATAGAAAGAGAGATAAGATCCAATTACATTGTAAATCTTTTAGTTTCTTTTTAGGACCATTGGATGAGTGAAAATAGACGATTGAGATTAACAATGAGAAAGAACAAGTTATTCAATGGAAAAAAAAATCATTAATCTCATCATTCTATTTCACTCATCTAATGGTTTTATATCTGTATAAAACTAAAAAAAATTTATATTATGTAAGTTGATACTAGCTCATATATATACTTTAAAAACACTTATGATATAAAATAAATATTATACGAATATACACATCTTTCTTTCCCCCCAATTTACTTAATTTTTTAAATATGTATTTAGAGTGTTTACACATCATATAATAACTCCATAAAAGTGTAATTATGATGTAATATTATACTCTTATATAGAATTTTAATCTCCATGTTTAACTAGTAAAATGTAATCAATCTTAATTTTTCTATATTTTACAATACATTTTGTAAATATAATAAATAAATATAAATTTAAAAATAATAATTTGTTTCCCGAATTGAAATGAGACGGTAGGAGAATATACAAAGGCGAATATAAGGAGGTCCAACTGCATCCCGGTCTAAGATTGCCTGGAGACCGGTAGGAGCACTGTCAAAAATCTTGAGGTCATCATCATTGTCGCTGGAGAGCTTAGCTAAAAGTCAGCAGCCATGTTTGCTTCGCGTCGGATAAGCTTAAATTCAATTGCCAGTCTCCATTATGTAAATTAAAATACCACGCACCAGAGCTATCGGACTATTGATGGAAGCCGAAGTAATCATCTCAAAGGCATCAGAGCTGTCGACCTACAAAATTAAGTGACGAAAACCCTTGCTCCAAGCAAGTTTTAAACCTTCTAAAACCCCCCACAGTTCGGAATTAATAACCGTGGAAATACCCAAATTTCGAGTGAAACCCATAAGAAAATGGCCTTCGTGGTCACGCACACATCACCTGCTGAACCTCGAATTGCAGCATCCACTAAACCATCAGTGTTTAGGCAACTAATTCCGAGAGAAGGGGGGCTCCCAACGAACTTCAACAGCATTTTGACGAGGTTGAGTAACAGATGGACAAGAAAATAAGTGTTCGACCAGGTGAGACCTTGGTGGAGCAAAGAGTCCATAGATTGGAATTCATGCTGAAAAATGTTATATTTCGATGCTCCATACATACAGATCAGGAAGAGAAAGCTGTATTCCAAGGTATAACAGAGCCCGCATATTGCACGGTTGAAGAGGAAGACAGATTGTGCGCGATCAGTCTTGAAGCTGCAGAGAAAAAAAGCTTGATACATCGCTGCGATGAGCTAAAGTGGTCCACATGGGCTTAGTCAAAGGGCAATCCGGAGAATGTGGAGGTTGATTCATCCGAAGTACCACAAACGGTGCAAGTAGGATCATGGGCAATACCCCGCTTACATCTGTTGACATTTAAGAGAATTTATCATGGACAACCATAAGAAGGTTCGTAGTCGCTCAGGTATATTTGTTTTCTAATAACACCCAAAGAGAATTTTCACTATCCCAGGAATCTTTTGCAAGACGTTGTAAGCACTCTTAACCAAAAAGATGCCTTGGGTTCCATGTTTTCAATGACACCGATCAAGGCCAAGGGACTCATTTGGTGGAGGGACACCACGAATTGAGTAATAACTCTTGCATCAAGAAGAGAAATTAAGTGTGACCAATTCCAATTACCCTCATCGTCCGCAAAATATTTGACAGGGGACTCGTTTAGTAACTAAGTCCGACCTTCGCCAACAATGAAGAGGGTCGAGAGCCGGGAGCCAATTATTGTACCAAAATGTGGAGTCACCTTTACCCACAAACCAGACAGATTAGAGTAAAAATTCGGCCAAGTTTTAGCAAGAGATCGCCATAAAGGGGAGCAAGAAGCTTTGTGAAGGAAAATAAATGGTTGTCCCTTGATCCCATATGTAATGAGGTAAGGGGTAAGATAGTCCAACACTAGGTGAAGAATAGGGACCAAATCTGAAATGGAATACTTCTGCCGCAACACCTTTATCCAAAGAGCCTCCGGTGTCATAATTAAAGCATTACATATTTTCCAGATGAGGGCATGTTGTGAAACAACTAGTTCCTTGTATCCAAGCCACCGTATTGTAAGGTTGGCACAATGTTCTCAATTAACAAGAGAGAAAGCTTTATCTTATCATCTGACTTCCAAATAAAATACGGATAAGTTGCTCGATGCTACTGCAAACATGAGCAGGGAGTAAGCAGGACTGCATGAAATATGTTGGAATTGCCGATAAAACGGCCTTCACCAAAGTTAATCTACCCGCAAGTGATAGGGTGGAAGAGGACAATTGTAGAGTTTTGTCCGAAGGTTTTCCATGACGTACCGTAAAGCTTGGAGTTAGAACCTCGATGACGTACGGGGTACCCAAATACTTGCTCATCTCATCAACTTGATGAAACCCAATTGATCACTAATAGCCTGTCTAGTAGATGGTGGAGTATTAGGAGAAAAAATATCTCAGTTTTCGTTTGTTCACAGAGTGGCCAGAATAATGGGCAAAGACATCAAGAATGTGCAACAAAAGATGCTTGAGCGGAGTTTGACATTGCATATAGAAGGAGGTCATCGGCAAAGAACAAATGCGATAAAGGGGTACCAACCGTTAAAGCCAGAAAGGTTTCCACGCATCTATACTCACAAAGTGCTTGATGAGATGACTCAAGCGTTCCATAGTCAGAATGATTAAATAAGGGGATAAAGGATCGCATTGGCGGATAGCTTTTTCTGGTATGAACAGCAGGCTTAGTCACACATTCCATTGGATTGCATAGTAGCAGAAGAGACACAACACATAAGAAGAATAACAAGAGATCCGAAAAGTTTGCTTCCAAGAGAGTTTCTCGGATAAAATCCACCGTAAATTATCAAAGGCTTTTTGGAGGTTGACCTTGATGGCCATCCAACCAAACTTATCTTTCTTCGACCCATTGAATGCATAACTTCTGGTTGATATTAATATTTTCTTGAATATTCTCCCAGCAATAAAGCTAGCTTGGTGTTCAGCAACCGCTTTGGGATAATACCTTTAACTATTTTAGTGATAAGCTTGTATAGGATCGAGAAAAGGCTTATCAGCCTGAAATCATTAAAGCTTTCCGGCGAAGATGATTTTGGAATGAGAGCAAGAACGGTGTGATTGAGAGAGGGCGCCACCTTTGAGCTATAAAACTGTCTTGAATCATTTTACAAACCGAGCCTCCAACAGTATCCCAATGCTTTTGAAAGAACTCACATGCAAACCATCTATTCCAGGAGCTTTTAATGGAGCCATGGAATTTAAGAGCAGCATGAATTCATCCGGAAAGGAAAAAAGTCTAAGGATCGAATATCGGCATTATAAAGCCGAGGAAAACAGCCCGTGATCGGGAAAGGGCCAGCTGGTGGTTGCGCTCGGTAAAGAGAGCATGAAATGATTTGAAGCGGCTTCTTTAATATCAATATCATTGTCACACCACCCCTGAATCAACTTAAGCATCTAATCTTGGTACACCAACGTATTGCAATAGCCTTCGAATGGAAAAAATTAGTGTTTCGATCACCGAACTTAACCCAATTAGCAGTGGATTTTTGCTCCATAGAAGCTCTCATGATCAAGAAGTTGTTCTAACTCAACAAGTAATTTAGCTTCGAGTTTGACGAGAGCATAACGATGTTGGTTAAGCCGGTTTTTTTACCCCTCGAGATGAGCCATAAGCATTTTCTTGCGTTACCAATGTAACCAAAGACATTTTGATCCAAATTTCAGCGCCGCTTAGAGAAATTTTTAATAGCACAAGAGGCAAAAGAGCAATCCCAGTTATTACGAAGTAAGCGATCAAAATCACATGGGTGACCAACCTGCAAAATACCGAAAGAGAGCTTTTTTGGCCAAAGAAAATCTCTGATTTAGTGCACGTCATTATGGGGCGGTGATCAGACTTCATTCGAAGCAAATGGAATATGAGAATCTGGAAAGATTCAAACCAGAAATTATTACAAAGACCTCGATCAAGTCAAACATAGCTGGCACCACGATACCAAGTATAAGGAGAGCCATGAAACCCCATATCGTATAACTCGGCATCAAGAAGCATGTTTTGAAAATTTGCATCTGGCTACTAGAGGTCGCACAACCTTTTGTCATTATCAGAGAGGTTGGCATTAAAGTCACAGATAATAACCAAGGTTCAGAAATGGCCGGAGCAATCAGCCGTAAATAAGTCCATAAAGCTTGTCATTTACTCGGAGCTGGGCAGCATAAGCAACCGTGGCGAGAAAAAAGGAGTTGGTAGAGACGTCACAAAGCCGACAGAGAATAAACTGAAAATGAGAAAAGATAATATTAATTTGATTTATCAGTCCAACATGGCCAAATGCCTCTAGAAAACCTGCCGCCTCAACTCGATAAGAGTTTGAAAAGCCCAACTTAGTAATGACTTTATCCGCAGCTTCCCCGCTAATCTTTGTTTCCACAAAAGCAAAGATGTCAGGAGTCAGGACAATTGTCCTCATATACTGTTTAGACCTTTTAAGAAAATAGCGTTCCCACAACCCTGGGCATTCCAAACAATGAGACTAAATCCATGAATAATAAGAATAAAGGGGGCGGGTGGATCTGTAACATCCTAAGCATCGAGTCAGTGCCAAATGGTAAGAACTTATAAATCATGGTTGAATTAGAATAATGTGATAATTCAATGATTTATGGAGGAAATTAGGTGTGGGTATTATAGCAATTATGGATGTGTTATAAGGGCAAAATGGTTTTTTTCTTGATAAAGATAATTATCTTCTATATTTAGGTGATATACACGTGGAATGGGTATTCTGGAAGCTTTCTCTTCTTTCTTCTTTTCCTCCTTGCCGTGCACCTCTCCATACAGGGTAAGATTATGAAAGTTGTAGTTTCCTTTAATTGTTGGTTGGTTATGGAAGTTTGGATAGTATATAAGCTTAAGGAAAGCTTATATAACATTAAATCAACAATATGAGTGTTTTAGAGATGGATTTGTAAATGGGTTTTAGATGAAATTTTGATATGGATTAGTTTTTGAAGTTTTAATGAGATATTGACTTGTCAATAGCCTAATTAAAAGATTAAGGGTGTTAGAATGAGTCAATAACATGTTTGAACGTTGGGTACGATTTGAAGATTCAATTGTTTAAATGAGAATTTGGGATGTTTGAGAGTTATAAATGAGTACAAGATGGTTGGAAGGTATAAGGGTGAGTTTATAAACTCAAAGAATGAGTTTAAGAGAGTTTTTGGGTTGAGTTTGAGTGATTTTCATGTTGAAAATGGCCATTCTAGGCCTAGTGTATCGTACCTTTGGGAAGTACCGATTCATGTTGAAAATGTATTTATATGAGCGGTACACTAGGAGTGTATCGATACCCTCAAACATCGAATGCAATTTGTGTATCGATACCCCCTGTTATAAAAATGAAAATAAGGTTATGCATATCAGTTATTATGATTCGATAATTGAGATGAGATTTATATTGATTTTAGATTGTTTGTATAGTGATCGAAAGTAATTGATTTCCAGTCAGCTTGGTATTTGAACATCGATTCAAAGGACTTGAATTAGACCTTAGTGAGGCAAAGGCGAGTGCAATTACTCTTTCGTAATAGAATTGAGGAAGGCTTGCGATAAGCCAACCTCAGTGTTTTCGATCGAAACTTTATATTTTTTATGTTTTATTTCAATGTTTTATGCAATTTACATTGTTACAAACTATGTTTATGATTATGTATTATGAACTTTGATAAGTGAATATGAACTTTGAATAAGTTAATGTGAATATACTCTATGACAAAGAAGCTATGTGAATAAGAACACTTTGAATAAGGATTGAAACCAATGTGACTAAAAGCCAATGTATATATGAGGAGTAGAGGTATAATTGGTATGCCAAGAGTCGACGGTCTATGTGGTCCTCCGGATAATTATGTGGCACTTCGGTGGAACCTTATATGACACTTCAATGCTACCTATGTGGTCCTTCGAGACAATTATATGACAGTTTGTGTAAATTACGAGCTGTGGTGACAATATTAGTGCACAACCTCATAGTACTCAAATACCTAGATTTCTCAATAGTATACTTTGGGCAATTGGAACAAAGACAATTAAGTATAATTACTCATAAGTATACTTTTGATTTGGAAATTCAAGGAATCTTTTTGAATAACATTTTTAGTAAAACAAATAAGATTCATGATAATAAGTTAGCAATATTATTTGCTTCACTAAGTCATCGACTTAGCGTGTGTTCTCTCACGCGTAGGTTTGAAGAAGATTGATGATTGATCTGGGGTGAGGATATCATTTTTCTGAAGATCAGATCATTACAAATTAAATGTAGGTTGTGGCTTATTTGTAAACTGTTGGCATGTATTATATTTAATTTGAAATTCTCTGGTCGATTTTGTAAACATATATATATTGTATTTTGTTAACTCTTACTTTTGAGATTATCTATGTAAATTATTAAGATGCTTTGTGAATTGATTTCCGATTTAGAATGGTATTATTTCTTTTTTGATTGGAACAATAAGTTTTAAAATCATGTCAAATTGTGATTTTCGTATGTTTGAAAAGTCAAATGTGGCACCTCAGATTCGTATCTGGGTCGGGTACGTCAGGTGTTACATTAATGGTATCAGAGCTATGGTTTAGGTGATTTTAAGTTCAAAATGATTTTCAGTTTAAAAAGAGTACATGCCAATTTTAATAAAGTTTTCTGATCTGATAAGGGGATTAATATGTTATCTTTAATAATACCTTAGTAATTTGATCTTAATAGTTTTGAACTTTGAAGGCTCCCGAAGTGATGTGGGAGATAGGATGGAGGAGAGTAGTAACTCTCCTGCCCTAGTAGACAGAGTGAGGAGCAGACACACCTGGAGTGCCTGTTCAAGATCAAGGGACATTCTTTCAGATGTTGGACGCTATCCTGACTCGTTTCCAACCGTCTGTCTCTTCAGTCCCTAAGATCAATGTTCCTAAAGAGATAAGAAGTTTAAGAGCACAAATTTAGGGAGAAGTGGAAGAAGGTCCAATTGCCGTCGATATTTGCCTTAATGATTTGAAAGTGATGCTTGAGAATCTACATTGTTCTTAAAGGAGAAATTGGATGGTGTAGTTTTTGCTTTAAGAGGCCAAGCTAGGATGGTGGTCTAATGTGACGATGAGGGCGACAAAAGAGCATGTGACGTGGTCATTTTTTCTGGAAGAGTTTAAGAACAAGTACATCGGGGATCAGTTCATTGGCAAATAAAGCAGGAATTTATAAACCTAAAGCAAGGAAAATCTGGTGTATGAGTTCGAGTGCGAATTCAACAAATTAAGCCGATTTGCTGCCGAGTTAGTCCTATCGAGAAAACTCGTGTGACTGTTTCGTGGAGGGTTTAAGACTCAGATGAAAGAATTGTTGTTGGCACTAACCTCTCTTCCTTCAGGTGTGAACCGAGCTAAAGCCCTGGAGCAGCGAACGCGATGGAATAAAAGATCTGGTGCATAATTTGGTTCTTCACAATCAAAGAAAAGTAGAGGTTCAAGTTCTTGACCTCAACCAGAGCAAATCTACAGTATCCTCGGGTAGAGGATCAAACCCGAAGAGCAAGATAATCTCATTCGGTGGAATCCGGAGTGGACAAGCTGAAACAATGTCACACTGTGGAAAAAACCACGGTGGAGTATGCCGACGAGTCTCCGAGTTTGTTTTTAAATGTGGAGATACAGGGTATTTTATTCGAGACTGCCCAATGATGACTGGAGAGCCTGCTCAGACAGAAAGATCTATGTTGCACAGTGAGAGGAAGAGGTCGAGGAAGAGAAGAAATCAATCCGAGTCTACTGCTCAACCTGAAGTGCGTTCTACATCGAGTTTACAATTTGAAGACTAGTGAAGATTGTGATGACCCGGAAGTCATTGCTGGTACTTTTCTGATAGTTGGTAAATCTGTATTAGTTTGATTAATTCGGGCTCAAATTATTCCTATGTCAGTATAAATGGTTAAAGATTAAGCATTCCGTTAGAGCCTATTCGTAATGAGATGATTGTGATGAATCGATTAGGAAATAACGCTCGGGTGAGACAAGTTTGTAAAGGGTGTCCAATAAGGATTCAGGGAATTGAATTCCATGCTAATATGGAATTACCCTTTGATGAAAGTTACAGGACGTAAGCTTTAAGATATTTCGATAGTCAGAGAATTTCCAGACGTGTTTTCGGATGATTTACCGGGGTTACCTCCAGATAGAGGGGTTTAGTTTCAAATTGAAGTGATGTCAGATCAGTACCCATTTTGATGGCTCCTTACAGGATGGCTCCGAGAGAGTTGAAAGAGTTAAAAGCTCAGTTGTAAGAGCTTTTAGATAAAAGGATTATTAGACCTAGTGTGTCTCATTGGGGTGCTCCAGTGTTATTCGTAAAGAAAAAAGATGGTTCGATGCGCCTCTGTATAGATTATCGTCAGCATAATAAAGTGACCATAAAGAACAAACATCCTCTTCCAAGGATAGATGATTTATTTGATCAACTCAAGGGAGCGACCGTGTTTTCAAAGATCGATATACGCTCTGGGTATCATCAGTTGAAAATTTAAGAAAAAGATGTTCCTAAAACGACGTTTAGGACTCGGTATGGTCATTATGAATTTGTTGTAATGCCATTCGGGTTAACAAATACACCTGCAACATTTATGGACTTAATTAATAGATTTTTTCAATCGTATCTTGATAAGTTCGTGGTCGTCTTTATTGATGATATCTTAGTGTACTCTAAGTCGAGACAGGATCATGATGTCCATATTCGTGTAGTTCTTCAAACGTTGCGGGATAAGAAGCTTTACGCAAAGTTTTTAAAGTGTGAGTTTTGGTTATCTGAAGTAGCATTCCTTGGACATGTAGTTTCGGTAAAGGGCATTCGAGTAGACCGACAAAAAGTTAAAGCTGTATTAGAGTGAGAGATTTCGAAGAATGTGTCAGAAGTTCAAAGTTTCTTGGGTCTCGCGGGTTATTATCGAAGGTTTGTCAAAAACTTTTCGATGATATCTCTGCCTTTAACCAAATTATTAAGAAAGGATGTACATTTTGAATGGACTTTGGATTGTCAGAAAAGCTTTGAAGCATTGAAGAAAGTTCTGACTGAAGCTCCCGTATTGGTGCAACCGGAATCAAACAAGGATTTTACAATTTTCAGCGACGCTTCCCATAATAGTTTAGGATGTGTCCTAATGCAAGATGAGAAGGTAGTTGCTTATGCCTCGAGACAGCTGAAGCCTCATGAAAAGAATTATCCGACGCATGATTTGGAGTTAGCAGCTGTGGTTTTTACCTTAAAAATTTGGAGCAACTGATCATAAGAGCTTGAAGTATTTGTTGACTTAAAAAGAGTTAAATTTAAGGCAAATAAGGTGGATGGAGTTACTGAAAGATTATGATGCGATCATTGATTACTATCCCGGAAAGGCCAACGTTGTGACAGATGCTCTCAGTTGGAATACTTTTACTACTTTGCGTAGCATGAACGCTCGGTTGATGGTAAAAGAAAATGGTGTATTGATGGCTGAATTAAGGTTGGAACCAGTGTTGTTGGATCGAATCCAGGAGTTACAAAAGAAAGATGATAAATGTTTAGCTTGGTTTGATCGAGTAGAGAAAATGTGGACTTGAGAACTTCGAAGTTAAGTCAAATGGATGCTTATATTTTAAAAGTCGAGTGTGTGTCCCTAATGACGGTGAACTGAAATGAGATATTTTGTATGAAGCTCATTGTTATCCCTTAACGATGCACCCAAGAGGGAACAAGATGTATCAAGATTTGAAAGAGCGTTATTGATGGCCTGATATTAAGAAAGATATTACAAAATTTGTAGCAAAATGCTTAAATTGTCAACAAGTGAAAGCTTAGCATCAGGTGCCTTTCGGTTTGTTACAACCCATCTCGATTCCGCAGTGGAAATGGGAAAACATTACGATGGACTTCTTAACGAGTTTGCCTTTATCGCCGGGTAAAAATGATTCGATTTGGGTAATCGTTGATCGTCTTACAAAGACTGCACATTTCATTCCTGTACGAACGGACTTCTCTATGGAGAAACATATGGAGTTGTATGTCAAAGAGATCGTGAGGCTACATGGTATTCCAATCTCGATAATTTCTGATAGAGATCCCCGATTCACTTCGAGATTTTGGAAATCTTTGCAAGGAGCTTTGGGTACCCGATTGAATTTTAGCACGACGTTTCATCCTCAGTCTGATGGTCAATCAGAGCGAACAATTCAGATTCTGGAAGATATGTCGAGAGCATGTGTGATTGACTTTGCTGGTTCGTGGGAAAGATATTTGCCGCTTGTTGAATTTGCCTATAATAACAGCTACCAATCCAATATCAAGATGAAACCGTATGAAGCGTTATATGGAAGAAAGTGCATAACACCACTCAATTGGTATGAATTAAAGGATCGAGAAGTTCATGGTGCGATAAGGTGTTGAATTTCAAGAGGGCGATAAGGTGTTTTTGAAAGTATCACCCTTGGAAGAAGGTACTTCGGTTTGGGCGTAAAGGAAAGCTGAGTCCTAGATTCATTGAACCTTATGAAATTCTAAAATGGGTTGGACCTGTAGCCTATCAATTAGTGTTGCCGCCAGAGATGGAAAAGATTCATAATTTCTTCCATGTGTCTATGCTTCGGCGGTATCGATCTGATCTTGCGCATATCATAACTCCAGAGAAAATTGAAGTTCAATCCGATTTGTCTTATGAGGAAGAACCTGTTCAGATTTTAGCTTTTGAAACCAAGCAGTTGCAGAATAAGACGATTCTGTTAGTTAAGGTTCTGTGGAGAAATCATAAAGTAGAAGAAGCTACATGGGAACGTGAGGAAGATATGAGAAAACAATATCCCCTCCTTTTTATGCAATAAAAATTCGAGGAAATTTTTTTTAAAGGGGGGAGATTTGTAACATCCCAAGTATCGGGTCAGTGACCAAATGGTAAGAACTTATAAACTCAGTGGTTGAATTAGAATAATGTGATAATTCAATGATTTATCCAGGAATTGGTTGTTGGGTATTATAGAAATTATAGATGTGTTATAAGGGCAAAATGGTCTTTTCTTGATAAAGATAATTATCTTATATATTTAGGTGATATACACGTGGAATGGGTATTCTAGAAGCTTTCTCTTCTTTCTTTCCTTCTCCTCCTTGCCGTGCACCTCTCTAATTAAGGTAAGATTATGGAAGACGTCCTTTAATTGTTGGTTTGGTTATGGAAGTTTGGATAGTATATAAGCTTAAGGAAAACTTATATAACATTAAATCAACAATATGAGTGTTTTAGAGATGGTTTTGTAAAATGGGTTTTTAGATGAAATTTTGATATGGATTAGTTTTTGAAGTTTTAGTGAGATATTTGACTTGTCAATAGCCTAATTAAAATATTAAGGGTGTTAGAATGAGTCAATAACATGTTTGAATATTGGGTACGATTTTAAGATTCAAGTGTTTAAATGAGAATTTGGGATGTTTGAGAGTTATAAATGAGTACAAGTTGGTTGGAAGGTATATGGGTGAGTTTATAAACTCAAAGAATGAGTTTAAGAGAGTTTTTGGGTTGATTTTAAGTGATTTTCGTGTTGAAAATGGTCATTCTGGGCCTAGTGTATCGGTACCTTTGGGAGAGGTACCGATACCTCATGAGTTGAACATGTGTATTTGTATGAGTGTGTATCGATACCCTCAAACATCGAATGCAATTTGTGTATCGGTACACTGAGGAGTGTATCGATACCCTCAAACATCGAATGTAATTTGTGTATCGGTACACTGAGGAGTGTATCGATACCCCCTGTTATAAAATAAAAAATAGGGTTCTTGCATATCAAGTTATTATGATTCGATATAATTTAGATGAGATTTATATTGATTTTAGATTGTTTGTGTAGTGATCGAAAGTAATTGATTTCCAGTCAGCTTGGTATTTGAACATCGATTCGAAATGATTTAAATTAGACCTTAGTGAGGCAAATATGAGTGCAATTTCTCTTTTCGTGGTAGAATTGAGGAAGGCTTGCGATAAGCCAACCTCAGTGTTTTTGATCAAAAACTTTATATTTATTTTATGTTTTATTTCAATGTTTTATGCAATTTACATTGTTACAAACTATGTTTTATGATTATGTGTTATGAACTTTGATAAGTGAATATGAACTTCGAATCAGTGAATGTGAATATACTCTATGAAAGAGAAGCTATGTGAATAAGAAACACTTTGAATAAGGATTGAAACCAATTATGTGACTAAAAGCCCAACGTATATGTATGAGGAGTAGAGGTATAGTTGGCATGCCAAGAGTCGAGGGTCTACGTGGCACTTCGGTGCAACCTATGTGGTCCTTCGGGACAATTATGTGGCACTTCGGTGCAAATTACGAGCTGTGGTGACAACATTAGTGCACAACCTCATAGTACTCAAATACCTAGATTTCTCAATAGTATACTTTGGGCAATTGGAACAAAGACATATAAAGTATAATTACTCATAAGTATACTTTTGATTTGGAAATTCAAGGAAGCTTTTTGAATAACATTTTTAGTAAAACAAATAAGATTCATGATAATAAGTTAGCACTATTATTTTGCCTTACTAAGTCATGATAATAAGTTAGCACTATATTTTGCCTTACTAAGTATCGACTTAGCATGTGTTCTCTCACGCGTAGGTTTGAAGAAGGTTGACTATTGATATGGGGTTGAGGATAACATACTTTTCTGAAGATCAGATCATTGCAAATTAAATGTAGGTTGTGGCTTATTTTGTAAACTGTTAGCATGTATATGTTAATTGAAATACGCTGATCGATTTTGTAAATATATATATATTTTATTTTGTAAACTCTTACTTTTGAGATTATCTATGTAAATTATTAAGATGTTTTGTGAAATGATTTCCGATTTAGAATGGTATTTGAAGATACTATTTTTTATCCATTTTATTATTATTATTATTAATATTAATATTATTATTATCATTATTATATTATTATTATTATATTATTATTATTAGTATTTATTATTATTATTAATATTATATATTATTATTATTATTATTATTTAACAAATAATTACAACTGGACCGGCCCAGTTACAAGCCAACTAGAACCGGTCCAGCCAACCATAAACCCTAAAAGGTTTCAGCTAGGGTTTCTAAACCCTAGCCACACCCAGCCGCCTCTGATGGTTCCAGATCCCAGCCGCCGCCTCACTGCCAAGTGGTCCAATGGCCCACTGCCGACGCCTCCGCCGCTGCCACGTCCCGAATGGAGGATCTAGAAGATCAACGTCGGCCGTCCACACCAAGGCTACGGGGTGAGTCACACTGGTAGTCCGGTGACTCACCGAAG
Organism: Hibiscus syriacus; assembly: GCF_006381635.1. Taxonomy (NCBI): domain Eukaryota; kingdom Viridiplantae; phylum Streptophyta; class Magnoliopsida; order Malvales; family Malvaceae; genus Hibiscus; species Hibiscus syriacus. The sequence goes on from NW_024063088.1 coordinate 3,597,809, forward strand.
CCCTCTCTTTGGACCGGTCCGATGACCGCACCGGTGGTGGCTATAAAAGCCACCACCCACCTGCGAAGAAAAAAAAAAGAGGAGAGACAGAGACAGAAACAGAACAAAAAAAAAAAACAGAGAAAAGAAAACAAACAAACTACCAACGATCTCAGTCAGCATCAACCACAGCAAGGAAAAAGAGAGAAGAAAGACAAAAGCTTACCCTGTCACCGGAGAGCCCCAACCGTCGCCGGATCTCACCAAAACTTCAAAAAGCCGAAGGTATTTTTTGTAGATTTGCTCTGATAGGGATTGTTTTAAGGGAAACAGTCATCGGAACCATCAATAAGATGGTCCGATCTATCTTTAGGAGTAAAAAATATTTTTTCCGGCCACCGGATGCAGTGGCCGGCGGCGAGGTCAACACCGGCGAACGGTTGTCGGCCGGTGTGCTTCTCTCAGTTTTAGAGAGAAGCGAGAGAATTCTGATTTCTCTCAGAGAAGAGAGAGAAAGAGAAGAAAGAAATGAGGACTGGCCCTTCGGGCCAGCCGATTTTGGGCATTAAATAGCCTTCCCAAACGACGTCGTTTGGGGAGGGCTATTCGCGTAATTACGAAATAATTAAACCCCTTCCGCAGTCCTTCATAGTTGTAAATTTTATATTCTGGTCACTAAACTGAATTTATAATAGTTTTAATTCAGTCTTCGAATTTTAACTTCTTTTTTTTAGTCCTTTTATATATTTAGGATAAATGACAAATTTAATCCCTTAATTTAATAAATAATTTTTAGTCCCTAATTCATATTTTTAATTTTTTTATTATAAATTTGAATTTTAGATAATTTATTTTTGTTACTAAATTATTAAATTAAAAAATAAAATATTTAATCCCTATAAATTTCAATTAATTAGGAAATTAGATTTATTTTTATTTTTATAATTTAGTTATTTATTTATATTTTTCATTTTACTGCTTAAAATATATTGTTTAGTGATATTTTTATATTATTATATTGTTAAATATTTTTATATTCATAAATATAATAAATAGTAATTTTAAATATTTATTTTTAATATCGAAGAAAAGGACAGTCTTAATACAACTGGATGTCCTATTCTGATTTTAAAATTAAAAGTAAACAATATTATTTAAATTATATTTATCAATATCAAAGAAAGAGCTGTCTTAAGGCACCTAGAAGTTCTTTTCGGATATTTTTAATTAATAAAATTTTTTAATAGAATTATAAATTAAATATATTTTTTTTGAATTTTAAATTTTAATAAAAGAGACAATTTATAATTAAAAAGTACCAATTTTTTGTAGGGGTGCTAATCCTTCCCTAAACGTAACCGACCACGAACCCCTTTTTATTATTAAAAAGAACAATTTTTGGTTATAAAACGCAGATCAGTTCATCTTTTAAATATGGTTTTCTTAAAAACATTTTAAAAGAAAATTTTTAGGTATTCGACCTACCTGATCCAAAAGGTCGATGGCGACTCACAAATTATTTTCAAAATTATTTATTAACATTAATTTCCCCACCAAAATTTAATATTTCGTGCCCGGACGAAAACCGGTTACGACAGCTTGGCGACTCTGCTGGGACCTGGTCAAACTTTAAAAATCGATTATAATTTGTCTCTATTAATTAAAAATTAAAAATTCATATATTTAATTTTTAATTCTTTCTTTTCAAATTTTTATTTATTTATTATTTTTATAAATATATGTTTTATTTTATTTGCAAGTATTTTATTTCAGTATTTATTTTTATGTCAAAGGTTCGAACATTTCTCCTCACACACAACACTTGCATTGCATTACATAAAGCTCTATAATTGAGTTGTCCCTTTTAAGTGGAAGTGAAAGCGACGTTTTCGTGAGAATTTATTCTCCGTGTCAGACCTAGCAAGTAACTTTCGGGGTTCATATGCTCTATGTCTTCGTGAGAATTTATTCTCCGTGTCAGGCATAGAGAAATGTATCCCCTCGAATTGAACTCGATTCACTTTAGTCTGTAATGGACTAGGATTGAGGGTTAGCAACCCAAGGGGGCACTAACAAGGACAATTCGGGTACCTTTACTCCTAGTTCTGAAACCCTGCATATAAAAAACCTTAGAAACTCTCCAATCAGAAGTCATGCCGAAATTTTGTCCAAATAGGTGTACACACAGGAGAAATGAATTATGTCTTTCTTGTTAATTTTTTACATGTTTATTTAAATTATTTAGAAAAGCATGTTTAAATTAAATAAATGTTATATCCTTTAACTAACTTATTTTTTTGTGTTCATTATTTTTCTGTTTGCATTGCATCATACAGGATAAAAGACATTGATCCTTGTGTTAATAGTCTCATTGGAAAACCTTCATCCATGGATAAAAGGGTTCAAGTCAAGTAATTCTAAACTCAGAAGTAAGACAGTGGGCTGAAGATTTACAAAGACAAGAAGGAGATAGTCTGCAGGATGATTATGTATCTGACTTGGCCAGTATGCTTCAGTTTCACTAAAAGAAATGATCTGCAAGATTTGCGAGGTATTTGGGAAAGTTGGGATTCAAACAAAAAATTGCAGTTTTATCAGACTTACGGAGATATCCCATATCTGCTCTATGTAGAAGTTGATGATGAATTACTCCGAGCCCTAGTTCAATTCTGGAATCCAGGGTACAATTGCTTCACTTTCAATAAGGAGGACTTGGTCCCCACTATTGAAGAATACACAACTTGTACATATCGAAGGGGCTTTGGAGAATCGAATCTATTCAAAGTCAATAAAAACCCAACCCTTCCGAGTTAAATTAGCAAAGATTGCCGGGGTACGAGAAGAATGGGTAGCGGCCCGTACAAAACAAAAAGGCGAAAGCGAAGGAATTGCTTGGACCAATATCAGGGAGCTTATTCAGAGTCATCCAGACGCTAAAGTACGATTCGATCTATTTGCTCTGGGTATATATGGTATGGTCATCTTCCCAAAAGTATTGGGATATGTTGAAGCTGCAGTGGTAGACTTGTTTGAACAATTACCAAAGAAGATTAATCCTGTTTCTGCCATCCTAGCCGAGACCTTCAGATCGTTAAATGCTTGCAGAAAGTTAGGAGGTGGACGACTCTCAGGGTGTACTCAGTTGTTATATGTGTGGATCCGTAGTCATTTCTGGAAGACAGAAAAGGTTTCATACCGACGCTTCAATACGGATTATTCTCCATTAAAAGAATTTCTGGAGCAGGAATGGCCGAAAGAAATTAAGAAAGATATATGGATTAATGTCTTTCGAAATTTGCAAAGCAATGACGTTGTTTGGCGCGCCCCGTGGCAAATCCAAAGGGAATTCCTTTACAGGTGTGGTAATTACAACTGGATAATGCTGCTCGGATTATGGGGAGGAATTGGATATGCTCCACTTCTGGTTATAAGACAATATGAAGGTCGTCAATTTATACCTGTCACTGCTGGACTACAGTCATCTGAGTTTGCATTCCACAGCAAAAATTATAAAAGAAACATCATGGAAGCCGTTACAGCTTGGAAAACAACTTTTTGTATCCGAGCTAAAGCAGCAAAAGAAATGCTAACTCCTGATTATGAAGAATGGAGATCTGTCAGGAAAAATGAAAATATTCCTCTACCAGATCAAAATGAGGATATTTCTATGGATGATCGCATCAAGGTGGTTCCATCAGAGATTGAAATCCTGAGAGCTGAGTTTGAAGTAGAAAGAGATGGCTGGTCGAAAGAATTAGAGCAAATGAGACAAGATAAAGCTATGTTGGGGGTTGACATTGACTTTCATTCGTCACAATGTGCAATGTTGAGAAAAGATAAAGAAAAAGGTGAGGATGAGTACAGAGCCTTACAGAAAGATTACCAGGAGTTGTATAAATCCCGAAAAGCATCAGGACCCAGCCAATCGACAGTACAGATGACCAGAGAATTGAATATAGAGAAAAGACGAGTCGAAGATTGAAAGGAAAGAATAGCTGTCTACTCAAAAGCCTGGAAAAAGGAAAGCAAAAATGGAAGATTTTGAGGTCGACAGACGAGAGCGAATTATAAAACACAAGGCTGAACACCGCGAGATCATGAATGAAATACAAAGAGAAAGGGATCGAGCCAAAGATTTAGAAGAAATGAAGAATGACATCTTTAATAAGTTTGAAGGCGAGAAAAATAGCATGTTCAAGGGATTTGAATCTGAAATGAACCAGTTGATTGCTGAACTTGAAGTCAGAGGCCAAAAGATGGAAGAATCCAATGTTGAAAAGAAAATGGGAGCTGGAAAGGAAAAATTTCAACACCAGACTTGAGGTAGAGCAAGAGGTGGCTAGCAATTGGATGCAAAGATGCAGAAACAAAGATGTTCAAATCCAGAAGCTTAATCAAAGAACGCAAGAAGCACGAACAAAACTTGAAGAGGATTTGGATCAGTCTAGAAACAAAAACTCAGAGTTTAATGCTTACATTTTGCAACTTGAAGAATCATTGTTTCAAGAAAAGGTTCGTCTAGGACCTAATGATCTCAAAGAAAGTAATGAGGAAAATGCTTCACTGCGAAGACGCATTAGAGATCTTGAAAAAATTCTGCATAATTGTCAAGTTAGAATCACTGAGTTAGAGCAAACTCTTGAAGGAACAACTGAACGATGGCAAAAGTCAACTGAGTTCTATGTCGAAAGAAGTGAAGAAAGAAGTAATATGGTGTTCGAGGCCATGGTTCAAATGAGCGAGGTTGCCAGATATATTGGGGAACTAGCTGTTGAAGCCAAAATAATTGAGCATCAAGTTGATCCAGTTTCTAAGTATGGAAAGAAGGTGTCATGGTTAATGAAGGAAATTATAGAGCTTAATAGGAAAGCTACGCCTTATCTGTAGTTATGAACTATTATAAAGAAACTTTTGTATGCCGATGAAAGTTGTTCTATGACAGTTAACTTTTTGGGATCAATGTTTTTACATACATGCATTTTGCATACATTCATCATTCATTTCATAATTTTCACTATGAATTATTTATTAAGTTAAAATTCATTAATTTAAAATTTGAAAAAATAATATAAAAGATTTTTCAATCGCAGTTACTCTGGCCAAAAGAGAAATACTACATCACTACGGTACTAGACAAGCCACTAAGAGAATTATGGAGGATAAAATACAGCGTATTGAGGAACAGCATCATAAAGAACAAGAGGAAATGAGAATGAAGCTGGAAAAAATTGAAGCCAGCATTGCAAATTCACAAGACAGTATGATGAAGAAGATAGAGGATATGTTTAAAAGGCAGGCTATCAGTGGAAAAATGCAGGAAAATCCTGTATCTTTTGACCAAGAACCCATATACCCTCTAGGTTTTCCACCAGAATCAATTTATCACTCTGGTACTACCCCTATACAAATCAATGCTCGTACATCTGCATTACAAGAAGTCAAACCACATGAGGAACAACAAGTGGATCCTGCATCTTCAAGCAAAAATCTGCTTATGTCCGATGTGAAAATAGGGGACCTTAATACTGAGCATTTGATCCCAGATTTAAATGAGCTGAATGAGAAACAAAAAGTAAATGAAGAACTGACCAGACAGATAAAGAGCTTAGAAGAGCGAATGAAATCCGTGGAAATAACTGAATCATTCTATGGATTTGATGCTAGTGAGCTGAGTTTGGTTCCAGACTTAATCCTCCCTATCAAGTTCAAAGCTCCCGAATTTGATAAATATAACGGTACTACATGCCCTTCATCCCACATTACTATGTTTTGTCGAAGAATGGCAGGATATGTGAAAGACGAGAAATTGTTAATTCACTGCTTCCAGGATAGTTTGACAGGACCGGCTTTAAAATGGTATACTCAATTGACTAAAGCCAACATTAGATCCTGGAAAGATTTGGCTAAAGCATTTTTAGAGCAGTACCGCCATGTGACAGACATGGTCCCTGATAGATGGACTCTACAGAATTTGGAGAAAAAGAATAATGAGACATTCAGACAGTATGCCCAGAGATGGCGTGACACTGCGGCCCAAGTTCAACCACCTTTGTCAGAAAAAGAGGCCACAGTGATGTTTGTTCATACATTAAAGGCTCCTTATTTAAACCATTTAATGGGGAATGCAACAAGAAATTTTGCAGATTTGGTCATTTCTGGAGAATTAATTGAAAATGTCTTGAAAAGTGGCAAGATCGAATCGAATGATGGGTCTAGTTCCAAAAGACCTACATACCGGAAAAAGGAGAATGAGGTCAACAATGCCAATTCTTACAGCAAAGATTCATCGAAAAGTGTTACAATAACCCAGCCAAGGGTTAAGAAAGAGGAAACAAACACTAATCGAGCAGAGTCCAGAGGATCTCGAAAGGAAAATGAAAGGTTGTCTTTCACACCTTTACCAGTACCATATGCAGAGATCTATGATTCGCTGTTAAAAGCAGATGTTATAAGGCCCTATCCTTTGGTTCCCATGCAACCACCATTCCCTCCTTGGTATGATACAAAGGCACACTGTGTTTACCATGAAGGAATTACAGGACATTCTATAGAAAACTGTCTAGCATTCAAAAGGGTGGTTCAAAATTTGATCAACACTGGGAAGTTGGAATTCAATACACCATCCGCATCAAGTCATCCATTGCCAAATCATGGAGATAAAAACGTGAATGCAATTCAGGAAGAGAACAGAAAGAAAGCAAAGACTGACATTTCTGAAATTAAATCTCCATTTGTTTGGATATTTCAACAGCTTTCTTTAGCCGGTATAATTCCACAACAATTCAGGCCAAAGCAGAATGAAGGCAAGAATTATTGTGAATATCATCAGGAGAAGGGCATAAAATTCAACTATGTCCTGAGTTTAGAAACTTGGTGCAAAATTGATGAACAACAGAGAAATACAATTCTTTGAAGAAGAACCCGGAAAAAAAGAAGATGATGTTTGCTCCAGAGGATTCTAAACCAAATCAAAGAATAAATGATCCTGTGATCATTAATGTGAAATCATCCACGGTGATTCCGGCACCAATAAGGCCAAAAGTAGTCATTACCACTCCTCTACCATTTCCATACAAAGATACCCGCAGGGTACCTTGGAATTATACTACCCATGTTTCAATGGTAGGAGGATCTGATTCTCTAACAGAAGAGAAAAAAGAGTTTGAGTACTACATCGACATCTGAAGCAGTGAGCGAAGTCGGTTTCTTTACAAGAAGTGGGAGATGTTACTCTCCCGAAACATCCAATGCTTCAGAACAAGTAAAAGCAAAAGGAAAAGCTGTGGCAATACCTCAGAAGGTATTTGAAGATGAATCCCTTCCAGCATTCAATGAACCTGTGACAGAAAAGCAAGCTCAAGAATTTTTAAAGTTCTTGAAACATAGTGAGTATAGTGTGGTTGAACAACTACACAACAACAGGCGAGAATTTCTATTCTTGATCTTTTGATGAATTCAGAAGCACATAGGAATGCTTTGATGAAAATTCTCAATCAAACATTTATCCCCGAAGATATATCCCTCAATAAACTTGACAGAATTGTGGGACATATAGCCGCCGACAATTACATAACCTTCACAGATGATGAAATACCAGAAGGCGGAATGGGGTCAGTAAAAGCTTTAAACATCACGACACATTGTCATGGTCATGTGTTGCCAGGAGTATTGATTGACAATGGGTCTGCCCTCAATTTGATGCCTCTAGTTACACTTCAAAGAATGCCTCTGGATCAATCACACATGAAGAGTTATCAGAATGTGGTACGAGCCTTTGATGGTACTCAAAAAGAAGTGCTGGGAAAATGGAAATACCTTTGTTAATTGGCCCAGTCGTGTACAATATTGATTTTGTGGTGATGGACATCCACCCCACATATAATTGTCTATTAGGAAGGCCATGGATTCATTCAGCTGGAGCCGTTCCTTCTTCATTACATCAGAAATTGAAGTTTGTTGTTGATGGACAACTAATATGTGTCAGTGCTGAAGAAGAAATCATTGCGTCCGTAACAAGCGATGTTCCATATATTGACACCAATGATGAGGCTCTTGAATGCTCTTTTCGAGCTCTTGAATTTGTAAATGCAACCTTTATTGCAGAAGGAAGCAAAATTCCATATCCCAGACTGTCTGATTGCACCAAGATGACGGTACAACAAACTTTAGGCATCGGAGCTAAAGCTGGAAGAGGTCTAGGAAAGAATCTTCAAGGGATTTCAGTTCCTGTCAGTATAAAGATGAAAAAAGACCGTTTTGGGCTGGGGTTTAAGCCCAATCTTCAGCAAAAGAACAAAGAGATGAAAAGAAGATGTGAAGACAGAAAGGCAAAATTGAAAGGAGGAGAAATCCTTTGGAAACACATGTCTTTCCCACAGTTGAGGACAACATTCAGATTAGGGGGAACAATTAATGTGGAACAGCAGCTTGTTGAAGCCTTTAAAGAAGAGAAGTTGACGAAAGATCAATACATAGTTGAAGAAGCTATGAATGGATTATTTATCAACATGATCATGAATGACAACAAGACTGGCAAGTACTTGGATAGGATTCGACCATGTCTTCCTGGAGAAACACTCACCAACTGGACCGCTGATGATCTTCCTATAGTTTTTAATATTAATGCAGAGTAATATTCAGAACTAATCTTTATGTTTAGCTCAAAAATATGAAAACTTTTTGTTATCTTGTAAAAGAAATTATGTTAAATATAAGAAACTTTCTTTAAAATTTTCAGATGGCAATCATTCTTTACATTTTCTTTACATTTTTACATTTATTTATTTCATAAATTTACTATATTCTTTCGGAAATATGTCCGACTTAAATTTGCAGGTGTCACAGTGTTAATAGCATGTTTATTCCTAGATTTAATCCAGTGATAAATTTAGAGCAGCCTATATGTCTGGAAGAAATCAATGGTTGTGAAGATGAACTGGAATGTGATGTTCCTACTGAATTATTAAGATTGGTAGAAAAAGAGGACAAACAAATTCTACCACACAAAGAAGAGGTTGAGACTGTGAATTTGGGAACAGATGAAGACAGAAAAGAGGTGAAAATTGGTACCACTCTGACAGTCCATATAAAACAAGAATTGATAAATCTCCTTCAAGAGTTCAAAGATATATTTGCCTGGTCCTATCAAGATATGCCTGGTTTGAACACAGATATAGTGATACACAAGCTTCCAATCAATCCAGAATATAAACCGGTCCAACAAAAAGCTCAGAAGAATGAGGCCAGAAATGTTGTTGCAAATCAAAGAAGAAGTGATGAAACAAATCAATGCAGGTTTCCTACAAGCATCTAAATACCCAGAATGGGTAGCCAACATTGTTCCCGTACCAAAGAAGAATGGGAAGGTTCGAATGTGTGTGGATTACAGAGATCTCAATAAAGCTAGTCCGAAAGATAGCTTTCCATTACCCCACATAGACACACTGGTGGATAATACTGCAGGACATGCATGGTTTTCATTTATGGATGGATTTTCAGGATATAATCAGATAAAAATGAATCCTGAAGACATGGAAAAGACGACATTTATAATCATGTGGGGCACATTCTGTTATAAAGTAATGCCATTTGGATTGAAAAATGCAGGGGCAACATATCAAAGAGCCATGGTAACTTTGTTTCATGACATGATGCACAAAGAGATTGAAGTATATGTAGATGACATGATTGCCAAATCCAGAACTGAAGAAGAACATATTCAAAATTTGAGGAAGCTTTTCCAGAGATTGAGGAAATATCAATTAAAGCTCAACCCCGCTAAATGCACTTTTGGGGTAACTTCCGGAAAACTTTTGGGATTTGTGGTCAGCAAAAAAGGAATCGAGATTGATCCAGATAAAGTAAAAGCAATTCAAGATCTTCCACCACCCAACACAAAAAAAAGAAGTTCGAGGCTTTTTGGGAAGATTAAATTATATATCTCGGTTCATTTCTCAATTGACTGACAAATGTGATCCAGTGTTCAAATTACTTCGAAAGAACAATCCTGAAGTCTGGAATGAGGAATGTCAAGAAACTTTGGATATTATTAAGAAATATTTATCCAATGCCCCCATTTTAGTATCACCAATGCCTGATAAACCATTAATTCTCTATTTGACGGTCTTCGAAAATTCGATGGGATGTGTACTAGGACAGCATGATGAATCAGGAAGGAAAGAAAAAGCTATTTATTATCTGAGCAAGAAATTTACTGATTGTGAAGTTCGATATCCACCAATACAAAAATTATGTTGTGCTTTGGTGTGGGCTACTCGAAGACTCAGACAATATATGTTATACCATACTACTTGGTTGATATCCAAACTTGATCCTTTAAAGTTCTTAATGGAATCACCAGCTTTGACAGGCAGAATGGCTAGATGGCAGATGTTATTATCTGAGTTTGATATTGTATATGTCAACCAAAAAGCGATAAAGGGAAGTGTCATAGCTGATTTTCTGGCCAGTCGTGTATCAAATGATTATCAGCCTTTGAACTTCAATTTTCCTGATGAAGATTTGTTGTGCATATCCATGAATGAAGAAGTCAGAACAAAAGATGAATTTGCAACTTGGAAGCTTTATTTTGATGGAGCATCTAATGCTTTGGGACGAGGAATCGGGGCAGTGTTAATTTCTCCAGAAAATATTTATTATCCCTTTACAAGTAGACTGGAGTTCTTTTGCACCAATAACATGGCAGAATATGAAGCTTGTGTCATGGGATTGAAAGCAGCTATAGAAAGAAAAATCAAATTTCTCAAGATATATGGAGATTCATCTTTGGTAGTGTATCAATTGCGAGGAGAATGGGAAACAAAAGATCCCAAATTATTGGAATACCGAAATTTTATCCTCGAATTAGTGAAAGAATTTGAAAAAGTTACATTCAATTATCTCCCTCGAGAAGAAAATCAAATGGCAGATGCTTTGGCTACATTAGCTGCTATGTTTCAGGCAACTAAGAAGGTTGATATGATGCCAATCAAAATGCAAGTATATGAAATTCCTGCACATTGTTATAGTGTGGAAGAAGAGGTAGATGGTAAACCATGGTATCATGATATCCTGCAATATATCAAAAATCAAAGTTATCCACCAAATGCATCAGAAATTGATAAAAGAACTTTGAGAAGAATGGCTGCTGGATATTTTCTTGATGGAGAGATTATGTATAGAAGAAGCAGTGATCAAATGCTATTGAGATGTTTAAATACCAGCGAAGCTCGAAACGTCATTGAAGAAGTACACAGTGGAATATGTGGAACACATGCAAATGGTCTTTCCATGGCCAGAAAAATAATGAGATATGGATACTATTGGGCTACCATGTACACAGATTGCATTGATTATGCAAGGAAATGTCATAAATGCCAGATATATGCAGACAAGATTCATGTACCCCCATCTCCTTTACATGTAATGACAGCCCCCTGGCCATTTTCTATGTGGGGAATAGATGTCATTGGAGCAATCACACCAAAAGCATCGAATGGACATTGTTTCATCCTTGTGGCAATTGATTATTTACCAAATGGGTTGAAGCTGCTTCATACCAATATTAAGAGATCCACAGTCTGCAAGTTCATAAAGAAAGAGATAGTTTGCCGGTATGGTCTACCAGAAAGGATTATTACAGACAATGCTCTGAACCTGAACAACAAAATGATGACCGAACTTTGTGCACAGTTTAAGATCAAACATGCAAATTCAGTGGCATATCGTCCAAAGATGAATGGGGCAGTTGAAGCAGCAAATAAGAACATCAAGAGAATCATTACGAAGACTACTGAAACCTACAAAGATTGGCACGAGAAGTTACCTTTTGCTCTATATGCATACCGAACTACTGTTCGAACATCTACTGGGGCAACACCGTTTTCTTTAGTCTACGGAATGGAAGCAGTCTTACCAATTGAAGTTGAGATTCCATCGCTTCGAATATTGAGAGAAATAAAATTGGATGAATCTGAATGGATCCAAGCTAGATTGATCAATTGAACCTTATTGAGGAGAAAAGATTGAAAGCTATTTGCCATGGACAGATGTATCAAAACGGATGATGAAGTCTCATGATAAGAAAGTACATCCAAGAGAATTCCAAGAGGGTGATCTAGTACTAAAAAGATCTTGCCTATATATAAGATTTCCGTGGGAAATGGATGCCTAATTGGGAAGGGCCATACGTTGTGAAAAAGGCCTTTTCCGGAGGAGCATTGATCTTGGCAGAAATGGATGGAAAAATTCTGAAAAATCCAATAAACTCAGATTCTGTCAAGAATATTATGCTTGAAAAAAAAAAAAAAAAAAAAAAAAAGAGAAAGAAAAGAAAAAAAAAGGGAAAAGAAGAAAAAGAAAAAGAAAAAAGGGGGTCAAGGTGAAAACCCGCAAAGGGCATCTTGTAACCAAAGGAAGGATTTGAGTTGAAAACCTGAAAAGGCGGCTCAAATGCAGGTTGATATTAGGCATCTGGCAATTGAACTCTCTTAAGATTTTGATGGTTTGGAAGAAGATTCACATCTACAAGCATTTTGACAACGATTGAGATCTTCCAGACAAAGGCTTACATCATTACTCTAAGTTGTGTCAACTGGATTAATTTAGAAATACTTATGCTCATAATTTGTTGAGACATTTGAATTTTTATCATTATTATGTTTGCCAGAACTTTGAATACAATTTTATTTATTTCAAGTTCGATTTATTTGAGATTCAATTTATTTTTGGAAATTCAATTTATTCTTTTCTATTGAATTAACATAATTTTGAAATAATTTAAAGATTTCTGAATATCACTTTATGTTAATACTTTTAAATACATGGAATACAAAGTAGGCAAATTATCACTAGCTTAAATCCATGAACATCAAGATTATTACACGGGATTCTACCGACAACAAGGTCGAATTCGCCAAATCTACTCATCAATTGCTCCAACCGATCACCATTCAGTTCTTGCACATCTGTTTTCAAAGATATACTAAAACAGTAGAAGATGATCTTTGCAGTACTGATTCCATCAAAAAGAAACAAGACATTGATATCAATAGAAAACATGTTTCTATACAAATCCTTGTGTAAGGTTTTTAGGAAACTTAGAAGCATTTCTACCTCATCAGGTTCAAGTGGAGTAACTTTATTCCTTCCAACCCATACTAGATTCCATTCTCAGCACTCATCAAGAACATACTTCTGGACACTCGAAGGTGGCTCATTGTCATAGGCTTCAAAAGCCTTACAGATCCTTTCTGTCAATTCGGCACTTCCTGAGCATGTTTATAAACAATTCCACCTTTTATATGTGCTCCATAGCATCTTCTGGAAGTGTTCTTTGAGTTATCTGATCTGGTTGGACAGAACATAGCATCTTCTGGAAGTGTTCTTTAAGTTATCTGATCTGGTTAGAAGAACATAGCATCTTCTGGAAGTGTTCTTTGAGTTATCTGATCTGATTGGACAGAACATAGCATCTTCTGGAAGTGTTCTTTGAGTTATCTGATCTGGTTAGAAGAACATAGCATCTTCTGGAAGTGTTCTTTGAGTTATCTGATCTGATTGGACAGAACATAGCATCTTCTGGAAGTGTTCTTTGAGTTATCTGATCTGGTTAGAAGAACATAGCATCTTCTGGAAGTGTTCTTTGAGTTATCTGATCTGATTGGACAGAACATAGCATCTTCTGGAAGTGTTCTTTGAGTTATCTAATCTGATTAGACAGAACATAGCATCTTCTGGAAGTGTTCTTTGAGTTATCTGATCTGATTGGACAGAACATAGCATCTTCTGGAAGTGTTCTTTGAGTTATCTGATCTGGTTAGAAGAACATAGCATCTTCTGGAAGTGTTCTTTGAGTTATCTGATCTGGTTGGACAGAACATAGCATCTTCTGGAAGTGTTCTTTGAGTTATTTGATCTGGTTTAACAGAACCAATCAGTGAATTTGGAAGATGAATTTGCCAATATCATCTTCTGGAAATGTTCTTTGAGTTATCTGATCTGATTGGACATAACATAGCATCTTCTGGAAGTGTTCTTTGAGTTATCTGATCTGTTTGATCATAACATAGCATCTTCTGGAAGTGTTCTTTGAGTTATTTGATCCGAAGAAGTGCATCAGCAGCCTTAGTCATTTGAGCAGCACAAATAAAATTTATCAATTTTACAATTGATAAGTTTGGACCATATTTCTACATGGCTATTGAAGCTTCAGCCTTTGAGAATCCCATCTTGTCAAGTATAACAGTTTATTCTCTTCATCAGAATCAGAATTCAAGATTTCTTGGTATTAGAAGAACTATCAATATCTGTGAAATCATCTTGAAAGGTCACTTCATAATCAGATGAATTGTTATCAGAATCAACATGTTGCCTGAATGCAAGCTTTTCAAGAGCCTATACAATTGAGTTTTATTCTCAAGAAATTTTTGTGACATTATATCTACCTCTACATTTGTCAAAGAGGATAGATTCTCTGATTTGAAGAAGAAAGATTTATTGGGTTTCTACAACTGAAGAAATATTCAGTTCACCAATCTGAAATCAAATAACTTAACATTCATGCATCATATTTTAGGTGTTTACAAAAATAGGTGCATTTTCATTCATTTTATTCTTGTTGAATTTTTAACAGGAATTTCAAAGATTTTAGCAAAGATTCAAATTCATCACTTGATGGATCAACATTTCCAGAGAAAGAGTTCATAATGAGAAGAACTCGTCATCTGAAGAAGGAAGAAGAAGTTCATAATGAGAAGAACTTGTTCAACCTTTTGCTTGAATTCATCACTTGATGGATCAACATTTCCAGAGAAAGAGTTCATAATGAGAAGAACTCGTCATCTGAAGAAGGAAGAAGAAGTTCATAATGAGAAGAACTTGTTCAACCTTTTGCTTGAATTCATCACTTGATGGATCAACATTTCCAGAGAAAGAGTTCATAATGAGAAGAACTCGTCATCTGAAGAAGGAAGAAGAAGTTCATAATGAGAAGAACTTGTTCAACCTTTTGCTTGAATTCATCATTTAATGGATCAACATTTCCAGAGGAAGAGTTCATAATGAGAAGAACTCGTCATCTGAAGAAAGAAGAAGAAGTTCATAATGAGAAGAATTTGTTCAACCTTTTGTTTAAATTCATCATTTGGTGGATCATCTTTTCCAGAGAAAGTTCATAATGAAAAGAACTCATCTGAAGAAGGAAGAAGAAGTTCATAATGAGAAGAACTTGTTCAACTTTTTGTTTAAATTCATCATTTGATGGATCAACATGGCCAAAGAAAGTTCATGAATGAGAAGAACTCATCTGAAGAAGGAAGAAGAAGTTCATAATGAGAAGAGCTTGTTCAACCTTTGTTTGATATCATTTGAAGAAAGAAGAGAAAGTTCATAATGAGAAGAACTCATCAAGAGTTTATTCAACCTTTTGAATGACTCTATCACAGAAAGGAGGTCATCATCATCCCCAACAGAGAGTTCATAATAAGAAGAACTTATTTGGAGAGAGAGAAGAATTTATTCAATATCTCCATAATGATCAAAGTAAAGTCAAATAGATAAAAAATTTTATTATCTTTTCATCTTTGCCCTATTCTTGTTAACACAAGAATGAGCAAAGAGGGGCAGCTGAAGATACTATTTTTATCCATTTTATTATTATTATTATATATTAATATTATTATTATCATTATTAATATTATTATTATTATTATTATTATTATTATTAGTATTTATTATTATTATTAATATTATATATTATTATTATTATTATTATTTAACAAATAATTACAACTGGACCGGCCCAGTTACAAGCCAACTAGAACCGGTCCAGCCAACCAGAAACCCTAAAAGGTTTCAGCTAGGGTTTCTAAACCCTAGCCACACCCAGCCGCCTCTGATGGTTCCAGATCCCAGCCGCCGCCTCACTGCCAAGTGGTCCAATGGCCCACTGCCGACGCCTCCGCCGCTGCCACGTCCCGAATGGAGGATCTAGAAGATCAACGTCGGCCGTCCACACCAAGGCTACGGGGTGAGTCACCACTGGTAGTCCGGTGACTCACCGAAGCCCTCTCTTTGGACCGGTCCGATGACCGCACCGGTGGTGGCTATAAAAGCCACCACCCACCTGCGAAGAAAAAAAAAAGAGGAGAGACAGAGACAGAAACAGAACAAAAAAAAAAAAACAGAGAAAAGAAAACAAACAAACTACCAACGATCTCAGTCAGCATCAACCACAGCAAGGAAAAAGAGAGAAGAAAGACAAAAGCTTACCCTGTCACCGGAGAGCCCCAACCGTCGCCGGATCTCACCAAAACTTCAAAAAGCCGAAGGTATTTTTTGTAGATTTGCTCTGATAGGGATTGTTTTAAGGGAAACAGTCATCGGAACCATCAATAAGATGGTCCGATCTATCTTTAGGAGTAAAAAATATTTTTTCCGGCCACCGGATGCAGTGGCCGGCGGCGAGGTCAACACCGGCGAACGGTTGTCGGCCGGTGTGCTTCTCTCAGTTTTAGAGAGAAGCGAGAGAATTCTGATTTCTCTCAGAGAAGAGAGAGAGAAAGGGAAGAAAGAAAATGAGGACTGGCCCTTCGGGCCAGCCGATTTTGGGCATTAAATAGCCCTTCCCAAACGACGTCGTTTTGGGGAGGGCTATTCGCGTAATTACGAAATAATTAAACCCCTTCCGCAGTCCTTCATAGTTGTAAATTTTATATTCTGGTCACTAAACTGAATTTATAATAGTTTTAATTCAGTCTTCGAATTTTAACTTCTTTTATTTTAGTCCTTTTTATATATTTAGGATAAATGACAAATTTAATCCCTTAATTTTAATAAATAATTTTTTAGTCCCTAATTCATATTTTTAATTTATTTTATTATAAAATTTGAATTTTAGATAATTTTATTTTTGTTACTAAATTATTAAATTAAAAAATAAAATATTTAATCCCTATAAATTTCAATTAATTAGGAAATTAGATTTATTTTTATTTTTATAATTTAGTTATTTATTTTATATGTTTTCATTTTACTGCTTAAAATATATTGTTTTAGTGATATTTTTATATTATTATATTGTTAAATATT
This sequence comes from Hibiscus syriacus, assembly GCF_006381635.1. Classification (NCBI taxonomy): domain Eukaryota; kingdom Viridiplantae; phylum Streptophyta; class Magnoliopsida; order Malvales; family Malvaceae; genus Hibiscus; species Hibiscus syriacus. Next base: position 3,614,876 of record NW_024063088.1, read on the forward strand.
TTTATATTCATAAATATAATAAATAGTAATTTTTAAATATTTATTTTTAATATCGAAGAAAAGGACAGTCTTAATACAACTGGATGTCCTATTCTGATATTTTAAAATTAAAAAGTAAACAATATTATTTAAATTAATATTTATCAATATCAAAGAAAAGAGCTGTCTTAAGGCACCTAGAAGTTCTTTTCGGATATTTTTAATTAATAAAATTTTTTAATAGAATTATAAATTAAATATATTTTTTTTTGAATTTTTAAATTTTAATAAAAGAGACAATTTATAATTAAAAAGTACCAATTTTGGGCGTTGTAGGGGTGCTAATCCTTCCCTAAACGTAACCGACCACGAACCCCTTTTTATTATTAAAAAGAACAAATTTTTGGTTATAAAACGCAGATCAGTTCATCTTTTAAATATGGTTTTCTTAAAAACTATTTTAAAAGAAAATTTTTAGGTATTCGACCTACCTGATCCAAAAGGTCGATGGCGACTCACAAATTATTTTCAAAATTATTTATTAACATTAATTTCCCCACCAAAATTTAATATTTCGTGCCCGGACGAAAACCGGTTACGACAGTATTATTTCTTTATTTTGATTGAAATAATAAGTTTTAAAATTATGCCAAATTATGATTTTCTTATGTTTGAAAAATCAAATGTCACATCAGATTTGTATCTGGGTCAGGTACGGGTCAGGGTGTTCCAGGATCACTTCATCATGGTTAAAAAATCATCAGCCGACATTAAAATTGTCTTCCTATCCTTTTGAACAGAGGGAACAATAACTGGCATATTACGATGGCTGGTTTGGCCAGTATGCGCACCTGAGATAGCACTCAAGGGGAGAGCTGGGTTTTGGTTAGCATCAATGGTAGCAACTGAGTGTTTATTCGGGTTTAATCCTGCACCCGAAATTCGTGCCAAAGGGGGTTTTGAGGCGCTGGTAGCTTGTATTCTAACACCACGATTTAGAATAATATTCGGGGAGATCGGTTTTTGAGGTGCCAATGCAAATTTCATGTTAGAAGTAGTCTTTCCCTTTGAGCTTTGCTTTATTTGAATGAGCAGTGGTACGAGTAGCCTGTGGGGCAGCAGTTGGTTTTCCAGGATTTTATTTTAAAGCCGAGACAGCTGTCTTCAATAATAATACCAGTAGCGTGGCTGCCATCTTGGTGTGTCATCTCAAGAATGATCTCAATTGGAGCTTCAAGTTCATTGTTACTCTCCTCTTCCAAGATAAGAGGACTAAAGGACGAGGAAACAATATGGGTATTTTCATTCCCATTGGCCAATTTTATAAGTTTCTTTTGGGGACGCCGTTGACGTTTTTTACCATCATCCAGGGGCCAAAAGCCTCATTCGGAACTGGAGAAGATTTAGTGACCACATCTTGTTTAGAGGTAGAAGAGTGGAGAGTCTCGGAATGCACATTGTTTTCAGTCACAGGAGCTACTAAGGTTGAACAAATATCTTTCACATGCCCATAGATTCCACATTCAAAACATACAGTGGAAAGAGCCTCATACTCTACAATTTGGGTCCTGCCGTTGATATTAATTTTAGAGACTAGTGGTTTGCGCAAATTAATATTCACTGCCATATGGGCGAAACGCCCGCGCCGACCATTATCAGTTTGATAATCAACTTTGACAACAGATCCGATCCTATTTCCAATAGCCTCAATCATACTCCATTTATAACAAGTAATCGGCAAACCTGGTAACCTTACCCACACCATGATCCTACTGGGATGCGATTGAGTTGGACAGAATTCAATGAACCATGGTTCAACAGTCAAGTAATGGCCGAAAATAGTCCACGGACCATCCGATTGAACCTTTAGATAGTCTTGCTTGCAAGAAAACTTCACCAGAAAATAGTCATTTTCAATGTCTATCAATTTAATCGGATGCGATGGCTTCCAGATATTATAAATACGGTTATGGAGCGTGTTATAACCAACTCTGCACCCAAGGACCTTGACGACTAACGTAAAATCCATGCTTTTTATCGCCAAGTATTGTGCCCGATCAGAGAAATCAATGAAGGGAATTTCATCTCTTTCTCCTATTCGGATGTCATCTTCCAATAAATCAAAATCATCATCCTCAATGTCGATTAGCTCTTCATCAGATTGATTTTGCGAGGGGCTGTGCGTCATACCAGTGACCATGTCTTTGCAAGAGAGAGGGGCTTTAAGCAAAGAAGTATTATCACAATCCATGTGTTCAGCAGGCTGCACGGCGGAGGGATCATTGTTAATAGAGAAAATTGTACTTTTACTACGGAGTGGGGCTGGCACAGGATTGTACTTCAGATTTTCGTCCAGAGCCCATGATTGCTTGGGATTCTTACACCATGGTTCTAGGTACTGACCCTTTAGTTTGTAAATAGGCTGAAAATTTTGTTAGGCTAGATTGTGTTGTTCATGAATTGACACCACTGATTTTCAGTCTATCTCTAAAATCAGCTTATTAGGTTGGTGGTCAATTGACGAAGGAAGTATAGAGGAACAGGCACGACTTTATCAGGATGGAACTTGCTTTTGAATCAGTCCACATCTTCATGTGGTGCGTGTCTGGTTGTGCCTGAAAAAAATGTGAATCATGTTTCATAATATGAAACACGGTAAAATTGATAGACTATACTAATAATTAAGAAAAAAATTGACTTAAACTTATTTATGCCTATTTATGAAGTTTGATTGTATTGATGTGAACTGTTTTTAATGCCAAAAGAAAATACAAGTATCAGAGAACATAACTATGTAGCAGAGATGATGTAAGATTTTGTGTTCAAAATGGGAAAGATGATTCAAGTTTTTAGACATCTCTTAAAGTAAAGATGATGAGAAAAATTTGATAGGAGCAACTGCTCAGTGATTATTGGCATATCGCTTATCAATATTATTCTACGCTATTCAACTTAAAATGTAACATCCAAAAAACCGGGTTAGTGACTAAAACGAAAGTTTTTGAAATTTGGTGATCAATTTAGGAAAATTGAAAAGTTCAAGAATTTATTTAGAAATTTTTTTAGGACTTGATATCAAAGTTGGATTATTGGAAGGGTATTATGGTTTTTTCAAAGGAAAGAATTTTATCTTCCCTTATTAAGTGATATATAACACGTGAAAAATGGGAGAAAAGGAAAAAGAAGTCCAAAACATTGTTATCTTCTTCCTCGTTGCTGAAAGCTCTACTTTTAAAGGTGAGTATGCTTTCTATGGATTAATTCATTCATTTTAAGGTTGCTTTTGATTCTTGGGATGATAAGAAAGCTTAAGGGAAGCTTAGGGTGGCTTAAAACTCAAAGATAAATAAGTTATGAAGGATTGAAGGTAAAGAGTTTTTAAGGGAATTATTGAGAAATAGTTAGTAAATAAGTTTTAAAGTGAAATTTAACTTGTCAGATGTTGAAATAAGAAATTCAAAGTGTTAGAACTGAATTTGGAACATGCTGATTAATTGACATGATTATTGAATTTAAGTGTGATAGTTAGATATGGGATATTAAGATGAGTTAAAGTGAGATAAATTGATTTGATTAGGTGTGGTTAAGTTTACAGGCATGAAAGAAGAGTAAAATAAGGAATTTAGTTGAGTATGGTCGATTTTCGGGGGTAAAATGAATAAGTTCTGGGCATGAGGTATCAATATTGTTTATTCAGTACTGATACTTCCAAAACAAATGAGTAGAATATGAGCTTGGGGTATCGATACTGAAGGAACAATATCGATACCATAAGGAAAAATTGGATGAAATCTTTAAAGAAGTATCGATACCTAAAGGGTGGTATCGATACTGGTTAAAGGGGTATCGATACCAAGTGTATAGTATCGATACCATTATCGAGTTATAAAAGCATAATATAAAAATGGTATCGGTACCTAAGGTGGTATCGATACCATAAGAGGGTAGTATCGGTACTATAGTAAGAGTACCGATACTATTAAGCTTGAAGTGTTTAATTAAGTGGTTCTTTTAGCCTATGCTATATTGATTGGTTATAAGTAATTTGAACTCCAATATACATATAAGTCGTATAATTGTGTAGATATCGATCAGAAGCAAGTATCAGATGAGTCAACGAAATAAGATCGATCAAGAAAGAGTTGTACGTATTTAATTGGACTAGTGAGGCTAGGTGAGTGCATAATATTAGATATATGATATTTGATGGAAATAAGACTTGTGATAAGTCTATTTTCCATATTAAAGCATATGAATATAAGTGTATGTGTCATATGTTATTGCATGAGTTACATGTTATGCTATGTATGTTAAATGAGTTATGTGAATGCATGTTGATATGATAATTTATGTTAAATGATATAATTGAATTATGTAATGGCGTGAACCTGGAATATAAGCTATGTGGCATAGATATAAATGATTATATAAACATGAAAAATAAGCCATATGATATGACATATGTGATTGTATGAGAAAGAATATGAACTATATGAGAACATGCATATGTGAATGAGCTATGCGACTATGTGAACATGTGAATACATGTCTATGAGATAAGCCATATGACTATGAGCTATGTGATTACATGATCACAAGATATATGCCTATGTGAATATGTGACAAACATAAATGATAATGCCCATGTTATGTGATACGAGAGCTAGGGGTATAGTTGGCATACAAAGAGTCAAGGGTTCTATGCGTGTAATACCCCCAACCCGTATCCAACCCGGATACGAGTCCGAAGTGTCACATTGACTTTTCAAACATTTATTCGTATAAAATAGTGAGTAATTTTAAAAAACTTTTATAACATTTAACTTATTCAAAACATTTACAAAACTATTCAGAGCTTATACAATATATTCTTTTGATTACATGCCAACTAGAACTTTATATACAAAAATACATATTATTCACCTCTCTTTTGATCTGACATTCGGTAAGGAGAACTGACTTGTCTTGTTCCTCTTTACTTCTCTTTTCGCTTTCCAAACCTACGTGTGAAACAATCACACGCTAAGTCGATGACTTAGTGAGGCATATAAAACATATAAATATTTCATATAACATAAAGCATACATAAACATATACCATCATATGGTTCATATAACACATTTCAAACCACTTACTTTTGATAACCAATTATAAACCCATCGTATACATATCACATTTAGTATGTTTGTTTAATCTCTTTATTAGCCCATGTACACTAGTGAGAACTTAAGGTATGTGAGTACATTGAGGTTGTGCACACATATGCTGTCACCACAGCTCGATCAATGTCCCGAAGGACCTATCCAGAGGTCATAAAGATCCTCGGTAACTATCCAGAGGTCATAAAGATCCTCGGCAACTGTCCATAGGTTCCGAAGAACCTAGGTAAACTGTCCATATGTTCCTTAGAACATAGGTATACTGTCCATATGTGTCGAAAGACATATGTAATTCTGTCCATATATTCCGTAGACATAGGTATACCCTCGACTCTTGGCATGCCAACTATACCCCTAGCTCTCATATCACATAACATGGGCATTATCATTTATAACATTTCATATCACTTGTTATTTCTCTTCTGTCACATACCACATGTATGTGTAACCATATATCTCATATCATATCACATGTATCACAAGTGCATGTATTCACGTAGATCGTTTCATATGACTTATATCATTTCTCATTTGTTCATGTAACTCGCATGTCATATCATGTAACATATAACACACATAATCATATCGGCTCACAGTTTTATCACCTATCGTGTTATTTCACATATACACTTTTATATCGCATAAACTCATATATATCATATCACCTATAATAACATATGACACATATACCCATAACTTCATATCACATACTTATATCAATTCACACTTAGTCACATGGGTCATTTCTCATAACATATATCACATCACATATGTTCATGGGTATATCCCATAGCATATAAATAACATATAAACTTATATGTATTCATGTGTATACTTTCATTTAGCCTATATATCAATGTCATATAACTTATATTACCTATGCATATAACCTTATGACTTATTATCAAGTACTCAATTAATGTTCCTATATGGTTCCATCTTTATCATATAACCTATGAGCTATTCTTATATTACCCTATATCAACCATACTTTGTTTATCTCACTTTTCATATCATTCATTTATCACATATATGTCACTTTGCTTATAACACTTCTTTGGTTTTCATATGACATGTAAATCATTGTCATCTCTTGTTCTCATATAATTTCATATAGTCACTTATCACATAGTTTACATCCTATGATCATAGAATCATATCAATAACACATATACTCATGCACACATATAAATCATAACAAACACATACCTCTATGAATTCATGCATTTTACTATTGGAAATAGACTTATCATAAGTCTTATTTTCCATTTAACATCATATACTAAATAATGTGCACTCACCTTAGCTTTGCTTTGATTCGATTCTAATCCTTCAATTGATTCAGAACGGGATCACGTTCTATATCTACATAATCATACATAGATCTATATTAGTATTATAACTAATATACTCTAATGGTTCACTCTTTAGATTAAGATAAATGCCAATTTCTTCTTTCAATAAGGGTATGCATCGATGCACTACTGATGCATCGGTGCATAAAATACATTCGATGTTGTATTATTATTAGGATGCATCGATGCATGCCTTATGCATCGATGCACTAATTGCATTCAATGTTTCTATTTTAAAAGAGTGCATCGATGCACTACCTGTGCATCGATACACCTTCAAACAAATTTCTGGGTTTTAACCTTGATGCATCGATGCACAATGAATATGCATCGATGCACTCTGCCCATAATTCTCTTTTTGAACCCGAAAATTCATTCATTTTGGCTTAAATCCTTCATGTTTCATCCCCTTTTTCATTCTTAACTCTAGTACACATACTTAAACCAATCTATACTCATTTATTTCATCTTAAACCTAAAAATCCTATCTTCCATATGTAATTCAATAATTACATCAATTTTGCAAGATGTTTCAAATCCAATTATATTACTTCATATCTCTTACTTAGATTGATGACAAGTCAAATCCAACTTTCAATTCTTATTATAAACTCTATTTCAAGATTTCATTCAAGAACCATTAATCTTTAATCTTCTCTATCTCCTTTAGCTTTTGATTTTAGGACAACCTAAGCTTTCCATAATCTTAAGTATTACCTAAGGATCAAAACCCACTCTTAAAATCAACAAATCATCAGCTAACAAGGAATCTTACCTTTGCCTTGGAGCTTTCACGGGAGGAAGAAGAAAATGAAGAAGAAAAGAGAGAAGAGATTTCTGGAAAATCTCTCATCTTTATCCATATATATATATATATATATATATATATATCATTATTTAATTCATCTCTTGGTTAAATGACCCTTTTGCCCTTTAATACATTTTATAATTACTAACATCTTTTAGGATTTATTTCCAGATAAATCATTGAACTAATCCATTCTTCTACTTTAATCACCAAATTCTGAAAGTTTACCATTTAGTCACTAACCCATAGTTTGGGGTTTTACAATGTGGTCATTCGGGATATATATGTAATCCTTTGGAACATATATGTGGTTATTCGAGACACATATTTGGTCCTTTGGAATATATTTGGTCTTTCGGGACATATATGTGGTCCTTCGGGACATCTATGTGGTCATTCGGGACATATATGTGGTCATTCGGAACAAATTCTATATGCCCCTAGTGGAATTTATACGAGCTGTGGTGACAACATATGTGCACAACCTCAATGTATTCACATATCTTTAGTTCTAAAAAATGTACATGGGCTAATAAAAAGATAACATAAAGAAACCTTGTGTAATGTTATGTGCTTTGCTTGTAAAAGGTATGGTATGAAGTGTACAAAGGTTAACTACAAGATTATATGTTATAAATGTATTAATGATAATGATAATGACAATGATGTGATTAGGATATGATGATATATGTGCAGGTATATAGTTAGTTATATGAACTGTTATATGATGTTTGTATGATATTATTATATGAAATGTGAAATGTTCATGCATTGTTAAGTATCTAGAGTTGCTATTATACGTGTTATATGTCTCACTAAGTCATAGACTTAGCGTGTGAGTGTTTCACACGTAGGTTCCGAGAAACAAGAAGAGGAGCAAGGATGGACAAGTCAGGTTAGCTTCTCCTTTCCAAAGATCAGATCAGAAAAGTATTTGAATAATATGTATTTTGTTATATGGAATGTAGTTGGCATGTAACTAAAAGATTTGAATTGTATACGCTCTGATAAGTTTTGTAAACTCTTTAGTAGAAATTGTATAAATGATGCACTTTTATTTAATAAAAGATGCAATTTTCACAATTTTGTAAATGTAAATATTTTGAAAAGTTAATGTGACACATTAGATTCGTATCCGGGTCTGGTACGGGTTGGAGGTGGTACAGGGTAAGGCTTTAGTCAGGTGAAGGCTTTTTATCGATTCATATCCAAATTATTTGTGTCTACATAAAGGGTTTATCCATTTATAAGCTCATTTTAACAAAGGTGAAATAATATATGGGTTGGACTTTGGGTGTATTTATTTGGTTCAGTTAGAGATTTTGTACATACTGAAAAACTGAAAAGCATATAGAAAAGAGTAACAGATTAGATGTACTGAACTTCATTCAAATAATGGATTTGGGTCTTCTGTTTTTGTTTTGATAATTTTTGGGCAGTTCAGGTTCAGTGAGTTTTGCACCTTGATTGAGAACAACAACAACAACAACAACAAAACCCAATTCCCATATGTATGGGGTAAGGGGGAGGTAGGGTAGTAGGCTGCTCCCAACGCCAGGTTGAGAGTAGCTTCCGTGGAATGACCTCCGGCAGTCAGAAAATTAAAAATATAGATAAAATGCAGTGCATATATAAAAAATACATAGCTAAACAATATTCATATGCAGTCATTAAAATCATATGTGCGTCTGTAACGGGAATTAATCCCTGCATAATAATCCCTGCGAAAGAATCTCTGCATATAGACAGAAACATAAGACCCGGCTAAATTTAAAAGAGGAAACATTAAGAGAATGATACACAGAAGTCAACGATAGCAAGCGCAGTTCTAATCCTTCATAAATACCAATAACAGAAACATATAAAAAGTAGAAGTCATGGAAAATACTACAAAGACATTAAAAGAAGACAGAGATGATACACCCTATAGATGTGACCCACACTACTCGACTACCCTAGTCTTTAGCCTCCATAATTTCCTATCAGAGGTCATGTCTTCGGTAAGGGCTAAATCCCTCAAATCAGATCTCAAGCAGTCATCCCACTTCCGCCTTGGTCGTCATTTCCTTCTGGCACCGTCGACTGTAATCGATTCTACCCTCCTGACCGCATCCGACGGTAGTCGTCTAAGGACATGCCCAAACCACCGTAGTCTTCCCTCCCTCAATTTTTCGGAAACAGACACCACCCCCAAGGACATCCTAATAGCCGAGTTAGTCGTCATATCCCATAGAGTCCTACCACATGTCCATCGAAGCATCCTTATTTCTGCGGCCTCAATCCTCCTTACGTGATCCTTCTTGGTTGCCCAACATTCTGATCCATACAACAGTGCTGGTCTTATTGCCATTCTATAAAATTTTCCCTTAAGTTTTAGAGGCACCTTCTTGTCACACAGAACTCCAGTAGCGGCCCTCCACTTTAGCCATCTCGCCTTTATACGGTGTGTAACGTCATCATCTACACCCCCATCTTTATGTATCATAGACCCTAGATACTTGAAACAATCCTTTGAGGGGAGAACGTGTCCTTCTATGTATACTTCTACATCTTCATCGTTTTGGTTCCCATTGAAGTTTGAACATAAATACTCTGTCTTTTCAATATTGATCCTTAAACCTTTTTCTTCCAAAGCAGCCTTCCAGGTAGCCAGTCTACTATTCAACTCAGATTTTGTTTCAGCAACTAGGACAATGTCGTCAGCGAAAAGCATACACCAAGGTACACCGTCTGGTGTCGCACAGTAGATGTCGTCCATAATCAAGGTGAAGATGTAAGGGCTAAGAGCCGACCCCTGGTGGAGTCCGATTTCCACCGGGAATGCCTCGGAGTCACCAACTGTAGTCCTGACGTAAGTAGTAGATCTACAGTACATATCACGAATCGCCCGGATATAAGCAGTTGGGATCCGTCTCGTTTCTAAAGTCTTCCAGATCGTATCGCGGGGTACACTATCATAAGCCTTCTCAAGGTCAATGAACGCCATGTGAAGATCTCTAGACTTTTCCCTATATTTCTCCATAAGCCGTCGAAGTAGATGAATCGCCTCCGTGGTAGACCTTCCTGGCATAAAGCCAAATTGGTTTTCCGAAACCCTAGTAACTTGTCTCAACCTAGTCTCTATCACCCTTTCCCATAGCTTCATGGTATGACTGAGTAGTTTAATACTTCTGTAGTTACCACAACGTTGGGGATCTCCTTTATTTTTATAGATTGGTATCACCGTAGACTCTCTCCACTCCTCTGGCATCTTGGCAGTCTCTAAAATAATATTAAAGAGGTTGGTCAACCACTTAACTCCCTCTTCTCCTAGGGCCAACCACACAGTGATAGGAATTTGATCATGACCGACAGCTTTGTCCATTCCCATCTTTCTAAGGGCAATTTTGACTTCCTCAAACCCAATCCTACTTGTAGGGCAGTCATTGGTCGTAGTATGATAGTCGGCTAACCCATCAACGATACTATCTCTACATGGAGAGGCACCGTCATTAAATAAGCCAAAGAAGTAACTACCCCAAACCCTCTTAATATCGTGATCTTTCGCTAAAAGAACACCATTGTTGTCCTTAATAAACCTAATGTTACCTAGATCCTTTTTCCTAATCTCCCTAGATTTTGCAAGTCTGAAGATGCCATTTTGTCCTTCCTTGGTGTCTAATCTCTTGTACATTTCCTCGTATGCCTTATCCTTTGCTTTAGCTACCATTTTCCTGGCTTCCCGTTTTGCCTCCTGGTATCTTTGTTTAGCTCTCGACCTTTCTTCCTCATCATTGCATTGTAGAAACTCCTTGAAGCAAGTTTGTTTTGTCTTCACCTTAGTTTGGACTTCGTCGTTCCACCACCACGATTCTTTATGTTCCTTGGCCTTCCCCGTCGACAACCCAATGGTGTTTTTGCCAACCTCTCTGATGGAATTTGCCATATTTTTCCATAACATATCTGCATTATTTGAGTTTGTAGTTTTAAAACTTGTATTAGACAAAACCTTACTCCTAAAGTCATCAGATGTCGCTCCATGTAAGTTCTTCCAGAGGATCCTAGGTTTACCAAGTTTAGCCCTCCTATGAGTGCTCCGCCCGTGGGGTGCGTGGAACACCAGAACCAACAATTTGTTGTGGTGCACATGCCTCTTCAGGGAAGACCTTACAGTCAATGCAAGCCCATCGTTCCCGATTTCTAATCAAGATGTAGTCGATTTGGGTACAATGTCCCCCGCTATGAAACGTAATCGAGTTCGCATCTCTCTTATTAAAGAATGAGTTAGTGATCACCAAATCGTGAGCAGTAGCAAAATCAAGCAACGTACGCCCCTCATCGTTCCTGCTACCATAACCGAAACCCCCATGAACACCGTCATACTCGTCGGTTGCACTGCCTATATGGCCATTGAAGTCTCCCCCTATGAAAACTCTTTGGTCCTCCGGAATGCTCCTAAGTATATCATCTAACTGATCCCAAAAGCAACGTTTCTCCCCCTCCCCTAGGCCAACGTGTGGGGCGTACACTGAAAGTACATTCACTACTTCCTCTTCTATAATAACCTTAATCATCATGATCCTATCCCGGTATCTGCAAACTTCAACTACATTTTCCTTGAGCCTAGAGGATGCCAAGATACCCACCCCATTTCTAGCGTTATCTACGCCTGAATACCACAACTTGTACCCATTACACTCTTTGGCGCGGGACCCTTTCCACCTAGTCTCCTGGATACATGCAAAATCTATTTTTCTATTATTAAGTACGTCGGTCAGCTCCAGTAGCCTAGCATTTAATGTGCATTTGAGGGTTTTTTTTTGAAGGGGGGATGGGGTGTATGTTGGCTGCAAAACACTCTTATGGTTTAAAGAAACTGAAACGTAAGAGATGTTAATTCCTGTTGCGGGTTTGAGTAAGTTTTGTGCCTTGATTGGGGAATCAAATGTGATGCAAGGAACAGTTCATTGTGTTAAAAGTTTTGATAATTTATTTTCGGTGGTGGAGGTTGCAAAAAACACTTATGGTTTCGAAAATCTAAAACTCTAGAACATAGTGTAAGAGAAAAGTTTGGGTGAGTTAATTTTATGATGTAGCAAAATTTTCTATTACTGGTGTTCATGGATGTTATTTCCCTCTTCCCATTTTTAACTGATCATGTATTCTGGTTACTTCCTTGAGTTTACTCTTTTAGATAATCAGGCTGTTGGATTAGTCTTCACACTCTTGCCCTACCTTTTTTTCCTAACTTTTTAATTTGACTGCTTCATGCAGGTATAGCACCTTCTCCTGTTATCCACCTGAGATAGTTAAGAAAATGCCTAAAAAGGATCTAGCTGAGGAGGTGATTTTGGTCCTTTTAACATTCCTTCCTGTTTTTTTATTTGGTTACTGCATCTCTTTTCTTGTACTTTGTAGTTGTATCACTCTTTCTTACATGTTTTTTTCTCTTGCCTTCCATGTTATGGTTTTGCTTTTGGCATTGTCTCCGTGCGATATATTTGTGATTCTAAGAATTTTAATGACCCTGAGCCTCTGCATGTACACATAATTAAATGTTTTCTTTCATCTCAGGTTTGGAGGCTTCAGGCAGCTCTAGGCGAGCAATCAGAAATCACCAAATACAGTCAGCAGGAGTTTGAGAGACTTCAAAACGTAAGTTTTCAACTTTAACAATGTGTCTTTGTAGTGTGAAATAGTAGATTTTCAAACTCTGCATTAAGAGACTAAGGAAGCTGGAATGAGATACATTCTTGTGTGCACTCTGCTGACATGCACGTGTTCTTGACGTAATAATGTACAGGAGAAAGTGTTATGTAGGGTTTGCTTCGAGAGAGGGATTAGCGTGGTTTTTCTCCCTTGTAGGCATCGTATTCGTTGCAGGTACATTAGTCATTCTTTTGATTCGATTGCATCTCAGATGTATCCAAATGAAGTTCCATCCTCTTTGCTGTTATGCTCATCGGTTCCTTTCAATTTGCAGTATCTGCTGCGAGAAGTGTAGAAAATGCCCAATCTGTCGTGTTTCCATCGAGGAACGCTTACCTGTATACGATGTTTAATTTCTAACTTACAAGTTCGTAACATGAGAGTGCAAAGCAAACATCAAATAACTTGACAGGTCGGATGTTACTATAAAGTTCACATTAGAGAGTGTTGCTTCTTTGAATTGACACATGCTAGTATAAAGATATAGAGTACACATGCTATAATTACAAAAAAAAAAACTTATTTTATGTTTTGATAATCATAGGAAATGTAAATGTAGTTTCTTTATAGGAATGATTTTCTGACATGGGATTGTAAGGTTTTGATTGCTTGTTTACTCGATACAAGTAGTGCATCAGATATGTTTCAGTCCTTTTTTGTTTATTTTGTAAAATGTGTAATTAGTACCACTCCCCTTGGAATATAATGTAAGCTGTTTTCGTTGTACAAAGAAATGTTAAAGTCAAGGATGCACGCACCGAATATACATAATTTTAATGGGTTGGCACCGAATGTGCATAATTTCAATGGGTCGTCAATTGTTTATTAAAATAAAAATAGGGTTAATTACAATATTAGTCTCTAAGCTTCAACTATAAATACCCTAGCTCATTTAGTTTAAAATCATCCCAAAATCAATTTTCTTTCTTCCAATACTAGAGAGCTTTCTTGTGAGTAGTGAGCGTTTTGTAAACACCTGTAAATTTTCTCTCTTAATAAAAGATCTACAGCAGTCCGGAGACGTAAGCAAAATTGGTTGAACTCCGTTATCAATTTCGGGTATTATTTTTCCGTTTTTATTTCGCATTCTCACTAATCTGGTTATAGGGAAATTACTTGTACTCGGGCTTATTTCCCAACAACTGGTATCAGAGCTTTTGGTTGTAAATTTTGTCAATTTTTTGCGAGGTTACTATTCATTACTATTCACATAAATAGTGAATTTCGTGAATAGTGAAATTTTGTCGGCAATACAAATTTGTCGACGGAGGTGTTCTAATACATGGTGGTTCGCAAGAATTATTAGAAACGATCCAAACAAATCCAGATTCGAGTGGGAGCGATGGTTGCAGACGAAGGGAATGTGAAAATTGAAAAGTTCGATGGTGCGGACTTTGGCTTTTGGAAGATGCAAATTGAAGATTTTATGTACCAGAAAAATCTATATCAACCTCTATCAGGAAAGCAACCAGAGGGCATGAAGAATAAAGACTGGGCCCTTCTCGACAGACAAGCCCTCGGAGTTATCCGACTGACGTTGTCCCGAAATGTTGCTTTCAACATAGCAAAGGAAAAGACCACGACGGGTCTTATGGCGGCTCTCTCCAGTATGTATGAAAAGCCATCGACCTCAAACAAAGTTCATTTGATGAAGTAATTATTCAATTTGCGGATGACAGAAGGGGCATCAGTGGCTCAACACCTAAATGAGCTCAACACAATCACAACTCAGTTGAGTTCCGTGGAAATTGAATTTGATGATGAAGTTCGAGCTTTAATACTCTTATCATCTCTACCAGACAGTTGGAATGCTACTGTTACAGCAGTTAGCAGCTCATCGGGAAACAACAAATTAAAATTCGACGATGTTCGGGATCTGATACTGAGTGAAGAAATCGACGGAGAAAATCAGGTGAAGCATCAACCTCCTCAGCCTTGCACACGGAGTCTAGAAGGGGAAAATCAAGAACAGGAAAGAAAGATTATACCTGTTATAATTGCGGAAAGAAGGGTCACTTTAAAAGAGATTGTCGAGCACCGAAGAAAAATACCGACGCACAGGAATCTGCCAACGTGACAGAGGAGGCAGGTGATGCCATGATTCTAAGCATCAACAGTCCGATTGAATCATGAATCTTGGATTCAAGGGCATCTTTCCACTCCACCCCATGCCGAGAAATCATGGAGAACTATGTTAGTGGTGATTTTGGGAAGGTTCATCTAGCTGATGATGAAACCTTGAAGATCGTCGGAAAGGGAGACATTCGATTAAAGCTGCCAAACCAGACCACCTGGACGCTGAAAGGTGTGAGACATATTCCTGATCTTAAAAAAAATTTGATTTCTGTAGGACAGCTTGATGGAGAAGGATATAGTACAACCTTTTCAGGCTGTGAATGAAAGATTACCAAAGGAGCATTCGTCATTGCTCGTGATAAGAAGACTGGTACTCTCTATGTAACCTCAAATTTAGAAAATATCATTACAATAGCAGATGCTGATGGAAAATCAAACCTATGGCACCAAAGGCTTGGCCATATGAGCGAGAAAGGGATGAAGACACTTTTGTCAAAAGGGAAGTTGCCAGATCTAAAGAATGTAGATGTCGGACTATGCGAGGATTGCATCTTTGGTAAACAAAAGAAAGTCAGCTTTGCAAAGATTGGTAAGACACCCAAGGCTGAAAAGTTAGAGTTGGTTCATACTGATGTATGGGGACCATCTCCAATTCCATCTCTTGCAGGCTCATTATATTATGTCACATTCATCAATGATTCAACAATGAAAGTGTGGGTTTATTTTCTGAAGAAGAAATCAGAAGTCTTTGATATCTTCATAAAATGGAAGGTCATGCTGGAAAATGAGATTGGTTTGAAAGCCAAGCGGCTGAGGTTTGATAACGGAGGAGAGTACAAAAACAGAAGATTCAGAGATTTTTGCGCAAATAATGGGATCAAGATGGAGACAACAGTTCCCATGACACCACAGCAAAATGGCGTAGCAGAGCGCATGAACAGAACTTTGAATGAACGTGCCAAAAACATGAGGATACATGCCGGACTGCCCAAATTTCTATGGGCTGATGCTATCAACACTGCAGCTTACCTGATCAACTGTGGTCCCTCAGTTCCTTTGGATGGTAGAATACCAGAGGAAGTTTAGAGCAAGAAAGAAATAAACCTTTCACACTTAAGAGTGTTTGGTTGTATTTCTTATTTACACATAGATTCTGCTGAAAGAAGTAAACTTGATGCCAAGTCCAACAAATGCTTCTTTGTTGGTTATGGTGGTGATGAGTTCAGTTACCGGTTTTGGGACTACGAAAATCGAAAGATCATCAGAAGCAAAGATGTCATTTTTAATGAGAATGTGATGTACAAAGACAAATCAACTGTAGAATCAAGTAGCTCCAATACCGAAGCTGAAACAAAGGAATTTGCTGAGTTCGAGGAGATTTCTAGAAATAATGTTCAGATCAATCCTGAAACAGTTCAAGAAGAACCAGGCACACCAGAACTGAGACGCTCCTCCATAATTCCTAAACCAACCCAACGGTATTCTCTTTCTTTGCACTACTTGTTGCTGACCGATAATGGTGAATCAGAGTGCTATGATGAAGCAATGCAAATGGAGGATTCAGTCAAGTGGGAGTCTTCTATGAAAGATGAGATGAACTCGCTTATGTCAAATCAGACATGGGAATTAGTTGAATTACCACCAGGCAAGAAAACGCTCCACAACAAGTGAATTTACAGGATCAAGGAAGAGCACGATGGGAGCAAACGCTACAAAGCGAGATTGGTTGTCAAAGGTTTTAAGCAAAAAGAAGGTATTGACTACAATGAAATTTTCTCTTCAGTCGTGAAACTGTCTACAATCAGACTGGTGTTGAAAATTGTAGCTGTAGAAAATCTACATCTTGAGCAGTTAGATGTAAAGACATCTTTCATTCATGGTGATTTGAAGGAAGAAATATATATGAGGCAGCCAAAAGGCTTCATATAGGCAGACAAGAAAAACCTGGTATGCAGGTTGAAGAAGAGCTTGTATGGTTTAAAACAAGCTCCTAGACATTGGTACAAAAAGTTCGATAACTTCATGAGTAGCAGTGGTTTTACCAGATGCCAAGCAGATCATTGTTGCTACATCAAGAGGTTCGACAATAGCTTCATTATTTTATTGTTGTATGTTGATGACATGCTCGTTGCAGGCTCAGACATGCAAGAGATTATAAACTTGAAGCAAAAATTGTCGAAGCCGTTTTCTATAAAAGATCTGGGCGCTGCAAAGCAGATTCTTGGGATGAGGATCAAGAGAGACATAAAGTTGAGGACTTTGATGTTATCACATGCTGAGTACATCAACAAAGTACTCTCCAGGTTCAACATACAAGATGCTAAACCATTAAGTACACCTTTAGGTGTTCATTTTAGACTTTCCAAATAACAGTCACCAAAGACGGAGGAAGAACGTGCACACATGGTGAAGGTGTCGTATGCCTCAGCAATTGGAAGTCTGATGTATGCCGTGGTTTGTACCAGACCAGATATTGCTCATGCAGTGGGAGCTGTTAGAAGGTACATGAATAATCCGGGCAAGGTACACTGGGAACAGTCAAATGGATCCTCAGATATCTGTGAGGTACCACAAACAAAACACTTTGTTTCAAAGGTGGAGATACGTTACTGACAGGCTATGTAGATGCTGACTTAGCCGGAAATGTTGACATCAGAAGAAGCACTACAGGGTATATACTCTAGGAGGAACTGCAGTGAGTTGGGTTTCTCAACTATATAAGATAGTTGCTCTCTCCACAACTGAAGCAGAATATGTCGCTGTTACGGAAGCCAACAAGGAGATGGTTTGGCTCCAAAGTTTCTTGGAAGAGTTAGGCAAGAAACAAGAAAACAATGTCTTGTATTGCGACAGTCAAAGTGCTATTCATATGTCAAAGAATCCGTCTTTTCATTCCAGGACGAAGCACATACAATTGCGATATCATTTTATCCGGTCTCTTCTGGAAGATGGGATTTTGAAACTTGAAAAGATTAGTGGAGCTCAAAATCCGGCAGACATGTTAACAAAGACGGTGACTACAGACAAACTGAAGTTGTGTTCAGCTTCAGTTGGCATGCTAGAGTAACAAGACTAGAAAAGCTGCTGCATTGATCGAGGTGTGAAGACATATTAAAATCAGTCTTTAAGTGGGAGATTGTTAAAGTCAAGGATGCACGCACCGAATATGCATAATTTCAATGGGTTGGCACTGAATGTGCATAATTTCAATGGGTTGGCAATTGTTTATTAAAATAGAAATAGGGTTAATTACAATATTAGTCCCTAAGCTTCAACTATAAATACCCTAGCTCATTTAGTGTAAAATCATCCCAAAATCAATTTTTTTTCTTCCAATACTAGAGAGCTTTCTTGTGAGTAGTGAGTGTTTTGTAAACACCTGTAAATTTTCTCTCTTAGTAAAAGATCTGCAGCAGTTCGGAGACGTAAACAAAATTGGTTGAACTTCGTTATCAATTTCGGATATTATTTTTCTGTTTTTATTTCGCATTCTCACTAATCTGGTTATAGGGAAATTACTTGTACTCGGGTTTATTTCCCAACAAGAAAGAGAAAAATGGAGTAGTACTTGAATGACTTGTATCACAAATAAGTACCCAATATATATTAGCTTCTTCATTCAAGTATCTAAAGTATTTTTTGATCAATGTAAATACCTAAATTTATCATTTTAGTCAAAATAAATATCTAAAGTATTTTTTTGGTTAAATTAGGTACTTAAAGTATATGATCGTTTTCATTTAAATATCTAAAATATACTTTAATTAATGTCACATGTCAACTTTTTAGAATTTAGATGAATACATTGAATATTTTAGGTACCTATTTTGATTAAAAAGTACTTTAGGTGCTATTCTTATATAAGAACTTACTTATTTTGATCAAAAAATACTTTTAAGTATGTGATCAAAATGATAATTTTAGGTATTTATTTTGATTAAAAAATACTTTAGATACTTAAATAAAAAGAGGATATATTGTAAGTACTTATTTGTAATATAAGCCTATTTAAATTGATAAAATGAAATTTTAATGTCATTTACCTGAAGAACCAAAAGTTTGGGTGGTTAGGAAAAGACAGAGAAGAGGCAAAAGGTAACAAGTTTTTCCCGGTGAAATCATTGTTAATATGAGCTTAGGTTCTCATGTGAAGTGGCAGGATTTGACTTCTCTCTTTTAGTTAACTGGAGTCAACAGCCAAGGCCATCCTTTCTATTGAAACCTTAAAGCTGATATTGGCTCCCGTCTAGTGATTTGGCCCTACATATGATTTTAGTATTAAAAAGAGTCAGAGGCACCGAAGTGTAAAAGGTTTCTGGAACTTAGACGCAAAGCTAATGTATATACTTCTGATAGAAAAGACATACTTTTATGCTAAAAAATATATAAATAAATTTCATAGTATATTCACATCCTACTCATTCATTTCTAAAACATTTAATCTCCTCTTTATCCTTTTTTGATACTTTGATCTTTCATTATTGTTTGTCTCATCCTTAAACTCCAAGACTCATTTCTACAATTATATGATTGTGTGATTTTGATGGCCCTCGGACGAATAAAAAATTAGTCCCTTAATCAAGGATTTAAATTGCAGTTTAAATTTGTCTTCGGTCGCGTTGTGTTTATCACTATTACGAATATAACTGTTGATATTGCAGTCACTACAAGTATCGTGGTTGTGAATTTTTTAATAACACATGCTATTGTGGAAATAGCGATTTTAGATAATTTCGTTTTCACAACATAATGGTCGCTATTATTGTTACATACTGTTATTTAAGTAATTGTTCCTGATAATAAGTGCTGGAAAAAATTCTAAGGGTAATAACAAGTATTGAAAAAAATTGAGTCCCTAATAACAAATATTTAAAAAAAAAGTAAATCTTAAAGAGTATGCTCATAATAACAAATATTGAAAAAAAAATTAGACTTCTAATAAAGGTACTTAAAAAATTGGACTCGTAATAACAAATAAATATTAAAGAAGAAATTAAAATTTAAAAGTATGCCCTAATAAAAATATTGAAAAATTAGGGCCATGATAATAAAGTATTGAAAAATTTGGGTCCTTAATAACAAATGTCAAAAAAATATGGGCAAGAAATTATACACTTATAAAAATATTAGAAAAAAATAAATTATAAGAATATGTCTCTAATAATAAATATTATAAAAAAATAATTTCACAATAATAAATATTGAGAAAATATTAAACCTTAATAATTATTATTAAAAATAAATAATTAGACAATGTAATTAATTATAAACTATTTTTTATAAATATAATATATTATAAAAATTCCGGACCTTAGACAGGTGTCTCTCAGGCAGACCCTGTACGGCTTTGGTCACATGGAACAATAATTTCTCTGTATAATTTAAAAAAAGAAAAATAAAAAACAACGAGGGACACTTATCCCTTGATAAAAGTCGCATGACCTTAATGCCTCACTCTCTGTCCCATTCATTAACATCTATCACGTATTGATTTATATTTAATTAATTTAATATTTATAATTACTATTTTTATTTATTTTTATTGATAAAAATTATTTTTATAGTCAATTTAAAATTTTCACATAACTCTAAATTATTATAAAAAACTTTATATTCAATAAAATTTATTAAATAAATATTATTTAATTGAATGTTTTACTATGTTTTTAAAACTTGAAATTATCATTATTATTAAGAGAAAATAACCTCATTGACCAAAAATGTCTTATAATATACGATTTTAACCAATTTTTTTTGGATTTGCCAAAATGACCAACTAAATCGCAATGCGATCGATAATTCGCAACGCGATCTCCGGTATCGCAAATCAGTTTCCAGATTCGCAACGCGAACTTCGACTATCGCAATGCGAATATGTAAATAATATTACTATTTAAGGTTCAATCCCACATAGTATTGGGAACAAGTGTTGGTAATGCTCAATCCCACATAGTATTGGAAATACTATTGGGAATGGTATTTAAGGCTTGGCTTTCCTACTTCCTTGTTGAGTGATAGAGAACAAGGGGGACTCTCGCGCGCCGCCGTCCGTCTCGTCTCGGTTCTTGGTCGTGGTCGTAGTAATACGTGTCTTCGACACGTCCGCGCGAATACTATCTTTTTAGAGAAAATTCTTAAGAAACGAATTTGGAATAAATCGCAACGCGAACTTCGACTATCGCAATGCGAATATGTAAATCGCAATGCGATAGTCGACTATCGCAATGCGAACTTCGACTATCGCAACGCGAACTTCGAATATCGCATTGCGATTTACATATTCGCATTGTGATAGTCCAAGTTCACATTGCGATAGTCCAAGTTCGCATTGCGATAGTCGAAGTTCGCGTTGCGATAGTCGACTATCACATTGCGATTTACATATTCGCATTGCGATAGTCCAAGTTCGCATTGCGATAGTCGAAGTTCGAGTTGCGAATCTGGAAACTGATTTGCGATACCAGAGATCGCGTTGCGAATTATCGTTCGCATTACGATTTAGATGGTAATTTTGGCAAATCCAAAAAAAGTTGATTAAAATCGTATATTATAAGGCATTTTTAGTCAAAGAAATTATTTTCTCTATTATTAATTGAAAAGAAAATAAAAAAATGTTAGCTGGGCATCACTCCTAGGAATGGTTGTCTGGGACTTAAAAACAAATATGTAGTGCTTTTGAGAACTAAGCATATGATGACATCTGCCTTGTCCTAATTTGAAGTTAGATTTACATATTTAAATCTATAATCCGCATATAAATAATACATATTTCGATAATGGATATTGGAGTGTGTGTCTATATTCATTCTAATAATTTTAACATCTAAATCTATAATATTCAAATTCATAAAAATATATCTAATGTCCAAATTTGTAATTTGAACTATTTTCCCTAATTATATACACTATAAAGGCAAATATAAATATATTTCTAAATATACATTTATTGTCGCCAATTAGTGTTGACAAAGTAATTAAGATTCATGAATTTGAGTTTGTAATACAAAGTCTGAATTATACTACCGTTACTTTTTGTAGGCAATCTGTAATTTTCTATGTAAATCCCAATTGAATCTTAAGTATATCCTAGCCCTGGACTAGAAGAGCCACCCTTAACCTAAATTTTTCTTAATCAATATATATATATATATACACACGCACACACATTTATTGTCAATGTTTTTATGTAGTACTAAATGAGTGAAATAAAATATTATTTTAAAAGTTTGTCAAAGAATGAGTAAAGGCAAGTGATGAAAGGATTAATATATAAAATATGTTTGATATGGATTCGATCTTTAAATAAATAATTTTTTGGCAATATGATACACTTATGAGGATAAAGTACACTAAAGCATTATTATTTTTATTAATCTGGGACGATTATAAGATAGTATTTATCTGAAAAATTCTTAATTATTTAACAATGAATGCTTTAACACCCTGTAAAATTCGTATGAAACTAGGACCTCTAACGATAATGATCATCATTTTGATTACCGAGATTACTTGATTCTTACACCAAAATATTATTTTATTCAATTGTAAAATCATGTTCGTGTTATAGCATAACCTAAGAGATAAAGTAAATTATAAAGATCAAGCACGAACTAAACGATTTTAGTTTTTAAGGAATTGTTGTTATTTCTTAAAGTCTTGGGTTCGAACACCACATATGCAAGGGTGTATGAGCGTTCAATGTCAAATGATTAAGAGTTTATGAATAGATAGTAGACACTATCTTATATCATCATAGACTAATAAAAAAACTATAAACATCAAACAAATCTCATTTTTTTGAACGAATTTCTATATTTGTTTTTTTGTATATATAAATTTTTAAAATTATTAAATAAAATAATATATTTTTTAAAATTATTTATCGAAAGACATCTATTTGTGTCATGTAGGATATACTTATCAACTATACCTTTTGGATATGTAACTAATAAGGATTGTAACCATGAATGATAATGAAAACGCGTTGATCATTATATTTTGTTATATGTTAGAAGGATAATGAGGGCAAAAGTGTTTGAATAATGCAATGGAAAACAAAAATTCTTCACATAGTGCAATAGAACAATTATTTGCTTAAGTAGGGTGATTGCTACAGTAACCACCATAGGTCTCCAGGAGCACACGGCGACCTATGGAGCATTTGGCGACCTATGGAGTTGCAATAGCGAGGGAAAAGAGAAGAGTTGCTGCAACATAGAAGGCTTTGTCGCAAGGAGCACTTGGCGACCTATAGAGCACTTGGCGACCAATGAGATCACTGTAACAAACACCCCAGTTCAAAAAATAATTTGGGTAGAGTCCTATATGGGGAATTTTTTTTTCCAACGCCCTACATGGGCGAGAAAGCCGGATAATGAGAGTATAACTAATGTGAAATATGAATAATTTTATTAAAGTTTTATAATTTGTAAAATATTTTTTTTAAATTACAATTTTAAAAAATATTTCTAAATTTTTAAAATAAATTATGATATTTTATATTTTCAAAGATTTATAAAAATATTTTTTTTACTTTTTTAAATTATTATTAGAAATATTATAAAAATAAAATTTCAGTTATAATTAAAGGACAAAATAAGATATCATCCATTAATTTAATATATCATGTCATCCTTTATTAATAATTAATAATAACTAACAACACAATATTATATTATAATAATATAAAAATTTAATATCAATATTATAACTTTTTAAAATTCAAGTACTAAAAAATAATTTAAAGTATTTTAATGGTTTTTTTAACACACAAATATTATAGTGGAAAAATGCCTTATATAAGATGAAGTAGAAATTATCTTTGAACTAAGGATTTTGCTATAGTGGTTCGAAGTTGTCAAGATTACTTGGTAGAAGTCGTTAGGATTACATGGCGGCTTCTTACCATCTAAAACCATATTTCTCTTCGTCATGCAGTTCTGACGACCTTCCTAAGTCGTCGTAACGAATTTCAGATAGTTCTCCAACAAAGACCCTATTTCACAAAATAATTTTCACTACACCATATATAAACTATTTTTTTCTCGCTCCATTATTCAAACAATTTTACCTATTGATTTGCTGTTGTAGAGTTGTGAAAAAAAATATTTGTTGAAATAAGGTATAACTGAAATTATTTTTTGATCTAGTGTGAATGTTACAGTAAGTCGTCGGGAGGACTTGGCGACCTATGGAGGTTTCGACTAAAAGCCTAATTACCGATATAGGTAATCACTGTTACTTATGGGAAATAAAGGAAACCAATGCTTGAACATTTCGAGGACTTGGCGACCTATGGAGGTTTCGACTAAAATCCTAATTACCGATTTAGGTAATAACTGTTATTTATGAGAAATCTAGGAAACCAATGCTTGAACGTTTGGAGGACTTGGCAACCTATGGAGGTCGCCTAGAGTACCTGGTGACCTACCCTCGAACTGTAGCAAATACCCTAAATGAGCAAATAATTATTGGGTTGCATTATTTGAAGAATTTTTTTATTTCAACTCATTATCTGAAGAATTTTGCCTTTTTTTTCTAGATTGTCTTGTCGATATATTTTATATTTTAACTTAAATTTTAAGAAGATTTTCAGGGAAGACTTTCATGCTGTTGTTCTTTCCCTCGAGAAGCTTCAATATGATGGTAAACAGCTTGCAAAAGGGAGCTCTAATACGATGAACAAAGAATTGTTATAAATCCGACTCTTACAAATTGCATGGACGGGCTTGTACTTCTCCATGAAATGCATCTTAATTAATAGTTTCAAACTTCCAAAACTTGCACGAACCAAGTTATCTTAGTAGTTAAAGGAATTGTTGTTGTTTCTAGAAGTCATGAGTTCGAGCATCAGCGACAGTAAGAGTGATTGAGCGTTTATTGTCAAGATTGAGATTACTTAGAGCAAATATTACTTTGTAATCACCTTAGCTTAATAAAAAAAACTTTCAAAACTTTCCAGAATGACTTTGTTACTGCTTTATGTTTTCGATTTTTACGATATGCTACACTTTTCGCTATATGAGGTTCGAAGAACTTGCTTGATTCACTTTCTGTCAAAATCTGAGATAGCAAGATTCTAAATGACTAATTATTTTTTGTTTGCTAGGTACCTTCTTAAAGCATCGTTGGTTTCTGCACTTCCACCACTTGCCTTGAAACCAAAGTAAGGAAAAATCATTATCTTAATTCACTTTGTCAAAATATGAGGTATCAAGATTCTCAATGACTTTCTAATTGTTACGTGCTTTCTTGATTGGCATAATGCTAAAATTAGTCCCCAACATTTACTAAAATGATCATTTTAGTCCATGTCTTTTGGAGTATTTTGGCCCCCAACCGTTTCATTTTGGGGCAAAAAGCCCCCTCTATAGTCGGAAACCTTTTGTTAACACCCCATTAATGCTCCAAAATAGGAGGTTTTCTATCCTAAAATGAAACGTTTGGTGCCAAAATGCTCCAGAAAAAAGGTATAAGGGTTAAAGTGACTATTCTTTCAATTGTTAGGGTTTTCCCTCTAAAATGAAACGTTAGGGGCCGAAATACTCCAGAAAAACTAATAGGGGCCAAAACGACCATTTCAATAAACCTTGGGTACTAATTTTGACATTATTCCTTCTTGATTTGCAGTTCTAGTGATGTAGGTGCATTTCACCAACTTTTGGTTGATCAACCCAATTTACCAAACGAGGAAGGTACATTCTGAGAAAACTTAGCTAGATTTGTTGTGTGTGTGTGTGTTTTTAGCTTTAGATACCTTCTTGATCAACACAATATGATAAACAAGGAAGACAAAGTTAGCCATTTTTATTTTGCATAAGTTTAGCTTTTGTTACATTGATTTATTAGTGAGTAGTAAATGATTATCAGGTGGAGACTGCTTTTCTTACCTATGAGATGTCCTGGGTTTTCGAGTTAACTTCCTGTAAATGCATTAGTCGAGAATGAATTGTTATCAGGCATTTAACCCTGTGAAGCAAGCATTTTCACAAAAATACTTTTCATTTCGTATTAAAGTAACTTCTCTCAACTGAAATTCGTAAAGGTATGGTTAAAGTTATTAGACCGTGTCCCTACCAACTCAGTTATTTCCTTTGTATATAATGGTTGGTCTACTTTGGAGATATTACAGCAGTTTTCAATAAAAGTAAAAAGTACCGACTCTCGTTCTGCCATTCTTCATTCACCGACGCTGGTTCAAAGATTACGACACTTTAGAAAGACCGGAATCAACAAGAAATAGATCAAAGTGTATTTTCTTGCAAAGAATATGCTTTGAATTTGGTAGGAGCTACACCTTCTGTTTGCATCCCTCGTAGAATTCCTAATCTCCATTGCATTGAGAATCAGAGCCTGGTCAAGCTATCCTTCGTCCTGGTGTAACCGTGCTCATTGAGAGCAGCAATTAGTTCTTTCTATAAATATATAAGATAATGGATATTAATATACTCTATGCTTGAAATAGAAGATACCTTAATACATTCATGTTTTTGAATTGGATAAATTTCTGTTTAGCCTTGTATGGAAGTATATACAGAATGGTGTTACAGTAGCTTCAACTTATAAGATTATATTAGCGAATAGCAACGAATGTGACTCTTAGCAATGACTGTAATTTGTTTGCTATAGGATATTTGACCTTTTCTTTTCCTTTATTGAATTCTTTTACACCATAGTGATATTAATTATTGGCATAATGACAAAAATTGCCCCCAATGTTTTTTCAAATGGTCACTTTGACCCCTATTCTTTTTTTTATAGCATTTTAGCCTATAATGTTTAAATTTTTTTTTGTCAAAATAGCCCATGTTAGATGGAAATTGTTTGTTGACTATAGTCAATGCATGTTGCTTGCATGACATTTTACATATACTTAATTGGTGACGTGGCACATGCCACATCATCACTTTGGGTGATGAGGCACATGACGCACATGACGCATCATCATTTTGGATGATGTGAAAAGATCCGTCAGTAACATGTCTTAATTATTTTCAATTTGTTTGCTAGGAGTCATAACTTGATATTCTCCTTTGTCAATTTCTTTTTAATTTTTCTCTTATTGCAGTTAGATCATATTGTATTTGTGCATAATAGGTTCTAACTTCTGTTTGTCATACACTCCCTTTGCAGTACAGTACAACTTCGGCATCATATTAGCGGAAGAGATATGTTGATTTCTATAAACAAATTTTGCTTCCCTTTTTCTGTTGAATTAGTGCCAAAGACTGAAAATTTTTAGATCAGGAAGTTCTGAAGCATTCCATTGTCATATGAGGCGTGCAAATTGGAAGCTTTCCGATAAAGACGATAATCGTAACCCTTACTGCTTGATCATGGATCATCCTGTCTAGTTATTTTCTACTCGGAAACTATTTAATGCATTAGTTCGAACATCTTCACTTTTGATTGTATATAACTATTTAGCAACTCTTGCAAAAGAATTGCTTCTAAATTTCACCATTTTTTTTTATGTTTGATGTTTTGAGTTTTCTTATATTTTGCTTATCATAGTAGTGCATGCACATGTTTTGCTGTCTTCTCTTTCAATTTGGTCTCCATTTCTGAGAATTTATATAGGTTAACTGTAAATTTTGGTGGTACCTTCTCAGCTTATCTAATTTTATAACAAACTTTACATATTTTAATTGTAAATTTTTTAAACTCTTATAAGAATATAACATATTTAGTTATTATATACTTCAATTTTATGCTTGTTATTTTTATAGTATTGTATTTCTTGCCATAATTTCTATAGTAATACAGCATGTACTTTATTTAATCTTGTAGAAATAATAGAATATAAAAATTGAAGGTAATATTTCGCGATAGGTCATGTGATTTTTCTTTTAGGGTAATCTATGTCAAATACCACTCACCTTTAGGCTCGTGCTCGTTTATGCCAGCAATATTTCAATTTTACCAATTTTAACACTGACGTTTAAGTTTAACTGCAATTATGCCACTCTGCCGTTAATGGCGTAACGACACGATGACATGGCACCTCCGCGTCGTGACGTGGCTCACTGACCAAAACGACGTCGTTTTGGCATGACTGTGTTGGTGCTAAAAACCCTCAAAACGACGTAGTTTTGTTTGAGAAAAATTAGTAAATAATATATATGAAGGAATTTGAACCCGTAACCTTTTGAAATAAAAGTTAATTCTTAACCACTATGCCAATTTAGATTTTTTAATATAATTCTATAAACATAATATACATAACATGAGTCAGTATTCGAAAAGTTATTTTCTAAAAAACCCATGAAATTATTAAAATTCCCAAAAAAAAACCTTAAATTCCAGAAAATCTAAAAAACTCCTAAAATCCTAAAAATCCCAAAATATCATAAAGTTTACATAATAATCTGGAACTTTCAGTAAACTAATATAATTAAACTTAAAAATCATTCTGCAAATTTCCAAAATAAAAGGAGCAGAAATTATACGTCATTTTAAACAATTTCAGTTCATGGACTAAATTGAACATTTTGTAAAACTGGGCAGAAAACAAATTCCAAACAACACATATTACGGGTGAAAGTGCTTGTCAAGTTGTTCTATTATATGGTTTATATCAATTTGATCCCTTTATTATTAAATTCTACTTCATTTCTTATAGAGACAGATTTAAATTGTTCTCCCTATTATTAAATATATCAATTTAATCATTACATACGAAGATTTAATACCTATTTTGACTCTCGCAATGTAATGGAATTTTCATTTGACCCTTTTATCAATTTGCTCCCTGAGCATTCATTATGTTACCACGTTACCCCTTCAACATTTATATTTGGAAAAAATTGATGTGGTCTAATGACATTTCATTTAGGGATGATTATGGGGTGTGGTCTAATATTTTTAGGGTAAATTATGTATTTAGTACCTAAACTATCAATTTTGGTCCGTTTTAGTACCTAAACTTTCAATATTTTTAAAATCATACTCGACGTTTAGTTTTTGTTTCATTTTAATACCCATGTTAAAAATTTGAAAACTTAGATACTAAAACGGATCAAAACTGATAATTTAGGTACTAAACGTGTTAAATTTTTAATGACGAGTATTAAAATGAAACAAAAACTAAATTTTAGGTATGATTTTTAAAAAAAATTAATAGTTTATTTACTAAAACAAACCAAAACTGATAGTTTAAAAGTTACACTGTTTTTTTATTTATATTTAGAGAAAATAACCTCAGTGACAAAAAATGTTTTATAATATACGATTTTAACCAACTTTTTTTGGATTTGCCAAAATGACCAACTAAATCGCAATGCGATCGATAATTCGCAACGCGATCTCCGGTATCGCAAATCAGTTTCCAGATTCGCAACGCGATTCTGACTATCGCATTGCGATCTTCCAAATTCGCGTTGCGATTTTCCTAATTCGCAATGCGAATACGTAAATCGCAATGCGAATACGTAAATCGCAATACGAATACGTAAATTGTAATTCGAATCTGACTATTGCAACGAAATTCTGACTATCGCAACGAGATTCTGACTATCGCAACACGATTATGACTATTGCAATACTGAATTTTAAATTCGCAACTCGATTTTTGAATTCGCAACAGGTTTTAGTTTCGCAACAGAAATGTTTTGGGTATATAACTACGCAGCAGCAGCAACTCATAACCTAAATCCCTAAATCGCAACTCATTCCATCTCCATCTATCACTCTTTCCGGCGACATCCGTTCCTATATCCAATGACATCCTTCCCCATCCGGCAACAGGTTTTAGTTTCGCAGCTCGTTTGTTTAGTAAATTAATTTACAATAATGAAATCATATAATGTTGATCATGTTTGGATAGATTTGTGTTTTGGAGGGTCATGGGAGAATATTCATGGTGTTTTACAATATATGCCTTTACCCATGAATCTTCAACTAAAACTGTCATTAAAAAAGTTAACTTATGAAACTCTAATGTTACGTGTTGCAAATAAATTGAATTTAGAGCCCCTAAGTGGATTTAGGCTATCTTATCAGAGAAATGGTAAAGTTTATTTGTTAACCGACAATGAAGATGTTGAACGATTCATTGCTTATATTAGTGTTTCAAGTGATGATGTTACATTGTATGTTGTTGAACCTTGAAGTAGTGAAGTTGGGTCAGTAGCGGGTAGTAATCAACTAAGTTTTTCAACCCCAGTTTATGGTGCTCAAAATTTAATGGTTCCACCACAATTTCATCACCAAGCAAATATTGTTTCACCACATTTCCAAAACACAATCTCAAAACCCACAACCTTTCCCTAATCCAAATCCCAATCAACTTTCAGCACCAAATTCCGGTTTTCGTATTGACCAGTTAGACGATGATGAGCCAACAGAAAAAATTGTGAGTACTAGTCAGTATTCGAAATTTGATCTCGGTCAATACCCGAACTTTGATCTTGGTCAATACCCGAATTTTGATGATGAAACAGCCGTTGCCGAGGAAGATGTTGTTGATGATAATGAGGAGGAAGTTACGACTGTAAATGAACATGTTGAACATCCATTCTGTAATTCATATAACCCTGAAGAAGAAGAAGAAGAAGAAATCCCCAAAGAAAAGTCCCCGGAGAAAATGCCACGGGAGTATAACTGGAATATGCCAGAATTACTTCAGATATCGGAAGAAGAGTTGGTAAAGATAGCAGTTGATTGTTACACAAAAATTATTCGTATCAAGAAAGATGATTGTTTTGATACAAAGGAAGACTTGAAGATAGCTTTGTATACGAAATGTGTGGAAGATTGCTATCAACTAAAAGTTAACAAATCAAGCAAAGATCGTTTCGAAACAAGGTGTATGATTGACAAAAACTGTACGTGGCGTATGATTGCAAAGAGGATAAAAGATTGCGAAATGTTTCAAGTTAGGACTTTTATTGATAAACATACATGTTCAAGAACCCAAATTTTTCCTCACCATAGACAGACAAACAAAAAGGTGTTGGGTGGTTTTCTGGCTGAGTTGATGTTTTTGAATGGTAGGGTATATCGGGGACATGAAATTATGACTGACATGAATGCTCGGTTCAAGATTAGTATCTCATATTCTCAAGCTTGGAGAGCCAAATGTTATGCCTTGGAATTATTGAGGGGGTCGTCAGAAGCATCGTTTGCCCAACTGCCGGCTTATTGTCACAATTTAAAGCTGAAAAATCCTGGGTCGGTAACTCATATAAAAACATATAGAGATGGACGCTTTGAGTTGCCGTTTATCGCCATTGGTGCTGCGGTTAGTAAATCAATATAATTTTGTTGACTCATTTTGTTAGTTACATGCATTTCACATTTAAATGATTATATTTCTTGTGTATATGATTTTGTAGATTCGTTCGTTTATTACTTGCATGTGCCCAGTTATTATAGTTGACAGAGCACATTTAAAAGGTCGATACCATGAAGTAAACTTATTAGCAGTAGCCATGGATGCTAACAATGGGATACTACCAATAGCTTACGGGGTTGGAAAATCTGAAACCTCTGATTCATGGACATGGTTTATGGGGCATCTTAGGGATTGCATAGGTCCTATTAGCAATCTGACAATCATATCCGATAGGGCAAACTCAATTGACAACACTGTTATAAGGTGTTTCCCAGATACTTTTCATGGACTTTGTGGTGTTCATTTGTATAGAAATCTAAAATCAAGGTCTGCTGGTATAAAAAATCACAAATGGATATACTGGAAATCTGTAAAAGCTTATCGGGAAGTGGATTTTAATAAGCATATAAACTGTTTAAGACGTGTTTTGTCTAAGTGTGCTCAAACACTAGAAGATGTCGGGTTTGAAAGATGGTCAAGAGTACATCAACTTGGAGCAAGATATGGTTTCATGACGTCTAATAGTGCAGAATCAATCAACGCTCTAAGTCGTCATTCCCGTAAATTACCCATTACTATGTTAATGGAGTTTTTTCGAGCCTCTATTCAACAGTGGTACTACAAGAAAAGAAACCATGCATGTATTATTTCTTTAAATTCGTAACTTATCATTTATTTTACTAAGTATTATTTATTTAAATTTACAGGAACATTGGAACATCGTGTTACACCATGGACTGAAAAAAAGATAACGAAACGTGTTGTGAAGTCAACGTCATGGAGAGTTGAACCATGTTCAAACACTTTGTTTGAAGTACTGGATAATAACTTAAATGGGCTTGTCGATCTAAATGCAAAGACGTGTAGTTGTATGAAATGGCAAACATCTGGTTATCCGTGTGGCCATGTTATAAAAGTTGCTCTTCATCTAAACCAAGATGATTCAAGCGCATACGCTATGGATTGCTACACTACAGAAGTATATCGACAGAATTATGTCGAGATTGTCTACCCTATTCCACATCCTTCTGAGTGGGACATACCAGATGACTTACAAACAGTTTTGCCACCAGCCATGGACATAAGGCTACCTGGCTGACCAAAAAGTCACGATCGTATACCGTCTAAGGGTGAAGAGAAGAAGAGATCGACATGTAGTCGGTGCAAGGAAAGTGATCATACAAGGTTGATATGTGGATCACCAGTGCCATCACAATCATCTTTTGCTCTACCAAAATATGGATCCTCATCAAAATCCCAATCACAACCGGCTTCACCTTTTGGGACTGTTAACTTAGGTGATTTTTAAATGCAAACGTTGTATTATGTGTATATTATGTGTGCACTTTTAACATTTTCAGTTAGGCATGTATTAGTAACTTGAGTTTGAACATTGCTATGATATGTTCAGTTGTTATCACTTATTAGACATTCATTTGACTATCGCAACGCGAATATGACTATCGCAACACGGAAATGACTATCACAACGTGGAAATGACTATCGCAACGCGGAAATGACTATCGCAACGAGAGAATCGCAATGCAAAATGAAAATCGCAACGCGAAATTAGTTTCGCGTTGCGGTTTTCATTTTCGCATTGCGATTCTCTCGTTGCGATAGTCATTTCCGCGTTGCGATAGTCTGTTTTGCATTCAACATAATGCATATTGAAATCAACAAATCAACTATTACATTTCAATCAATTAAACAAGCACAAATAATAATTATGTACACATCAATTAAACAAATCAACATTTACAAATCAACATTTACAAATCATCTTTTACAAATCAATTAAACAATCAAAAAATAATAATAAGAATTATTTCCTCATCAATTATTGAATCAACTTTTGCACCCATACATCCATTTCACGCAGCTCACTTCAGGATTAACCTGCAGAAACCAAACATTGAATCAACAACACTTTCTACACATCTAAAACCTACAAACAACAAATTATTGAATTCTAGCTACTTAACCAAACATTTTCAAACCAAAAAGAGTATATATGTTTAACAACACTTACATTTGACTTACAAATTGTTTATGGACACTTTCATAACGCGGATGCAGGTAGGCAGCGTCTCGCATATATCGCTCTAGCCATAAAATACCGAAACCACAAGCCTACTGCACCTCTATCTCTATCGGTGGGAGGTAGAAACTATGTACTTCCTGTCGTCAAACGCTCCAAGCACATGCATACGAGAGGACCACAATCCTCTCTGGCTTCTTTCGTTTGTTGTGGCGCGGTCTCGTCTCTGATAACTGTAACATTGAACTTCTTTGGCTTCTTGTTTCCAGAATTAGTCCAATAATTAATTGCATCCAAGAATTTAGCCAAATGAGAGCTCCATCCCTTAATAATATCTCTCAAATCAGACAATGATATGTAATTTATCATGTTGTCATATACTATTGTCTTTAGGGATGGGAGCTGAAGCTCGACGAGAAGCCAATGAGTACGTTCCAAAACAGGGATAAACACCTGCATCGAAATGTAATAATTCAAATTGCGCACTTATTTATGAACACCTTTAAAATATTTAAACAAATAAATACTAACCTTATCGACCTCCCACCATGCAGGATAAAGTTTAGCTTGTCCATTAGCCAACACATATGATTCATGTCGTTGATTCTTCAAGTGAACTGCGTGAAAAGACGTCGGCATAATTGTATATCGTGTTTTTTTTATATTTTTCTTCAATTTCCTTACAATTAGAAGATGTGTCACCCATGCATCAATATGTTGTTTTACAAAAAAGACATATATTAGTGAATTACATAAATTTAAAAAAAAATTAATCAAACTAAAATATAAGAAGAAATATAAGACTTACCCCTCATCGAAATAGCCGTTGTCTTCAACCCCTAATAATACACTCCACCAAGACCGTTCAATCAACAAATGCATATCATCGTTGAGTTTGTATATGTCAGCGTAACACCCTTGGCTCCGCTCATGTAGATAAAAATCAACTGCGGTCTTAGCCCAAAGGGTATTATCCAGAATTGTTTCTGGTAGTTGTTTCCTCTCCACTTCATCTGCCGGAATGGTACTGGTCAGTAACTTATACGAAAGCCAACAATCATCCATCATGTCCGGCACGTGAGGGGGCTTCTCAATAATTCGATATATTACGCCGTATGAATCGGGCTATAAAATGTTGGGAGGGACCTCTTCAACGACGACAGTGGCCTCTTGAACGGTGGGAGGGGACTCTTGATGGATGATAGGGGCCTCTTGAACGATAGGGGAGGCCTCTTGAACGATGACAGGTGAGTCGGGCTTTTTTTTACGGATTCTTTGCACTATTGGGGTGAACGGAGACGTAATGGCACGTGCACGTCGTCTGATACGTGAACTTCGTCTTGCAAGAAAAACCCGACGTAGAGCATCCACCTTAGCGGGCCGCTAAAAATAAATTAATACATAAATCAGTAAATAAACAGACATGATATTAAACAATGAAAACAAAGACAAATATATTTCAAACTTGCACGGTATTCTCCCAAGTCATTATTATATCATTGTTCACAAAATGCATCAGATAACATTCCAGAAGTAAGCACTTATATAAACATTTAAAAGGATAACATATAGGTTTAGTGCAGGTTCAATGACAACATAAAGAGTAGTAGTTTATTCTTGAAACTTAAATTTTCAACACTGTGAAGTTAGTATTTGTCTTTTGGTTGAAGTAATGCAATTCATTCAAGTTTCAATTTGCAGAAGAAGAATAGAATCTGAAACTTAAAATCGCAACGCGAAAATGACTATCGCAACACGGAAATGACTATTGCAATGCGAATTTGACAATCGCAACGAGAGAATCGCAATGCGCGAAAATGACTATCGCAACGCGAAAATGACTATCGCAATGCGAATTTGACTATCGCAACGAGAGAATCGCAATGCGATTTTCATTTCGCATTACGATAGTCAAATTCGCATTGCGATAGTCATTTTCGCATTGCGATAGTCATTTTCGCGTTGCGATTTTGTTGTTGTGATTTTCTCGTTGCGATTTTCTCGTTGCGATAGTAAACTATTCTTCTTCTGCAAATTGAAACTTGAATGGATTGCATTAGTTCAACCAAAAGACAACCAAAAACAAATACTAACTTCACAGGGTTAAAGAATAAACAGTTAAACAGTATTGACAGCAACCGAATGAATTTACTAAGCAATCTAAGTGAAATTACGAGTAAATTTATCATCAAGTTAAATATGAAAAATATTAAACTTTTCTCGTTGCGTAGAGTATGAACCTCGTTCTACAACGATGCTACAATCTCACGTAGAGCTGCTACCTCACCACGTAAAGTAGACACCTCAACACGCCATGCACCATTGTCATCGCGTAAAGTACCGACCTCCTCACGCAAGGCACTGACCTCATTACGTAACTCCCCTAACTCATCCCGTGGAGGTGGAGGTAGAGAACAGGGAGATAAACGTCGTGGCATATTTGCCGGTCGCCTATCATGAGGTGATGGTGGAGAAGAGGCTCGATGATGTGACAGAATAGGTGATGACTCTCGTTGTGGAGGTGTATATTCGGGTCGATCAGGTGATGGCTCTGGGTGAGGTGATGGCTCTCGAAGTGGTGGCTGCTCATCATCCGTGCCATCAAAAAAATGCTTACTAGCTTGCCACCAATCAGTGGCAAGCTCAGCTTCTGTGGGTGTCAGCCTCTATAATAAAGTGTTGGCCTCCTAACAATATAAAAGCTCAAACAAAGTTAAACGTGTACTA
Source organism: Hibiscus syriacus (assembly GCF_006381635.1). Taxonomy (NCBI): domain Eukaryota; kingdom Viridiplantae; phylum Streptophyta; class Magnoliopsida; order Malvales; family Malvaceae; genus Hibiscus; species Hibiscus syriacus. The sequence continues at coordinate 3,651,042 of NW_024063088.1, forward strand.
GTAATAACTTGTTTATAAACATATGGTAGTATTTGTGTTAACTTACATTATTTATTGTAGTATACGGTAGTAAATCTTCCCATTACTGCAAGGACCGTTTCCTCTTCCAGGAAATAGCCCTAGGAATATCATTAGAAGTTTTTAATGCATATGTCTGCATAGCGAGAAAGGCCTCAAATATCCAAATCTACAAACAATATAATAACAAACATTAGTAATTGTTAAAGAATTAATTATAATTTTGGAAACATTATATAAAAATTATTACCTTAAAGGCCCAAATAAAGGCTGACAAAGTGTATTTGGAATCATCGCCACGCAAACTTTTTCGATCATCAAAGGCAGACGACAACTTATTCCATGTAGCTTTCCATAGATACGAACCCCACAGAAACAGGTTCCATGCATTTAGGTCCTCTACCAATTTAATTAGATCATTAGGAATAGGTTATCGGGCCTCTCTGCCTAAAAAGCCGGCTTGCAAAAGTATTAGAAGGCATACTCGGACAACATCGACGTCATCCATCCGAGTAAAACCATATTTCTTATTCTATAATCTCGTCAAGTCTTCCACGTGTAAATTCGACAGCTCAGGAAAAACCCGGGAAAACCATGATAGGCGGGTAATATGTCTAGTGTAACGATCTACATCATCGTGTCCGAAGCGTAGACCGGTGATTAAGCAAAACTCCTCCCGCCCAAAACACATATACGCCGGTGAAAAATCAAACCATATCTCTTCATCACGACGTTGTATAGTCTCTGGTAGATCGCTAGTCATGGTTTGAAGAAACAGATGGGTCAACATAGCATCTCCACCCAGATGTTGTACTTTCAGCCATGGCCCGAAGCAAGTATCCTCAAATATTTTTCTTTGTGCAGGTGAAAGCTTCGACGCAATTATTTTGGCCAGGCTTACTTTATTTCTTAAGGTCAATTGAGCCGAATAAAAGTTCTGGAAAAACAATAAACATACCAAGTTAGATATACCAAAAACTATACTATGAAGATATAACAAGAACAATAAACATAAAGAGTAGTAGTTTATTCTTCAAACTTAAATTTGCAACACTGTGAATTTAGTATTTGTCTTTGTTTTTTGGTTGAAGTAATGCAATTCATTCAAGTTTCAATTTGCAGAAGAAGAATAGTTTCTGAAACTTAAAATCGCAACACGAAAATGAAAATCGCAACACGAAAATGACTATCGCAACACGAAAATGACTATCGCAACGCGAATTTGACTATCGCAACGCAAGAATCGCAACGCGAAATGAAAATCGCAACACGAAAATGACTATCGCAACGCGAATTTGACTATTGCAACGCGAAATGAAAATCGCAACGACAGAATCGCATTGCGATAGTCATTCTCGGTTTCAAATTCTAAAATTGAAAGAAACTTGAATGGATTGCATTACTTCAACCAAAAGACAAATCAAAGACAAATACTAACTTCACAGGGTTAAAGACTAAACAGTTTAGCAGTATTGGCAACAATCGAATGAATTTAATAAGCAATCTAAGTGAAATGGTTAATCTATTATTGAAAACACCAGTAAACTTTTCATCAATTTCAATATGAAAAACCTAATAATAATGCAAAAATTTCAAAATAAAAATAATTAAAAAAACTAACCCTCGGTGGTTGATTTGGTTGATTTTCCATTTCTAACCGTGAATGATTTCGCCGGAGATGAAGCCTGATATCGTCGGAGATGGGGACTGATTTCGTCGGAGATGGGGACGGATGTCGCCTTAGAGAGTGAGAGATGGAGATGAGACTAAGTTGTGATTTAGGGTTTTAGGTTATGAGTTGCGATTACGGGATATACTGTGGACGGTTCAGTGTTCCGATATATTAATATATTCGTGTTTGGAATTTGAAAAAAAATACGCGTTGGATACGAATGGCGCTATGTAAATCGCATTGCGATAGTCAGATTCACATTGCGATTTACATATTTGCATTGCGATTTACGTATTCGCATTACGAATTAGGAAAATCGCAATGTGATAGTCAAAATCGCGTTGCGAATCTGGAAACTGATTTGCGATACCGGAGATCGCGTTGCGAATTATCGATCGCATTACGATTTAGCTGGTCATTTTGGCAAATCCAAAAAAATTTGGTTACAATCGTATATTATAAGACATTTTTGGTCACTGAGGTTATTTTCTCTTATATTTAATACATATAAAAAATTATTTTTAAAACCATTCTCAATGAGTGAAGTATTAAATATATAAAAAAAATTATTCTGTTCGATTTTACTAATACAAGGAAAAATAAATTCGTTTAATAGTGAAAGTACTAAATTGATCTGTTCAAATATATTATGTTATTGACTCCCTAAATTGTTTTTGAAATTTTTAGGAATTTAGGAGTTTTTTGAAATTTTATGAAATTTAAGGTGTTTTTTAGAATTTTAATAATTTCATGAGCTTTTTAGAAAATAACTTTTCAAATGATGACTTATGTATATTATGTTTATAGAATTATATAAAAAATTCTAAGTTGGCATAGTGGTCAAGTATTAACCTTTATTTCAAAAAGTTATGAGTTCAAATCCCTTCAAATGCATTATTTAATAATTTTTCTCAAACAAAACTACGTCATTTCGAGAATTTTTAGCACCAACACAATCATGCCAAAACGACGTCGTTTTGGTGAGAGAACCATGTCAACAACATCACGACACGAAAGTGCCATGTCATCGTGCCGTTACACCATTAACGACGGAGTGACATAATTACAGTTAAACTTAAATGTTAGTGTTAAAATTGACAAAATTAAAATATTACTGACATAAACGAGCCTGAGCCTAAAGATGAATGGTATTTGACATAGATTACCCTTTCTTTTAATATATAATGTATTTTATTTAATCTGGTAAAAGTAAAAAGCACAAAAGCTTATATAATATATGGAGACGAGTGGGATATTTTTTCGTTTCCGAGATCGATTCAGGTGTTAAAAATTTAAATGAAATAAAGTTTCAGATTGGAAGTACAAAAAAGGGATTTTGAAAACAAAGAAACAATGGAACCCTTCATTCTGGACGACGACTATCAACTATTTGATTTGGACCATAACACCATTCTGTTACATGTACAGTTTATTAAGTATGTCAATGCCGTATTCTTCTCACAATAACAAAAGTATAAATGCAGAAATGGCAACGGTTGACCACGCTAATGTCTGCGCGGGAGGTTCAGGTTTTTTTCGACAACGAGGGGTTCCTCAGAGCCATGGCTGCATTTGCCAAAAATGTCGATTCAGATAATTTCAAAGGTAAAGTTATCGTAAAGATTAGGGGACATCATCACCTGAGGTAACTTAGAGCCGACACTCGGTATAGGCAGGTAAAGACTAGTATATGCAAACCAATTGTGTAGAAAAATGCAAATGTTCGAGCATACCTGCAATTCAAAGGCGACATTTCATTAGCAAATCAACAAACTATCTAAGTAATTAAGTACGGATACATCCTCACGTGGAGAGGGAATCGCTTCGGACTCCCTTGTAGGATGGTGACCACATTAATGTCATATGGTACTACTATATCTTGTTTGATGTAACACACAAAATACATGTATATATATATCAACACATTCTTGTTTACTAAATTTAACCTGTACTAATCTTTCGAACAAAGCCAATGAACCTTACACAATCTTGCTGCCTGAAATGACCAATCCACTTAGAGTGACTATCATCAAACAAGCCTTGGTCAGAATGCAAGAAAGTTCAAATCTACCGGCCTGACGACCACCTTTACATATATGCATACACATGATAGAACATGCAAGAAAGGGAGCAAAAGATCATTCCAGTAAAGAATATGCTGTATAAGCAATTAGAAGATGAAACAAACCCATACTTGTTTCCCAGAAGAAAACGTCCGCTGCCGAGTGTGAATGTCTCTGAAGCCCAACTCCTTGTATCTTTGATCCCTCTCCTATATAATAAACAAAACCAATTATTACATAATATCCAACAAACAGCATAAATAGAAACATGACAAGAAATCAAAGATTCCATGGATGTACATGCTAACTGGGATTATTATGATATTCTCATGTGAGTTGGCATGGATGGTAGAGAACAGCGAGTATGCATTTCTTGGATGTTCAACTTTGTTCCCAATTAAAATAAGCTTTACAAATCTTATCAAAAAAAAAAAAAAAAGCTTTACAAGGACGATTCTACATTATATTTGCCTGATAAACATAATTCCCATAGCAATCTAGAAGGGTAAATATGAAATCTTATCTCGAATCTATCTTGAAATTTACATGGGGAAAGAAGACTTGAGCATTGTTCCAAAGACCCTAGAGCCATCTAATCATTCATGGCAGGTATGATGGAACACGTGGCAAGAACTTGAAGTTGAAGAAATGTGATCAAGAAAATTTAACCTCATCGAAATCATTTAAATGCAAACAAACTGTCTGTGTAACACCTACTGAATCTTCTCTACTAAAACATTTTAAATTTCTTATTTAAATAAGAAAAAGATTTTAAATCTTCTCTACTGAATCTGATATATGTGAATCTGACAGCTATATATTCATGAATGGGGTTCAACCTTTTCGGAGAAAGCTGCAAAGGGATTAATATCATCCTCATATATCTTCTTGAAGAAATGTTGATGGGGCAATGGCTAAGGGATGGGATAAAGGAGGAATAGGCGGATTGATTAGGGATGCCAGGGGATTGCAACTTGGTTCATTCTCTGAAAAAATTGGAGGTGGTCCTCCTATACTTGCAGAGCTATTGGCGATCAAAAGAGGTTTGACTCTTATTGAAGAAGTAGGATCGTTTCCAAGTCAGAGAATTATCTTGGAATCGGACTCTACCACGGCTCTGAAGTGGATTAAAAATCCAGATATATGTACCTCTTTATTTCAGTCCTTGGTAAGAGGTGTAGCTACTTTTGTGGAAGGAAAGGGTATTATTTCAAGACATATTTTGAGAGCTGCTAATTGGGAAGCGGATGAGTTAGCAAAAACTGGTATAGGTTGATTTAGAGGTTATGTGTTGTGGTTATTAAGATGTGTTTAGTCAGCTTTTTTAAGGCTTCTGGTTATAGTGATGCAGTATGTGTTATGCTGTTAAGTGTTATGGTGTTGTAAGCAGTCTGTGGTTAGGGATTGGCTGTATGTTATGATTCAGATTAATAAAAATCAGAGGCACTCTTTTCCTCCTTCTTATGTCCTTCATGTTACTAATAACATGTAGGATATGAAGGGGTTTTTTAATGAGGCCTATCTTCTATAAAAAAAAAGATCCTTGGTGTACTGAAAAATCAACAAGAACTCGGCTTCAAGATACTATAGGCACTTGGTGAGAATTATGGTATGTACTAAAAACAACATATACCTTCTTTGATCCTCTAGAAATTACTTTCTCATGGTTATAATCCTGAACATAGCGAATCTTTCCATAAAGTTTAACATTATCAGCTTTTGTTTTCTCCAGTTCTGTTGTTAGCTCCCCTATCTTCTCCTTTAAGTGCCATATTTCCTATAAGATATGGAACATTCAGAAACGTTATTTTTGCAGAAACCAAAAATAGCATATAATAAAATTCCATTGAATGGAAAATGAAAACAAATGCAAATGGTAGACAGCAGGTTGATCTGGAGAAACCGAGTAGTTTGAGAGATGGCAGATCATATAAGGCGGTTATGAATGTGGCTAACAGTAGGAGTTTGGACCAACAACGAAGGGTGAATAGGGGAGGTCAAAAGAAAGCAAATGGTGTAAGAAATGTATGGGATATGCACATCCCATCAGAAGATTTTTGCTGGGTGAAAAATTCTTTAACAGGGGTTTTTAAAGATACCTTTCAGCCTGATATGGTGATGCGAGCTTTGGCAAAGGAGGGTTTCCAGGTCAAGATAGTAAGGTGTGGATATGTTAGGAACGCTTGCATTATTATGTTCAATTCAAATGAAGAGTTTTTAAAGGCGTGGTCGAGTCTTAGAGAGAAACTTTACTGTTGGTTTGATTGGGTAGATCCATTGTGTGAAGATGGAGTTCCTTTGGCTTATTGTTTGGTCGAGTTGGTTGGTTTACCGCTTCTTAGCTGGAGTGTACCTTTTCTGGAGAAGCTTGGAAGTAAGTGGGGAAAGGTTGTTAGTATCCTGGAGGAAACAAGAAACAGAGATGATCTCTCTTCGACTAGAATGTTGTTAAGGGTGGCAAGCCCTTTTGATGTACAAGAATCTGTTTTAGTAGGATCTTATGGCAGATCGTTTAAGGTTAAAATTAATGTGGGATCCAGTTCTAATTCTATCTCTGAAGTCCATGGAGTCGCGAGGCAGCATTTGTCATGTGGCAGCTGCAGTGACGATGTGTCAAAGGGGGACGATGGTAGAAACAAAGAGAAGGAAGAAGACAGTAGGGTGAACTCAGCAGAGGGATTCTGGTCAAAGGTTAACACGTGGCTTCAGAACAGTCAAAATAGGGAGATGTCAGAAGAAGGTGGGGAACATTATTTGAAAAAGAAGTCCGACACTCTGCCCAATAATACTGGGGTGTCAGACAAGTTTGAATTTGAATTAAATCCCAGGGGGAATATGCGGGCCTTGGGCTGAGAGAGGTTGAGGACCAGAGTCCTTCAGCCCATTCGGATTCTAATTGGGAGTCTTATTCTCCTGTTACTAAAATTATACCAGTTGGCCCTGCTGTGAAGTTGAATCGGGCCAGGCCAGTGAATAAAAAAAGGGTGCAGAATCTGTCTGAATTAATTGAAGAAATAAGTGTATCAATAGAAGAAGGAAAAAAGGGGGGTCAGGAAGATGACATTATTGTTCTTGGTAAAATTAATCCAGCTATTCTAGTGGATACTGAGGTTAAAGGTCTTGCGGTTTGTTCGGTTAATCCTAAAGAGGGGCAGTTTCTTGCGTTACAATCTGTTGCACATGCTGGAAAAAGGATTTCGAGGGGAAGATCGCTCTTTTGAGCTAATTCTCCATCTACTTCAAAGAGTGTGTCGTTGGATAGGAGAAGATCTGCTTCTTATAATAGGGTGTATAAAAGATCTAGGGAGAGAAGACATTGGTTCGGGAATGAGCCTTTTGTTTTTTCTAGAGCAGAGGAGGCTCTAGATAGGATTAAGGGAAAGGAATTGGTTCATAATTCAGCTATTCCTGTCAGTGTTCCTGCAGAATTTAATTTGGATGGTGGTGTGGAGTCTTCTGTGGAGAGGCTTTCTGATGACATTGGTTTGGCTTACTTGGGTGAAGGGTGGCTTTCAGAAGGTGATGACTATGACTTCAATTCCGAGAAATTTTTTAACAGAGTCAAAAGAGTTTTGACAAGGGAGGCCTTGGATCAAGCTAGCATTGCTACTGTTTCTTCTCTAGCTTTTTTGATCCTTTTGGAGGAAGCTTTAGCTACTTGTAAAATTAGTAAGCTATTGGGGGTGTCCTTCAAGGTCGGGAAGTAAACCTTTTTGGAAAAAATTCTTAAGTTGGAGGAGGATTTGAGGAGGGCATAATTTTCTGTTTTCTTCGGTTGTTGGTTTTCTTATTATTATGATTAATATTTGTTTAGCTATTATTTCTTGGAACGTTAGGGGGTTGGGAAGAAAGGAAAAACACAGAGCAGTTCAAAAGTTAGTTTTAAGTAAACGCCCTATTTTTCTTTTGCTGCAAGAAACGAAAATGGAGAAGATTCATAGTCATTTTCTGAGAAGAAGTGGTTTGAATTCCTTACAAGGGTTTGCAGAATCTCCAGCAGTGGGTTCTTCTGGAGGTTTATTGAGTTGTTGGGATGAGTCTTTGTTTGAAATGGAAAATCAAGTTATAACAAAAGGTTCATTGCTATTTTTGGAACCTTTCGCCCTTCACAATTTAGGTGTGGTTTTATTAATGTTTATGGTCCTTCTATTGAAGAAGAAAAAGCTACTTTCTTTGAAGAGCTAGCTGTTTTTATTTGTGGTCTAAGTATCCCTCTATGTGTGGGAGGTGATTTTAATGTATACCTTTCTGAAGAAGAGAAGGTTGGGAGAGCCCAAAATTACAATTCTTTGAGGATTTTTAGTCACTTTCTTCATCAGACAGGTTTGATAGACTTACCTCTTCATGGGGGGAGGTTCACATGGTGTAACAATCAGGAAATTCCCACTTTTGTTAGACTTGACAGGTTCCTACTTGATGGATGATAAAGGGTTCAACAATTTAGTTGGTTCTGCTGTCCAGGACAGCAAGAATAAAAATAACAGAGTTGGTATTTTTTCAATTCTGAGGAAAACGAAAATGGCAATTAAGGAATGGGCGGGGATTAGACATCAATTTCCAGCTGTGGAAATTGCTGATTTGGAATCAAATATTCACTTAGCAGAGGTTAATTTACAGTTAATGCAGGATTCGAATGGTACTGTTATTCCAGCAGACTTGAAAGCTATGAGATTAGAATTATGGAGGCTTTACAAAATCGAAGAACAGATATGGCTTCAAAACTCGAGATCTAAGTGGGTGGTAGAAGGAGATCGTAATACAAGATATTTTCACGCTTGTGCTTCAGTTAGGAGGAAGCGGAATTTCATGAGTGCACTCAATGTTAATGGTGAGATTATTCAAAATCCGACTATTATCAAAGCTACTGTCAAGGACCACTTTTTTGGACTTTTTAACACTAGCTCGACATTGGAAGTTGAAGATTTGAAATTGAATTCTTCCAGAATTTCAATGGAACAAAGTATGTTTCTGGAAAAAGAATTTTCTGAGGAAGAAATTTGGGAGACCTTACAATCTTGTGATAGCAACAAAGCTCCCGGTCCCGATGGTTTAAATATGGGCTTCTTTAAGAGATTTTGGATTGTTCCTAAGGTCGATATTCTGAAAATTTTCCATAATTTTTATTCGGAGAAAGATTGGGAGCATGGAGTAAATCATACTTTCATTACTCTTATTCCCAAGGTGTCTAATATTGGTGGTTTGGATGACTTTAGACCAATAAGCCTTGTTGGAGGACTGTACAAGATCCTATCTAAATGTCTGTCGAGAAGGTTAAGGAATTGTATTTCTGATTTGATAAGTCCTACGCAATTTGCTTTCATTCCAGGACGTCAAATTCTGGATTGCTCTCTTATAGCTAATGAGGGAGTTGACTTTTGGAGGAAAAACGGACTTAAAGGCTGTGTGTTCAAAGTTGATTTTAGAAAGGCTTATGATACTGTGGATTGGTCTATTTTATTTATAGTTATGGAGAAAATGGGCTTCGGCAGAAAATGGAGGAACTGGATTAGACAGTGTGTTACAACAGCTTCAATTTCAATTTTGGTTAATGGGGTCCCTACTCAAGAATTTCCTATGGCAAGGCAAGAGGTCTCCGACAGGGCTGTTCTTTGTCTCCTCTTCTATTCAACATAGTTGGGGAACTCCTAAATTTACTGCTTCTTAAAGCAGTCTCTGAGGGTCTGTTTTGTGGACTGCAGATTGGGAGGGATGAGAATGTATTTAATTTATCTCATCTGCAATTTGCAGATGACCTAATTATTTTTTGTGGGGCTTCCGAAACTCAGATTTCTAAAGTCAAAAGGGTCCTAAGGGTGTTTGAAGTCATGGCCGGGTTGCAATTGAATCTTAAGAAAAGCAAGTTATTTGGTGTTAATACGGTTATGGAGGAAGTTGAGGAGTGGGCGTCGTCAATTGGTTGTGCAATGGGGAAATTTCCTTCTGAATATTTAGGATTACCTCTTGGTGCAACTCGGAATTCTATCTCTTTGGGATCCGGTAGTCTTAAATTTTAGAAAGAAACTTGCAGGTTGGAAAGCTACCACTCTTTCATTGGCAGGGAGGTTAGTCTTGATTAAATCGGTTCTATGTTCACTTCCAACTTACTTCTTGTCTCTTTTCAAAATTCCCGCCTCGGTTATTTCTAATCTCAACTCTATTATGTCGAACTTCTTATGGGGAGGTGGTACAGAGAAAAATAAGATTCATTGGGTTAGTTGGCCTAATGTGTGCAAATCTAAGGATGAGGGAGGTTTGGGTGTGATTAATTTTAGTTATATGAACAGAGCCCTTTTGGGGAAGTGGTCGTGGAGGTTTGCAAATGATAAGAATGCTGTTTGGAGGAGGTTGATATGCTCTAAATATAATCCGGATCCTTTTTCACTATTGTTTAATAGCAAAATTCCAACTCAAGCTTCTTGGATTTGGAGGTCAGTGGTGAATTCGCATTTTAAAGAAGATTCATTCGGCTCTAAGTTTCACAGCATGTGTAGATTTCACGTTGGGAATGGCCAGTTTATTCGGTTTTGGCAGGACAATTGGGCTTTGGACTGCCCGCTTAAGACCTCTTTTCCGAGGCTGTTTGCTATTTCTTCAAATAAGAGTGGCAAACTAATTTAATTTGGCGAATTTAGTTCATCGGGATGGATTTGGAATATCTAGTTGAGAAGGAGTTTGGCAGATTGGGAATTTGAACAGTGGGCTAATATGATGAATATTGTTTCTAATTTCTGTTTGTCCACATAATCTATTGATGGTCTGATTTGCAAAGGAGACGGGGGTGGTGTCTATACTGTTAATTCTTGTGTGAAGTTTTGTAGCTCGACTTCCCAAGAGAGTTCCTTTTGGAAGAAAAACTTGTGGAAAGGATTGGTGCCCCCAAGAGTTGAGTTTTTTATGTGGCAAGTAGTTCTACAAAAGCTGCCAGTGAGGACTGAACTGGTTAAAAGAGGGGTTACGGGTATTGCAGATTTGTCTTGTCCTCTTTGTCATTTGGTTGATGAATCTTCTTCTCATTTATTTTTCTCTTGTGCTGTGGTTTGGTCAGTTTGGAATAAATTTGTGCAATATTGGAGTCTTAGTTTGGTTCTTCATGAGAATGCGCAGAAATTCCTCCAAGCTTGGGAAGAACTAAATCCTAACTCTGCTATTTGGAAGCTAATTCCTGCTGTTGTTATTTGGACTGTTTGGAAAGCTAGAAATGATATTGTGTTCAAAAGAGGGATTTTTTACCAGACAAACCTATTCTTTATAGCAAGAGTTAGGCTTGCATCTTGGTTCTTAGCTAAGTTTGCTGACACGATTATTTCTATGGATTCTCTTATAAGTGACCCTTCCCTTGGGGACTCTTGTTTCCCACTCAACAAGTCGATTGTCACTTCCATCCCTTGGTTACTCCCTCCTAAGGGTTGTGTTAAATTGAATGTGGATGCAGCTACAAGTTCGGATTGGAAGAGTAGTGGAGTTGCGGGGATTCTAAGAGATGAGGAAGTTCTTCTTTTAGGCTCTTTTATGGAAGCTACTGGCCCGGGACCGCCTATTTTGATGGAGTTAAAGGCTGTTCAGAAGGGATTGCATTTCTTTGATGCAGTGAGACGAGGCATTAAGGGTCGGTTGATTATAGAAACTGATTGTAAATTGGCAGTGGAGTGGGTTAAAGATGGGACTTTGTGTCCCCAACTTTTTGTCTTTATTGTTAGGGATATACCAGTCAAGATTAAAGAAGTGGAGGGTGTTATTAGATGGGTTGCAAGGACAGCCAATATTGAGGCTGATGGGTTAGCTAAGTCTGCTATTGGTTAATTACAGTGTGTGTAGGGGTATTTTATTTTGGGTTTTAACGCTTGTTTGTAAAGGTCTTTTATTGTTGTTGTAATCTTATGTTTCTTATTAATGAAGTATAAGACACTCTTTTCCTCCTGATAAAAGAACTCATTTTGAGTTCCTTAAATCATGAAGGGAGTTTTTAATAAGGCCTTCAATTCCTATAAAAAAAAAACAAATGCAACTATGTGCAGAAAGGTAAACACCATACTTCCTCAGTTTCCCGCAACCGTGCCCTAAATCAATCACGCTGATTGCATATCACCTTCAGCATTGAGCTTTGCTCTTGATCTGAGGAAACTTGTTTGTGATCTGTGTTCTGTTCCACAATAAGATTTGAATTAACAAATCATAACTCACTGAAAATTGAATTATTTCACTTGCAAAACATATCCTGTATTTACATCCATAATATCAAGAATAACTTAACATCACTAGTGAGGATCATGATTGTTTCAACAGCATTACTTACATGTGTGTCCCTGCAGTCTCGAGACGTAAATCAATGCTGCACTGAATGAGTATGTGGGACATAGGACACTAACTTTTTTCCTAACATAACATTTAAGTGAAGAAACTCAGCAAATATTGCTGACAGATGCATCACACGCATCTAATTTTTCAGTTAAAAATTAGGTAATCTGACATCTTGACGGATGGCGATTCATCTCAGTAACTATCCCTTGTTCCCACACACGAATATATATATATAGGTAAAAGATAAAGACATGGAATAAGGAAGAAAAGGATTAAGAACAAGTTTGATAAAACCCCATAAACAACATACACTTTTGAGGAATCAAGTTCCCTCGTAATTATAAGTTAAGCTTAAATAGCAAATATGACTATAAGTACAATGCACATGTAGAAAATACAAAGACCAAATTGTTATGTTAATTCCTATTTTCTTCGATATAATTAAATTCTCTTTTAGAGGTTATACATTCTGGTAATTTATACACGTAGAGTGACAAACAAGAGCCAGTATACCTCAGAAATTTCATTCCCTCCACTCTTAGAAAGATCCCAATCATCAAAGAGAGTCCCTTTCCTTTCTTTGGAACTATACCCCTGCATTAAAGAAAGAAAGATCGAGATGAAAATGAATGGCTGCAGTATGCGGGACTTTCATCATCAAGGAATTGTTAAGTCCAACATCATTAAATGGAAGGAGAAACATAGATAAATTAATAGTTTCAATCTTTCAGTGTAAGATACTCCACATATATGCGGCAGCCAGTAAATCATCTAACTGATCTAAGGAAAATGCTGTAAGAAATAATGAAACTGGTCAAAACTGCCATTTTCAGAATCTCTGAAGAAACTAGTCCAAACCTTCAATATATCATCTTCTAATTTCTGTATCAGCTTTTGTTGTTCATGAACCTTTTTCATGAGTTCTACTATTTTTCCTTCAGCTGTTTCCAGCAAAGATGTTTTCTAAGAAAGTTTGACCTGAAAACCAGTGAAAGATACATGAACAAAGCTAGTACATGTTAATTAAAACACATCAAAAGCATTGAAATCTAACATCCAAAATTTTCTGCAAGTATGAATAAAGTATTATAACTGCAATTATCCGCAAGATATTGACTTCTGTATGGTTTCATCTGGACAAGATCTAAATACTATTCACATGTACTATTGTTGGAGAATATAGGGAAAAAGAAATATAGGAAGCAAAGCACCAAAAAACAGTTCATGCCTTCAGCTGTGTGAGTTCATGTTCCATTTTCCTATTTTTATCGAGAAGAAGAGACTCCATTTTACTCATCTCTTCTCCAGTGGTAGCTGCTTCCCAATCTTCATCCTCAATTGAATTATAACCCACTGCCTATACATGCAACTACGAGAGATATATTGGGAAGCTATCAAGCGTGAAGAAAAAAAAAATACTTGCATAAAATCAGTCGCAGAATAGCAACAATGTAAACTTCAACGACCAGGGAGCAACACAGACAAAATAATTCTTTTTTTTCCTTTTTGTTTTCCATGTAAACATTTAGAACATAATTAACAGACTTTGGCTTGAAATCAAAAGGCATAGAACATGAATTAAGCACCGACTAATCCTCCACATGCTTATTGATCCTTAATTTGCATTATATACCCTCTTTAACCACAGGATACAAAAAAGGGCTAGTCACCACAAAAAAGGTTGCTTAGATGAAACATTCACTATTCCCACATGCTAAAAACCATATACTCTTTAATGAGTCAATTGAATATGGTTCTGACAGAAGCCACTTCCTTCTTGCTTCCAGAAGTTTCTGTAAAGCAAAAGGGAGGAGTAAAAATGCAACACCATATTAACTTAAAAAGGAAAAAGTTAATGGCTACAAATTACAGAAGTTAATGTATATAAAAGTGGAACAGTACATTTTGTTATTAAGAAGATTTACTTCAACCTAACGACCACGCAGAGAGAGAGAAGCTCCTCCTTCTCTCTAAAAATCAGGTGTTTTAGATAAATTTTTCTGTTTTATTCCTTTTCATTTCTCTTGATGGCGAGTAAGGTGAGAGTTCCTGTTAGGAAAAATTGTGTCACAGTAATCATTTTCAACATTCCTGAGAGTTTTCATTACCAAGGTATTTGGTTATTTTTTGATAAATATGGCGAGGTGGTTGATTATTTCATTCCTAATAAAAGAAGCAAGGGAGGAAGTAGGTTTGGTTTTGTTTGTTTCACTAGACTGGAGGACGCGAGGAAGGCTATCAACTGTGTTGATAGTTCTTGGATTCAAGGTATCAACTATGGTGGGGGAAAGAGTAGAAGTTTCAGGTGATTTGCATCACGCTTATTGTTTTGGAGCTGGAAGTTCGGATGGTTCAAGTCCCACGGTGGGCAATTCATAAATTCTGACTGCCGGAGGTCTTTCACGGAAGCTGCTCTTAACCTGGCGTTGGGGGCAGCCTACTACCTTACCTCCCCCTCACCCCATTACATATAGGAATATAGTCAACTACTTTTTATCATGAGAAAGCTAAGTGGCTTTAGAGTTAGAAGTTGGCTTCTATGGTTTTAGTCAGTTGTTACCCTTGGCTTTTATTATGATTGTTTTGTTTTGTTTGAGTGCCTATCAGGCCAAATTTAGGCTTTGAGTTTGACTAGTATGTTTTTTAGGTTGTTGTTGTTGCTTTGTTGGATTAGGCTGGTTCTAGAAGAATTGTTTGAGGTTGTTTTTGGTGTTTTGTTTATATTGGGGGTGGCTCTCTGGTTGTATCGTGTATTTTCTATGGTTAATGAAATCTTAAGACACTCTTTTCCTCCTCCTGCTGATTAAGGAGTTTCTATATAAGTTCCTTTAATCATGAAAGAGGTTTTTAACAAGGCCTTCAATTCCTATAAAAAAAAAGATTTACTTCAACTTAATCTTCAAAAATCATAATGCTTTACGTCAAGAAATTAAAGCTAATCTTCCGAATTTTGTTTTAAAAACAAAAAGCGAGCTAGCAAAAGCAACAACCAAAGGAGTTTCTTCTAATTTTTATATCATTGGAAGTTACTATCATCAGTCACAGTACAATCATAACAAGCAAGAGAATTAGTTAGCTAACATAATTGGTAAGTTCCAAGTATGCAAGAATCATCTTTCAGAAAACTTGATCGCATTAAAGTCTTAAATTTGGCAGCTAACGAAAAGTAATTAGCCAATGGAGATCTATATAATAAAGAAACCCTTTAAAGGATGATTGTACCTGCAAAATTTTCACTTTCTTGCGCAAATCATCAACCATTTTTTCTGTGGGCCTTGTTTGTAGTTCTTTCTTCAACTCCTCAAGAGGATCTTCCTAATTTGCATATAAGAGGGAAAGGAAATATAAGGGGAAAATCCATTCTTACAAACAAAAATAAATGATTTCAACAAATATAAAACCAAAACAGAGACAAAAAGGAGTGACACAAGAATATCAATACAAAAATTCATTGAATAAAGCACCATGGAAGAGCTTTACAGGCTCATTGGAAGTTGATGTAATCAAACAATTATGGTTTGATTAAAGCATAATAATAAGTAACATGTTAAGTACGAAATCATAAAAATCATTTTTTTTATAAGAATTGAAGGCCTCGTTAAAAACCCCCTTCTTGATCAATGGAGCTTGTAAGTAAGCTCCTTAATCAGAAGGATGAAAAGAGTGCCTTAGGATTTCATTCAACATATGAAATAACATAAGATACATCCAGATAGAACACCCCCATCAAAAACAGAAAACCAAAAAACACCCGTAAACAACCATATACAACAAACTAACTTAGCCTAATCCAACTTAGCTAAGGCAACAACCTCTATTTGGTTGACCTGTTTACCACCCTAACAACACCATTACAAGCTTTAAGCTTATACAAAGCCCGAAGAAGAACACAAAACATTTAAACAATATGCCTGTAATAATCAGCCAATCCCCTCCTTAGCTAGCATGTCGGCCTCCATATTACAACTCCTAGGAATCAATCTAAGAAAGGTATCCTTATCAGAAATTGATGCCCCAATTTCCTCCACCAGAGCACTGAAGAATGTAGGGGCAGAGTGCGGCTTTGAAATCCATTCCACTGCATTTTTACAATCAGTCTCTATAATAAGTCTTTCCTTTTTAGCCCATACAGAGGAATAGAAAAGATCAATTCCTTCCTTAATAGCTTTCAATTCTGCCAAAGTAAGAGGACCATACCCTACAGCATTAGAGAAAGTGGCTAAAGTATAACAGTTTGAATCTTTTAAAATACCTCCAATTCCACCTTGCAACCCATCTCTTACTGCCCCATCAACATTGAATTTAAACACATCCGGTGGAGGTGGAATCCAACAATTAACCTTCTTTGTGAAAGAAGAATTATGAAACTTATCTGCCAGCGAAGGATCCTCTACTAGTAAATCTGTCTGAATACGAACAGTAGGGTATTTAGCTAAATATCATTTAGCCAGCCAAAATATGGCGATGAAGTATAGAGCATAACTGTCAAAATTCCCGTTCTCAAACACTACCAAATTCCTAGCCTTCCAAATTTACCAGAAAACAACAGCCGAGATAAAACTCCAAATAGGAGAATTCTGCCTTAGATACGACCAAGAACAAAGAAGGGAAATTGGGTCTTGAGGCAAAACAGTAGAAATATCCCATAACCTTAGAAATTTATTCAAAATCTCTCCTGCAACAGAACAAGAGAAGAACAGGTGTCCTATTGATTCTTCATGAATATGGCATAAAGGACAAAGCACATCATCCAAAGGAATCCCTCTTTTCTTCAACTCTCATCTAACTGCCAATTTACGATGACAAATCTGCCAAATAAATGTTTCAACTCTTGGAGGAGCCAATCCAGACCATACCCACTTATCCCACTCGAAACTTCCTTCAAAACCGCAAGATAACATCAATCTACAAGACTTGATCGAGAACAGTCCATCCCCCTTTCCCGACCAAGCAAGAAAGTCATCCACTGAATCAGACAGAACTATATTATCAATCAAGGGCATTAAGGCAATCCACTGATCCAATTCCCAGTCGCATAAATTTCTTTTTAACTGAATATTCCAAACCCATACATTATTTTCAAAACCACCAAACTCAACTACTTTCCCCCATTTATTAGTCGATAGAGCAAAAATTCTGGGGAATTGAGTTTTTAAGGTCAAATTATTAACCCAAACATCATTCCAGAATGCTATCGACCTACCATTCCCCAATTGGAACTTTGAATTAGCTCTCAAACAGTCTCCAATCTGATCCTTTTTCACATAATTGTTCAGAATACCTCTCCATATCCATGAATCTAGTGGTGAAACAACTTTGTTATTGAAAGAGACAAGTTGCTAACGTTATTTTTACAGCATATCTTTTTCCACTGACTGTTTTTTTCATTTGTGAATTTCCAAACCCATTTCCCAAACAAGACTCTATTCATCAAACTCAGGTCTAAGATTCCCAACCCACCCTCTTCAAATGGTTGACAAACTGATTTCCAATTCACCCAGTGAATTCGTTTCTTAGCTTGATCTTCTCCCCAAAGAAATTTAGCCATCAGATAATTCAACTTTTGAGTCACCTTGTATGGAATTTTGAAAATAGAGAGGTAAAACATCGGCAAGGAGGATAACACTCATTTAAGCAACACAAGTCTTCCAGCCATCGACAAAGAATTAGCTTTCCATCCTGCTAATCTTTTATTAAAATTCTGGATTACTGGTTCCTACATAACCTCTGAATTCTTCTTTGAACCAAGTGGTAAACCAAGATATGTCATAGGAAAAGACCCCACTCCACAGCCCTCTTCCTTTGCCCAATCTTTTAGCATGTCATCTTCCATATTAACACCATACAAAGTGCTCTTAGACATATTTAAATGCAGCCCTGACATTAAGCTGAAAACCCTCAAAACTCTTCTAATATTTAAGATATGCGTTGGAGAATCTCTGCAGAATAAGATTAGATGATATGCAAACTGTAAATGTGTCAAATGGAAGGTATTTTCAGACCTACCAATACTGAACCCTTGAAAAAGACCCAAATTAGCAGCCTTGATCAGCATTAAATTTAAAAGTTCTCCAACTATATTAAACAAAAGAGGGGACAGATTGCAGCCTTGTCTCAACCCTTTACTAATGTGGAATTCCCCTGTTGGAGATCCATTCACTAACATCGAAATTGAGGCTGAAGAAATACAACATTCAATCCATGAAATCCATTTATCACCAAAACCCATAACCTTCATTAATCTCAATAAAATTGGCCATTCAACCGAATCATAAGCCCTACGGAAATCAACTTTGAATACAACTTCATACCTCCCTTGTTTCCTCCAATAGTTTATGCCTTCATTTGCCAAAAAAACACAGTCAAGCAACTGTCGACCAGGAATACTATGCCTTTAATAACTGAAACAAGCCTTTTCGAAAGCACTTTGGAAATTATTTTGTATAGGCTGCCAACAAGGCTTATAGGTCTGAAGTCTTCAATGCCCTCCAGATTCAGTTTCTTGGGGATTAGAGTTATAAAGGAGTGATTAACCATTTCCTTCCTCTGTGAAAATCTCGAACAAAATTCATAATATGATCCTTCATTATAGGCCAGAATTTTTTAAAAAAACCCATAGTATATCCATCCGGACCAGGTGCCTTGACACTGTCCGAATAGAAAATTGATTCCCACACTTCCTGTTCAGAAAATTCGACCTCTAAACCATCCTATTGCTCATTTGTCAATTTAGCGAAATTCAGATTAATTTCGTCCACCTCCAATGTTGCTTTTACATTATAATTGACCTTGAAATAATCTGAGAAAACGGCTCTAATCTGAATCGGATTAGCAATTACTTCACCAGCCACTTTCAATGTCGAAATGGTGTTTACCATGTTTCTATTAAGAGTACATAAATGAAAGAATATGGTATTTCTGTCCCCATCCTTTATCCACTTCATTCTTGACTTCTGAAGCCATATACTTTCCTCCTTTCTATGCAATTTCCACAATTCATTCCTCAAAACCAGTAGCTGACCCCAATCTTGTGCAGAAATCCCCCCAGCTTGTGAGTTCAGTTCCCAATCATTTATCCTTGTTTCCAATTCTGAAATCTGTTCGGAAATCCCCATTCGGTTTCTATTTGGCCACTGTTTAATCACTATCTTTGTTCCTTGAAGTATGCTAAACAAAACCCTTCGACCATTATCCTTCTTCAAATTATAAACAGAATTCTGAACCACCCCAGCAAACCCATCTTCCTCTAACAAGTAGTTGAAAAATCGAAAAGGTTTAGGTCCCCAGTTTTTGAATTCTTCTTCTAGCAACACTGGATTATGATCGGATAGGGATTTTGGTAGCAATTTTTGATTTACTTTTGGAAAACAATGAAGGAAACTACCACTTATTAAAAACCGATCTAGTCTTATCCAAGTGGAAGACTCTCTATTATTGCACCAAGTAAATCTCCCTCCAACTAATGGTAGATTCATAAGATTTAGATTTTGGACAAAGTAGGAAAATAAGTCCATTGAATGTCAATTCTGAGCTACTCCAATTTTCTCCTCAGGATCTAGATAGGCGTTGAAATCCCCCCTAGGCATACTGGCAAGTCTAAACTTTGCACAAAACACATCAACTCTCTAAAAAGCTCCTTCTCAGCCTCTACAGACGGACCATACACATTAATAATAACACAGTCAAAATTTACCACCTTAAACTTCCCTAATATTGCAATGAATCTACTGTGTTTATATTCCCTACTGACTTCAAAAAAAAATTCATTCCACAAATAGATTAAGCCACTTGCAGATCCAACAGTTGGCTGAAAGCTTCTACCTTTCAATAAAATGCCCCCTAACTTCCTCAATATTCCATTTTGGCAATTATTCAATTTAGTTTCCTGTAAAAGCATAATGATCGGTTTTACTCTGCTAACTAGTCTTGCTACTACTCGAATTTTTTCTTTTTTCCCAAGCCTCTTAACATTCCAGGAAAACATTTTGAGTTGTGACATTTAAACTGAATATCAGAAAACCCTTATCAACCAGATAACACTCAGGTTCCCCTTAAAGTCCCATTCAACTCCATCTTCATAATCTCTTTTTCCAGTACATGTTCCCCCCTTTAAAAGAAATCATCAACATATCACAAACCTCCCTAGTAGCAGCAGCTTCATTTCTTGCCTTAACAGATGGGTGTGAATACTCAAAAGTTGCACTTTCTTAATCCAAAAATTCTTTGGCCAAACCTCTATCCACCCTTCTATAAATTCTATCGTGAAAACTAATAGATACTTCACCCTCCGAGCAAACATTACCAGAACGACTTGGAGCAATCCTTAATTTCCTGTGATTAACAAGACCTCTTGAGCAAGAAAGAAATTGTACCGAGTTTTTAAAACAAATCCCTTTTTTTCCCTCTGTTTTACGCTTTTAGTCCATTAGTAACATTGAACTGGTCCCACCTTGATTCACAATTGTATCTCTTTCACTCGAACTCAAAAAGTTGCTGGCATTAAGGTTCAACTAATGATCATCCTCTACCAGCTTCATCTTCTTTGAATCAGCCTTTAGTTCAGCAGTTCCTTTCCCCCTCTCTTGGATTCCAGTAATTTTTTAATTGAAAACATGATCCCCATCACCCATTCTCAACCCTACAGACTGCAACTGGTTCGTTTCATCATCCGGTTCAGATTGAATCTCATCATTCTGCCCCCTATACAATTTCCCAACCTAACTGCCTCACCTTCAGCAGTTTCCAATGGATTAGCTGGAATGTTGTTGGGTTGTGGAATAACTCTACCATTATAATTCTCGTCCCCAACCCGCTTTAGATTAACACCAGGCCCAGTAGGGATTATTTTCCTAAATGGAGAAAAGGCAACTCCATTGTCAACAGAATGTGCACTATCATTCGAGTAGTTTGTTTCCCTCAATCCCAAACCCACATGATTCCCATTTTTTTTACTTACTTTCACAGAAAACTGGTCGCCCACTTACTTATAACTTACCCATTTTAATATTTAACCCATTATCTTGGTCAACATTTTCATGCCCTAAGGTGACATCCCCCATGCTCAAACTCCTTTCTCTCCCATCAATAAAGACCCCCGACACTTTCTGCTGACCTGGAACTCTACAAAGTATTGTCTCCTCAGAACATAAATTAACAGTCCCAAATTTATTTAATACTACTTTCCCTTTCACACTCCCATTGACAAGCGTGCCTCCCCCATGTGGAATATCTCAGACCCATGCTTCTACCCTGATCTGAGAGTCTAACATCGCCTGGTTACCCTGCTGCCCATCTTGGCCTTTGGCATCAGCCCCTTGTACCCAGTCTGACAAGTTTTCCTCCCTCGGATCCACTGTTTCGTCCTCTTCAACCACATCTAACACCGGAAAAAATCTTCACTTCCTTCCACCTTAATCTTAATAATAAACGACCTTCCATACGTATTAATAGTGACATGGGAAGGTATATCAAACGGCCACCTCTGTAAATCCCCACTGTCCTGAGAAACTACCCTATACCCGCCTTAGCCAAGCTGTCAGCCCCCCAATTCACGGACCTTTTAACAAACCTTAAAATGACATTATGCTCAATAACATTGACAATATCCTTTACTAGTTGTGAAAAAACACTGAATGGCACAATTCTGGGTTCTTAATCCAATTAACTATTCACTGAATAGGACTCAACAATTAGCCTGCCCTTGCCACGCCACTCTGAAGCCTCAAACAAAGCTAAACCAGCTTGGATGGCCTTCAATTCAACTAAAACCAGGGGGCCTGAACCAGCTAAAGCCAAAAAGGAGCCCAAGACCTCGCCCTCTTCATCTCGTAGTAAACCCCCAATACCACTGCTTTCCCAATCTCTTTGAACTGCCCCATCCACATTAACTTTAATGAAACCCATGGGAAGGGACTCCACAAGACCGGTGATGGAGTAGTTTTCATGGACGGGTTAATCAAATCGACCAACTTTGGGTCGCTGACTAGGCAATCAAATAGAACTGGACAATTAGGATATTTTGTCGAAAATCACGCTGCCACTCTATATCTTGATAAAAAGAACAAATGATTAAAATCACAGATTCCCCTCTCAAAATCAATTGATTCCTGAACTTCCAAACAGACCATAAAAAGGCTCCCGGAATAAAATTCCAATTATAGACTTTGGAGAAAGATTTCCCAAGACGATAAAAAGACGTTGGGATGCTCTAGAAGGACCAAAGATAAATTCCACAATCTTAAGAAACACCCCCAAAGACCCCACGCAATTGAGCACAAAAAGAATAGAGATATCGTCTCTTGATGCACACCACATAACGGGCATAAAGTGTTCTCTATCCCACTAACACCACGCTTTATAAGTTCCGATTTGACAGCCACTTTTTGATGCACAACCTACCACATAAAACCCTCCACTCTTGGAGAAATAAAACATGTCCAAACCAGTTTCGACCATATCGGATCTTCAACAGACCCTTCTGTCAATAACCTAACACATGATTTAACCGAATAAACGCCTTCCCCATTTCCCGTCCAAACACATTGATCATCCGCATCAACCAGAATACTAGCATTACCTAGTAACGATATTAGTTCCATCCGCTAATCTACCTCCCAATCCAATAAATTTCTTCAAAACTCTATGTCCCAGCACCAAACTCGGATATTTTCCCTTTCTTATTCACGGATAGATAGAACAATCTCGGAAATTTCATTCTAAGCGATACATTGGAAATCCACCTACCATACCAAAATAAAAAATCATTCCCCTTTCCAACTCTTAAAAGAATATGATTTCTGAAACATTGGCCGAAAGCATCATTCTTCCCAGAATTATTAACCACTCCTCTCCAAATCCAAGATGACTTATAGGAGACCCTATTGTCCATCAAACTTATTTTGTTATCCAAATTATATTTACAACAAACCACTTTCTTCCACCAGGACTCTTTTTCCGTTTCAAACTTCCATGCCCATTTCCCCAAGAGAGCCCTATTCATAGAGTTTAGATCAATTATACCCATACCCCCTTGATCTTTGGATTTATACACAGTCTGCCAATTCACCCAATGGATCCTGTTCTTTTGAGATGAGCCACCCCATAAAAAGTTTGCCATAAAGGAATTTAGTTTCTTCAGGATCTTATTTGGCATTCTGAACAACTACATAAAATAAATTGATAGTGCTTACGACCGGCTTTACCAACACAGCCCTCCCTGCCAAAGAAAGAGTATTAGCTTTCCAACCTGTCAATTTCTTTTAACATCTCTGAATTATTGTTCCCACAACGAAATCGAGTTTTTCAGTGCACCTAGAGAAAGACCAAGGTACTCCGTTGGGAAGCTTCCAACCGAACACCCAATCGAATCTGCCCACACTTTGATACAAGAATCCTCCACATTAATACCAAAAATTCTGCTCTTTGACAAATTTAGTTGAAGCCTCGAACACAATTCAAATATAGTCAAAACTCTCTTCATCGGCTAAATGCAAATGAGACAGCATAAAGGCTATATCCGTGCTTTCTATCTAAACCCCACTGAAAAGACCCATCTTCATTGCCTTGGATAACATCAAACTTAGCATTTCACCCATAAGGTTAAACAACAAAGGTATTAATGAACACCCTTGCCTAAACCCCCTTGACATCTTAAATTTTTCAATCAGGGAGCCGTTAACCAAGACAAATATCGAAGATGAAAATAAACACTTATGGATCCAAGAACGCCACCGCTACCCAAATCCCAAGTATTCCATAACCCGCAGCAAGATCGACCAATCTGTTGAGTCATAAGCTCTCCTAAAGTCCACTTTAAAGGCTACACCTCTCGAACTTTTTCTTCTCCAAAAATAGATCCCTTCATTTTCTGCAAATGAATAGTCCAGAATCTGCCTCTCTGGTACAAATGCAAACTGAGTCGGGCCTATAAGAGAATCTATGCAAGACCTTAGTCTTCTCGAAAGGACCTTCGATAGAATTTTGTAGATACCACCTACTAAAAATAATGGGTCGATAGTTATCCAAACACTCCGGATTCAATTTTTTGGCCAAATGTCTGCATATGTAAACAAGACAAGAAAAAAAGAGACATCATATCTATGGCACATGCGGTTAGATCACGTTAGCTATTCCAAGCTTTGAGATGGTGAAGAAGTCGATGCTTAAAGGGCTTCCTCGACTAGGGATGGCAAAAAAACCCGAACCCGACGGGGAAAACCGAAAACCGAATTAAACGGGTCGGGTTCGGGGATGATAAACGGGGACGGGGACATGGACAGGGACGGTAATCCCCGCCTCGATACCGGTTAATTTAAATTAAAATATATATATGTAATATTTATATATTTAATTTAAATATATATACTCGGCCCGATACCCGTTTAAATGACTGTTTATGCTAAACAGGGATACCCGTTTCCCCGCGTTTTCCCCCGATTACCCGATGGGATCCTCGTGTTTTTTTAAGCAGGGACGAGTACGGATTTTTTAAACGGGGGCGGGGACGGGGGACCAATACCCGACCCGTTTCCATCCCTATCCTCAACTAGACATGAGAACAAACAGTCTGTGCAATATACACCATACAAATATTAAATTGAGAAATAATCCTAGCCATACATTATTACCGCATTCTACACAACTGGCAGCAGAAGATGCCAATGACAACTTGCGAAAGTGGAAAATTAAAACAGACAAAGTGATGTTTGCTTTAAAGACCATAATTGAAGAAAATATGCTGGAGCACATTCGGGATGCTAAAAATACCGAAAAAACATGGGACACTTTTGTTACACTCTTTTCAAAGAAGAATGATACAAGATTGTAACTTCTCGAGAACGAGCTATTACCCATGGCGCAACGCGACATTACGATTGCACAATACTTTCATAAGGTGAAATCGATATGCCGCGAAATTTAAAGTTAGATCCGACAACTCCTATTGGGGAAACCAGGATAAAGAGAATAATCATCCATGATTTGAGACCCGATTATCGAGGGTTCGTTGCCGCTGTACAAGAATGGCCGACACAACTATCGGTTGTTGAGTTCGAAAATTTCCTTGCATATCAAGAGGCCATGGCCAAGCAAATGGGAGGAGTCTCACTAAAGGGTGAAGAGGAAGCGCTCTACATCAGCTAAAGCAGAGGCACTTTCAAGCAGTATACTGATAGTGGATCTAAAAAGGATGGTGATAAGATGAAAAGTTATCAAGGAAATGGAAACTCTCGTTCAGGGGGAGCTTCCAAGAATCGCGATAATAGTAGGAAATTCGATAGCGAGTGTTATAACTACGGGAAGATTGACGACATGGCAAAAGACTGTTGGACCAAGAAAAAGTCTATTAAAAGTAATACTGCTACTTTCAGCTCGAAGGAGAATAGTGAAGATGGTTGGGATGCTGAAGTGTTATTCACTACGGAGGAAGAAGAATTAGCTCTCACGGTAACAACACCAGAACAGATTGACTACAAAAATGATTGGATCATAGATTCGGGCTATTCAAATCATATAACGGGTTACAAACAAAAGTTGCAAAGCCTGTATGAGTACAAGGGAGGTCGTGTGATGGTAACAGCTGACAACTGAAGGTTACCAAGATCATCCTGAATATGTGTAAGCTGCAAAAAACATTATACGAATTGAAATAAGAACTTAAGGCGTGATATGGTAAGATTGTTGAATTTCTAAAGTAAAGTAGTTATTCAGTAACACCTGCCGATTCAAACTTGTTTGTCAAAGCCAATGAAAGTAAGCTAGCTATCGTGCTAGTGTACGTGGATACTTAATCATAACCGGTGATGATGAGGCAGAAATTCTTCGGACGAAGGAGAATTTATCAGTTTGTTTCCAGTTGTTGATCTCCTGATGTCATGATCTCCCGCATAGTCGGCATCACAATAACCAACTAACTTGTAGTCTTCACCTTTATTGTACAAAAGATCATAGTCAATTGTACTCTTCACATATCTCAGTATTCGTCGAATTGCTTCCAAATGAGGCTTCTTTGAATTTTGCATATATCGAATCATCACACCAACTGCATAAGAAATGTCAGGTCAAGTCAAGGTTAAGTAGATCAGACTACCTGTCAATTGTCGATAAATTGTCGCATCTTCCAAATCTTTTCATTCATGTGCACACATTTTGGTATTCGGTTCCATTGGCGTCGAAATCGATTTACATTCGAGCATTTCAAACCTTTTCAACAAACCTTTGGCATATTTATGTTGAAACATAAATATTCCTTCTTGTGTGCGATCAATCTCTAGACCAAGGAAGTGCTTGAGTTGTCCAAGTTCCTTCATATGGAAACGAACTGATAAATTCTCCTTCGTCCGAAGAATGTTTGCCCTATCATCATCGGTTATGATTAAGTTATCTACGTACATTAGCATGATAGCTAGCTTACCTTCATTGGCTTTGACAAACAAGTTAGAATCTGCAGGTATTACTGAATAACCACTTTGCGTTAGAAATTCAGTACACTTACCATACCACGCCTTAAGTGTTTGTTTCAATCCATAGAGTGCTTTTCGCAGCTTACACACATATTTAAGATGATCTTGGCTCTGAAAAACCATTGGTTGAATCATGTAGATCTTCCGATCTAGCTCTCCATGAAAAAAAACATTCTTCACATCCATCTGCCACAAATTCCAGTCTTTGTTGGCTGTAAGTGCAAGTAGGACTCGTACGGTTATAAGTTTCGCCACTGGATTAAAAGTTTCGTCATAGTTTATTACATATTATTGAGATAAACCACGAGCTACCAATCGTGCCTTGTACCTCTTGATTGACCCATCTGGACGGCGTTTTATCTTGTAAACTCATTTACAATTTACAAGATATGAGTTTCACATCTTTTGTCTTTGACACAAGATCTCAAGTTTGATTTTGCTTAAGTACATCGATCTCTTCTTTCATAGTTGTCATCCACTTAGAACTCTGCGATGCTTCTTCGAACGTTTCAGGCTCTATTGCTTCTTCAATTATGGTTGCATTGGCATATTTGATATTTGACCTTCGTATTCTTATTGATCTTCGGAGTTGAGATTGTGGAATTGATTCTTCTGTTTCACTAGGCCCACCTTTGTTTGGTTGTTAATACACGCCAGTTTGCCAAGGATTCTGAGTTACTCTTTATTCGACATTATCGCCATTTGGATCTCCTGATTCATCTGAACTTGTTAAGAGTTAAACAAAATGCTCCCCCATCTTTTGTTGCAGCTTGTCTCCAAATTCTCTCGAGTCTAGCAATATCTCTTCTCTGAGGACCACCAAGAAGATGTTTCATCAAATACCACATCTCGTGACGTGTAGCATCTTCCACTCATTGGATCCCAACATTTCCACCCCTTTCTCTAGCTATCGTATCCCACAAAGATACATCTAACAGTTTTCTTGTCGAACTTGTTCCGTAAATGGTCAGGAACAAACACTTAACATACACAGTCAAATACTCGAACGTAGCTAACTGTAGGTTTCATGTTCCATAGTTTCTCAAAGGGTAAAACAAATCCTAACCTTGGTTGAGGAAGTTTGTTGATCACAAAGGTTGCAGTCCTCATTGCTTCAGCCCAAAACTTTCCCGGTATGTTCTTTGCATGTAGCATACTTCGACAAATTTCTAAAAGATGCCGATTTTTTCTTTCCGCTACATCATTCTGTTGTGGAGTGTTGGCACAAGTGTACTGTGACGTATTCGACATTCCCTTAGGTATTGAGAGAACTCGTTTGAGCTATATTCTCCTCTGTTGTCTGTGCACAAGCAACATACCTTCTTTCCCACTTCTCCTTCAGCTGACTCTCTGAACTCTTTAAACTTTGAAAATGTGTCAAATTTTTCTTTCATAAAGAAAAACCACACATACTTGGAGAAGTCATCAATTAATGTTACCATGTACTGCATACCGCTAATTGATTGTTACTTAACCAGTCCGAACACATCAGACTGAACTAACTGTAACGGTTCTTTTGCTTTAAACTTTAACTCATCGTATGGTAATTGGTGTGCTTTACCATACTGGCATCCCGCACAGACCGTGTCTATTCTCACGTCTAGTTGAGGAAACCCTTTAAGCATCGACTTTTTCACCATCACACTTAGCTCAGAATAGTTAACGTGACCTAACCGCATGTGTCATAGATCTGATGTCTCATTTTTTCTTGTTCTATTTACATATACAGACCCTGCGGACATCACGTAAACTGACTCCAAACGTCGCCCCTCCATTGTCGGTGTTTCTGAGATTTTGAGGTCACGATAAACCTTCACATCTTGGGGACCAAATAAGACATAATGGTCTGATGATGTCAATTGAGCCACATATAGCAAATTTTTCTTCATTCCTAAGACATGTTAAACATCTTGAAAAGGCACCTGGTTAGAATTATATCGAAGCGTAACTATCGCCTTATCGATGTGAGTTATCGGTAACCTTGAGTTATCAACTGTCACCACCACACGACCTCCCTTGTACTTAGACAGGTTTTGCAACTTCTGTTTGTCACCCGTCATATGATTTGAGCAGTCTGAATCTACGATCCAATCATTCCTGTAGTCAATCCGTTATGGTGTTGTTACCGTGAGAGTTAATACTTCCTCCGTAGCGAATAACACTTCAGCATCCCAATCATCTTCACTATTCTCCTTCGAACTGGAAGTAGCGGTATTACTTTCAACATGCTTTTCTTGGTCCAACAGTCTTTTGCCATATGGCCTATCTTCCCACAGTTGTAGCACTCGCCATCGAACTTTCTATTATTACTGCGATTCTTGGAAGCTCCCCCAGAACGAGAGCCTTCCTTTCCTTGGTAACTTTTCTCCTTGTCACCATCCTTTTTAGATCAACTATCAGTTTGCCGCTTGAAAGTGCCTCTGCTTTTGCTAGTGTAGAGCGCTTCTTATTCACCCTTCAGCGATACTCCTCCAATTTGCTTGGCCATGCCCTCTTGATCTGCAAGCAAATTTTTGAACTCAACAAGCGATGGTTGTGTCGGCCATCCCTGTACAGCGGCAATGAACCCTCGATATTCGGGTCTCAAACCATGGATAATCACTCTTTATCCTGGTTACCCCAATAGGAGCTGTCAGATCTAACTCTGAAATTTCAAGACATATCGACTTCACCTTGTGAAAGTATTAAGCAATCGTCGTGTCGCGTTGTGCCATCGATAGTAGCTCGTTATCGAGAAGTTGCAATCTTGTATCATTTTTCTTTGAAAAGAGTGTAACAAAAGTGTCTCATGCTTCATTCGGTGTTTTAGCATCCCAGATGTGCTCCAACATTTCTTCTTCAATTGTGGTCTTTAAAGCAAATATCGCTTTGCCTGCTTTAATTTTCCACTTTCGCAAAATGCCATTGGCATCTTTTGCCGTTGGTTGTGTAACTTCACCACCACTGACAACCTCCCAAAGGTCCTGATCTTGTAAGTAGAACTCCATACATGTTGCCCACGTGTTGTAGTTTTTGTTGTTGAGCTTCTTGATTCCTCCAACTCTTGTTAGACCCAAACAAGTAAACAAATTACTTGTATTATATCCACAAAAAAAACACTACAACAATTTCCAAAGACCACTCACAATTTGAAGAAAAATAAACATTCAATAGAAAGCTCACAACTTATACTCAAGACACTACACTCAAATTTTTGGAGTATACCTATCCCAAATGCAAGGGAGGGTATTTATAGTCCTCACCATGCAATCTACACCCTACAAATATTAAATTGAAAAATAATCCTAGCCATACATTATTACCACATTCTATACACTTCTCCCAAAAAATCTACTTTCTATTTCATTCTACAATTTTCTCTTAAAAATATCTTCCTTCTACATTTGTTGAGAAGCTTCCATTGTCTTGCCTTTAGATAAAATGGATTGGGCTTTTATTTACCTTGAGCTTCAAATAGGTTGGGCTTTGTAATGGGATGGAGTTGATTTTCAACATCCAAACCATGGAAAAAAAGTCAACTTACCCTACTTTCCTTTCCTCTCCCTTACTTCCCCTCAACCCAAACATAGAACTAATATGCTGCAATTACTATGTCAACAGAATTAGCTACAGTGAATACCAGAATAATAACTGCAAGCATGATCTGGTTGACATATTTATAAGTAGCACAAAGCAGAAATTGAAGCATTTAGTTGAGTAATAATTAAAGAGATTGATTGACAGCCACAGCTCCAAGTTGGAGAAAGGCATTTACAACTAAGTCAGTGTTGATAGGTCTATATAACTACGCTCCCCTCGGCTCTCATATAGGCAAATCAAGATCTTAAAAAGATGACATGTTCATTGCATCAAAAAAAGCTAAATTATCATATTTTCAATTTACCTTCTCCCTCTCTAGAGTGAAAAGCCGCGTTTGGGTTCGCTCTACTTCATCCATCAAAAGGTTGACCTTAGACTGTTTTGCTTCCCTATCTTCCTCTGTGTTGTCAAAGACAAATGTATGACAGAAGAAAAGGCGGATGGATAAGGGAAAACATAACCAAAAAAGGAGAAAAATATTCTTTGATAATTAATTGAGTCAGATAACAGAATTGACATTGTAGAACAAAACAGTCAGGTCAGCCTATCACCTGACTGAGCACAAAGTTCAAACAACTGACTTTATGCAAGTTCATGCAGTTTTTGCATATTTGATACGCTTTCCATAGCCTTCCGTAATTGATCTTGCAAAGATTGCTCCCTGCATGAAGTAGATAAATTATACATCAGGGAACATAATAGCAGAAGTCAAAAAACAAGTTCATTAAGAGAGTTTTTTCTTTGGTACTCGTACTTACCGGCACCGTGTGTTTCGGTGTATCGTTTTGGTTTTATCGTTATCTTCTAAATAATTTCCATATACAATATATATAATGTAAATATACCTTAATTACAAACATAAAAATATATTTATATTAAAAGTTAAAATCTTAAAATTATTAAGTGAGTTCAATAAGTTAATGATTATATTTTAAAAATGTCATTATGCAAAAAATAAAAATTGGTTTAATATATAAAAATTAGATTTTAAGTAACATGTTATCAGAATGCATACTTTCATTTTAGAAATATAAAATTCTTCACAGTTAAATTTTTTTTTAAATATCTCAAAATCAGATAAAATGTTGTTTTTTAGTGTCATGCTCCTAACATTTTTCTCATTTAATTCAGCTTGAGTTTTTGTAGGCCAATTGCTAGAAGCTGAGCCCGGCAAGGTTTTTACCTAAATTAAACTCAATCTCAAAAGACAACAGTTGAGTTCATAAGAAGCAGAATACCTGTTGCTGCAGCATAAACATGAGAAATGGAAACCATAAACACTGTTGTTAGATGTAACACAAGTGAAATGGCTACTGACTCATGCATATCAAGGCTAACATTTTTTTTTTGATAAGAATGGAAGGCCTCGTTAAAAACCCCCTTCTTAATTAATGGAGCTTTAGATCAAGCTCCTTAATCAGCGGAAGGAGGAAAAGAGTGCCTTAGAACTTTTATTAATAATGAAAAATTACATAAGATTTAACAATTACACTAAATTTCAGTACATAAAACTTAAACACTCCTACAACCATAAAAACCTTCTCACTGGACCAGAAAAACCACAGTTGAACCCTTACAGTCAACCTATCCCTTTCTTTGCTAAACTGTCTGCCTCTCCATTGCACGCCCTTGGAATGAACCTCACTGAATGAACCTTTCCCGTGATAAGAGTAGAAATCTGATAAACTAGAGGCGATAAAAAAATTGGAGCCAAAACCGAGGATTGAATCCATTCCACTGCAGACGAACAATCATTCTCAACGATCAACCTACCAATAGATTCCCAACGTGATGAGAAAAAAATTTCAATGCCTCTTTTTATAGCTTTTAATTCAGCAAGTGGAGGAGTTCCTTGACCAACATTCTCTGAAAAAGTCAAAAGGGTATAACAATTCCAATCTCTTAATATACCTCCAATTCCTCCACCCGAACCATCAAGCCTAACAGCTCCATCGACATTCATCTTTAGAATTGTTTACCATTAAAATTAAGGAGGAAGGGAGTGATGATTTTTTTCCGGTCTTGGAGGATATGGTAGAAGAAGACGGAACAGTGGATCCTTGGGAGGAGAATTCATCGGACTAGAGCCAGCGGGATATTCAGGAAGGACAGGAAGAGCAGTTGGGGCAGCAGTCCTTGTCAGATTCACAGGACAGGCTTGAAGCATGGGTTCGGGGGCTCAACAAGGAGATGATACGCTTATCGATGGAAATTTGAAAGGAAAAGTAGGCGCTAATAAAATGTTGGTTGTTGACTTTTGTTCTGAGGAGACAGCAGTAGGTGGTGTTCCCAGTCAACAGGGAGTGTCAGAGGATTTTAATGAAGGGAGAGAAAAGGAGAGGAACATTGGAGATATCATATTGGGCCAGGACACGGTTGCACTAGAAAATGGGCTTAGTAACAGCATGGATAGGAGTCTAACAAACGGGCCTGTTCAAGAGAATTTAAGATCAAATATTGCTGCCATTAATTCTGTAGAAGTTACTAATGTTGAAGGAGATGTATTAAAGTTGCAGAATGGGCATGTCTCACCGGTGATGAGTCGTCATTATGGGAAATGTGCGTCAGTAAGTAAAATTGAGAGAGGTTTTTATAAGAATGTATATTCCAGGAGGTGGGAAGTTAAGAGTTGTAATGGTAAGGAGCTTGAATCCTTTGCAGTGAATGAGAGAGAGGGGGCGGCAGAGGCTTTGGAATGTTGGAATGTTTCAAAGTTATTGGGTGTGAAGTTCAAAGGAGGACAGAAAGCTTTTATGGACAAAATGGTTCCTATGGTTAATGAAAGGAACTCAAAAGAGGGAAGGTAGTTGTTATTGGGAAGCAAGGTTATTGTATGTTATTGATGGTTGAGTGGTCGATGTTGTCTTGGAATGTTAGAGGGTTAGGTAGAAGGGTGAAAGCTCGAGCAATTAGGAGATTTGTTGATGAGAAGAAACCTACAATTGTATTTTTGCAAGAGTTAAAATTGGAGGTTGTTAGTCATATGTTGGTGAGGAAAATGGGGGTAAAATACTTATTGGTTCGGCAATATCTCCTGCTGTAGGCTCTGCTGGTGGTCTAATAACCTTGTGGAATCAGAAGGAGTTTGTGGTGAAGGATGTAGTCATTAATAGTAGATTTGTAGTAACTAAAGGGATTTTGGAAGGATTACCAGGAAGTTGTTTTATTAATGTGTATGGCCCTAGTGTGGATGCAGATAAAGAGATGTTTTTCAGAGAATTATTATCATTTTTGGATAATGTTGACTGTCCATTATGCTTAGGAGGTGATTTCAATGCAGTGTTGTCACAGGAAGAGAAAAGAGGGGCTGTGAATTCGGTAACAATGAATATGTTTAGAGATTTTGTGAGTAAGGCCAATTTGTTTGATTTGCCTTTGTCTGGAGGTCGTTTTACATGGTGCAATAATAGGAAAGCTCTCACTTTTGAGAGGTTGGATCGGTTTTTGGTTGATCAGAGATTACTAGCTTGTTTTCCAAAGATAAGCCAGTCATTGCAGCCAAAGTCTGTTTCAGACCACAAAATTATTTAGTTAGAGAACAAAGTATGTAATTGGGGGCAGAAACCGTTCAGACTGTTTAATTATGTAATGGAGGAGGATGGGTTTAGTCAGATGATGGAGAAGGAGCTAGTTAAATTTTGTAAAGAGGAAAAAGGGAAACCCATGTCTAAGGTGCTGAAGAGGGTGAAGGGTGTGGTAAAGAATTGGTCTGGGAGGGGTTATTTAGAGTTACCGGGAAAAATCAGATTATTGGAGAAAGAAATTCAGGATTTGAAATTGGAAATGCAACAAGGTCTTCCTTCGGTGTCAATGAAATCAATAATTGAAGCAAAAAAAGAACTATGGGAGCTACAAAAGAAAGAAGAATCGATATGGTTGCAAAAATCAAGACTGAAATGGAGAATGGATGGTGATAAGAACACTAGATTTTTTCATCATAGTGCTGCAGTTAGAGGAAGGAAAAATGGCATTAAGTCCCTCAAGGTGGGTAATGAAGTAGTAGAAGATCCTATCCTAATTAGAGCTTCAGTGGTGGAGTTTTTTAATGGTCTGTTTAGTCAAAATAATTCTTTGGAGGCTGAGGAATTAGATCTGGATTTTCTAAAATTATCGATAGGACAGAGTTTAGCACTTGAGAAGCCATTTTCAGAGGAGGAAGTTTGGGAAGCAATTGTCAACTCGGACAGTAATAAAGCTCCCCGGTTGGATGGTCTGAATTTAGGTTTTTTTAAGAAATTCTGGTCTTCTTTGAAGGAGGATATTATGCTGTTTTTTAAGGAATTTTATGTGGGGGAAGGAATGGGACTTGGAGGTGAATCATTCATTTATTTCCCTTATACCTAAGAAGGATAATCCGGAGGGGATGAAGGACTTTAGGCCTATTAGCCTTGTGGGAGGTTTATATAAAATCTTGTCAAAGGTCCTAGCTAGAAGATTCAGTTTGTGCATTAATGAGATAATTAGTCCATCTCAATTTGCGTTTATTCAAGGGAGGAATATTTTGGACTGTTCGTTTATAGCAAATGAAGGAATTGATTATTGGAGGAAGAGAGGGTTGGAGGGGGTAGTCTTTAAGGTGGATTTCAAGAGAGCCTATGATTCGGTAGATTGGTTGGTTTTCTTGAAAACAATGGGTAAAATGGGGTTTGGTGAAAAATGGTGCTCTTGGATGTATCAGTGTATGTCAACTGCTTCTATTTCAGTTTTACTAAATGGTACTCCTACAGACAGAATTCGCACTGAAAAAGGACTTAGACAGGGTTGCTCGTTATCCCCCTTGTTATTCAATTTGGGTGGTGAATTGCTTCATTTGTTGTTAACTAAAGCAGTGGATATGGGATTGTTTTCGGGCTTTGAGTTAGGGGTTCAAGAAAGTTCTTTCAAGCTATCGCATTTGCAGTTTGCGGATGACCTTATTATTTTTTCCAAAGCTTCAATCCGGGATTTGAAGAATATTAGAAGGGTTTTACTGATCTATGAGTTATTGGTGGGACTGGAGATTAATTTAGTAAAGAGCATAATTTTTGGAATAAATGTCGAGGAGGTGCTAGCTGGTTGGTCTAATGAAATTGGCTGTTCAGTGGGTAATTTTCCAGCAGAGTATCTAGGATTTCCTTTGGGGTCCAAGAGAAACTCTGTTGCAATGTGGGAGCCAATAGTACAAAGGTTTCATAATAAGTTGACTGGTTGGAAGGTAAACTCTTTAGCATTAGCAGGTAGGGTGGTGTTTTTTTTTTATAAGATTTGAAATGCCTCATTAAAAACCACCTTCTTGATTAATGGAGTTAATGTGTAAACTCCTTAATCATCTGAAGATGGAAAAGAGTGCCTTATAACTTTATTGAATAAAGTAGGAATTACAGCCTATAGGGAGAAAACCCTAACCCTTACAAATAATCACTCGAGAACAAAATACATAAAATTCAGCCTATACCAGCTTTTGCTAAGGCATCAGCCTCCATGTTAGCTGTTCTTGTAACCCATCTAACAAATCCCCCACAAAACCTAAGTTTAACGACTATATCTTTAACAATATAAGCATACACAGCTGGACAAGAATCAGCTTTAATAATCCAGTCCACAGCTACCCTGCTGTCACTCTCAACAATCAAACGGAATTTTTCCCTCCCTTGGATAGATGAGACGAAAACAAGTCCCCTTTGAATAGCTTTAAGTTCCTTCAAAGTTGGAGGACCCGGACCTTCTGACTCCTGAAAAGATCCTAATATTGCACCAAGATGATCCCTTAAAATGCCTCCCAACCCACTTTTCTTCCAATCACTACTAGTGGCAGCATCCACATTCAGTTTAATGAAGCCTATAGGAGGAGGACACCAGGGAACATTAGAAGACTTCAGGAACTTGTAGGACGAATGGGAATCCCCTATTGAAGGGTCCGAAATCAACGAGTCTTTAGGAATAGAGATATCCTTATACTTAGTTAGGAACCAAGATGCCAGCCTGACTCTTTATAAAATGTTGTGCTCCCTTCCCACTTATTTCCTTTCTATTTTTAGAATTCCAAAAGCTGTGTTGCAGAAATTAAATTCAATCATGGCTGCATTTTTATGGGGGGTTCGACAAATAGAAGAAACATACATTGGGTGAACTGGAAATTGGTCAGTAAACCGAGAAGGTTGGGGGGTCTAGGGATTCCGAATTTAGCTATTCTGACAGAGCACTGATGGAAGTGGGTTTGGAAGTTTGTCTCTCTGAAAAGGATTCTTGGTGGAAGAGGGTGGTTTGGTGTGTGAACAATTTGGACCTGAATTCCAAAATGTTGGGGAATACTTCGATAGCTCGAGCCTCTTGGATTTGGAGAGGTGTGATTAATAACTTCTTTTCTGGTGATGAGTTTGGAGATTGCATTAGGAGAAACTTGCGTTTGAAAGCTAGAAATGGGCATTCTGTGGAGTTTTGGCATGATATTTGGTTGGGAGAAGTCCCTCTTAAAGACTTGTTCCCTAGATTGTATGCACTTTCGAATAATAAAATGGGTAAAGTGGTGGAGTTTAGGGTGAACAATGCAGCAGGCTAGGTGTGGGACATTCAAATGAGAAGAAATCTAGTGGATTGGGAGATTGAACAATGGTTGCAGCTAATTTCTATATTGAATAACATCTCACTTTCTCTTGAGGAGGACGATTACTGGATTTGGTTAGGGAATGGAGAGGGTTGTTTTTCAACTAAGTCTTATATTAATCATTTTTTTTTACGCGGCTGGTAATCAGGGGATTCAGGCTAAGTGGGATAAACATATTTGGGTCGGGATAGCTCCTCCTCGGGTTGAAACTTTCATATGGCAAGTTGTTCATCAAAGAGTGGGTTAAAGAGGAATTGTTGAAGCGAGGAGTGGTTGGGATTGAAGAACCTTTATGTTCGTTGTGTGGCAGGTTGGTGGAATCTGTTTCTCATCTTTTTCTGCACTGTGAGGTAGTTTGGGGTTTGTGGGCTAGATTTACAAATTTGTGGAATGTTTCTTTGGTGATCCCTAATAACATCTTAGACTTTATTATTATGTGGGATGAGCTACAACAGTATTCCAGTATTTGGAAATTTATCTTAAGGGCAGTGTTGTGGACTATATGGAAATGTAGGAATGAGGTTATCTTTATGAAAGGAAAGCTGGATGTGGTGAGGATGTTCTTTATTGCTCGATTTCGAACAGTATCTTGGTTTGCTGCTAGTTTTGACGCTGTGCGAATTCCTTTTGACTCCCTAGTGGGTGACTTAACTCTTGCTGATTCGATTGGTAGACAGGAAAAAAGGGGATCCAAACCTACTTGTTGGGTTCCTCCTCCAGACGGGTTCATAAAGATTAATGTTGATGGGGCGATGGAGAGTGGTTGGACTCATAAGGGACAGCAGAGGTGTGTTGATTCACTGGTTTTCTAATAAGGTTGGGGGGGACCTCCGATTATGGCAGAATTGTTGGCGATAAAGAGGGGGTTGTACATGTTGTTTGATTCAGGAGTTGGTCTGAATAAGAGGATTATTTTAGAATCGGATTCAAGTAATGCTTTGAAGTGGATCAAGAACCCGGAACTAAGCTCCCCTATGTTTCTATCCTTGGTGAAAGAGATTGTTTCTATAATGGAAGGGAAGGATATTATGTTAAGGCAAATCTTGAGAGTTGCTAACTGGGAAGCGGACAGACTTGCTAAGGATGGTATAGGATGATCATTAGGCTATGTTTTGGTGTGTTAGGGTGTTAGATTCCCTTACATCGCTGCAGGGATTTTGTTTTCTGTCTTATGTAATTAGTGTTAAAGTTTCTGCAGGAAGAAGTTTTTAAGTCTTATGTAATTAGGATTAAGGCTTTTAAAGTTTGATGTAAGGGATGGCAGTGTATTATTCTCCTGCTTAATAAAAGTATTAGGCACTCTTTTCCCTCTTCGTTTGTTCTTCATATTACTATTGTAATATGGAGTGCAACTAGAGGGTTTTTAATGAGGCCTAATTTTCTATAAAAAAAAAAGGCTAACATTAGATACACTAATTTAAGATTTTGCATCAGGAAAAAGTCATTACAGTAACTCATTTAAAAAATTCTACTCTTCCCCTCTAATGAAACAATATTTTTTATGTAAAAAACCACATGTCATTTGAGACCATTTGCTTACAGTTGCATAATTAATATCACCAAAAAATACTCCAATATTACTTTATTTGAATCATTAGTCAACGTCAAAGAAGTCTAATAAATTTAAAACAGAATTCAGGCAGGCATACAACTAGTAGAACGCAAAATTTAGTGGAATCTCATTCTCAAAAGTACGACGTATCAGAGCTAATAATTACAGAAATCGAAGGAAGAGCAGGATAAGGATCAGGAGCCTCATAAAGCTTTTGGTAGATGTTCAGAAAAGCATTCTCACCAAATTTTGCTCTCTTAGTAAGATTAACAACTTCTTGATAACCCTTAAGTAACGAATTAAATAAACATAATTTTTCCTCAGGTGAAGCTTTCTTGAAATCTGTTAAAGATGAGAAACGATGACTTTGACTGAGGCATTTCTCTAGACAGAGTAAACTGTTAAATAAAAGGAAATATAAGAGCGCATACTTTTCAACTAGTCTAATTCTCATAGTTATACACAACCAAAATTAGGTTTTTCTGGTTTTTTCCCTACAGATTATTAGATAGCATTATTCCCTCAACCTTCCATTCTTACTTTGCTCCTCAGAAGGTGAACCAAAAATATGGGAAAATATTAGCAGTTTTGCCTTTGATAGGGATTTCTTCAATAAAAGAAAAAAACAAGATTAAACACTTGAGGTTCTGCCACTCATGTCTAGTTTTGACTATATATACCTAGAAAATAGGATGTCAACAGCCAACTCATATGGTATTTGATATTGGAAAACATAGCATCATGAGGCTACCCTACATCCTTGTAAAGAAAACTGCACAGAGTGTTTATGATTACTGTACACAAATGCCGTACAAGTATGAGAGAAAAAAATACCTCTTGTACTCTCAGCAAGCTTCCATCTGTTTTTCTTGCTGTTTTCCTGACTTTCAGCTATTTTGAGTTCTTGTTCATCAAGCACACT
Source organism: Hibiscus syriacus (assembly GCF_006381635.1). Classification (NCBI taxonomy): domain Eukaryota; kingdom Viridiplantae; phylum Streptophyta; class Magnoliopsida; order Malvales; family Malvaceae; genus Hibiscus; species Hibiscus syriacus. Next base: position 3,690,188 of record NW_024063088.1, read on the forward strand.
TTTCTCCTTTTCCAAATCAAATTCTGCCAAAGAGATAAAAACAGAAGGGAAATTGATACACATCCCAGGAATAATTAGTTTCCTGCTTGATTATACTAGCACAATGTCATGCATATTGCACATGAATTAGTGTTATTACTAATATATTTGTTAGATTACACTCTTTAATTTATAAATGATTTAATAGAACAATAAAAAAAAGTAAAGTGAAACTAAAAAATACCATAAATTATAGAATTCACTAATAATTCAAATCTCATAAATCACTAATTAGATATTTTTCTATTTATATTTATTAAAATTATTGCGCAAGGGAAATTAGTAATATAAAACAATCCAAACCAATCAAAATTATTTTCATAAACATCTTCTTTGGAGTCACCCCTATCATGAAAATTTTGCATTACATCACTACCATCTTCCACACTTTCTCCCTTCCAAAACCATCCAAGTTTCGGGAAGATTGGTTCTGTGTGTAAGTGTGTGTGTGAATAGGGAAAGAAATGGCAACCTCTCCTAATTTCTTTTATCTCATTTCTTCTCTCTCAGCAAATGAGAAACATATTAAACTAAAACCAGCAAATATTTTCAGCAAAAGATGCTGTCCTTGTTCCTTATCATCTAAATATCAGTCCAACGGAACTTATTGAACTGAAAAATTGATCTAAAGCGAGTTCATAAACCAAAAACTAGCTCGAGAGAACAAATTAACACTTGAGAAAAAGAAATTAAAAACCAAAGGTTTCAGTGAAAACAAAATTGATGATACCTTTCCAAAAATTGGAGACGACGGAGACAGGAGAAGATGAAGGACTGGATTTGTCGCCGTCGGATCCACCTTGCGAGCATCCATTATGCGGAATTCGGATCTCGCCGAATGCTAGGGTTTTAGTAGATTGGAAATGTATTCTTAGGATTTGAATTAGTTTCTATATTCCCAGAAGCGATTAGGATAGTAATAAGATCAAGAATTTTGGATGATCTGCGAAAACCATGAACTGAAATACTGAACCGAATCCTTAAAGTTTCTTCCAAAATTAAAATAAAATAAATAAAACAATTATCTTTCTCATTTGGCTTCAAGCTCGCTAGATTTGGGTAAAGCCTTGGTCAAGCCTAGTCTGTTTTTTTTTCTGTCCATTGATAAACTCCACGAAGGAGCACAAAAGCAAAACAAGAAGGCATCAACCCAAAAAGATCGATACGCAGGCTAGCCCACATGCATCAGCCACAAAAGGGCCCCAAGAAACGAAGAAACAAAAACTATAAAATAAAAGAAAAGGCAACATCGTAAGCGAAAAATTAACCAGAACGGTTTTAACGCAAAACAAGATAGACGTAAAGGACAAAATTTAACGCGTTTTAATTTTACATATTTTCATGGAGGAGAAGAAAAATAATTTAATATAAATATAAATATATAAATATATCATATCTTATGTATCTTAAAATATGAAATATATATAAAAATTTAAAATATCTCAAATCACTCTTCTAATATTTTTGAGAACTTTTTTTTTGTAACATAAACTCGAAAGTTACATAAAATACAAAATAATTAATCTATACAAAATAATTTTCTCTTAAAACTTTAAAAGTTAAGACATACTTCATATTTATCGAGTCAAATGCTAGATCATCAAGAAACTTAATTCAATAAGATTTTTTTATCTAAAATAAGTATTTACTTATTAAATAAAATTAATTATCAAATAATCTTCAACCACTGTAATTATAATTAGTAATTATTTGAGTCAATATCTAACTATCTCCTCATTGATACAAGTTTTATCAGTGCATTGTTCTTCAAGCCTTCCACAACTTCAGTTTTTATGCAAGCTATAAAATTTGTTGAAACACTACCGTCAAGTCTTTAATAATTTCAATTCTTATGTAATATCTTTGAAGCATCATTAGATCAAATGATACTTACTCCCCCATATAGTGGAATTGTTTTTGGTAAACTATTCAGATGGTCTTTTATGTTCTCAGTCTGACTGATTTTGGTCAACGGTTCAAAAAGAAAGAGTGATTTTGGTCCCTTATGTTATCAGTCCATTAGATTTTAGTCTCCTCAATCACTAACTCTTAATAACCCCTTAACGGAAGTATTACGCAACAATTAAAATATTAAAAATTGTATCTTATTCTTCTTCTTTTTCTTTCTTTTCTTTTTCTTTTTCTTCTATGTAAATATAAGATGTCATCATCATCCAAAAATAAAGTTTCTTATTTGAATAGAATTTCCCAGGATTTAGAAACCCTAATCATCCAAATCCCCAATAAAAGTTCAATCTTATTTTCAGTGAACTGTTTCAGTCTTAATAGAAAAAAGGTTCCACTGGTTTATTGGCTACCATGAACAACTACTTGCGAAGAGAGTGGTGCTCGGTTGGTTCCATTGACAAGCAGCATTTTCATTTAAAAAGAGTTAGAATAAGAAAATGTTTGATATTTGGTGGTGATTTTTCAGGAGTGCTTTACTGGTTGCTTGAACAGAATTTTGGTTAAGAATGCATTTCTCCTATAAACCCATAGTTATCCCTCGTCAACTTCGGCATAGCTTCTTTTCTGTAAATTCGATGCAACCTGATATAAGTGCACCAGGAGTGGATATCTTGGTTGCATTTTCACCAGTTGCTCCACCTTCATCAACTGCAACAGATGAAAGGCGTGTTAGTATACTATCAGAAACCTCTATCTTGCCCTCAAGTTAATATTGTGGCTGCATATGTTAAAACATTTCACTCTGATTGATCTCCCTCAGCCATCAAATCTGATCTCATTACTACCGGTAAGGTTGTAACCTTTGGTCCAACAAGTGTCAACTTTTATTAGCTTCTTTTGATCTTACCATTGCTTGTTTTCGATAGCATCCCGATGGATCCGACAAGAAATTCTGACGGGTCCGGACATGTCAACCCCGTACAAGCCATAAATCTTGGACTTGCATAAGAAAATGTTGAAGGCGACAACATAAGGTTCTTGTTTAGTATCAGATACAATGAAGATTATATCAGAAAGATATCAGGAACCGACACCACTTGCCCTAAAAACTCTACTAAAACACTGTCGAAAAACTTCAATTGTCCTACACTTGCTGCTCAAGTTAAACCAGGTGGTTCATTTATAGTCAATTTCAAAAAGAACAGTCACAAATGTTGGCGTGGCAATATCTACTTACAATGCAACAATCATTTTCAACTCCAAACTCGACATCAAAGTGATTTCTCAAGTTTTATCTTTCAAGTCTTTGAAGGAAGAGAAGTCATTCAATGTGACTGTTAAGAGAAAAGCTCGGTTTAATCGTCAATGGTGTCTACATCGTTGACATGGTCAGATGACATTCATAAGGTTAGAAGTCCAATTTTTATTCATACATATAAGAGTTTGTGTTAGCTTTATCGATCAACCGAAATACGCCAAGAGAGGATGAATTGGCTTTTCAAAGAATTTGGTGGAAGCAATCGAAAAATGAAATTTTTGTACAGCGATTTAAAGTGGTTCGACTTATCAACCAAGTCTACCTCCACTACCTTAGTTTCCACACTAAGGATTTCTCAAACCCACTAGATTTGCTTACCTTTAAGGACAAGGTGTAGCCTTACAAACACTTCAAGGTTTATACACCAAAACCTTGAATACACACTCTCCCAAAGAGTAATTACAAATTTAGCAAACAAAAAAAACCTCACAAGGAAAATGTGTTTGTAAATAATAAGCTATCACTAAAATCACACTTGAGCAAATTAAACAATAAAGCTCATTAAATAGTTCAATGATTTATTGCAAATATATAATGAAGGTTATTTAGTAATTATGGAATGAATTAAAGGGTAAAATGGTCAATTGACAAGTAAGATTTTTATTCTTCCTTTATAAGAAAAGGGAACCACGTGGAAAGAGAGAGATTTCTCCAGAGTTCTCTTCTTCTCCTTTCTTCTTCTTCACGTGGAAGCCAAGAGCAAAGGTAAGTTTGATTTCGCTGTTGATTTCTTGAATTTTTAAGTTGGATTTGAGTCTTTGGGGGTTATATAAGCTTAAGGAAAGCTTATATAAGTTTAAAACACCAAGAAGAGAGAATTAGAAAGGAATTTTGTTAAGAGTTTATAAATGAACTTTTATGATAAAAAGGTTTTTTTAAAGTTCTAATGATGAATTTGACTTGTTAAGGGTCTAATTAAGAAGTTAGAAGCAATAGAATTGAATTTGGAACATGATGAAAATTTAGTGTAATTCTTGAATTACATATGGAGAATAGGATTTTGATGTTAAAGAGGTGATTAATGAATAGAAATGAGTTTGAATATGAGTATGTAAGTTAAGAATAAGAAAAGGGATGATATATGAAGTTATTAAGCTGAAAAGAGTGGATTTTCGGGTATAAAAATGAATTATGGGCTATGTGCATCGATGCACATTCAATGTGTACCGATGCATCAAGGGTATTTCCAGAAATTATTCAGTGTGTATCGATGCACAGGAAGTGCATCGATGCACCCATTAAAAATGGAAACATCGAATGCAATTAGTGCATCGATGCATAAGGAGTGCATCGATGCACCCCCTTAAAATGAAAACATCGAAGGTGATTTGTGTATTGATGCATGGGTAGTGCATCGATGCACATGTTAAAGAATGCATTGATGCACTGTAGAATGTATCGATGCACTTCAAGGGGAAATAGAAATAGACATTTCTTTTGATTTAAGAAATGATAAATTAGAGTATATCAATGGGATACTGATATTTTATATATGATGTTTAATGGGAAATAAGACTTGCGACAAGTCTATTTTCTATAGTATTGTGCATGAAGAATGAACATGAACATGTGTTTGTTATGATTGTCTGAGTTATATGTTATGGTATGTGTGGACATGTTATTGTATATGTATTTCATGGTTGATGTGAATATATGCTATGTTATGATGATATAAACTATATGATATGATAAGAAATTATATGAATATAAAAGAGAAGTTATGTGATAAGATCTTTGAGATATATAGAAATGGAATATAAGACTACGTGAATACATGATATGGGATACATTAGGTAATAATATGAGAATATGGTAAAAAACGAGTTTAGAAGAAATAATATGAATGAAGTAATCAAATGTAAAGTTATATAAACAATAAGAATGTGAGTTGGGAAAGTACATAGTAGTATGATCATTTATGTGAAATAGTAAAATAGAATTATATCATTGAATGAGAATTGAAACAAGATAGATAATATTGACCTATATGATGATATGAGAATATTATATCAAATAGGAGACTTGAACATAAGTGATAATAGGAACATATAAGATTAGCTAAATGGGAAATATACATATACTTAAATAAAATTATGATATATGGGTTGTATGATAGAAATCTACGGAGTCATATTAAAAAGTTATAGGTACTATATGAATTGAATTAGGTAAATAGATTAGATTAGTATATTAATGAAATAATAGAAGTGATATATGTTTATAAGTATGACAGAGGTGATATGATCTAGGTGAATATCATAGAAGGAGGTATAAGCTATATGATATGATATAAGTTATTTTATACATTTATGATATAAGTTATTAATCAGGACATATGAGATTATAAGAAGGAGAATATAAATGATGTGAATACAAGTATAGGAAAGATGATATATATATATATATAGGAAGATGAATTATATGAATATACATTTAGGTGATGAAATGATGGATTATATGAACATGTGAATATCTATATATGTATGTATATATATATATGATAAGACATAAAAATAAGATATAAACAATGTGACAAGAAATGTGAAATAGCATGAAAAGTTGATATGAGCTACGTGATATGTGAAAGTGATCTACGTGATTATACGTATATGTGATTCAACTTATGTGACATAATCTACGTGCTATGTGAAAGTGAACTACGTGTTTATGTGAAAATGTGAAATGACATAAATGATAACGCCCATGTTATGTGTCATGAGAGCTAGGGTATAGTTGGCATGCCAAGAGTCGAGGGTCTACGCGGTCCTTCGAGACATATATGTATTCTTTGGAACATGTGTGAGGTCTTTTGAGACACATACTTAATCATTGGCATATGTATATGATTCTTAAGGATTTTTCTACGTGGTCCTTAGGGACAACCTTATATGGCACTTTGGTGCATTTCTACGCGGCACTACGGTGTAATTCTACGTTGCACTTCGGTGCATTTATACGAGCTGTGGTGACAACATTACTGCACAACCTCTATAGACTCACATATCTATAGTTCTCACATGTGTACATGGGCTAATAAAGAAATAACAACAAACATATAATACATGTGACTTGTATGCTTTTGTGCTATGAATGATATTATATGATTTATATGATGATATATGGATTGTATGATTAAATGAGTCAAATGTTGGTTAAAAGGCTAGGTATAAGAGGATATGTATTAAGTGATATAAACGATAATAATATTGATAACGAAATAAGGCTAACGATAGAAATGATGGGTGATGAGTATATGTTCTTACATGTAATGATATATTGCATAGATGTTATAGGGATTTGTTATATGAATAAGGGTATGAGTGATAGCAGTAATTGTTCATGCATGATTACAAGCTATAGTTTATATTATATGCTTATTTGCCTCACTAAGTCATAGACTTAGCGTGTGATTGTTTCACACGTAGGTTACATAAGTGAGAAGAGTAAAGAGCAAAGTGGAGCAAGACAGGTCAGTTACTTCTTACCGAAGATCAGATCAGAAAAGATGTTTTGAATTAGATGTATTATGTACATTGAAAATAGTTGACATGTAATTAATGTTTTGAATTGTATATGCTCTGATCGGTTTTGCAAAAACATTTAAGCTCTGAATAGTTCTGGAAATCTTTTGAATAAGTTACATGTATAAAAATTTTAAATTACTCATTATTTTATACAAGTAAATGTTTTGAAAAGTCAATGTGACACCTCGGACTCGAATCTGGGTCGGGTACGGGTTGGGGGTGTTACAATTATAGTCATTACCTACAACAAAAAATAACATTTAATGTACAAGGAATCAATCCTTTTTCAAATAATTCGACTGTTGCAAGAAATGGATTGATCATTTTCATCGAGGGATCGATCCTTTTCCTCAAGGGATCGATCCTTGTCATCGAGGGATCGATCCTTTTGTGAAATGATTGACCCCAAACTTTCTAAAATCCAAGGGATCAATCCTTTTACCAAGTGATCGATCCTTTAAACCAAAAAAACTTGAAAACACAACTTTAAAGCACGAAAATGATCGAGTATATTTTTGAGAAGGTTCGATTAAGTTGGAAAACATTTAAAACATATTTTTCAAGTTAATTTGGACTTTGAATTATTTTTGATAATTTTTTAAAAAATTCAATTAAGTCCGAAATCAATCTTACAATTTAATGTTATATCAAAATACATATTCAATAGTTTCCCTAAGGGAAAATCTCATGACTGAACCTGCATCTTATGTTAATTGCACTATAGCAAACCAAGTTTTTAGCGGCATTTTTTCAATCATATAGCGGCGTTTTTAAGCTCCACTAAAAATCTTTGTGGCGCAAAAACAAACGCCGCTAAAGGTAGCGGCGTTTGTTTGCTAAAGATTATGTTTTTAGAGGCTTTTTTTTATAAACGCCGCTAAAGGTAATTATATTTAGCGGCATTTTTTCCAAACACCTCTATTTATCTTTTCTTTTGTGGTGTTTTGTCCCAAAAATGTCGCTAAATTTTCTAACATATAGTGGTGTTTGTTCCAAAAACGCCGCTAAATGTTATGTCATATAGTGGCGTTTGTGAATGTAAAATGCCGTTATTTACTACGTATATAATGGCATTTTCTGTAGAAACGCCGCAAAAGATCTAGAACTTTAGTGGCATTTTTCAAAAACACATGTATTGACTATGTATTTAGTGTTTTTTTATATAAACGCCGCGAATTAAAATTAATTTTGCAAATGCTGCTTTCTGGAATCCAAACTTTCTAGAATCCAAGGGATCGATCTTTTGAACCAAAAAAGCTTGAGAACACAACTTTAAAGCGTAAAACCGGTCGAGTATATTTTTGAAAAGGTTCGATTAAGTTGGAAAACATTTAAAACATATTTTTCAAGTTAATTTGAACTTTGAATTATTTTTGATAAATTTTTGACAAATTCAATTAAATCCAAAATCAATTTTACAATTTAATGTTATATCAAAATACATATTCAACAGTTTGCCTAAGGGAAAATCTCATGACTGAACCTACAACTTATGTTAGTTTCTTTCACTTTATGTTATATATCTTTAGCCAATTTCTAAGTCAATTTAATAATTGTTACGTAACACTTCCATTAAAGTGTTAACGAGAATTAATGATTGAAGGATTAAAATTGAATGGAGTGATAACATAAAAGACCAAAACCACTCTTTTTTTATCGGTGACCAAAATCGATCAAATAAGGGACATCCCGTATAGTTTACCCTTTAATTTATTATAGGAAATTAAGAAAATTTAAATTTTGGAATCAAACCTCAAAATTTAAAATGTCTAATAAACTTATGTATATCAATGTACATGGTTAAAATTAGACCTGGCAAATTTGATTCGTACCTGATTACTCAAATTGATTTACCCGATCCGAGACTCAAATATTATGACTCAAAATTGCTCCGAAACCCAAAATAAATCTAATCAAACTAAAACTAACCTGAATTTTAATTGAATCAGAAGCAACCCAAACCGAAAGCAACTCGAACCAAAAGCAACCTGGATCGAAATAATTTGAATCGAAAGTAACCCAAACCGAAATCAAACCAAACCGAAAGCAACCCGAACAAAACAACAGGAACCAAAATCAACCCGAATTTATTTAACCCATTTCTGATCTGAACCGAACTTCGACCCGATTTTAACCTAATAATTGAGTCTAAGTAAATGAATAATTTATTATTATCATCATCATCATCATCTATTTATAATAATTTGATAAATATTAAAATGATGTATATTTTATTCCCATTTTGTATTATACTACTAGTTAACCATCAATCTATCATATTTAGTAATAGTTCAATGGTTCAATATAACATTTCCTCATTTAAAAGATCTTCTCTGCATCTGATCCAATAACTTTTAAATTATTTAAAAATTATTTATATCAATATTCATTCAAATATAACTATTATATTTTTTTTAAAATTCAATAAATATTATATTTATAATTAGACATCAAACATCTAATTAAAAGTTTAATTGAGAATAAAATTTATAATTTAAAATTTAATTATTCACCAAATAGATTGACACCACAAACTTTTCAGATTAGATCAATATGAAATTCGAGTCACAAAATCTAATATGTCTTATATGTTCTGGTCATATTGTCGTCCATAAATGATAGTGTAATTTGAAACATTGACTGTTTGAAAGTTGAACTTGAACCTTGTAATCACCATTTTTCAAATCTACCCCTATATTATTATTATTATATTTTTATTATAAATATTTTTATTAAACAAACTACCCAATAAATATATTATAAACCCAAAAAAAAAGAAAAAACGGGCCTATTTACAAAATAAAACAAAAACACCCAAACAGAACCCGACCCGAGACCCAAACCAAACCCAACCCGAACCAAAATTGGAGCCTAACCTGAACCTAGACCTAACCCTACTGTAGCCTCCCCTAATCCCCTATCAAATACTGTCGGTATCTGCACCAACCAAAGGAGGGCCACACCAAGCTCCACTCCACGCCATTGCATCAGAAACAACAAGCAAGCACAAAATTGTAATGATTCTGATTTTCCCATGTAATGGGTATAAAACCCGAACAAAAATCACAATGTAACTCTCTCGGTTCTTGATAGACACAAAAGCAATAAACAAAGCAAAAAAAATTATTTTTCCCTTTTTTATTTCGAGCAGTAAATTCCTTTTTGTTTTTTTGGTTAAGTTTTGAATATCAGTTGAGAAGAATGTTTTTTAGTTTTCGAATAATAATAAAAAAGAACCTTTTTAGTCTTTGAAAAACACAAAAACGCACCAAAATTCTTATTTAGTTTCGAAACAAGTAAAATCTTTCCTTTTTTTCGAGTAACATTAAACAAAAAAAATATTTTTTAGTTTTTGAAACAATAACAACAACCAAAGTCATTCTACAGTAAAAAAAAACAAAATATAATAAAGGAGTAATGGATCTGCGCTTACATGGGTCATCGGAGGCGTCGCCAGAGTCCGGGGAAGCTGAAGGGTTTTGGTCGATTTCGGGTAGTTTAGAGGGGTTTTCGGTGTTTTTACCCCTAAAAGGATCCTAGGTGGGTAGATCTAAGATTTTGGATATTTTTTGGGTCATTTTGGATTTTTCGATTGCCGTGTGCGGCGGTCGGACGGTAGCTGGAGGGGGTTCGAGACGGTCAACCATAGGCCAATCGAGAAGATAAGGGAGAGTGTTGAACTATGTTTTGATATAACAATTTAAGGCAAAATGGTTTTTGGACTTGAATTGAATTTACAAAATGGTTTTTGGACTTAATTAAATTTATTCAAAGTTTTAAAAGGTTTCAAAAAGAATTCAAAGTCCATTAAATTCGGATTTGAGCCAAAATGCTAAAGGGTGTCAAAGTGCATCCATACACCCCTGCAGTGCTTCCATGCACCCCTACAGTGCATCCATGCACCTGCACTAGTGCATCGATGCATCATGCAGTGTATCCATACACTCAAACACCGAAAGCAATTAGTGCATCGATGCATCCTTCTGTGCATCGATGCATCAAGGCTGTGCATCGATGCATCCTGTTGTGCATCTATGCACGAAGGCTGCAACGGTTAGTAACGGCTAGTTTATTTGAATTTAATGAAGGGATATCGATGCACCATGATAGTGCACCGATGCGCCATGTTATGGGCAGCCTTTTTGAGTAGAAAAATCATCCCCAGATAGCTCCAAAACATCTCCAAAGACTATATACAACATCAAACACATTCCAAGCTATAAATACAAGCTAAGGACACTTGAAGAAGTAAGAGAACAACTATCCAAGCAATCAAACACAAGAGAAGAGTTTTTCATTCTTATTTCAACTTTCTCTTGTAAATATTTTATTCTTGTGAGCTCAATCTTGTAAACACCTACCTTAGAGAGGTTTTCTTGTTTACTTATTTTATCCTTTTGTAAATGGGAAAGGTTCTAGCTTATCCCGTGTAAAATCTAGGGAAAGGTTCTAGTTTAGCCCAGAAAAACTAGGGAGTTGTAAGGTTATCTCTTTGTCCTCAAAAGAAAGAACAAATTAGTGAATTTGTTGGAAAATGCTTGGTGAGGAGCTAAGGTAGTGGACGTAGACTTTGGTTTAGAAAGTCGAACCACTCTAAATCACTATGCAATTTTCTATCTTTCAATCTCCTTACTCCCTAAACTCAAAAACCGTTCCGACCCCTCTTTGCATACCATTCGGTTATCGAAACGAGCTTTCGAAAATCCCAACAATTGGCATCAGAGCCTAACTCGTTAAGAAGGTTTAACCACCTTGAGACGATCCTCGAAGAAGCTCTACCAATTTCTGACGCAACCAACAAAGAAATGACTTTTTCCTCCGGTGCATATTATCTTGAAGAATATCCTATTATGGATTCACAACTGGTCAACAAGCCACCCTTCTTCAATGGAGGAAATTATGCACATTGGAAGAATAAGATGATGTACTTTATTCAATCCTACAATCTAGAAGCTTGGAACTCAATCATGGACGGTTACTCCTCTCCACCCTGCAAGTACAACGATTGGAGTAGAGAAGAGAAGAAAAAATTTTAACTTAATTCTAAGGCTATACATATTCTATTATGTGCTTTAGGCCCAAATGAATATGGAAGAATCTCATCTTGTTCTAGTGCCAAAGAGATTTGGGATAAGCTCCAAGTCACTCATGAAGGAACTGATGAAGTAAGGGAATCAAAGAAAAGTCTTCTCAACCATAGCTACGAGAACTTCAAGATGAAACCCGATGAAGACATCAAAACTATGACAGATAGATTTTCCGTGATTGTCAACGGTCTCAAGGGATATGGAGAAGTAATCTCAAATGATAAGCTTGTGAGAAAGATGATATACTCTCTTCCAAAGGAGTGGCAATCAAAGAAGATGGCCATTATCGAAGTAAGAAACCTAAAGTATCTCACTCTTGACGAGCTATTTGGTTCCCTTATCACTCATGAGATGATGGTGAAGGAAGATGAAGAAAGGTAAGAGAAGAAAAACAAGAAAAAGAAAAAGAAGGAGGTAGGCATTGCCTTCAAATCCACCAATGAAAGCTATCAAGATTCAAGTGATGAGGTGGATGAAGATGATGATGAACAAGTATAAGAGATGGTCAAGCTCTTGAAGGAACTCAAGAGATTCATGATTTTCAAAGAATTGAAACATGAATCAACTAAGAAGAAGAGTCCCCTGATATGTTTCAATTGTCAAAGAAAGGGGCATGTCAAGTATGAATGTCCTCTTCTAAAAAAAAGGGGAAAAAGGCATTTGTTGCATCTTGGAGTGATGAAGATGATTCCAATGATGAAGATGAAGTAGTCAACCTATGCCTCATGGCCACTCAAGAAGAATTTGAGGTATCTTTTAACTCAAATGAATTTAATTCATTTACTTTTGATGAGTTACAAGATGCTTATAATAGGTTGTATTTGGGATTTGAGACCATGAATTCAAAATATACAAAATTAATTTCAAAACTCAAAAATAAAGATAATTTGATTTTGAAAGCAAAAGTTGATTTTGAAAATCAAAATAAAATTTTTAAAAATGATTTAGAGCTTTCAAAAATAAAAAAAAATGATTTAGAAAAGAAAAATTTTGAGTTAGAAGTTAGCTTGAAGGCTTAACAAAAGAAAAAGAATTAATTTCTAAAAATAACCTATTATGTTTAAAAATGGCAAAATGCTCACATTGTCATTTTTATGGTCATTTGGAACATACTTGTCCTTTAAAGAAAGGAAAACATTTTAAAATTAGACAAGTATGGGTTCCTAAGGGAACAAGGGGCATTGAAACTAACGTCCAAGGATCCAAAGCAATTTGGATACCAAAAATGAAATGAATGTCTCTTGTAGGTGTGTGGGAGCAATGGTGATGAAGATGATGATATTCAAGATGCTCTAGCCACACATGAAAAAGGAATGGGTAACCTCTAAGCTTAATGATTTTAATTTTGGTTATTTGGTTGCTCATTTAATTTTAAGCATGCATGAGTTTTGATTTTAAATAATTATGTATTATTTTTAATCTCATGTATGTTAAAAGGAAATTATGATGAACATTTTAATGTCTTAATAATTTTTCAGAATTTTTAGTTCATCATAATGAATTTTGGTCAAAATTGGTTTTAAATGCAAATGATATCTCTTTAACAATTGATATTAACTTTTCAAATGTTTTGAATTTACAAATTTTAAATTTTTGACCTAAATTTAAATGATTATGCATATGGTTTAAATGAAAATGATATCTCTCTAACAATTGATATCAAAATTTTCAAAATGCATAACATTTTTGGGAACTTTATGCAAATGCACTTAATTTTAAAAAATTGGTATTAATATCAAATTTCAACAATTGGTATTGCATAAAGTATGTTAGACTTGGATATATTGAATTTCATGTACTACTAACATGTTTGTTATTCTTTGTTGAAATTCAATTTTTTAAGTGTCAAGTTCTTAAGCTAAATTTTGATTAGAATGCATTTATTGAGGGGGAGCTTTGATTTTTCAAATGATTTTTAAATGTCAAATTTACCACTTACTCTCCAAAGTTATTTTGAACTTCAAATATCGAATTATTTTTGATATAACAAAAAGGGGGAGAAGTTTGGTTTGAAAAATTCAATTTCTTAATGAAAAAGGGGAGCTTAACATTTTCATATATTTTCCAACAATTGTTAACAATTAATATCTTTTTCATTAAACAATTTATTAAGGGGGAGTTTTGCCAAAAACAATTTTTCAAATGTTTTGTTATATCAAAAAGGGGGAGATTGTTGAACTATGTTTTGATATAACAATTTAAGGCAAAATGGTTTTTGGACTTGAATTGAATTTACAAAATGGTTTTTGGACTTAATTGAATTTATTCAAAGTTTTAAAAGGTTTCAAAAATAACTCAAAGTCCATTAAATTCGGATTTGAGCCAAAATGCTAAAGGGTGTCAAAGTGCATCCATGCACCCCTGCAGTGTATCCATGCATCCATGCAGTGCATCCATGCATCCATGCAGTGCATCCATGCACCTGTAATAGTGAATCGATGCATCATGCAGTGCATCCATGCACTCAAACACCAAATGCAATAAGCGCATCGATGCATCTTGCTGTGCATCCATGCACGAAGGCTGCAACGGCTAGTAACGGCTAGTTTATTTGAATTTAATGAAGGGGTATCGATGCACCATGATAGTGCACCGATGCACCATGTTATGGGCAGCCTTTTTGAGTAGAAAAATCATCCCCAAACAGCTCCAAAACATCTCCAATGGCTATATACAACATCAAACACATTCCAAGCTATAAATACAAGCTAAGGACACTTGAAGAAGTAAGAGAACAACTATCCAAGCAATCAAACACAAGAGAAGAGTTTTTCATTCTTATTTCAACTTTCTCTTGTAAATATTTTGTTCTTGTGAGCTCAATCTTGTAAACACCTACCTTAGAGAGGTTTTCTTGTTTACTTATTTTATCCTTTTGTAAAGGGGAAATGTTCTAGCTTATCCCGTGTAAAAGCTAGGGAAATGTTATAGTTTAGCCCAAAAAAAATTAGGGAGTTGTAAAGTTATCTCTTTGTCCTCAAAAGAAAGAACAAATTAGTGAATTTGTTGGAAAATCCTTGGTGAGGAGCTAAGATAGTGGACGTAGACTTTGGTTTAGAAAGTCGAACCACTCTAAATCGTTGTGCAATTTTCTATCTTTCAATCTCCTTACTCCCTAAACTCAAAAACCGTTCTGACCCCTCTTTGCAAACCGTTCCGGTTGTCAAATCAAGCTTCTGAAAATCCCAACAGAGAGCATTATACCTTTTTTTTGTGTTTGGTCGAAAATGAATTAATAAAAAAATGTTGTTATTTATAGAAATAATTTGGGAGGAAATCACGTTGAGGTCCCCCCACTTTTAGCGTGTTTTTGCAGTTTGGTCACCTGTAGGAGTCAAAACTGTTATTTTTCCTTTTCTGTGTGTGCTTTAATTTGTTTGGGTTATTCACATTTTAATCCCTATAACTTTAGCGTGTTTTTACGTTTTAGTCACCTGTAGGGTTTAAAATTCTAATTTTCCCTTTTCCCTGCATGTTATATATTTTTTGGTAAAATTAATTTTTGGTCCCTGTAAGTTAGGCGTGTTTTTACACTTTAGTCATGTGTAGTGACCTTTTAATTTTATTTTAATTCGTGTGGACTGCTTTTTTATTTTTTATTTTTAGTTTAACAGGTTATTTTAAGCTTAAAATAATGCGGATAATTAGTGTTTAGGCATCCTAACTTTTATTTTCTTGCAACGTTATATTTTTAATTCCTTTTTGTTTCATTATTTAATTTTCTGTAATTTTATATGTGTGCATCTTACTTTATGTTTTATTTTATTTTAGTTCAGAATTTCAACACTTTACTTTTTTTGTATTTATTATTCTAGCCTTTTAATTTCTTACCTTTTAATTTTTAATCTATATTTTTGTTTACTTATTTAATATAATTATGATCATTTTTTTTTAGTAATTTAGTCAATGTTACTATTTTGTTCCTATATTCAGATTTTGTGTATTTAAGTTCTACATTCATTTTAGTTTCCTTTATTTACATGTAATTACCAAATAAGCTTACTTTCCATCCATTTTAGAATCATGTTAGCATTTATATTCATTTCCTTTAATATTAGCCCATTAAAATTTATTCTCCATATTTACGTTGGCATTTACTTCATGGTAATAGGTAAACATTAATTATGTATATATATATATATATATATATATATATATATATATATATATATATATATATATATATATATATATATATATATATATGTATATGTATATTATTTGCATAGGATTAAAAGTTATTCCCTCATATTCACGTGTATATATATATATTTAAAATTTTCTTTTAGTTTTGTAATATATATCATTAAATGTGGTGATTATGTATAGATGTTACTACTATATTCACATTATATTTTATATTTATTAAATATATCATATATTATTTACTTGTACTATGTATATATTACATGTTTTTATTTATGAATATATCGAACACATTTTATTAGTTTATAATAATATCTTACATTGAGAGTATATGATAATATAATTACTTTTTTTTAGACTTTACCTTAACATTAATTTTAATTTAGTCCCTCAACTCCTTAATTATTCGATTCGTAATTAATTTTTAAATTTAGGTGAATTCTTAATTTGGTTCTCGCTTTTTATCGAGGTTCTGAATTAATTATTCGAATCACACAAATAATTAAAATTGAATAGGTTAATATTTTAGAGCCTTTATTGCAAACTTAGTCCTTTAATTTGGGAATTAATCTGAGTTGGCCCTCACATAAATGCTCAAGGGACCATCTCGATTATTAGATTCAATAATTGATTTAAAATCAAATAAGGTTAATATTAGAACCTACATTTTAGGCTTGAGCTTCTAGGTTCCCTAATTTTCATAATTTGACATTTTAAGCTAGAAAAAGCCTTAATTCACCCTTAATTAGGATGAATAAAAATTTGCTTGATTGCATTTTATTTTTAAACCTAAGGCAATATTCACTTATTTAGGCGAATTCTTAATTTGGTTCTCACTTTTGACCGAGGTTCCGAATTAATTATTCAAATCACACAAATAATTAAAATTGAATATGTTAATATTTTAGAGCCTTTATTTCAAGCTTAATTTCAAACTTAGTCCTTTAATTTGTGAATTAATCTGAGTTGGCCCTCACATAAATGCTCAAGGGACCATCTCGATTATTCGATTCAATAATTGATTTAAAATCAAATAAGGTTAATATTAGAACCTACATTTTAGGCTTGAGCTTCTAGGTTCCCTAATTTTCATAATTTGACATTTTAAGCTAGAAAAAGCCTTAATTCACCCTTAATTAGGATGAATAAAAATTTGCTTGATTGCATTTTATTTTTAAACCTAAGGCAATGTTCACTTATTTAGGCAAATTCTTAATTTGGTTCTCGCTTTTGGTCGAAGTTCCGAATTAATTATTCGAATCACACAAATAATTAAAATTGAATAGGTTCATATTTTAGAGCCTTTATTTCAAGCTTAATTTCAAACTTAGTCCTTTAATTTGGGAATTAATCTGAGTTGGCCCTCACATAAATGCTCAAATGATCATCTCGATTATTAGATTCAATAATTGATTTAAAATCAAATAAGGTTAATATTAGAACCTACATTTTAGGCTTGAGCTTCTAGGTTCCCTAATTTTCATAATTTGACATTTTAAGCTAGAAAAAGCCTTAATTCACCCTTAATTAGGATGAATAAAACTTTGCTTGATTGCATTTTATTTTTAAACCTAAGGCAATGTTCACTTATTAAGGAATTAATGGTGTATCTCCCGCAAGTATGCTCAAGGGGTGACTACTGGTGATTTCCGAAATAGGTCGACATCCTCTTCAAAGACCATATCATGATTTCTAAAATCGAGGCAATATTCGGTTATCGAGCACAATAGTTGATCTCTAACGTTTATGCTAGGGGGTGAATGATATCGACTTTAATAAACGAATACCCTTTTCAACTTTGCATCCGTAATGATTTTCAAATTAAATAAAAACCGAACTCGAAATTTCTGATTTTAAATATAGGGTAATCAACTAGGTACCAATTTTTAGGCGCTTGTAGGGGTGCTAATCCCCCACGCGTAACTGACTCCCGAACCTGATTTCTGAACATTTTATTTGATAAAAATAAAACATTTTATTAAAATCGCCCGGTTTTTATGGTGTTCCAATCGCACCTTAAATGATTGGTGGCGACTCCTCACATTTCAAATTCCTTTCCAAAGAAAAACCCCCAAGTCGGTACTGGTTTTTTTCCCGCCCAGGCAAAAAACGGTGTCGACAAACCTAAATGATAAGAGTGACAAACAAAAATTTATTTTTTATAATAATATATCAATAATTATATATATATATATATGATTGGACTCATACTTAACTCAACCTGAATTGGCCCAAAAATCTAAGGATTGACCCATACCGAAATTGATCAATCTGATATTGACCTGACCTAAAAATCGATCGATCTGGCATTGACCCAACTCGACTTACCATTAACCCGAATTAAAATCAAACCTGAAATGACCCAATCCGTATCAAACCGACATGAATCAAGTCTCAACCCAAAATGACCCAACCCGAACTCCATTCAAATGACCCGTTTGCTACCTCTAATTAAAATGTAATACAATTAATTAGCATACCCCTACCATGCACAATTGCACATATTAGTTATATGTATAATTAAAAATTAATATATAAAAATATAAGTTTAATGTAAAAATAAATACTCAAATTATATTATAAGTTAACTTTAAGTGTCTAAAGAATTTTTCGTTAAAAATAGTTTCCCAATGTTTTCTCCGTTATACTTTTAGGTGCCTAACGTTTTTTACGTTACACTTTTAGGTGTCTAACGTTTTTTACGTTACACTTTTAGGTGTCTAACGTTTTTTACATTACACTTTTAGGTGTCTATACAGTAACAACCATTAAAATAAAAGTTAAGTAACACGTGTTATGTTTATATTTTGGCTTAATGCAAAAATTAGTGTCCAAATTATACCCTAAGTTAACTTTAGGTGTCTAAAGATTTTTTCGCTAAGAATAAATGTCTAACATTTTCAACATTATACTTTTAGACGCCTAGGTTGTAACGAACGTTAAATCCGATCGTTATCCGACACGTATCACATTTATATATTTTAAAAAAAATTATTATAATTTTTTTTTAAAAAAATTAAGTAAAGAATCCCCTCCCGCCTGAACAACCCTTTTGTCCGCGCAAAAGATTTTTCCCCTCCCCAGTTGCATTCAAAATCCCTCCATCATCTCCATAAATCCCTAAAATTAATTTAGAGTGAGAATGATAAATTTAGGATTATGGTTAGAATTTGGGTATTAAGTTTAGGAATTTAAGTTTGGATTTATGGACTTAAGGAGATTGAGATGACAAGAGGTCGATGATGTGTGAGTGGTTGTTCGACGATAGTGAAGACGAGCGGTGGTGGCCGAAGACAGTTAGTAATAAGGTTGAAAGGAGAGGTTTTAGGGTAGTAGGATTTTTTTTATAATTTTAGAAAAAATAGTTTTTAAAATAATATTATTATTAAATTAAAAAAATTTAAAAATATATAAGCATAACACATGTTAATTAATGGTTCTTTTAATAATCGTTACAACCTATGCACCTAAAAGTGTAAATGCCAGAAACGTTAGACACCTATTCTTAGCGAAAAATTCGTTAGGCACTTAAAGTTAATTAGGGTATAGTTCGGGCACTTTTTTTTACATTAAGCCAAAATATAAACATGACATGTATCACTTAACGGTTTTTAATGGTCGTTATTGCGTAGATACCTAAAAGTGTATCAGAGAAAATGTTAGACACTTATTTTTAACGAAAACTTCTTTAGGCATCTAAAGTTAATACAAGGCATAGTTTGAACACTTATTTTTGTACTAAGCCAAAAATAAATAATAAATAATATTAATTGCAAATGATTTATGTATAAAATTCCAAAATAGTATCATGAATATTATTTATTAAATCTAATGCTAAAATTAAGATAAATGTTTTACTTTTATATGTATGAAGATAAAATCAAAGAGATAATTGCCAACGATTGACAGTTGAGAGTTGAAACTTTGTACACCATAAATAAGTTTTATAAACCAAAATGAGTAGGACCCTTCTATTTACAAGTTGATAGAAAATTCAATATAAATCATTATCCATAAATATCTTATCTCATCTTTTGTTTTCATATAAACATATGCAATCAATAAATTCGATATTAAAAAATCTGTTGATTTAAGAGGTAAAATGAGTTTTTGAGAATAATTCATGAATATTCATAATGATTCAATCGAAATTCAAATGGTTAAAAAGATCTAAGGTATGTTTTGAATAAATTATATATATATATATATTAGGCAAAACGTTAATCCGAGAAATAGAACAGTTAAATAATGACAATAAATTGATATTATTATTGTATCGAACGAAGTAAAATAAATTAAAAATTAAAAATAGAAGGACGGAATTGTTTACTCGTATGTGAATTTAGAATCAAATGAGTAGAGTCGAATAAACAGAAGAACAATTTTGTTGAGGCATGTATAAACAATTTCCTTAAGATAGATTTGTCATCTCCTCAATGCTTTGAGTAATATTGGAGGTAGATCTCTCAGGATATAACAACAAACGATCACAACAGTAAGCACAACAATAGTGATCAAACAAACATAATCTTATCTTTCTCTATCACCGAAAAGAATGAATTTGGAAGAATTTTCTAAGTGTTTTTCCTATTCCAAAATTCTAAATTATAACATATGTCTAATTCTATCTAAACTAACCTATTTATAGCATAGAGGAAAAGAATTGAAAGGTTAAGAACTTTTGATGAAGAGTTAAGACCATTTGATGAAGGTATTTGTTGAAAAATAAGTATAATTGGATGTATGCAACTTTGAACCAAAAAATATGTCTATACATCAAGTGACATGACTTATTATTAATAAGTTTATTCATCAAGTAACATGACTTATTATAAATAACATCAATTTTATTCGATCAATATATTATTTTCCAACAATAAATTCTTTTATATTTTTCTTATTTGTAAGATGAGATTACAAAATTTTGATTAATTATTTAATTTATTAATTTAATTATTTGTGTTTATGATTGAATAATGTAAATAACTAGTGATTGAATAAGCATGCTATGTGTGTTTGATAATATGTCACTTGAACTATGGAATGATGCCTATATGTATTCATACATGGGTACATAATTTCTTTTATTGTATGAAAGAGAAAGAAAGACTAAAGCATAATAAGTTTAAAAATATTCATTTATTCATAACATCTAAAGATAAGGACAAGAAAAGAAAAGAAAAAATAAAATGAAGTTGCTAAGGGTCTAACTCCAAAGAAACAATAATGTGTTACATAGAGTTGTTTCTTTTGTAAGAAGTAAGGGCACATCACAATAAATTAGACTATAAAATAATAAGCATATACTTTGTCGTAACTGGTTTTCGCCCGGGCACAAAATTTTTAACTTGGCAGGAAAAATAACACGAATAAATAAATGATTTTGTTTTAAAAAATATTTTGGGAGTTGCCATTGACCTTTTGGGTCAGGTAGGTCAAATACTTAAAAACAATCTTTTAAAATAGTTTTGAATAAAACATAAATTAAAAGATAAAACTGATCTGCATATAACCAAAAAAATTTAATAAAAAAGGATTTGTGGTCGATTACGTTTAGGGAAGGATTAACACCCCTATAACGCCCAAATTTTGGTACTCATTAATTATAATTTGTCTCTATTATTATAAATTTAAATATTCAAAAATATTTAATCTATAATTATGCCATTTCAAATTTACTGGTATAATTATAAGAAAATTTATCAATTTTTATATAAATAAGATATTTATTTATTTAGAAATATCAGAAAAGAACTTCTAGGTGCTTTAAGACAACTCTTTTCTTCGATATATAAATAAATATAAATATTTCTTAAAAATAATATATATTTTATAGGGTAAAAATATCAGAAAATGAACTTCTAGGTGCTTTAAGACAATCATTTTCTTTAATATTATTAAAATAGGATTATTATTATTATTTTATATAAAAAATAATTCATATAAAGAGTTTAATAAAAAGAAAAATAAAATAAATAATTATTTATTATATATATATGTAATAATAACTAATAATAATAATAATATATTACAAATAAACATATAAAATTAAATCAACAACTAAAATAAATGAATTAAAACTATATAAAAATGATTAATAATTTAAAACTAATGACAAAATTAGAATATATTAAAATTTAATAACCTAATTTGTAATTAATTATTTAATATTACAGGGTCTAAACATGCTATTTTACTTTTTTATTAATTTAGTAACTAAATTAAAATTATATCAAATTTGAAAATCAAATTAAAATAAATTAAAACATGTTGTTCATGATTAAAATATAAATTACTAAAATTATAATACCTAAATAAGTTATTTTACCTATAATTAAATTAGTGATCAAATTATAAAGAAATTAAAATTCATGTGTCGAATTAAAGGGATTTAAAATTTGATTTAGTGACCAAAATATAAAGTTACAAAGTTATAATGGCTGCGGAAAGGGTTTTACCCTTATCAAATTACACACAGGCCCTCCCTTAAACGACGCCGTTTAAGAGAGGGTATAAATACCCTATTATGGTTGGCTCGAAGGGCCATCTTCTCATTTCTCTCTTTTCTCTTCTCTCTCTAACTAAGAGAGATTAGAAACTCTCTGCCCTCTTTCTAGGATTCCCTCGCCGGAGGGAATCTGGTCGTCGGCCGACCACCCTATACCACCGTCAAACTCGTCGCCGGCCACCGTTATCGGTGGTCAGAAAATTCTAAAATCTCTCAAAACATAGATCGGGACGATCTAAAACCGAATCCGACTTTCCCACAAAGCATTTCCTATTTACATAGATCTACAAAAAAACCTTCGGTATTTTGCTTCTACTACGGCCTATGAGCTCCGGTGACGTCGCAGCTTATTCGGTAAGGCTTCTCTCAATTTTTGTTTCAATCTTTTGATGGTTTGGTTGATGTGTTCTCTGGCTTGCTTCGTATATCCTCTTTGTAGGGGACTCGGTCGATGGTTTTATAACCATCACCGGAGCTTATCTTGGACCGTGTAAAAGAGTGGTAGTTTGGTGAGTCACCAGACTTGTGGTGACTCACTGAGGAATGGCGACGCGTGTACAGCTAGAGTAGCTCTTCTGGAAGCTTTCGACGGGACGTGGCAGTGGTGGAGCGACGTGGATATTGTGGAAGCAACAGCGACGACCGCGTGTTCCCTAGGGTATCATAACCCTAGGGTTTCTTGCTGGAGCGTCTAGGGACCGTTGGATCTTGCCAGATCCAACGGTTGATGATGCGGCAGCTAGGGCACAGGAATGATAGAAAACCTTAAATGGATTTAGGGTTTGTTATTGTTAGATCGATCTGGTTGGTCTCTTGTAACTGGGTCGATCCAGTTTTGGGTTTGTAATAATAACTTAATTAATAATAATAAATAATAATAATAATATAATAGTAAAATAAAATAATATTAATAATAATATAATAATATTATTATTTATAATAAAAAACAAATGTATATAAAAAAATTAGTATCTTCAGCTGCCCCTCTTTGTTCATTCTTATTTTAACAAGAATAAAGCAAAGATGAAAAGATAATAAATTATTTTTTATATACATTTGACTTCACTTGATTATGATGGAAATGTTGAACAATTTCTTCTTATTATGAACTCTTCTATTTTTCCACTGGGGATGATAATCTGTGATGTAATTCAGCAAAAGGTTGAATAAGTTCTTCTCCTTTTTTAGATGAGTTCTTCTCATTATGAACATCTCTGGAAATGTTGATGTTGATCTACCTCCTTCATCTATATCTTTCTGTGGTAGAATCAATCAAAAGGTTGAACAATCTCTTCTCATTATGAACTTCTTTTTCCTCTTCAGATAAGTTCTTCTCATTATGAACTTTCTCTGGAAAAATTGATGTTGATCTATCTCCTTTTATGATAGAGTCATGCAAAGGTTGAACAAGCTCTTCTCATTATGAACTTCTTCTTCCTCTTCAGATAAGTTCTTCTCATTATGAATTTTCTCTGGAAAAGTTGATGTTGATCTATCTCCTTCTGTGATAGAGTAATGCAAAAGGTTGAACAAGCTCTTCTCATTATGAACTTCTTCTTCCTTCTTCAGATGAGTTCTTCTCATTATGAACTTTTCTGGAAAAGTTGATCCATCGAATGATGAATTCAAATAAAAGGTTTGAACAAATTCTTCTCATTATGAATTTTCTTCTTCCTTCTTCATATGAGTTCTTCTCATTATGAACTCTCTGGAAATGCTGATCCATCAAGTGATGAATTTGAGCAAAAAGGTTGAACAAGTTCTTCTCATTATGAACTTCTTCTTCCTTCTTCAGATAAATTCTTCTCATTATGAACTTTCTCTGGCAATGGTAATCCATTGGGTGATGGATTCAAATCTTTGCTAAAATCTTTGAAGTTCCTGTCAAATATTCAACATGGATAAAATGAATGAAAATGCCCCTATTTACAAATGTCTAGATATGATGCATGAATGTTAAGTTCATTTCAAAGTGGTGAACTGAGTATTTCTTCAATTGTGTAGAAATTCCATAAAGCTTTCTCATTTGAAAAGAGAATCTATCATCTTTGGAGAATGTAGATGTAGATATGCCTGAATGATGTTACAAAACCACTTAGAGAACCAAAACTCAATGGTATAGGCTCTTGAAAAGTCTGCACTCATGTAGCATGTTGATTCTGATAACTGCTCATCTGATTATGAAGCGATATTTCAGGGTGATTTCACATATATTGATGGTTCTTCTTATACCGAGGAAATCCTGAATTCTGATTTTGACGAGGAGAGTAAACTGTTATACTTGACAAAAATGGGATACTCAGATACTAAGTCTTCAATAGTCGTAGAGATGTGGTCCTGATTCATCAATTGCAGAATTGACAGATTTTATATGTGTTGTTCAAATGGCTAAGGATGCTAACGCACTTCTTCCAGTAAAAGATAAGAAGCCATTATGCAATGATCCCAATTACAAGAAAAGGCGAAACTTGGGCTATGATTTTCTTAGAAAAAGAAGAAGTAGCTTGAAAAGAAGCTTCTTAATGAAGACGATCATGCAGTTCATCTTCCTAATCCAATGATTGGTTTTGGAATTCCTACTGAACCATATCAGATAACTCAAAGAACACTTGCAGAAGATGCTATTGGGCCTCCTTATTTATACTACGAGAATGTAGCATTTACTCCAATTGTATTTGGGCTGAAATGTCACGGTACTTATATGATGTAGAGCCAGAATTTGTTGATTCGAAGCATTTTTGTACTGCGGTATGAAAAAGGGCTATATTCATAATCTGCCAATTGAGAACAGATTTCTTCTTGTTCTGCTTCCAAATGACTCTATGATGGACATAACTTGTTTGCTTTTCAACAGTGATTGCAAACGTTGATAAAACTTACTTTGTATTCCATGCACTTAAAAGTATTAACATAAAGTGATATTCAGAAATCTTTAGCTTATTTCAAAATTATATTAATCCATTTACAAAATAAAAGAATAAATTGAATTTCAAAAATAAATTAAATCTCAAAAAATAAATTGAATTTAGAGAAAATAAACTTAGAATTTATTAATAAATAGATAGAATTATATTCAAAGTTATGGCAAGCATATGAATGATAAAAATTCAAATAACTCAACAAATTATTAACATAAGTATTTCTAAATTAATCAAATTGATATAATTTAGAGCACTGATGTAAGCTAATATCTGGAAGATCTCAAACGTTGCCAGAATGCTTGTAGATGTAAAGTTCCTCCCAAAATATCAAACTCTTAAGAGGGTTCAATTGCCAGATGCCTAATATCAACATGCATTTGAGCCGCCCTTTTAGGTTTTCAACTCAAATCCTTCATTTGGTTGCAAGACGCCCTTTGTGGGTTTTCATCTTGACCCTTCTTTTTATTTTCTTCTTTTTTTCTTTTTCTCCTTTTTTTCTTTTTTTCTTTTTTTTCTTTTTTTCTTTTTTTTCTATTTCATTTTTTTCTTCAAGCATAATATTTCTTGACAGAATCTGAGTTTATTGGGTTTCTCATAACTTTTCCATCTATTTCTTTCAAGATCAACGCTCCTCCGGAAGAGGCCTTTTTTACAACATATGGCCCTTCCCAATTAGGCATCCATTTCCCACGGAAATCTTTATGTATAGGCAAGATCTTTTTCAACACTAGATCACCCTCTTGGAATTCTCTTGGATGTACTTTCTTGTCATGAGACTTCATCATCCGTTTCTGATACATCTATCCATGTCAAATAGCTTTCAATCTTTTCTCCTCAATAAGGTTCAATTGATCAAATCGAGCTTGGATCCATTCAGACTCATCCAATTTTACCTCTGTCATGATTCGTAATGATGGAATCTCAACTTCAATTGGTAAGACTGCTTCCATCCCATAGACTAAAAAAAAGGCGTTGTACCAGTAGATGTTCGCACAGTAGTTTGGTATGCATAAAAAGCAAAATGTAACTTCTCGTGCCAATCTTTGTAAGTTTCAATAGTCTTTGTAATGATTCTCTTGATGTTCTTATTTGTCGCTTCAACTGCCCCATTCATCTTTGGACGATATGCCACTGAGTTTGTATGTTTGATCTTAAACTGTGCACAAAGTTCGGTCATCATTTTGTTGTTCAGGTTCAGAGCATTATCTGTAATGATCCTTTTTGGTAGCCCATACCGGCAAATTATTTCTTTCTTTATGAATTTATAGACTGTAGACCTCTTAATATTGGCATATGAAGCAGCTTCAACCCACTTGGTAAAATAGTCAATTGCCACAAGGATGAAACAATGTCCATCCGATGCTTTTGGTGTGATTGCCTCAATGACGTCTATTCCCCACATAGAAAATGGCCAGGGTGCTGTCATTACATGTAAAGGAGATGGGGGTACATGAATCTTATCTGCATATACCTGGCATTTATGACATTTTCTTGCATAATCAATGCAATCTGTGTGCATGGTAGCCCAATAATATCCATATCTCATTATTTTTCTAGCCATGAAAAGACCATTTGCATGTGTTCCACAAATCCCACTATGGACTTCCTCAATGATGCTTCTGGCTTCGCTGGTATTTAAACATCTCAATAGCATTTGATCATTGCTTTTTCTATACAAAGTCTCGCCATCAAGAAAGTATCCAGCAACCATTCTTCTCAAGGTTCTTTTATCAATTTCATATGCATTTTGTGGATAGCTTTGATATTTGATATATTACAGGATATCATAATACCATGGTTTGCCATCTGCCTCTTCTTCCACACTGTAACAATGTGCAGGAATTTCATATACTTGCATTTTGATTGGCATCATATCAACTTTCTTAGTTGCCTGAAACATGGCAGCTAATGTAGCCAAAGCATCTGCCAGTTGATTTTCCTCTAAAGGGAGATAATTGAAGGTGACTCTCTCAAATTCTTTCACTAATTCGAGGGTAAAAATTTGGTATTCCAACAATTTGGGATCTTTTGTTTCCCATTCACCTCGTAATTGATACACCACTAACGATGAATCTCCATATATCTTGAGACATTTAATTTTTCTTTCTATGGCTGCTTTTAATCCCATGACACAAGCTTCATATTCCGCCATGTTATTGGTGCAAAAGAACTCCAGTCTGCTTGTTAAAGGACAATAAATATTTTCTAGAGAAATTAACACTGCCCCAATTCCTCGTCCCAAGGCGTTGGATGCTCCATCAAAGTAAAGCTTCCAAGATTCATCATTTATTCTGACTTCTTCATTCATGGATATGCACAACAAATCTTCATCTGGAAAATTAAAACTTAAAGGCTGATAATGATCTGATACACGACTGGCCAGAAAATCAGCTATGACACTTCCTTTTATCACTTTTTGGTTGACATATACAATATCAAACTCGGATAATAACATCTGCCATCTAGTCATTCTGCCTGTCAAAGCTGGTGATTCCATTAAGAATTTCAAAGGATCAAGTTTGGATATCAACCAAGTAGTATGATATAACATGTATTGTTTGAGTCTTCGAGTAGCCCACACCAAGGCACAATATAATTTTTGTATTGGTGGGTATCGAATTTCACAATCAGTAAATTTCTTGCTCAGATAATAAATGGCTTTTTCCTTTCTTCCAGATTCATCATGTTGTCCCAGTACACATCCCATAGAATTTTCAAAGACTGTCAAGTATATAATTAACGGTCTATCAAGCATTGGTGATACTAAAATGGGGGCATTGGATAAATATTTCTTAATAATATCCAAAGTTTTTTTATATTCATCATTCCAGACTTCAGGATTGTTCTTTCAGAGTAATTTGAATACTGGATCATATTTGTCAGTTAATTGAGAAATGAACCGAGATATATAATTTAATCTTCCCAAAAAGCCTCGAACTTCTTTTTTTGTATTGGGTGGTGGATGATCTTGAATTGCTTTTACTTTATCTGGATCAATCTCTATTCCTTTTTTGCTGACTACAAATCCCAAAAGCTTCCCGGAAATTACCCCAAAAGTGCATTTAGCGGGGTTGAGCTTTAATTGATACTTCCTCAATCTCTGGAAAAGCATTCTCAAATTTTGAATATGTTCTTTTTCGGTTCGGGATTTGGCAATCATTTCATCCACATATACTTTAATCTCTTTGTGCATCATGTCATGAAACAGAGTTACCATGGCTCTTTGATACGTTGCCCCTGCATTTTTCAATCCAAATGACATTACTTTATAGCAGAATGTGCCCCACATGGTTACAAATATTTTTTTACATGTCTTCAGGATTCATTTTTATCTGATTATATCCTGAAAAGCCATCCATGAATGAAAACCATGCATGTCCTGCAGTATTGTCCACCAAGGTGTCTATGTGGGGTAATGGAAAGCTATCTTTCGGACTAGCTTTGTTGAGATCTCTGTAATCCACACACATTCGAACTTTCCCATTTTTCTTTGGTATTGGAACAATGTTGGCTACCCATTCTGGGAATTTGGCTGCCTATAGGAAACCTGCATTAATCTGCTTCATCACTTCCTCTTTGATCTGTAACAACATTTCTGGCCTCATTCGCCTGAGCTTTTATTGAACCGGTTTATATTCTGGACTGATTGGAAGTTTGTGCATCACTATATCTGTACTCAAACCAGGCATATCTTGATAAGACCAGGCGAAGATATCTTTGAACTCTTGAAGGAGATTTATCAATTCTTGTTTTATCTGGATTGTCAGAGTAGTACCAATTTTCACCTCTTTCATTTCTTCATCTGTTCCCAGATTTACAGTCTCAATCTCTTCTTTGTGAGGTAAAATTTGTTTATCTTCTTTTTCTACTAGTCTTAATAATTCAGTAGGAACATCACATTCTAGTTCATCCTCACACTCATTGATTTCCTCCAGACATATGGGTTGCTCTAAATTTATCTCTCGATTAAATTTAGGAATAAGCATGCTATTAACATTGTGACACCTGCAAATTTAAGTCGGACATATTTTCGAAAGGATATAGTAAATTTATGAAATAAATGAAAAATAATGAATGTAAAAAAATGTAAAGAATGATTTCCATTTGAAAATTTTAAAGAAAATTTCTTATATTTGATATTAGGTGAACTTAACATAATTTCCTTTACAAGATAACAAAAAGTTTTCATATTCTTGGGCTAAACATAAAGATTAGTTCTGAATATTACTCTGTGTTAATATTAAAAACTACAAGGAGGTCTTCAGCAGTCCAATTGTTGAGTGTTTCTCCAGGAAAACAAGGGCAAATCTTAGCCAAGTATTTGCCAGTCTTGTTGTCATTCATGATCATGTTGATAAATAATCCTTCCATAGCTTCTTCAATTATGCTTTGATCTTTTGTCAATTTTTCTTCTTTAAAGACCTCAACAAGCTGTTGTTCTACATTAACCGTTCCTCCTGATCTGAATGTGGTCTTTAACTGCGGGAAAAACATGTGTTTCTCCTTTCAACCTTGCCTTTCTATCTTCGCATCTTCTTTTCATCTCTTTGTTCTTTTGCTGAAAATTGGGCTTAAATCCAAGCCTAAAACGATCTTTCTTTATCTTAATACTTACAAGAACTGAACTCCCTTGAAGATTCTTTCCCAAACCTTTCCTAGTTTTAGCTCCGATGCCTAAAGTCTGTCGTACAGTCATCTTGGTGCAATCAGACAATCTGGGATGTGGAATTTTGCTTCCCTCTACAATAAAGGTTGCATTGACAAATTCAAAAGCTCGGAAAAAGCATTCGAGAGCATCATCATTGGTTTCAATATACTGAACATCACTTGTTATAGACGCAATTATTTCTTTCTCAGCTCATACGCATATTAGTTGTCCATCAACAACGAATTTCAATTTCTGATGTAATGAAGAAGGAACAACTCCTGCAGAATGAATCCATGGCCTCCCTAATAAACAATTATATGTAGGGTGGATATACATCACCATAAATTCAATATTCTACACAACTGGTCCGATCAACAACGGTATTTCCATTTTCCCAAGCACCTCTTTTTGAGTGCCATCAAAAGCTCGCACTACATTCTGGTAACTTTTCATGTGCGATTTATCCACCGGTATTCTTTGAAGTGTGACCAGAGGCATCAAGTTAAGAGCGGATCCATTGTCAATCAATACTCCTGGCAAAACATGACCATGACAATGTGTGGTAATATTCAAAGCTTTTACTGACCCCATTCCGCCTTCAGTTATTTCATCATCCGTGAACGTTATGTAATTGTCAGCGGCTATATGTCCCACAATTCTGTCAAGCTTGTTGAGGGATATATCTTCAGGGATAAAGGTTTGATTAAGCATTTTCATCAAGGCATTTATGTGTGCTTCTGAATTCATTAATAGATCAAGAATAGAAATCCGCGCTTGCTGTTTATGTAGCTGTTCAACCACACTATATTCACTATGTTTCAGGAATTTCAAAAATTCTTGCGCTTATTTTTCTGTTACAGGCTCATTGAATGTTGGAGGGGATTCATCATCAAATACCTTTTGGGGTATTACCATGGCTTTTCCTTTAGCTTTCACCTGTTCTGATGCATTTGATGTTTCGGGAGAGTAACATCTCCCACTTCTTGTAAAGAATCCGACTTCACTCACTGCTTCAGACATAGAATCCACACTCTGTATTTTCTCTTTTGTTTTTTCTAGAGAAACAGATCCTCCTACCATTGAAACATTGGTAGTATAATTCCAAGGTACCCTGCGGGTGTCTTTATATGGAAATGGCAAAGGAGTTATGATAACTACTTTCGGCTTTGTTGGTGTAGGATTCACTGTAGATGATTTTACATTAATAATCATGGGATCACTTGTTCTCTGATTAGGTTTAGAATCTTCTGATGAGCAAACGTCATCTTCTCTTTTCTCTGGTTCTTCTTCAAAGAATTCTATCTCTTTGTTATTCATCAATTTTTGCACCAAATCCCTAAATTCAGGACATAGTTGAATTTCGTGTCCCTTCTCTTGATGATATTCACAATAATTATTGCCTTCATTATGCTTTGGCCTGAATTCTTGTGGAATCATACCGGATAAGGAAATTTGTTGAAATATCCAACCAAAAGGAGATTTAATCTCAAAAACGTCAGTTTTTGCTTTCTTTCTATTCTCTTCCTGAATTGCGTTCACGTTTTTATCTCCATGATTTGGCAGCGGATGATTTGATGTAGCTGGTGAATTGAATTCCAACTTTCCAGTGTTGATCAAATTTTGAACCACCCTTTTGAATGCCAAACTATTTTCAATAGAATGACCCGTAATTCCTTCATGGTAAACACAGTGCGCTTTTACATCATACCATGGAGGGAATGGTGGTTTCATGAGAACCAACGGATAGGGCCGTATGATATCTGCTTTTAACAGCGAATCATAGATCTCAACATAGGGTACTGGTAAAGGTGTAAAAGACAACCTTTCACTTTCCCTTCGAGATCCTCTGGACTCTACTCGATTAGTGTTTGTTTCTTCTTTCTTAACCCTTGGCTGGGTTATTGTAACACTTTTCGAAGTATCCTTGTTGTAAGAGTTTGCATTATTGACTTCGTTCTCTTTTTTCCGGTACATAGTTCTTTTGGAACTAGTCCCCTCGTTTGATTCAATTTTGCCACTTTTCAAGACATTTTGAATGAGTTCTCCAGAAATGACCAAATCTGCAAAATTTCTGGTTGCATTCCCCATTAGATGACTTAAATAAAGAGCCTTTAAAGTATAAACAAACATTACTGTGGCCTCTTTTTCTGATAGAGGTGGCTGAACTTGGGCTGATGTGTCACGCCATCTCTGAGCATACTGTCTGAATGTTTCGTTATTCTTTTTCTCCAAATTTTGAAGAGTCCATCTATCAGGGACCATATCTGTCACGTGGCGGTACTGCTCTAGGAATGCCTTTGCCAAATCCTTCCAGGATCTAATGTTGGCTTTTAAGGCTGGTCCTGTCAAACTATCTTGAAAGCAGTGAATTAACAATTTCTCGTCTTTCACATGTCCTGCCATTCTGCGACAAAACATAGTAATGTGGGATGAAGGGCATGTAGTACCATCATATCTCTTAAATTCAGGAACTTTGAATTTGATTGGGAGGATTAGGTCTGGAACCAAACTTAACTCACTAGCGTCAAACCCATAGAATGACTCAGTTATTTCTACGGATTTCATTCGTTCTTCTAAGCTCCTGATCTGCCTGGTCAATTCTTTATTTACTTTTTCTTTCTCATTCAGCTCATTCAAATCTGGGATTAGATGCTCAGCATTAAAATCCCCTATTTTCACATCTGATATTAGTGGATTTTTGCTTGAAGATGCAGGATCCACTTGTTGATTTTCATGTGGTTTGGCTTCTTGAAGTGCTGATGTGCGGGCATGGATTTGTATAGGTGTAGTACCAGAGTGATAAATTTGTTCCGGTAGGAAACCTAGAGGATACATAGGTTCTTGGTCAAAAGATACAGGATTTTCATGAATTTTCCCAATGGTAGCCTGCTTTTTAAACATGTCTTCTATTTTCTGCATCATGCTGTCTTGTGAGTTTTCAATATTGGCTTCAATTTTCTCTAGCTTCATTCTCATCTCTACTTGTTCTTTGTTATGATGTTCCTCAATACGTTGTATTTTATCCTCCATAATTTTCTTAGTAGCTTGTCTAGTACCGTAGTGATGTTGTATTTCTCGTTTGGCCAGAATAACTGCGATTGAAAATTCTTTTGATATTATTTTTTCAAATTTTAATTAATGAATGTTATCTTAATAAAAATTATACATAAAGAAAATAATGCAATGAATAATGAATGTATGCATGTATGCAAAAGGTATTGATCCCAAAAAGTTAACTGTCATAGAACAACTTCTATCGGCATACAAAAGTTTCTTTATAATAGTTCATAATTACAGATACGACGTAGCTTTCCTATTAAGCTCTATAATTTCTTTTATCAACCAGGTCATCTTCTTTCCATACTTGGAAACTGGATCAACGTGATGCTCAATTATTTTTGCTTCAACAGCTAGCTCCCCAACATATCTGGCAACTTCGCTCATTTGTACCATGGCCTCGAATACCGTATTGCTTCTTTCTTCACTTCTTTCTACATAGAAATCAGTCGATTTTTGCCATTATTCATTAGTTCCCTCGAGAATTTGCTCTAACTCAGTGATTCTGACTTGACAATTGTGCAGAGTTTTTTCAAGATCTCTAATGCGTCTTCGCAGTGAAGCACTCTCCTCATTACTTTCTTTAAGATCACTAGGTCCTAGACGAACCTTTTCTTGAAATAATGACTCTTCAAGTTGCAAAATGTAAGCATTAAACTCTGAGTTTTTGTTTCTAGACTGATCCAGATCTTCTTCAAGTTTTGTTTGTGCTTCTTGCATCCTTTGACTAAGCTTCTGGATTTGAACATTCTTGTTTCTGTATCTTTGCATCCAATTGCTAGCTACTTCTTGCTCTACCTCAAGTCTGGTGTTGAAATTCCTCATTTCCAGCTCCCATTTTTCTTTTTCAACATCGAACTCTTCAATCCTTTGGCCCCTGACTTCAAGTTCGGCAATCAGATTGTTCATTTCAGATTCAAATCCCTTGAACATGGTATTTTTCTCACCTTCAAATTTCTCAAGCATGTCGTTCTTTATCTCTTCTAAATCTTTGGCTCTATCCCTTTCTATCTGCATTTCATTCATGATCTCGCGACGTTCAACTTTGTGCTTTATAATTCGCTCCCTTCTGTCAACCTCAAAATCTTCCATTTTCTACTTTCCTTTCTCAAGGCTTTTAAGCAAACGGCTATTCTTTTCTTTCAAATCTTCAACTCAGACTTTCTCAATATTCAATTCTTTGGTCATCTGTGCTGTTGCTTTGCTTGATCCTGATGCTCTCCGGGATTTGTATAGCTCATGGTAATTTTTCTTTAACGTTCTGAACTCACCATCAACTTTTTCTTTGTTTTCTCTCAGTATTACACATTGTGCTGAATGAAAGTCAACGTCAACACCCAACATAGGTTTATCTCGTCTCATTTGCTCTAATTCTTTCGACAAACCTTCTCTTTCTGCTTCAAACTCAACTCTTAGGATTTCAATCTCTGATGGAACCACCTTAATGCGATCTTCCATAGAGATATCCTCATTTTGGTCTGGTAGAGGAATATTTTCATTTTTCCTGATAGATCTCCATTCCTCATAATCGGGAGTTAACATTTCTTTTACTGCTTTAGCTCGGATACAAAAAGTTATTTTCCAAGCTGTAAAGGCCTCCATGATATTTCTTTTATAATTTTTGCTGTGGAATGCAAACTCAGACGAATGTAATCCAGCAGTGACAGGAACAAATTGACGACCTTCATACTGCCTCATGACCAGAAGTGGTGCATATCCGATTCCTCCCCACAATCCGAGCAACATCACCCAGTTGTAATCACCACGTTTGTAAAAGAATTCCCTTTGGATTTGCCACGGGGTTCGCCAAACAATGTCATCGCTTTGCAGATTTCGAAAGGCATTAATACACATATCTTTCGTAATTTCTTTCGGCCATTCTTGCTCCAAAAATTCTTTCAATGGTGAGTAGTCTGTATTAAAGCGCCGGTATGAAACCTTTTTTGTCCTCTAAAAATGGCTACGGATCCAAACATATAACAATTGGGCACATCCTGAGAATCGTCCACCTCCTACCTTTCTACAAGCGTTTAACGATCTAAAAGTCTCTGCTAAAATTACAGAAGTAGGATTAACCCTTTTTGGTAGCTGCTCAAACAAATCTACTACTGCAGCTTCAATATATCCCAATACTTTCGAGAAGATGACCATACCATACATACCCAGAGCAAAGAGATCGAATCGTACTTTATCATCTGGATGACTCTGAATAAGTTCTTTAATGTTGGTCCAAGCAATGCCTTCGCTTTCGCCCTTTTGTTTTGTACGGGATACCACCCATTCCTCTCGTACTCCGACAATCTTTGCTAATTTAACTCGAAAAGGTTGAGTTTTAATTGACCTTGAATAAATTCGATTCTCCAAAGCCCCTTCTATATGTAGCAAAGTTGTGTACTCTTCAATAGTAGGAACCAAGTCCTCCTTATTGATAGTGAAGCAATTATACCCTGGATTCCAGAATTGAATTAGGGCTCGAAGTAAGTCATCATCAACTTCTACATAGAGCAAATATGGGATGTCCCCGTAAGTCTGATAAAACTGCAACTTTTTGTTTGAGTCCCAACTCTCCCAAATGCCTCGCAAATCTTGCAGATCATTTCTTTTTAGCGAAACTGGAGCATAACTGACTAACTCAGATACATAGTCATCTTGCAGACTGTCTCCCCCTTGTCTTTGTAAGTCCTCAGCCCACTGTCTTATTTCTGAGTTTGGAACTATTTGATTTGAACACTTTTTATCCATAGATGAAGGTTTTCCAATAAGACGATTAACATGAAGATCAATATATTTAATCATGTATGATGCTATGCAAACAGAAGAAATAAAGAACACACAAAAAGAAATGAATTAGTTCACATAATAAAGGAAAAAAATTAATTTAATAATAATGTTTACCTAAATATCTTTATTTAAACATGCTTTCTTCATACTTTAAATAATTTAAATTCACATGTAATTTTTTCAGTAAGAAAATAAATAAATAAATAAATCAAAAAGGAAAAAATAGAATTCATTTCTCCTGTGTGTACATCTATTTTGGATAAAATTTCGGCATGGCTTCAGATCGGAAGAGTTTCTAGGGTTTATTATATGCAGGGTTTCAGATCTAAGAATAAAAGGTACCCGAATTGTCCTTGTTAGTGCCCCCTTGGGCTGTTAACCCTCAATCCTAGTCCATCACAGACTAAAGTGGATCGAGTTCAATTCGAGGGGATACACTTCTCTATGCCTGACACGGAGAATAAATTCCCACGAAGACATAGAGCATATGAACCCCGAAAGCTACTTGCTAGGTCTGACACGGAGAATAAATTCTCACGAAGACATCGCTTTCACTCCCACTTAAAAGGGACAAGCTTGATTAAAAAGCTTATGTTATGCAATGCATGTGTTTGTGTGTGAGGAGAAATGTTCAAACCTCTGACAGACAATAAATAATAAATTTAATACTTGAAAAATAAAATAAAACATTAATAAAATAATATAAATTTTATGAAAATAATAAAATATATATAAAAAATTTAAATAAAAAATTAAATATATGAATTTTTAATTTCTAATTAATAGAGACAATTTATAATTGATTTTAAAAGCTTGACCAGTCCCCAGTGGAGTCGCCAAGCTGTCGTAACCGATTTTCGCCCGGGCACGAAATTTTTAACTTGGCGGGAAAAATAACACGAATAAATAAATGATTTTGTTTTAAAAAATATTTTGGGAGTCGCCATTGACCTTTTGGGTCAGGTAGGTCAAATACCTAAAACAATCTTTTAAAATAGAACATAATTTAAAAGATAAAACTGATCTGCATATAACCAAAAAATTTTAATAAAAAAGGATTCGTGGTCGATTACGTTTAGGGAAGGATTAGCACCCCTATAACGCCCAAAATTTGGTGCTCATTAATTATAATTTGTCTCTATTATTATAAATTTAAATATTCAAAAATATATTTAATCTATAATTATGTCATTTCAAATTTACTGGTATAATTATAAGAAAATTTATCAATTTTTATATAAATAAGATATTTATTTATTTAGAAATATCAGAAAAGAACTTCTAGGTGCTTTAAGACAGCTCTTTTCTTCGATATATAAATAAATATAAATATTTCTTAAAAATAATATATATTTTATAGGGTAAAAATATCAGAAAACGAACTTCTAGGTGCTTTAAGATAGTCATTTTCTTTAATATTATTAAAATAGGATTATTATTATTATTTTATATAAAAAATAATTCATATAAAGATTTTAATAAAAAGAAAAATAAAATAAATAATTATTTATTATATATATACATGTAAATAATAATACTAATAATAATAATAATATATTACAAATAAACATATAAAATTAAATCAACAACTAAAATAAATGAAATTAAAACTATATAAAAATGATTAATAATTTAAAACTAATGACTTAATTAGAATATGTTAAAATTTAATAACCTAATTCGTAATTAATTATTTAATATTACAGGGTCTAAACATGCTATTTTACTTATTTATTAATTTAGTAACTAAATTAAAATTATATCAAATTTGAATATCAAATTAAAATAAATTAAAACATGATGTTCATGATTAAAATATAAATTACTAAAATTATAATAACTAAATAAGTTATTTTACCTATAATTAAATTAGTGATCAAATTATAAAGAAATTAAAATTCATGTGCCGAATTAAAGAGATTTAAAATTTGATTTAGTGACCAAAATATAAAGTTGCAAAGTTATAATGGTTGCGGAAAGGGTTTTACCCTTGTCAAATTACACACAGGCCCTCCCTTAAACGACGCCGTTTAAGAGAGGGTATAAATACCCTATTATGGCTGGCCCGAAGGGCCATCTTCTCATTTTTCTCTTTTCTCTTCTCTCTCTAACTGAGAGAGATTAGAAACTCTCTGCCCTCTCTCTAGGATTCCCTCGCTAGAGGGAATTCGGTCATCGACCGACCACCCTATACCGCCGTCAAACTCGCCGCCGGCCACCGTTATCGGTGGTCAAAAAATTCTAAAATCTCTCAAAATATAGATCGGGACGATCTAAAACCGAATCCGACCCCCTTTCCCACAAAGCATCTCCTATTTACATAGATCTACAAAAAATACCTTCGATATTTTACTTCTACGGCGGCCTATGAACTCCGGTGACGTCGCAGCTTATTCGATAAGGCTTCTCTCAATTTTTGTTTCGATCTTTTGATGGTTTGGTTGCTGTGTTCTCTGGCTTGCTTCGTATCTCCTCTTTGTAGGGGACTCGGTCGATGGTTTTATAACCATCACTGGAGCTTATCTTGGACCGTGTAAAAGAGTCGTAGTTTGGTGAGTCACCGGACTTGTGGTGACTCACCGAGGAATGGCGACGCGTGTGCGGCTGGAGTAGCTCTTCTAGTAGCTTTCGACGGGACGTTGCAGCGTCGGAGCGATGTGGATATTGTGGAAGCAACAGCGGCGGCCGCGTGTTCCCTAGGGTATCATAACCCTAGGGTTTCTTGCTGAAGCATCTAGGGACCGTTGGATCTTGCCAGATCCAACGGTTGATGATGCGGCGGCTAGGGCACAGAGATGATAGAAAACCCTAAATGGGTTTAAGGTTTATTGTTGTTGGACCGGTCTGGGTTGGTCTCTTGTAACTGGGCCGGTCCAATTTTGTGTCTGTAATAATAACTTAATTAATAATAATAATAAAAATAATAATAATATA
Organism: Hibiscus syriacus; assembly: GCF_006381635.1. Taxonomy (NCBI): domain Eukaryota; kingdom Viridiplantae; phylum Streptophyta; class Magnoliopsida; order Malvales; family Malvaceae; genus Hibiscus; species Hibiscus syriacus. Next base: position 3,729,059 of record NW_024063088.1, read on the forward strand.
ATAGTAAAATAAAATAATATTAATAATAATATAATATTATTATTATTTATAATAAAAAACAAATGTATATAAAAAAATTAGTATCTTCATACTTTATTGAGTATTTTGGGTGATTTATGTGCTATAAGTTTTATTATCTCATAATTAAAAATATTTTTTAGATTAGAAATTTAATTTTTTTTGGGATATTGAGTTTAATGATATAAAAAATGTTAGAGACTTTCTTTTGAGGAGGAATTAGATTCAAACTTGGTTCTAATTATCACTTTCGATGATGGTCAGGTTCTCATGTCTATAATTGATCAATGGGTGAATCTAAAACTTTAATAAGACAATGTGAACAATTCTCTACTCATGATGAGATAATTGTTTCAAAAGAACAAACTCAACAACCTCAAGAATAAGTTTCATTAAGGAGGTCTAAAGGAGAGGAGAATGATATTCAAGATGATTATGTTGTATTTCTCTAAGAAAGTGAGGATGACAATGGAATGATGGAAGAAGAGTGAAAATTTTTAACTCAAGTATATTAATGTCACTCAAGAAGAGTATCAATATATGTATGACAATAAAATTTGAGAACTTATCTCATTATCTAAATACTTAAAACTAATTGGTTGTAAAAAACATTTAAACTAAGATGAATGCAGATGGCAGTATGGAGGGACTTCAGATGTGCCTTGTAGCTAAAAACTACACTAAAAAAGAATGCATTGATTTTGTAAACTTTTCTTCAATTTCATTAAAAAACATTTTAGGGACAATCATGATATTTATTGCTCATTTTAATATTTACTTACACTAGATGTATGTTAAAATTACGTTTCTCAATATAACATTAAGGAAATAATTTATATAATATAATCAGAAAAATTTACATCTAATGATTCAAAGTCAATGATATGCGAATTATGAAAATGCATCTATAAGCTTAAATAGACCTGTCATCAATGATATTATAAATGTCACCAAGTTATTATTTCCTTTGATTTTGAGATAAATTTGGTTGATGATTATATATTCTTTAAGTTCAGTGAAAGTAACCAAATAATACGTTTGTTGCTAAATGAGACAAGTTTAATCTTGATCAGTACCTTAAAAATGATTTTAAAACTAAAAAAATGTAAAAAGTTTCTTGTTCTTTAGTAGCGAGGAGTTTAATGTATGGTCATATTTATACACATTTAGATATATCATATGATTTTAGAATATCAGACAAATACACAAGCAATTCAATCGAATATGAATGGTTGGATAGCAACTAAGCGATTCATTCAATATCTTTAGCAATAAAATATTATATATTCACATGTCAAATAATATCATATAAGTCAGAGATCATCATGTACACGGGCTTTGATTTCTATTGGAATATGAATACAAAATTTTATCAAATGGTGTTGCTAATTATGGATGAAATATTATGACAATGAATTTGTAATTTTTTATTCCAATAAAAACAATAACACATCAACGCCGAAGCACATAGATATCAAGATTTTGATTTAAAAAAAAATCAGAGTGATTAGTTCTTTATAGAGCATATTAATACAAACTTTATGACTAAAAATTTAAGGGGAACTATCACCCTAGCTCTTTTATGAGCATACTACTTATGTGAATATAATATTATTTAAAGGATATTTAGTTTTAGTGAAAGCTTGTAATTTTAGAATATTCATCTATTATAGATACAATTTTGATTATTTTAGTTTAACGATATATTAATTTTTTTACAAATAAAATTTCTTTTTATTTATTTATAATTTAATTTGATCTCACTAAGATTACAGATATGTTATGATCACATTGAATTAATTTCTACGTCCATAATTTATATTATTTAGTTATGTTAATATACATTGTAAAGGATAATTTAACTACAACAGATATAGTAAAAGTCATATTTGGTTGTGATAATAAACTTTTGAGCTTTTAAGGTTATAACACATTTGTAGAGTTAATTGGATCATATGTCCTCAAATATGATCTTTATTTTAAATAAGTCCTTAAACTTTTGAACATTTCAATTTCATCCTCAAACTATGACCCTCACTCTAAATTGGTCCCAAACTTTTAAATCTTCCAATTTCATCCCCAAAATCATCCAAATATGTAATTAGTTTTGACCATGGTTTAACCTAAAATTTAATTTTTTTCAAACATATAATAACATAGTTTGCTCTAACAAATTTATTTACATGGAACGTGATTAGTTTAGAATGAAGGATATAGTTTAGGGATGGAACTAAAATGTTACAAAAATTTAAGGGAAAATTTAGAATGATTTCATAATTTAGGGATGAAATTAGAATATTTAAAAGTCTAGGGACTAATTTAGAAATAAAATCATAGTTTGAGGACGTACAATGAAATTAAGTCTATATTTATATCTAAGTGGGAGATAGTTAGATTATACAGACATAACAAATATAATAAATAAATTATTGTGTTATTTATTATTATAAAATATACTTCATATTAAAGTGATCTAATACTTTAAAGTTGATTGGATTTTATTAATTAAATAAGGTATGTGTTACATATATGTGTAGATATACAAATAATTAATTTCTAATTGATGATAAATTAATTAAAAATTAAATTTAATATGCACGAACCAAGCAATTAGGAGTGTAAACAAATCGAGTCGAGTTCAAATATTGCCGAGCTCGACTCGAACTCAAAAACTTTAAATGTAAACTCGACTCGACTTAAAAACTCACGAGCCTAAAATTTTCAAACTCGACTCAAACTCAAAAAATAATATTAAAACTCGACTTAAACTCGAAAAGACTCAAATTCAAAAAAAAATCAAAAATTCAACTAAAATTCAAGACTCGAGCTCAATTCAAACTTGATTCAAACTTAATTCAAACTCGATTCATTACCACGCAGCTCCATAAGTTAAACTAATGAGTTTGAACTTTAATTTATAAGATCACTTATGAAGCAATTACTTCTATCTTAAAAATGTGGGATATCAAGACTTCACTTCAAATTACTATCGCTTTCTTCTAATCCAATCGCCACTTTTCTCTCGTCAAATTATCATACCGATGGCTCGTACCAAGCAAACTACCAGGAAATCAAACGCGCCGGAGAGGGTTTTCTCCATCTCTCATTCTATTACTCAGGTTCCCTTTCTTACTTTTTTTTTGCTTTCATTTCTACTTTTTTTTACTGATTAAACTCATCTGTTTGTATGCATAAATGCTTCTTATATGAATTCTCTTTTCCTTGTGTCCTTCTTCGTCTTTCTCTGATTAGAATTATCGGATTATATATATCGAATTTGGATTTTCTTGTTCTAGGCTTGGCCTTTGTCCCCTGGATCTCTCATATTTCGCTGGGATAGTTTGAGACGAACAAGGATTTTTTTTAGTGTTTTTTACGGATGGAACACTTATACCCATTTTATGTGTTTCGATGCTCCTCTGCACTAGATTTTACGGATGGAACACTTATAGCTTGCTTTCCTCTTACTCTATTCTCTAGCTCATTTGATTCTGGTTGGGCTTCTGGGATCTCAGCCACAGTTATCCAAGGATTGTTGGATATGTTGGTGGAGGGGGTGCAGACAATGTTAACCAGTGTTTCCTTGAAGTCTCTCGGTTTGGCAGTACAGAACTTGTTCGCATTTTATTGCAGGTGGGTATTTTTTCTTTGGAGTGGAATTTGAACTTTTGCTTATTTATTGCCAACATTTACAACCAACATTTTCAAGATGCTTATTTGCAATTTATTCATTATTTGTTGAAAATGCATCGACATTGACCAAGGTTCGGTTCTGTGAGAGGTTGGGTGAAAAAATAGTGCTACTATGTGCATCCTGTACACAGAGCATTGATATGTTAGGAAATTACCACTCCAGCCTTTGAAGTGAATAAAATCTCATTATATTTGGTGATTGATTCTCACAATTTATCTTATCCTTGGACAGTACAAGTTTCTTGCTTCTTTTTTAATAAAATCTCACTCTACACACTTTAGATATGGTTATATGTAGTCATGAAATTATTCAGGGTTCTTGCATGTAAACTAATTTCAGCTTAGAGATATCAGAGGTATTGAAATGGCAATCTAAATCCCTTAAATATAGTCTGATCCATTTATGTCATAGTCATAGCATTCCATTTTATTCTTATACTGTGTAAGATTTGTTATTCCCTCCCTCTCTCTCTCTTAAATGTGATGAAGGATTTAGATTGAAAAACATGCAAGTGAATGGGAATGCTCCTGTGTTAAATTGTACCGGTTTTTTTCTTGTTCAGATACAAATGAGCCGACAGATTCCATGGAAAACTTAAATTGAGAGCCAAAGAATCACACCATAATGTGGTTTTTACTTTTTCTCGTAACCATGGAAATTCACGTGTGCTTTCTCTTATTTTGCTATAAGAAAAGTTTTTTCCCTTTTTTTAATAGGAGAAAATATTATTATTGTCATTATTATTACTATTATTTTTGTACTGTAGTATGATATTTCCTTAATTATCTTTGTTGGATTATGTGGTATTTGTCTGGCCTAGATCGCCCAACGGAATAGCTTGGATGTTGATGTTGATCTTGCCTTGGGTTTTGCCTTACATTATTGCAAGATTGGAACAATGGAGTGTCTAGTAGAAGAGGGCAATGCCATGGCGTTTTTGGGACCTTTAATGAGGGCAGCTGAAAGAGGCTGCATGCAGGTTGTCCAGTGGTTTGTTAAAAGCAATGTTTTTAAAATCGGACCGGACATTGAACCGGTGAAGGTATTGGTTCACTGGTTCAACTGGATTCAATCACGGTTGAATCGGATTTTATATAAAATAATTTTTTTTAATTTTACATAATGTTCAAAGCAGTATTAATATATATGTAACACTTTTTTTAAGTTTACAATATTAAAAGGTATAAAAATATCACAAGTCATAACATATATAAATTAAAAACCATAAAATTAAGTGAAACAAAATGATTCAAATCAACTACAACATAATATTTAAGGTAAAACATATTAAACAATAAATATAATTACATAACTATAATCAAAAAAATAAAATTGGGGCTTAAAAAATCATAACAAATGTCATTTGGTTTAATTTATTTTTTAAAAAAAACAATCCCACATGGCTAAGAAACATAGAAGAGCATCTCAAAAGTTTAAAGAGTAAAAATATGAGAATAAAACAATCTCACATGGCTAAGAAACATAGAAGAGCATCCAAACTTCTATAAATAATAGAGGTAATTTGACATTCAAAATCATGGAGCCTTTTGGTGAGCACAGAGCGAACTATTCTTTCGCTTCAATTGAGCGTAAATTTTAGGCTTCAATCGAACTTCTAAATTTTTTTTGAGTTTGAGCTTTTTCGAGTTCAAGTTTTAATATTATATTTCGAGTTCGAGTTGAACTTGATAATTTTTAGCTTGTGAGTTTTTGAGTCGAGTTGAGCTTACTTTTAAAATTTTCGAGTTCGAGTCGAGCTCAGCAATACTCGAATTTGACTTGGCTCGTTGAACAAACGACGTCATTTGGTTTAATTTTTTTTAAATAAAAAAAGTAAACCGGTTGTTCAAACTGGTTTTTAGCCGGTTTGCCCCGGTTTTACCAGTTTTCAGTTGATTCATTGTCAGATCGGTTTTGTGAGGTAACCGGACCGAACATGCCACTGGTTCACGGTTCAACCGGTTGAACCTGCCTGTCTGGTCCGGTCCGATTTTGATAACCATGGTTAAAAGAGGTTGTCGAGACATTGAGCTCTGTCTGGCCCTAACTGCTGCTACTTCCAGCAGCCAAATTGGTGTAGCTGCATATCTTCTACCCCATGTTCCTAAGCATGTCCTAACGGCACTAAGCATTGAAATTCTCAAGGCTGCGGGTGAAAGAAGTGGCGGATCTCACGATGTAATTTTTCTATGTAATGTGTTTATTATGTATATAATTCGTCTTAATGTCGATCAAATTTTAAGAAATAAAATATTATATGAAATGTATTTCAAGTATATTTTTTAAAATATTAATAATTTTGTAATAAAAGGAAATGTTATTCTCCATAAAGGTTTTGAGTTTAAATAAATGTATCTGTAGGATGTGTGAGCATTGTTAATTGATTAAAAAAAATTAAACATATATTACTTTATAACTATCCCAAATTTTACTTCCATTCTAAAACGCTTTAATTGTTTATAATTATATATATCATAATCCTATCATGTATTTACCTTAACTATTCATATGATTCAAACTCGTCATTTTTCATTAAAAAATTGGTGATTGTATGATATTGATGTTAACTTGTTAACTATGGTATAATAAAATATGATCCCATTGTTTTAGTTGTATTTGTACATCAAATCTCCATTTACATTATGTCGTCGAGTCAGTTCTTGAAATATTATGTTGGTGAGTCAGTGCTTGAAAGCAACGACGGTGTCGATAGTCATCATTAAGACATGATAAAATCATGTCTCAATAAGCAAGTTGTGTATATTTATTTTGTATGTTGATATGTTTATGTATAAGTATGCGAATGATTTATTTAGGAGTCATATAACATCATTTTGCATAATTTGTATGTTACCTTCATGTGCATAATTTAATCCTTATCATATAATTGAGTTTAGAGTTTAGGGTTTAAGATTTAAGGTTTAGGGTTTATGGTTCATGATTCAAGATTAAGGGTTTAGGGTTTAGATTTTAGGGTTTAGGCCTTAGGATTCATTACAAATACATTAATTACCGATTTAAGAGGTAAGTACAATATAATATCTTGATATTAAATGCATTACAATATGGTTTAGTTGTATTATAGAATTTTTAATATATTTTTAAAATTTTATAATTATCAATAATGTATTTTTAATATATTCTTAATAATGTAATTTTAAAAAATCTAAAATTACAATATAATATTTTTTTCGAGTTGCTCATGAGCTTTTCGAGTCGAATATCAAATAGGTCGTTTCGGCTCGTTAAGAGCTCGAGTCGAGTCCATTCGATCCCAATATTTATCGAGCCTTTATCGAGTCGATCTCGAATAGCTCGCGATCTGTCTCGTCTCATTTACAGCCCTGCAAGCCATAGTTAACATGGTGATTGCTATCTTTAAAAGTTTTAGGTTCTAACACCATAGATTGCAATGATGTTTGAACTTTCATTCTTATTCTTTAAGATAATGTTCGAATGTTTGTGAATGAAGTAAATTAAGTTAGGAGGATCATCCTTGCCTTTGTAATACTCCATCTAGATTAATGGATTAATAAATCGGATATGGATGATTATAAAATAAAATAATTATTCATTTATACTTGAGCTTAGCCAATATAATCTGGGTATTGGCTACTGCTCCTGCCAATTCTTGCAAAGAAACAAATATCAAGATTTGGCAGCTTTGTTTATCCATGAATTTAACTGGTACAGTATGAAAAGCAATCCCGACCGATAAAGGAAGCTCTCTTAACGAACCTGCCTTTGATTCTAGGCCTTTTCTCCGCATTCAACTTCCTCACTTGGTACCTTATCTTCTTCGAAAACAGTCTCCTACTTCGTTTCTCTCTGTACCTTGATACCCTTGCCTCTCTTTCACCGTCTGTAATATTTCTTTTTCCAAGCCTGCATATTCCTCCTGTGCTCTCTTTGGTATTCTTCGACCCCTGGATTTCCCACATATTCACAATAATTAGCTAGAGATTAATCATGGTTTCCATTATCAACAGTTTTCCTGCATTGAATTTGCTATATTGTAGTAGCTTTAGGATCAGTTTGAACTGTTCCTCCTTCTGCAACTATACGTGTATATAGAAGTGAACCCATTGAGCCACCTCTGTGTAAAAGAGAGTAGAAGTCTGGGGTTCGATCAACTACGTTTAGGTATATGTATATTGTTAATGACTAAGAAAGATTATAAACATATATTACCTTCTAATCATCAATATCTATATATATATATATATATATATATGTTTACTGGGTGTGTGTAGGAGAGAACCAAAGAAGAAAAGCAGGAGAGGGATATATATATATATATATAATTACCATGAAATCATCAAGGTTGAATTGGGGTGTGCTTCCTGATGTCCAGGGAGAGCCTTGGCTGGCCCATGCAGTGATGACAGACTCATAATTCAGACTCAGTAGCATGTTCCTCTTCATTTCTGTCTTACTTTCACCATCTGTTAGCGGTGTCTCCGCCGCTGGAACCACCTTCTCTTCCTCGTGGTGGTCAACGGTCGTCGGTGACTCGTAACCGAAGCTCCAGTCTAGCGATGCTCTTGTTACATCAAAATCTGAATCAAAGCAACAAGCTGCTTTAATACCCTTTTCTTCTTTAACTTCCATTTTTCTGCTTTCATGGAAAAAATTACTTTCATCTTCCTCTTTGCAGTCTAACAATTCAACTCCTAGTAAGCTCTCAACATCAGCAGGAAACTGGTCAAGATCCAAATCTGATGGTATAAATCCATCATCCAACTCGCACTTTCGTTCATCTTGATAACCATGAACCATTAAATTCCCATTTTCATACACCATATCAGACAATTCTGCAGAAAAAGGATCGAACACAGGCACTCTACAAATCAGCTGCTCTTCTTCGTTCTCATCGGCCGACTCATCTTCACAACCAACATCAGGAACAAGAGGATCAATAGGGTTCAAATTCAACAGTTTTCCCTCCCCTTTCTCCAAAATGGACTTGTTTTGCCTTGGGGTTCTTGCCTTTCGAGTGAAACCTTGGTACCATGCTGGTGCATCATCATCTTGATTAGCAGTAACCGAAGCAGTGAACTTAGAAGTTGAAGTTTCAAGCCTAACCCTTGTATGTCTACAGGCTAACTGATTAGCGGAGTGGACTGAAGTATCACAGCCTTGGCAAAGGAAGGCATCATCGTCTGAACAGTACCAACGAGCTCGCTTTAGCAAACAGCCATCGCAGGCTCTGGCCGTCTTGCCTCCCATGGCATTCGCTGCTCTCTTATCGGAGATCATCGGCTTAGCTAACGTTTAGGAATGAGCAGTGCTGAACAAAGGAAACAAGCTCATAAAGCGAAGTGCCTTTAACTAGCAATCTATTTATTTTGTGTAGACCATGGTTCAATAATTGGGTTTTGAGAGTTATGTTTTTTACTTGTGGTCGGTCCCCTCTTGTTTTTTACTTGTGGTCCCTATGGTTTTTCTCCGAGACATTATTATGGGTGTAAATGAACTAAATGTTTGGTGTAAAGTTGGTGAATCATTCTTATAATATTTATTTATGTTCGTTTGTTAAGTTAAATGAATGAGTATGAACAAAAAAAATTATATTCATTTAATAAATGAACGAATACGAACAAATGTATGTTTTGTTTGTTTATTTCACGGACACGCTCGTTTATGGGCTCTTCTACCGATTCGTTCATTTATGTTCATGAAAAAACTTGTTTACCTCATTATCCTTTTCCTTTTATTTCTTTTTTACATTTTAAATATTAGTGAAGGTAGGGACTAAATTAAACACATGATAAAAATTAAAATTTAAACTATGAATTTTAAAAAGTTTAAACACTATTGGCATAATTTTACTATTTTAGCTTTGCAAATGAAATGGTAAAACTAAAAATTGAACATATAAACGAATGTTAAACGAACATGTTCGTGAATGCTAAATGAACACATTCGTGAATGCATAAACGAACACGTTTGTGAATACATAAACGAACACGTTTGTGAATACATAAACGAATACATTCACGAACAATAAATAAATGAACACGAACCGAACATGAATATGAACACCTTCAAAAATAAATAAACACAAACATAATCTTATTCATTTAAGCTCGATTCATTTACACTCGTAGTGGAAAAACACATTGGAAAAGAAAAGTATACGAATCATATTAGCGGTTATATAACAGAAGAGTTCATGAAGAACAATCAACTTTTAGACCGTTCCTTGTTTACCCAAAAGATCAAGCTTGGCAATCATTATACTTACTTTGATTATAAATGATATTGATATTTTATTTAAAATTTAGAGATTAAATTAATATTTCATCTAGAGTTTAAGGAATAAATAAAAAATAACCTATTTTATTATTGTTCCATGTCACCAACGATAATTAATCTCGATGAATAAAATGTAACAAATTGATAATATAAATGATTAAAATGTAAATTTCTAAAAGTCAATAGTTAAAAGTGAACAAAATTTGAACTAAAATGATTATTCTCATAATTTACCCAAATAAATAATACATATTCATTTTCTTTATGTAAACTAAGTCACGTAGATAATTAAAAATTTATCATACAAAATTAACTAATTATTAACCCATAAATTAAAACATAAAAATAATAGTAACATGTAGTATAAAAATTATTGGGTAAAGTACACAAATAGTCCCCTAACTATAAGAGATTACTTTGCTAAGTCCCTTGACTATTAAAAATTACAAAATGATCCCTTGACTATATGACACTATTTTTTGAGTCCTCCAACTATTAAAATTTACAAAATAGTCCCCAACTATTTATATGTTCCAAACTCGTCATTTTCTGTTTAAAGATTGACAACCATTTGAACTGAACGTTCACCTGTTGACTAGAATATGGTAAAATCTGATCCCAAAATCGTTTGAGTTGTATTTTTTAGATTGACTATTTGTTTACATTATGTCGTCGAGCCAATGCTTGAAAATTATGTCGTCGAGCTAGTCCTTAGAAGCAACGATGGTGCCAGTAGACATCATTGAAATATGACTTCATCATATTTTAGTCAATAAGTTAACATCCAGCTCAGACAGTCAACAATTTTTTTAACAAAAAGGACGGGTTTTGAACATATGAATAATCAGGTGTCATTTGTAATTTTTAATAGTTAGAGGACTTAATAAAATAACACCTTGTAGTTGATGGATCATTTTATAACTTTTAATAGTTGAGTGACTTAATAAAATATCAAAGTAACATTTGTGCTCTCTAGCCAAAATTAATTTTAGTGCAATTAAAATAATAAAAGTCTTACAGTGTGTGCTTTTGCGGGGCTTATCTCAGTGAACGTTTATTGGCGGAGACATTGAAGTTCATCCCAATCCTTGAATTCTCATTGGCTATTTGTCAATTCCAAAGGATTTCTCCTCCTTGACGATGACTGTTGTCTTCTCAAAGTAAAAGTGTCAAGCGGTCCCGGTGACGGACGTACATGTATTTCATTTTAGGACGAGCATATGTTCACTCTAGGATCTCAATTTTTTTTTTATGTTTAGTTGTTTATTTTATTATTAGTGTCTATTATGAAATTTTATTTATGCATATCTTATACAAAAAAATTTCTATTATTAATACATATCTGTTCACTTAAAAAAATATTTTTGATTCTACCACAGAGCGGTCCATTCGTCGGAGTTGCTTTCGGTGAAGGGCTACCATCAATTTCTGTGGAGGTTGATGTGTGGAAGACGATGGGCAAAGCAAATCCATGGACACCTGAAACTTATGTTGGGGCCACTGTAAGTGCACAGAATTATAAGGAAGAAACTTGGCCATATACACACACGTATAACAACAAACAAATCTGCTTCATCTTTTTTATTCAGTGATGGATGGGCTTAAGAAAACCATATCATATATGTTATTCTTCATAGGTGTAGCTATCGAGCAATGATAGATCCTTTTCACTGCAAATAACATTGCAAATAAATTCAATATTCCTCTTAAACAAAGAAATTTAGTGAGATATTGTATTTTATATTAGCATGAGATGATTACGAGATATTATCTAATTAGAATTTTTTTAATCATTGACAATGTACATACTTTGCCGCTTAATTTTAAAAGGTGTTAGGCACACCGAGATACAAAGGATCTCTAAAACATAGGTGCAAGACGAAGACGAGCGCCTTTCATAAGAGACGAACGTTTTATGCTAAAAAATATATAAATTAATATCTTATACTCACACTCAATACCCACTAATCATTCCTAAATGACTTAATGTTCTCTTCCTCTAAACTATTATAAAAAATGAACTTTTATATTCAATAAAATTTATTAAATAAATATTATTTAATTTAATGTTTTATTTTTTAAAAAAAGATGTAACTATTATTATAATTAATAAAAGAAAAATAAAAAGTGTCAACTCGGATCTATTCCTAACGATAGTTATGTCTAGGACTTCAAATAAATGCAGTGCATTTTTTGGAAAATTAAAACTGTCATTATGATTAATAAAAGAAAATAAAGAGTGCTAGCTGGGCATCAGTCCCAACAACGAGTCAGATGTCTAGGACTTAAAATAAATGCAGTGTACAATATAAAATATGAAGGAGAGAAAAAGCATCAGAAATTGATAGTTGAAACAATAATTACCTTTGTATCATAATTCATAATATGATGAGTGTCCTAACGTCCTTTTTTTTTAAAGTTTTTTATGCTTTTAAAGAAAGTTTATTTATGATTTATTATATGAAATTACTTAATTTGATTTGAAGTCGTCATCGATCTTTAAGTTAAGTAGATCGAATATTTAAAAACGTCTTTTAAAACATTAAAAAATATTTAAAGGACGTAAATCGGTGTACGTTTACCAAAAACTCAATTTAAAGGGTTTGAGAGTCAGTTACTCGTGGGGAAGAAAAATCACCACCACGATGCTCAAAATTGGTACCTAATCGCTTATACGTTGTCATAGAAATAAAATTATGAATTCGAGTGGAAAATTAGAACACAATCCATTTGTTGAAGTTGAATTTATTTGCTTCAAATTAATTATAAGGGAAAACCATTTTATTTTGAAAATGAATCTTAGGATTCGCACATCCTCCAACGGGAAGGCTACCCCATTTATTTATCTTTATAAAATAACATTACCTCCTCATTTTATCAAAAATTAATAATCGAATAAAATAAATAAAAAAATTATACCAGTAACTACATAAGATAATTTACTATTTAGAGAAACAGATGTTGCGAATGTTTAAGATTAAATAAAAAAAGAAATAATTATTATTACTTTTAATTAAAAAAGCAAACTCAATTTATTTCGGTTACACTTTTCGTTCGAATGTCACCTTGGATCACACTACTTCTATCAAGTTGTGATTTCCACGAATATTCTACGATAGATGTTCTCGAAAATACACGAGTAAAAGACAAACAATATTAAATAATAGGAACATTTTACAATTTCTTGAAAATATTGATTCTAAAAAAGTTAATGCGTATATATAAATATATATAATGGTATTTTACAACTTTGAAAGTAGTCATCTTTAAAGAACACGAGTTTAACTAACTAACTTTAAAAAGATAATAATAACAATAAAACAGAGCTTTAATATTTAAGCAAAGTGAAATAAAATAAACAATAAACTACAACCAATGATCACAAACCAAGATTACGGTTAAATCAACATAGTGGAGGAACTACAGGGGGTAACATGCAATAATTCATATTATTTCAAGCAAGAAACAAATTAGAGTAGTGACCAAAATGAACACAAAGCTAAATCTAAGGACCCGAAGAATAAGTCAAGCATATTCTAACATATGATAGATATAAAGGACTAAAATAACATAAATCACAAATTGACAGGCAAATCCAGAAATTTAGCCAAAATGCATCAAGAACAAATAATGATTGGAATGTATGCGCATATAAATTCGAGTCTCGAAACATAAAGAGAAAAACTTTCAATTGATGATCAAAATGAAACATTACATACGACGGATGACCTAAAGCGCTAATATCCTAGGCGCTAAAACGCACTCCCTCTGCCTTCTAAAACGACGTCGTTTGGTGAGGGGTACGTATACAAAAAAACAAGGCCAAAAATGGCCTTAAGCTTTCAATTGCCCTATTTTTTTTTGTTTTTTTGAAAAAGATGAGCCTCAAAGGCTCTCATTCTCTCATTCTTCCCCTCACCGAGGAAACAAACCGCCCTCACCTCTCTGACCGACCACCGTAGATCGGTGGCACTGGCTATGGAAACAACCCTAAAAGTATCATCTCTAAACCCTAAACATCTTAAAACAACCCAAAAAACCTTCATTCACCTAAAAAGGTATCATAAACTCTAAAAAAGCTCAATCCAAGCCTAATTATAAGACGAAAAAAGTACATTCGGCTGATGGAAAGAGTTCCCTAGATTCGATGAAGTACCCGAAGCTTTCCAAGGAAGAAAATGTAAGGTTTTTTTTAATTTGTTTTATTTTTTTTGTATCTTTTTTGTTCAAAAAGGCTATTGATTTTTGGTTGTCGAAGATGGAGATTCATCCTCTTCGAATATGTTGCAGATCCCCTTTTTAATTTTTTCTTTCTTTTACACGCACGAGATGCAATTATTGTAGGTACACGTATGGTGAGGGAGCCATCTCCCTATTGTGACAGAGGGAGGGAGGCTTGTCCTCTACCTTGACAATGACAAAGGACAAGCACGAGGTATGGCATTGGTTTTGATTAACAGGCTTAGGTGGTGTGGGATAGGCTTGCGTGTTGACCTCTAGCGGCAACGACGCATAATGTTAGGAGAAACTCTAATTTGCATCACATATCTGGACCGTTAGATGGGTCCAGATCATGTTGTTGGGAAAGAGCGACGGTGAAGGGTTTACCATAACCCTAACTATTGATGCATGTGGGTCGTTGGATCTCTCACAGATCCAACGGGTGATGGCGAGTGACATCAGATGCAAAGGGTGAAAACCCTAACTGGTTTTGGGCTAAGAAGGGGCTTTCTTCTGGGCTTGTTGTTCTAATGGGTTATGCATGTGGTCATGTTTCCTTTTGGGCCCAAACCAAACAAGCTGCTTCAACTTGTATATTTGATCTATAAAATCATAAAAGAGTTTTTTATTAATGTATTAATTATGCATTTAGCATTTAGCTAAACTGAAACTTAAAATAAATACATATGCATGCACATATAATAATTATAACCCTTAATTGTTAATAATATTCACCATACCTTATTCATTGCAATAAAACCCCAATCTAATATTAATTTTGATTAATAATGATGGTGAAATTAACTATAACTTGCTTAAATATAATAACAACGATGAACAAAATAACAATAAGAGAGAATAAAAATGAATGAAAATATTTTGGACAAAATTCAGTGTCTACAGCTGCCACTCTTTTACCATTGTCGTATTATGAGAATGGGAAAAAGAAAAACACACTAATTTCGTCCTGCCATGGAAACCAGGTCGTTTTGGAGATTGAATTCAGCGTATGAGGATGAAAAAGTTGAACATGACATTGTTCCTTTGCGCTGAGGACATCTTGGTCATATCTTAATAGTTCATTCTCTTGGGAAAACTTAAAACAATGTTGTTCTAGTCTTATTTTGACGGTTCAATTTGACGTGGTTCCTTATTGGTAAGGAAAACTAGTCGTTCTTGAAGGGTTGTGAATATGAAGACAATGTTTTTCCTTTTTCCTAAGGAAGTCTAATTGTATAAAGATAGTTTGACTTTGAAAACGACATTTCTCCTTAATGTTTATGAGAGCTAATCGTTGCTTGGTGTCAAATCTAATGATGACATTGCTCCCTGAAATTGAATTTATCATATGAGGAGTAAAATCTGAAAATGAAACTGTTCCTTCATGTCGAGGACGTCTTGGTCATATCTTAATAATTCTTTCTCTCATTTAAGAAATATAAAAATGACACTGTTCCTTCATGTTGAGGACATCTAGTCGTATTTTTATGGTTCTATTCGACATGGTTCCTTTTTGATGAAGACGACTAGTCGTTCTTAAAAAATGTGAATCTGAAGACAACATTGTTCCTTCTTGCCGAGGAAGTCTAATTGTCTAAAGATGATTTGATGTTGAAAAAGACATTACTCATTCACATTCAAGAGATCTGGCCGCTTTCGGGTAAATTATTTGTTGAAGATGACATTGTTCCTTTTCATTGAGAAAGTTGGGTCACTCTGGAGATAATTTGGTGTTTAAGACGACACTGCTCATCTACGTTGAAGAGATATGGCCGCTTTCGAGTGAATTGAAGATAGCCCTATTCTTTTTCTCTGAGGATGTCGGGTCAATCTTGGTAACGACATTGTTCATCCGTATTGAAGAGATCTGGTCGCTTTCGGATGATGACATTATTCTTTCTCTCTGAGGACGTCGGGTCAATATGGAGATGACACTACTCATTCGCATTGAAGAGATATTGCCGTCAAATTTTCCAGAAAGCCTTGTACAAAGATATACATGTATGAATGCAAATATCTTAAGTGTTCTCATGTTTGTCAATATGAAACTTTTTTATTTGGAGTTCTTTGGAAATGAGTTTTTGAAAATTTTCTTATAAGATGAAAAGATGATCTCATGAAAATCAAATTTTTAATAAAATTTTGAAACATAATCGGATGAGGGAAATCAAAATTTATCATGTTTGTATAAAATGATGAATGTATGATGCAGAGATGCAAATTCATGTAACATGTAAGAATGCATGTTTTCTTGATCTATGATGGGTATGGTTGCATGAGCAGTCTTCATTCTATCCTTGATTCTCTTGTCTTCACTCTTTGTTTGCCCCAGCATGCATCATTGCAATTCTTAACTCATGTCAGTTTCTTCTTGCGCCAGCAAAAAAAAAAATTATTTCTGATAAATTTGGCTTCCCATGTATGAACTTGTGTAGAAATCCAATAGAGGTTTCATAATTTATTTGAAAATAGAATCCATCATTTCAAGTTTTAGAGACTATGTATGTGATGCTATCTTAATGACGAAAAATCAATAGCCACTATCTAGAGCTAGCCACCACAGTAATCGATGGAACACCCACTCCCCTGACAAGCCCTACGACATATTCATGCCAAGGATGGTAGTTGGAGCCATAGAGGCAATCAAAATCAAAATTGAAGGTGTTTTCTCAATTACTAACATCGAATTCAATACACCATACAACCATGCCAAAGTGTGCAGGGTTCTTAACTCTTGAATAAAGTGTCCATCTGAATTGAATCTTGATGAGGCTATTTGTATCACATCGTGTTGAGAAGTTAATGACAACTCATTGTTTAATTAGCTTAACTAGTTTCCTTCTATTAAAATTTCGTTGCCCATTCTATGGCAATAAAACTTCACCGCTTTGAATCTTAGCACAGATAGAACACGATCTGCCACTTGAGTGAAATTGGAATTTATAAACCCCATATGATTGAGTCATTGGTTCAACACCATAATTACTGGTAAATGATCCATTCATCATTTCTTGTGGATTCTATCATAATTAATGCACGTTAAATCACTAGAATAATGCAACTTTATGTTGTGATGATAGACAAAACAATTATTTATAGTAAGCTCCACTATCTCTGCTTCATTATTTTCGACCTTAACGCCTTTTTATCTCATTGAAAATAAATATTTGCTCAATTCACTGATCTTGCACTCCTGGATGGATGAACTGACATTAGTCTCGGGCTTCTCAAGTACACTATTGGCCTAAATCTTGTCATCCTTACATGATATTTGTAACATCCTCCATACTGGGTTAGTGATTAAATTATGAGATTTAAAAATTCAGTGATCAAATGGGATAAATTGAAAAGTTCAAAGAATTTATTTAAATGTTTGGTGTAGGATCAATTAGCAAAGAAGGTGGAATTAAAAGGGAAAATGAGTCTTTTGACAAGGAAACAATTAAATATTAGTTGATGAGATTTTATAAACCACGTGGAAGTTAGTAGAGAAGTCAAAAGTTTCCAGATTTCTCTTCTTCTTCTTTCTTCTTCTTCACCGTGAAGACAAAGCTAAAGGTGAGTTTCTTGTTAATCAAATTCTGGATGAATTTAAGGTTTCTTATTGATCATTAGATGATAACTAAGCTTAAGGAAAACTTAGGTTATCTTAAAACCATAAGATGATGGGGTTAGGAATGATTAAATAAAGGAAGTAGAAAAGTAAAATATTGGATTAGAGTTCATAATAAGAATTAGAAGTGGGATTTGACTTGTCATCAAGCTAATTAAAGGATATGAAGTGTCAGAATTCGATTTAGAACATGTTGGAAATTGAGTGAAATTCTTAAATTTTATATGGATAATTGGATTTCTATGTTTTAAAGGTATCGAATGGATAATAATTAGTTTAAGAAAGTGTATGCAAGTTAGGGATATAAAAGGAGGTGAAATATAAAGTGTAGAGAAGATTATAAAGAGATTTTCGTGCTTAAAATGACATTTCTAGGATATGTACATCGATGCACATTCAATGTGCACCGATGCATCAAGGATAAATCCCAGAAATTTTTCAAGATGTATCGATGCACATGAAGTGCATCGATGCACTCTTTTAAAATACAAACATCGAATGCCATTAATGCATCGATGCACCCCCTTAAATATAAACATCGAATAGGATTTATACATCGATGCATGGTGTGTTGCATCGATGCATACCTTCATTAAAAGATGAAAATGGATTTTCTTTTAGCCCAAGAAATGATAGTTTAGAATACATTAATTAGTATATTGATTAGTATCAATGAATAACTCTATAGATACAGAGCCTAAACAAGTTCCAGAACAATTGCCTTGTAAGATCGATCGAGGAAAAAGCAAGGAAATATAGGTGAGTGCATATGCATAGCATGAATATGTATTCTATTCAGTTATAGACTTGTGATAAGTCTAGATTCAATATTTTGATACATGATCGCATTTCATATTATGATACATGACATGAATTCATATTATATGCATTAAGTGACATGAATATGCAGGAAAGATTATATAAGCTATGTGATACAATGATGGAACATGATATGTTTATGTGATAAAGGTATGTAAATTATATTTCTATACAATATAAATTATGGGAATGGTGGAAGCCCATGTTATGTAGATAAGAACTATAGGTATAGTTGGCATGCCAAGAGTAGAGGGTCTACGCGGTCCTTTGGGACATATATGTATTCTTTGGAACATGTGTGAGGTCTTTTAAGAGACATACTTGATCCTTGGCATATGTATATGATTCTTAAGGAAATTTTCTATGTGATCCTTAGGGACAATCTTATATGGCACTACGGTGCAATTCTACGCGACACTTCGGTGCAATTATACGTGGCAATTCAGTGCATTTATACAAGCTGTGGTAACAACATAGTGCACAACCTCACAGTACTCACATACCTTAGGTTCTCAGTATGGTATCATCGCCAATAATTTTATTAATATGAATTCATGAATGTTAATATATTATGCTTACAGGTAAAGAACATGGTGAAATAAATTGCATGGTTAAGCATTTGATTTTGTCTCATTCCATTTAATTATGGCATTTCCATTACATTTCTTTTTTATCATTATTATTATATTACCTCACTAAGTCGATGACTTAGCATGTGAGTGTTTCACACGTAGGATCCGAGAAAGTAGACGATCAATGTTAAGTAGCTGGACAACATTACTCCTACAACTATCAGATCAGAGGCAACTTGAGCAGTAGGTCCTTTTGTTATATGAATGTTGGTATGTAATTAAAGTGTCAAGTGGTGTATGCTTTGATTATTTTGATAAATTGTATTAACATATGTATATTATTGTATTTTAATAATATAAGTTCAAATGTTTTATCAGTTTTTTGTACTGTTTTGTTTAGTCAATGTGACATCCTGAACTCGTATCCGAGTCGGGTACGGGTTGAGGGTGTTACATTTAATGGTATCAGAGCTATGGTTTAGTCGATTCTAGGCATAAACCAGAGTCTATAGAGTCTTTAAATGGAATACACGCCAACAAATAGTGAGAACTTCTGATATGGTATAGTATGTGTATGTTGTTTTGCTAATAGAACAATGTGTTTATTTTATTAGATGTCCGGATATAGTAGCTCCCGAAGTGAAGGGGGATAAGATAGGCCTGCTGAAAGCAGTAATTCACCTGCCCTGGCTAGGCAAGGTGAATGACAGGCATCTCAGGGAGTGCCTGTACAAGATCAAGACACTTTCTTCAGGACGTTGGACGTTATTCTGACGCGTCTTCAACCTCCTGCCCCACCAACTCAAGGAATGAATGTAGCAAAAGAGTTGAGAGGTTTAGGATCTCCCGAATTTAAGGGAGAAGCCGAGGAAGGGCCGATTGCGGTGGATCTTTGGCTAAATGACTTGAAAATCATGTTGGATGGTCTCTACTGCTCTGAAGTAGAGAAGTTAGATGGAGATGTCTCTTTACTGAGGGGTCAGACGAGGATATGGTGGACGAACATCATCATGAGGATGTCAAGTAACCAATTGACTTGGTCTTTGTTCTTAGATGAATTTAAAAACAAGTATATTGGAGATCAATTTATTCGGCAGATGAAGCAGGAGTTTATGAACTTGAAATAGATGAACCGCTCTGTATATGAGTATGAATGCGAGTTCAACAAGCTGAGTAGGTTTGCATCTGAGCTGGTGCCTACTGAAAAAGAGGCTTGTGAATGGTTTGTGGAGGGCTTACACCTTAGATTGAAAGAGATGCTGATAGTATTGAATTTGTCCTCGTTCCAAGAGATGATCAATCGTGCCAAGGCTCTTGAAAGAGCTCAAAATGAGAGATTTGGGGACTCAAAAGTTCAGACATCAAAGAGGACGGGTGCTTCTTCTAGCTCAGTACCACTAAAAAGACGAAGAGACTCCGGATTTCGATCACAAGCTAGATCAAAATCAGTTGCATCATCTGTTAGGGGAGCAAGTCAGGCAAGACCTAGAAAAACACAGTCAGTGGGATCGGGTGCTGGGAGATCTAATCAGGGTCAAGCAAGACAGTGTTAGCATTGTGGGAAAAACCATTTTGGGGCTTGTCGGATGGCTGTTGGGACTTGTTTTCGATGCGGAGATGTCAGACATTTTATCTGGGATTATCAGTTGATGGTTGGTGAGCCTGCACCATCTGAAAGAGTTGGTTCTGCCTCACAGAGAGGACGAGGAAGAGGCAGAGGAAGGAACCAGTCTGAATCCTCTGCTCAACCTGAAGTTCGGTCAACCGAACGGGTGTACAATTTAAAGACAAGTGAAGATCGTGATGACCCTGATATAATAGCAGGTACTTTTCAGCTGTACGATAAATTAGTATTGGTACTAATTGATCCCATATCTAATTATTCTTACATTACGAGTAAGTTAGTAAAGGAATTGAGGATTCCCTTAGAAGCTATGAGTAATGAGATTATAGTAACTAATCCTTTAGGTCATAGTGCTCGGGTGAACAAAGTCTATAAGGGTATCCCATAAAGATTTAGGGAATTGAATTTTATGCTAATCTGATGGAATTACCCTTTGACGAGTTTGAAGTGATTCTGGGAATGGATTCGTTGTTCCGTTACTATGGAGATGTTAATTACAGATAAAAAAAGGTAACCCTGAAAAGTCCAAGAGGAACAAAAATAAGTGTGATCAGTGAAAGATTTAACCCTTTAGCAAATGTAATATCAGTAATGTCTGCTAAGAAGCTATTGTTACAAGGATGTCGGGGTTTTCTTGCAAATGTCATAGATACCAGAACTAAAGAGAAATGATTGAATGAGATTTTAATAGTTCGGGAATTCCCTGATATTTTCCCTATTGATTTGCTAGGATTACCTCCAGATAGATAGGTAGAATTTCAAATTGAAGTAATGTCAGGAATAGATCTGATTGCAATGACATCTTATTGGATGGCTCCAAAAGAATTGTAAGAGTTAAAGAATCAATTGCAAGAGTTGTTAGACAAGAGATTTATTCGACCATGTGTGTCGTCTTGGGGAGCTCCGGTGTTATTTATTAAGAAGAATGATGGATCAATGCGTCTTTGTATTGATTATCGACAGCTTAATAAGGTGACCATCAAGAATAAGTATCCCCTTCCGCGCATTGATGACTTGTTTGATCAGCTAAAAGGAGCTTCGGTATTTTTGAAGATCGATCTACGTTCGGGTTATCATCAATTGAAGATTCAGGAGAAAGATATTCTGAAGACGGCTTTCAGAACGAGATATGGTCATTATGAATTCATTATAATGCCATTTAGAGTAACGAATGCACCTGCTGCTTTCATAGATCTCATGAACAAGATTTTTCAGCCCTATTTGGACCAGTTTGTTGTTGTCTTTATTGATGACATACTGGTGTATTCGAAATCCATTGAAGAGCACAACACACATCTGAGGATAGTTTTGCAAATTCTCAGGGATATGAAGCTTTATGCGAAATGTCCAAATGTGAATTTTAGCTAAATGAAGTAATTTTCTTGGGGCATGTGATCTCGGCAGATGGGATTAGAGTGGACCCTCAAAAGGTTAAAGCTATAATGGACTGGGAAGTTCCCAAGAATATATCTGAAGTTCGAAGTTTCATTGGACTTGTAGGTTATTATCGAATATTTGTTAAGAATTTTTCGATGATAGTGATGGCTTTAACGAAGCTGATGAGAAAGAATGTACCATTTGTTTGGACTTCTGAATGTCAAGAAAGTTTTAAAGTTTTAAAGAGGATTCTGACAGAAACTCCTGTATTGGTTCAACCGAAATATGGCAAGAATTTTATCGTATACAATGACGCGTCCCATAATGGGTTGGGGTGTGTATTAATGCAAGAAGGGAAGGTGGTAGCGTATGCATCGAGGTAGTTGAAACCACACAAAAAGAATTACCCCACCCATGATTTAGAAATGGCTACATTGGTGTTCGCCCTCAAGATTTGGCGTCATTATCTGTATGGAGAACGATGTTATTTGTATACGGATCATAAGATCTTGAAATACCTGATGACTCAAAAAGAGCTTAATTTGAGACAAAGGAGATGAGTGGAGTTTTTGAGAGATTATGATATAATAATTGACTATTATCCCAGAAAGACTAACATGGTAACAAATGCTTTGAGTATAAAGACGTTTGCAGCTTTACGAGCTATGGATGCAAGATTATCTTTGACTGGAGACTGTGGTCTATGTGCAGAGTTAAATCTTAAACCAACATGGTTGGAACGAATAAGAGAATGGCAAAGTAAAGATGAAAGGTGTTTGAAAAGAATTGATCAAGTAAAGAGAAAAGAGATTAAAGACTTTGAGGTTAAGTCGGATGGAAATTTATATTATAAAGGAAGAATTATGATACCAGATTATGAAGAGTTGAAGAAATATTTATTGACAGAGGCTCATTGCAGTCCATTGACGATGCACCTAGGTGGAACTAAGATGTATATGGATTTAAAAGATCGGTATTGGTGGCCAGGGTTGAAACGAAGCATTACTGAATTTGTGTCCAAGTGCTTAACATGTCAACAAGTCAAAGCCGAACATCAAGTACCGTCTGGATTGTTACAACCACTTTACATTCCACAATAGAAGTGGGAAAATGTAATAATGGACTTTGTTTTGGGGTTACCCCTGACTCCAAACAAAAGAGATTCAATTTGGGTAAATGTTGACCGATTGACCAAGTCAGCACATTTTCTTCTTGTCAGAACATATTTCTCTATGGGAAAGTATTTGGAGCTGTATATTAGAGAAATTATTAGATTACATAAAGTACCTGTTTCTGTAGTTTCTGATCGAGATCCTCGATTCACCTCGAGATTTTAGAAATCCTTACATGGATCGTTGGGGACTCGTTTAAATTTTAGCACAGCTTTTCACCCTCAGACAGACAGACAATCAGAAAGAACAATTCAAATATTGGAAGATATGTTGCGAGCATGTGTCATTGAGTTTAAAGGGTCGTGGGAGAAATACTTACCACTGACATAGTTCACTTACAACAATAGTTATCAGTCCAGTATTAAAATGACACCCTATGAGGCGTTATATGGGAGGAAGTGTCATACGCCATTAAACTGGTATGAGTTCAAAGATCGAAGTGTACTTGGTCCAGATTTGATTTAAAATATGGAAGAGAAAGTTCAGGAAATTCAGCATAACCTAAAAGTGGCATTTGATCGGCAAAAGTCCTATTCGGACCTTAAAAGAAAGGAGATTGAATTTGAAGTTGGGGATAAAGTATTTCTGATGGTATCTCCATGGAAAAAGGTATTACGATTTGGTCGGAAAGGAAAGCTAAGTCCTAGATTTATCGGGCCATATGAAGTTGTTAAAAGAATAGGACCAGTAGCATATCAGTTATCTTTGCCACCAGAAATGGAGAAAATCCATAATGTTTTCCATGTATCCATGTTACAAAGATACCGGTCCGATCTTTCTCATGTTGTTGCACCAGAACAAGTAGAAGTTCAACCTGATTTGACCTATAAAGAGGAACCAATACAAATTTTGGCTCACGAAGTTAAACAATTGAGAAATAAATCGGTTCCGTTGGTCTAAGTTCTTTGGAGGAATCACAAAGTAGAGGAAGCCACATGGGAACATGAAGAAGATATGCGATTTCAATATCCTCATCTGTTCGTGCAATGAAAATTTGAGGATGAATTTTCTTAAGGGATGGAGATTTGTAACATCCTCAATACCGGGTTAGTGATTAAATTATGAGATTTAAAAATTCAGTGATCAAATGGGATAAATTGAAAAGCTCAAAGAATTTATTTAAATGTTTGGTGTAGGATCAATTAGCAAAGAATGTGGAATTAAAGGGGCAAATGAATCTTTTGACAAGGAAACAATTAAATATTAGTTGATGAGATTTTATAAACCACGTGGAAGTTAGTAGAGAAGTTAAAAGTTTCCAGATTTCTTTCTTCTTCTTTCTTCTTCTTCAACGTGAAGACCAAGCTAAAGGTGAGTTTCTTGTTAATCAAATTCTGGATGAATTT
Organism: Hibiscus syriacus; assembly: GCF_006381635.1. Classification (NCBI taxonomy): domain Eukaryota; kingdom Viridiplantae; phylum Streptophyta; class Magnoliopsida; order Malvales; family Malvaceae; genus Hibiscus; species Hibiscus syriacus. The sequence goes on from NW_024063088.1 coordinate 3,753,773, forward strand.
AAGGTTGCTTATTGATCATTAGATGATAACTAAGCTTAAGGAAAGCTTAGGTTATCTTAAAACCATAAGATGATGGGGTTAGGAAGGATTAAATAAAGGAAGTAGAAAAGTAAAATCTTGGATTAGAGTTCATAATAAGAATTAGAAGTGGGATTTGACTTGTCATCAAGCTAATTAAAGGATATGAAGTGTCAGAATTCGATTTAGAACATGTTGGAAATTGAGTGAAATTCTTAAATTTTATATGGAGAATTGGATTTATGAGTTTTAAAGGTATCAAGTGGATAATAATTAGTTTAAGTAAGTGTATGCAAGTTAGGGATATAAAAGGAGGTGAAATATAAATTGTAGAGAAGATTATAAAGAGATTTTCGCGCTTAAAATGACATTTCTGGGCTATGTGCATCGATGCATCAAGGATAAATCCCAGAACTTTTTCAAGATGTATCGATGCACTCTTTTAAAATACAAACATCGAATGCCATCAATGCATCAATGCATAAGGAGTGCATCGATGCAACCCCTTAAATATAAACATCGAATAGGATTTATACATCGATGCATGGTGTGGTGTATCGATGCATACCTTTATTAAAAGATAAAAATGGCTTTTCTTTTAGCCAAAGAAATGATAGTTTAGAATACATTAATTAGTATATTGATTAGTATCAATGAATTACTCTGTAGATACCGAGCCTAAACAAGTTCCAGAACAATTGCCTCGTAAGATCGATCGAGGAAAAAGCAAGGTAATATAGGTGAGTGCATATGCATAACATGAATATGTATTCTATTCAGTTCTAGACTTGTGATAAGTCTATATTCAATATTTTGATACATGATCGCATTTCATATTATGATACATGATATGAATTGATATTATATGCATTAAGTGACATGAATATGCAGGAAAGATTATATAAGCTATGTGATACAATGATGGAACATGATATGTTTATGTGATAAAGGTATGGAAATTATATGTCTATACAATATAAATCATGGGAATGGTGGAAGCCCATGTTATGTAGATGAGAACTATAAGTATAGTTGGCATGCCAAGAGTAGAGGGTCTACGCGATCCTTCGGGACATATATGTATTCTTTGGAACATGTGTGAGGTCTTTTAGCGTATGTATATGATTCTTAAGGAAATTTTCTACATGGTCCTTAGGAACAATCTTATCTGTCACTACGGTACAATTCTATGCGGCACTTCGGTGTAATTCTACGTGGCACTTCGGTGAATTTATACGAGCTGTTGTGACAGCATAGTGCACAACCTCACAGTACTCACATACCTTAGGCTCTCAGTATGGTATCATGGGCCCTATAATCTTATTAATATGAATTCATGAATGTTAATATATTATGCTTACAGGTAAAGAACATGGTGATATAAACTGCATGGTTAAGCATTTTATTTTGTCTCATTCCATTTAATTATGGCATTTTCATTACATTTCTTTTTTATCATTATTATTATATTGCTTCACTAAGTCGATGACTTAGCGTGTGAGTGTTTCACACATAGGATCCGAGAAAGTAAACGATCAAGGTTAAGCAGCTGGACAACATTACTCATGTAACTATCAGATCAGAGGCAACTTGAGCAGTAGGTCCTTTTGTTATATGAATGTTGGCATGTAATTAAAGTGTCAAGTCGTGTATGCTCTAATTATTTTGATAAAATTGTATTAACATATGTATATTATTGTATTTTAATAATATAAGTTCAAATGTTTTATCGGTTTTTTTGTACTATTTTGTTTAGTCAATGTGACATCCTGAACTCGTATCCGGGTTGGGTACAGGTTGAAGGTGTTACAATATTGGTCTTCCATAATGCCCTAAAATTTATCATTTCTTGCTTTGATTGAGATCAAGAGCTTCTACATCTGAGAGTCACTTGCCAATTTCTAAGATTTGTTCCCTAGAGAGAGACTGTCTTGTTTGAAAATGTTTTTCTACCTCTTTCTGTTTTTCAAAAGGTTTGATGTAGAAATTTTGAAAAATGAAACCTCTTACTTTGGGTTCACAATTGAGACAAAATTTAAATCAAGATTTCATTTGATATCAAATAATTAATTACATTTTTAATCCTTCAAAAATTATAGCTATTTGACAAGTGTCAAGATCAATGCTAACTTTAAGGTAGGGTTAAGTGTAAAGATAAGGTTCTCGGGTTGACCTCTTTGGTTCAATTCTAGCATCTTCACTTCTATGATGTTCACTGATCTAATATAGTAACTTCTGTGCTCATCTTCTAGAAGTGCTCTCTGGGTCTCATCTCTCATGAGCGCATTCGGGTTATATGTTGCCTTATTGAGATTTACAAGATCATCTTATATACAGCAGTTACATAATCTACATATTTGAGTTGCCCTTTTCAGTTTTCAACTCGAATCCTCCTTTAATTTCAAGACTTTATTCTAGATTTTACGTCTTGAACCCCATTTATTATTTTTCTCTATCATGCATTATAGATTTTAGAAAACCTTTTGCAAATAAAATATTAATCTTGAGAGGTGGAATGAAATCTAAAGATAATATCTCCTACTTAGAAATTCATGTATGATTAGAAGGGAATTTTTAGGCACGTAATGTAGGCCACGGCTCACGGCTATGAAAGAAAGTGATAAATAGGCCTAAACAAGTGTTTAGGGGTAATCGAACCAATGATCAATTCATTATGATGTCTTCAATCTTAACTTGCTCGATTTGAATCTGCTTGCAATGTGTCTTTTATTCTTTCTTTTTATGGATCCCTCTAGATTAACCATTTATGGGTTTTCACCATAGAGTTCATTTCCTCTTTGATCTTCTAGTAAATTGATTCGAGATCACTGAACGAGTTATACTTGATCAATGTTATGGTTTGAAGCTCGATGCGTCATTTGACTAGAGAGACTCTTTGGTTGTGTTTCTTGTCTTCTTTAAGACTCCAATTGATTTGAATGTCTTCTTGTCAGATTTATTTCTTATATTTGGAACTTCCTTTGTTGTTCTAGACTGGATTTGGTCTTTGAACACACTGTATTTGCTCCACCTTGTAGTATCTTGTTATTTCTCATTTTATTTCACAAAGACATAAACCAATTCCTTTCACTTCTGCGAGTAGATTTCCTTTACCTACCCCTCACTGTGGAGGGTGATCCTTGGTTAGGGTTGAATCAAAAGAAAAATAATTCAAGATCAAATGAGGAAAACAATGGATATATATTTTATCCTTTTGCGAAGGGATAATGAAAGAAGGTTATTCATCATTGCATACACGAAAGTCCTTGCCAAAGAGGTATCCCAAGGGGGATAGATTTTCAGGATTAACTTGTATTCATATGGAAAAAAATGTTGACACATGATAATTATTTCAAACAATCTTTTTTTCCTTTTTTTTTTTTTGCTTCAAGCATGTCCCAATTGATTCAGACTCATCTTCAAAACTTGATCCAGGATACCCCACCTCGTTTCCTATGGCAGGAAAGGCCACGAACAAATGGACATCTTGCACTTAATGCCTTCAAGTTTTATTGGTAGAAAAATGTCAGTTTTGTGTATAAGAAGACGAGGGTGTGAATTTATTGTCTCAACGAAAGGTAAAGGTAGTATTTCAAAGTTTCAAAGAGAGATAATGTTAAAATTTGGTCCTTTCATATGGACCAAGAATTATTCCAGGTAAAAAATCGAGTGATCATATTTTTGGCTTTGGATGGGATAAGAAAGGTCTAATCTTGTCATATGTCAAAAATCTATAATTCTTGAAGAATTAAAAAAATTTGTAATTTACTCGATATTCAAAGAACTACAAGATTAAAACTTGCTTCATTGTTCAAAAGCCTTAGAAGGTAGCATAAGTTCAATCATCAAACAAATTTACAAAATATTTAAGCAAATATTAAAGAAATAACAAAAAATGAGTTTAAACAAAACAATGCTCTTAAGGCAAGTGCAAGAAAGTTTCATAGTAGATGTAATGACTTCTCGATTCCATATCAGAATGCCTTATCATTCTTTGAATGTCCATGCCCCTGAATCAATCAATTTTAGACCTTATGCTTCAGTGCCCTACGGTTCTCAGTAGAATGTCCTGAACTTCCTAAGTGATAGTTTCATATGGTATCAACATCATATCCCTTAGGGTATGAGGCCTCTTTTGGCTTAGACTGAACTGGAGTCACGAGATTCTTCTCAACCAGCATTGGAAGTAATTCCTCATATGTCATTGGAATTTGATCAAATTGACTTTTTTCTCGTATTATCCTATGAGGCTTGGTCTTGTTGCTAGCTAAATAGGATCACATCGTACTAATTTTAGCTTATTCCTCAGTGTTAGTGCTGCTTGCGCTCCTCAGCTTACCATTCTTGATCACCCTTTCAATCATCTCTCCACACATGATGACATCAGAGAATTTATTTATTGCAATCCCTAGTATATGGTTGATATAGGGAGGTTTTAGTGTGTCGATAAACATAGTGATAAACTCCCTTTCAGTCATTGAAAGATGCACCTGGGATGTGACGTCTCTCAATCGTTGTGCATACTGTCGAAAACTCTCATTATACTTTATTTCCATGCTTTACAATATTGTTCGATCAGGGGATATATCCTTCATGTGCTTGTATTTATCTGAAAAGCATGGGTCATATCCTTCCATGAGAGAATTTGAGCTCGACTTAGCTGGTTGTACAACTTAGAAGCGAGTCTGATCAAACTATATTAAAAATAATGGATTTGTTGGTGTATTCAGTCATCATTCAAATAAACATCGTGAGATGGGAAGAAGGGCAACTAGTTCCATTGTATTTTTTAAAATTGGGCATTTTGAATTTAGGTGGGAGCACCAAGTCAGGAACAAAAGATAACTCACTTGCATCAATTTCATCTCGATATCTTTGTCCGCTCATTCCTTTGAGGTAGTCTTTGCACTCGCCTTTTAAGTTCTCTGGTATTTTATTCTCACCTTTCTGATTGTTCGGAAGCTTCTAAGTTGAAATAGTTAGTTGTGGAGCATGTACTATCACATGTTCAGAGGTTTCCACAAATGAAAAAGCATGTTCTTTGCAATCTGGTCAACCATGCTGGACTGGTTTTGCAAGATACAATCCATGGTGGCCTTTTGTGATTGCTCTAATTTAGTTTCCAAGTCTTGTTGCATTCTCTGTAAATTCTTTTGCAGTTCTTCCTTTAATTGTTCGAATCTTGCTTTTATTCTTAATGTGGTGTCACGTGATTAGGACCGCTGTCATCGAATCCTCCATGAATTAATTCTGTGTTTTTATGAATGATACATGTGAAAACTCTTAAATAAATGCAGTGCATAATGTAAATATGCAAATGCATATGCAAAAGTGTTGATCCCAACTATGAATATCATAGAATAATTTTCATTAGAGATAAAAAAAGTATTCACATTACAAGATAGTCCATTTTATAGACATACTTTTGCTTAGACGCTCGGTGCTTCATCTTAGAGTTTCGTCCTTGAAAATTATGCCCCTCAAGCGCTCTATAACCTATCTCGGTTAATGTCCCTGTAGTGCTAGAATCTTGTAGCACGCCTTGATAATTAATGGTGGAATAGTTGTGAGCGAAATCTCTATCATTACTTTACCTTATCGAATCAAGGGATCATCTTTCGATTCTTTGAGGTTGTTCATCAGTTAACTCTAGTGCATAATCTTCAAGCGATTTTCTTCCTCGTTAGCAAGCAGTGCATGTTTGTGTATGAGGCTGCTTGATTGAAAACATTTTTCTCTACTAATGAAAATTTTCACATAAATATTCCCTTACGGATCAAATTTTTTGCATTATGTTATGATGATGCAATGCAAAAAAGATGAAAGTTACACAAAGAATTAGAAAAATGAGTTAGTACAGGTAAGATAATCGATACAGATAAAGTGTTATTCAGAGATTAATATAACACCTATCATATCATGGTATCCACCCAAGCATGCTTTTATTAAATAACACTCCTACACAGACATGCTTTCTAACCGACATGCTTTATTTTCAAGAAATTGATCCTAACCGCATGGTATCTAGTTCGTACGCTTTTATTAAAAAAAATTATTCTTTGAATTTAAAGTAAAATGTGAAGGTTCAAGGTCGTTCCACCCTTGTGTACACTTATTCTGGTACTTATTGACAGAAAGAGGTTCAACATGACTTTACCTAGGGTAACCATTCTATGGTTCACTACATGCATGGTCTTGGCTCTAATAAGGAAAAGGTACCCTAATTGCCCTTTCTGTCGGTGCCCCCTTGAGCTCTCAAACCCTAAATCCTAACTCATTATATGCATAAACATATCGAGTTCAATTCGAAGGTATAAGGTGTGTGTACCCAATGGGTTATTTGCTAAAACTCATGCGAAGAATAAATTCTTACGAGAGTAAAGCGTTCACCCCTACTTACTTGGGACAAGGCTCGGGTATAGAGCCCATGTCATGTGAATGCACGTGAAGTGTGTGAGGAGAAACATACAAACCTTTGACCCAAAAAAAAACTCTCGACAGAAACTTTGACAAAGTTTAAAACATAAATTAAAAGATTAGTATAACAATTGAAAAATAAAGAAATTAGAAAAAACTTTAATAAATGGACCATAAGATATTTAAATACTCGAACTCTTAATTTTCACAACTACAACAATGTATAAGCTATTGACGACTTGACTCTCTAAAAAGTATCCCCAGTGGAGTCGCCAAGCTGTCATAACGTCATTTTTATTTTAAAAGTTTTTTATGCTTTTAAAGAAAGTTCATTTACGACTTATTATCTGAAATTATTTAATTTGCTTTGGAGTCACCATCGACCTTTAGGTTAGGTAGGTTGAATACCTAAAAACAACTTTTAAAACATTAAAAAATATTTAAAGGACGTATTACCAAAAAACTCAATTTAAAGGGTTCGACAGTCGGTTACGCGTGGGGAAGAAAAATCACCACTACGGTATCCAAAATTGGTACCAAATCGCTTATATGTTGTCGTAGAAATAAAATTATGAATTCGAATGGAAAATTAGAACATGATCCATTTGTTGAAGTTGAATTTATTTGCTTCAAATTAATTGTCAGGGAAAATCCTTTTATTTTGAAAATAAATCTTAGGATTCACACATCCTCCAACAGAAAGGCTACCCCATTTATTTCTCGTTTATAAAAGTACATTCTCTCCTCAATTTATCAAAAATCAATAATCGAATAAAATAAATAAAAAATTATACTAGTAACTACATGAGATAATTTACTATTTATAGAAACAGATGTTGCGAATGTTTAAGATAAAATAAAAAAGAAAATAATTATTATTACTTTTATTTATAAAAAACAAACTCAATTTATTTCGGGTTCACCTTTTGTCCGAATGTCGCCTTGGATCGCACTACTTCTATCAAGTTGTGCTTTCTACGACTATTCTACTATAGATGTTCTCGAAAATAGAAGAGTAAAAGACATAAACAATATTAACAAATAAAAGGAACATTTTACAATTTCTCGAAAATATTGATTCTAAAAAAATTAATGCGTATATATAATATATAATGGTATTTTACAACTTTAATAAGTAATGATCTTTAAAGAACACGAGTTTAACTAACTAAATAACTTTAAAAAGATAATAATAACACTAAAACAAAGCTTTAATATTTAAGCAAAGTGAAATAAAATAAATAATAAACTACAACCAATGATCCACAAACCAACGTTACAGTTAAATCAACATAGTGGAGGAACTACAGGGCGTAACATGCAATAATCCGTATTATTTCAAGCAATAATAAAATTAGAGTAGTGACCAAAATGAACACAAAGCTAAATCTAAGGACCCAAAGAATAAATCAAGCATCTTCTAACATATGATAGATATAAAGGACTAAAATAAAATAAATCACAAATTGACAGGCAAAGCCAGAAATTTAGCCAAAATGCATCAAAAACAAATAACGATTGGAATGTATGCACATATAAATTCAAGTCTCGAAACATAAAGATGAAACCTTCTAATTGATGACCAAAAATGAAACATTACATACAGCGAATGACCTAAAGTGCTAATATCTAGGGCACTAAACGCACTCCCTCCGCCTTCTAGAATGGCATCGTTTGGCGAGGGGTACATATACCCAAAAACAAGGCAAAAAATGGCCCTAAGCTTTCAATTGCTCATTTCTTTTTATTTTTATTTAAAAAAAATGAGCCTAAATGGCACTCATTCTCTTCTTTTTCCCCTCACCGAGGAAACAAACCGCCCTCCCCTCTCCGGTTGACCACTGTAGATCGATGGCACCGACTATGGAAATAACCTCAAAAGCCTCCTCTCCAAACCCTAAACACCTTAAAACAACCCAAAAAAACCTTCTTTCACCTAAAAAGGTCTCATAAACTTAAAAAAAAAACCTCACTCCAAGCCTAAATCTAAGACGAAAAGGTACATTCGGTTGTTGAAAAGAGTTCCCCAGCTCCGATGAAGTACCCGAAGCTTTTCAAGGAAGAAAAGGTAAGTTTTTTTAATGGGTTTTCTTTTTTGTATTTTTTTGTTCGAAAAGGCTCTCGGTTTTTGGTTGTCGAAGATGTAGATCTTTCCTCTTCGAATATGTTGTTGATCCCCTTTTCAATTTTTTCTTTCTTTTGCGTGCACGAGACGCACTTGTTGCAGGTACCCATACGGTGAGGGAGCCATCTCCTTGTTGTGACAGAGGGATAGAGGCTTGTCCTCTGCCTTGATAGTGGCAGAGTAAAAGCACGAGGTGTGGCGTTGGTTTGATTTATCGGCTTAGGTGGCGTGGGATAGGCTTGCGTGTTGAGCTCTAGAGGCGACGACACATAATGTTAAGGGAAACCCTAATTTGCATCGCATATCTGGACCGTTGGATGGTCCAGATCATGCGACTGAGGACGAGTGACGGTGAAGGGTTTACCATAAGCCTAGCTGTTGACGCTTGTGGGCCGTTGGATCTCCCACATATCTAACGAGTGATAGTGAGCAGCGCCAGATGCCAAGGGTGAAAACCCTAGCCGGGTTTGGGCTCACAAGCGGGCTTCCTTTTGGGCCTGTTGTTCTTATGGGTTATGTATGTGGGCCTATTTCTTTCTGGGCCCAAACCAAACAGGTTGCTTCAACTTGTATATTTGATCTTTAAAATAATTAAAGAATATTTTATTAATGCATTAATTATGCGTTTAACATTTAGCCAAACTGAAACTTAAAATAAATACATATGTATGCACATATAATAATTGTAACCCTTAATTGTTAATAATATTCATTGCAACAAAACCCCAATCTAATATTAATTTTGATTAATAATGATGGTGAAATTAACTATAACTTGCTTAATTATAATAATGACAATCAACAAAATAACAGTAAGAGTGAAATAAAAGTGAATGAAATATTCTTGACAAAATTTAGTGTCTACAATGAGATCATAACAATTCATAATATCACAATGGTTATAGTACGGGTAGTATTTCTTTGGCGATTCAATGATGTTTCAATATACATTGCATAATAATAGAAGTTGTTGAATATTTGAATACCGATGTTAATGTGTAGATAAAATTTGTGTCAAGATAAATATTTAATAGAATTATATTTTTTGATGATCAAGTATTTTGATTATATAAGTACGAAATATGTATTAATCTTTTAGAATCTGTGAGAGAAAATTATTTATAGAGATGAGTTTTGTAAGGATATTAAGATAGTATTTTAAGATACTTCATGTTTTGGTATAGATATTGAATTTTAGGATACATGATATATGGTGTATTTGTATCTTCAGTGGTCTATACATTTATATTGTATTATTGTTTTTCTCATCCATGGAAGTAGACAAAGTTGAACCACATAAATTATTTTCTTTTGTGAATGTCTTATTTTACATTGATATCACTTTAATTAATTTTCAACTTACAAATTCCTAACAAATGATATCACATCCATGGTTTGAGTTTTTAGGTTTACAAAACAATTTATTGTTGCAGATTTTTTGTTATGATTTTTGAGACATGCAAGAGGAATTTTGATGAAAAAAATTTATGTAAATTATACGAATAGTCTCTTATGTTTTGGTCTGATCGATTTAGGTCGCCGATTAAAAAAAACGCGGTTAACCCAATAACAAAAAACTGACTTGCGGACATCCATTTGTCGCCATTACATTTTCATAAATGGGTTGTTAGCTTGCGGTAACAATTTTCTTTTCCCTTTGGCTACAATGACAACGTACAATGATTGTGCTGGATAAGGTTGAAAGATCTATTTCCTTTTTACTTGGTCAACAGTTCTATGTTGTCAGAGAATATTTCTTCCTCCTTTTCTGCATTATATCATGTTGGATAACATTAGATCTTTATGCGATACTCTTTCAGAATTATACGTTGTTCGATCCATTTATATATTGGCATGGCTGAAACATACGACAGTCACATAAATATTCGCTTTGATGTTATTAACATGTCGTACGAGGTAAAAAGGATTGAAACTTTAACGTTCTATCACTTAACATAAGATCAAAGGAGCAAAACATTAGTGTTATGATTTTGTGGAATCACTCGCATAAAGCATCATGACAATGATACATACATATTTGAAATTATATTTGTGACATTGTTAACAAGCTTTAAGAATGTAAATAGTTCATTATTTCTGGGAATTTAATTTACAACAGAGTTTGCACATTAGTAGTTGACAATCCGTGAACTTCCCATATCCATGCATGAATTGCACCCCAAATCTATGAATGAATTGCCGTAAATCATTCCGACCAAAAATAAAAGAGACTATCAGTATAATTTATCCTAAATTAAAGGATTAATGAAAATTAATGGTGCATGGATTAAAATCAAACGGATCAATAACGTAAGAGATCAAAACCACTTTATTTTAACCGGTGACCAAAATCAGTTCGACCAAAAACAAAACGACTATCCGTATAGTTTACCTTAAATTAAATTGGACCGTTAATGCTAAAGGAGTTCAGAATGATTAAATTTGGTAAATTTGATTCAAACTTGATTATTTAAATTGATTTATTTAATTCAATACTCAATATGGATTTGAGTACAACGAATTAAACTTTATTCAAAACTCAAAATAAATTGAATTGAATCAAAATTGACTCGAGTTTTAGTTGGACCGATATGGACCCATACCCGATTTGACCTAAATAAAAAGTAACCTAAATTGAAATTAACCTAAAACGAAAACAATTCAATATGAAAGCAACCCAAATCGAAAATAATCCAAACTAAAAGTAAGTTGAACCAAAAGCAACGTAAATTAAATTTACTCAAATATGATTTGAACTTAACACTGACTCAATTTTAACTTGATAATTGAGTCAAAGTGAATTAATAATTTAATTTTATTATTATATATTTTAATAATATGATAATAAAATTATATACATTTTATTCTTCTTTTATATTTTACTACTAATAAATCTCCATCTTTAGTAGTTTAATGGTTTAATATATCATTCTTCATTTATATGATAAATAACTTATTTTATCAGATAAAAAAATAATTTTATTTATGATTTAAAATTAAAACTTTATCATGACATAATATCATTTTAATCGAAAATAAATATTTTAATTTTTTTTTAAAAAATTAATAAATATACTATATTTATAATTAAACATTAAATGTTTACTTGAAAATTTTAATTGAAAATAAAATTTATAATTAAAAATTTTATTTCTTCATCAAATAGGTCATACTTCAAACTTTTCAAGTTGGATCAGATTCGACTCAAATTGTCATCCCTAAGTAATGGTTCAAATTGAACCATTGAAGATAAAATTAACAAACAAAAAGACCTAACTTTTATAAGAATATATCAATAGTTCTATGTATACTCGATTGAACTCATATTCAACTCAGTCCAAATTGATTCTAAGATCCAGAAGTTGACCTGAAGTGAAAATTGATCGATCAGATATTTACTTGACCCAAAAATGGATCAATCATATATTAATTTGACCTGAAAATCGATCTATCTGGTATTGACTCAAATAAAAAATCATATGGCTCATTATTGACCCGAGCATACAATTAACTGATATGATATTAATTCGAATCGATACCCAATTTATCATAGACGTGAACCAAATTCAAACTAGATTTGAACCAAATTGAATCTAAATTAAATATTTGCAACCGAAATGATCCAACCTGAACCTAATCCTAATTACTCGATTGCCACCTATAAGATGATCAAATTCATTTACCATATGTTGCCCTCTTTACTGAATGGTAAAAAAAACAGTCACAATATCAAAAGGACTGAATCCAAATTTTTGGATCAAGTTGAGAAATTTATTTAAGCTCATAACCAATGAATATAAAAAAGGATCAGAATTAAATTAAAAATATATATATCAAATTTAAGGTCTAAATGTTACTGGTTATATTGAATACACCAAAGAAGTGTTAGAATATGGTTGATTGTTTACTATATAAATTTTATGCAAATACAATTGTCGTAATCGTCCTTCGTGTGGCCACAGAATCGGGTTTTGACTTGAATTAATGTGATGGAGCCGCCACCGATAATTTTGAATTAGGTTGATCGGATAACTTACCATTTATTTGATCTACGATTTACCAGAAATTAATCGGATTTGGGAGTCGATTACAGTCAAGGAAGGATTAGCACCATTGCACTGCCCTTTCGGTACCAATTTGATTTCTCGGTCGTTTTAATTGTGAAAATTGAAGTTTAAATTAAAATTTTAAAAACTCAATCCGAATTACTCACCTTTGACCAATTTAAAATTGCCTAAAGTAAGAATAATGTTAAACAATTTAAATAAAATAAAATAAAATAAAAGATCATGATATTAAATTTTTTAAAAAACACAAATATTAAAGATGATTAAATTAGAAATAATTTAAAATTAGAGGTCAAATTGATGCTAAATGAAAGTTGCAAAAAAAAAGAGGTTAGCGGATAAAATTGATAAATATAGAAAATATAAATGGGGATTAAATTGAATCAATTCAAAATTCAAGGGAAAATGTACAATAGGTGACCAAAATGAATCACGCATCAAATTTGCAGGGACTGCAACTATTTGGAAATTACACAAAGGCTCTCCCTATAAATAGCCCCTAAAACACAAAAATCATTCATTTCACTCATATCTCAAAATCAAACCTCCCCCCTTTTCAAAACTCTCTCAATTCTCCCCCACCTAGAAGGCGCCTAAAGCCACATTCAACCGTCGTTCCGGCCACAACCAGTGGTGGTTGGAAAACTCAAACTTACCCAAAAATATTCCTCCCGATGTCTCGAACCCAAAACCGACCCATAAACGTCCAAACAATGCCCCTATCGAAGTAGATGTAAGCCTAAAGTTTTGATTTTTTTACCTTTTAAGGCGAACCCTTTTCAACTTCCAGTGGTTGTTTCCCTCCCGAGCCGAGAACGACGCTGCTTTTATGTTTTCTTTTGCTTGCGAGAATGTTTTGCTTGGCTTTTTTTGGTGTTTCGATGCTCTTTTTTATGGGGTTGTTTAGCTTTAGTGAGGGCTTTTATAGTACTCAAAAACCTTGAATCGGTTTGTTGTGATCCTAATTTCATCGAGATTTTGGGTGTGGTCGATTCTCTCCGCTTGTTGTTGCTGAAAAATAGGGGAGTTTTCCCCTTCAATTTCGCCTTGAATCCGTCACGATTTGCTCTCCGATTTTGTTGTTTGGTTTCGATTTGGTGAACTAGTTGGCACGTGGCTTCCATGTGTCGTTGGATAATGATAGTTGATGCATTTTCAGCAGTTGGATCAAAGGGCCAGATCCAACGACCCAGGTTGATTCGACACCCTTACTAAATGTTAGAACCCTAATATGTTGGGTCAAGCTATTGAGATTCTTCTTGGGCTCGACAGCTTGCTCACTGGGTCAGGTGAGTTGGTTGCTGGGCTTCCTCGACTTAGATATGGACTGTCGGACCAGACTTAAATTTGGACCTACAAATAAGACACTTAAAATAAAAATAATGTAATATAATAATATAAATAATAATATAATATAATTTAATAATATAAATAATAATATAATATAATATATACTATATAAAATATATAATATAATATAATACTATATAATATACTATGATATATAATAAATGCTATAATATATTTACTATAATATATATAATAATATAATAATATACTAAAAATACTAATATATATAATATAATACTATATAATAGAACATACTATAACATAATACTAAATATATAATATATACTATATATTAATAAATATATACCATATATATATATGTAATATAACACTATAATATAAATATAAAAGGTGTCAAACGAAAATAAGTTTCTACAACTGCCACCTCTTTGCCTATTTATCGTGTAACGAAAATAAGGAAAAGATAAAAGGACACAAATTTTCGTTTTCTATTGTGAATCTGATATGTTGTGTAATTGACATCTGACTTAATGTTCTAGTTAACTCTCTTATCAAATATCCTCTGTCGCGAAGTTCAAATTCTACTTGAAAACTTTGATAGAAAATAGCTCCCTACTGTTGAGCTTAATTACGGATGACTCCTTTGTCATGAAGTCGAGTTGATCTTGGATGGTTTGGAGCATGATATCTTTCGTCATGAAGTTAAAATCATGGTTTACCCATTCGTCGTGAAGTCAAGTCAATCTTGGATGTTTCGAGCATGATATTCTTCTCTGTGAAGTTGAAATCTAGCTCGATGCCTTGGTTAGGCATTAATTCCTCACCGTTGAGTTAAGATAAACTGTAGTTGATCTTGGGTCTTCTTCTAGTCCAATGTCTTTCATCATGAAGTTGAAATTTGCCTAGACGACCTTAGTTGAGAAATAATTATTCATCATTGAGTTGAACTATATTATAGATGGCTCTTTCGCAGTGAAGTTGAGTCGGTCTCGAGTATCTTGGGCACAATATCCTTCATTGTGAAGTTGAAATCGTGGGTGACTCCTTCGCGAAGTTGAGTCAGGATTGAATGTTCTTCTGAGCCAGATACCCTTCGTTGTGAAGTTAAAACCTAACTCAGACTAGCTGTATTAATCTCGAGTGCTATTCAAGTTTAATATCTTTCACTGTGAAGTTGAAATTGACTCTGACAAAAATCTACAAAGTTGTATAAATATGTGATGCTATAGATGTGATGTCCTTATGTATGTGTAAAATATATATGCAAATATGTTATTTTAGGATTTTCTGTCTTAGAGAGAAATCTCAATCTCTTTCTGTCATTCTAATTTCCTGATCTTAGTTCTGTCCATCTTGACTTTTTGATCCGCAACGAGTTTTGAACTGGTAACCTCTTGGGATTTCTTCTTTAGAATGAAATCTTGATTTTCTTCTGAAAATTTCAATTTTTTATAATCTTGACCCTTAATGCCTTTTCTACTCCTCTGTGAGTTTTGAACTAGTATCTGCGCCATTCTTTCGAGCATTGGGTAAGAATCTCTATCAAATTCCAAACACCTGTACTTTTCACAAAATCTTTGTGCAGTAATACACAATTATCTTTTTTAAGGTGAATAAATCATTCTTATTTAAATTCAATCCAAGATGCTAAGAAATTGGGTTCCCTCAAAAAATGGGCATATTTATTTATGAGGAATAAAATTAAATACATGGCAAACATTCTGAAAAAAGAAGATAATAAAAAAGACAAATAGGTGCCCTAAATATTGATAATGTGGACGCCTTTGAACTGGCACACCGTTAGATGACTTTGAGTGTAGCTTTTGTCAAGGGGATTTTGAAGATTGTGACAATGTTTGAAAGGGTGCAAATTTCTTCCCAAATTATTAAGTGTCCCAAGACTTGGATGTCGTGATGCTTTATTGCCTTGATCCAGGACCTCCTCGTGCGTAAATCCTAGACCATTACCGAAGCCGCCCTTTCAAGTTTTCAACTTGGCCCTTTCAGGTTTTCACCCTAAGTGAAATATCTTTTGATTGCATCATAATTAACTGGGTTGAGTAGTTTTGGCCCGTCCTTTTCAGTCAAGATTAGGTCTCCTCCGGAGAAGGCCTTTTTCACGACATAAGGCCCTTCCCAATTTGTCATCCATTTTTCTCTTAAGTCTTTTTGAATTGGCCAAATCTTTTTTAGCACGAGATCTCCTTCATGGAAACTCTTGGGTGGACCTTCTTATTGTGTGGTCGAATCATTCATTTTTTGTAGAGCCGACCATGGTGAATGACTTTCAACCTCTTTTCCTCTATTAAGTTTAATTGTTCATATAGAGTTTGCGCCCATTCTGCATTATCCAATTTTACTTCTGACAAAACTCGGAGTGATGTGATTTCCACCTCAATAGGCAAAACAGCCTCCATCCCATAAGCTAATGAAAATGGGGTTTCCCCAATCGAAGTCTGTACCGAAATGTACCTTCTCGTGCAGTCTTTGTACGTATCAGTCATTTTCTCCACTATATTCATGATATTCTTATTTGTTGCCTCTACCGCTCTATTTATATTTGCTCGGTAAGTAGTAGAGTTGTGATGCTTTATGTTGAATTGTTCACATGTAGCGTTCATAGTTCAGTTGTTTAAATTATTTGCATTATCGATAATGATCCTTTCTGGTAAACCATACCGATATATGATATCTTTTATCAAGAATTTCCAAATAATGGACTGATTGACATTAGCATATAATGCAGCTTCCACCCAGTTGGTAAATTAGTTGATTGTCACAAGGATAAATCAATAACCGTTTGAAGCTTTTGGATGGATTTGTCCGATAACATCCATGCCCAACATAGAAAAAGGCCATAGAGTCGTCATTACATGAAGAGGATGAGGCGAGACATTTATTTATCTCCATAGACTTGGCACTTATGACACCGTCTAACACAATTGATGCAGTCACTCTTCAATGTGGACCAAAAAAATTCACATATCATGACTTATCTTGTCATTATATGCCCATTTGCATGAGTTTCACACACTCTGTCATGCATTTCTTCCAAGATCATATTTGCCTCTTCTGCATCAATACATCTTAACAAGATTTGATAATGACTTTTTTTTGTATAAGACTTCTCCATAAAAAACATATCATGTTGTCATTCTTCTGATTGTTCTTTTGTCATTTTCAGTAGCTTCTTCTGTATAGCTTTGATTTTTGATGTACTACAGAATGTCGTGATACCATGGGTTTTCATCTTTCCTTCCTCGATATGATAGCAATGATTCAGATACTGTATGATTACAAGTCGATTGACATCATGTTAGATTGCCCACCAGCCTTGAATGTTGTTGCCAGGGTAGCTAAAACATCTTCCATCTGATTCTCTTCTCTGTAAAAGTAATGGAAAGGGACTTCATAAAACTTTTTAATTAAATACAAAATGAGCTTTTATACTCCACCAGTTTGGCATCTTTTGTTTCTCATTTTCCTTGAAGCAGATAAATCACTAAGACAGAATCCTTATACACCCTCAAAGTCTTTATGTCATGTCCAATAGCAACTCGAATCCCCAAACCATAAGCTTCATATTTCTCCATGTTGTTAGTGCAATCAAAGTTCAAAATACTAGTGATGCACCATATATAGTGACCTAACGCATTTGATGCACTATCGAAGTGCATTTTCCAGAAATCACATATGGAAGTACTTGCTTCTTCTAAAGATTTTGCCATCAAGTCTTCATCTGGGAAGTCGAAGTTTAATGGCTCATAATTTTCGAAAGCTTTGATTTCGAGAAAGTTAGATATAACGTTTCCCTTTATAGTCTTTTGACTTATGTATTGAATGTCGAACTTTGAAAAGAACATTTTCCATCAGGCCAATCTTCCAGGGAAAGCAGGTACATCCATCATAAACTTTAATGGATCCAACTTGGAAATTAACCAAGTGGTATAGTACATCATGTATTGTCTGATCCTTCGTGTAGCCAGACTAAGGAACAATAAACCTTCTCAATTGGTGGATATCTAGCCTCGCAATCAGTAAACCTCTTGCTAAGGTAGTAGATGGCTCTTTCCTTCTTTCTAGACCATCCCATTGAATTCTCAAAGATTGATAGATAAAGAAATAATGGTTTTCCTGGAATTGGTGAAATTAGAATTGGAGTATGAGAAAAATACTCTTTTACTATCTCGAATGCAATCTGGCAGTCATCATCCATGTTCTAGAATTTTTTTTTCTAAGGAGATCAAAAAATGGGTCGTACTTATCTGTCAACTGAGATATGAACCGAGCTTTAACTTTTTTTGGATCAATCTCAATGCCTCTTTTACTAACAACGAAACCCAACAGCTTTCCAAACATTACTTCGAAAGTGCACTTGTTTGGATTCAACTTCAATTGAAACTTCCTCATTCTTTGAAAAAACTTCCTCATATTTTTTATGTGTGCATCTTCAGTTTGGGCTTTGATAATCATATCATCAACATAGACTTCATTCTTCTTATACATCATGTCATGGAACAAGGTCACCATGGATCTTTGGTATGTTGCCCCAACATTCTTTAGTCTGAAGGGTGTCACATTATAGCAAAATATTCCCCACAATGTGAAATATTATTTTCCATATCGTCGGGGTGCATCTTTATCTTGTTGTATCTTGAGAAACCGTCCATGAATGAGAAAAAAGAATTTACGGCCTTATTATCTACCAAAGTATCTATGTGTGGCAATGGGAAATTATCTTTAGGGCTTGCTCTATTGAGGTCTCTATAGTAAACGTACATGTGTACCTTTCCATATTTTTTTGGCACTGGCACTAATACTTGGTTACCTAGAGAAAACCAGCATCAAAATGCTTATTGACTTCTTCTTTTATCTTAAGGACTATTTCAGGCCTCATCCTCCTTAGTTTTTGTTGTACATGTTTTCATTCTGGCTTGATTGGTAATTTATGGACTACCATATCTGTGTCTAGTCCATACATATTGATATGACCATGCAAACACGTCTTTGTACTCTTGAGTAAGTCTATTAAATTTTTTCTTATTTCAAACGAAAGCATTGTACCAATTTTAACTTTATTCTTATCTTCTTCAGTCCCCAAATTCAAAACTTTAATTTTTCCTCATGATGTAATATTTGTTTGTCTTCTCTTTCGACCATTCTTAATAATTCATAAGGTAAGTTGCACTCTTCTTTATGTCACATTCATTGATTTCCCCAAGAAACTTGAGTTGCTCAAAATCGATCTCCGGGTCAGAATCATCATCATCCACATCATTAACATCCAAAGACCTGAAAGGAAAAGAAGGGAAAAATATATATGCGAGAGGAAAATATCCCACATAGAACGTAGAAACAAAAGTATTATACATATATGAAAAAAAGTGAAAGGAAAAATTATTTTCTAGAAAGGAAAATTGCATCTTTTATTGAAATATAAATAAAAAAACAATTCATCAACCCTTACAAAATATCACCTATTGCCCCAGGTATAGGAAAATAGGGAAAGTTTGAATATTATTCTGAAAGAGATTGAAAACCACATGTGGTTCTTCAATAGTCCAGTTGTTAAGCATGAACCCCGGCGGTAATGGACAAATTCCAGATCTATCAATATCCTCAGCGTTATATGTTGTTATTGCATTGATACTCAAGTCCTTCAGAGCTTTCTCCAAATCAGGTAAGGCCATCATTGCTTCTCCCTCAAACACATAACCACCAGACTTGAATGTGTCATGAAGAGGAGGAAAAACCATTGGTTCCCATTGAACTTCTTCTCTAGTAATCTCGCATTCCTTCTTTCTTGGCACCTCTAAGTTTCCTTCATTCTTTTTGATGATTGGGTTAATAATCAACCCCCAATGATCAAGATTGGAAATAAGTAAAATAGGGTTGATTCTTCCTTGTAAAGAACTCCCAAACCCTCTCCCTATCATTTCACCTCTTTCCAAGGTTTGCTTGATTTCCATCTTGATGCATTATGAAAATCTTGGTTTGGAAATCTTACTCCCTTCAGCTACGAATGTGGCATTGATAAAATCCAGTGAGCAAAACAAACATTCCAGAGCTTCCTCGTCTACATTAATGTACAGGGCATCAGTGGTCACACTTGCCACTATATCTTCTTCAGCATTGATGATTATAAGAGTCCCATCAATAAACAACATGACTTTCTGGTAGAGTGTTAATGGTACTACCCCACTTGATGAATCTATGGTCTTCCTGAAAGGTAATTATATGAAGGCATAATGTACATCACTAAGAACTATATATTATAAGTGGCAGGCCCAATGGTTAATGGTACTTCAATTTTTCCAAGTACCTCCCTCTTTATCCCATCAAATGCCCGAACAAAACTTTGGCATGTTCTCATGTAAGAGGTATCCATTGGTATCATTTTCAGAGTGACCAAAGGCATTACATTAAGGGTAAAACCATTGTCAATTACTATACTTGGAAAAGCATACCCTTTGCAATGAGTAGTGATATGTAATGCTTTGGCATGGCCCCTACCTCCGAATCTCATCATTAGAAAATGAGATAAGATTATCAGCTTGGATGTTGTTAACTAGTCGGTCCAGCTTATTGATTGGTTTGTCCTTTGGCATAAATGTTTGATTCAAAACCTTTAGTAGTACCTCCATTATGCCTCCGAACTCAGAAGTAATGCCAACATTGAGATGTGTGTTGGAAAGTTATGTAACTGTTTCATAATGTTGTATTCACTGTGTTTTAGGAACTTTAGAAACTCCATAGCCTCTTCTTCCTTTATTGGTTCATTAACTTATGTCTTATCTACTTTAAATGGCTCAAGCGGTCTCTGGGGAAAGTCAAACTTTTGGGAATAACACCTTCTAAATCCAGCAGAATGTCCCACTTCATTGTCATCTTCCTTCAAAGAGCTTACCTGGCATTCATATTTCCAAGGCACTTGTTTATTGTCTTTATAAGGGAAAGGTCTTGGTACTACTATCACCACTTTTTCTAGTGCCTTATCTGTCATCTTCTCCTTGGGGGTGATTATTAAAAGGCGGCCTGTGCAATATCCCTTGTCAGATGAATCTCCAGTTGCACAAACATCCACTTCTAGAATGTCATTGTTTTCCTCATAGAATTCCAGTTCTTTCTCCTTCATCATTAGCTGGATCAAAGTCCTAAATATGGACATTATTGCACATCATGTCCTTCTTCATTGTGATAACAACAATGATTTGCACCTTAGTATTCTGATGTGCTAGGATGCGGTGCAAGAAACCTACCTTTACTATTTGCTTCCATACCCAAGCCAGAGAAGATTTCACTTTTAAAACACTAGGCTTGACCTTTTTGCTTTTCTAATCAATAATTGTATTAACCCTAGTCTCTTTGTGATTAGGTAGAGGATTTTGTGCATCATTAGGTGATTCTAAATTATTGAAATGAATCCAGTTTGTGTTGCGCATTCTTTGAACAATCTCTTAAAGGCGAGGAGGGTTTCAATAGCATGGCCCAGGACATCGTCGTGATATTCACAAGGTGCATTTTCATCATACCACTAGGGGTATGGGAGCTTTAGAGGTTCCACTGGATATGGTGACACCATATGTGTGTCAAAAACTGTTGATAAAGGTCCTTATATGTCATGGGAATATGATATAAATGCTCTTTTTCTCTTTCTCTCCTTGGTTCCCTCAAATCATGTCTAGAAACACCTGATGGTACAACTATAGTTGGTTTTGATTTAGAGATCGTAACATTTTGTCCAGTATTACAAGTGCTAATGTTGTTGATCTCTCATTCTCTTTCTTCATGGGATATCTTCTGTTGGACTCACCCCCTTCTATCTTTCCTTGTTTAATGGTCGTCTCCGCCATCTCTCCTGCCATAACTAGATCAGAAAAGTTCCCGGATGTAATTACAACCAAATGCCCAAATAAAGGAACCTTCAAAGTATGTACAAAGAGTTTCCTTGTTTCTTTTTATCCAAAGGTGGATGAACTATCACAGCTAAATCCCTCCATCACTGGGCATATTGCCTGAAACTTTCGTTATGCTTTTTTCCATACTTTGTAGCATAACAAGATTTGGTATCATACCATTCACATGTTTGTATTGTTCCAAGAATGATTTGGCAAGATCATTCTATGTCCTGATGTGAGAACGATTCAATTGGTTATACCACCGGATGGCTGAACCCGCCAGACTCTCCTAGAAACAGTGAATCAGAAGCTGGTCATTCCCAACATACCCTATCATCTTTCGACAGAACATGGTAATGTGAGCTGAGGGGAAACTGTTCCCATAGAACTTCTCGATATTTGTAACTTTAAACTTGGGGGAATAACCAAATCCGGGACCAGAATTAATTCCAGAGCATCGACTCCATAATAGATGTGATCTCCTTTAACCGTCTTCATTTGGTCTTCCTACTGCTTGATCTTTTCCTCCATTTTTTTCGCTTTTACTTCCTCATCAAAGTCAGGAATACGATAATCATCCGAATTATCCTAAGGGTTGGTTACAGAAGCTTGAACTTTTGCAGCTGATAAATCCCCTTGAAGTCTTGGTAAGATTCCAGGTGAGATAACCAACTGCGGAGTAAGTGGCACAACCACCCCTTCAGATGCCTAACCCTAGAAGCACTCATTGATTTAGGCTAGACAACCTTGCAAAAATTTGATCAACCAATGAATCTTGGTTCCTAGTGATAGAATCCAAGGTATTTTGATATTTTTACAGATTTTATCCTCAAGTTCTATTTGAAATCTCATCATATTTTCATCAAGTTGAGCGATCTTTGCTTTCATTTTCTTCTTTTTTGAGCGAATATTATGAGGATGAGATGTGTCCAGTGCTTGTTCCTTTGTTTGATGAGATATTCTGTTAGTTAATTTGAATGTAAAGAAATGAAAATGCAAATATGTAAAAATGCAAGATGCATGAAATTTATGAGGTAATGATCCAAAACCTGTCTGTTATTATAAATAGTATTTATTAAGACAAAATTTTTATTATAAGAGACCAAAAACAATTCAAAGGTACATTCTAGCTTGATTTTCTAGACCTCGAACGAATTCTAATATGTTGACAAGTCATCTTGCTTCATCTGTCACTGGCTGAATACCTTGTCTAACCACCCCAACTTCTCTTGCCAAACCATACAAGTGACGAGCTGCTTTCTGTACATGCTCTAAGAAATTCTGAATGACTACATCCCTAGCCTTTACCCTTTGTTGAGCCTGTTCCTAATGAAAATGCCACTGGATTCCTTCATCAAAATGAACTATTTGGAGTTCCTTTGTGTACTTCTTGAATTTGTCCACAATGCTCTTCAATTCGGCTATAGTTTTACTATCTTGCTTCGTTGCCTTTGAAGGTCCAGATCAGTTACTTTAGTCTTTAGCTGCTTATTTTGGTGTTGGCTTTCTGATAACTGTCTTTGAGAATCCCTTAATTGATTTTCCAGTGCTTCCCCATTATCTTGCGCCTCAAATTTCATCTTCAAGCTGTTGGCTTCATCTCTCCAATACTCTAAAGATCTTTTCAAACTGGTATTTTTCTGGACTTGTTTTTATACCCTTTCTTAGATCTTTCAACTCATAGAAGACTTTATTTTGTTCATTTTCATATTTGTCTACTCGGACTTTTTAGTATCAACGTCTAACTTCCATTGGAACTTTTTAGCCTCCAACTCCCTCAATCTTTGCCTTATTTCCTCTTTTTCAGCTTCAAGCTCCTTCTTTGTTGTCTCCAACTCAGAGGGAACTGGTTTAAGATGCTCTTTAAGGGTTCGGGTGTCTTCATGATCTGATAATGGGAATAGTGTCATTCTTCCTTAACTTCCTCCATTCCATATAGTCTGGAGTAAGCATATCTTTGGCAACCACAACATCTGTAATGAATGTCTTCTTCCATGATTCAGAAACGTCTTTGACTTTTTTCTTATAATTATCATATTGATATGCAAACTTAGATCAAGATATCTCATGTGGACTAGGATAATTGATGTGGCCCCATACTACCGAAGTGTTAAAAGCAGAGAATAGCCAACTTCTCCCCACAGACCAAGTAACATTACTACTCCTGAATCTCCACACCTGTAAAAATATCACTATGATTTAGCCAAGGGGCTCTCCATACGATGTTTTTATCCTGAAGATGCATAAATAATTTTTCCCATTTTCCCATTGGAACGGATTCTTGCCATTTTTTAAGGAATTCCTCCAAATGTGAATATGTATTGAATCGACGATAGTTCCCATCAGTTTTTAAAAAATAACTATGAATCCAATGAAGTAGCTGTGTGCATCCTATAAAACGTCCTCCACCAGTCTTTCTACAGTTGTTTAATGAACGGAAGGTCTCAGTTGGGATTGTTGGTGCAGGGTTCACTCACTTAGGCAGTTGTTCGGATAATTCTACCATAACTGCCTTAATGTATCCCAAGGATTTAGAGAAGATAACAAGGCCATAGATACTCAGTGTGAAAAGATCAACAATCTTTCATTCGTCGGGATGATCTTCATTAATTGCTTGATGTGAGTCCAAGTAATTCATTCTCCTTTTCCTTGTGTTGAATTCAATCAATTACCCACTTTTCATCAACCCCAACAACCTTTGCCAACCCATTCTTAAAAGGCTAACTTTGATGTATTTGATGAAGACCTAGTCCATTCTGATTCCCTCACAATGTAACAGGGTAGTTTACTCTACAATTGTGGGCACCATGTCTTCTTGGTTGAATGTAAAGCAGTTGATCCCGAATTCCAAAATGCACTAAGTCTCGAATCAGAGGTTCGTCTATCTTGAAATAGAGCAGGTATTCAATATCACCATATCGCTTGCAAAACCTTTTTTTCCTATAATTTTTTCCACTATCCCAAATGTTCTGCAACTGCTAGGTATCATTGTGTTGGGCTGATGGAAGCGTAGCCAGCCAGGTCTGACATCTAGTTATCTTGCAGATTGTCCCATTTTCCTTCTGAGTCTTTTCTGACTATAGCCATACTTTGCATTTTTTACCTCTTGCATTATGACCCTTTCTCCATTAATGCAAACTATTTGAGGAACAACACCTTTTAAAAGATGTAAAATGATAAAACAAAGGAAAATAAAACAAAATGAAAGGAAACAAGTTAGTAAATAGGAATAATAATCAAAATGATAATGAAAATAAGAAATTGCTACCCCAGATATTTACCCCATACTTTTTATTCATACCCAAAACAATTTCTATCCCGATGTTATTTCCTTGAACAAATCCTAAACAGCATATATTTCTAATTGCATGCTTTGAACATTAAAAATAAGCAGGAAGTAAATCAAACAACCTAGGTTTTGAAATGAACTTTTGGGTGGTATCTAATTCTTTACATCATCCGGTTTGGTTCTAAAAGAGGTACTAGGGTTCTCAATTCCCGATGCCCCTTAGGCTTGCCAGACCCTCAGTCTAAACCCATCACAGGCTCTTGTGGACCGAGTTAACTCGAGAGGATACATTCCCTTATGTCGTATGGAGAATAAATTCACACGAAGAGATAAGGTATATGATCCCGAAGGTTACTTGCTAGGCCTATACGGAGAATAAAATCCCACGAATGCATTGCTTTCGCCCCCACTTAAAAAAATGGTTTGGAGCTAGGGAATATAGCCTGAGATGAATGATTTTTTTTAAAAAAAGTTGAAATCATTAGAAAACTATCAGTCCACTATTTATTTGAAAAATAATAATCAAAGGTAAATAACAAGGATCAAAAGGATAATTATAACCTAAACTTACAACTTCTCTTAGGAAGATAACCGAGAATCATTTTTGGCCTGACTCTCTTTCCTGTCCCCAGCAGAGTCGCCAAACTGTAGTAACTGTCATTCGGGTGGTCCCAGAATTAGGTTTTGACTTGAATTAATGTGATGGAGCTGCCATCGATCATTTTGAATTAGGTTGATCGAATACCTTAACTTGTTGTTTATTTGATCTACGATTTACCAGAAATTAATTGGATTCTGGAGTCGATTACAGTCAAGGAATGATTAACACCCTTGCAATGCCCTTTCGGTGCCAATTTGATTTCTCAATCATCTTAGTTGCAAAAATTGAAGTTTAAATTAAAATTTACAAATTTCAATCTAAATTACTCACCTTTGACAAATTTAAATTGCCTAAATAGTAAGAATAATGTTAAACAATTTAAATAAACAAAATAAAAGATCATGATATTAAATTTAAAGAAAAAACACAAATATAAAAGAGGATTAAATTGAAAATAATTTAAAATTAGGGGTCAAATTGATGCTAAATGAAAGCTGCAAAAAATAAAAATGTTAGGGGACCAAATTACTAAATATAGAAAATATAAATGGGCATTAAATTAAATAAATTCAAAATTCGAGGGTAAAATTACAACAGGTGACCAAAATGAATTACGCATCAAAATCGCAGGGACTGCAAAAATTATTAACTATTTGGTAATTACACAAAGGCCCTACCTATAAATAGCCCCTAAAACACAAAATCATTCATTTCACTCATATCTTAAAATCAAACATTTTCCCCCTTTTCAAAACTCTCCTAATTCTCTCCCCCACTTAGCTGGCCACCTGCCGGTGCCTAAAGCCACCGTCGACCGCTGCTCTAGCCACCATCACCGGTGGCCAGAAACTCAAACTTACCCAGAAAAATTTCTCCCGATGTCCCACCCCAAAACCGACCCTTAAACATCCAAACAATGACCATATCGAAGTAGATCTAAGCCAAAAGTTTCGATAGTTTACCTTTTTCGATGAACCCTTTTCAACTTCTGGTGGTCGTTTCCCTCACGAGCCGAGACCAACGCTGTTTTTTATGTTTTTTTCTTGCGAAAATGCTTTGATTGGCTTTGTTTTGGTGTTTCGATGCTTTTTTGTATGGTGTTGCTTAGCTTCACTTGGCCCTTTTATAGCACCCGAAAACCTTGAATCAGTTTGTTGTGATCCCGATTTCGTCAGGATTTTAGATGTGGCCAACTCTCTCGGCATGTTGTTGCTGAAAATAGGGGGAGTTTTCCTCTTTGATTTCGCCCTGAAGTCGCGATTTGCTCTCCAATTTTGTTGTTTGGTGAACTAGCTGGCGCATGGCTTCCACGCGTCGTTGGATAGTGACCGCTGATGCGTTTTCAGTCATTGGATCAAAGGGCCAGATCCAACGACCCAGGTTGATGCGGTGCCCTTACTAAATGTTGGAACCCTAATCTACTGGGTCAGGCTATTGGGCTTCTTTTTGGGCTCGACAGCTTACTCCTTGGTTAGGTAAGCTTGTTGTTGGCTTCCTCGACTTGGATATGAACTGTCGGACCAGACTTAAATTTGGACCTACAAATAACAATTATTAATAAAATAAAAATAATGTAATATAATAACTATAATATGTAATATAATATAATAATAATATAATATATACTATATATTATATATTATATAATACTATATAAAATATAATATGATACTACATAATATACTATGATATATAAAAATGCTATAATATAATAAATATAATAGATATAATAATATATATATATATAACATACTATATATAGAACATACTATAATATAATACTAAATATACTATATATTATATATATATAATAATATATACTATAATATGTAATACACTATAATAAAAATAAAAAGGTCTAGGCCTGTAAACGAACCGAACGTACACGAATGGAGTATGTTCATGTTCGTTCATTTAATAAATAACGAACAAACGAACGAACATAAACAAAAAAGTTTTGTTTCATGTTCGTTCATTAAGGAATATAGTTTGTTCATGTTCATTCATTTAAATGATAAACAAACGTAAACGAACACAAACGAACAACATAAACGAACATAAACGAACAACACAAACACAAAAAACAAACTTATTCGAACACAACAATGAATGTAAAAAAGTAAACAACAAGAATAACAACTTAAAATTCATTAATATAACCTATAACTTTAGACTTAATTTGTTCGAATACGACAAAACATACATAAATCATAAATAAGCTATATGAACATAATAAAGTCTTAAAGTTAATTTGTTCAACAAAACAATTTTCTTGAAATCCAAACAACTTTAATAATCTTCGTAACATATTCAATTTGTCATTTGTTCGAACATAAATGAACATAAATGAACGAACATAAACAAACTATAATCGAACGTTCACGAACGTAAATGAATGAGCCCTTTGTTCGTATTCATTCATTTAATTAAATGAACACAAAATCTTGTACATGTTAATTCATTTAATAAATAAACGAACTTCCCGCCGCACGATTCATGAACGGTTCACTGAACGTTCAGTTCATTTACATGTCTAAAAAGGTCCTAAACAAAAATAAGTACTAGAAAAAGGGGCTTTTAGGATTTCTATGAGATAAGAAGCCTAACAAGATGGCATAGATTGCATGGGGGTTCTTTTATTGAAGTTATTGCAATGATTTACACTTCATGCATAGTTTTTGGAGCTAATTAAATATTTTAGTGATTGGGACGATCATGAAATGCGTTTGAAATTAAATTGATAGTTAAATAAGTGTATATGAATCTATTAAATTATTTAGATTTATGATTAAATTCACAAAAATATATAACTATTAATGACTAAATGTATTATTATAGTAACTAAAAAAAGTCACGTCGTCAATTCTATTAATGATTTAATGGAGGTTGATAAAATAGAACCGATCGAAGATTATAGTGATGAAATTGAAAAAAATAAAATTCAATGACCATAACAAAAATAGGCTAATAATTGACTAATAGTGTAGTTTACTCTAAAGTATAATAATGATTTGACTCTTACATTTATCTGGCAAGGAGATCTTCAGTGTGTTTTTCAAACTTTCCCTTGGGAGTGAGCATTCAGTTTTTTCGGCTGCCCCCTCGCAATAAATCTGAGGTGAATACCACATACGTGATGCTCAAACCTCAAAGGATATGAACAAATCTCTTAACCAATAAGATCACTTGGTCTGTTTTATTTAATTATATATATATAGGGATAAAATCTTGTTACATAATGTAAAACTCTTAGTTTTATATAGATTTAGAACACTTTGATGAGTGACAATAGATGACTGAGATTAACAATAATAAATAAAAATATATTCACTAGGAAAAAAAGAGTCGGTCAATCCTCACCATCTGTTTTTACTTATTCATCGATCCTAAATCTATGCAAAACTAAAGATTTTTATATTGTGTAAGTGGATCTCAACCCCTATATATATATATAAAGATTTTATCCATGCACAAAAACAACTCCATACGTAAACCCAAATCATATATGACATGTATATCTCAGCAATAAAATAAGGTATGCAAACTACAACTTATTTCATTTATCTCGTGTACTTTTATGGACAGACCCGCCCATTTAAAACCAAGATTTTGGATGCTAACAATAACGGAAGAACAAAATGGCATCATCTTCAATCCTGTTATAAGAGTCTTACAATAATAACAATGTAGGGGAAAATTTATTCAATCCCACACTCCTTCCTTTGCTGGCCAAAGTCAATTACCTGCAACACTGAAGCATATGTTAATTCTATTTGAACAAGTTCTTGAATTGTAGCACAAATGTATGTTTTACACCTTCCACTGAGATTTGATTAAATAATCTTGAAGTCTTTTGATCAGAAATGCACACTTTGGTGGTCATACCACATAAAATAGGTCAAGAACACCGAAAAGACCATGATAATCGGAAATGTAAAAGATGAGGGGGTGGGGGGAATACTCATTCATGATGATACTAAAGGTATCAAAAAGTAGTTACATCACTGCCACATGAAGCTAACATGAAATACTGTTCCTTGTATTCAGTTGCACCAAAAATCTATGTTTATGTCACATTGTAGGATATCATATACAACCAGAATGTTAATATCAACTCTTATTCAGATATCCCACCCCATCCTTGTTTTATCACATTATAGAACTGCAAGGTACCAAAAAGATTCAACTAAAGAAAAAGATAGACAAACCATAAAGCAAATGGACTAGTTTAAACCTAATATATAACTGTGATGCAAAACAATCTTTCACATGCTCTCACTAAGAGTATCTATCAATCACGCTTTCAAGGTATACAGCATATCAATGACTGTCCTCTGATTGCAATCCATTGATGTGCTAAACTATTCAAGACATCAGTGAACATTTTCTTTTTGGAATGCAAGTTGTCATCAGTATGTACAATAAAAGTTGAAACTACTCAGATAATTAACTTCGAAATTTTGATTCAATGACATGCTCAGGAATTAGCTCAATCGAGCTTGATATATTATCTGCTTGGATTGCACAGGGGTTTATGGAAAAGATGAGAGAGAACGGTCAGGAGAGAGAGAGTGGTCGAGTGAGAGAAAAAACAGTTCAGGTAAGTCACCACCGGTGAGGAATGGACAGCGTTTGTGGATAACTTGAGTAAGAGGGTATCTAGGAGAACAGTTAGAGAACTTTTCCAACATCAGGGAAAAGTAGTGAGGGTTTACATTCCGAGAATTTCAAAAAATCCTAGTATAGGAATCAAACGTTCGCTTTCGTTCAATTTGAGGAGGAAGGCTTAAAGAAGGCGATTGAAAACATCAATGGAGTGTGGATAGATGGGAGGAGAGTCACTGTAGGGCTGCAAAATACCAAAGCTATAGGCATAGAATTGCTGTTACCAGCAATCCCAAGACAGGAAAGTAGAGTCAAACAGGGGAGAAAATAGGAGGGAAAGAGTGGGAGATTATTCTTTGAGCAGCTTGAGAGATGGAAGATCATACAAGGATGCTTTGGTCTTGAATGGTAGGGTTGAAACGGTGTTAAAGGATCAAAGGGAAGGTTGTTCTCGGAGGGCTCCTGGGATGAGAAATGTATGGGAGATGCACATCCCTGCTGATGAATCAGAGTGGGTTAGAAGATCTTTAACAGGAATCATCAAACCTTTATTCGATTTAGGGCTGGTTCAGAAGGGATTGGCTAGTGATGGGATTAAGGTAAAAATTGCCAGCTGGGTTACGCTTGGAAATCTTGCCTGGTGACTTTCGGTTCGATTGAAGAGCTTAATGAGGTGTGGCCGAATAAGAAAGAGGAATTACTTTTCTGGTTTGATTGGCTTGAACCTCTCTTTAGTGAAGATGGAGTTCCATTGGCCTTTTGCTCGGTGGAACTTGATGGTGTCCCTATGTTGTGTTGGAATGCTCCGTTTTTGGAGAAGCTTGCTTAGAGGTGGGGAAAGATGATGTGTATACATGACTCTACGGTGAAAAGAGAAGATATGGCGGTGGCAAGGTTGCTGTTGAGGGTGGCGAGCCCTTTGAAGTTCCAGAAGTGATCACAATAGGAACTTATGGGAGATCATATAAGGTAAAATAAAGATAGGGTCTGTTTTTGAAAAATCATATGCAGCTTCAGATTTGTATTCAGAGATGGCATTGGAGGATAGATCCGGTGAAGGTGGAGCGTCGGAGGAGGAGGAAGATCGGGCAGCAGACAGGTTTGGTTGGGCAGCAGAAAATTTTGACAAAAGTGATCAGTCTGACAAAGGAACTCGGTACAGGGTTGACAAATGGATGGATGGTACTGCAGTGGTAGACTTTGATGGCGGCTATGGAGGGATAAAGTCAAGGCAACAGGATACTGCTGGGGAACATATTAAAGGGAGTCTGTCAGAGATTCTGGTTTCTGGGAGAAAATCTACAGAAAACTTTGAGGGGTTAGGTAGTAGGAATTTTTTCAACTGGAACATGAACAAGCCCATACCGAAAGTGATGGTGAGCCCATGTCTCCCCTTTCGAGACCCTATCCATCTGGGCCAGCTTTTAGTTTAAAGATTATGGCATTTGGAAAAAACAAAGAGAGTTATGAAAATCAAAGAAACATTCATGAAGAAAAACACAATATTAATATGCCTATGTCTGGCAGTAAAGAGGAAGAAGACAAGGGAGATAATCCAAACTCCTGTTCGACTGATCGTGCTAAAATAAAGGATCAAGAAGCTGAATTGATGTTGATAAAGCATGATACAGTATTTACAGAAAGAAATTTAAGGGGCAGATCGCTTTATCAGTCTAAAAGTTCGCTATCTTCGAAGAGTGAACTGTTGGAAAAGAGAAGATTGTGCAGTTATAAAAAGGTTTACAAAAGATCTAGGGAAAGAAAATTTTGGTTTGGGAATAACCAGAACTTTATATCTGAAACAGGAGTCTTTGGCAGTCGAAAGGAAAATAATCTGGCCTTAAGTTCAGTGCAAACACTTAATTCGCAGCAGATTTGAACAATCAATGCTGTGTGGAACCTACTATTGAGAGACTTTCTATTGACAAGGAACTTGGATAATGAGATTGAAGGATGGGTTACTGAAGGAGATTGTTATGGTTTTAAATCCAAATCGTTAAACAAAAGAGCCCGAAGACTACTGTTAAGGGAGACGCTTTAGAAAAAAATAATATCACAACAGTGTCATCTTAAGCCTTTTCGGATATCTTGGAGGAAGCCTTAGCTATTTGGGAAATTAGTAAGCTACTGGGGGTATCTTTTAAGCAGGGGAAGACAGCCTTTTTGGAAAACAATTATCAACTTGGAGAGAGACATGAATTTGACCAATTAAGGAGTTTTTATTATGGGGTAATCGGATTACTGATTATTTTATTATGAAGACAGTTCACAATTGTTTCATGGAATGTTAGGGGTTTGGGAAGAAAGGAAAAACAAAGGGTTGTTCAAAGATTGGTGGTTAAGAACTCTCCTTCATTTCTTTGGCTGCAGGAAACCAAATCTGTGAAGATAAAGAGGTCTTTTCTTAGGAGTGGGCTGAATAATCTACAAGGGTTTATAAAATCATCAGCGGTTGGTTCATCAGGAGGTTTAGTGTAATACCCCAAATTTTGGTTAGTGACCAAAATGTAACTTTTGAAAGCTTGATAGTTAAAGTATAAAACTTGGAAGAAATTTTAGGAAATTAAGTGGTAAAGTTCTTGAAAAGAATTTTATTTCCTAAAAAGATAGTTTACTATTGAGAGTGGGGTTGTATGGAATTATATTTTGAAGTTGGAATTTGGTAAAGAAAAATTAGAAATGGTTAAAACCGGTAAGGAATCTGTAGTTTCAGATTTAATTGAAATCTTACAAAAATTTGAAGGCTGTTATAAAATAGTTGGGAATGTTATTTTAATATTTTGGATCAGATAAATTTGGTCTGAAAATATGGAAATTTTCAGATTTAATCGAAACAGTGGAATTTAGTGACTAAAATGCAAGTTTTGAAAGTTAATGGGAAAATTCGGAAATTTAAAGTCAAAATATTCATCTTTGACTTTGAATTATGATAAGGATGAGTTGTCATAGTTTTATGGTAAATAAGAAGATTCATTAAGGGTAAATTGGTCTTATCCCAATTAAGTGAATATCATATTCATTTAAGTGGAATTATAATGTAAAATATTATGATATGCACCCAACATATCATTTCAATTGTTCATCTTCTTCTCCCAAAATCAGCCGTGGGTTTCTCCAAAGGTAAGAGAAAATTCCAACTCCATTTTCAAGCAATTTGATTCAATATTTTGTGTAAGTTGTAAATAGAAAATGGTTGTATGAGAAAAACTCTATCTTTTGGTACCAATATGGCATGGTAATCTTGTTGGTGTTCAAAGATCCTAAATTTAAGGGTTTGTGTTCATAAAAAGGGATCATGAAATTGATGATGGATTTTGATGTTTGTGAGGTAGTAGATTCATATTCAAGCATGTGTGATGATTAGAACATGTTTGATCTTTTGAGAATTTGTTCTATGAGTTTTGATCATGAATTTGTTTGAGTGAGAAAAATTATGGAAAAATTATATATGAGTTGGAAATGATGAAGGAAGTATTATACAAGCCTTAGAAAAATTGGGGATCATTTCGTAAGTTTTGAAAAGTTGGAGATCAATTTGTAAATTCCAAAAAAAATTGAGGGATTGTTGTGTAAGTGTTATATAATTGATGAGCTATACTGGAATTTTTGGTATTAATGATTTAGGTGATAAAATGGTGAAGGACCATTTTGAGTAAATTGGAAAAGTTGGTTCCAATATTAAAAAGAATTAATAAATGTTAAAGTATTTTGTGGTGAATAGTTTGAAGCATGATTGTGGAATATATTTTGGATATACATTTATGTTAGTACAATACTAACATATATAAGTATGAATCTATATGTTGTACAGATTATGATTTACTCAGTGTTCAAAACGATTCAAGTATAAAAGAAAAGGGTTATTATGGACAATAGTGAGGCTTATTTTGGAAAATTATAAAGTGTCAAGGTGAGTGCAATACATGCATGAAATTATACAGATGTTTTATACATCATCAAGAAGACTTGCGATAAGTCGACCTTGTTTTATCAACATGCTATTATATCATATTTTTATAAATTGATATGACATTGATATGTCATAGTATGAAATTATAATGCTTTGATTTTTGAAAATGTGATATTTTACCATGAATGTTATTTCGGGTATGAACTGCCCAATATTAAATTATGATAATATACTTTGCCATGATGGATCGAATAAAATAGACTATATGCCCAAGTAAGTCATTGAGGGACAGGGTATAGTTGGCATGCCATAGAGTATAGCAGCTGCAGGTTTATAATACATTACGGTGTATATGGTGGGCACGACCTTATGTGTAATACACTTCGGTGTATATGGTGGGCACGACCTTATGTGTAGCACTACGGTGCAAATATTACTCGAATACCCAGGGTCCTCAGGGTTGTATATTGAGCTATTGTCTATGGTTTTATAGATTATAAGTTAATAAATGGTGAGCATAAAATTTAGCTTACGAGCTTAAGGAAATAATGGCAAGTATATTGGTAAGGAATTTTATACTCAATTACAGTATTTTGATCTTGGTAAAATATTGGGTATGCTGATAATACGATTTTAAGGTATTTGGTTTTTATAATGAAATTATGCATGAATTGTATTGCACTATTTATTGTTTTAATTGCCTCACTAAGTATATACTTAGCGTGTGATGATTTTTACGCGTAGGTAAAAAGCCAGTAGAAGAATAGAGAGTTCAAGGCAATATCAAACATTAAGAAGTATATTTCTTTATCAGTAAGACATCCTAAAATGTAATGTAGATTTAATTAGTGGCATGTAATTATTATGTAATTATTATGTTTTATTTGCTTTGCTGAACAAAATTGGAAACAAGAAAATGGAATTCTATGACATGGTATTTTTATAATATTATTTACTATTTTAAGAAAATAAATTTTAAATCGCTTTTGAATCGTATAATGGTTTTTAGAAATTCGGATAACATCTATAATTTGTATAGGTATAATTATACGGGTTATGGGTGTTACATTTACTGTGTTGTTGGGATGACAACACGTTCGAGTTGGAAAATCAGTACATTAGTCGAAGATTTATTGCTATTTCAGTGAAATTCCAATCTAATCAATTTAGATGTGGCTTCATTAACGTTTATGGACCTTCAGTGGAGGATGAGAAAGTTTTTTTGAAGAATTATGCACATTTCTGAATGGACAGAATCTTCCTTTATGTGTGGGAGGGGACTTTAATGTTTACTTATCAGAAGAAGAGAAGGTAGGAAGAGCACAAAACAGATATTCTATGGGGATCTTCAGTCATTTTATTCAACAAACAGGGTTAATTGATCTAGCTTAGAATGGGGGTAGGTTCACATGGTGCAATAATCAAGGTATCCCCAGTTTTGTAAGACTGGAAAGGTTTTTTGTTGATGCAAACTTCTTGGTTGCTTTTCTTGAAATCGCTCAATCCTTACTTCCCAGGTCAATGTCAGATCATAATGCTATAATTCTTCACACTGGGGGAGTAAATTGGGGTAAAAAAACCTTTTAGACTCCTCAATTATTTGATGGATGAGGATGGCTTTGAGGATCTGGTCAGTTTTTCTTCAAGAATGCAAGAAAAATCAGAGAAAAGTTGAAATTTTGAGTATCCTGAAAAGAACCAAACTAGCCATAAAAAATTGGGATGGGAAGAGAGATCAGTTTCCAGGAGAATCGATTACAGAATTAGAAAGGAAGATTCACAAGTTAGAGGAGGAGGTCCAGCAATTGCAAGATGCAAGTGATAGTGAAAAAGCAAAAGAGTTGAATACCCTTTGAACAGAATTATGGACTTTACAAGATTGAGGAGCTGATTTGGTACCAAAATTCCAGATCGAAATGGGTAGAAGACGGGGATCGCAACACCAGATTTTTTCATACTTGTGCTTCAGTTTTTTTTTGGATAGAATATTAGGCCTCGATAAAAACCCTCGACTTACCCTCCATATTACAATAGCAATATGAAGGACAACGGAAGAGGGAAAAGAGTGTCTACTACTTTTATTAATCAGGAGAATAATACACTGCCATCCCTTGCATCATACTTTAATAGCCTTAACCCTAATAACATAAGACTTAAACACCTCTTCCTGCTGAAACCTTAACACTTATTACATAAGAATGAAAACAAAATCCCTGCAGAAATGTAAGGGAGTCTAGCACCCTAACACACCAAAAACAAAACCTAACGATCATCCTATACCATCCTTAGCTAATTTGTCCGCTTTCCAGTTAGCAGCTCTCAAGATTTGCCTTAACGTAATATCCTTCCCTTCCATTATATAGGAGAAAGAGGAATGCTATGAATGCTCTAAATGTCAAAGGAAAGATTATCCAAGACCCTACTGTTATAAAGGCCACTATCAGGGATCACTTTTTCAGAATCTTTAATTTTCGATCTACATTGGAAGTGGAAGATATAAGGCTGAATTTTCCTAGAATTCCTTGGAGGAAGGACTTCTTTCAAAAAAAAGTGTTTTCGGAGAAAGAAATTTGGGAGACATTGAATTCGTGTGACAGTAACAAAGCTCCTGGGCCAGATGGATTAAATTTGGGTTTTTTCAAAAGGTTCTAGCCTGTCCTAAAGGAAGACATTCTGAAATTTTTCCATAGTATCTACGTGGGGAAAGATTGGGAACATGGTATTAATCACACTTTCATCACTCTCATTCCGAAGAGCTCCAACATTGGTGGTTTGGATGACTATAGGCCTATTAGCTTAGTAGGAGGGTTATATAAGATCCTATCTAAGTGTCTTGCGAGGAGGTTAAGAAGCTGCATCAAAGACATCATCAGTTCCACAATTTGCTTTCATCCCTGGTCGTCAAATCTTGGACTTCTTTCTTATAACTAATGAAGGAATTGATTTTTGGAGGAAAAAATGACTCAAGGGGTGTGTTTTTAAGGTGGACTTCAAGAAGGCATATGATACAGTTGATTAGCCTATTCTGTTTAAAGTTATGGAGAAAATGGGCTTTGGTTCCAGATGGAGTGGTTCGATAAGGAAATGTGTAACTACAGCCTTTGTGTCAGTATTGGTCAATGGGGTTCCTTCTGAAGAATTCCCAATGGCAAAGGATCTTTGTCAGGGTTGTTCTCTGTCCCCTCTGTTGTTCAATTTAATAGGGGAGCTTCTTAATTTATTACTTCTAAAGGCAATTTCTGAAGGGTTGTTCTCTGGATTGGTAATAGGTAGGGAGGAGGGGTCTATGAACTTAACTCATTTGCAATTTGCCGATGACCTCATAATCTTTTATGGTGCTTCGAAGATGCAGATTTTGAATGTCAAGAGGGTTCTTAGAATTTTTGAAGTTATTTCTGGACTTCAGTTGAATCTAAAGAAATGCAAATTGTTTGGGATTAATAGGAATCAACAGGAGGTTGAGAACTAGGCGAGAATTAGGCGAGAACTATTGGTTGTTCAGTTCGGTGCTTTCCTTCAGAATACCTTGGACTTCCTCTTGGCGCTAATAGGAATTCATCAGCTCTTTAGGATCCGGTGGTTTAGAATTTTTACAAGAAACTTGCTGGTTGGAAGGCTTCTACTCTTTCATTAGCAGGAAGATTGATATTGGTTAAGTCAGTCATATGCTTGCTACCAACGTATTTTTTGTCTTTGTTTAAGATTCCAGCCTCGGTTAACAAAATTCTAAATTTAATTATGTCTAAGTTCTTATGGGGAGGGGTATTGATAAAAATAAGACGCATTGGGTTAATTGGTCAACTGTGTGTAAACCTAAGAATGAGGGAGGCTTGGGTGTGTTGAATCTTAACAATATGAACAGAGCCCTATTAGGGAAATGGTCTTGGAGGTTTGTTAATGACAGAAACTCTGTTTGGAGAAAGATGATTTGCAGCAAATACTATATTGATTCATCATTATTATTATTTGATAGTAAGGTTCCAGCTCAAGCTTCTTGTATTTGGAGATCGGTGATGAATAACCATTTCAAAGAAGACCCTTTTGGTTCGAAATTTCGAAGCATGTGTAGCTTTCAAGTAGGCAATGGTGAGTTTATTCGATTTTGGCAAGATCATTGGGCTATGGATTATCCGCTTATCCTTATTTTTCCTAGACTGTTTTCCATTTCCTCAAATAAGCTTGGAAAATTAATTGAGTTTGGTGAATATCAATCTACGGGTTAGTTTTGGAATGTTCAACTAAGAAGAAATTTGAATGATTGGGAATTTGAACTATGGCCTAATATGATGTTAATCATTTCAAATTTTAGCCTATCTAAAGAATCCAATGATGGTCTGATATGGAAAGGCAATGGGGATGGTATGTATTCTGTTAGCTCTTCTGTTAAGTTGTGTTCATCGGGTCCGAAGGAGGTTCATTTTTGGAAAAACATAATTTGGAGGGGTCTATTGCCTCCAATAGTGGAATCTTTTGTGTGGCAAGTTGTTCTTCAGAAGCTGGCTGTAAAGACATAACTGTTTAAAAGAGGGGTTCAGGGTATTGATGATGTTTTATGCCCACTTTGCAAGTTGGAGGAGTCTCCATCACATTTATTTTTTACTTGTTCTATTGTGTGGACATTATGGAATAAATTGATGAAGTTTTGGAGGCTCAATGTTGTTTTCCATGCAAATGCTAAGAGTTTTCTCATAGCACAGGAAGTTTTGAATACCAATTCTGCAATATCGTCATTTGTTCCAGGGGTTGTTCTATGGACCATTTGGAAAGTCAGGAATGCCATTGTGTTCGAAGGAGGGAAGTTAGACCAGACTGAATTATTTTTCTTAGCAAGGTTTAGGCTTTCTTCTTGGTTCTTAGCCAAATACAAAGAGATTTATATTCCTAAGGACTCTCTTATATCTGATCTTTCTCTTGGGGATTCTTGTTTAGTACTCAAATCGATTGTATCTAAGATTCCTTGGTCTCCTCCTCCTAAGGGCTTCATTAAATTGAATGTAGATGCTGCT
This sequence comes from Hibiscus syriacus, assembly GCF_006381635.1. Lineage (NCBI taxonomy): Eukaryota > Viridiplantae > Streptophyta > Magnoliopsida > Malvales > Malvaceae > Hibiscus > Hibiscus syriacus. The sequence continues at coordinate 3,793,020 of NW_024063088.1, forward strand.
ACTAGCTTTGACTGGAAGACGAGTGGTTTAGGTGGCGTTCTAAGAAACGATAATGGCTCGATTTTATGTTCTTTCAAGGAGTCTTCTGGTCCAGGTCCTCCTATCTTGATGGAGCTTAAAGCTATTCAAAAGGGTTTACTTTTCTTTGTCCTTTTTCGAGGGCTTGTTAAGGAACGTTTGATTATTGAGAGTGATAGTAAGGTGGCAGTGCACTGGATCAAGAATGTTGAACTATGTCCAAATGTGTATGCTTTTATTGTAAAAGACATCGTTGATAGGCTCAAAGATTTTGAGGGTGTGGTTAGATGGGTTGGTAAGACAGCTAACTTAGAGGCTGATATGCCTTAGCTAAGGCTGGAATGGGCTGATTTAAGTGTTGATTTTTTTATAGGAATGGAAGGCCTCGTTAAAAACCCCTTCTTGATTAAAGGAGCTTGATAATAAGTTCCTTAATCAGCAGAAGGAGGAAAAGAGTGCCTTGAATTTTATTAATAGTGAAAAGTTACATAAGATACAACCATTACACCAATAACAGTACATAAAACTTAAAAACACCCCCTGCCATAAAAGCCTTCACACTAGACCAGAAAACCACAGTTGAATCCTATCAATCAGCCTATCCCACTCTTTGCTAGATTGTTTGCCTCCCCATTGCACGCTCTTGGAATCAACCTCACTGAATGTACCTTACCAGTGATGAGAGCCGAAATCTAATAAACTATAGACGATAAGAAAACAGGAGCCAAACTCGGGGCCTGAATCCATTCCACTGCAGACTTACAATCACTCTCAACAATCAACCTACCAACAGATTCCCAACGTGATGACAAAAATATTTCAATGCCTCTTTTAATAGCCTTTAACTCAGCAAGTGGAGGAGTTCCTTGACCAACATTCTCTGAAAAAGTCAAAAAGGTGCAGCAATTCCAATCTCTTAAAATACCTCCAATCCCACCACCCAAGCCATCTCGCCTAACAGCTCCATCTACATTCATCTTTAGAAAATCTACTGGGGGGGAATGACATGACATACTTTGGGTTTTGATAGAGAAAACCCATCTGCAAGAGATGGATTACCAATCAGCACATCCTCCTGTATTGATATCTTAGGGAACTTGGCTAGGAACCAATTTAAGTGTTGATGTTAAGGGCTATTTTTGGGTTTAAGGTTTTTATGTAAGGGAGCCTTCTGGGTGTTGTAATTGTTATGTATCTTATCTTGTTATTAATGAAATTCTAAGGTACTCTTTTCCTCCTTCCGCTGATTAAGGAGTTTCTCTACAAGCTCCATTAATCATGAAGGGGTTTTTTAATGAGGCCTGTAACTCTTATCAAAAAAATATATTATCTGCTCGTAAAGCACAGATTTAACCCATTCCAAGTTGATGGAACAGTTATTACATCCATGTGATATGTTTCCACAAGAAACAAAAACATACCATAATTACGAGCTACTTTGAAAGGTGACAACAGATGATTGCAGGATGTATAGCTTATATGGTCACTGGCCTAACAATCTTAGCCTAATAATGCTTACGGCAAGATGATAAAAGATTCACCTGGACCCAACAGATTAGTTAAGATCAATTTAAACAAACCCCACAGGCCACAAATCCTTAAGCTCCGACTCAGCTTACCCCTAAAATAAATAATTAATAAACCTCAGATATTACTGTTTAAGTGAATAAACAACAGTGTTCAAAACTCTCGCAAACATAACTAAGGAACATGTATATAACTAACTTTTGATAATTTTCAACAGTTTTCCTACCCAATAAGCTTAAAGACTTAAATAATTCCTTTTTCCACGCACTTTGGCTTAATAATCTCATAGTTTTGTCCACCAAACTTTTTATAGTTTCATATCACAAACACACTTGGTAACCTTACTTAGTTAAATTGTTTTAAACCCTTCTTTGTACAGTTCTAACTTCTAAAATTCAACCAAACGGTTTCAAAAACAACTTCGAGAAAGCAAGATCTAAATTATGTTGAATCAATAACAGTAAAATGGATTGTTCAGTAGATAGTTTAAAGTAAGAAATAAAATTCAAGATTACCTAGGGTAACCAAATGCAGCCATTCATTCTGACTCAACCTCTTCAACCTTTGGACCTAAAATCCCCAATCATGAACACAAAATAAATAGGGATTAGCCATTCCTTCCCGCAAATAACTAGAAAAAAAAGTTAAACGCTCAATTTTTTGTTACTTTCACCACTTACTTTGCTTTTCACTTCCCCCAAAGTAGTCATTAAGAAACAGGATGTAGCTAATAAAACAAGTTTAGATTCAAACTAAGAAAATAGAAAACGAACAAGTATCACATTTTAAAGCAAAACCATACATTGAGTAATTCGAAAATATCGATCTCCTTTGAAATCGATGAAGCAAAAAAGCAAGTAATAAAAATAACAAAGAGCAGAGCTTAAAATATATAAAATAAAAAGTTCAAAATGAATTCAAAGAGAAGATAGGGACCGTGGAGAGAGGGATGGCGGCCATCCTTTCCCCAACCGATGCCGCGGGTGGCGTCGAGGTACTGGCGGACGAGATGGCGGCACTTCTGGAGATGGTTGACTCCTTCGATGCGGTAACACCACCTGACTTTGTCACGGAGGATCTTGGCTTTCTCAATGTCGATCCATTTCTCTCGAACTATATGCTCCCTCATTTCCAGCATGGCCACCGGATCCTTGTAGGGATTGGCCGAGTCGAAGTCATCCGGCGCCGTTTCATCGAACTCTACTACTCCCTTCTTCCTCCCCATCTCTCTCTCACTCGCCTCTTCTTTGCCCTTCGTTTCGTTTCAGTTTTAGTGGTGATTTTGGGGATTGGGATTGGGCTTCTTTTATTTTCTAGTTTTCCAAGCCCAAATGATTTAAGTTTAGTTGGCGATAGAAATCGAAATACCCACAAAAGTGGACGAAAGAAAGAAATACTCATTCCCAAACGTAAATATTTAAATTTCTGATTTTATTTAAGAGTTTTATTGTCTCATCTCACTAAATCATCTTGTTGTTATTTAAAATTAATTACCATTAATTTTAAGAAAAAAGTGATAATTTTTATTAGGATAAATCATTTACATAGTTATATTTTTAATAATTAAGATATGAATTTATTAGGCCACTTCATATATAAAAAAGGAATGTTATTTTTGTTTTGGAAGAACTAGATTCAATGGTGAATCCATTAAAGAGTGAGGGCCAGCAATTGTCCATCCTAAATCCGAATTTTCTTTAGGTAATTACGTGTTTGATTGATTTTACTTATCTCATATAAAAAATTTATATTGTTAATATATTGTGTTTTAGTTGTCAAAAATATTTATTTATCTGCTATTGCTCGAGTCCAATCAATTGTATCTATAATATATATATGCATTATCGATGATTTAATGATAATTCTAAACAAATAACGTCGTTTAGCCCGCAATATAATGTACACACCTACCACAAATGCCGAATACAATACTTATTCTGAGCGTTGGCATTCTTGAAACAAACCAATACGAAAAACATTTATAAATAAAGAAACTATTGCGACACGTAAAAGCATTACAAAACCAAAAAGAACCCTCACACTTAACCTGTCATAATTTTGGATTAATTTGAATTAAAAGGGAAAGGAGTCGTCATCAACCTTTGGGATAGGTAGGACGAATATCTAAAAACGTCTTTTAAAATAATTTTAGGAAAAATCATTTTATAAAACAAATATTGGTCTGTGTTTACCAAAAATTTGATTTAAAGGGTCGAGGAGTCGGTTATGCTTGGGGAAGGGTAAGCATCCCTACAGCGCCCGAAATTGGTATTGTGTCGCTTACATATCGTCGTAAATGGTGGAATTATGAATCGAATATAAAGTTAAATTATGATTCATTTATTAAAGTTTGATTAATTTACTTCGAATTAATTATTAAAAAGAAAATCCTTTTACTCGATAAGAAATCTTGAAATTTGCAATCCTCCGTCGGGAAAGCAATCTTAACCATTTCTCATTCGTAAAAGAATATTATATCTTCGAATATATAAAAGATGCATATCAAAATAAAAATGAATATTGACATTTGCATAAAAATAAAATAAATAAATAAAAACGCATTGAATCATTCACATAAAAATATTTAATTAATAAAATAAAATAGATTTATTTCAAGTTCCATTTCGTTCGAACGTCGTATCAGATTGTACCACTTCGATCAAGTGATACTTTCCAAGCCCGTTCTACAAATATGTGTTCTTAAAAATATTCGGATAATATTAATATATAAATAACGAATAAACACCAAAAACAAATACAATTTGAAATCTACGAAATAAAACATTCATAATACACATAGCTAATAACGTCTATTTAAAATAATACATATATAGTCATAATATACAAAATACATGTACATGTAGGATTAGAATAAATTAAAATATTACAAATCAAAATACAAATAATAAAATCAATAAATAATCATATTCGATTTAAAGGACCAAAATAGCAAAAATAGAAACTTAAAGGACTAAAATATCAAAAATAGAAATTTAAAGGACCATAATAGCAAAAAAACTCAGAGGGTTGAACCACAAATATAAATAAACCAGATTCCCAAGATCGAAAATATTAAATAGTACATGTACTAGAAATGAAAATAACCCATAAATAATATAAAGGACTGAAATGAAATAAATAGAAACATAAAGCACCAAACAATAATTAATCAAATACCAAACAGTGACTAAAATGAAAGATACATAAATCACATGGTCAAATTCGAATATCAACAAATATAGCGTAATATATAACTAGGGACTGAAATGAAAACATTAAAAAAAAGAGGCTCAAAATATAATAACACAAATTTCATTAATGACTAAAATATAAAGTTAAAAACAAGGAGAGACCCAAACTGTAGTTACCCCACGCGTTGAAAACACGCAGAAGAGCCCCACTGAAACGGCGTCGTTTTCACGTGGCGTATATAAGCCCAAACGGGCTTATTTCTCACCCATTTCTTCATTTCCCCGTTATGCATGAGTGAGAGAAAGTGTGTGTGTGAGAGAGAGAAAACTCTCTCAAGAGCTTCAACCGGAAGCTGTAATTCCCAGTTTTCGGTGAGCCTCTGCCATGCCGGCCTCCGTTGATCGATGACGATCATCGTATATCGGCATCGAAGAAGGGAGAGTAAGACGTCATTTGAAGCATCTTCTCGCCATATATGTGGGTCCGAGCTTGGTTTGGTCTAAAAATGGCTCAAACGCTATAGATCTATGAAGAAACACTTCGTTTCTTCAGCTCCGGCGACCCTTGGCTTTCATCGAAGTTCGATCGAGGTATGGACCTTCTCACTCTCTACTTTCTTTTGTTTTTCCTTTGTTTTCTCTTTTCTCCCTCCCTGAACCTCTTGATATATTTTTTCCTCTGAAAATGGTTCCCCTTTTTATAAATTTCTTTTTCTCTGACATTTTTTAAATATTCCCGTATGTGATGTTTTTTTCTTTAATTTGATGGTATGATGGACTTTTATCCTTGCTTTGATGCAGCTACAGAGCTAAATCTCATTGGGAAACTTGTTTTTGGATTTGTTCTTATTTTTTAATGGGCTTTTCTGACTTTGGTGTGACTTTCTATCACTATTGATGAGGGCGGCGGCTCTGAGGTGGTCGGCGTTGGCATCAACAAACAGACGGTAGTGGTAGAAGCTAGGTTTAGGGTTTCAGACCCTAAATAGGCAGGTCCAAATCATATCTGAGTCGGATCTTGGGGCTGCTAAGTGGCTTCGGGTCGGGCTGGTATTACTGTAGTTGGACTTGGATCCTGGGCCTGAACCGGGTCTTGTAATGTTGGGCTTGTGCTTGCTTGTAATTGGGCACCATTTTGGCCTACACAAAATGTAAATATAATAATAATAATAATAATAATAATAAATAATAATAATAATAATAATTATAATATTTTTTAGACCAGGATAAAAACAGGTGTCTACAGCTGCCCCTCTGTGCACATTTTTGTGTTAACAAGAATAGGTCAAAGATGAAAGAGGCTACGAGTTTTTGTCCGGTTCTCTTTTTGGTTTTGAAATTGGATATATTTGTTGTTGGGGACGACACTGCTCATACGCGATGAAGAGTTTTAGTTATCTAATGGTGACACGGCTCCTACGTGATGAGGAGGTCTAGTCGGGGGATGACATGGTTCCTACTCGAAGAGGATGACTTGCCATATTTAGGGATAATGTTTCAAGGGAAACAGACTCAAAGATGATGTTTCAAGGGAAACTGTCACAAGATAGACAAAATTTTTTTTAAGAGAGACGATCTTAAAGATTTTCAAGAGAAACAATTTCAAAGTTTGTCTTAAGGAAGACTGTCTCAAGCGAGACAAAGTTTGTTTTGAGAAAAACAATCTCAAGTGAGATCAACTTTGTTTGAAGTGAAACAAACTCAAAATTTGTTTCTCAAAGGAAAAATGTCTCAAGCGAGACGAATTTTGTTTTGAGAGAAATTGTCTCAAACGAGACCAAATTTATTTTTAGCGAAAACTGTCTCAAGCGAGACAAAATTTGTTTTTTAAGAAAACTTGTCTCAAGCGAGACGACCCTTTGTTTCAAGAGAAACAATTTCAAAGACAACAAATAATCTATTTGTTCCTGCATGTGGAGGAAAAACCTTTAGAAGATCAGATCGTTCACTTCAGGATGTTGAATCTCCCAAGAAGCCCCATCATTCATCATTTCTTGCTTCAGCGCTGATTTTAAGCATGAGTTTTGTGTCTGAGAGCCACGTGTCAACTACCGAGATCCACTCCAGAGAGATTGTCTTATTTGAAAAACGTTTTTCTTCTTCTTTTACTTTCAAAATTTTGAAAAATATCATTTAAAAGAATTTTGAAAAATGTTTAATCACAGATTTTGAAAATATTGCTCCTTTCTAGGTTTTACAATTGAGGTAAATCATAAAACAAGAGTTCATTGGATATCAAAGAATTATTTACACTTTAATCCTTCAGAAAATTATAGTTATTTGACAAGTGTCAAGATCAATGCTACCTTTGAGGTATATTTAAGTAAGGAGAGGATAAAATGTCTCAGGTGGTTGCCTTTGGTCAAAGGGTAGACATTCTCATTTCTTTGATGTTCACTGATCTGATAGACTAGCTTCTATGCTCATCTACTGGGGTGTTTCCGATTCTCAGCTCTCATGTGCATATTCAGGTTGTGCGACGTCTTGTCAAGGTTCACTCCTGGCATTGATTATAATATTTTTTAGACCCGAAAAAATGGGTGTCTACATAACCTTTGATGCCACACCCCAAAACCAGTAAGATGCATTATAACCCTCATGTGTACATTAAGTCTTGGCTCCAAGAATGAATAGCACAACCTAAAGGACCAATTTAATGGGCTGGCTGACGAGTCCCATAAGAGAAATGTAGATAATCAATGTATATATTTTCATCACCCAAATTTGATAATTGAGATGACAATGACATGTACGTCAATATATTTCAAAGAGATTATGAAGAAGTATTAAACTTATTAAGACCACCAGATTTGATCACTTGGAGAATGCTCCCTCATTTCTAGTATGGCCACCAGATCCTGGATTTCTCAATGTTGATCCATTTCTCTCGAACTATATACTCCCTCATTTCCAGCATGGCCACCTGATCCTTGTAGGGATTGGTCGGGTCGAAGTCATCCGACGTTGTTTCATCGAACTCTACTACTCCTTTCTTCCTCTCAATCTATGTTTCTCACTCGCCTTTTCTTTGTCCTTCACTTTGTTTCAGTTTTAGTTGTGATTTTGGGGATTAGGATTGGGCTTCTTTTATTTCTAGTTTTCCAAGCCCAATTGAATTAAGTTTAGTTAGCGATAGAAACCAAAATACCTACAAAAGTGGACGAAAGAAAGAAATACCCATTCGCAAACGACAATTTTCAAATTTCTAACTTTGGTCAAATGATCTATTGTCTCATCCTACTAGATCAACTTGTTGTTAGTAAAAATTAATGGTAATTATTTTTAAGAAAAAAATTGTCATTTTTAAGAGGATAAATCATTTACACGGAGATTTTTTTAATAATTAATATATGAATTTATTAGGCCACTTCATATATAAAAAAAGAATGTTATTTTTTTACAAGAACTGGATTCAATGGTGAATCCACTAAAGAGTTAGGGTAAGTGATTGTCCATCCTGAATCTGAATTTTCTTTAGGTAATTACATGTTTTATTAATTTTACTTACCACATACAAAAATTTTATATTGTTAATATATATGTATTTCCATTGTCAAAAATATTTATTAATCTGCTATTGTTTAAGTTCAAACAATTATATCTGTAAAATATGTGTGCATTTGTAACACCCTTAGATTGATGCGGCTGACTTGATTAGATCCGAGGTGTCACATTAGGGCCACCGGAGCAACCCACAGTAAAAATCCAGGAAAATTTTATTTTATTTTTGTTAATTCATTTAAAACCGTAAAATAATTTATAGATAAAATACAAGTTTAGAAAATCATTTATATATACTAAGATAAAATCCACCAATATACACTAGTAAAACAAGTTTCAGACGTGAATATAAAAACAGAATACAACCTAAATTCCCCCTAATTACATGCACCGTACTCCGCATGCAACGCCGATGGAACTCCTTTACTGATGTCAGTAAAAGTACAGGATCAAACTCTTTAACCTGAAATGATAAGTAACAGAGTGAGCTTTGGAAAGCTTAGTAATACAGAACTACCAAATGAATGCAATATGCCATCAAATAAATGATAAAGCATAAATTCCTTAGTGGGACAGTCATCATCATATTATAGCGGTGAATTTAGATTCCATTAGCTAAGTCTTCAGGTACAAACGTGAATTTACGATCTGAAGAAAGTATTCAAAGAGAGACAGATTCAGAAAATTGAATTGAGGAGTATAGTGTGTTCCAACAAAACAGAGAAATGTGTACATATCCTTTAAAAACATTAGTAGTTTAAAACAAATTTTAAAACCACAGTAATACAGTCCAACCAAACACCAATATGTAGTTCCCCATAACTGTATCCATAAGGACTTACCCTAAGCCCATTGGGCGTAGGAGTCAACTTAAAGGAATATCTTGGGCCTTGAGAGTCTATAATATTAAATGCCTTGGGGCCTTAGAGCCTACTCAAGGTTACCTTATGTCTGTAAGGAATTACCAGCTTGGTCAGAGCTGATTCATCAGTCATTCGGAAAGTAATTTATCAAGATCATAGTATTTAGATATATCAGCAAGTTATTCAGGAATTATTGTTTCAGAATTATTTAGGATTTAGACACTCCTAAAGTGGTTCCATCAATCAAACTTATAAGGGCATATTAGTTATTTACTTCATGAGAAATTTGGTAAATCAATTTAATAAGGGTCTGCAGTGATTTACAGAATTCTAGATTCCAAGCATCTTAACATGTTTTCAATTCTGATCGCACTGTACAATTCCCAGCAAAGACAACAATTATCAATTATACAGGCAGAAAAACTTCACGAATATTTATTTCTTAAAACTGGTTGCACTACAGAATTGAACTGATCACCATCAAAACCATCATTGCGCGGATCATGAAGAGACAAACATGTATTTATGCAGTATATATTTACTTCCCGTATTGTAATAGTATTAGGGACGATCGACCTACTAAGGTCATACTCTAAAAACTTAGGGGCATTACAACATTTAAAGCTTCTCCGGTATCTTCAGAAGTTCTCCAAAAGTATTTGCTTAATCCAGGACATGAGGGTATTTTTGGTATTCTATTCATTCTAGAGCTTAAGGGTATTCAGTCATTCTAGGGCTTGGGGATATTTTAGGTTATTTCTCACTTTATGGGTATTTTGGTCATTTTATAGTTCAAGGGTATTTCAATCATTTCTTTCCATCCAATATTTCTATTTAATTCAAACTTGTCATTTATTTTAATCATTACAAACAATTCTGAGAATAAGAATACTTTCGATAAGTTAGCCTTCGGGTGTATGCTCATAAATCAGATATTCTGAATCTAGTGCCTTTGCAGAGGTTACAACTGTTTATCAGAAATCTTTCGGAAAAAATAGGAACTTAACAGTTAAATCATGAATTTATCGGATTAGATACGAATTCTCAGGGTACTTCTTAATCAGGGTCAATATAGACTATTTTTACCTCTTAGGGGTAATTCTGTAATTTCTTATCTAGGTATTTTCGATGTTTTAATTTTTAACGAGAGTAATCAAATTTTAGGGGTTATGAGGTTAAACGCTTCACTGGTTAATCACAGAGCTTGGAATTGTTCCTTATAAATCTTCTAATTTCTTATACAATCCACTAGAGTTTGATTCAGTTACTTACTTTTTGTCGTATTCAAATTGTGTTTAGAAATAATTAACTATACAAATGAGACCAAACATATTCATCCATGCACTTAGCAATACCAACATGTACCGTAAAGGATGCATAGGGTAGTAAAGTATTACCTCAATTCTTGAGCTACACCAATCAAACATTTAAACTCTATTCGACCGCTCTCGATCTTGAATATGTCTAATAATATCTTGGATACATATCAATAGAAATTACATAAGAAACAGAGCTTAATTGTGAAAATGGATCAAATTGAAAGGTTAATCAATGAAAAATACCTTACCAAGTTTGAACTTGGCGAAACATACCTAAAAATGAACTTAAGACATAGAAAACATCAGAATAGATGTTCCTGAAAAAAGTCAACGGCCAATCAACAATAGTCAACAGTCAGTTAACAATAGTTAACAACTGGTCAATGACTAGTGAATGGTCAACGTTCAGTCAATGCCTGGTTAAAGGCTCAGCTCAGCTCAGTGTAGCTCGATTCGGCTCAGATTGGCCCAACCGGTTCAGACCGGTTCAATTGGTTAACAACCCCCTGGTTGGCAGACGACGCTCACGAGCTGGGAGCGGTGCGTGCGGTGGCTTCGGTCATCGGCTCGACGTGAAATTTTCCAGATCGATAGATCGTTGGCCTGAGAGTATCGTGCAAGCTTTGTTTCACAACGGTGAGCAGTGGAAGATGTCAAAAGAAATCCTTTCAAACGATCGAACTCCTCTCTTCGATCTCTTCAACCGCGGCAGTGATGACAACACCGCCAAAATCCAAAGAAGCGGAACAATTAGATGATTAACCTTGTGTGGACGGTGAGTCTCATCGGTGGTTAGACGGTGATGAAATGATGAAAAATAATGATGTCTATTTGGGTTTTTCATTGCACTATCGAGTGGCAATTCTCGATGAACGACGTCTCTGTTCGGTGCAATGGTGCTCGTGTTTTGGTCATCGATCGATAGTGATTCAAATAAAGGTTGTAGGGTATTGAACGACGGTCGGACGGTAGAGAATTTGTGAGGCAATGGGGAGTGTCGACAACTTAAGCTTTTTGGGTTTTAATTTGGGGATTTTAGGGATTTTAAATCCTGAGCTTTAAGCATTAAAATATTTATTTGCTTAAAAATATCATTAACAGTGCTTAGCCTAAATGGTTAGGGCATGGGCGACCATCCTTAGGAGACAAGGGTTCAACCCCTTAGGCCACCAATTTTTTTTTTAATTTTTCCCTGTCGATAGAAAAAGAGAAAATTCATGGTTAAGTCCCTAAACTTACTATAAATTCTAAACCGAGCTGCAAGTTCTGAAAACTTACAATTTGGTCCCTAAATTTAAATAGTCTATAATTTTTATTTTTATTTATTTTATTTCAAAACGGGGTTCTGACAATTCTATCATCCTTAAAAGAAATTCCATCTTCGAAATTTACCTAAGTTAAATAAATGTGAAAACTGAGATTGCATCAATTCTTTAATCTCTTAGGTATCTTTGTCAAAATTCAATAATCGGAACATAATTCTCCACGTAGAACTAAACATACCATAATTACCAATCCTTAACCAGAATAACACTTGCTTACTTTCAGTGCAACATGCAGACATAATTATTTTCTTTTATATAAGCAGCATCACCTCGAGATTTACACTTTTACCAAGTATTCGAACATTTACTTTAATCTCATACAAGGCAAATAATTGAGGAACATGGCTATGCACCTATTGGATTTTAATCTCATAAAATTATAACAATAATTATTCTAGAAATTCTTCAATTTCGTTCATCAATGCAGAACTTTAGAAGGAAAACACCTTGTTAAAGCTTGGACCAACTACCTTGCTCTTCAATCCACTTGGGTAGCAATTCTTAATATCAAAACTTTACTTATAAGGTTTGGCTATGAGCTTATCTTTACAAAATGTTTGAGGAGTTCAAGTCAAGAGTCAAGTCAAAATTCTCGAATAAATAATTTCCCACGTTACTCGCGGGGTAACTTCAAAAATTGGGACGAATACTGACATTATTCCATTTTTTACACAGATTAAGTCATAACATATTAGATATTTTGGTATACTTATTACAGGAGGATTAATTGATATCAGAATTCCGGCTCAGAAGAGTAAGATCATAAACTAGGGGCATATACTGACCAGACATCCTATAACAGTCAATCGATCGATTAAACCAAAAGACTCAACTCAACTTAAGCTCTGATACCACTAAATGTAACACCCTCAAACCGATGCGGGTGACCCGATCCGATCCGAGGTGTCACATTAGGGCTACCGGAGCGACCCACAATAAAAATCTAGAAAATTTTTAAAAGTTTTTGTTAATCCATTTAAAATCATAAAATAATTTATAGATAAAATACAAGTTCAGAAAATCATTTATATATTAAAATAAAATCCACCAATATCTAGTAGTAAAACAAGTTTCAGACTTGAATATAAAAACAAAATACAACCTACATACCCCATAACTACATCCATAAGGACTTACCCTAGGCCCATTGGTCGTACAAGCCTACTCAAGGGAGTACATTAGGGCCTAAGAGCCTACCCAAAGAAGTACCTTGGGGCCTTAGAGCCTACCCAAGGCAACCTTAGGTCCGTAAGGAATTACCATCTTGATCAAAGCTGAACCTCCATACTCCATAATCCTACCCATACTATATTCCAATAATCGGTTCATACAGTAAACAATAGATTCCATTATCTATAAATCAGGAACTATTATATTTTCCAGTGAAAATAGGTAACCAAATAGCACATATCATGTAGCCATAGTTGATAAACAATAAATCAATATATCAGAAAATTTGAATATTAAAAAGTTAAAAGATCTAGTAAAATAGTAACTTCGGTAAAAACACATTTCAAGCAGATAAAATAATCATATAGCACGTTGGGAACACAATATATGATCTAGTTATTTGTTGGAGGTACTTAATTTTTATCAAGTAGAGAGCTACGAAATTTCTGCAAACTGATTGAATTTCATAACGAGGTCCCTATAAAAGGGAGTTTGATAACTAACAGATTCATTAGTCATTCAGGAAGTGATTTATGAAGATCATAGTATTCAAATATATCAGTAAGGTATTCAGGAATTATTGCATCCGAATTATTTAGGATTCAGACATCCTAAAGTGGTTCCATCAATCAAACTTATAAGGGAATATTAGTCATTTACTTCTTGAGAAATTTGATAAATCAATTTAATAAGGGTCTGTAACGATTTACAGAATTCCAGATTCCAAGCATCTTAATTTGTTTTCAATTTCTATAATACTATACAAGTCCCAACAAAGGCGACACCTATCAATTATGCAAGTAAAGAAACTTCACAAATATTTAATTCTTAAAACTTGATGCACTGCAAAATCGAAATGATCATATTCAGAACCATCTTTGGGCAAATCATGAGGAGGCGAACTGGTATTTATGTAGTATTATTTACTTCCAGTATTTTAATAGTATTAGGGATGATCGACCTACTTAGGTCATACTCTAAAAACCTCAGGGGCGTTACAACATTTAAAGCTTCACTGGTATCTTCAGAAGTTCTCCAAAAGCATTTGCTTAATCCAGATCATGAGGGTACTTAGATCATTTTTGGTATTCGAGGTAGATTTATTCATTTCTATAGTTTAAGGGTATTCAGTCAGGGCTTGGATATTTTAGGTCTTTTTTCACTTCAAGGGTATTTGTATTTTGGTCATTTTATAGTTCAAGGGTATTTTAGTATGTTGGGAATTATGAAGCTCAAATTTACAACTGAAAATGTGCCAAGAGGGGGTGAATTAGCAATTTAAAGTTTATGGAGTAAGGAGTATAGGGATAAAGTAATTTGCACAATAATTTATAGTGGTTCGATTTTTCAACCAAGTCTACATCCACTACCATAGTTCCTCACCAAGGATTTTCTAACAAATTCACTAATTTGTTCTTTCTTGTTGCAAGATAAAGAGATAACCTTTACACTCCGTAGCTTTTCACAGGCTTAGCTAGAACAACTCCCTTTTTACAAAAAGATAAAAAATGTAAACAAGAAAACCTCTACAAGGTAGATGTTTTCAAGATTAAGCTTACTAAAACACTAATATTTACAAGAGAAAGGAAAATAAGAATAAAAACTCTTCTCTTGTGTTTGATTGCTTGGATAGGTGTTCTAACCCTTCTTCAAGTGTCTTAATCTTGTATTTATATGTTAGAATAAGTTTGTGGTCGTTTCTAGCCGCTGGGGATGATTTCTAGTCGTTTGGGGATGCTTTCTCTGCAAAAACAAACTGCCCAGGATAGGGAGTAACTCCATTAATGGGTATCAATACTTCTTTTACTTATTTAAATAAAACTAGATGTTACTGGCCATTGGGCCTGATGGTATTGATATTGTGACCATGGCATCAATACTACTATGTAAAGTTGTATCGGTACCCCTATGGGTATCAATACCTATTTTTCATTTTAGAATTTGAGCAAGCTAGTAGTATCGATACTACCTATAGAGTATTGATAATTCTCTTACCTTTGGTATCAGTACCATATGAACAGTATCGGTATTGTTCATATAATATCGATATTGTAAGAACAATAATGATACTTCATACGTGAAAGACAATTTTGTGCTCAAATTCTACTTTATTAAAATTTGAATTATTTTTGAAAAACTTTTGAAAACTTTGAAAAAATTCAATTAAGTCCAAAAACATTTTGCCTTAATTTGTTATATCAAAATATTATAAAACATGGTTCAACACAATCCTTTTTTCCGTCCAGTCTTTCCATTTAATTCAAACTTGTCATTTATTTCAATCATTTTAACAATTATGACAATAAGAGTACTTTCGAAAAGTTAGCCTTCGAGTGTATGCTCATAAATTATAAATTCTAGGTCTAGTGTCTTCTCAGAGGTTACAATATGTTTATCAGAAATCTTCCGAACAAAATAGGAACCTAAGAGTTAAATAAGGATTAGATACAAATTCTCAGGATACTTTCTCAATCACGATCAATTCGGGTTATTTTTACCTCTCAGGGCTAATTATATAATTTCTCATCTAGGTATTTTTGATATTTCAATTTTAACGATAATAATCAAATTTTAAGGGTTATGAGGTTAAACTCTTCACTGGTTAATCACAGAGCTTGGAATTGTTCCTTATAAA
The DNA here is from genome assembly GCF_006381635.1 of Hibiscus syriacus. NCBI lineage: Eukaryota > Viridiplantae > Streptophyta > Magnoliopsida > Malvales > Malvaceae > Hibiscus > Hibiscus syriacus. The sequence goes on from NW_024063088.1 coordinate 3,808,569, forward strand.
TCTTATAATTTCTTATACGATCCACCAAAGTTTGATTCAGTTACTTACTTTTTTCCGTATTCGAATCGAGTTTAGAAATAATTAACTATACAAATGAGACCAAACATATTCATCCATGCACTTAGCAATACCAACATGTATCGTAAAGCATGCATAGAGTAGTAAAGTATTACCTCGATTCTAAAGCTGCATCGGTCAAACATTTAAACTATATTAGATTAATCTTGAAATTGAATTCAATGTCCAATAATATCTCGGATACATATCAATAGAAATTATATCAGAAACGAAGCTTAATTGTGAAAAACATATCAAATTGAAAGGTTAATCAGTGAAAAATAGCTTACAGGGTTTGAATTTGGCAAAACAGACCTACAAAATGAACTTAGACTGTAAAAAAATTCATGTTAGGTGTTCCTGAAAAAAGTCAATGAATGGTTAACGTTTAGTCAATGCCTGGTCAACAGTGCGGCGTGGCTCAGCTCAGAACGGCCTAACTAGTTTAGAACAATTCAACCAGTCAACAGCCCCCTGGTTGGCAGATGACGCCCACGCACAGGAAGCAACGCATGCAGCGCGTGCGATGGCTCTAGTCGTCGTTTCGACGTGAAATTTTCTAGATCGATAGATCGTTGGCTCGTGAGTCTCGTGCAAGCGTTGTTTTATGACGGTGAGCAGCGTAAGATGTTGAAAGAAAGCCTTTTCAAACATTTGAACTCCTATATTTGATCTCTTACACCACACGACGATGACACCACCAGAATCTGAAGAAGCGGAACAATTAGATGTTTCACCTGGTGTGAGCGGTAAGACTTATCGGTTGTTGGATGGCGAAGAAATGATGAAAAACAACGATGACTATTTGGGTTTTTCGTCGCACTATCGAGTGGTGATTCGTGATGAACGACGTCTTTGTTTGGTGCAATGGTGCTCAGGTTTTGGTCGTCGGTTGACGGTGATTCAAACGAGAGTGGTGGCAAGCTGAATGGCGGTTAGATGGTAGAGAATTTGGGAGGTGACAACTTAAGTCTATGGGGGTTTCAATTTGGGGGTTTTGGGGATTTTAAACCCCGAGCTTAAGATTAAAATATATATTTGCTTAAAAATATCAGTAATAGTGCCTAGCCTAAACGGTTAAGGTATGGATGACCATACCCAAAGGACAGGGGTTTGAACCCCCCAGGCCACCAACTTTATTTTTTTATTTTTTTCCTGTTGATAGAAAAAAGATAAAATTTAGGGTTAAGTCATGGAACTTCTTAAATTTGGTCCCTAAAACTTGCAATTTGGTCCTTAAATTTAAATAAATCTATAATTTATTTATTTATTTCAAAATAGGGTTGTGGCAGCATTATCGATGACTAAGAAAATTTTTGAACAAATATCACTATTTAGCCCGCAATATAATGTACACACCTACCACAAATGCAAAAACATGTACAAAAAAAGAAACTATTGCGACACATAAAAGCATTACAAAACCAAAAAGAACCCTCACACTTAACCTTTAATGCCATACCCCAAAACCAGCAAGATGCATTATAACCCTCATGTGTACGTTAAGTTTTGGCTCCAAGAATGAATAACACAACCTAGAGGACCAATTTGATGGGCTAGCTGACGAGCCTCATAAGAGAATGTAGATAATCAATGTATATATTATCATGACCCGAATTTGATAATTGAGATGACTGTGACATGTACGTCAATATCTGTCAAAGAGATTATGAATGAAGTATTAAACTTGTTAAGACCACCAGATTTGATCACTTGGAGAATGTAGAGAGTTTGTTCACACTAACCTTATAAAAAAGATAAGTGATATTATATCAAAGAGGATTACGAGGAATATTTACATATTCAAAGAAATCTTCAATCTATGGAAAGAATTAGACTAATTGATGCATGTAATTAGATGGTGATTGATATTGATTCCTTAATTAGAGGTTTAGAACTCATCTTAGCCGTAAATGTAAATCGATCTAGGTCATTTATTATGTGGGAGCTAAACTATAAATAAAGACTCACCACCTCATTTGTAATCATTTCATTCCATTCATTCTCATTCTCTTTAATAGTAATAAAAGGAACATTTACTCTAAGTTATCTCTTGTTACTTTCTTCTTTGTTCTTTGTTCTCTTTGCTTTGTTGTGTTTCGTTGTGGCTAAAGTAGCCCTATTAGTGTTTATGCTTCCATATTTGTCTAAGCCTTGGGACTTGTTTGAGCTTTTAGTGATTCTTAATTCTTAGGAGATTGTTTGCAGTCTTACTTAGACATCCAATCGATCAAAAAACATCTAAGGTTACACATTTCGTTAGACCGAACTCTAAAGAAATGATAATATCATTAGACACCCTATGATAATAATGTGCTTATAAAGGAAATCACAAATTCGAAGCAAAAACTTAGAGATACACAATAGAACTTGAAAGAAAATTATGAATGGTTGAACAATGCCAAAAATCAACTTCTCATATTATTATGATTATTCCAATCTATCTCAGAATAAAACCTTTTCATTGTGCTTATCATGTAGGCATATGCTACAACACTAAAGAGTATGTTAGCCTAAAGAATATTATTGAGAAGGGTTGTATCTGGGCATGGACAGGAGGGCCACCATATTTTTTAAAATTGATTATACTTATAAAAAATAATTTTATATTAGTTATAGAGCCTAATTATTTTAATACTTGTTATTAAGGTAAATTTTCTCTAATATTTATTACCATGAGCTAAATTTTTTCTAATATCTATTATTAGAGACCTATTCTTATAATTTTTTCTAATATTTGTATGTGTCCAATTTTTTACAAATATTTTTTTCTAACATTTGTAACTAAGGGCCCAATTTTTTCAATATTTGATATCAATGGCTTATTTTTTTCAATATTTGTTATTAGGTGCATACTTTTTAAAATTCAATTTCTTTTCTAATATTTATTTGTTAGTATGAGTCCAATTTTTTTCAATATTTGTTATTATGAGCATACTCTTAAAATTTACTTTTTTTTAATATTTGTTATTAAGACTCATTTTTACAATACTTGATATTCTGGAGCTATCCTTAGAGTTTATTTTTTTAACACTTGTTATTAGGAACAATTACTTAAATAACAGTTTGTAACTACAACAATGACCATTATGTAGTGGTAACGACTTAAAACCATGATATCCACAACTGTTATATCCACAATAACACATGTTATCAAAAATTCACAACCACAATACTTATAGTGATCACAATACAATGGAAGAACTTAACATTATTTGTTGGGGGCCATTTAAAAAATGTATATATTAATTAAAATATTTTACTACATTCAACTAAAATGAAATTAAAAGTTGAATATTTAATAACTTGATTAAAGTCCTCAATCCAGAAAAGATAAACAACTGAACAAAAAAAAAGACAAAAAAGAATTTTGTATCTTGAAATAAGAAATAACAAAACAATATATTTTCCTTTATTTAAAACTAAAATAATAAAAAATAATAATGTTAACTCTTTTTAATAAATAATAACTAAATTATAAATAGTAGTTTTCAAATTTTAAGGTACTATACTTTTTATAACTAAATTTAATAACTTATTATATACACTTTTTATGGGACCAATTTAAGAATTTAATATATATATATACCAACAATAAGTTTGTCTAATGAGTTGAGACACTAGACCTTTTAACAAGGTTAAGAGTTCAAATCCTGACATTTGCGAATGAAACAAATTAAGTTAAGAGGGTCGCTTTCTTGCAATACCCTATTCAGATTAATCGATTAATAAATTAGATACCAATGATTATACCAATATATATATATATATATATATATATATATATATATATATATATATATATATATTTAAAAAAGGTAAACTATAAGTTTAATACCTAAACTATCACTTTTGTTCTATTTTAATACCTAAACTTTCATTTTGTAAACCATACATAATGTTTTCTTTTTGTTTCATTTTAATACCCGGTTGTTAACTTTTTGTTTCATTTTAGTACCTTAATTTTTAACACCAGGGTACTAAAATAAAACAAAAAGTAAACGTTAGATATGATTTTGAAATAAATGAAAGTGTATGTACTAAAATAGAATAAAAGTGATAGTTTAAGTACTAAATGTGTACTTTACCCTAAAAATTTGGGGGCCCATGGCCCCTCTAGTCCTGTAAAAATTTCGCTTTTGTCACAATATCATCAATTGTGTTTGTAATAACGATAAACACAACACGGCCAAAGACACAAATGCAAACTATAATTTAAATCCCTAATTAGGGGTTTAATTTTTGATTCACCCGAATGCCACCAAAATCTCAAAATAGGCATGTAATTGAGTCCCTAGTTGCTTTATGTTAGGGATATCTCGACATCATAAAACAAGCAACATCCCCTACAATAGAGTAGTGACAAGTGATAAGCTTTTGCCTGTTCCAGTATCCTTGTTTTATTGTTTTAAGCAGATTTAGGTATATAAGGCTAATAATGCTTACCTACAATTGTATGATTACCCATATTAAGTTTAAACACATAAAAATAAATTTATAAAAACATAATCTTTTAAGGCACATAGTTAATGAATGAAAATAAAATATCAATCAAATTTATGTGATATATTGTAGTTTTAAAAATTATAAACGATGAGATGAAAAAAATAGATTTTTTAAAATAAAATTAGAAGTTTAAATTTTAATGTTTGTGAATGAAAAAATTTGACAAATTTGATTGGATAGTATATTGAAAAAAATTATCTTTTCATGAGAGGTGGTGTGGATTTTATTTGTTCAGATAGGGTGAATGTTAGAGTGTTTGGGGAACATGTTTGGACCATTCGACGTCTTCAATGGAAGATGCATGGAAGACACAATGTCTTCTTGTGTGTTTATTTGGGGAAGACGACAAATCTTCTATGCGTCTTCAATAAGGGTGATCCAAGTATCTTCCTCGCTTCACAGTAGATATAGCCCAACTCAGTGGCATATCCAGAAATATTTTTTAGGGTGGGCACACATGCATTAATAACATAATATTTTCATATGGGGTGGGCACAAATAAAAAATTTAGGGTGGGCACAATCAATAATATAAGTAAATAAATGAAGAAAATTCAGATTTCACGGTAGACACATGTCCACCCTTGTCGAAGGGTGGATCCTCCACTGGCCCAACTTGAAAAAAAAATCGATTATTGATACTTGTGTAATTGTTTTTCACTATCCTACTTAAATATTTTATCAAAAACCTATAGTAAGTCTTTGCATTACCCCCATCCAAAAAATAAAAATTAGGCAAAAAGGCACGGGAAGCCTTGTACTTTAAAAAATCAATGTGGTTCTCGTACTATTTTTTCTAATGTGACCCTCAAACTAAAAAAACATAATATAATCCTTTGACCAATGTTTTCCATTATTTACCAATGACCCCGTTAATTCACGCTGATATGGCCTGTCAATGAGGCTAGTGCTCTCTGTTTAATGCAATAATAAATGGGTAAATTATATCATTCATCACTCATCTATCCTCTCTCTCTCTAATTTTGATCATAACTTTAAAAGTTTCAAATTTAATCATTTAATTTTTAAATTACTCCTATTTTAATCACCATAATTTATTTTATTAATATTTATGTATGATGTGACATTTGTTATTATTATTTAATTAATATATTATTAAAATAATATTAATTAAATTAAAATTTCAAAATTGTATTTAAATAGTCCAAATTTTATTTAAATAGTCCAAATTGCCTTTATTTTCCCCCATATTGCAATATAAAATAAACCCAACTAGTTTATTGTAAATTATTTTTTGGGATGTCAACAAATATTAGTACAAGTGGTTGAGATTCAGGAATTTGAGTTTGTAAGACCAAGTTCGAATCCTACTACCATCATTCTTGGTGGGCAATCTGTAAATTCTTTTGTAAATCCCAATTAAGTCTTAGGTACGCCTTGACCCTAGACCGGGGGAGACACCCGACCTAAACTTCAATGTAAATTATTTTTTGGGATTTTATACAACGTTATTAATTAATTGACGAATTGTGTACCCAAAATGCTTTTGCCTTTTTTAGGAATGCTTTGTCAAATTTTTTGGAGTTACAAATACTTTCATGTATAATTTGCATAAAAGTTCTATTGTTATGAAGATTAAATGACACTAATATTTGTTTTATTCATCTATTAATGTATTTTAAATTCGTTTTTCTATAGGGTTTTCCTAGTTTTTCTCTGTATTTTGACACGTTCTCTAGGGTTCTTCCTAGTTTCTACGAATTTGATATGTGATTTGTTTATTTTGTTCCAGGTTTTTTAGTGTGGTTTTCGTAGTTTCAGTGATGGGTGACATAGAACAAGTGATGGTTGGTTTACGCCTTGATGATGAGGAGAAGGCGTTGTCGTTAGTCCAAACTAAATAAGGGAATACAATTTCTTTTGATAATTGTTTAGTGGGCTCCTTTCTTACTTATGGAATGGTAAATTTCAAGGCGATGCGCTCGAATTTGGCAAATGTCTAGCACCTGATTGGTGGGATTTCAACTTTTGATTTGGGGGATGATCGTTTCTTGTTCTGATTATATCATACGGTAGACCTTAAGAGGATTCTTGCTGATGGACCATGGTACTTTAATTCTTATCTCTTGATGTTGCATCATCTTGTTACTAGGGATGATCCGATGACTGTCCCACTAGATTTCATGAATTTTTGGGTTCAAATTTCGGACCTTCCAGTGGGTCTTGTGTCAGAACCAATTGCATAACAGTTAGGGAACTTTATTGGGATTTTTTTTTGAATACGATAACAAGGATATTTCGTTGGGATATAGGGGCCATATTAGAGTGCGTGTGCAAGTGGACATGCGCAACCCTCTCAAGAGGAAAAAGAATTTGATGTTAACGGATGGGAAGCATGCTTATTCCCTCTTTCAATACAAAAAGTTGAGGTTATTTTGTTTCCTGTGTGGGTGTTTAGGTTATGGTGAAATTTTTTTCATCAGCGAGTTCTTAAGGAGTAACATCAACTCACTCCGATGTGGGACTTATCGCTACGGGCACCTCCTAAATTTCGAGTTAATCTGTAAAGTTCGTGGTTACAGGATAATGATCAGAGTTATGAGGAGACAAAACTGTCACTGAGCGAGGGCGCTAGTGGCATGAGGACTGGGGTTGGTTAGCATGATGGTTATCGTGGGCTTTATGATGTTGTTAGGACTTAGATTCGGGCGAGCTCGAATTTGGCTGATTTCCCTATTGAAAATGAGAATATCAGAGATAGGGGTTTCGATGTGGATATGACGTCTGAGGAGGAGAATGATCTAATTCTCAAGACAGGTGGTTTGAAAAGGCCACGACAATGTTTGTCCATGGAACACGGGTCAGGTGAAAATGATAACAGAGGACTTATTTCTGGTATATCGGTAAGCCATCAGCCTGGCCTATCACAATGAAAATATTTAGTTGGAATGTTCGAGGTCTTGGGCAGCCTCGGGTAGTTCGTCATCTTCGTCATATGCTGAAGGATATCATGCATACTGTAGTTTTCTTCATGGAAACTAAGTTGCAGAGTTCACATATGATTAAAATTCGTCAGTCTTGTGGTTTTTTGTTTGGTTTTGCAGTTGATGTTAGAGATAGTAGTGGTGGGTTTTGCTTAGCCTGGAATGATAAATGTGATGTTATAGTGCAGTCATTTTTTAATAATCATATTGATGTGTTGTTTAATCTTGATTTGGAAGGTTTATGCTGGAGATGTATTGGTTTCTATGGGCCACTGAAGAGCAACGTCGACGTGAATCATGGGAGTTGTTGCGCCAATTAAATGATACTCCTGATGTTCATTGTCTAGTTATCGGGAACTTTAATGAGATCTTATACTCACATTAAAAACAAAGTGTTTGATTTGGAATGAGAGGAAAATGAAATCCTTCAGGGGTGTGTTAGGTGATTGTAATTTGGCTAATGTGGGTTATCTGGAATCACCTTCCACGTGGGAAATAGGTCGTTGGACGAATAATAATATATGCAAATGCTTGGACAAAGGTGTAGCCAATTTATCTAAAGAGTATTTTTTCCCAATTTTACGTTGACCCATTTGGTCAGCTCATTATCAGATCATTTCCCATTATTAATGGACACTGTTAGGCCCCAAAGTGAATGAAGATATTATAATTCCAAATTCGAAGCCTCGTGGCTCCTAGAGGAGACTTGTGAGCTGAAAGTTAAACATTTGTGGAGAAGTGCCAACAGTTCTGTTGTTGACAAGCTAGCTATTATTTGTGGTGGTTTGGATACTTGGTTCAATCGTATTCACAAAGAAAACAAGTTATCAGAGTCCATGCTAAAAAAGAGACTAGCAGAATTACTCGAGAAGCATCCCACTAATGATGTGCTGGGGGACATTGTAGATATTAAATGTAATTAAATTTTGAAGTGGATAAATCAGAGCTTTATTGGGAACAACATGAAAGAGTGAACTGGTTGAAACATAGGGACAATGATGCAACCTTTTTCCATCGTTTTGCATCATTTAGGAAATGTCGTAATAGAATCCAATCTTTACGAGATGATAATGGTGACTAAAGGAAGAGTGAAGTTGCATTAAGTCACTTGCTCGTGACTATTTTTAGTCTCTATTTGCTTCCCAATTCGATGGAGTGGATGAAATAATTCTTGAAGGCATAAGATCATGTATAACAACAGCGTTGAATATTGATCTATTGTGTGACTTTTCGGCTGAGGAGGTTTGGTAGGTAGTAAAATCCATGGGGCCTCTGAAGGTGGCTGGGGAGGATGGTTTAGGGGCCATTTTTTCAGCGTTTCTAGCATATTGTAGGAAGTGAAGTACCATATTTTTGTATTAAACTATCTCAGAGTAAAGTAGATATTACTATAGTGAGCCATACACATATTGTTTTACTTCTGAAGGTTTGTGAGCCCACTCGTATTACTCAATTTCGACATATTAGTTTGTGTAACATCCTTCAGAAGATTGTGTTGAAAATGTTGGTGTTTCGAATGTAAAATACTCTTCAGTTGTGTATTAATGAGGTGTAAAGCGCCTTTATTCATGGATGTCTTATAACTGACAATGTCATAGTGGCATATGAATTGCTACACTCATTTACTTGAAAACGAGAAGGAAGGGTTGGTTTTTTTCTCTGAAACTGTATATGAGTGAGGCTTATAATCGGGTCGACTGGCAATTTTTGTGGGCTATTATGGATATGATGGGTTTTTTCTTTAGAATAGATCAAAATATTGCACCGTTGTGTCTATTTGGCTTCATTTTCAGTCGTGATAAATGGCTTCCCAGTGAAAAATTTGTCCCCCAGCGTGGCTTACGTCAAGGTGATCTATTGAGTCTCTATTTATTCTTGATCTGCAGTGAGGGACTGTCATCTTTTTTGCGCAAGTCTAGTTGCTCGAGAAGATTTAAAGGAGTTAGAATTAATCATTATGCCCTTACTATAACGCATCTTTTGTTTACCGATGATATTCTGATGTTTGGGGAAACTAATGCCCTTGCTGCTTCGGATTTTAAATCGGTTTTGGATATCTATGGCAAAAGTTCTGGCCAGGAAATTAATTTTGAGAAGTCTAAATTATTTTTCAATTCTAATGCTGCTCATGATAATAGAAGTGATGTTAAGAGGATATTAAATGTTTCTAATTCATCAAATCCAGAAAGATATCTTGGGTTACCCGCTCTGGTGGGGTGTAATAAGCGTGGTGCCTTTGCGGATATGTGTGAGAAATTGTTATCTCGGATCCAGTCTAGGAGTGTTAAATTGTTGTCTCAAGGAGGTAAGGGGGTGTTTTTGAAGTCTATTCTTCAAGCCATTCTAGTTTACGCAATGAATTGTTTTTTGTTACCTAGTAGTTTGTGTGGTGAATTGGAAAGTGTGATGGTGAAATTTTGGTGGCAGAAATCAACTCATAAAGGTGGAATTCACTGGTGTTGTTGGGAGTCTTTGTGCTCGTTGAAATCTAATGGTGGTCTTGGCTTCCAAAAGCTGAGGAAGTTAATATAACTCTTTTTGCTAAACAGGGTTGGAGGCTTACTTTGTATCCTAACTCACTAGTCATTCATTTGTTAAGGGCAAAATATTTTTCAGGATCTAATTTTTTAAATGCTCGCCTGGGTTCATCTTTGTCGTATGTTTGGAGGAGTTTTTTGTGTGCCCGAGGCCTTTTGGAGAAAGGATTGAGATGGAGGGTTGGATCTGGTGTATATATCTCAGTGTGGAATGATTTTGGCTTCTTTATGAGTCCCCCACTGTAGTTCAATCAAACATCATAGATTCGGTTAATTGGGTCTCTGACCTCTTCTTAGAGGAGACAATAGAATGGAATGAACCCCTTATTAATTCAATTTTTATAGAAACTGAATCTCGACTCATTTTGCACATTCCTCTCACTAAGTTTAAACATGACGATTTTCGGGTCTGAAGTAATTAATGATCGGGTATTTTCAGCGTGAGAAGCGGTTATAGAATATTACTACCAATTATTGAGCCCATAGCTACAAAGGCTTTATATAAGAAGATTTGGGAAGGTCGATGTCAACGGAAAATCAAACTGAAAAATTGAAAGTTTACTCGTAATTTTGTACCAACGAAGCATGTTCTCTTTACTCGATGTCTCCTTTAAGATCCATATTATCCTATTTGTCCAGGATATGTAAAATCGATTGTGCGTGTGGTGAGAGACTACAGCTTAGCTAGTCTCCTTTGGCCCATGCTCAGTTTTAGTTAGCCGCTGGAGGTTATGCAATTAGATTTGATTGATTGGTTACATTGGTTATTTAATAATAATCCTTCAGGTAAGTATGCTATGATTCTAGTCACTATTTGGTCCTTGTGGTTTTTCAGGAGTAAACTTCTACACGATAGGAAGAACATGACAGTGAAAGAAGCTTTTATCTTTGTTAAATCCCAGTGTTCGGACTTTGTGGAGGCTACTCTCTAGCCCTCTACTTCGGCTAGGTCCCAACTAGTGCATTGGTCTCCTCCTCCTCGGGGATTTGTCAAAGTGAACGTTGACGCTCGGTTTGTACATACAGAAAAATTTTCTTTGTCAGGGGTTTTCATCCGAAATGATCAAGGACTAATTATGGGTGCATGCCGAAGGAAAGCAGAACGGATTACCTCCTCGTTTGCTGCAGAAGCGATGGTCGTGATTCATGATCAAGGACTTAGGTTTCACTCGAGTGGTGGTAGAAGGAGACTCAAGAACAATGATCCAAAACTAAATGAGGAAACAATTGACTTCTTGAAATCGGGGCTTTCATTTGGGATGTTTGATCATATGCAAAGGCTTTTTTTTGCTCTTGTTCATTTAGGTTCACTCCAAGGGATGGTAATAAGGCAGCTCACCTCCTCGCCTCGGAGTCCTCAGTGAGATCTTTTGATTTCTTTTTGGTCGAGGATGCCCCCCGTTCGATTGTTCTTTAATCGACTATGGACAAAAGGTGATTGGATCCTTTGTAGCCAGTTTCTGATCAGTGTTGAAGTTGTCCAACTTTTGGTTTTATCTGCTGGTTTGGTCTCTATGTAATCTGCTCCTTCATCTTTTTTTCATCTGTCTTGTTGCACGAGAAGTGGATGGCCGGTGTTTCTTCTTGTTTAATTGTTTTGTTTATTAACTTCATTTATTCCTTGCTGCATTTTAGGACAGTTAATGCGCTTTAGTTTGCTGTTCTGTTTCCAAGACATTATGTTTTCGTTGTTATCCTATTTAATTAATAAACCCGGCAGTCCTTTTAATAAACAAAATTAATGCAATTTAAAATGTTTAAAGATTTGGGAAAATAAAATCGAACTATCACTTAATTTTTATGATTTTTCGATTTTAAAGCAAGACTATTACTCTATTCCATTTAACAATCTTACTTGATCAAATAAGATGTACGACAACGATACTCTAAATTCTATTATAGAACTATTTTTTTCAATCTATTTTTTTACTCATAACTTTAAAATTCTCATCTTTAATATAATCTAAAAGACCTAATCACATAATACCACTAAAATTCAGTAATATGATGTATTAATTAAACTACTCTATAAGCCAAGTGAATCTAGGCCCATTGATTTGGTTCAGATACCAACAACAAAGCATAATCATTACTTCTATGTCTTTGACTAACTTCAGTGGAATATTTTCACATGACCGCTATAAGCCATCAATGAAATGTCATGCAATATTCATTCATGCCATTTACGTTCATCTATATAATATTATACAATTTACAGACAAAGGTGTAGATTCGCAAAACAAACCCTTGAAAGATCAGGCACCATTGACATATAATTAAAATTTGCAGGAAAAAAAAATCAAAAGCAAATTAACTGCATCTTCGCACATTAAAGTTGCTACCATTTCCCTTTCGAATCTCTAAGGGTTGATTCGGTAGGGATGGAGTCAAGATTAAATATTGACAGAGGTAGGAATATTAGACTATATAAGAAAAAAAATGACTTATTAGGTATTTATACTCAAAATTCAATACGAATCAACTGACCTTAGTGATTAAGGGATTATTGTTATCCTTGATATCCCGAGTTTGAACATTGTGTATGAAATGATATTAGCGTTAATTGTAAATGGTTGAGAGTCTTTGTACATATAGTACCTTGTATTCACTCCAGATTTATATATAAAAAAATTCAAAATTCACAAAACAACACCTAATTTATCTAATATTTAAACTTACAATGATTTAAATTGTTATTAGACCAAAATTTTGAGAATATGAGATTATCATTCTTTAGTTTTGTTCCTACTCGATTAAATATTTAATAAATTCTTATATATTTTAAAATTTATAGAATATACTAAATTTTTAACAGGGTCGAAGCCACTTTGAGTCCCAACAGAGCTCCACCCTGTGCTTCGGCCTTTTCTTTGTTCGCAAATAAAAGAGTTTGTAAAAGAAGAACATTCGTTTTGGGAACGAATTCTACTGTTCGAAGCTCCTTTCGCTTTACCATTTGATCATGTTGTATGCTAATGGAGATAACCATCCCAAGATCCTTCCCAGAGCCTGTTCTCCATTCACCGGCGAGCATCGGATCACTGGCCGAAAACCCTACTCCTTTTAGTCTACTCCTTAGAGACTATCGTATAGTGCTCGGTAACATGGAGTAAAGATCATCTCTTGCGTCGACACCCACTAGATGTGGTGATTTGATCATTTTTTTCCATGACGATAATCAAATTCGAATAGTGTAAAGCTAATGGTGCAGCGCCTAATGTGCTTGGCGGCGGCTTGAGAAGCTTCGAATTCGACTCGAAGAACCTGAGTGTCGAGTCTTTGTTTTATTCGGATTTAGGGTTTTCGGTTGGATAAACTATTGCGGAAGCGGAGAGATTCGTGGTAATAAGGAAGGATCGATACTGAAAACAAGCTTGATCCTTGCTAAAATAGTGAATCTCGCATATATTAATAAAATAATAAATGTCACATCATTAAAATTAAATGATTACATTAAATTTTTTTAAAGTTACTAACCAAAATGAAATAGAAAAGATAGTTAAAAAGATAAATCTTCTAATTTACCTATTTATAATAGTATTAAACAGAGGGTACTGGTCTGTTTGACGTGTCATATTAATATGAATTAATGAAATTATTGATTAATAACCAAAAAGATTAATTAAAGAATCAAATTTATTTTTAAGTTGGGCTACATTGATAGAGAAAACAATATAACCACTGTATTAATTTTTTTTAAAATTACAAGTACTTCTAGTTCCCTTTTACCTAAAGATTATGAATCATCAACAAATTGTGTAGTATATCAACAATTACAAAAATATTTGAGCATTCTTATTCAAATTATGAAGTTGAAACCGCAGAATGCGATGTGAACTGCTACTTCTTCGGTTCTTCCTGTCCTTAATGATGATGCTAACCATTCTCAAGTCAAGCAACAAAAGATGGGGCATCGATGTCGGATCCTGGACGCGTGGCAAACACCCAACGGAACCACGACTGAGACGACAACGGAGTTAGTTTCCCACTTTGCCGCTTGATTTCTCCCTCCTTCGATCCTACAGCGTTTGCCATTCAATCAGAAAATGTTTAAAACCCAATATTCAAAATTATTATTTTAATCACATAACCCCATACTTTGCCAAGTAAAAAAGATTCATTTGAACCTTTGTTCAACTTGCACCTCCCTTTTCAGGTTGGGCTTTGGCTCTATCATGTCTCCCCAATCTTATGGTAATGTTTCCTATGATTTAATTTTCTATTTCTATTTTGTTTTCACCATGAATTTGTAGATTGTTCATCTTTTTAGCATTTTTGATGTTTTTTTTTCTTGTATTTTAACAAATGTTGAATGATCACGTCTTTTTCTTTGGATGGTATAATGTTTAGCTTTGCCTATATTTGTTTTTTGTGTGTTTATAAGCGAAACTTTTGACTTGCATTCACTGTTTTTTAATCATACTTTAGCTAAGTTCTTTACCGGGTACCGGATTTTTTTAGTGTTCATGTGTGTTTTCTATCTTCTTTTGTGATTTCAAGATATACCATGTTTACATTTCTATGCAAATAAGTTAGCAAAATTAATTAAAGGGCGTATAACTAAGCAAGTGAGGAATCTAAAGTTACGCCCCAAAGGAACTTTAGCATCTGATCGGTACGTCAATTCCGGATCACCAAGCAAAACACTATGGACGATTTGGCTATTCTATTGTAACTACATTTCCATATTTTGAGTTAATGTGGAAGTAATTATGTGACAATGTATACGAAGCTGATATAACATGTCTGGCTTTTTTTTTGCTTTTCCTTTTATGTTGTTTAACTGAGTAAGTGTTTGTTTGTTTGTCTTTTCCTCCTCTGCAGCCAAGAATCGGGAACTTGTGATTGAGTGATTAAACAGTATTCTTCCTGACCTCAGTTTGCCAATAGAAGCCTCTGATGAAGAGTTGAGAGCTTGATTGATTGATGGCACTGTTCTATGTAAAACTTGAACATCCTTAGGCCTAATTCTCCAAATGAGGTTGTTCGAAACTTAACTTTGATTATTTATTTTAGATTCTTTTGATTAAATCTTAATGTTAGTTTACAGAGTGTTTATGTTGTGGCTTATTGTGCATATTTTCTCCAGGAAGTGTATCCTGAAAATTCTTCAGTATTGCAGTCCGAAAATGTTAGACGGTTTCTGGCTGCTATGGATGAGATGGGAATACCCAGATTTGAGCTACCAGACCTAGAGAAGGTATCCCCTAATAAAATGAATTTTTCCTATAACAATGTATTAATGAAATTTGATTTGTTACCCACATGCAAACAGCAGATTCTGAAATTATTAATCAATTTAACTGAAAGAGTTTAATGAATATGTTTAAACCCTAAACCCTATATCGGTGCTACACAGATACTTATTGATTCTGTTTTATCTGCTTCCTCGTTTATGAACCTGGAAGAATTTAAATGTCATTCAATGATCTTACTCTTTTCTCTCTTCTTCAGGGATCTATGAAGACTGTTGTCAACTGCCTTTTAGCACTTAAGATACATCTCATATCATCCGAAAGCATTGATGGGGTTGCATCATCCCCTGGCTGTCGCCCACAATTATTTGATGAAGAAATGAGGAAGGCTTCCCCCGGATCAAAATTCCAATGTGACATGCACAGGCCTGTAATTCCAGGTATGTCTACGTGCCGCCTTGTTTGTGCTCCATAACATTGTATATGGGATACTTTAAAAAGTTCAAGTTCTTTCAATGGGATAAATGACATAAGAAATGTATGAACTGATGACAGTTCTAATTAATTGGCTATTTAGTCGATGGTTAATTCGTGCACGGTGCACTAAGGATATACAAGCCTTGTAAACTACACTGCTAACGTAAAGAAAAAACCTTATAAGTTTTTAATTCGATTTCTAATCCATTAAAACTGTGTATATATATGGAAATTTAATATATATAGCTAAATGTGCTTTCTACAGAACTACCATCCACAGTACTGCAGAATGTTGGACACAAGTTCCATGAAGCATTTCAGTTGAAACAAGTGTGTTATGCTGATCTCCCTGTGACAAAAATTCTAGAAATGATGAAATCAAAAAATTTTGAAGTAAGTGGGCACTATTTATTATGATTTACATTGTGTTTTATCTAGCTTTCTACTGTTAAATACCCCCCAAAACTTGTTTGATGTGTTATCGTATTTCCTCTATGCAGAATGCTCCAACTCAGTCACTTTCAAATGTTGTTTATGGTATTTTGGATGAAAGTGTTGAAGCAAAGAATGGTGAAATATCTAATGTACGGTATATGATGAACTAATGGATGTAACTTTTTTATGTCTGTTGTGCGTTTTTGGACTTAATATTTTACACGTATGCATGATCAAATATATGGATATTATGTTATGAGAGGATGATGGAATTATCTTTGTTGCCCCAGCATGTGGCTTGTCTACTGATAAAGGTTGTCCAGGAGATTGGACGGCGTCTATCTACTCAAGCAGATCACCTAAGAACTGTAAATCGTATTCTATATAACTATCTTTAAGTACTTATCAGTTTCTCTCTATAGATTTTTATGTGGTATTGTGCCTGCAGCAAAACAATATTTACAGGGCTCATGAGGAAAAGCACCGACCAAGAATCAGAGAACTTGAGGCCCTTTTATCTGCAACTTGTAAAGAGACTAAGGTGCACAAACTAATGAAAAAAAATCCACTAAAATGAAAGTTCTCTTTTATGTGTAGAAGCTAATCTGTGTATTTGATAAACTTATTTGTTACAGCAGCTCACAAACCGGACTCATCAGATTAAGAGTCCAAGAAAAAAGAACAGTTCTTGGTTTTCAAGCTGCTTCCGTCCAACTCGCTCACAGTCACAGGCATAATTATTTAGATGTTAATTTACACATTGTTTATCAAGTACTTAATGCAAAATCTCAATGTGGAGTCTTTCCTGTCTGAATATCTAAACTCATGAAATACGAGTACCTTTCTCATGGAATTTTTTGTTTCACTTAATTGCAGAATGTGAAAATGGAAGAAAAACAGAAAGTTGAGAAGCAGGAGATGATGAAGTTAGTGAAAGAAAATGAAAAAATACATCCTTGAAATTGCAGCACTGAAGCAAGAACTGGAAATTTCGGGAATGATGCAGAAGTTTTACTCCATGGAAATGGAAGCAGAGGCTAAGGCTGCTATAACAGTACTTCATATGAGAATAAAAGATCTTGAGTACCTCCTTTCTGATTCAAACAATAAGGTGAAAGATCTTGAAGCAAGTTTCGAGTCAAAACGGCAGAGGTGGAATATGAAAGAGAAGATCTACCAAAGCTCTATTGAATTTCAGTTTGAAGCAATGCAGGTATATATATTGGTTTTTCATTTGAGTTTTGGATTTTGTTATTTTAATTTGTGCAAGTGTCCAGGATTTGAGGTCAACTTTCCTAGCCATTAAGCAAGAAATTTTGGAAACAAAGAAGAGCTATTCTTATGACTTTAATCACATAGGTGGGTTTGTTGTTGGAAAGTTTTTTTAGCTTGTTTTGTTAGTGGTAGAAGTTGTTAAAAGAGCTTTTTCTCTTTCAGGATCAAAGGTTAAAGCATTAACAGATGCGGCTGGGAACTATCATGAAGTCCTTGCTGAAAATCGAAAGCTTTTTAACGAGCTACAGAATTTGAAAGGTGCCTATTAGATTCTTCTTTTTAATGGATTCTGTGATTTTATTTGTTACCTCCTTCAGTGTTCTAAAATTTTTACATGGAACATTAGAGTTTTTTGTCGAATAAGGCCATTTCTGCCTGGACAAACCGGAAAATTGTCGGTTATAGAAAGTATCAGTGAAAACGGACAGTTGGTTATTGCAAATCCCTCCAAACCAGGAAAAGATGGCCAACGGTCATATAAGTTTAATGAAGTCTTTGGTCCAGATGTTACTCAAGGTTTTCATTTCTATCATTTAAGTCGGTTATTGTTGGTTGATTTGACTGATATTCCTTGCAATATGAACTTGAATTTCTTTGTTTTGTGAAGCACTACGATATCTAATTTATAGAAACTCTTTTAAACAATTTCAGAGGTGTTTTCAGATATTCATCCTTTTGTTAAATAAGTAGTTGATGGATATAATGTCTGTATATTTGCTTATGGTCAAACTGGTTCTAGGAAAACCTATACGATGATATGAATCCCTTTACTCTTAAGTTTTACAAAGTTGCAATAACGTTTTTGAACAATCCCTTTCAACATCTCTTTTTGACATTTCCAGACTGGTCCTAATGGAGCCACTGAAGAGGAATGGGGTATTAATTATCACGCTTTGAATCATCTCTTCAGAGTCTCTCAAAGTAGAAGAAACCACATTCTCTATGAAGTTGGGGTTCAAATATATAATGAACAAGTGCACGATTTATTATCCAGTGATGGTTCTCCTAGGAAATATCCTTATTTTAAACAAGATAGACTTGCTAAATGGAAGTTTGTAAACCTGTTTATATATATGTGTGTTTGTGTGTGTGCATCCCTTTTTGAAGTGTTTTGTTCTGAAAGTTTAAGTAATATTCATGATTTAGTTATAGTTATATTTGTTTTCCTTAATCTGCGCATGGTTGGGATTACAACTATCTCTCAACCTAATGGGTTAGCTGTACCTGATGCTAGCATGCACCCTGTTATATAACCCTCAGATGTGCTAGATTTAATGGATATTGGATTCCAGAATCGCGCTGTTGGTGCTACTGCTCTAAATGCTAGAAGCAGTCGCTCACACAGGTTTTTATATTTAATATTTTTAATCACATCTGAATATTTCTCCAGTAACATCATTTAGAGTTATTGCTACAGTGTAGCCAGTTCATGTTCGTGGGAAGGATTTAAAGACCGGAACTGTATTGTATGGTAATCTTCATTTAGTAGATCTAACAGGCAGTGAAAGAGTAGATAGATCTGAGGTAACTGGTGATAGGCTTAGGGAAGCACAACATATAAACAAATCATTATTTTCCCTTGGAGATGTAATTTTCGCTCTTGCACAAAAGTGTCCACATGTGCCGTACAGAAACAGCAAGTCACTCAAGTACTTCAAAGCTCACTTGGTACTTCTTTCATCTTTATTCTTAAACTACAGAAAGCTTCTCCTGGTTTTTATGCTCATGGAACACTGATGTTATGGTTCATCTAAATTTTTGTATATGACGTAAGTTCCGTGGTACTGTTACTCTCTATGCTATTGGAGGCTAGGCAAAGACCCTTATGCTTGTACAGCTCAATCCCGATGCCAGTTCCTATTCTGAAACTATGAGTACTTTGAAGTTTTCTGAACAGGTTTCCGGTGTTGAGCTAGGTGCTGTACGAAGTAGCAAAGAGGAACGGATGTTAAGGAGCTAATGGAGCAGGTGCAGTTTTTATATTCCTCCTGTTTATCACATTTTTTTCTTCTATAATGTTATAATTTCCATTACGAACTCAACTGGAGTCGGACATCATCTTATTTCAATCTCCTTTAAATGTTTATGAGAATCATGTGTAAAGGATACTGTACTATTACTCTATTCATATTATTGAGTTTTGAGTTTATCTGGCTCTTGCAGATTGCATCTCTCAAGGAAACAATACTGAGAACTGTCCAAAGGTGGGAAAGGCTCAGGACATACTGAGAAAGCAGTTTCGGATCATGAAAACTTTTCACAGTGATAATAATCATCGTAAAACTTGTAACCCTTAGACCCAGCCTATGCGTTTCGATTAAGTCTAGCAAATTACATTCATGATTCTTAAAAACATTTTCCAAAGATATTATTCGATCAATGTAAAATAACATTATAAATGGCATTTATAAAAGTATATAATAATTTATGATAAAACCTAACTCATGAATATAAAACTAAATAGTTAAAATTTTAATTTAAAACATGTCATAAAATTTGGATCACCATAAATCCAATATCAGTAACAAAAGCAATAGTCATCACTGAAATAAATACTTTGAAATAAAGGTCCATGTTACCAAAATAAAGTCAACTTGAAAGATAAAAACATTACAATAAGATATAATACAAGAGTTGTGATGATCCTCAAAGTGCTTGATCTAGGTGTCTAACCAAAAGTATCTGAAAGGGGGGAAAATATTTTTGAAAAGTGAGCTAGGCTCAGTGTGTCCCAACATTACGATAAAATCATGATAGGTACGCTAAACAAGTCATAGTCTAGTAAATCTCATAAAATCATACTACAATAAATCTCATAAAATCATATTATAATAAATCTCATAAAAGAGTTAACCTAAGGGAACATCTTAGGGCCTGAGAGCCTACCCAAGAAAGATTTCCGGACACATCTTAGGGCCGTAGGGCCTACCCGAGAATGATCTCAGGGCCGCAGAGCCTACCTAAGAGTCACATTAGGTACGTAAAAATTTTTCCAGCTTGATCAGAGCTGTACTTTATAAACCAGTATCTCAAAAATACAATTGCACTGTGATATAATTTCCATAAATCCTTAATCATTGTAATCATATATGAGTGAAAACCAAAAATCAGATAGCAGTCATAATCCATAAGCCATAACATTAAGTCGGTGCATCAATAAAATAGTAACCATAGATTCCAGTGTACCACATGTTAAAACAATAAAACAATTAAGTAATATATAGGGAACACACCTCGATAATAGTGTCAAACTGTAGATCTATTGCATACTAGCCTCGCCACGCTCTGCTACAGTTTTCGAACCTAATTAATAACAACACAATATTACTGGTAGGTAACATAATTAATTTATTAAATCATAAGATTTACGGGTCATACGAGTGAATACTGGCACACGCGGTTTAACTGATTTAGAGGAGCTGGGTCGAGCGATCAGGAAAGTCTCTTGTACCTTCAAACAATAATACTTAATCAATCCCAAGTCTTAATTTAATCATTCAAAGCTAAAACTCTCAAGTACATATGCATTTTTCGCGTTTGACTGACAATTTGGAGGCTTTTGGCTTTGAATTTGGCAAAACGAACTGTGGAATCGAACTCAGGACGTCGAAAACATAAAACATGTCTTTTTGAAAATTGACTTTTTGGTCAAAGTCAATGGGTTTGACTGACGATTTCGAGGCTTTCGGCTTTGAATTTCGAAAAACGGACTTCGGATTTGGACTCAGGACATCAAAAAATATAAAATATGACTTTTCAAAAAAATTGACTTTTTGGTCAAAGTCAACGGTCAACGGGTCGGGTCGGGTAGGGTAGGACAGGTTCAGACCGGTCAAACCAGTTCAGACCGATCAAAACTGATTTCAAAGCTCCCCGAAGCGTAGGGGCGACGCGTGCGGCGACCTCTGCTGTCCTAAAAATTCCTGAAAATTTCTAATAATTATTTTAAGCGATTTTGAGACACTTACCAAGCTCGATTCAAAATTTTGAACAGTGGAGAGCTCGATTTCAACATGTCAGAAACTTTGACTACTTCATCTCCCTCACACGCCGGTGATAACAGAGATAATGGGGATACCGGTGGACTCAGAACGATGCAAGGAACACGATGGTGTGAGAGGTATAAAAAACGGAGCAACGATCGGCAATGAATTGATAATTTTCATGACTATTTTGTTAAAAAAAAGTCAAAACTTTAAATCGAAATTCACAACGTTTGACAGCGTTTCGCTATGAGCGGTTTATAAGGTTTTGTTCATCGGTCGACGACGAACACGATGGTGGTTTCGAATCGACGATCGGTGGTCGGACGGCGTCGGGATCCGATTTGAAAGTAAGGGTGTGGGAGAGGAATTTTATGAATTGATTTCTGTGTTTTCATGCAGAAACCAATTCATTTCCTTTAATAGAAAAGTCTGCTGACACTCAAAGGTATAATTCAGGGCTTGGTCCCTGAGTTTTTTTCAACTTCTAAAATAACCTACAAATTTTGAAAACTTTTAATTTAATCCCCAATTTTCACCCAATTACTTAAATATAATATATATATTTTTTCGGGTTGTTACAATTCTCCCACTCTACAAGAAATTTTGTTCTCGAAATTTACCTTATGAAAATAGATGAGGAAACTGAGCCTCCATTGACTCCAATGTCTCCCAAGTAGCTTCTGAAGGGCCATAGTTATTCCATTGAACTTTGACCATTTGAATACGCCTATTCCGAAGAACTCGCTCATCCCATTCTAAGATCTGAATGGGCTCCTCCTCATATGACAAACCAGGTCTCAGCTCTATCTCCTCAACCTGAATGATGTGACTTGGATCCGGACGGTATCACCTTAACATAGATACATGAAAGACATCATGAATACGACTTAGCTGGGAAGGCAACTCAAGCTGATATGCAACAGGTCCTACCCTCTTCAAGATACAAAATGGTCCAATAAATCTTGGACTCAATTTACCCTTACGCCTAAATCTCAATACTTTCTTCCACGGAGATACTTTTAAAAAGACCTGATCTCCAACCTCAAACTGGATATATTTCCTCCTCTGATCTACATAAGACTTTTGTCTATCAAATGCCTCTTTCAGACAGTCACGGATCAATCTGAATGTGTCCTCCGTCTCGCGCACTAACTCAGGTCCCAAAGTCTTCCTATCACATAACTCAGTCCAACAAATCAGAGTGTGGCATCTACGCCCATAGAGTGCTTCATAGGGTGCCATACGAATGTTGGACTAGTAACTATTATTGTAAGCAAATTCAGCCAAAGGCAAAAAGTTCTCCCATCTACCCCAAAAATAAATCACGCAACCCCGCAACATATCCTCCAGAATCTGAATCACTCTCTTCGATTGACCATCAGCTTGGGGGTGAAAAGATGTACTATAATCTAATCTCGTACCCAAAGCCGTATGTAGCACCTTCCAAAATCTCGAAGTAAATCTCAGATCTCGATCAACAATGATAGATAATAGAACACCATGCAATCTGACAATCTCCAAAATATACAACCTTACCAGCTTCTCCAACGTATAATTTACCCGCACAGGAATGAAGTGAGCTGACTTTGTAAGTCTGTCAATAATCACCCAGACTGAATCCTTTTTCGAATGAGTCATAGGTAGGTCAGTAACAAAATCCAAAGTAATACACTCCCATTTCCATTAAGGAAACTTGATAGGCTGTAACAAACCTGACGGATGTTGATGTTCTGCCTTAACTTGCTGACAAGTCAAACACTTAGCCACAAAATCTGAGATGTCTTTCTTCATGCCGACCCAATGATACATCTCTCTCAAATTCCGGTACATCTTATCTCCACCGGGGTGCATAGCATATGGACTACTGTGAGCCTCATTAAGAATAGTCTACCTCAACTTAGCATCATCAGGCACACAATACTGACCCTTAAAGCATAAAACCTCATCTTGATCCAGGGCGTAATCTGAGCTCATCCCTTGCTCTACTTGCTCAAAGATGGAAAGCAAGGAGCTATCCAGGGGATGCTTAGCTTTGATCTCATCAACCAAAGTCGGTTTAACTTGCAGTTCTACTAATAGAGTGCCATCATCATATAAATTCATCCTAGCCATTAAAGACCTCAACTCTGTTATTATCTTTCGACTCAATGCATCCGCTACAATGTTAGCTTTACCAGGGTGATAATCAATCACACAATCATAATCCTTTAGAAGCTCTAGCCAACGACGTTGTCTCAAATTAAGCTCATTCTGGGTCAGAAGATACTTTAAACTCTTATGAACCGTAAAAATATAACACTTCTCTCCATAAAGATAGTGTCTCCAGATCTTCAAGGCAAATATCACTGTTGCTAGCTCCAAATCATGGGTCAGATAATAACACTCATGCGGTCGTAGCTGATGGGACGCATAAGCCACTACCTTACCCTCCTGCATTAGAACACAGTCGAGTCCTGAGTGTGAAGCATCACTATACACTGTAAAATCTTTTCCGGACTATGGTTGGATCAACACTGGTGTTTGAGTCAAAACCATCTTTAATTTTTCAAAGCTCTCCTGTTGTGCCTCGCCCTAGTCAAACAACACGTTCTTCCTTAACAGCTTTGTCAAAGGAGCAACAATGATCGAGAAGCCCTCGACAAATCATCGATAATATCCGAACTAAGCCCAAGAAACTGCGGATCTCAGAGACATTTTTGGGTCGTTTCCAACTTACAATAGTCTCGATCTTGCTTGGATTGACCTGAATACCACGTGCATAAATAATATGCCCCCGAAAACGACACTTCTTGAAGCCAAAACTCACACTTGCTCAACTTAGCATACAGGCGATGCTCTCTCAAGGTCCACAGAACGATCTTCAAATGCTCGTTATGCTCTGCCTCGGTCCGAGAATAGACCAAAATATCAATAATGAAAATGACTACAAATTGATCCAAATATGGCCGGAACACACGATTAATTAAATCCATGAAAGCTGCGGGAGCGTTCGTTAGATTAAAAGACATCACTAAGAACTCATAATGACCATATCTAGTGCGAATGGCCATTTTTGCAACATCGGACCCTTTAACTTTCAATTGATAATACCCTGAACGAAGATCAATCTTAGAGAATATAGTAGCTCCTCGCAGTTGATCAAATAAGTCGTCAATCCTGGGTAGTGGGTATTTATTCTTGACCGTCATCTTGTTCAACTTTCGATAGTCGATACATAGCCTTAACGACCCATCCTTCTTTTTAACAAACAAAACTGGAGCTCCCCAAGGTGGGGTATTATGCCTGATAAATCCCCGATCAAATAATTCTTGCAATTGGACCTTCAACTCCTTAAGTTCCTTTGGATTCATGCGATAGGGTGCCATAGAAACAGGTGCAGATCCTGGATAAGTCTCAATCTCGAACTCTATCTCTCTATCAGGAGGTAACCTAGGTAATTCCTCCAGAAAGACATCAGGAAACTCGCTAACTGTATGAATCTCCTCAATCATGGACAATGAACCTTTAATGTTCAAAATACAAGCAATGAAAGTAGCATATCCCTTTCAGACCATACGGTCAATTTTCGTAGCTGAAACTATATTGGAGAGATATCCGCGATGTTCACCAATTAACACAACAGTCCGAACATCAGAAGTCTTCAAAGTAGCTCTCTTGTATTCACAATCAAGATTTACTTTGTGTTTATTCAACCAATCCATCCCAAGAATTAGATTGAACTTCTCTAAAGGAAGCTCTATAAGATCATCGAGAAAAATTTCTCCCTGAACCTCTAGAGGACAACGCCAAAATACCTTATTCACTAATACTGCTTGTCCTACTAGACTCGTAACCGTAACAATATTATCAGTGTCCTTAATCGGAATCTAAATGTTTCGAGATACTGAACTCGATACATAAGAGTGGGTGGAGCCATTGTCCAATAATGCAAAGTATGGGATAAAATAAATAGTAAATGTACCTGCAATAACCTCAGGCTCATATCTTTAATCCCGACGTCTGGTGGCTTAAACCAGAGCTGGTTGTCTAGCCTCTGAAACTGCAGGCTCTCGACTCTGCTAGGGTCGAGCTCTACTATCTGTTCTGGATACTAATCCAGAAGGTTTTCCTTGATTACGACCTCTAGTTGGGGTCTGTACTGAAGCCTGAGAACACATAGGAGTCTGGGTAGCGGTCCGCTCAGACGAAGCTAGCAGTGGATAGTCCCTCCTGAAATGACCACTGGATCCACAATGAAAACATACGTCAATCTTCCTATAACACTCTCCTACATGTCATTTCCTACAAAAATCACAAGGAGGCACTTGGAGTGGAATCGAAGAACCACCTCTACTAACAGCTGAATGTGAAGATGCTGCAGGCCTTAAACGTGAATTGCTCTTATGAGGGGCCGAAGTACGAGTCCTCTTCCTGGATTGTGCAGATGATTCAATATGACCAAAAGATTTCTTAGATCGCTCATGATTGACATGCTTTCTACCAGGAGCTAAAGCCTCCACTTCCTCAGCATCCTTGGCTCTGCCCACCAACACATTCAAAATCTCATCTTGGTGAGTCACAACCTGCCGGCGTAATTCATATATGAGTCCAAGAGCGAATTTACGGCATCTATCCCTCTCGGTGGGAACCATACTGAATCCATACTTAAAAAACTTCAAGAACTCGATCTCATACTCAGAAACGGTAATGTCTCCCTGAACCAGGTCCTGAAACTACTGTCGTTTCTGAGCTAAATAACGCTCTCCCAGAAAACGGCTCCAAAAGCGCTCCTTAAAGAAATCTCATGTCAACCGATCGGTCGGAACACTACTGACCACTAACTCCTACCAGGTGTGGGTATTGTCATCATCGTTACTGTACCCATATATCTCTTTGTTGGGTCCAAACTGTCTTCCAAAAGTTCTGACTTCATTGGCAATCAGAGTATGAGAAATAGGAACCTCGGATACAATACCAGCAACCCTGACTGCTCCCTGAATCAACTGCAGAAACTGTCTGCCAAAATTCTCATTCAATGCTACTCTGGTAGACTCAGGCTCAATATCGGTCGCTCCTCTAATCGGAGTAGTCATGCCAATACCAGCGGCAAAAGGTAGATCCATCGGAGTCGTTGGAGCAGGATCATCTATAGGTGGCGAGGGATCTATACGTATCTCATCGATCGGGTCTACAAATCTAGCCATTCGACCTCGCCCACGACTAATTCTACGACCACGTCTAGCACTCATCTTAGTGGATCTCGAGTTTACCATATAAGATAAAACTTAGGGTTAGATTGGCACTTGGAGTCTCAAACATATTTAAAATCATCAAAACTTTGTGACATGGCCTTAGTGACTTGTTTTGTAAAACATTTCAAAACCGTATTTTCAGTTTGGACTCATTCACAGTGCGAGGTTTAAAACCAAAAGATCTGATACCAATTAAATGTAACCCTCTAGACCCAACCTATTCGTTCCGACTAAGTCTAACAAATTACATTCATGATTCTTAAAAATATTTTATTCAATCAATGTAAAATCACATTATAAATGACATTTATAAAAGTATATAATAATTTATGATAAAACCTAACTCATGAATATAAAACTAAATAGTTAAAAATTTAATTTAAAACATGTCGTAAAATTTGGATCACCATAAATCCAATATCAGTAATAAAAGCAATAATCATTACTGAAACAAAATACTTTGAAATAAAGGCCCATGTTACCAAAATAAAGTCAACTTGAAAGATAAAAACATTACAATCAGATGTAATACAAGAGTTGTGTTGATCCTCCAAGTGCTTGATCCGGGTGTCTAACCAAAAGTATCTGAAAGAGGGAAAAATATTTTCGAAAAGTGAGCTAGGCTCAATGCATCCCAACATTACGATAAAATTATGATAGGTACACTAAACAAGTCATAGTCCAGTAAACCTCATAAAATCATACTGCAATAAATCTCATAAAAGAGTTAACTTAAGGAAACATCTTAGGGCCTGAGAGCCTACCCAAGAAATATTTCGGGGCCACAGAGCCTACCTAAGAACACATCTTAGGACCACAGGGCCTACCCGAGAATGATCTCAGGGCCGCAGAGCCTACCTAAGAGTCACATTAGGTCCGTAAAAAATTTTCTAGCTTGATCAGAACTGTACTTTTATAAATCAGTATCTCAAAAATACAATTGTACCGTGATATAATTTCCATAAATCCTTAATCATTGTAATCATATACGAGTGAAAACCAAAAATCAGATAGCAGTCATAATCTATAAGCCATAACATTAAGTCGGTGCATCAATAAAACAATAACCATAGATTATAGTGTACCACATGTTAAAACAATAAAACAATTAAGTAATATATAGGGAACACACCTCGATAATAGTGTCAAACTGTAGATCTATTACGTACTGGCTTTTGGGTTGGAATTTTGAAAAACAGACTTCGGATTCAGACTCAGGACGTCGAAAAACATAAAAATATGACTTTTAAAAAAATTTAACTTTTTGGTGAAAGTCAACGGTCAGTAAACGGGTCGGGTCGGGTCAACGGGTCGGGTCGAATAGGTCTGGACCGGCAAATCGGTGCAGACCGGTCAAAACTGTCTAAACTAATTTAGAAGCTCCCCACGCGCATGGGTGGCGCGTGCGGCGGCCTCTGGTGTCCTAAAAATTCTCGAAAATTTTCTAATAATTATTTTAAGCGATTTTGAGACACTTCCCAAGCTCGGTTCAAAATTGTGAACGGTGGAGAGCTTGATTTCAACACGTCAAAAACTTTGACTGCTTCACCTTCCTCACGCGCCGGCGACGACGGAGACAAGGACACCGATGGACTCGAAACGACACAAGGAACACGATGGTGTGGGAGGTGTCGAAAACGGAGCAATGATCGGTGATGAATTGATAATTTTCACGACGATTTTGTTAAAAAACGTTGAAACTTTAAATCAAAATTCATGGTGTTTAACAGCGTTTCGCTATGAGCAGTTTATAATGTTTTGTTCATCGGTCGATGATGAACACGATGGAGGTTTCGAATCAACGATCGATAGTCAGACGGCATCGGGTTTGAAAGTAAGGGTGCAGGAGAGGAATTTTATGAATTGGTTTCTGTATTTTCACGCAGAAAACAATTCATTTCCTTTAATAGAAAAGCTTGTCGACACTCAAAGGTATAATTTAGGGCTTGGTCCCTGATTTTTTTTCAACTTCTAAAATGGCTTACAAATTTTGGAAACTTTTAATTTAATCCCCAATTTTCACCCAATTACTTAAATAGAATATTTTTTTCCGGGTTGTTACAAAACTGGTTTCCCAAAAGCCCATGGATGACTTATACTGAGATATCTGATATACTTTCTATGGGTACAAAAACTGATGCCTCAGCTGCAATACGATCTTTCTCATAAAGGCATTAGGTTCGAGCGACTGACTATTTTCCCCCTTGCCCTTAGCAATATACAAATAGATTTATTGATTAAAATAGCTAGATTAAGTACAAGACACATATGGTTGATAATTATATAATTTCTATTTGATTTTTTTCAGAAGATTCCTAAGGCAATCATATTCTTCCTTCTAATGAGATTCTCGAAAGTGATCAGATTTTAGACCATATTTTGCCTCTTTTCCTTATATTGAAACAATCTAAACTGAAAATTTGTAATGGATTTCGAGATAAATAGGAAATAGAATGAAGAATTTTAGGAAATAGAAGTAGAAGAAGATGAAGAATTCAGTTTTCATTCATAATATGCATAACCATTTTCTGTTTACAATGCCCATTTTATTTACATACAAAGCATTTGAGAATCTATCAATTTCCAGCTGTCTGTCCTTGCCTAACCAATTCTGTTATCATTACAGGAATTGGGCTTCTGACTGGCCTATCCGTTCCTCACCTGGATCTATTGGACTATCCACCTGCCTCTGCTGGGTTAAGGTATTAATTCCTCCTTTGCTCCTCACGTGCTCTTTCATCAGATAACTCTTTCCCAATTCAATCTCAATCCCTAACTATTGTTTTCTCATTTCCCCCAATTCTCCCACTTCATCTTCGATATCAATCTCTCTTCCTTCATCTTCTCCCTTTCATATTCCCTCTCCAACTGTGACAATACCCACCCCATGAGATGATCCTTGTCCCCAAGGATCAAACGATGGAAATTGTCCTCGAAGCACCGAATAGTCTTCCCATGTATCATGTGTCTCATCCAGGTTAGTCCATCGAACTAGCAACTATGTAACCGGTTTATTTTTTCGACTAACAATCTGCCTGCCCAATATCTTACTAGGTTTTACCTTGAACTGACCCTCATCATCAATCACAGGAGGATCCGTTGAAGTTGTTGCTGCGCTCCGACATGCTTCTTCAATAGACTGACATGAAAAACAAGGTACAAACATCAGGTTTCTTGTAAGTTCAATCTATATGCTACTTCTCCAATTCTTTCAGTAATCGTATAAGGACCATAAAAGTTTGCTGCTAACTTCAAATTTTTTTGCAGGGCAATAGAAGTTTTTTGATATGGCTGCAATTTCAGGTAAACTGAATCCCCAACTTGAAATACTTGTTATGACCTCTTCTTATTTGCTTTTTGTTTCATGCGATTGCTCGCCTGTTCCAATTGATTTTTAACCAATTGTTTGATTTCCTCTCTGCTACGCATTAATTCGCTTATTGCATGTACTTGAGTCTTTGTATGCCAGACCATTATAGGAGGCTTGTAGCCATATAGAGCCTAAAAAGATGTTAGTTTTAAGGCAGTATGGTAGGTGGTATTATACCACCACTCAGCATGTGGTAACCATTTAGTCCACTTCTTTGGTTGAAAAAAACAAAGACCCCTTAGGTACTGTTCTAAGCACTGGTTTACTCTTTCTGTCTACCCATCAGTTTTAGGATAGTAAGCAGTGCTAAATAGGGTCTTAGTCCCTAATTGCTTCATTAGTTCTCTCCAAAAGAGGCTAGTGAAAGTCTTGTCTCTATCTGAAATGTCCATTTTAGGCTGGCCATGAAGCTTATAGATATGATCCAAATACAATTTAGCTACATCAGCTGCTGAGTAAGGATGTGACAGTGCTAAAAATGACTATATTTAGTAAATTTGTCAACCACTACTAGAATACAATTTTTCCTCAATGATGTTGGTAAACCCTCTATAAAGTCCATAGTGATTACCTCCCAAGCTTGCTGAGGAATAGGTAGTGGCTGTAGCAGTCCTGATTTAGCAACATATTCCACCTTAGTTTGTTGACATATTGTACAAGCTTTGACATAAGTTGCCACAATAACCTTAAGCCTAGGCCAATAGAAATAAGGTATAATTCTTTGATAGGTAGCTTGACTCCCAGAATGACCACCATGAGGTGAATCATGTAGTGTCTGAAAAATCTGCAGTCTAAGAGATCCAACATCTCCAATATATACTCTATCCTTAAATCTAAGGATTCCCTTTGAATATCTCCACTTAGTATCAACAGTATGAGTAACAGTTAATTTGGAAATCCACTCAGCAGCCAGTAGATCCTCTTTATAACTGTCCTCCACATCCTAAACCCAGCTAGGAATGATTAGAGTTGTGCCCATAGCAAAACACTGACCCTGATCTTCCCATTATCTAGATAAGGCATCTGCCACCACATTTGATTTCCCTTTTCTGTATTGAATAGTATAGTCCAAACCCAAAAGCTTAGTCAATCATTTCTTCTGAATTGTAGAAGTTAATTTCTGCTCCAATAGGTACTTTAGAGGTTCATGGTCAGTTTTAATGACAAAAGGATTTCCCTCTAAGTAATGTCTTCATTTAGAAACTGCTAATAGAATAACAAATAATCTATTTCATAAATAGAGTGGTCAGAATTTCTACGACTGAGAGCCTTACTAAGATATGCAACATGTCTGCTATTTTGAGATAGAACAACACCTATGCCTCCTGAGCTTGTATTTGTTTCCAAGTAAAAATTCTTGGTAAAATATGGGAGAGGTAAAACAAGAGCAATACACATAGCTCTTTTAAGATCTTCAACAGCAGTCAAAGCTGCACTATTCCACTTAAAGTTGTCTGTTTTGAGCATCTGTGTCAGTGGCCTGCTGATAGTACCATAATATTTAATAAATCTCCTGTAGTATCCTGTTAAGCCTACAAATCCATGCAAGGATTTCAAAGACTTAGGAATAGGTCAATTCTTCATTGCTTACACCTTACTAGGGTCAGTAGCAACTCCTGCAGCTGAAATAATATGTCCCAAGTATTCCACTTGGGTCTGTCCAAAAAAACATTTGGAGAACTTTGCAAATAATTGGTTAGCCTGTAACACCTCCAAAACTCTTAGTAAATGATTAATATGAGCTTTCATAGAACTGCTATAGACTAAGATATCATCAAAAAACACCAACACAAATTTTCTAAGTAATGAACTAAATAATTCATTCATTAATGCCTGAAATGTAGCAGTGACATTAGTAAGACCAAAAGGCATTACCTTAAATTCATAGTGGCCTTGATGAGTTCTGAATGTAGTTTTGTGTCTGCATTCTTAATTCTGATTTGCTAATATCCTGATTTGAGGTCAATCTTTGAAAAATAGACAACACCATGTAACACATCTAGTAAATCCTCCACAACAGGAATAGAAAATTTATCTTTAATAGTCATGTTGTTTAGTTGTCTGTAATCCACACAGAACCTCCAAGAACTATCCTTCTTTTTAATTAGGAGACATGGGGATGCAAATGGACTCCTGCTAGGTTGAATAATAGAGGAAGATAACATGGTAGCAATTTGCCTTTCTACCTCAGCTTTTTGGTTATGTGGGAATCTGTAGGGCCTTAGATTTACAAAAATTGAATAAGGCTTAAGAGGAATGGCATGGTCATGATTTCTTGTAGGTGGAAGGCCTTTTGGTTAAGCAAAAATAGATTTGTATTTTTCTATGAGAGGTTGAATAACTGCGGGAACAAACTTTGAATCCTCAGACATAGTTAACAATACCACATACCCCAAAATAGCTGAATCTGATATTGTCATCTTTAATAGAGCAGCCCCTGAAATTTATTGCAAATGATTTGAGGGTTGCTGGCCATGTATAACAATGTTTTCATCCTGGTGTACAAAGCTGAGAGTCATTTTATTGAAGTCCATCAAGATTGGACTAAATAACTTCATCCAATCAACACCTAACACCATATCACTGCCACCCAATTTTAGAATTCTAAAGTCATGAACAAAAGAATGTCCTTGCATTTTCCATTCTACCTTATTACACCTTGTTGAACTGTAGAGTTACTGTCCATTAGCCACTGTAATAGCCAAAGGATAAGGTGTATTCACCTGAATACCAGCATTAGCCCACTGAGGTATTAAAAAACTATGGGTACTACCACTGTCAATCAGAATATTCAATGGTCTGCCTTGAATAGTGCCCTGAATTCTTAATGTATTATGGCCAATACACCAGTGATGACATTCATAGATATTTCTAAGCTCTCCTCCTCTTGTAGATTTTGCTGCTCTGAATTAGTAGGTAAAATTTCTGAAGGTAGAACTGTGTCATCCTCAATCATCATATTCAACTGTTTTGTTTTGCATTGATGACTTGGAATGAATTTTTCACCACACTTAAAGCATAAATTGTTCTGTCTTCTGTAGTCTATTAGGTTCTGCTTTGGTGGCAAAATGGATGAATTCTTTTGTGGTAATGGTAATTGATTTGGCTTAAAAATAGGTAGGGGGTTTAGGTAGAGTGGGTTTCTAAAAGATGGTCTTAATCTTTTACTCTCAAATTCAATAGACAACTCATACAACTTAGCTTGCCTACATGCCTCAGATAGTGTCTTAGGGTCTAGAGCCTTGACTCTGTGTTTAATATCATCTCTTAATCCACTAATAAACAAAGAGACAAAGAATTCCTCACCTAAAGTGGGATTCTGTAAAAGCATGTGGGGCTGTAATTCTTCAAATCTGTCCTAATACTCCTCCACATACCCTTTTTGTACTATTTTTGTAAACTCCTCCACTATGTCAACAAAGGCTTTATCATAGAACCTATGACATAGATCTGCCTCAAACTCATGTCAGGTCACATGATGTTTTTGCATAATATAACCATCAAACCAAATTTCTACTTTACCTGTTAAATACATTGTAGCTACTTCCACTCTTTGCTCATCAACAATACTACATAGTGAAAAATATTTAAGGCATTTCTGTATCCATCCTCTTGGATTAATTCCTTCAAAAAAAAGGTAGCTCAATCTTAGGTATGTGCCACATAGTTCCTGAAGTATTAAAAGACCCCCTGTGCCTCTTTTATCCACCTTTAATCCCACTGTATTGTTCTTAACAGCACTGTTCTCACCCACTTGATTATTATTTTTAAAGCTAGTTATATGAGCATGCAACTCATCTAGTTTAGACTTTAGAATCCCAGGTTCATCAGGTTTATAAGTAAACCTAGTTTTGTCATTAATCACTGTAACCTTTACATGTTGTTTCCTACTCATGCTACATGAATTAGGGGTCTGTACCTATTCATCATCAGGCTGGTTCTGATCTCATTTTTGGCCAGTCAAGATCCTCAAAAGTTCCTCCACATACCTTTGATTTGTAGCCATTCTAGACTCCTAGGCAGTGATACGCTCCTCTTGGTTCTCTCACCATTTAGAGATCTTAGTTTCATCCTAGGATTGCTTAACCAAGGTCATCAAATCTTCAAGTTGTTTCTATAGTGCAACAAAATCGGGTGTTTCAGACATTGTTTGGTTTTTCTTTGGCATTCCAACGTCAATTGCCAGGAAACAATTTGCTCTGGATACCAATTGTAATAGATTTCGAGGGAAATATGAAATAAAATGAAGAATTTTAGGAAATAGAAGCAGAAGAAGATGAAGAATTCAGTTTTCATTCATAATATGCATAATCATTTTCTGTTTACAATGCCCGTTTTATTTACATACAAAGCATTAGAGAATCTATCAATTGTCAGTTGTCTGTCTTTGCCTAACCAATTATGTTATCATTACAGGAATTGGGCTTTTGACTGGGCTACCCGTTCCTCACCCGGATCTATTAGACTATCTACCTGCCTCTGCTGGGTTAAGGTATTAATTCCTCTTGTGCTCCTCCCATGCTCTTTCATCAGATAACTCTTTCCCAATTCAATCTCAATCCCTAACTCTTGTTTTCTCATTTCCCCCAATTCTCCCACTTCATCTTCGATTTCAATCTCTCGTCCTTCGTCTTCTCCCTCTCATCTTCCCTCTCCAACTCTGACAAAATTTTCAACCTGCTACTGTTTGAGTACTCACAATTTTCTTCTTAAACATTTTTTCGGTGGGGATAAGGGGTAGGGACAGGTGATATTCAGGGATTGAACCCGGGAGAGGTGTCAACTGGAGATTTGAACAAAAGTCTTTTGCCACTCCACTTGTGGTTCAGTCAACTTCGTAAACTTAATTGCATTGCACCTGCAATGTGAGTTCCATTTCTAGAAGTGACAACCAGCTCCATTGGGTTTGTAGGTAACAAAGCATTGATGTGGGGAAACTTTATTCCAGTTTTTTTGTTCTTTTATGGCGCAAACTTCTCATACAAAAATGGTGTCAGCATTCTTTCATGCACAATTCTTTTGATATATTTTTTTAGTGTTGCATTTTGGTTTTAAGTTGAGAACACCTAATATATTCTTGGCATGTTTACCCTATAGAGAACACCAAATGTATTCTTTGGGATGTTTACCCTATAGGTCGTATACGCTCTATTCTCGCTGGACTAAGGTAGCATCGAAGGAATGGCTTATAAAAACCAGCACGAGGTTAAACGCATTGAGAACAGACTCTACAAAGCTGACAACAAGTACGTAAACCTCAGACCTCTTTAGCTATGGTGGATAAAGAGTGAGTAGATTCTCGTGACGCCCCTTTCAAGCAGTAGAATGAGTGTAAGCTCCCGAAGACGACGATTTGAAGTATTTTGAAGTCGTATTTTCAGTCGAGATAAGGATGCATGTCTAAGGAAAGGGAATAGGTGTAATTTCCAGAAGAGGTTTCATTTGAAGATGAATCCATTCGTATGATTTTTCTACCTTGCTATATGATGAAGTGCATCACGATTTCAATAACCATTCCTATAAGTTCTGCAGCTATAAAAGCTTAATCTAAATTCATTCATTCTTTATTTATTCTTTTATTTTACTTGAGATACAAGTATGTATATATGAAATGTGGAATATGTCATTATTTGTGGTTACAAGCAAGGATGTGTATGCATTGAGTTTTCGGTTAATCTGACCTACCTGAGAAAAATATATGTTCCACTCGAAATTTGATTTGACTCAAGTTTAGGGTGGCTTCACCCGACCCGAAACTCAACTCATATTTTGAGATAAAACCCACATCCAATCCGACCATATACAATATATATTAAAAAAATTAATTTTATATGATACAATAAGGATCTAATTTAAAAAATAATATAGAGTAGAATATTATTGTAATGATCTCTAAATATATAAAATATAATTATATTATTTTTCAGATTGGTTTAGATCGAGTAATTTTATCCTAAATTTGAACCCGACCTAATCCAAACTCTTAATCCAAAAAATTTGATCTGAATCTATTTTTAATAAAAAAAACTAATATATTTGGAACCCGTCTGGTTCATAACTTGTGTTCATCCCTAGTTAACCATTTCTCTCATATTAGTTTAAACTAATATGTTTTTAATTGTTATCATTTCTCTTTTATTTTTTTAATATTTAATTTATCGATCTATTAATCTAAATCAAATACTTATTTTTTTAACATTTAACTTATTAATCGTTTAATCTAAATAAAATATTATAGAAATTTATTATCATAAAAACCTTACAATTACGTTGCGACTCTTTCGTTTTCTCATCTAAGAATGTCTATATTCTTTGTTGGATAATTACGTTGATCTTTATTGTCAAGTGGAAAATTGATTTACGTTAATCCTAC
The DNA here is from genome assembly GCF_006381635.1 of Hibiscus syriacus. Taxonomy (NCBI): domain Eukaryota; kingdom Viridiplantae; phylum Streptophyta; class Magnoliopsida; order Malvales; family Malvaceae; genus Hibiscus; species Hibiscus syriacus. The sequence continues at coordinate 3,844,955 of NW_024063088.1, forward strand.
ATGTGGATTGGGACAATGAAAGAAAAACAAATGCTTGAATAACAATTAACAATCATTATCTCCTGTCACTTGTCTTTGAAAATATTATTTTTTATTATTTTACATATTTTATATTAATATACAATAAAACCCTATATTTGGAAAATTCAATAAATTTGTTTTCTTTTTATTTCTACTCTTCAACCAATCGGATAATTTTTGTTGTGCGGTGGCCTAAAAGTCAATTTCAACCTAAAATGTTAGCGTTTACGGCCTGTAACAAAAAATATTATGAAAATATAATATTTTTTGTTATTACAACAAAAAAATATTATTATATTCAATTTAAAAAACACGCTTTTGATAAGAATTTTATTTGCAATCAATTTTTTATCAACTTTACCTTATATTAACGAGTTGTATTTTAAAATTTCCTCAACCAAACAAGGGCTGGTCAACCTTCTTTTACTACTTTTTAATTATCCAAACAGGTGGATGGGCTAGAAGGGTCCTGCCCCAAAAATTTAAAACTTAACCTCTAATCCTTTAAAACATCAATATAGGTTTATCTAATTAAATTTTTTTATTACATTTTAAAATTTTTAACTATTTTTAATATGCTTCTTCTTTATTTTTTAAATTTTTTCTTGAGTTTCAAAATTTTTAAAAATTTTAATTAAATCAACATCTTTTAAAAATTATTTTTAAATTAAAAATTTTGAAAATTTTAATTTAGTCTTCTAAAATTTTTAAACAGACCTCAAATTGTATCGTTAATATATGTTTTTGTATTTGTTGTTTAATGGTGGAATTGTAGATAATTTTTATTTTATGGCTTTCCATAAGTAGGAAGAAGATGACGACAAAATCTCTTTCCTCAATTTTAGCTGAAAGATTTTATAATAACTTCTAATATTGATATTAGATTTAAGATCATGATATATGCTCGTAGGTTGGTAAGCTATATAGATCAGGCTGTCAAATAATAAATTGCATATTGCATGAACTTGTCGTTGATCATGTCAAAATGTTGTAACTGTTCCGAGGATATAAAACTCTTAGAGGCTTTAAGGAATTTTGAAGATCTTATAATATTCTGAAGGCTTAAAAGCAACACTAAACGCGTAACATGTTGTTTATGTTTTGTTTATACTCATTTTTTATATCTAAAATGAATTAAGAATAAGGAGAGACACGTGTTTGTTTTGGTTAAGTAGAAAAATGATATTATATTTTTATTTAAATATTTAAAATGATATAAAAATAAATAAAGAGATTTTAATAGTTTAGTAAGATGTGACACTAGATTTCTTAAGTAAAGTCAGAGATTTGAACCTTAATGTTTGCGAATAAAAGAAATTGGATTAGGGGAATTGCTTCGATAATGAACTTCTACAAAATTCGATCTGAATTAATCGATTAATATACAAATATCGGTGATTAATTAAAAAATAAACAAAGAGATTCAATCTCCGATTTACATTTGTTTAAAATTGTTTCTAGAAATTGACGGAACGCTTTTAGGAAAACAACTTGCTGACAATGCCAAACTAATGCATAAAAACGGCTTACATTTACCACTTCCTCCCTTAAAAATGGGTTTCATGCTTTTTCTTAAATATCTAAACAACAATTAATTATATTAAATCATAAGATTATAAAGACAATAAAACTTTCTCATTAAATATTAACAAAAAAAATTCAAGATTTTAAAGTTCTAATTGATATTAAGATTAAAATTTGACCAGAGTCAATGGTGGATGGAGGGGTGAATCGAAGGGATCAAGGGCAGTTCTCATTGAAAATTTTAAATTATCATATATTTTATATATTTTCTTTATATTTTTTTATAGATAATTTGTTTTCATTTCTAGAACTTTATAACTTCGTTCTTCTATAAAATTTTACAAGTCCGCACTTAACATAAAATCATGCATCTATTCCTATGTGGATATATAAATAATTTTAAGAGAGTGAGCATACACGGACGGAACATTGTAGGGACGAACATGAGCCTGAGTCCCTACTAATTTTTTAATATTAATTAATACTAAAAAAATTATATTTTTAGAAAATAAATAAATTTTTTTACCAGTCCCTGAATTAAAAAATTATATTCCCGAAAAAATATTTTAACCCCTTTAATAAATTTTTAGTGTCACCCCTTAGCATACATATGTTAATGACACAAAAAGTTATGTGTGTGAACGACCATAAATAAAATTTCAGAAAATACACCACCAACAAAGTAAACAATAAATATAAAAATAAAATCAAATTTTAGTACCCATCTTAATATATGTGTAGATCCGCGAGTGGTTCAGATAATTCGAGTTGGTGTTTCTAGAAACAAAACTTGAAGAAGAAGAACAGAAAAAGAAAAGGGTTAGGAATGACATTAGAGGGTTTGAAGAGAAGGAAGAAAAGGTGTAAACAAAAATGCTTTCAACCATACATACGTACATACAGTCGTGCGGGTTGGTGACCCTTTTAACCACTCTTTATTAATTATCCTTTTTCACTAATTAAAATATATTTGTGAGCAGCCATGGCAGTGTCCATTGTCAAATATTCCACGTCATCCCCCATTCTTACCAATAATTTTACAATTAAATGTATTTCATTATTAGTAATGACTTGATTATCCCCATGATATTGATGTATTAAATTATATAAATTATGTAGAGATATCATTTCACACATATAGTGCAGCTAATCCCTATATAGTAGATAAAATAACCTCAGTGACCAAAAATCCTATATAATATACGATTTTAACCAACTTTTTCCGGATTTGCCAAAATGACCAACAAAATCGCAATGCGATCGCTAATTCGCAACGCGATCTCCATTATCGCAAATCAGTTTCCAGATTCGCAACGCGATTATGACTATCACAATGCGATTTTCCAATTTCATGTTGCGATTTTCCCAATTCGCAATGCGAATAAGTAAATCGCAATGCGAATTTGGAAAATCGCAACGCGATACTGACTATCGCAACGCGATACTGACTTTCGCAACGCGATACTTACTTTCGCAACGCGATACTGACTTTCGCAACGAGATAATACATAATCGCAATGCGATTTTCAAAGCGCCATTAGTATCGCAAAGCGTATTTTATTTTCAAATTCCAAACACGAATATTAATATATTGGAACACTGAACCGTCCACAGTATATCCCGTAATCGCAACTCATAACCTAAAACCTAAAATCACAACTCAGTCCCATCTCCATCTCTCACTCTATCACCCATCTCCGACGAAATCCGTCCCCATCTCAGGCGAAATCCGTCTATCTCCATCTCTCAGAGCCACCCTCACAATCAGAAATGGAAAATCAACCAAATCAACCACCGAGGGTTAGTTTTTTTAATTATTTTCTTTTTGAAATTTTTGCATTATTATTAGGTTTTTCATATTGAAATTGATGATAAGTTTACTGGTAATTTCAATAATAAATTAACCATTTCACTTAGATTGCTTATTAAATCAACCGAGAATCGCAACGACAAAATTACAACGCGATTTTATTCTCTCGTTGCGATAGTCAAATTCGCGTTGCGATTGTCATTTTCGTCTTGCGATTTTCATTTTCAGAAACTATTCTTCTTCTGCAAATTGAAACTTGAATGAATTGCATTACTTCAACCAAAAAACAAAGACAAATAAGAAATTCACAGTGTTGCAAATTTAAGTTTGAAGAATAAACTACTACTCTTTATGTTTATTATTGTTTTTGGTATATCTTCACAGTGTAGTTTTTGGTATATCTAACTTAGTATGTTTATTGTTTTTTTAGAACTTTTATTCGGCTCAATTGACCTTAAGAAATAAAGTCAGCCTGGCCAAAACAATTGCGTCGAAGCTTTCACATGCACAAAGAAAAATGTTTGAGGATACTTGCTTCGGGCTATGGCTGAAAGTACAACATCCCGGTGGAGATGCGATGTTGACACACCTGTTTCTTCAAACCATGACTAGCGATCTACCAGATACTATACAACGTCATGATGAAGAGATATGGTTTGATTTTCCACCGGCGTATACGTGTTTTGGGCGGGAGGAGTTTTGCTTAATCACCGGTCTACGCTTCGGACACGATGATGTAGGTCGGTACACTATACACATTACCCGCCCATCATGGTTATCCCGAGTTTTTCCTGAGCTGGAGAGGCCGAATCTACACGTGGAAGACCTGACGAGATTATTGAATAAGAAAGATGGTTTTACTCGGATGGATGACGTTGATGTTGTCCGAGTATGCCTTCTAATACTTTTGCATGCCGGCTTTTTAGGCAGAGAGGCCAGACAACCTATTCCGAATGATCTAATCAAATTGGTAGAAGACCTAAATGCGTGGAACCTGTTTCCGTGGGGCTCGTATTTATGGAAAGCTACATGGAATAAGTTATCGTCTGCCTTGGATGATCGAAAAAGTTTGCATGGCGATGGTTCCAAATACACTTTGACAGGCTTTATTTGGGCCTTTAAGGTAAGAATTTTTATATAATGTTTCCAAAATTATAAGTAATTATTTAACAATTACTAATGTTTGTTATTATATTGTTTGTAGATTTGGATATTTGAGGTGTCTACTTTACGCGGTGAGGTAGCCGCTCTACGTGAGATGGTAGCATCGTTGCAGAATGAGGTTCATACTCTACGCAACGAGGTAAGTTTAAGATTTTTCATATTTAACTTGATGATAAATTTACTCGTAATTTCACTTAGATTAACCATTTCACTTAGATTGCTTAATAAGTTCATTCGGTTGCTGCCAATACTGCTAAACTGTTTTTGTTAGTATTTGTTTTTGGTTTTGTTTTTGTCTTTTGGTTGAAGTAATGCAATCCATTCAAGTTTCAATTTGCAGAAGAAGAATAGTTTACTTTCGCAACACGAAAATGACTATCGCAATGCGGAAATGGATATCGCAATGCGAAATGAAAATCGCAACGACAAAATCGCAATGCGAAATGAAAATCGCAACGACAAAATCGCAACGCGAAATGAAAATTGCAATTTTCGCGTTGCGATTTTGTCGTTGCGATTTTCATTTCGCATTGCAATTTTGTCGTTGCGATTTTCATTTCGCATTGCAATAGCCATTTCCGCGTTGCGATAGCCATTTCCGCGTTGCGAAAGTAAGTTTCGTGTTGCGAAAGTAAACTATTCTTCTTCTGGAATGTTTATATATGTTGTCCTTTTAAATGTTTATATAAGTGCTTACTTCTGGAATGTTATCTGATGCATTTTGTGAACTATGATAGAATAATGACTTGGGTGAATACAATGCAAGTTTGAAACATATTTGTCTTTGTTTAATATCATGTCTGTTTATTTACTGATTTATGTATTAATTTTTTTTAGCGGCCCGATAAGGTGGATGCTTTATGTCGGGTTTTCCTTGCACGACGGAGTTCACGCATCAGACGGCGTCACGTGCTATTACGTCTCCGTTCACCCCAATGGTGCGAAGACTCCGCAAGAAGAAGCCCGACTCACCTGTCATCCCTCAAGAGTCCCCTCCAATCGTTTAAGAGGCCCCTATCATCCCTTAAGAGTCCCCCCACCATTCAAGAGGCCACTGTCATCGTTGAAGAGGTCCCTTCCACCATTCCAGAGCCCGATTCACATGGGGTAATATATTGAATTATTGAGAAACCCCCACCGTTGCCGGACATGATGGATGAGAGTTGGCTCTCGTATGAGTTACCGGCTAGTACCATTCCGGTATCTGAAGTGGAGAGGAGACAACTACCGGAAACAATTCTGGATAATACCCTTTGGGCTAAGACCGCAGTTGATTTTTATCTACATGAGCGGAGCCAAGGGTGTTACACTGACATAAGCAAACTCAACGATGAGATGTATTTGTTGCTTAATCGGTCTTGGTGGGGTGTGTTATTAGGGGTTGAAGACAGTGGCTATTTCGATGGGGAGGTAAGTCTTATATTTGTCTTATATATGATTTTGATTAATTTTTTTAAAAATTAATGTAATTCACTAATATATGTGTTTTTTTTGTAAAACAGCATATCGATGCGTGGGTGTCACGTCTTCTAATAATAAGGAAGCTTAGGAAAAATAAAAAAAATTCGCGATATACAATAATGCCGGCGGCTTTTCACGCAGTTCACTTGAAGAATCAACGAGATGAATCATTTTCGTTGGGCAATGGACAAGCTAAACTTTATCCTGCATGGTGGGAGGTCGATAAGGTTAGTGTTTATTTTTTAAATTTTTTAAAGGTTTTCATAAATAAGTGCGCAAATAAATGAATTATTACTTATGATTGCAGGTGTTTATCCCTGTTTTGGAACGTCGTTATTGGCTTCTCGTCCAACTTCAGCTCCCATCCCTGAAGATAATAGTATATGACAGCATGATAAATTACATATCACTGTCTGATTTGAGAGATATTATCAAGGGATGGAGCTCTCATTTGGCTAAATTCTTGGATGGGATTAATTATTGGACTCATTCTGGACACAAGAAGCCAAAGAAGTTCAATGTCACAGTTGTCAGAGACGAGACCGCGCCACAACAATCACCGGGAGCCAGAGGGGATTGTGGTCCTCTTGTATGCATGTGCTTGGCGTGTTTGACGACGGGAAGCACAGACCTCCCACCGATAGAGATAGAGCTACAGTAGGCTTGTGGTTTCGGCATTATATGGCTAGAGCGATATATTCGAGATGCTGCCTACCTGCATCCGCGTTATGAAAGTATCCATTGTTAATTGGTAAGTCAAATGCAAGTTTTGTTAACATATATACTCCTTTTTGTTTGAAAATGTTTGGTTAAGTACCTAGAATTCAATAATTTGCTGTTTGTAGGTTTTAGATGTGTAGGAAGTCTTGTTTGAGCAAATGTTTGGTTTCTGCAGGTTAATCCTTAAGTGAGCTGCGTGAAATGGATGTACGGGTGCAAAAGTTGATTCATTGATTCAATAATTGATGAGGAAATAAGAATTATTATTATTTTTTGATTGTTTAATTGATTTGTAAAAAATGATTTGTAAATGTTGATTTGTTTAATTGATGTGTACATAATTCTTATTTGTGCTTGTTTAATTGATTGAAATGTAATAGTTGATTTGTTGATTTTCAATCTGCATCATGTTGAAGGCAAAACAAACTATCGCAACACAAAACTGACTATCACAACGAGAGAATCGCAATGCGAAATGAAAATCGCAATGCGAAATAAAAACCGCAACGAGAAAATCGCAATGCGATTTTCATTTCGCATTGCAATTTTCTCGTTGCGATAGCCATTTTCGCGTTGCGATAGCCATTTTCGTGTTGCGATAGTCATTTTCGCGTTGCGATTTCCCCGTTGCGATAGTCAAATGAATGTCTAATAAGTGATAACAACTGAACAGATCATAGCAATGTTCAAACTCAAGTTACTAATACATGCCTAACTGAAAATGTTAAAAGTGCACACATAAAATACACATAATACAACGTTTGCATTTAAAAATCACCTAAGTTAACAGTCCCAAAAGGTGAAGCCGGTTGTGATTGGGATTTTGAAGATGATTGCGATTTTCAGAATCTCGTTGCAAAAGTCAGAATCGTGTTGCGAAAGTCAGTATCGCGTTGCGAAAGTCAGTATCGCGTTGCGATTTTGTATTATCGCGTTGCGATAGTTAGTATCGCATTGCGATTTTCCAAATTCGCATTGCGATTTACTTATTCGCATTGCGAATTGGGAAAATCGCAACGCAAAATTGGAAAATCGCATTGCGATAGTCATAATCGCGTTGCGAATCTGGAAACTGATTTGCGATAATGGAGATCGCGTTGCGAATTAGCGATCGCATTGCGATTTTGTTGGTCATTTTGGCAAATCCGGAAAAAGTTGGTTAAAATCGTATATTATATGGGATTTTTGGTCACTGAGGTTATTTTCTCTATACAGTATTGAGAAGAAGAGGCTTATTTTAGGTTTTGAATTAATTATTGGTATTCGATCTATTGACTGATTAATCTAGATCGGATTTTGCAGAAACCATTCTAGGGTGATCTCCCAACTCAGTTTGCTCTATTTACAAATGCCATGATTCAAACCTCTGACTTTACTTAAATTAATTATTGGTATTCGATCTATTGACTGATTAATCTAGATCGGATTTTGCAGAAACCATTCTAGGGTGATCTCCCAACTCAGTTTGCTCTATTTACAAATGTCGTGATTCAAACCTCTGACTTTACTTAAAGAAGAGGTTTATTAATGAAACTCCATTATCATCTAAACAATGTCTCCTAAAAGAAATTAATGAAACACTTCTCTCATAAAAAAGTGGTTATATAGAAATTAAATACGTGATAGCCAATAAGATTAAAGATTATTATCTTATATACTTACAGTAAAAATATATTTCACTGTAGAATTGTATTAATGTTATTTTTTTTATTTAGAGTTTAAATTTATAATTTAGAATTTAGGATTTAGTGGTTAGAGTTTAAAGTCGTTTAAATATGTCAGATGGCATTCAAATAAATATATTTATGGAGTTTTAATTTAAAAAGTCTCTAAATCATTATAATTTTCTGAAGATTAAATACTCATTATATTTTTGTCAACTGTATAGAACATAGACCCCAAGGGAATTTGGAGGGAGAATGTAAGCATGAGATAGAGATACTATTAAAGATATTAACATGCCATCGTCATTTATGGAATCATGGGACACCAAGTTAATCCATCATATGTAATGATAATAAACATTAGGATTTTGTTAACAAATTGATACTAGAAAAGCAAATAAAAAATCTCAACAACCAAGACATTTTAGAAAGGGGTTGATGACAATATAATAGATGATGATTATAATCATGGATGAATCGAGGGGTGTTAGGTGCGATTGTACCTCTAAAATTTTTAAATTCTTATATAATTTAATTTTGTTTTACATTTTTCACTAATGATCAAATTTCGTACTTCTGGAATTTTGTAATTTCATTCTCTTAGTTAACACCTTTGACATAAAATCATACGTCCGTTTCTTATTATAATGTAAAGGCCATTGGAACTAAGATTTGGGTGGGTAAAAATGGGTGAAGGTGGTTAGGCAAGAATATCACACAACAATTAAATACACACAAAATCTCTAACCCTAGAGTGTATCAAAGACTCAACCTCTCCCCTTCCACACATATACACTTTGAACAAATCTCTCCATTAGTCAATGCTACAATTGCTTGGCATTTTCAGTAACTATTTCAAAACTTCAGTGACAAATCAGCAAGTCCACCCATCTATATATCTAACTCATCTCTCACTGTACAGTACCATTGGTGTAAATTTTCAAAACCAAGTATTTTTCTTGCAGCTTGTTTTTTGTCAAAGTGTTAGCTGTAATAATAATATAATAATAATAATAATAATAATAATAATAATAATAATATAATAATAATAATAATAATAAATAATAATAAAAGTTTAGTCATGGCTGCTTCTTCTTCAAGAGCGAAGTTATAGAACATAAAGTACACGATACCCTTTTCTGATTTCCTTCCATTTAATGTTATAAGCTCTTTTTTATAGCGTCATATCAGCTTTGGGAATTGGTTTTTAGGGTTTCAGCAAGAAGAAAAAGGATGGAGAATCTGCCTCCAGGGTTCAGATTCCATCCCACAGATGAAGAACTCATCACTTACTATCTTTCCCACAAGGTGTCCGATATCAGCTTCACTTCCAAAGCTATTGTCGATGTTGATCTCAATAAATCTGAACCTTGGGATCTTCCAGGTATGCCTTAAACTTCTTTTGGTTGATAAATCAGACAATTATTAATCAACCTAGAGACTATTCAAGGTGTTTTTTTTTATTGAGATTGAGACTGCTGCAATTGAGGAGTACTTAATAACTGTTGCCCTTAAATAATTTTCGAGTTTAATGTTGGTTGATGGTAGAAATGGACTGTGGTAGTTTGTGACGATTCACTCCTAATTTAGACGGAGAGTCTTGTATAATTACTCAATGGAGGGGAAAGGGAGAATAGATGAACTGAAGAAGATGATGAAGAATCGTCAGAGAGTGAGAGAGAGTCAAAAAGTACTCCCTTAATGTTGGTTGTTGTCAGTGCTAGGGTGATGATGATAATTTGTAAATCAGCGAGGCAAATAGATTTGATTGTCATATAATAGATATAGTGAGTGATGAGATTGACATCGGTTATGTTAAAAGATTATAACTGGCCGGAAGGTATGGAACTCTGGAGGATTCGGGATTTAGTAAGCCAAGGAATGACAAAAGAAGTGTTGTGGAGGAGGTACAACAATATCTTAACAAAGAATTAAGTTTTGTTTTTGTCTTTCTATTGGATAACAATTATTGAGCTTTTTGTTGGGAACAACTTACTAATTATGCAAATAAGGTCTACTTATGTTGAAAGGAAAAGATTATGATCGGTGAATTATTTAAATTTGTTTAAGATTATATACGCAAATTCTGAGTACAAAACACTTTTGTTCCCCATGCATATACTTTATGATTGCTTAACAAAGATGACTGATGGAAGAGTTATAAAATGCAGCCAAGGCATCAATGGGGGAGAAAGAATGGTACTTCTTTAACTTGAGAGACCGGAAGTACCCGACTGGGCTTCGAACAAACCGAGCCACCGAAGCCGGGTATTGGAAAACCACCGGCAAAGACAAGGAGATCTTCCGAGCAGGCGGCATTCTTGTTGGGATGAAGAAAACCCTAGTTTTCTACAAGGGAAGAGCCCCCAAGGGTGAGAAAAGTAATTGGGTCATGCATGAATATAGACTTGAAAACAAAAACCCTTTCAAAGCCACAAAGGTAAGTGTTTTTCTTTTTCCTATCAATAAATAACTTGATTCGTCCAAGCATTTCCAATGATTGTTTTTAGACATAATGATAGAAACATGTTCTTGAGATTTTGGTCGTTTAAACATAGAAATTAGGCCTCTAATAACAAGTATTAAAAGAATTGAATTGTAAGAGTAAAAAATAAATTAATTTACTTGTAAATTGTATTTTTTATTACACTTAACAAACTATCTAACATATATATTAAATTTAAAATAAAAAATATTAAGAAATTTTATTAAACACCCAATTACTAAGAAAAAACATACATTACCTTCTTTTAATAAAAAAATAATTATATTGAAATTGAAAAAATAATTAAAAAATTCCACATAAACATTTTTTATTAATTAACGGTGGGTAGCCAAAACATAAATAAAACATAATATATGAATGATTTTGAAAAAAAATAATGGGAAAACCAAAAATGAAATAAAGTAAACAAGTGAGTGACACAATGGATAATTTACTTTTTTAATTATATATGGCCTAAATTATGGGTATGATAAAAAATATTTTTAATGTTTGATTAAATAGTCATTTTAGCCTCTATTCCTTTTTTTTGAGCATTTTGGTTTCCAATGTTTTATTTGGTGTAACAAAGTCCTCAATGTATGAAAAACATTAGTCAACAAACGATAAACGCTTGAAATAGAGATATTTTTATCTTAAAATAAAATGTTGGAGGAAAAAATATTTCAGAAAAAAGAATAAAAGCTAAAGTGACTATTTAATCGGATATATTTTGCCTTAAAATGAAACATTGGGGTAAAATACTCTAAAGAAAACAAAAATAAGGATCAAAATGACTATTTAATAGAATCGGTATGATACTTTTTTTTGGCGTCATGCCTTGTTTTCAATCCTTGATTATTAATTTTTTACAGGAGGAATGGGTGGTGTGTAGGGTATTCCAAAAGAGTGCAGCATTGAAGAAACCCCAGCCAAGTTCATCCTCTCAACCATCGCTTGGATCTCCATGTGATGCAAATTCAATCGTGAATGAGTTTGGCGACGTTGAGCTACCAAACTTGAATATCAATGCCAGGGGCATTGCAAACCCCAGCTACAGTAACACTGTTAACCTTGCTCATGTGAATCCCATGAACTTAAACCTGGATTTTGGAGCAGCAGCAAGCTTTCCATCGTCTCTCTCTTGGCCTTCCACCATTCTAAACCCTAATCTTTCCATGAATTCCTTTCTGCTCAAGGCATTGCAGCTTAGGAATCTTCAACCAAGAGATTTTACAGCTATGGATTATTCGATTCTGTCGTCAACACAAGGGATTAATATCCCTCCATACGCAACAGATTTAGCTTCTTCTTCCAAGGTTGTAGTTCCTTTGCATCAACAACAACAACAGCAACAACAACAACATGAGCAACCATTCAACATGGACTCCATGTGGTGAAAGTTGTAAACCAAATATAGCTGAAAGTGTGTAAAAAAAAAGCTAACACTTTGTCAATGACATGAAAGGGTTGATTAAGATGAAAACAATCTCCATGGTGTAATGAGCAGTTCGATCTTATATAATATGTCTATGTATGTACGTAGGTAAATGAGAGGGAAAGAAACACCCTAGTGATCTCCTGTTATATAATATATCTCTTCTAGAAGTAGAATGCTCCTTGTGATTAGTACACCTTTTCCACCGGAAAGTTCTAATCAATGTCCGTAAATTACAACTGCTATAATAAGAAGTTGCAGTCTCTTTCTCTGGTGTCTAGCAACTTAATATTGTATTATTTCATGCAAGCTATAATTACATATAAATACAATATAAAGCTGAAAGCTGCTACAATTTTTTGTGAATATAAAAACTCTTTGCAGTACAGTATTTTTGGGTGCAATTTTTGTAATAAAAATATGATATGAGCTTGATGGTGCTGTTGACGCAAATCTAGCAACAGGCACTACGGGAGGAGTTATCCGTGACAGCACAGACTCTTGGACGTTGGGTTTCAACAAATTTCTCGGTCACACAACTGTTCTTCAGGCTGAATTGTGGAGCATCCTCATTGGTCTAAAGCTAGCTTGGTCTAGAGGCATTCATAAGTTAAAAATTCAGTCAGACTCCCTCTATGCTGTTAAGTCTATTTCTGAAGCCGACGCACAAACAAGTCCACTATCACTCGTCCGAGAAATTCTCAGCATAGCATACGATCGGACGACTGGGAAACATCTATTCAGTGGGTACCAAGAGAAGCAAACGTTGCTGCGGATGCAATGGAAAAAATGGCGGATAGGAATGTATTCTCCACGATGGTGTATGAAATGCCCCCTCTATCTATGTTACCTCTGCTCAATCGGGACTTACATGGCCCTCCCCATTTGAGGCTTGTCTTGTAATTCCTTAGCTGTCACCTTCAATTCAAAAAAAATATATATAATTTAATTATAATAATACAATATCGTAGTAATAATAAACGATATAATGTCGTAATAATAGTAATGCAACAAAAGGTTGTTGCAATATTATATAGTAGCAACGTAAGAAAATAAAATTAAAAAAGTAAAATTTGAACAAAAATTCTTATTGGATAGAGTTAGATGAACAAAAGAGGAATTTTTGTTGAGGTATGTATGAACAGTTTCCTTAAGACATATTTGTTATCTCCTCGATACTTTGAATAACGTTGGACATCGATATCCCAGAATACAACTACAAATGATCACAGTTGCAAGCACAACAACAATGAACTCGAACAAAATCTATATTTTCTTGATAAGTGCTTTATTTGTTTATATTTTGCTTTTAAATTGCTCCTTAATCATTGGTTTTTATGGTTTATTTGTTCGTTTTAATTCATTTTATGTGCAGGACACTGGATTCTGGAAATTGCACTAAATGGACGGAATTTTGTAGTTTTTTTTTTAATTTTCGAAATCAAAGCTAGATTAGTGGGCATGACTTTGGACATAAAACATCTGATGTGGTGATGACGTCAGCACCTTCTAGAAGGTCCAGTCAACGCTTCTAGAAGAACGAATGGTAAAACGACACGTTTCTGCAATCCGAATTTGAATTAAACTCATGTTTTAGGATATTATTTTATATATTATATTTTATCTTTGTTTTAGGTATTTTAGTTTAAATAGTTTTAAGTGTTTTAATTAGGATTTAGGATATTATTTTAAATATATTTTATCTTATCTTTGTTTTATGTATTTTAGTTTAAATAGTTTTAAGTATTTTAATTAAGATTTATTTCTTTATTTTAGCAATTATCTTTAGCTTGTTTTTAGGATTTTGAAGGCTATAAATACCATTTCAGGGTAAACCTAAAAACATATCTCTCACATCTGAGAATTTAATCTTCTTCTTCTCTCTAGCTTTATAAAATTTTCTCTATTTTCTTTCAAGTTTTTCGCATACTTTTATTTTATTTTATTTTAAAGTCTTGTTTTCAAATATGCTAAGTATGACTTTTGTCATGCTTAGCTAATTTTCTTTTAAGCCGAAGGATAAATTGAAGGCTCAATTCCAAACGTGAAAATTGTAAGGCACCTAAATCGCCTGGGATTTTTCTCTCTGTTTTCTGGGCTTATTTTTCAAATCAAAACGATTTTCAAAACCAAAAGTCGACATTGGTCTAGATGTTGTTATGGTTAACGTGGGAAGAAGGATTGACTTATTGAAGAACATTCGACTTTCTGTGAACACACTTAGCAAAATTGTTTGCAAAGAGGAAACTGAGATCGAAATCAGTTATTATTGAAACAACATAATCCGAGTCGGCAACTTTTCAAACTTCAACATTTTAAGATCTACAACATTGTTGTTGCTTAGATCAACTCACAAACCGAAATTTAATAGTGCACTTGGATATTCGGTATATAAAGCATAGTCACAAGGAATTGTCCTTGTAGACAAGTAGCCGACGTGTATCTTGAAGTAAAGATCTATTTCGATGATCTGAGGAATTTGAGGCAAAGCTGAAGTTTGTGTTTTTTCTTACCATAAGTCTTCGTTATATTAATTTATTTTATTTTTTATTTAGTTTTTATCTCATTATATATCTTTAAACAATTTAAAAATTCCCCTTCTTATCTTTATCATTATCTTTACTATTTATTATTTTATTATTATCTTTCATTTAAAACAATTTATATTTAATTATTTATTTAATTATTTTATTTTTAGCTTTTTATCTTTATCTGAAATTCTATTTTCTTCTAAATCAAAAGTCCATTGAATCAGAAACACCAGAGTCCCTGTGGATCGACCATGCTTCTCTATACTACTCTCATTTTTTACTTATTAAGAAGTCGAAATTATTTTGATAGCAAAACGATAGTTATCAAAGTGGTGCCGTTGTCGAGGTCTCAAGACAAATACTGATTTATTGTTCTTTGTTTTTGATTTATGACCAGAAGAAACCCAGGTGAATTTGTAGATCTTAACCTGGAGATCGAAGCACGATCATAAAGAATTTACGCACAAACGCTTCGAGAAAAAAGAAAGAGATGAGAAGAGCACAATTTAGAAACAAAATCAAATCTAGAGACAAACTCTAAAGCAAACACATATAATGAAGATCAAATCCTAATGGCAGAAGAAGAACAAAGGATCCGAGAGCTAGCCACATCTCTTGTCACTCAGACACCATTATGCATTAATTTTCTTAGTGACGGGACTTCATTCCAGTTAAAGACGGGACTTCATTCCAGTTAAAGACGGGACTTATTCATCTTCTTCCCACTTTCCATGGCCTTCCAACTAAAGATCCACACAAACACTTGTTGGAGTTCTACGTGGTTTGCACTAGCATGAAATCACAGGAAGTTACTGAAGATCAAATTAAATTGAGGGCTTTCTCTTTCTCTTTAACTGACTTGTCTAAAGATTGATTATTTTATTTACCTCCGAATTCAGTTAATTCATGGGCTGACATGATTCGAATTTTTCTTGACAGGTTCTTCCCAGTGGCTAAAGCAAGCCAGTTATGAAGGAGCATTCTTTATATTCAGTAAAAGACCGAAGAAAGTCTTTATGACTGTTGGGAACGATTTAAAAAACTTTGTGCATGTTGTCCACAACACGAATTAAATGAGCAAATATTACTTTAATACTTTTATGAAGGCCTTTTATCGATGGAAATGAAAATGGTAGATGCCTCCAATGGAGGAGCGTTAGTCAACATGACCCCAACAATAGTGAGATAGTCAACATTTTTCAAGTGAACCCAACCGACGGGTTCACTAGATAATTACATTTTCTATTAAAAATAAATTAGATAAATTAACTGAAATAATTAATTCACTTGTTGCAGGAAAATCTGGGGTAACAAGAGCATGTGGGATATGCACGAAGTTGGACCATCCGACGGACTGCTATCAGATGATACATGAAGGAGGCAATGCAGAAATAAATGTTGTAGGAAACTTTCCAGGTCCTCCACAAACACCGTACAACCCATATAGTAATACTTATAATCCGTGATGGCGAGACCACCCAAATCTCAGTTATGCGCCAAATCAAAAGCCAACTTTTCAACCAAGACCTCCTCATCAACAACAAACGCAAAAGACATCATTAGAGGAAATAATGGAAAAGTTAGTAATTTCCTAGGAAAAGCTGGTTATATCCAATCAAAAATTCCAAAGTCAAACCAAAACATATTTTCAAGAGTTAGATAACCAAGTAAGCCGACCAGCTCAAACTGCGGGGAAATTGGAATCACAAGGAAGACTACCTTCTCAAACGGAGTTAAATCTGAAAGAGAATGTTAGTGCGATCACACTCCGAAGTGGAACAGTCATCTCACCTGAAAGTCCAGCAGAAAAAGCCGCATATCATGAAGAACAAGAAGAAAAACACCTTCAGAAATACAAGGTACATCTGACGTACATCCTTCTCTTTCTTCTCATGAAATCACGCCACCACCCTTCCCATCAAGATTGATAAAGCGTGATAAAAGAGCTAAAAAAAAGGGATATCTTAGAGGTGTTCCAAAAAGTTCAAGTTAACATACCTCTTCTTGAAGTAATTCGACAAATACCGAGGTATGCTCAATTTTTAAAAGAAATTTGCACTACAAAGAGGAAATTAATGGGGCACAAAAAGGTAAATTTGGGAGAACATGTTTCCGTCATTTTTTAACAAAAACTCCCACCAAACATTTTAAAATCAAACGTGTAATGTTTGACTTAGGGGCTTCAATCAACGTTATACCATTTTCTATTTATAAAATGATTACTAACGAGCCTTTGAAGGAAACAGGAATAACCATACAGTTGGCTGATCGATCTGTGATCTATCCAGTGGGAGTGATGGAAAATGTCTTAGTAAAGGTCGATGTACTATTTTTTCCTGCAGATTTCTATGTCATTGACATGGAACATGATAGGTCGAATTCTTATTCTGAAGTACTCTTAGGCCGACCTTCTTAAGCACATCACATACAAAGATTGATGTTAGAAGTGGTATACTGACAATGAAATTTAATCGTGAGATCGTTGAATTTGATGTTTGCAAAGCAATGAAATACCCGGATCGTGTTGATAGAATTAATTCTTTTGATTTTATAGATCCTTTAATTGATGGATATATTGAATCTAAGTTTTCTTATAAAGGATCATGAACTTTGCCACGAAGGGGAAGAAAGGGAGTTTGAAAATATTCATTCAATCAATTTGATTTATATTTACTTTCCTCTAAAACTAAAATTTACCTTTTGTTTTGCAGGCACCTGAGGTAGAATTAAAGCAGTTACCGAAAAATTTGAAATATATCATTTTAAGTGAAAATGGAACCTTACCGGTGATTATTTCAAGTAAATTATTTGAAGGAGAAGAGGAAGCTTTGGTAATGGTTTCGTGTTGTCACAAAGAATCCATATGATGGACCATTTCTGACATTAAAGGATTAAGTCCCTCGACTTGCATGCACAAGATCAAAGTTGAAGAATGAGCGAAGCCATCACAAGAAGGACAACACCGATTAATCTACCGATGATGGAAGTAGTAAAGAAGGAAATTCAGAAACTCCTTGATACTGATGTAATATATACGATATCAGATAGTAATTGGGTAAGTTCGATTCATGTGGTTCCCAAGAGAATAGGAGTCACAGTGGTCGAAAATCAAGAAGGGGAGTTAGTGCCAACAAGAATTCAAAAATGGATGGCGAGTTTGTATTTATTATAGGAAGTTGAACTCTCTTACTCGAAAATATCATTTTCCTCTTCCTTTTATAGACCAAATGATTGAAAGATTAACTACGAAAACTCATTACTGTTGCCTTGATGGTTTTTCATGTTTTTTTCTAAATGCCAGTAACACTCGAGGGTCAAGAGAAAACAACTTTTACTTGTCCCTTTGGTACATTTGCATATAGACGAATGCCCTTTGGTCTTTGTAATGCACCGACCACTTTCCAAAGATGCATGTTGAGTATATTTTCCAACTACATGGAGAAAGGTATCGAAGTCTTTATGGATGTCTTCACGGTTTATGATAATTCTTTTAGTGAATGTCTTAATAATTTAACTAATGTGCTTAAAAGATGCTTAGAGTTTAACCTTGTTTTAAACTATGAAAAATGCCATTTTATGGTTGATAAAGGGTTAATTTTAAGTTATATTATTTCCTCAAAAAGGGATTGTGGTTGATAAAGCTAAAACATATGTTATACGCTCACTTCGTTACCCCACAACTGTGAGGGAAATTCGTTCTTTTCTTGGCCATGCAAGAATTTACCGCAGGTTTATTAAAGACTTTTCGAAGGTAGCACAATCTTTATGCAATCTTCTTCAAAAAGATCAAAACTTTGTCTTTAATTCAAAATGCAAGGAGTCTTTTGATTCATTAAAGGGAAAGCTTATTTCAGCTCTAGTTGTTCAGTCTCCAGATTGGAATTACCCCTTTGAACTTATGTGTGACGCATCGGATAAGAGCGTTGGAGCCGTTCTCGGCTAAAAAATAGGGAAAAAACCACATGTTATGCCTATGCATCCCAAACTTTGGACTCGGCTTAGAAAAATTATTCAACTACATAAAAGAACTTTTTGCTATAATTTTTGCTTTAGAAAAATTTAGATCTTATTTTCTTGGCATTAAAATTACTGTTTTTCTGATCATGCAACTTTAAAGTATTTGATGAGCAAAAATGAAGTAAAACCGAAGCTTATCCGGTGGATCATGCTTTTACAAGAATATGTGAAAATTTGGTAGCGAATCACTTGAGTCAAATTCCCCTTTCTACATCTGACCCACCACTTAGAGAAGAATTTCCTGAAGAAAAACTGATGGTGGCAGAAATCATAACTCCATGGTTTGCGGATATGGTTAATTATTTGGCCACAGGTAAGTTACCATTAGATTTACCAAGATCTGAAATCAATCGAATTAAGCGTGAATCCTGATACTATATTTGAGAAGATCCTTATTTATAGAAGCACTGCTCGGATAAGGTAATTCAACGATGTATTACAAAAAATGAGATAAATTCAATTTTACAATTTTGTCACTCTTACTCTTGTGGTGGACATTTTGGGCCAAAACGTACAACTCATAAAATTCTTGAATGTGGTTTCTTTTGGCCTAGCATCTTTCGGGACTCTTATCTATTTTGTAAAACCTATGAAAGATGTCAACGTATAGGTAATTTAAGCTGTAAGAATGAAAATTTTCTTACTTATGTACAAGTTTGTGAAATTTTTGATGTTTGGGGAATCAATTATATGGGTCCTTTTATTTTGTCATTTGGAAATACCTATATTATTTTATCTGTATATTATATTTCTAAATGGGTGGAAGCTAAGGTCACTCGGAATAATGATCCTAAAACTACAATTAATTTTTTGAAAAATACTATTTTTTTTCTAGGTTTGGCACGCAATGGGCTATAATAAGCGATAGGGGAACTCATTTCATCAACCGAGTAATCGAGTATCTAATGAAGAAATTTGGAGTAACCCAAAGAATTGCTACCACTTACCATCCACAAACAAATGGACAGACCGAAGTATCAAATCGGGAAATTAAAACAATTCTTGAAATTTTTTTTAAACCGGACCGAAAAAATTAGAGTTTAAAATTAACTGATGCACTTTGGGCATATCGAACCGCTTATAAATATCCCATTGGGATGTCATCATACCGACTAGTTTTCGGTAAACCATGTCATTTACCGATTGAGTTAGAACATCGAGCTTATTGGGCCGTTAAACAATGTAATTTGGACATAGATGCAGTTGGTGAAGCTCGAAAATTACATATTAAAGAACTTGAGGAAATTCAAAAACAATGCCTATGACAGTGCTCAAATATTTAAAGAAAAAACAAAAGAATTTCATGATAATCGAATTTCTTTTAAAACATTTTTCGTCAGTCAAAACGTTTTGTTATTTAACTCTAAATTTAAACTTTTTGCAGAGAAACTCAAATCAAAATGGCTCGGACCATTTACAGTGACTCAAGTATTTCCTCACGGTGCTATTGAAGTTGAAAATAACTCAGGAGTTTGATTAAAGGTTAATGGTCAAAGATTGACGCCGTATTATGAAAATGCTCTAGTTGGTCTAATCGAAGAAATCTATTTAGAGGAACCCACAGTCTGTTAAAATCATGCCATCAAGCTAACGACGTTAAACAAAAGTGCTTGATGAGAGGCAACCCATTTCGTTTTAATTTTATTTTAATTTCGTTTTAATTTTAGCAAACTTTATTTCATTCTATTTATTTTATTTTATTTTATCAGATGCTTAATTTTATTTTATTTTTCTCTGAACAAATTCGAATTCCGATCACATATATAACAAAAAATTAGTGTCTCACATCTAAAGGTAGTAAGTAGGCGCACGTTAGCATAGCCCAACCCTATTGTGGCGCATGTTAGCATACCCCAAGTTAAATTTTTGGTTCATTCTTCTGCCAAAAATTCCAAGTTTTGGAGTTACTTTTGTTTCAAAATTTTTCGTGGGCCCACCTTATCTATCACTATCTCTACATTTACAATTTTCAACCAATCCCAACAAATTTTCATTCCACCTTTTCAGTTTGACTCAAAATCAACATCTTCTTTTTCTTTCTTTTTTATTCCCCACGTGACTAGCCCCCATAAACAACCCAACAATTTTCTTTCTTCATTCATTCCAGCCACACGCCCCTCCACATTTCTTTCTTTGTTCGCCGGTCACACTTCGTCCGTTGCTCATCCCTCATCGCCTCCCCCACACATCGACTACTCTATTTCTTCTCACCATGGTACGAACACGTAACCAAGAGAAACAAGGGGTTCCTCCACCGCTCAACCTTGGAGGACGTCGTCGCCATGCCGCTCTAACTATTATGGACGTTCCAAGTGATTTCGACCCACTGCCCACGGCACCATCTCCTTAAATTAGTGTGCGACGACTGCAAGAATCACCACCGAAGATCCTAATACGTGCACCCGTGACCGCCGCTTTTCTGATCAGCCGTTCTACCTCTTTCCACTGTCATGCTACCAGACCAAGTAGTCCTTTACCACTGATGACCCCGACATTCTACTCTATGCTGTCCTTTAAAGTAGGCTTGAATGAAATCGAAGGGTCACCATACAAAACGTTCGATCATTTCGATGAAAGGAATTGAAAAGGCCGAACCTATTATGTACCATCCTAGGAGCTGCTACAAGGTTATCTTGATTTTGATGGCGATGACGCAAGGAGTTTTGATAGCATTCGTCACGGTAGGTTTCAAGTATGTAAGTATATTTCATCTCGTACACTCAACACCTTACATTTACGTGATGTTGTGATGCACTATTTTGATGGTATTGGTTAGACTCTCTATGCATATATTAGATGTGATACTTATTATGAATTGGTCTTTGAGTTCTATACCACTTTTATTTTTCTGCAGCATCATGCCATATCTATGAATACATCTGATGTTATTGCTTTTCGATTGCTAGGATAATATTTTAGGATGTCGTTAAATGATTTTAACTTCTCTATGGGGTTCATGATTGATGTTACAGACCATGATTATCTGACATCTTTACGTGAGATTCCACAGGACTTTGACACTAATATGGTATATGAAGCACTTACATGATTGACAGGCATTCAATTCGATGCATGCATTACAAAGGCGTGGCATATTCATGACCCTTCTCTACGTTATATACACTGGTTCCTTACTTACAACTATTCTGGTCACAATGATACTACATCTTGTTTGAGTAAGGTTCAATTATTTTTCTTATGGTGTATGCAAAACGGAACGAAGGTAAACTTAGGATATTGGTTAGCTCGAGCCTTCGCATGAGTTGTATGAACTAATTGACCCTTGATTCTTGGACCTTATATTACACATTTAACATCTCGTTTATTTCTATTGACCTTTGATACTATAAATTTTACTCATGATTTTTCTATGAATCCACTTGATGCTAGATGTTTGGACTGAATGGGACTTCTTGCAGGCACTCCCACTGCCCCCACACATTGCACCTCCCGACACCATTACACCTTGTAATGGGCACGTGTACATGAGATGGATTGAACCACCTCCGGCAGCCAGTTCCCAACCGGATATGCGAGCCGAGATGCAAGGCATGTCTGGTCGCCTTAACACTATTGAAGCTAACCTAGTCGAGGTTATTTTTTACCTTTGCCTGGGCTCGTCTTAACGTGGTCGCGGCCGTGGTCGGTACTATATTGGGGTGTATTCCTTTTCCATCTCTTTGTTTTTAATTTGATATACGTTTTGGGACAAAACGGAATAAGTGAGGGGGAAGGATAAGCATGTCAAATATTTTCCTTGACTTATTTGATTGTTTGAAATTGGGATATTCTAATATTGATGTATTGGGATCGTTGCTTGTTATTCTTGAATTTCACTTTATACTCTTATTTCCTTTTGGATTATGACCATGTTTTGATCGAATTTAATTTACATGATTGGTGCTTGGTATAGCTAGTGAATTTTTGTTGAGTATTGATATTTCATGCTTTGTTGATAGAGATGAACTTGACTCAGTACATATAAACTTTTCTTGTGAGATTGGAGCTTAACGAGCATATATTTTCTTTCTTGCTCATTGTTTGACTTGAGTGTGTCGGACTAATTAGGATGTTCTAAAACTTGTAGTCACAATGCTTATCGAGACTACATGTTGAACGTAATGTTTTAATGTGATAGGGGCACCTAGGATAAACCCACTTTTCCCAAAAAGCCTACCCATTTACATATCCACTAGTGAACCACATTTGAGCCTATTTCCCTTTCTTTGTTTTACACCTCGTACTTAAACTTGAAGCCTCTCTTTTTATTTTTCCTCTCTTTTTATTTTTCCTCTCTTTTCACACCCTTATTGAGACTTGAGATCTTATAACACTCTTTTTCCATGAAGAAAAAAATTGTTCATTGTTTGGAACAGTAGAAAAAAAAGAAGAAAAAAATTGTCATTGTTTCGAGCAACATAAAAAATGTTCACTGTTTTGAACAAAGAAAGAAAAAAGAAGAAGGAAAATTGATCGTTTCAATTGCCTTTCATTTATTCTTTTTCCTTGTTTTATTGTACTTCATGTTAGTTCGTGGATTGTTCCTAATTGTATTAATCTCTTGTCATAGAAATTAACCCGATCATCATGGGCTTTTCCCTACCCTAACCTAAGCCCCATTACACCTTGTTTAAATACCCCTTGACTATTACATTATGTTTACTTTTAGTAGTGGAGAATTGATTGGATTCCAAGCCTATGGTAATATTTTGGTTAGTTTTAGTTTGAGCGATTTCATTTACCCCTAAACACTTTGAGCAAATATGTGTGAATCTTTGTAAGGTATTGAGTCATATTTCATTGAAGTTGGCAATTAATTGGGATATCTTGCTTACTTTAAATTTTCTTAGTTGTTTATTTGCTTGATTGTAACTTGAATTAGGCAAATGTCATGGACTTAGTTCGATTAGAAGTTTGAGAAATAAATTGAAATTGAAGACGAAAACTTGTGATTTTGATGTGTAAATTGATGAATGCTCGAGGACAAACATTGAATAAGTGAGGGGGAATTTGATAAGTGCTTTATTTGGTTAATATTTTGCTTTTAAATTGCTCCTTAATCATTGGTTTTTGTGGCTTATTTGTTCATTTTGATTAATTTTCTGTGCAGGCAATCGCTTGTAAATGTATATGCTAAGGCAAGCAATTATGTACAAGTATACACAATCGATTCAAGTAATATAGGGTAAGTGAGTATTGTCTCCTCAAGGATTGGTTTAGAAATTTAATTTCACCACAACTAGAACTAGTGGTCACAAACTAATTCATACTAGATTGTCAACTTAAAAACTACTAGTAATAAAACAAAGAAGTGATAAAATGATTGTAGAAAAGTTTGGTCGAGGCAAAATAAATATGCAGAATGTTGGAGTAAAATAAAACAAGGACAAGTATTGATTTAAATATAA
The DNA here is from genome assembly GCF_006381635.1 of Hibiscus syriacus. Classification (NCBI taxonomy): domain Eukaryota; kingdom Viridiplantae; phylum Streptophyta; class Magnoliopsida; order Malvales; family Malvaceae; genus Hibiscus; species Hibiscus syriacus. Next base: position 3,869,195 of record NW_024063088.1, read on the forward strand.
TGCAAACAACCTCACATATTTAGACTTATCACGAAGAACTTATTCTAAACCTTTGTATTAACAACAATTATTCTAAGTCTAGAATGAATTATTATGACTTGCTTAAGCTGCCCAATAGGATTACTAGGTATTCTTAGACGGTTGATATGGCAATACTCCTCAGTGTTAACTACAACTCTTGGTTTGTCAGACTGTTGTTGTAGCAATACCTCTCAGTGTGAACTATAGGCGTTGTCTATCATACTCTAGCATCTATCCCTTTTAGTCATTTGAAACCCGCTCTTTATCTCTAAGGTAGACAAGTTAGAACTTCACCATCTCAGATTCATTCCCTTGCTCACGTGGATCTATCTTAATTCTCTCGAATCTATGAATCACTATCTATAAAAAAGGCGATCTCTCGATGCTCTTACATTGCCAAGACATGTTTTACCAAAACCCCAGGAGATCTCTCGATGCTCTTACAGTATCAAGGTAAAATATTTAAACAATGAACAAAATAGTCATTAGTGAAACATAATTCATCATTCATAAACAGAAAATAATTGTTCAGGCAACACAAAGTTTAACACCAAGTAAGACAACCATGGTGCTATCAAAAAGTCATCCAAGATTCAACGTTTAATACAACCCCAAACATATAAAGAGATTAAGAACAAAGAAAGAACGACCCCAAAATTGGGGGCTCTATCGCGACAATTCTGATCAGCACCATGCCTGCCTTGGTGATCAGCCTCTCTCGAGACCTGATCACCGCTCTGCTATAGCCTGGCTATGAAGGACACCAAGGAAGATTGATTCATGAATGGTGGGAAAGCACTGCAGTTGCTTGTTTACGCCTTAAGTAAAGCTCTTCTCTCTTCTTCATTGCCTCCTCTTTTTGGCCGCTATGGCTGGTTATTTATAAGGAAGGATCTCTTAGGGCTTTGTATAATTTGGAGATTCCTTAAATAACTGTTGTTATATTCCCAGGCCTAAAAAGGAAAGGCGGCTGTCAAAATATTTAAGGCTTACTTGCACGTGAAATAGGTCATCCAGATGGTATGTGATATAGGCAGTTTTGTCATACCCGCTTCAGACTCCCTAGATAAACCTTACCTCAGTGAGATAAATCTACTCCTCACGTTCTTATTTGTTCCGTTGGCCCTTGCAAATTTCATTGTCACGACTGAAATGTTCTTTCTCTGTAAGTTTCCTATACAAACACAATCCACACAACCCTTTCTACTCGGCAGCATCAGTCAAACCAAATAAATCTTACCGAAGCAAAACTTATCCACCACAAGCTAACATAACCTATATGCAACTAAATGAAACTAAACAACATACTTTGTTTACATGAGCAATAACTTAAGTGAAAAGACTAGAAATTGAGTCTTTTTACGGAGTTATTACACCCTCAAACTTAAGCTATTGCATGTCCTCAAGCAATGTATAATAATTAGAAGAAAATTAAAATTGTCATGGAAAAGCAGTGTTAAGAAAATCATATGGTTTGAGATTTCATCCCTCAGCAAAAATATTTGGCCTCAACATGTTCGACAGTCATATCAGTCAAGTCCCTTCCCTAGTCAGGATTCCTTGTTATTGTGTGTGCGTGATTGTAAACAGTCTATGCATAAAGGTAATTAGAAAACTTAAAGTAAGCGCTTCTGGATTGTCAAGGAATCAAATTATTTGTCAGGCTTAGTTTATACTCCTAGTTATTTATCAATTTTTTTTCTTCTTTTTTTCAGAGGGGAGTCAGCTCATCACACCTACCGTTCCACACTCTAGGTGAAAGGGAGCATACCTTCCACCCCCAAGCTAGTCGGGCAGAGTCATCCTATGACTACTTTCATTCACTCATATGCCTTGGCAAATCTTAATTTCTTATGGAGTTTTTCTATTTACTCCTTTGCATAGAGGAGTGTCCTTTTTTATTTTTCAAGTTTTAAACACTAGAGAGCTTCACTTTACCCTTTAAATATTCTTGAAGTCTCAACAAATATAAAGTTATTTCCTAAAAATTTTACAGATTACCTTAAGCAGGGACAACCTACAATCGTGTTTGTAGATTTCAAATAATCAGGCCTAGGGTTGATTCTCTTCCTTAGACAGTCTTACAATAATTCTGGCATAGGCAATCAATTTATGCATTCATAATTGGGCATCCCTAATTCATTCCAAATAATAGTCTTAACCTACTTATGTCATGACAACCAAAATTTTCAACCAATTATCATCAATTACTATTTAACAAAGTATGGTAAAATATGTCACAATACCTCCCCCAAACTTGAGGGATACATTGTCCTCAATGCATGATAACTAAAACTACATGATACTATATGTGAATGCAAAAATAAATAAATAAATAACTAAAATGGAAACTCACTGTGGTGGGGTGGCTTCACTGGACACCCTTGTTCGGCGTCATTTGGGTAGGGAGGGACTCTCTAATTTCGAGTCTATTGCTGCTATCGTCGAGGGAGACAGTTGAAGTATATGGCATGATGTTCGCTTGTAGCGCTTCTTGCTGGTAGAGGCTCATGCTGGAATTAGTTGCTCGGCAGTAGGAGTCGGTTGTGCTGGAACTGGTGATGGGCTTTGAGCTGCTGCTGGTACTAGCGTTGCTTGATAGACAGGGACTGAATAGGATTATGCTCGGGTTACTTCAGGGTTTGTGTAAAAGCTTTATCGGAGAAGAAGTTGGGTGGGCTATCTTGGCTGCTCTCGGAGGTCGAGAAAGATGAGGAGCTGAGGAACTCTTCTGTGTCACCTTGTCCTTTCTCTGGTACATGCAAGACATGGGTTGCTAGTGGTGGCACGTTTGTGGGTACTCCTAGGGGAACCTCTGAAGAGACATTTGATGTTGAGGCATGGAATGTGCTATCGTCAGCATTGTATTTGAGGATGACAATGGGGAAGTGTGGTAGATTAACGTTTGTGTTTGGGAGCAACTCCTTGAAGAAGGCGTTAAGTTGTATGTCCCTTACCTTGACATACTCGAAATAGATCTCCATGTGATCCTCTAGGTGCCCTATCTTCTCAAGCGTTTCTCGCGTGTGCGTAACCACTGCGGCCATTCTGGCTGCGACAACAGATTTTGCTCCCCGTTTTAAACCTTCATGGGGGCGTTGTCATCGAAACTCATCAGCTCAGGTACCTTCTTCTTGGTGATACCCTCATTGGATTTAATTAAATCCTTAAAGGGCTCTTCGGGGACCTTCTTTTTTCTACACAGTGCAGTTATCAAGTTAGGAAATAATAAATTACCCTGGTTCTTTTTCGCACACTTGTGGATTTGTTCGTAGATGATTTCTCTAATGTTGATATTCCTCCCATATATTATCGAGTGCAAGAGCATCAATCTTTTCACGAGCATAGTGGTGCTGTGAGATATTGGCATAAGCTTGCCTTTGAGGAAATAATTCCATAACTTCACGATCGGTTTGAGGGCTCTGCGATCGACTCTCTTCCTCGTTAGGGCATTCCCTTCGAACTTGGCCCACTTGAAGCAAAAAACTTCTAGGACTCCACTATATGTTTCCTAGTTTACCTCGGCCACAAATTTCTTATGCTGCTCTTGCACCTTCCCCAACTTGAAGTATATGTTAAGTGCTGAAGGGGAAAATCGCAGGAGCTTTCCTCGGATGTATGTGGTTGGACGGGTCCTCGAGATAGGCGTAGAACTCCCTCATCATTGCTGGTGCTACGACTTTAGGATGGCGAGCGAACTTCTCCAAGTTATGTTTCTTTATCACGTCCATAACCTCCGGTCCAAATGACTCTTCATCCTCTGCTAGAAAGAAGAATCCATCTTCCAAATACACTTTACGTTTTTGGAGGATTTTGAAGCGTGCTTCTGCTTCGGCTGTTTGGAAATGCTCAAAGCTCGGTGTTGGGGCTGGGATTTTCCTTGATCTTGCCATGGTATTCGGTTGGTGTGGTGAAATCAGTGGCGGCGATGGGGAAGATTTTTATTGAGAGAAATATAAAGTTTCTTGCTTAGTAGAGAGAGAGTGAGGCACGATTAAGAAGAAGAAGAAGTTGGGCAGTTTTTTTTCTTTGGAAAGTAATGGGTGGTTTTGAGGTAATTTTGTCTTTACACGAGGGGAAAATATTTTGCATTGAATGTTGGATATGTGATTGGACGTAAAGTGGGGGAAAAGATTTCATTCCCTTTTTAATTATGCCGCCTAAACCTTGTCACCCTATGGTTTCCTTTATTTTCATGCATGCTCCATCTCCCTATGCTGCCACGTTTGCTTTGTATACCTACAATAAATAAAGAAATAAAATAAAACGGATAATGAAAGTAGAAAATAACTTAATTTATTTATGTACATAATTCAAATTTTTGTTCCTAGGTAACGAATTTTGTTCAAGTAAGTAAGGTAAACTCTTGGGTGTTAGGTGCCAACGATGCCGGTTTGTCGCACATAACTGAAGCTCATTTGTACTCCTTTAGCCTCTGCCCGTTCACCTTGAAGATGGAACCATCATTTTTTTTTTCTAGATTTCTATTGCTTCATTGTTGTGGACTTGATGTACGATGAAAGGTCCTGACCATCGTGATTTTAGCTTGTCTGGGAATAACTTAAGACGTGAATTGTAGAGCAATACTTGTTGTCCAGAATAAAATTGCCTCGGTAATATTTTTCTTTCATGCCATCGTTTTGTTTTTTCCTTGTATAGGCGGGAATTCTCGTATGCGTGTGCTCTGAATTCATCCATCTCGTTCAGTTCCAAGAGTCTTCTTTCTCCAGGAAGCTGAGTATCCATGTTTAACTTTTTGATGGCCTAGTAAGCTTTATGTTCAAGTTTAACAGGCAGATGACATTCCTTTCCGTAGACTAGTTTGAATGGTGACATTCCAAGTGGTTTCTTTCATGCTGTACGATAGGCCCATAGCACTTCATCTAGCTTCGGTGACCAGTCTTTCCGACTTAGGTTGACCACTTTCTCAAGGATTTGTTTAATTTCTCGGTTAGGCACTTTGGCTTGTCTATTAGTCTGAGGGTGGTACGCTATAGCGATCCTATGTCGTACTCCATATCGTTTCAGTACCTTGGCAATCAGTTTGTTATCAAAATGTGTGCCTTCTTCGGTAATGATATCTCGTGGTGTTCCAAAGCGTGTGAATATATTTTTGTGCAAAAATTTTAGCACCATCTTGGAATCATTTTTAGGTGTTGTGATGGCATCAACCCATTTGGATACATAGTCCACTGCTAAGAGAATGTACAAATCTCCGAATGATGTGGGAAAAGGTCCCATGAAGTCTATTCCCCATACATCAAAAAGTTCAATCTCCAGAATATTTTGCCATGGCATCTCATGCCGTTTTGATATGTTTCTTGTTCATTGGCATCTATCACATGACTTATAGAATTTATGTGCATCTTTGAACAAGGTTGGCCAATAGAATCCAGACTGAAGTATTTTCACCGCTATTCTCATTCCACCAAAATGTCCTCAATACGGTGACGAGTGACATTGCAGAAGAATATCTTTCTACTCTTCTCCTGGGACGCATTTTCTGATTATTTGTTCTACACATTGTTTAAATAGAAATGGTTCATCCCAGTAGTAATGTCGCACATCATGTCAAAACTTCTTTCGGCCCTGGCTAGACAAATCAAGAGGAACAATACCACTAACAAGAAAGTTAACTATGTCAGCATACCACGGTGCAACCGTGACAAATAATATTTTCTAATCAGGGAAATCCTCTTGAATTTATGTTATGTCAAGATAATCAGATTTGTTATCTAGCCTAGACAAATGGTTTGTCACTTGATTTTCTGTACCCTTTCTATCATTGATCTCTAAATCAAACTCTTGTAGTAATAATATCCATCGAATTAGTCTAGGCTTTGCATATTTTTTATTGATTAAATATTTAATGGTGGAATGATCTGTATGCACAATTACCTTAGTGCCTATTAGATATGGCCTAAACCTATCGAATGTAAATACTACTGCTAAGAGTTCTTTTCAGTAGTGGTATAGTTTACTTGTGCATCATTGAGAGTATGGTTAGCATAGTAGATAACATGAAAGATTTTACTTTTTCATTGCCCTAGCACCGCTCCGACTGCATAATCACTAGCATTGCACATGAGCTCAAATGGTTTGTTTCAGTCAGGTGGGATAACAATTGGTGCTGCTGACAACTTCTTCTTTAAATTTGTGAAGGCATCCAAACAATCATTAGTAAATTCAAATGGATGATTTTGTTAAAGCAAAAGACCCAAGGGTTTAGAGATTTGAAAAAAATCTTTTATGAACCGCCTGTAGAAGCCTGCATGAACAAGGAAACTGCGTACACCTCTCACGTTGGTGGGTGGGAGAAGGTTTGCAATTACTTCCACCTTGGCTTTATCGACTTCAATGCCTCGGCTTGAAATTTTGTGACCCAACACTATTTCTTCGATCACCATATATGACATTTCTCCCAATTTAGTATTAGGTTGGTTTCTTCACATCATTTCAGTACATTTGATAGATTGTCGACACATCGGTCAAAATCATCACCTGAGACAGAGAAGTCATCCATGAATATTTCCTTACATTCTTCCACCATATCTGAAAGAGATTGCCATCATGCATCTTTGGAAGGTAGCTGGAGCGTTACACATCCTAAATGACATTCATCTAAATGCATAGGTACCATATGGGCATGTGAAAGTGGTTTTTTCTTGATCCTCCTATGCTATGGCTATTTGATTATATCCTGAGTATCCATTGAGGAAGTAATAAAATGCTTTTCCCGCTAACCTATCCAGCATTTGGTCGATAAAAGGGAGGGGAAAATGATCTCTCTTTGTGGCTTTGTTAAGCTTCTTGTAATCCATGCACATGCGCCAGCCTGTGACTGTTCTCGTGGTGAGGAGTTTATCATGTTCTCTTTTAATAACGGTCACACCACCTTTCTTTGGTACACACTGCACCGGGCTGACCCATGAACTATCGGATATAGGATAAATCACTCACGTATCCAACCATTTTATAATTTCCTTCATGACTACCTTCTTCACGATTGGGTTGAGTCTTCTTTAGGATTCCACCGAAGTGTTATGGCTATCTTCTAGATTGATTTTGTGCATGCATATGGTCGGACTGATTCCTTTCAAGTCTGTCATTGTCCATCTGAGAGCCTTTCTATGCTGTGACAAAATATTCAACAAACTATTCTCCTGTTCGGAGGTTAGATTGGCAAATATTAATACTGGTAAAGTTTCATCAACTCTTAGATATGCATACTTCAAATGTGATGGCAAAGTTTTAAGTTCCAGTTTTGAAGCATGTTGTAAGGATGACTCTGGAGACTTAACTTCATCATAATCTAAGGGTTCAAATTTTATACCTGATTTATTCTGAAGAAGCCTTGATTGATTCTTTGTATTTCCTCCGTATCCTGCATTGGTGTCATTTTCAGGGCCCTTATTGTTCATATTTTCGTTGTCAGGTCCATGATTCTCAAAATTGTCTTCTAAAAGTAATGCGTCGGTGCCAAAAGTTGTCTTGTTCATGCATCTCGGTTGTAGGGTCATGATACAAAGCGTTGTATTTGTCGAACCTTAGAGATTCATCACGTGCAAGGATTGTCTTTTCTTCTACCTTATTAATGCATTGTCATTCCTCTGAATCGTCCACATATTTCATAGAGTTGAATACATTGATAGTGATGCTTTACTCTCCTACTCGTATTGTGAACTCTCCATTTTCACAATATATTAGGATTCTTCCAGTGGCTAAGAAGGGTCGTCCCAGAATGATTGGTGCGTTTTCATCAGCCTCACAATCCAAGATGAGAAAATCAATTGGAAATACGAATTTATCCACATTTACTATGACGTCTTCTATTTTTCCCTCGGGCAGCACATAAGACCGATCGACTAGCTGTAGGATGATTGTGGTTGGGCTGGCTTGATACCTTTCTAGTTTCATAAATATGGATTTTGGTATCAAGTTTACACTTGATCCCAAATCAACGAGAGCTCGTCCTATGAAGTCATTACCAATTGAACATGGTATTATAAAGCTGCCAGGGTCTTTTTGTTTTGGTGGGAGTTTGCTTACTGCCGAACAGATTTCTGTTGTCGTGGAAACACATTCTACCTTCCGTTTCTTCGTAATAATATCCTTAAGAAACTTAGCATAGGAAGGCATTTGCTCGATAACTTTAAAAAAAGGGCAGACATTTGCTCGATGGCTTCAAGAAAGGGTATATTGATATACCGCTGGTCCATAACATCAACAAATTTCTTGAACTGGATGTCATCATTATGCTTCTTCAATCATTGAGGGAATGGTGGTGGAGGTCTCACATTATCTACTGTTGGTGCTAAGGAATCTCTGACCTTTGCCATGAATTTCTCATTGTTTGAAGGATGTTTTTCTGAGCCTTCACTTCTTTCCTTCTCTTCAGGCGATTCATCTCGTTCATCATTTTCATCTCGATCCTCTGGTTGTATTATGCCACGACGAGGACTGTTTAGGTGTTTTCCCCCAAACTTGTCATTTTGGTTGACCTGTTTTCCACTCCTTAGTGTAAGTACACTGCATTGCTCATTCCCATGATGTTTAGAAATCTCTATATCACTAGGGAGATTTCCTTGTGGGAGAGAATGTAATGTTGTAGCAATTTGTCCCACTTGATTCTCCAATGCTCTTAGAGATGAACTATGGCTTTGCAAAAGTGTTGCTTGGCTTTGTAACAAATTTCTTTGATTTTTAATTGTTGCAGAATGTTCGTACATCAAGATCTTTGTAGATGCCATGAAATATTTTGTCGAGGCCATAAATTCCTGCAATGATAATTCCAAGGAATTAGTACTGGAATTAATATTAGAGGAATAAGCTATACCTTTATTATTTTGCCAGGACTGCTGATGATGCTGATTCTGAAAATGTTGATGGTCAGAATTATTTTGCTGTGGCATGTAATTTCTTGTTTGACTATTGTCGTTCCCTTGATTACTTCATGAGAAATTTGGGTGTTGTCTCCAACCACGATTATACATGTTTGAATAGGGGTTATTATTGCTCCAATTGTAGTTGCCCATAAAATTAGTTGACTCATGGTTGTCTAGACATTCACTCTCATGATGGTTACCATGACAAAATATGCATACATTATTGGTCACCTTGACTTCTCTTACCTCATTAGGAAGTTGCAAAATTTTCAACATATTGGTTATGGCAGAATGTTGAGCGGCTACTGAATCCTTACCCTCTAATTCATATGCTCTAGATGTTTTTTTGCCTGTCCCTAATCTTGTATTTGGGAATTGATAATCATTATTTGTTATCCTATCAAGGATGTCAAAGGCTTCCTTGGGTGATTTGTTTAGTAAGGTTCCATTTGTCGGGGCAACTAACATCATTCGAGTTGGTGCATTAACTCCGTTGTAAAACATCACCACTTGCGTCCAGTCAAGAAATCCATGGTTAAAACATTTGTGAAGTAGACTTTTGTACCTATCCCAACATTCGTATATTGATTCATAATCTCTTTGGCGAAAACTTGCAATGTCATTGCGAAGCTGTGTATTCATATTTGGCAGGTTATATCAGAGTAAGAAACTCTTGTATAAATCTGCCCATGACTCTATTGAGCCGAAAGGAACTCCGCTGACCCAAGCTCTTGCTCTATCGCGTAGGGAGTAAGGGAAAGTTTTAATTTAAGCATATCTTCATGTACTCCTTGTTGTCGAAACGAGTCGCATACTTCAAGGAAAACACAAACATGCTGCCTAGCATCCTCATTGGGCGAACCACCAAATTGGCCAATATAGTTTAGTATATTAAACATCACCGATTTCAGTTTGAAGTGAGTTGCTTGTATTTCAGGTGCCACTATGCCTAGATTGAGGTCATCGAGAATTGGGTTCAAATGATCTTGTATCACTCTTGGCCTTGAAACTTGAAGGTTGATAGCTGCATCAGGTCATATATCTCCTATGTTGTCTTGCATTTGAAGTTGGTTTAAATGTTCTCTGGTTTTTTGAGCATGCAACCTTTGTCTGAACGATTACTCAACTTCAGGTTCGAATGGTTCCAAAGGCTTACCAGCAGATCTCAAGGTCATTCAATAATAAAAACCTACAAAAGAAAATATTAAATTACGTTAGACTAGATATAAGGTGACAAGAAAAACTTGTTATGGAGAATAAAAATTTCGTTAGTTTCCAATCCCTGGCAACGGTGCCAAAAACTTGATCGCTTGTAAATGTATATGGTAAGGCAAGCAATTCTGTGCAAGTGTACACAATCGATTCAAGTAATATAGGGTAAGTGAGTATCGTCTCCTTAGTGATTGGTTTAGAAATTTAATTTCACCAAAACTAGAACTAATGGTCACAAACTAATTCCTCCTAGATTGTCAACTTAAAAACTACTAGTAATAAAACAAAGAAGTGATATAATGATTGAAAAAAAGTTTGGTCAAGGCAAAATAAATATGCAGAATGCTGGAGTAAAAATAAAACAAGGACAAGTATTGATTTAAATATAATGCAAACAACCTTACATATTTAGATTTGCTTAGAAATATTATGACTTGCTTAAGCTGCCCGACATGATTACTAGGTATTCTTAGACAGTTGCTATGGCAATACTTCTCAGCATTAACTACAACTCTTGGTTTATCAGACTGTTGTTATAGAAATACCTCTCAGCGTGAACTATAGGTGTTGTCTATCATACTCTAACATCTATCCCTTTTAGTCATTTGAAACCCGCTCCTTATCTCTAAGGTAGACAAGTTAGAACTTCACCATCCCAGATTCATTCCCTTGCTCACGTGGATCTATCTTAATTCTCTCGAATCTAAGAATCACTATATAGACAAAAAGCGATCTCTCGATGCTCTTACATTTCCAAGACTTGTTTTACCAAAACCCCAGGTGATCTCTCGATGCTCTTATAGTGTCAAGGTAAAATATTTAAACAATGAACAAAACAGTCATGAGCAAAACATAATTCATCATTCATAAACAGAAAATAATTGTTCAGACAACACAAAGTTTAATACCAAGTAAGATAATCATGGTGCTATAAAAAAGTCATCCAAGATTCAACGTTTAATACAACCCTAAACATATAAAGGAGATTAAGAACAAAGGAAGAACAACTCCCAAAATCGGGGGCTCTGTCACGACAATTCTGATCAACACCGCGCCTGCCTTGGTGATCAGCCTCTCTCAAGACCTGATCACCGTTCTGCTACAACCTGGCTATGGAGGACACCAAGGAATATTGGTTGGTGAACGGTGGGAAATCATTGTTGTTGCTTGCTCATGCCTTAAGTAAAGCTCTTCTCTCTTCTTCCTTGCCTCCTCTTTTTGGCGGCTACGGCTGGTTATTTATAAGGAAGGAACTCATAGGGCTTTGCATAATTTGGAGATTCCTTAAATAACTGTTGTTATATTCCAGGCTTAAAAAGGAAATGCGGCTGGCGGCTGTCAGAATGTTTAAGGCTTGCTTGCAAGTGAAGTAGGTCATCCAATTGGCGTGTGAAATAGGTAGTTTCGTCATACCCGCGTCAGACTCCTCAGATAAACCTTGCCTCGGTGAGATAAATATGTTTCTCACATTCTTATATGTTCCGTTGGCCCTTGAAAATTTCATTGTCACGACTGAAATGTTCTTCCTTTGTAAGTTTCTTGCACAAACACAATCCACACAACCCTTTCTCCTCCGCAGCATCAGTCAGACCAAATAAATCTTACCGAAGCAAAACTTATCCATCACAAGCTAACATAACCTATATGCAAATAAATGCAACTAAAATATTTTGCATACTTTGTTTAGACGAGCAATAACTTAAGTGAAAAGACTAGAAATTGAGTCTTTTTACGGAGTTATCATCAAGATATTAGATTTTGAAAATTGCACTAAAATGACAAAATTCTACAGTTTTTTTTTATTTTTAGAATAAAAACTAGATTAGTGGGTATGACTTTGGGCATGAAATATATAATGTGGCGATGACGTCAGAACCTTCTAAAAAGTCCAGTCAGCACTTCTAGAAGAACGAATGGATCAGCCGCACGTTTCTGCAATCTGGATTTGAATTAAACTCATGTTTTAAGATATTATTTTAAATATTATATTTTATCTTTGTTTTAGTTATTTAGTTTAAATAATTATAAGTGTTTTAATTAGGATTTAGGATATATTTTAAATATATTTTATCTTATCTTGTTTTAGGTATTTTAGTTTAAATAGTTTTAAGTATTTAATTAGGTTTATTTTTTATTTTAGGAATTGTCTTTAGCTTGTTTTTAGGATTTTGAAGGCTATAAATACCCTCTTAGGGTAAGCCTAGAAACATATCTCTCAACAACAGAGAATTTACTCTTCTTTTTCTCTCTAGCTTTATAAAATTCTCTCTTCTATTTTCTTCCAATTGTTTCGTATTTTTTACTTTATTTTAAGTTTTTCAAATATGCTGAGTATGACTTTTGTCATGCTTAGCTAATTTTCCTTTAAGCCGAATGCTAAAGCGAAGGCTCAATTCCAAATGTTAGAATTGTAAGGCACATAAATCGCACCGGATTTTTCTCTCTGTTTTATGGGCTTATTTTTCAAATCAAAACAATTTTTAAAACCAAAAGTTGATGTTGGTCTGAATGTTGTTATGGTTAACGTGGGAAGAAGGATCAGCTTATTGAAGCATATTTGACTTCCTGTGAAGACACTTAGCAAAATTGTTTGCTAAGAGGAAACTGAGATCGGAATCAGTTATTGTTGAAACATCATAATCCGAGTTGGCAGCTTTTCGAACTTCAACATTTTAAGATCTACAACATTGTTGTTGCTTAAATCAAATCACAAACTAAAATTTAAGAGTGCACTTGGATATTCAGTATACAAAGCATAGTCACAAGGAATTGTCATTGTAGAGAAGTAGTCGTCGTGAATCTTGAAGTAAAGATCTATTTCGATGATCCGAGTAATTTCAGGCAAAACTGAAGTCTGAGGTTGTTCTTACCATAAATATTCTTTATCTCAATTTATTTTATTTATTTGTTTGTTTATTTAATTTTTATCTCATTATATTTCTTTAAACAATTTAAAAATTCTCCCTTCTTATCTTTATCATTATATCATAATTATTATTTATTAATTTATTATTTTATCCTTATCTCCCATTTAAAACAATTTATATTTTATTATTTTATTCTTAGCTTTTTATCTTTATCTGAAATTCTATTTTCTTCTAAATCAAAAGTCCACTAAATCATAAACACCAGAGTTCCTGTGGATCAACCTTGCTTCTCTATACTACTCTTATTTTTTTACTTATTAAGAAACCAAAATTATTTTGATAGCAAAACGACAGTTATCATTTCTCTATCAACAGAAAGAACAAATTTGAAATGAATTTTCTAAGTCTTTTTCTAATTCAACGTGTGTCTAAATTGTGTCTCAACTAGTCTTTATAAAGTGGAGAGGAAATGAATAGAAAGGTTAATACCATTTGATGAAGAGACTTGATCTTTGATAAAGAGAATTGTTGAAAAGCTTATAGGTATAATTAAATGGATGTAGCTTTAAACAAAATTAATAAGTATATTCACCAAGTGACCTAACTTATTAATAGCCTATTCACCAAGTAACATAACTTATTATTAATAGCATCAATATCATTCAATTAATCAATTATTTTTTCAACAATTTTTGTAGTAGTTTTTGTTCATGCTAAAACTTTGTTGTTAATATTAATTCCTTGTACTATGTCAGGATTAATATTGTTTGAATTAGTTATATTCTTTTAAGCATTCAAAATCTCACTAGATGTAATAAAATTTTAAATCTGTAAAAATAAAATTACTTTGAGTGATTTTGGTGCTTAGAGACTTTGTGTTAAATGAGTGTTTATAGATGTGGTTCTCCATAAAAACCACTCAAAATTAATTTTTCAAATGCATGAGATAACCCACGTTCATAAACTTCAATCCCATGAATAGAAAAGTTAAGCAATTCGGCCATACCACGAACCACAACATGGAAACTACCAACATTCTCCCACTTGGTTCGTAATTCCCATGAGTATTTAAAGTTGAAACATAATGCACGAACTATAACAATATTTCCTTTTAGACTTTGAATAGTATCTTTCATGTATCACAATATATCATATCTCAACACTTTAATTAAAATTTTCTTAATGAATAAACTCAATATTTATTCATGGTCCAAACTTTAGTGACATTTCTCGAAATAATTAAATTAATGTTCATACAACAAAAATAAGAAACATTAAACTTAATAAAGTTTTATTATAATCGATATTACAAAATTTACAAAGTAATAATAACTCTCATTGTGACAACATGATCCTTAAATTTATGTGATGGTATGCCTTTAGTCAAAGGATCAACTAACATCCATTCAGTTTTAGTGTGCTCAATGATCACTTTCTTTTCTTTAAAATGTTTCCTTATGGCCATATACTTAATATCGATGTGTTTACTTCAAATTACATTTTTGTTGTTCTTAGCCATAGAGACGGTAGCTGGACTGCCATAATATACCATTAATGACATAGAAATCGAGTCCACAAGTTTAAGCCCATAAATAAAACTCTTCAACCATACCCATGCGAGGTAGCCTCAAAACAAGAAACAAACTCAATCTCCATAATGAAAGTACCATTAAAGGTTTGTTTGACACTCCTAAAAAATATAACTTTACTAACAAACATAAATATGTATATATGATGTTGGTTTATGTGAATCAACATAGCTAACAAAGTCTGAATCGAAGTAGTTAATCATTTCCAAACTATGTAATCATTTATATGTAAGCATGTAGTCCTTTTTCCATTTTTGGTATCTCAACTTTTTTTTGCAGCTTTTCAGTTGTCAATATTCAAATTACTATAACATCTTCCAACATTTCAACTACAAATGCAATGTCAGGTTTTGTACATGTTTGAGCATACGTTAGGCTTTCAACATCATAAGCATATGAAATATTTTTTACTTGCTCCCTCGTTATCCAGGCATTATTTCAAATTGAACTTATCATCCATCATGATAGGAATAACATTAGGTGAACAATCTTTCATCCGAAATCTTTCTAAAACTTTTATTGATGTCTATCTCTATGAAACTTAATGTCAATGACATAAGATACATCACTTATATTTATCATATCAAAATTTTTAGAAATAAATTGTTTCACCTTATGTGGCATATCTCTATCATTTGTTGCAAGTAAAATGTCATCCACATATAGAATCATAAAATAAATTTCACTCACACTGATCTTCTGATATATACATAGATTCATGGTATTCTCAACAAAATCAAATAAAGAGATAACTTGATAAAATTTTAGATATCATTTTCAGGAGGCTTCTTTCAATCTATATACAAACTTTTTTTTAACTTGCATACAAAGTATTCTCCATCACCATAAGAGAATCCTTTTGGTTATTTTATGTATATATCTTCATCTAGGTCACCATTGAGAAAGACAGTTTTCACATACATTTGTTCCAACTTAAGGTTAAAATGAGCTCCTAATGCTAACACAATATGTAAGAAATCTTTCTTAGATACTGAACTAAAAGTCTCAATATAATCGATTCCTTCTCGTTGAGTGAATCCTTCATTGAGTGAATCATTCTCGCTGCGTGAATTCTGTCATAACAAGTCTTGCTTTAGTCTTTCTATGTTGCCTATTGAGTTGTTTTGTTTTGAAGACCCATTTACATCCAATAGCATTTACATTGTCAGACAATGGTACAAGATCCCAAACATTGTTGATTTTCGTGGAATTCATCTCATCCTTCATAACATTGTACCATAATTCTGATTCATTGCAGCTCATAACTTGTGAAAAGGAGATCATTTTCAACTCCAACATTGTAGTCCAACTCTTGTAGATATCGAATATAGTAACTAGAAATTGGTTATTTGTTTAACTAAAGTTTTTGTGGCTAATTCCCTAATTAAATAAAATTATTTATATATCTAGAAATATACCATAAAGGTTTATTACAAAATACTCTCTCTAATAAGTCTTAAATTTTTATGTATCTAATATGTATGTAACTAAAAACCATATAATTTACATATGCCAACGAGTGTTGGTACAAGTGGTTGAGATTCAAGAATTTGATCTTATAAGGCTAAGTTTGAATCCTACCACCGTCACTCTTGGTGGGCAATCTGTAAATTCCTATGTAAATCTCAATTGGATCTTAGGTATGCCTAGCCCTGAACTAGGGAAGCCATCCAACTTTCTGTACCAAATATATATAATTCACATACAATCAAACAAATTTATTGTTTATTAAATATTTCTAAAATTTTCACAAAATTATTTAAAAAATAATTAATTTTAGAAATTTTTTAATAAAATCTAACGATTTTTCAAAACAAAGTTTGCAAAACTTCTCAAAACTTAGAAAATCATGGCATCATTTTGACAAACATATAAACTTTTTAAAATCGGACAAGATAAAGATTAAACATGATCTGACACTAAATGTAAGTATAAAACGATCAACACAACAAAAAAGATTAAAATTATAAATACCTCTATCCATTCCCTAATCGATGTCAAATTGAGATGTGGTAGAATGTGATAGCACCACCGTTAAATACTTCGAAGCAGCGTAGATCAATGTGAATCACTGTCGATTGTGATTGTTGGATTTTTTTTATCAGGAGAAACTCTAACCTTATAACAACTTGGGTCACGATCTTTTGCTCTTTTATCACAAACATGGCCAATGTTTATACACAATTTGAGAATTAAAGAGAGTTGATTCAAACAATGAATGCTCGAAAAGTCATTAGGGAGTATGTAAAAAAATTTAGCGTGGTACTAATGTCACAATTTTACAAATGTGATATTTCATTTTTTTAGTACCACAATTTTACAAATGTGATATATGTAATCTTTTAATCAGTTTAGTATTTAAATGGGTAAACTATGCGATTTTTTCTTTTTGTTTAGGGTATGTCTTACTGTAATCACCAATTTAAAAATTAAGGGTAAATGATCCATAACATTATCAATCTGTCTATATAAGTCCTGTCGTTAACCTTTAACGAATATGTGACATAGATGAGGGACTAAAATAGAACAGAAGTTGATGGATGGGAGACTAAAATTGAATGAATCGGTAACGTTGTGGACTAAAATCGAACGGATTGATAACGATAAGGTTATATACCTTTAATTTTCAAATTGGTGGCCAAAATTAGTCAGACCAAAAATAAAGGGGATTAGTCACATAGTTTACCCTATTTAAAATTATAATTTCTATAAATATGGTACATGAAATAATTAGCTTAATACCCAAATAAGTGCCCAAACTATACCGTTTTTCCTGAATAGGCGCCTACAGTATTTTTTGAACCATCCAAATGCCTAACGTTACAAATGTGACCACTTTAGGTGCCCAAACCGTAACTGCCGTTAGTTTTCTCCGTTATATGACACATATCAAAATTTGGTAATTTTGAATTTATTTTTTAAAAAAAATATTAAAAGTATTATTATATTTATAAAAAAAATCTAATTCTTTTAAATTACAAAAGAGCCTCAAATCCCTAAAATCCAAATCCTAACACTAACCCATTGTTGCCACCTTTTCCGGCCACGACCACTATCGCTGACGTAGTCCCTGCCATCATCCTAGTTATATTCGACCGTAGTTGTTGTCGATTGGACGTCTAAATCACGTGGGATCGCGATTCTCATCCTAGGGTTTACAGGATATAAAACATCGATTCATCGTCGATCGACCATCAATCGGTCATGATTTCATAGGTTTTGGTCACTAGGGGAGGTGAGGTCGGGTGGAGATTCGTCGACGAAAAAGGGTGTTGGTCGGCGTGGGTTTAGGGGTTGAAATGAAGGTTTTCAAAATTTTGGGGTTATTTCAAAATGTATATGTTTTCTTTTTAAAAAATATATAATTTTATTTTTTAATTTTATATAAAAAAATTAAAATTATCAGATCGACATATGTCACTTAACGGAGGAAATATTTGAGCACTTATTTGGGTAGCCGAAATATTTTGATATGTATATTAATCAAAATTGCATATTTGATACTTGTATTTATCAAACATGGATCCATATTATATAATTTAAAAATAAATTTTAATTTATTATTTCATTTATTCCAATTATAAAAATTTGAATATGAAATTCATATTATACTTTTAACATTTATATATATATATAATATAATAATATAAGGTATTAAATATATGATATTTGATAAAATAAACTACTAAATTGAATAAAAAAATAAGTATCAATATATAAGTTTGTTAAATATATCAAATTAATTAAAACGATATATTAAATCTTATGATAAATTACATATTTAGTCATCTACCTATTCTCGTGGTTCAGTTTGGTCATTCAACTATTTTGTTTTAAAAGACATATCTAATGTTACGTTTCAGTTCCATTTTGATCATCTGCCGTTAAAAAAGTAACAATGATACAGATATATCACCATAAGGTAATATCATATACTTACTAAGAAAAAAATAAAAAATTATTACGTCAACAATTTTGTTTATATTTTTTAGTGATAATCAACCGAAACAGAACAAAAAATATAACATTATGTATGATTTTGAAAACAAAATAGTTAAGCATAAAAACGTAAAGTACACAAATGGTCCCCCGACTATAGGATATTGTTTTATTGAGTCCCCTGACTATTAAAAGTAACAAAATGGTCCTCAACTATAGGGTGTTGTTTTGTGAGTCTCTCGACTATTAAAAGTTACAAAACGTTCACCTGACTATTATTATGTTCCAAACTCGTCCTTTTTGTTAAAAGATAACGATCGTCTAAAGACGTTAATATAATGACTGAGATATGATAATCGTTTGGGATTATGCGATCAAATTTTATCATATATCAATCAACAAGTAAACGTCCATCTCAAAATATCATAATTTTTTAATGAAAAATGACGATTCAGGACCATTAGTGTACTTTATCCAATATTAAATGACCAAAGAATAATGTTCACCTTTGGTTTATGGATTTTTAAACTTACGAGGAGGATTGGATCTCATTTTAAGCTCAATTCTTTTCATTGGGCTGAGGCCTTTAAGAACCACTTCGCTACTAGGAAAAGCTTTCTCTCTGATCTCTGGTATTTGTTGTGATAGATGACGGAAACAATGGCGGGAAATCAAGTGGCCGCCGAGGGCTTGGCGGCCAACATAGCCGGAATGTCAAAGAGCCAACTTTAGAAATCATGTCCCAGATGAAGGCACTCTTCTACTTTCTATTTGATTTCAATTTTCCCTCTTTTCTAACGAAAGCCACTTCCTTCGCCGTCAATTCTAACTAGTAGTTTCTTTTTTATGCGCAGACACTTATAGAACAAAACCAGCAGGCGAGGCAGATGTTATCCAAAACCCTCTCTTGACTAAAGCCCTTTGCCAGGTTTCCCTTTCTTCTCTATTTATTACTTATTTTCTATATGAAAATGCCCTTTCTTTCTTTCTAAATTGGTCTTAGTTTTAGTACTGATAGAAGTTATGTGTTGGTATCCTATGCATTACTGATTGTTGGTTGCTATTATCATTAGCATTAACTCTTTAGTTTTACACTCTGATATCCAAGCTAAAGTTGTAAACTTTTGTCGCCTTTACTTGTTATAGAGATTGATATTAGCTTGTGAGAAGGAATTGAGTTAAACGGATCTGTGAATAAGTTTTATATTCAAGAATGTTGGTATGGATAAGAAGCTGTTATGGAAAATCCTTCTTGATGGGCTAATTGTAGAGTGCTGTACAGCTTGATGGGTTAACTACCCCTCTTTTGATTTAAATTGCATCTTTTCTAGATGGTGTGCGGTTGATTTAGGAGCTTCCATGCCTGACTAGATTCTTTGATTATTCTTGTTTGTTTAGGCTCAGATTATGCTTGGAATGGTTAAGCCCCTCAAATGGTATGCTTTTGATCTTTTAGATTGTCTTTGAAATTATGTGTCCGGACTGTGCTTGTGTCTGACCTTTTGCTTTTATTTTGACTCCAACCATCCATCCACCTGCATCGCAACAATCTCAGCGATCATCACAACCACCTCGTCAGTCAAATATCCAGCCATCACAATTGTTGCCAGGTCAAGTTGGGTTGCAGGAGCAAGCTGCTCCATCTCAGAACCAACCTCATGTAAGGAAACAACATCAGAACCAAACGGGGATGCAAATCTCAGTTGCTTCTGTTGCTGCTGCAAACCTTCAGTCTCAACCCATGCCGTCACATTCCCTACAAACACCGCAGCAGACGAAGGGTCATTTGAATCCTCCTGTGTCCCTTCCACGTACATCCAACTCCCAAATGTACCTCCCGTTCCTCTGAATTTATCTTCACAGCCCCCTCATCATCATCATCAAACCCCTATGCTGACATGTCCAGCCAGATGCAGCAGTCATTGCAGACAACTGGATTTCCTCATATGCCTCTGCATCCTCCAATGCAACCACTGGTTCAAATGTTGGTTTCCAGCACCTTGGTCCCTCCAGCATCTTTCACGGCCGATGTTCCATGTAAGTCAAGAGTTACATATTGGAAATCAGTATAGGGTGTCTTATTGTAACATATTCTGCAATAATCCTCTTATTGTTGAATGCTCAGTCAGGTAATAAACCTCCTTCTATCCATGGACCTTTGTTTCCACAAGGACAGCCACCACATGCAAATCAGATGCCACCTCAATCAACATATCAAACTCAGGTATGGTTGTTTGATATGTATTGGTTTGATCATTAGTGAAATACTCTTATTGGGCTGATTATAAAACAATCTCATGTTCTTTATCACGCTTAGTGGCATAACTAAGTAGATGGTTCTAAACTTCCGTTTTTCACCTTGTGTGTAGGCTATTTTTTCAATATCTGAAAAAGTTCAACAAATATGTGCTTGTTCATTGGTACCATAGCTGACACTCAGTTAAACTAATTGAATTTGTGTCTCTAAGAATCGAGGACATTTGTTTTTTACTTTCCTTTTAATTGTTGTACGTGAAGATGGAAAGCAATTGCAAGTTAGAAATGCATGTGGTTGTGATTGTAATAGCACGTAGGTTGAATTTAGGTACTTCAATGTGGAGAAAAGTGATGCATGTAATATCGCTTGCATTGTACAAAAGTCAGCAAGTAGAAATATAATTGCAGTTATCAATGAGCAGTTTATTCTGTCTTCAAAGAATTGAATTCTTGCAGCTGATATATACACGAGTTCTTGCTGAATCTAGAAAAGTAATCCATTGAGTGGAGTGAACAAAGATTATGAGTTGGTAACTGATTCTGAATTAAATAAAAGATAAAGCTTTGACAACTGAATTAAATTATCCAAATGAAAGAAGTGAAGTGATTAAACTATTTTTTATGTTATACTTAATTATTAGTTTTGCTACATTTTCCTTCTAAAAGCAAAAAGAAGTGGGGAAAAAAAAAGAATTTCTGAAAGAATAAAAGCTTAGTAATTTTACGATAATTATGCATGATTTTAGTTTTGAATGCGGCTAATAGGCTTGGATTAAGTTATATTTTAAATTTACTTATTTTTAATTAACTATGATCCGATCTTTACCATTCAACCTTTATTTTGTAGTCATTTGTGAGAAATATTATCTTAATAAGCAAATGCACAAACTGTCTTCAGACTTCGCTAATTGACAACATATTGTTTCAGACAGGGGGCTTGGATTTAGGATCCGAGTTCGGCAGCCGTGTTAGGGTATGATGCAGATGGATAGAGATCTTCAGATGTTTAGCCAGCCAGATAATTCAACACCAACACAGCTCCAAGGAACCT
This sequence comes from Hibiscus syriacus, assembly GCF_006381635.1. NCBI lineage: Eukaryota > Viridiplantae > Streptophyta > Magnoliopsida > Malvales > Malvaceae > Hibiscus > Hibiscus syriacus. The sequence continues at coordinate 3,891,015 of NW_024063088.1, forward strand.
CTCTGTGGTTCCTGGTAAGATGGGTCCAGGAATCAGCCCCCTCCTCCTGCATCGGTAATTATCTCGACTTTCGAGTTTTCATATAAGCAGTAAATTTTCAGTAGCTCAGATAGTTGCATTAACAGTTTGATTTTCCATTGGCTCTTTGTAGTTGACTCCTGAAATGGAGAAGGCACTACTTCAGCAGGTCAGGAGCCTCACTCCAGAACAGATAAAATCTCTTGCCCAGAGCACAGGAACCAAGTCCTTCAGCTCCAGCAAGTTCTGCGCCAATGAAAATGCTGAGACTTCAGCCAGTGATGGAAGGCTTTGTTATGTATTTACCGATCAACAGACGAAAATTGATTTGTTTATTCAGTACGGCTGCTAATTTGCAGACGCAGTTCATCTTATCTGTAGGTTGGTAGCTTCTAAATTTCTTCCACACATTGATGATGTTGATCTTTTTCTGCTACTCTGTTTCTTCGGCTTTAGCAAATTAAAATTAAAAATAGAAAAATTGAGAAAAAGGAAATTAATTTCCAGTACAGTCGACACTTCTTATCTTTACTTCTTATTCTCATATTGTGTTTACTCAATTTTGTGAGCTGTATACTTATAGAGTTCTCTGATGTTATCACTTTAGATACAAAAGCGAATAATATGTACAGTTAAAACTACAAAAATAAAAAACTAGCATACTATAACTTCCTCTTCTTATCTTCCTTTTCTATTTCGAGTACCACTGGTGCTGCTGGGATGCTGAACCATCACTCTCAATCTCCTCATCCATCTTTCCGTGCTTGCTTTCCTAGGAGGCGAATGCCTCGTAAATGTCTCCAAAAATATCAGGAGAAACGTACTTTCCTGGCAATAAAGCCAGTATCAAAGCTGCAAATAGAAGAATGACCGCAAATTTCTCGCTTGTCTAGTATATTAACAACATAGCCTAAGTCAGACTAATAAAAACAGTCTAATCAGTTTTATTTGATACGATTATGGAAGTCGAAAAATCTGAGATGGTGACATGAATCGTCGACAGGTTTATAGACGATAAACAGAAATATACTATGGTGAAAAGGAGAGTGTAGAACCTTTGGGAAAATGGACAGCAACAAGGCACGAAACTTGAGATGAGCTATGTTTCCATCTTGGATAAGCTGTTCAGCTTGAGATATCGCATTCTGTACAGCCAAAAGCTGCTCCATTGTGTTCATAGGCGGAGGTGCTATTATCTTAATTTCATCCATAGGCCTGCCTTGGTTGAAACGTCGCCTAAGAGCCATAAAGTTAGCGAAAAACAACAACATCAATGCAAAGGCATAAGCCAACCATCCCATGAAATGTACAATAAATGAATGCCATTAAGATCATGCAAAGAAACACCCCAGTGCTATGCTAAACTGTCTTTCTATCAGATCAACCAATATCCAATCAAACATTTTCTTCTGACATGAGTACCTAAGCTGGTGGCATCAATAAAACATTTACGAAATTTGACTCTGAGATATCAATAGAACATTGTTCCAGCTTAACTCGGATTATTTATCATAAGTTCAGATAGACGAAATACAAGCCACCGTGCGCATTCCAGGTGAAGGTGCATCCAAAATGAATACACGAAAGTGCTAGATTATGAACAAGGACAGCAAATCAAACCCATTATTTTTAACAAACTGATTTGCAGTTGAATAATGACAAGAAACAAGATTTGGCATTTTGTAAATTCTAAAGAGAATACCTTCATAACAGCTACTTTAACCCCATCGACTGTTTCTTGTGCTTGCACCACCTTTTTATAGTTGTTACTAGACTCCTTAACAGCTCTGTCCAACAAACTCATCTCATCTACAACTAGTTCACCAACAAGAAGCCCATCCTCACTTGGAGTACTTGAACAAACACAAAACCCAAGTTTGAAACCATTGCCAAGGCTGAGATGGAGTACATGCCACCTCCAGCCACAAGATTGTTACCCCGTTCTAATTTCCTAGAATTTGACATATTTGCAAGTGTCTCCTGTATCAAATCTCCCCCAGGTAGTTGATTTCAAAGATTAAACATGAGAAGGGACTCAAACCGAACATTGTTTGAGAAACTCATTTCTTGAATGGTTTGTACCCGTAAATTCCCAGAATAGCTTTTGAAAGTGCATCACCCTTTTCAACTCCCTCAATATGGTACTTGTTTATAAATTTATGAACATCTAAAATTTCCCGGATTATTGCTAGCCAGTAATCAAGCCGAGTGTTCCCTTTAAGCTCAGGAAACTCTATAACAATTGGTTCTGATCTAAAAGAGAAACACGGTAAACAGTCAATATATAAATTATCACTACAGCAAAACAGAGTTTTAGCGGCATTTTTTAGTCCTATAGCGGCGTTTTTAAACGTCGCTAAAAGCGCTTGCGGCGATTGGAAAAATGCCGTAAGAAGCACCGCTAAAACCAGTGCCGCTAAAGTTAGCGGCATTTGAGAACCAAAAAACGCCGCCATAGGTCAAGATCTATAGCGGCGTTTTTGAAACTAACGCCACAAAAGGTTGATATCTATAGCGGCGTTTTTGGAACAAACGCCGCGAACGGTCGAGATCTATAACGACATTTTTGGAACAAACGCCGCAAAAGGTCGAGATCTATAGCGGCGTTTTTGGAACAAACGCCGCAAAAGGTCATATCTATAGCAGCATTTTTGGATACAAACGCCGCAAAAGGTCGAGATCTATAGCGGTGTTTTTGGAACAAACGTCGCAAAAGGACATATCTATAGCGGCGTTTTTGGATACAAACGCCGCAAAAAGTCATATCTATAGCGGCGTTTTTGGATACAAATGCCGCAAAAGGTCATATCTATAGCTGCGTTTTTGGAACAAACGTCGAAAAAGGTCATATCTATAGCGGCGTTTTTGGATACAAATGCCGCTAATTACCTTTCTTTGGCTAAGATTAATTGATTTTGCAATTTCATTTATGCTCTACATCACCTAAATTTAATATCATGTAGTTTTATCTAGTTAACAACAACCATACATTTTAATTAAAGCATAAGTTATGCAGAAAAATACTTAAGAACAAAATAACTTAAAATTTATAAATATTAAAATTAAATGTAATGTAGTTTGACATTGTTCTCTAGGATTTAGTCTAGGTTCTTTCACTTTTAATTAAAAAAAATATTGTTCACTAGAATTTAGTCTTAATTGCTCTTTCAATTAAATCTACTAGCTCCGGTTCACTATCTACTTTAACACAAAGAAAAAGCTGTTGTGCCAAAAATGGCCTCATCCTGAGCTGCTTTCAGTTGCTCCTCCCTCCTTGCCTACATGTAAACACAACACCAGTTATGCTAGAGCAACAAAACCAATTGTCTCCCACAAAACACAAATAACATACATACAACATAACAGGTATGAATGAATATCAATTGGAATTTGAAACAAGGACAGATGAAAAGGAATGATGCATCACCTCTATAGCAAAAAACTGAAAACTCCAGCTAATATGCTTCACTAATAATGCATCATCTTCAGTAACTGCCAACAATGAGGCACATGAAGTAAGTTCTAGTACACCTTTGTTCACTCCAAGATTACAAATATTTCAAGCTAAAGGTTGCAAAGTGAGCTCGAATATATAAATTTATAAGTGAAGTACATATTCAATGATAATCATTGATTATTATAAACCAATAGATTCCCCTAAATAATTGAACATTGTCGGTTTTCAGATTATTATACAAAATCAAAACATTACTTGAGAAACGAGGATACTTTAGTTTATTCCTAAAATAATTATTCAATTCAATGTAGGTAAAAGATCAATAGTTTGATTTACAAATTTCTTAACTTCCCCTTAAAGCTTTAAACAAAAGCAAGGGAGTTACAAGAATTCTTCTTGTGAAGGGAAGAGAACTGAGTGCAGAGAGGCCTTACATGCTTGTAGGATTTACGTTATGGGAGGGCCTAAAACAATAGATGGTTGACCAGCAAGAAAGAGTCTAAAAGAGGTGAAAACAGCTTTAGCTTCTATAAAACTTGAGGGGAAACCAGTAAACTTCATTTTATGTCCAGCCTTTATTAACTCTCGACAGCAAGTATATATGAATTATGATTTACCTAGATCAAATGCTTGATAGTAATACTCATCATTACTTATGAGGTTTAACATCTAATACCTGTTAAATTTTATATTAAATAGCCAAATCTCGTTCCAAATATTCATATTACATAACAATGTAAGCAGTTCAACATTTTTTGCATGTATTATTCTTATAAAGTTTGCAACCTTCTCATTCATATCATCCATTTTTTTCTGATTCTTCAGATTCCTAAATAATATTGCCTCCGATGGACATAAATATAATCCAAGACTAAACTTTAGTTAACAAATTGATTGTTGAGACCAATGAAGAGAATGATTGTAATAGACTCAATGAACGGTCGATAACAGAAAACAGGCATACATATTAAACTGAAAGTACTATATTAGAGGTAATTAACTTCTTAAGTCCTATTGCTACTTGAAAATAATGGGGGTCCAAAATTTTAATTCCAACCAGCTACTTGAAACATAGTTTAGAAAAAGTCACATCACCATTATTAAAGACTATTATTGTTGTGAGATGTAAAACTTGAAACTAATAGAATTCACAATGAGAAAATGGAAAGATAGTCGTCAACACACATATGCAGTGCAAGGAAAGGATGATAAAAGCAATCAACATCATCAGCAGGATTCTGAAACGTTTGGTTTGTACTTTGAACTTGAGCAAAACGTAAGCTAGAGAGGAGAATATAGATAGTGAAAATCTATTACTTTTATCATAAGAGGTTGTACTTGGGGTTGTGGACATACCATAACAATATCTTGGGGATCCACCTGTCAAAAGAATGATTCTAGTAGTTATTTCATATTTTGAATTGCAAATGAATTTATGTACCAATGAAATAATAGAAAAGTAAAGGGGTCAAAAAGATGTCAGACAACAAATCTCAAAGGATAAGAAAGGCTACTTGGAGGTCACTGCATAGAAGAGTAATACCATCAGCCAGTATCATATCTGTGTCAGGATCTGAATAACATATGTGAGTAAGTTTTTTTTTTAAAGGAGTTATGCAGGCTGCTAAATATAGCCATGGTATCAATCAATGGAAAGTAAGTTGCATAAATGAATTTCAGGATTTCATCGAAATGAAAATAAGAGTATATCAAAATCTCAAAGAACATAAAGAAATTCAGCAGTTTTCTCTGTTATGTTCAATCAAAAATACTAAACTAAAGCAAACCACAAATTATTAAGGCAAACTGTAAAATAGAATTTTCTTCACTACAATTTGTTGAAACATTTTGATATTTCGATATAACAAATTAAGTTAAATGGATTTTAAGATTTTCCAAATGATTTTCTAAGTATATTCGATATAACTATTCGAATATCAAAACATTACTCCAAATATTTCAAAAATCATTTTTAATCCTTACTTAAGTGTAAAATTAAGTTTTAATCATAAAACAATTTCAAAATAATTTTACAAAGTAGTTCGAACCAATTCAAAGTCAAAAATTCCAGATTGCTCAGAGGGAACCGATTCCCCCCCATAGGAGGAACCGATTCCCCCTGAATGGTTTGGCTCCGAGATTTCCAGAATGCTCGGAGGGAACCGATTCCCCCATAGGAGGAACCGATTCCCCCCTAAACAGTTTTGTTCCGAGAATTCCAGTATGCTCGGAGGGAACCAATACCCCCCAAGGGGGTACCGATTCCCCCCTTGTACAACGGTCGAAATATTTGAATTTTACACTTAGGAACCGATTCCCTTCAAGGGGGAACCGATTCCCCCCACACTCCAATCTGTTTTATTAAATGTTTTCACACTAAAACGGCTATAATATCTTCTCTAATCATCCCCAACGTTCAGAAGTGATCCAAAGTGTATTTAAGCAAGCTTAGAAGCCATTGATCAACAACAAGAAACATCAAGCAACTAGAATCAAGAGAGAATCAAAGAGAAAGCATCAAACCTCAAGTTTGAGCATTTCAAGCCTATTTTCATTCAATATTCATTTTGCTTTCAAGAACACTTTTTGTGCTCAATTGTATTCATCTTTGAGTGTTCTTTTCTTTGTTCTAGAATTGTGCAAACATCTTACCTTGTGAGGTTTTCTTGTAAGTTTGCAAATTTGTAATCTTCTCTTTGAGAAAAGAGTGTTCTCAAGAGTTGGTGTATACTCTTGAGGGAATTGTAAGGTTATCTCTTTGGCCTCAAAAGAAAGAACAAATTAGTGAATTTGTTGGAAAATCCTTAGTGTGGATAGCTAAGGTAATGGACGTAGACTTTGTTTGAGAAAGTCGAACCACTGTAAATCGCTGTGCAATTACTTTCAATTTTCTGCAAAAGCTTCCACAAAATTTTTTATTGCCAATTCACCCCCCTCTTGGCCAATTTCGTCATTCGATTAACTCAACAATTGGTATCAGAGCCTAACTCATTTGAAGGTTTAATCGCCTCTTGAGTCGATCCGGGAAGAGTTACATCGATTACCAAGTCATCAATGGCCTCCACTTCAAATTACGACTCCGGTCTCGATTCGATGCCCGTCAACAAGCCTCCTTTCTTCAATGGAGCTAACTACGCCTATTGGAAGAATAGAATGATGTACTTCATTCAAGAAAGTGACATGGGAGCATGGAATGCCGTAGAAGAAGGATACATTAAGCCTATCACTCATCCAAGGTTGTGGAGTGAAGGAGATACAAAAATGTTCCAGCTCAACTCCAAAGCCATCCATATTATCTTTTGTGCTCTTGGACCAGATGAATACGGAAGAGTTTCATCGTGTACAACCGCCAAAGAAATATGGGACAAGCTTCAAGTCACACATGAGGGTACCGATGAGGTAAAGAAATCAAAAATTAGTATTCTAACGCATAGCTATGAAAATTTCAGGATGAAACCAAATGAAGACATCAAAGCTATGACGGATAGATTTTCAACGATTGTCAATGGTCTCAAATCATATGGAGAGATCATCTCAAATGAAAAGCTTGTGAGGAAGTTAGTCTACTCCCTCCCAAAATCATGGCAATCAAAGAAGATGGCAATCATCGAGTCTAAGGACCTATCGTCCTTAACTCTTGAAGAACTTATCGGTTCACTCCTCACTCATGAGATGATGCTTGAAGATGAGGTGGACCTTGATAAAGTTGAATAGACACCAAAGGAGAATGAGAAGAAGAAAAACATTGGAGTTGCTCTCAAATCCACAAAAGATGAGAGTGATTCTAATGATGATGATGATGACGAGGAAATGGCATTGTTTGCCAAACGGTTCAGAAAAATGATGAGACCTTACCGAGGAAGAAAATTCAAACGAAATGAAGGCCTCAAAGATGAACCAAAAGAGAAGGACCCGATCATTTGCTATGAATGCAAAAGCCAGGGCATGTCAAATATGATTGCCCACAATTGAAGAAGAAGGGTCAATCAAAGAATAAGCACAAGGCTCATGTGGCTACATGGAGCGATGAAGAAGGTTCCGATGAAGAGGAACAAGAAGTAGCAAACTTGTGCTTGATGGCATTTGGGGAAGATTCTAAGGTAACCTCTAACTCATCTGATTTTGATGATTTATCTTATGATGAGCTATTAGAGGAATATAATGGGTTGGCTTCGGATTATGAGAAATTATTTTTAAAATATAAAAATGATGTTTCAAAGTTGAAAAATGAAAATAAACTCATATCCAAAACCAACAATGATCTTGAAAGTAAAATCAAAGATTTGCAAATCAAACTAGAAGAGTTTGAAAAGAAAAATTTAGATTTGCAAAATTTACTTTCAAAGGTCAATGATGATCATCAAAAGAAAATTGATGATCTTAAAACTTCTTTTGATAAAGTTGGAACAAAACGTTTTGAAAAAGGAGAAAATTCAAAATCCAACTTTGTTAGAAAAGATTTTAGAAACTACAATCATAGAAATCCTCAACGAACCTTAAATGGTAAAATCTTTAGAAGTATATGGGTTCCTAAAGGACTCATTACTACTAAAGATAAAGATATCCTACACAAATGGATACCTAAGGGAACTAGGATTTTGGAAACTAATGAATATGGACCCAAAAGAATTTGGGTACCAAAATCAAAAATTAATCTATGTTTGTAGGGAAAGGAGCATTGCTACAAGGCACGGGAAACAAATTCAAATTCATGGTACCTTGATAGTGGATGCTCAAGACACATGACCGGAGACAAAAGCCGGTTCATAGAGCTTAACGTCAAAAATGGAGGAGAAGTGACTTTTGGTGATAATTCAAAAGGTCACATTGAAGGTATTGGTACAATAGGTAATACCTCTTCTATACAAATTAAAAATGTTTTATATGTGAATGGATTAAAGCATAATCTATTGAGTATTAGTCAATTATGCGATAAAGGATTCAATGTCTTATTTGAAATTAATGGTTGTAAAGTCATTGACATTGCATCTAATCGGATTATGCTTGTTGGTCATAGAATAGGAAACATTTACGTGGTGCATTTAGATTCTATTGATATGACTAATTTATGCCTAGTTGCTAAGGATGAGCATGATAGTTGGTTATGGCATAGGAGACTAGATCATGCTAGTATGAGTGTTTTGCAACGGTTAATTCAAGGAGACTTAGTAAGAGGGTTGCCTAAGCTTAAATTTGATAATGATAAAATCTGTGATGCTTGTGCTAAAGGAAAACAAAAACGAGTTTCTTTTAAATCTATTAATGATGTATCAACTAGTAGAGTATTACAATTGATCCATTTAGATCTTTTTAGGCCAACTAGAACTACTAGCTTGGGAGGAAAACAATATGCATTTGTCTTGGTAGATGACTATTCTAGATACACTTGGGTTCTATTCTTAAGTACTAAAGATGAAGCATTAGAAAATTTCATCACATTTTCAAAAATAATCCAAAATGAAAAAGGTTACTCTATCACTAGTGTTAGAAGTGATCATGGAACTGAATTTGAAAATCTTGGATTTATTGAGTTTTGTAATTCTAATGGTATTAGCCACAATTTTTCAGCACCTAGAACCCCTCAACAAAATGGAGTTGTTGAGAGGAAAAATCGAACTTTAGAAGAAATGGCTAGAACCATGCTTTGTGAAAATAATTTGCCAAAATATTTTTGGGCGGAAGCCACAAATACCGCTTGTTATGTTGTAAATCGAGTAATGATTAGGCCAATTTTAAAGAAAACTCCATATGAAATTCTCAAAAATAAAAAACCTAACATTAGCTATTTTCATCCTTTTGGATGTAAATGTTTTGTTTTAAACAACGGTAAAGAAAATCTTGGTAAATTTGATGCTAAAAGTGATGAAGGAATTTTTCTGGGTTATTCCTTAAATTCTAAAGCTTATCGTGTATTTAATAAAAGAACTTTAGTTGTAGAAGAGTCTATACATGTTGTTTTCGATGATAATCCCCTTCCGAGGAAGGATTTTTATGTTAATGATGATGTAGGTATTGTACAAGCAAATGACGTTAGACATGACATTGGAGAATCATCATCAAAGGAAGAAACAAAAGATGAGGAAACTCATGATCCCCTCGAGAATCCAACCATTGAAGAAAGGGAAGTATCTTTTCCAAGAGAGTACAACTATGTCAAGGATGGTGAAATTATAGGTGATCCATCAAAAGGGGTAACTACTCGATCTTCTCTTAGAAATATCTGTAATTATGTTGCATGCATAGAGCCTAAGAACATCAAAGAAGCATTAAAAGATGAACATTGGATTATGGCTATGCAAGAAGAATTAAATCAATTTGAGAGAAGTAAAGTATGGACATTAGTTGAAAGGCCTAGTAATAAATCTACTGTAGGTACTAGATGGGTTTTTAGAAATAAACTTGATGAAAGTGGTAATATAGTGAGGAACAAGGCTAGACTTGTTGCTCAAGGCTATACTCAAGAAGAAGGCATAGACTATGATGAAACATACGCTCCCGTAGCTAGGATGGAAGCAATTAGAATGTTATTAGCATTTGCATGTTTCAATGAATTTAAATTATATCAAATGGATGTTAAAAGTGCATTTTTAAATGGTTTTATAAAGAAGAAGTGTACGTGGAACAACCTCCATGTTTGAAGATTCAAATTTTCCGGATCATGTTTTAAAATTGACAAAAGCTCTTTATGGTTTAAAACAAGCTCCTAGAGCTTGGTATGAAAGATTGTCAAATTTTTTAATTGAAAAAGGTTTTTTAAAAGGAAAGGTTGACACTACATTGTTTTTAAAAAGAAAATGTAAAGATTTATTAGTAGTTCAAATTTATGTTGATGATATAATATTTGGTTCTACTAATGATGTTCTTTGTCAAGAATTTTCTAAGCTAATGCAAAGTGAGTTTGAGATGAGCATGATGGGGAGCTCTCATTTTTCTTGGGACTCCAAATCAAGCAAAGAAAAGATGGCATCTTCATTAATCAAGCTAAGTACGTCAAAGATATGCTCAAGAAGTTTGGACTGGAAAATGGGAAACCTCATAACACTCCAATGAGCTCTTCAACAAAGCTTGACTTAGATGAAGGAGGTAAATGTGTAGATGTTAAATTATATAGGTCAATGATTGGCTCTTTGCTTTATCTAACTGCAATTAGACCGGACATTATGTTTAGTGTTTGCTTATGTGCTAGATTTCAATCATGTCCTAAGGAATCACATTTACTAGCTGTTAAGAGAATCTTTAGATACCTTAAGGACACTCCTAGTTTAGGACTTTGGTATCCTAGAGACTCTAGCTTTAGCTTGCATGCTTTTTCTGATGCGGATTATGGAGGATGCAAATTAGATAGGAAAAGCACCTCCGGTACTTGCCAATTCCTTGGAAATATGCTGATTTCTTGGTTTTCAAAGAAACAAAATTGTGTTGCATTATCTACCACTGAAGCAGAATACATTTCAGCTGGTAGTTGCTGTGCACAAGTTTTATGGATGAAACACAACTTTTTGATTATGGAATTGAAGTAGGTACCATTCCTATCAAGTGTGACAATACTAGTGCTATTTGTCTCACTAAAAATCCCATCCAACACTCTAGAACTAAGCACATTGAAATAAGACATCACTTCATTAGAGACCATGTCACTAAGGAAGATGTAGTTCTAGAATTTGTTGATACTTTGCACCAATTAGCGGATATCTTTACAAAACCCTTAGACAAGGAAAGATTTGGACACTTAGGAGAGAATTAGGTTTGACCAACCTATCTTCACTTAGTGTTTAAAATAATTTTAGCACTTTTAATAAATCTTGAAAAATACTTATAATAATAATTTTTGATTGCATTCTTGCTATTAGTTAGGGGGAGTTTGTGATTCTTAGTGAAAATTAATTTTATGTTCAAAAATCGATTAAAGATTAATTTAATTGTTTGAACATAATTAATTTTTGATATATGAGTTGCCAATACCACTAGAAAAGATTAATTTAGCATTTTGTGCTTAAAAATTGGATTTTAGCATTTTGGTGCAGAGGGAATCGATCCCCCCCTGAGGGAACCGATTCCCCCTTTGAATGGGAACCGATTCCCCCCACAGGGGAATCGATACCCCCTGGGGTTCTGTTAAAATCGGGCAGAACACCCAAAAACGCAAAAACCCTCATTTACTCTCTTCTTCCGCCGTTCCTCTCCTCTAGATAACCCAAATCTCCATTTTTGTCTCAAATCAACGATATTAATCGGAATTCGAATCAAATATCATCTTCTAAACCTGTTGGAATCATTAAGATCGTGCAAACAACATCTAAATCCCCTCAATCTTCATCTTTCAAGGTAATTTTTCTAAACTCTCTATTTCATTGTTTTTGAACATAGGATTAGTTTTAATTAGTTCTAGGTTGAATTAGTGATCGGGCATTGATTGTTTAGTGAATAGAAACTAGATGTTACAACTAATTTCATCAAAAACACAAGAATTTTCAAAAACTTTTAAATTTTCGAAATTAATAAAAAAAATTTGTTTTTTCAAATTATTGTGTTTTGATTAAATTATGTTGTTATGAAAACTATACATATATTGTTTCTCAAAACCATATTTTTCAAAAGTTTCTCAAAAACTTTGCCCATTAGGATTGATTTAGAGAACCTTGAAATATTGAGGACTCAATTGAGTTTTGGGATTAATTAAATTGCGTACATTTGTTTTAAAATTGCAGGTTATTCTATCTATTCCGATTTCCTTCACCATGTCAAATCCTAAACGTCCTAGGTCTTCATCTAGTCGTTCTAGTCGTCAACCAAATCCTCCTCCTATTCCTCAAAATCCTATTCCAAATCTTGATCCTAACTTGACTATCCAAAATTCTTGTTTCAATCAACCGGGTCCTAAAGATTATCGTTATTGGTTTTACCAATATTTTGGCTCGTATCAATGAACTCACTCACGAAATGGCTGCTATGCGAGCCCGTTTTCCTCCTACCGATCCAGATGTTTGATTATGTGTTTAGTTTTAAGACTTTGAACAAAAAATATTGTTTCAACATTTTGGATATTTTGGATTGTTTGATTTTGTGGATTGTTGGATTTTGGATTTATGAATAGTGTGAACTTATATGTTTTATTCATTTTTGCATCATCATTAGCAATATGACCAATTTTTCCATATCACATTATTTATGAATATTGATTTATGAAACTAATGGCTAACCTCTCTTTTGATTGTGATCTTAGCAGCTTAAGCTTATAATTAATAAATCAATTGGCTAAATGATTTTAAAACCTTGTTTTACAATGTCTTTTTGATTTAACAAAAAGGGGGAGAAGAATAAGTGTTAAATGTTTTACATGATAAATTGAAGAAGTGTTAAAGTAAGGGGGAGTAATTTCAAAACTTGATTTCAAAAATCTTAAAATTAGTAAAATGTTTTGTTATATCAAAAAGGGGGAGATTGTTGAAACATTTTGATATTTCGATATAACAAATTAAGTTAAATGGATTTTAAGATTTTCCAAATGATTTTCTAAGTATATTCGATATAACTATTCGAATATCAAAACATTACTCCAAATATTTCAAAAATCATTTTTAATCCTTACTTAAGTGTAAAATTAAGTTTTAATCATAAAACAATTTCAAAATAATTTTACAAAGTATTTCGAACCAATTCAAAGTCAAAAATTCCAGATTGCTCAGAGGGAACCGATTCCCCCCCATAGGAGGAACCGATTCCCCCCTGAATGGTTTGGCTCCGAGATTTCCAGAATGCTCGGAGGGAACCGATTCCCCCATAGGAGGAACCGATTCCCCCCTAAACATTTTTGTTCCGAGAATTCCAGTATGCTCGGAGGGAACCGATCCCCCCCAAGGGGGTACCGATTCCCCCCTTGTACAACGGTCGAAATATTTGAATTTTACACTTAGGAACCGATTCCCTTCAAGGGGGAACCGATTCCCCCCACACTCCAAGCTGTTTTATTAAATGTTTTCACACTAAAACGGCTATAATATCTTCTCTAATCATCCCCAACATTCAGAAGTGATCCAAGGTGTATTTAAGCAAGCTTAGAAGCCATTGATCAACAACAAGAAACATCAAGCAACTAGAATCAAGAGAGAATCAAAGAGAAAGCATCAAACCTCAAGTTTGAGCATTTCAAGCCTATTTTCATTCAATATTCATTTTGCTTTCAAGAACACTTTTTGTGCTCAATTGTATTCATCTTTGAGTGTTCTTTTCTTTGTTCTAGAATTGTGCAAACATCTTACCTTGTGAGGTTTTCTTGTAAGTTTGCAAATTTGTAATCTTCTCTTTGAGAAAAGAGTGTTCTCAAGAGTTGGGGTATACTCTTGAGGGAATTGTAAGGTTATCTCTTTGGCCTCAAAAGAAAGAACAAATTAGTGAATTTGTTGGAAAATCCTTAGTGTGGATAGCTAAGGTAGTGGACATAGACTTTGTTTGAGAAAGTCGAACCACTGTAAATCGCTGTGCAATTACTTTCAATTTTCTGCAAAAGCTTCCACAAAATTTTTTATTGCCAATTCACCCCCCTCTTGGCCAATTTCATCATTCGATTAACTCAACACAATTAAATAACCATATGAATAAATACATGAACTAAGGAACTGAAAAGAGGGCAGCAAACCACTGATACATTCAATATAGTTATAGACAACAAAACCATAATTCTAAAGATAACTGGAAAAAAATGACATTGATGGAAATGGGAAGAGACGTGATTAGCCTTACCAACGGGTTTTTATTGAGGGACCAGAATCAATCATCTCTATCAAAACACATCCATTGTTCCTTTGTTTTCATCTTTGCACATAAACCAATTTTTCCCGATCCATTTTTAAAAGTAGCTCTATGTTAACGGTGATTTCAAAAGTAAATCCTAGACACACCCAAATATTAACAGTGAAGCCGCAAAATAAGAAAAATCAGGCTACCTCGATTTAGTTATCGACATGAACTGCAGGACTTTGATCCCACGACTTCCCTCCAGTTTATGTTGTTACAAACAACAAAATCATATTACATGATATAAGAACATTTTCATTTTGTAGTAAATTTTATCTGTAATAATATCTCATATGAAGAAAATATACCTTAATCGTTTATAAATGGAGGAAAATGGTTGGTACAGAGTCGAGGTTTACAACTAAGATAAAACATACAGAGTTGGAGCACCACCAACTTTCTTCTTCTTCCTCTCCTTCGTTTAAAAAGGAAAGAAAATATATGTTGTCTTGAAGGTTTTGAGGGATGGGTTTTCTCAGAAGAAGTCGAAAAAATGGTGGCTTTTGATTCCATGAAAACATTAGAGGTCAAAAACCAACTTTTAAACAAAGCTTGTGTTTAGATTCCAATTTTGTAACTTCTTCCTCCATTTTCTTGTTAGCCAGACATAACCCATTTCAAAATTCCAATTTCGAATTCTCAAAAATCAAAATTTAACATGGGAAAGAAATTAGCGAAACAGAAAACATAATGCAAAACACAAAAATGCTTATGCCTGAAAACAAAATTGCAGGATACATCTAAGTAAACATCAAATACAAAAGCATTAAACTAAAAATTCAAGAATCAATTATAAATTTTCAAAAAGATGAATCAGATGCATAAATGCAAACAACATGGAAACATGGGATATATATCAAATGTATAATCACTAAGTTGCAATGACTACGAAGAAGGGGAAATCTAAGGTAAGATAAGGATACTTAGAAGTCAGTAGAATCTCAAAATCCCAAAATCTCGTACACGCTAATAACTTCCAAAATAAAATCCCAAATCTTTTCTGGTTATACTTTCTTATCATACACTAAATTATAAACATCTTGCTAAATTTAACAGATAATACTATTTGATAAAGCAAAGAATAATCAGTTTGGGACATTGATTCTTTAGAGAAAAAAAAACAACAGTAATGGGAAATGTAATGAACCACAAGAAGTAGCTAAGACATTAACAGAAAAGAGACTGTAAAGACTTCATACCATACTATCTTAACCTTGGATCAACCGCGAATAATCAATAGCGCCATTTTTCACCTTCTTGGATTTACCCTCTCTCGCCCCATTCCTCTCAGACCTCCATGACTCTCGCGGCGACGAGCAGCACCAGTTTTGCGTGGATGGAAAAGATGAAAAAGGGGAAAGGGATTTGAAAAAATAGATGTAATGGCGAGAAAAAAAAGGCTTTCATAAGTGAAAAAGAAACTATGTTCGGTAGAGATGGGCAAGAGGAAAAAGGGGATCGTGGGAACATATGGAAAAGGAGAATGGGATTTGAACAATTAAAATTATCAAATATTGCGGCGTTTGTTGACAAAAATGCCATCATTTATCATTTTATAGCGGCGTTTTCTAGAAAACGCCGTTAAAGTACATGTTTTTTACGGCGTTTATGTAAAAACACCGCTACAATTCTAATTTTTTGCGGCGTTTATTGGAAAAACGCTACTATAGGTGAACCCTATTATGATGTTTTTTATAAAAATGCCGCTAAAGTACTAATTTATTGTGGCGTTCGTCGAAAAAACGCCACTATAGATGGACCTATTACGACGTTTGTATGAAAACGACACTAAAGTACTACTCTTTTGTGGCGTTCTTTGAAAAAACGCCATTACATATGTACCTATTGCTGCTTTTATATAAAAACGCCGCTAAATTACTACTCTATTGCGGTGTTTGTTTAAGAAACGCCGCTATATGTTTAAATTTTGTGGCGTTTACTTTCTAAACGCCGCTAAAAGCGCCGCTACAGAACAATTTTGTTGTAGTGTATATACTCAAAAAAGCATTATGTTAAGATTTAAAATTCAAGATATGTTTTAAAATTCAAGATTGATTTAACACCAAAATATCACAGAATTCTATTGGACAGACGGTTACAAGGAGAAAAAAATGAAATAAATCTACACCATGCCTTACAAGGAAATTGATTTGTACAACACTGCCTTGTCAAAAAGTCGAGTACCCCATGGTCCAGTCAACTCAACTCAGGTTTAACAATTTGTTTTAGATCATCTGACAAATCATATCTTTTAGGCTTATCATAAAATACAACTTTTTTTTTGATAAAATATGGGATGTCTAGTTAAAAACCCCCTCATAATCTTCATGCTAAAATAGTAACATGAAGGATATAGGAAGGAAGAAAAGAGTGACTCAAAAATTTATTAATAGAACACTTTTTACAAAACTTGTTCCATACACACACTACCCGCAACATACAACTCAAAACATAACATAATCACCCAGAACCACAACACAGAAATCATCCAATTCCATCTTTAGCCAACCCATTTGCCTCCCAATTGACAGATCTCAAAATATGCCTAACGATAACATCCTGTTCTACCACAAGAGAAGCAATATCTTTCACCATTGACTCGAACAACGGGGTGCAACGACCCAGATTTTTGATCCACTGCAGAGCAGTAGAACAATCTGATTCAAGAATGAGCCCTCCATTTGAATCAAAACCAGACACTACAAATAGAAACAAACCTCTTTTAATTGCCAATAATTCAGCAATGATAGGAGGATCAGGACCGACACTCTCTGAGAATGAACCAAATATCACACCATCATTGTCCCTGAGTAAACCACCAATGCCTCCTCTTGACCATCCTTTTACCATGTCACCATCCACATTTAGTTTGACAAAACCCGAAGGAGGAGGAACCCAATGCGACAAGGAAGAACTAGATTTCTTAGAACTCACCTCAAAATCTGTAACTTTTGGATCTCCCACAAGAGAATCAAAAGGAATTTTCACATCCGGAAATCTATATACAAACCAAGCTGTGTTCCTATATCTAACAAGGAAAAACAGTAGTGTTGCATCCAACTTAGCTTCCTAAAAAATAATCTCATTCCTACACTTCCGAACCGACCACATTTCTGCCCCTAGAATGAATGTCCAAATAGTGGAGCGTGGAACAAGATCAATCCAAACAGATATCAAAGCAGTCAGACTCTCCGGAACGACAAAGGAAACATTCCAAAAATGCAAGAATCTAGACCATAAACCCCAAACCACCTCACAATACAAAAATAGATGAGAAACAGACTCCGAAAACTTGTCACACAACGGACAAAGAGTATCCATGATCCATGCAACTCCTCTTTAACCGCTAATCTTTGATGGACAACCTGCCAAACGAAAGTTTCTACTCGGGGTGGGGCTACCCCTTACCAAACATGTCTATCCAAAATAACATTAGTATCCACCATCTCAAAATATTTCCTAATACAAGATTTAACTGAAAAACAACCCTTCCCATTCCCTGTCCAAACCCAACAGTCTTTCGCCGAAGCTGACAATAAAGAGTTATTCAGCATAGAATTAAGTAAAATACATTGATCTACCTCCCAATCAGCTAGGTTCCTTCTCATTTGTAAATCCCACACATATCCTAATGAAACATAGATCCTAAAATCAACAACTTTTCCCCCTTTTTTAACCGAGAGAGCAAATAACTTCGAAAATCAATCTTTTAAAGGTATAGAATCCAACCAAATGTCTTGCTAAAAGACCACAGACTCGCCATTACCAATTCTTAAACACATAATATTTCTGAGGCATTCTCCAAAATCATCGCTTGAATAAAATTTTTTTACCACCCCTCTCTAAATCCACGAAACACGAGAGGAACTTGAATTATCTACCATGCTTGCGTTCGGATCCAAATTATGAACACAACATACAACCTTTTGTCACCAAGATTCTTTTTCACAGATAAATTTCCACAACCATTTTCCCAAAAGAGCCCTATTCAAAAAGTCCAGGTTTGGAATACCTAAACCACTCAAGTTATTAGGCCTATACACCGAAACCCATATAACCCAATGGATATTCCTTTTATATGTTGAACCCCCAAAGAAAAGGTGCCATTATAGAATTTAACTTATTCAAAACGCATACATATAAACAAAAGATAGAAAGAAAGTAGATGGGAAGATCACACAACACTGATTTCACCAATAACACCCTTCCGGCTAAGGATAGAGACGAAGTCTTCCAACCAGCCAGCTTATTATAAAATCTTTGAACAATCGGCTCTCACAAAGCCACCGAGTTTCTCTTAGTCCCAAGAGGTAAACCTAAATACTCTGACGGAAAAGTTCCCACCGAATAACCAATAGCCTTCAAAGTACAATGCATGATTAGTCAGTACCAATCGACCTACAAACAAGCAAGAACAACCTCAGAGCAGGCTATTTGCTAAAAATGAAGTGAGGGGATCAATAAATAGGGGAAAAGAAAGAATATTATTGTAGAAATGACTATCATCAAGGAAAAAAGAAATAAAATTGTATTACATACAATGTTTGCTATCCGATCAACTTACCTAGCCATGTTGATACTCCAACATGTTCGAGAACTGGCTGAGTAGTGTCTGTCCCATCCACCTAAAGTATCTTTTCTCCTCTTGATGCTCGAACAACAGACAGAAGAGAGGACTCTGTTTGGCTCTTCATCCTTTTTATCCCACTGTAGAATATATTTTAGAATACCATATTTAGACATGCAAACCTACTAAGTAGAGAGATACTAACACAAATTACTAAGTCTCTGATTACTACAAAACTTCTACGGACAAACTCAAAACAACAAACTGAAGAGAGGTGTAGTGAGCAATTAAATAAAAAAAAGGTCATGATAGGATCCTTGATTTAAGGATTTACTATTTTAAATAATTGATTCCTCAATATGATGAATTTATATTAGAATATTTCATTTCCTTAAATGTTTTCTATTTCCTTGTGCGAGAACCCTAATTCTTGGTCACCAAGGATTTACTATTTTTTACTGTAGGGGTATGAAGAAACCATTAAGCAATTTGTTGTTGAATGTGATATTTGACAACATGACAAAAGTGAGATAATTGTACCCCTGATTTACTCCATCCTATACTGATTTATGAGGAGGTGTGAATTGATATATTTATGGATTTCGTTGGTCTTCCGATATCTCAAAGGAAAAACCACCATCTTTGTGGTTGTGGATCATCTCACAAATAATTCTTATTTTTGTGCTATTTGACATTCTTATACTAACGCAACTGTTGCTAGTATTTTGTTGAAAATATTGTGCGATTGCATGAAATACCGAAATCCATAGTCAGTGATAGAGACAAGGTCGTTATAAGTACCTTTTGGAAGGAGCTTTTTCAATTACAAGGTACTCATTTGAATATGAGTATTGCTTATCACCCACAAAATGATGGGCAGAATGAACTAGTGAATCAGTGCTTAGAGAACTATATTCGATGTTTCATAAGTGACAAGCCAAAAGATTGGGTTAAGTGGGTACTATGGGCAAAATGGTGGTATAATGGCTACATATCACTCTTCAGTAGAGATGATTCTATTTGAAGCAGTCTATAGTCGACTTCCTACTATGATTGCTAAATATGTGTCGGGTTCTTCTAAAGTCAATCAAGTGAACAGGGAAATGTGTGATAGAGATAAGGTGATCAAACTTTTAACAGATAATCTAGTAGCTGCACAGGCTCGAATGAAGCAACAAGCAGATAAACACAAAACTGAACTAGAGTTTGCAGTAACAGATTGGGTTTATCTTTCCCTTCAGCTGTATAAGCAAGTTTCCTTAAAGGTTCGATCTTCTATGAAGTTATCTCCTCGGTTCTATGGGCCATATAAGGTGTTGGAGTGCATTGGCTCATTAGCATACTGATAAACTTGCCTATCAATTCTAGGGTCCATCCGGTCTTTCATGTTTTGTGTCTAAACTCTCAAGAAGCAAATATGAGAGGATAATGTAATGCAATCTACCAGACATTGCTATTGCATGTGAAATCCAAATCACACCTCAAGCCATATTGGATAGGCGTATTGCGAAACACCACAGATATTCTACTACTGAAGTACTTGTTCAATGTGATAATTTACCAATTGAAGATGTTACTTGGGAATCCTACAAGTCGTTGGAAAAGAAGTTTCATGAGTTTGTGGCTGCTCAGCCTTGAGGACAAGACTGTTTCGAAGAGGCAAGGAATAAGGGATATTTTAGGAATTCACTATTTTAAATAATTGATTCATTAATCTTATGAATTTATATTAGAATATTTAATTTCCTTAAATATTTTCTATCTCCTTGTATGAAAACCCTAATTCTTGGTCACCAAGGATTTATAAACTCTGTAAATATGTTATGCCCTATTGTTATTTTCTCAAGCAATAAAATATCTAAAAAAAGCTTTTTGACAACTGTTTGATCCCCTCGAAGTGATCAAATTTTACCATCTCATGTTAATTTTCTCAATTCCCTTTTGATAGAACACTAGATTCTTATCAGATCAATAGATATGTACAGGGTAAGCAAATTATACTATACTTCTGAGAAGAGCTTAGCATATCATATAACTTGCCACTGCCAATTGATTTTGGTTAAATTTTAGCTTGGTATAACAGAGGCCGAATTATTCATAGACCTATGTGTTTCAATTTTTTAGCATCAAGATTAAATGCAAAGCAGAATGTTAATGCTTTTATCAGTCGATATTAATTTTAAGGTTTATTGTTACTTAATATAATATCAAATACTAAAGACAGCATAACAAGTATTATCAAGAGTATTATAGAACCCTCAAACTTGACATTCGAGTTTCAATTATATTGAGGTAATGTGTAACCAAAAAGTCAAGATAAGCCAACAGATTATCTTGACATTTTATTCAGTAAAAAACCATAAGAAAGGGATTAACCATGAAATATATGGAGAAAGGACACACAACACACCACCTTGACTATCATGCACTAAAGCAAACTATTTTAACCAAGGATAAACTAAAATGGACATAAAACTTCAAGTTCAATTGATATACTTTATTGGTAATAATTCAGATTTCTTAGCCTCTAACCTTAAAGAGATGTCATCTGATAATAAAAAATAATGTTCCTGCCTGTCCATAATTCTGACCTAACATGATTAGAGACTAAAAATATATCAACAAATTTCCCCACTTTGCAACTACCAGCAGAAGTCAAGCCCCAAAAATCTAGTGTGAACTAGACTTGATTTTACACCATCAAGTCGATCGTTATGATTACTACACATTAGAACAATTGAAAAATTGCATACAATTTTCAACTCCCTTTCTCGCAAAATTTTCAGCAGTTGTCCCTGAAGCTTTACTAGGCAAACTATACTTTAAAAGAATACCAGTTCAAGACTTACAAACACTTCTAATGTAGTCCCTCTAGGTTGGCTATATATCCTCATAATATCCCTCTAGGTTTTTAAGTTATTTAAACCTTTAAGGAATATAAGATACAAAGAGAACTTTCATTTGAACAGTAAAACCTTGCAGTAGAAACAAATAATTGGACCAAACCAGAAGAAGTGGTGGAAGGAAACATATCGAAAACCTTACCTTTCTAGTCCACTTAGATACTTGTCATAGACTGAGAAATGAAGTCGACCGGTGTTGAGATTGTAAGAACATCGAAAAGATTTTCACAAATAATCACATTGGCAATGATTGGAACTGCTGGTGCTATAGGAGTGAAGGCCTCCACCCCAACTGAGAGATCATCTAACTGCATTTAAGACAAATGCTCATTAAAAAGTTTCAGCATCAAATCTAAGGTTTATTGGACAATTAAGGGCACAAGAAAACCAATTAGCCAAATGTCTAAAACCGGCTTAAACGTGTTCAGAAAATTTGTGTTACATGAACTTGGATTTGGGAGTCCGATAAGGGTAAGTATCTAGAGGTTGAACATCTGGAGTCATCTGAAGTTTTGGACATCTGAAGTCATCTAAAGTTTGATGGAAATAGAATATATATACAGGATCTGTTATTTTAAAATGTCTTAAAAATATATTAATACTGTATAGTATAAATATTGTATTAATTGAAATAGAATTAGGACCAAGCTAACAACAATTTGAAAGGGATAATTTGGAGTATTAACTCTTGGATAAACCCAAGACCACACCATACATTTTTTCCATCCAAACTAACTTTGAACTTTAAAGGCTGAAAGAAGAAACTTCAGATAATAATTAGGTTTGTCGCAACCTATATTCAGAGATATTTGTTACATATTTACTCAAAGGACAATGAAAAATTAAAAACTCCTATTCATTTCTATTCTTAATAACTTTTTTAGAGCAATTTATGTTTAATTCGTGGATGGGAATTTTTTATCTAAGAAAATTAAGTTTCATACAAATGCAGGTCCTCTAGTAAGAGAAAACTCCCATTATCCAACAATTTCAATCTCCTGCATATGGTTAAATAGGGTTTCAACTTGTATTTCATAATCTATTTGTGTTGTGTAATGTCAACACATATGTCGTCTTCTATGAAGCAGACATGTAGGAATTATAGAGATATATGATTTGTTATCATTCCTTTAGTTAAGGGATTCTGTAAATAGTTTTCTACAATCTCTTATTTTAAGGAATCATATCTTCTAGGATTAGTATCTTTTCTTACTTAGAGTTTCCTACTTTAGAGAGATAATTTGTATATAAAGTTGTAATATGTCCTATTGAAAATAAGAAAATATAGAGAATTACTCTAATTTCTACATGGCATCACATTAGGTTACGGTTTCTTTCCAACCTACACGATGTCCACAACTTCTCCTAATTCGAAGATCACTTCGAATCCAGAAAATCTTTCTGATTATGCTGCTCAATCAGAAGGTAATCTGTTCATGAAAGAACCAGAAGGTAACTCTTATGCTATAGTTTTTTTCTCCTCCCAGTTGACCCCTAATTGGATCCTCGATTCTGGTGCTACGGATCATATGACTGGTAATAAGGATTTGTTTTGCAATTTTTTTTCCAAACTTTAGTAAAGCTGTCAAAACAACTGATGGTTCCTTGTGCAAAATAAAAGGACATGGCACTGTTATTCTCAATGAACATATTGTTCTTAAAAATGTCATCTTCGTACCAAATCTGGCTTGCAATCTCGTTTCAGTTAGTAAACTTTCCACCGACTTGCACTGCTCTGCAATTTTTACCGATATTTTTTTTGGATAGGAATTGAAGGCCTCATTAAAAACCCCCTTCATGATTAAAGAACTCAAAATGAATTCCTTAATCAGAGGAAGGAGGAAAAGAGTGTCTTATACTTCATTAATAAAAAGTTACATAAGATTTACAACATAAAGATAAAATCCTTACAAACAATCCTATAACCCAAAATAAAATACCCCTAAAAACACATTAAAATTAACCAATACCAGACTTAACCAACCCATTAGCCTCTATATTAGTTGTCCTAGCAACCCATCTAATAACACCCTCCACTTCTTTAAGCTTAATTGCTATATCCCTGACAAAAAAGCATAGAAATAAGGACACATAGCTCCATTCTTAACCCATTCCACTACCATTTTACAATATGATTCTATAATCAACCGACCCTTTATAACTCCTCTCACTGAATCAAAGAAATATAATCCATTCTGAACAGCCTTTAACTCCATCAAAATAGGTGGACCCGGACTAGTAGCTTCCTTAAAAGAACCTAGAAGTAGACCTTCATCATCTCTTAGAATACTCGCAATTCCACCGCTCTTCCAATCACAACTGGTAGTTGCGTCCACATTCAATTTGACAAATCCCTTAGGAGGGGGACCAAGGGATCGTAGAGATAATCGATTTGTTGATAGGGAAACATGAATCCCCAAGGGAAGGGTCACTGATAAGAGAATCCATAAAAATAACAGAATCTACAAACTTAGCTAAGAACCAAGATGCAAGCCTAACTCTTGCTAAGAAAAATAAGTTAGTTTGGTCTAACATCTCTCTTTCAAAGACAATATCATTCCTAACTTTCCAAACAGTCCAAATAACAACAGCCAAAATAAATTTCCAAATAGCAGAACTAGTATTTAGTTCTTCCCAAGCTAGGAGGAAGTTCTGCGCAATGTCTTGAAAAAACGAACTAATCCTCCAATACTGCACAAAATTGTTCCAAAGTGACCATACGACAGAACAAGAGAAAAATAAATGAGAAGAATATTCATCCACCAAATTACATAGAGGACAAGAAAGATCTATAATACCCGTAACCCCTCTTTTAACCAGTTCAGTCTTCACTGGCAGTTTTTGAAGAACCACCTGCCACATAAAAAACTCAACTCTTGGTGGCACCAATCCTTTCCATAAAATTTTCTTCTAAAAAGAATTCTCCTAGGAAGCCAAGGAACAAATCTTCACACATGAATTTATAGAGTAAACACTAGCTAACTCCCCCATTCTCAAGAAAAATGGCATTATGATCTGACACAGACCTTGGTAACAAAAATTATGTAGTTTCAGGAAATGCTTCCAGAAAATGGACATCAACTAGGAACCTGTCCAGTTTAACAAAAGTGGGTATATCCTGGTTGTTACACCATGTGAACCTACCCCCATGTAAAGGTAAATCAATTAAACATGTATGTTAAACAAAATGATTGAAAATCCCTATTGAATTTCTATTTTGAGCTTCCCAACCTTCTCTTCTTTTGATAGATACACATTAAAATCATCTCCCACACATAGAGAGATATTCTATCCATAAATAAAAATAGCTAACTCTTCAAAAAAGCTAGCTTTTTCTTCTTCAACAGCAGGCCCATAAACATTAATAAAACAACATCTAAATTGTGTAGATCAAAATTTCCCAAAAATACCGATAAACCTTCTGTTTATAACATGATTCTCCACTTCAAACGTGCACTCATCCTAACAACTCAACAAACCTCCAGAAGAACCTACTGTTGGAGATGCTGCAAACCCTTAAATGGTATTCAAACCACTCCTCCTTAAAAGATTTCTCTGAACCTTCTCCCATTTAGTTTGTTGCAGTATAAGAATTATAGGGCGTTTCTTTAAAACTATATTTTGAACAGCTCTGTGTTTTTCCTTTCTTCCCAATCCCCTAACATTCCATGTAATAATGACTAATTGAATTTTCATCATAAATAAATAAAGTACCAGAACACCCACAAAAAATAGAGGCTTAGAATATTCCTCCAACTTTATGATTTTTTCCAAAAAAAGTTGACTTTATATCCTTGAAAGACACCCCCAATAGCTTTTTGATTTCCCAAGTAGCTAATGCTTCTTCTAAGAGAACCGAAAAAGCTAAAGAATAAACTGTTGTAGTGCTAACTTGATCCAATGCATCCCTTATTAATAATATTTTGGCTCTTGTATTAAAGGTCTTAGAATTGAAATCAAAGTTATATCCATCTGAGAACCACCCTTCACACATATTAACCAAACTTCTGTCAGCAATTTGCCTCTCCAAAGTAGACTCCACACAGCCTTCCATATTAACTTCTACTACTGCACTGACTGACATAACTGAATTTGGATCCAAATCATTCTCCTTGAGCCTTTCAAGAGCTTCCTCTTCTGCATGAATTACAAATTGGTCATTCCTGAACCAATGTCTTCTCTCTCTGGATCTTTTATACACCCTTTTATAACTAGCAGTTCTTCTCCTTTCCAACGGCTCACTCCTTGTAATTAAAGAAGAATTAGATCGATAAAGTGATATTCCCTAGAAATCCTTTTTCCAGAATATACATTAGACTCAATCAACTTTAAATCTGTTGTTAACTCCACTCCTCCATTGCAGTCTATCGAACAGATATGTGGCAGACCTCCATTATTGTCTTCCTCTATGTTAGTTGATTCAACCAAAAATTGATTCTGGTCCATTTTCCTAAACCCATTTAACTTAATAATTGGCCCATCTGGAATAATCTTTAGAATTATAGAATCAAGCTGTCAATTTTCTGCTGACTGGGCTATAGACCAATTAGCGGAAAAATTTGAAAATCTGCATCATAAACCCGCATATTCCCCCAAATTGTTTCTCCCAAGATCTTGACAGTCTGACATCTCACAATTAATGTCTTTCCCATCTTTGCTAAGCATTAGGAGATGAATTTCCCCACCCACTCCAACCAAACCCATGTAGGTTCCTGGTCAAACCATGTATCTACCTTTTATCTGTTGTGTTCTTCTAATTGTTCAGCATTTTCCATACTTTTTGACAAACTCCTATCATCTTCCTCTCCAACAATCTTCTCACTAATTTGTCTTTCATCGGAGCCTCCCATCGGCGACTTGCTAGAAAAAACTGAGGAATTCTCAAGCAGCGAGCCCAGCTTAATCTTAACTTTAAAAGACCTTCCATAAGATCCAAGTGTTATCACCTTCGGGACATCATAAGGGCTCGTCACCCTAATCAAAATCTTCACCATCGAGAGGTCTTCTCTATTCTTTGTATCTTCATGAATATCTTCCACCGTTCCCCACTTCCCTGCTAACCTTTCCAAAAAAGAGTTATTCCAACATAATAATAGAACCCCAAATAATTCTACGAGGCAATAAGCCATTGGAATACCATCATCATTTAATAAAGGTGCCACCCTATCGAACCAAAAAATAATTCATCTTTTTTCATCAACTATGCATCCATCATTTCTTCGATCGATTTAAAAGTTACAACACATGAATTCCAGACATAACCCCATCTGGCAATCTGGACATCAAAACCTTCATTAACTAGAGCCTTTTGGACTAATTCTAACTCAAATGAATATTTAATGATCCTCGTTAATGACCTCTTCACCCAACTAGAAATCTCATAAGGAATATGCATATCCCAAATGTTTTTCATTCATTTCCTCCTATTGAAACCTTCATTTGACTTTTCCATATGATCTGATACATTGCTCTTCAATCTATTTGATAGTAAGGCATCCTTGTAAGATCTTTCATCCCTTAAACTCTTGTTAATAATAACGTTATCTTTTAACCTTGATGTATCTTATGAGTTCGGCTTTGAAGACATCGGCAATGAACTATTCTTCCCTACTGACCTCACTTGAGCTTCCTTGTATCTTGCAGTACCAACTGAAATTCTCCAACCATCAATCAGTGAGCCATTCAGTTTGTCTATAGCCCTTTTTAGACTTGCCTCATTACCAAAATGCACAAAGGCGAATGTGGAGAATTTGTATTTCGGATTCCTTGTTTCTCTAGGAATGAACACTCTTACTATCGGACCCTTAGATGAAAACAATTCCCTTAACTCTCATCGAGACACTCTCCTGCTTAGATTATCAACGAACGTCGTCCGTACTTTCTCGGAAGAAAACTTTCCTTTCAGTTTCTCTCTCTCTACGTCTCTATCTCTCTCACTCATATTTTTTCAAAATGATATGAAGTGATTTTAGTGCATCTCATTAATATTGTAGACAATTTCTGGAATCCATTTTACTTAACAAAGTGACCTTAATTTTTTTTATTGATATTGATTGTACTTTGCAGGCACTGAACTCAAAAAAGATGATTGGTAAGGCCAGCTTGCAGAATGGTCTCTATATTCTTCCTGCCTATACTAAAAGCGAAATCTCAAAATCTTTCACCGCTTTAGAAAAAGTTAATAATGTTATGTTATAGCACAATCGTTTAGGTCATCCCAGTTTCCACTATATTGTAAAAGTTTTTCCTGCTCTATTTATTCATAAAAGGCCAAATTTGTTTTCTTGCAAAGTTTGCTCTCTTGCCAAACATACTAAATCATCTTATTCTCCTTCTACATACAAGCCTTCTCACCCTTTTACTTTGATTCATATTGATATTTGAGGCCCTTCTCGGGGTGAAGAATGCTGATAATTGTAAGTGGTTTATCACATTCATTAATGATCATATTAGGATAACTTGGACTTATTTGCTAAAAGATAAATTTGAAATTGCTGGTGTTTTTGCCCAATTTTATAACATGTTTCTCACTTAATTTGGGTCAAAAATTCAGCTCTTTAAATTTGATAATGGCAGTGAATTTCTTGCTAAGTCTTTGGGTGTTTTTTTCAGGGAAAATGGCATAGTTCAACTTAGTTCTTGTGTTGGAACCCACAGCAAAACGTCATTGCTCCAAAATATTTGTGGGGGGGAAGCCTTATTAACTGTCACATATTTAATCAATCGAATGCCTAGTAAGGTTTTACGATTTCAAACACCTCAATCTATATTTTTACAATAATTTCCCCATTTTAAACCTATCTCCTCTATTCTTCCACTTAAAATATTTTGATGTATTGTTTTTATCCAAAACATTGCTCCTAATAAGTCCAAGTTAGATCCTAAATTGTTAAAGTGTGTATTGGTTGGGTATTCTTCACTTAAAAAGGGTTATAAATGCTATCATCCTCCTTCTAAATGATTTTTTACCACTATAGTTATAACATTTTATGAGCAAGATCCCTATTTCACTCAGGCTAAAATTCAGGGGAGACATTGAAGGATTTTCAGCCACATCAAGTATCTCTTCCTACTTTTCATTCTCAATCTTCAGAATTGCCACCAATTTTGTCTTTACCTACAGATTTGTCACCTGTAAGTACTCCCATTGATTCATCTGTAGTACTTATCACTACTTCACCCACACCTACTTTAAACACCTTTCCTGAAAATAAACCTACTCCCATTTAAAATCTTCCACAAACATCACCAATCAAACAACTTCGTGTCTATACAAGGAAAAGGAAAACATATTCCTGAGGCTGTTTTGCATTCTGATGCATGTCGAGAATTGGATTTGGGTCCAGCTGTCGAAATAGAAGAAGAAATCAGTAAGTTCACTTCTCCTACTCTAGATGACTTCCCTATTACTATTAGAAAAGGGGTTAGACATTGCACCAAGCATCCTATTGAAAAATTTACTGGTTATAATTCAATAATACCGTCTTTTCAAGCATTTACAACAACCTTGGATAAAGAACAGGTACCCAAAGCATAGCTGAAGCTCTAAAGGATTCAAAATAGAGAAGGGTTGTTGAAGAGGAAATTTGTTCACTATAGAAAAATGCTACTTGGACCGTTACAGACATTCCTCAAGGAAAAAGGTTGTTGGCTGTAAATGGATCTTTGTTGTAAAATATAACTCCAATGGTAGTATTAAACGATACAAAGCTAGACTAGTGGCCAGAGGCTTTACGCAAACATATGGGATAAATTTCACAGAAACTTTTGCATCTGTGGCGGAGCTGAATACTGTTCGAGTACTCCTAAGTTTGGCTGTAAATTGCGATTGGAAATTACACCAACTTGATGTAGAAAATGCTTTTCTTAATGGAAAACTAGAAGAAGAAGTCTATATGAAGTTGTCACCTGGCTTAAAGTCTGTTGAAGGTAGCAACAAGGTTTGCTAGCTCAACAAGGTGTGCAAGCTCAACAAGTCTCTATACGGATTAAAACAATCACCCAGAGCTTGGTTCGCGAGGTTCACTAAAGTCATTATGAAAAACGGCTACAAGCAGTCCCTCGTCGATCATACTCTTTTCATCAAGGTAACTTCTACAAATAAGAAAGCTATCCTTATTGTATACGTGGACGACATAATTCTTAATGGAGATGATGAAGATGAGATTTGCAATTTGAAGAAGTTGTTAAATGAGGAATTCGAAACCAAGGACTTGGGAAAGCTAAGGTATTTTCTAGGAATGGAGGTGGCAAGGTCAAAAGAAGGACTTGTGATCAACCAAAGAAAATATGTACTTGATTTACTTAAAGAAATTGGTTTTCTTGGTTGTAAGCCGATTGATACACCAATGGAGGCAAGCTTAAAATTTAGCAAAGAAGATGGGTCCTTAGTAGACAAAGAGAAATTTCAAAGATTAGTTGGAAACTAATTTATTTATCCTTGACAATACCAGATATAGCCTTTCCCGTAAATATGAGAAGTCAACACATGACTAATCTTACTAAGAGCATATGGCAGTAGCAAATAGAATTCTCAAGTACTTGAAGAAAACTCCAGGACACGGCTTAATGTTTAAGAAGACACAAGGCAGAACTGTTAAAATTTTTACAGACTCTAGTTGGGACGGAGACCTTACTGAAAAAAGATCCACTAGTGGCTATTGCACCTTTGTTTGGGGTAACCTTACAACTTGGAGAAGTAAGAAACAATCTGTCGTTTCAAGAAGTAGTGCTGAAGCTGAATTCAGAGCACTAGCATGGGAATATGCGAAGGAATTTGGCTACTTAAACTACTGAAAGAACTTGGCACTAATCAAGAGGATCACTTTGAAGTTTTGTGTGATAATCAATCTGCTATTCAGATTGCCAAGAACCCAGTTCAACATGATAGGACAAAACACGTTGAGATTGATAGGCATTTTATTGCTGACCAAGTTAACAAAAGGACAACCACACTTTCATACATTCCTTCAGAAGAACAAATTGCATACATTCTTACTAAGGCTTTGCCAAAGCCTGTTTTAAATAAATTCCTATCCAAGTTGGGATTATACAATGTATATTCTCCAGCTAGAGGGGGAGTATAGGAATTATAGAGATATATGATTTGTTAACATTCCTTTAGTTAAGGGATTCTAAGGGATTATATAAATAATTTTCTACAATCCCTTATTTTAAGGGATCATATCTTCTAGGATTAGTATCTTTCCTTACTTAGAGTTTCCTACTCTAGAGAGATAATCTGTATATAAAGTTGTAATTTTTCCTATTGAAAATAAGAAAATACAGAGAATTACTCTGATTTCTACAACACACACTTATGTTAGGGAAGTGAGTGTCCAAGTGGACATGTGTCGACAGACACTACAGAAGGTTTGCGAGATGATTGAAACATCAATTCCCCCCTCCCCTTCAAACCAAAGAAAAACATTAGACTTGAAATATGTAACTTAAATTAACTAGATATTGGTTGGCATCTGTTGGGGCTTCCTAGGCAACCATCATGTCAGATGTAAGGCGTCGAAACTTTTTATCAGCCAGATGACCCGTTACTTGAGTAGAAAGTCCAAGAGCCCTAAAACAACAGTATTCCAAAAATTTTCTTGCATGCTGCGACTTCATAGAATCAGTTGCCTTAGCATTGAAGTGTTCTAGAAGCTCATTTGAAGAGGTTCCCAGGATTCTGCATCATTTTGTTTTTGTTATCCATAAGGAGACTATATAATTCAATCAAAATGTAATTTGCATTATTCTTATTTGCATCTAGATTGAATTAGAAGCATATGAGAAAACTAATTTAACAAAACAACTTCAAATCAGATTAAGGAACAAATTGCAAAAATAATTTATGTACTTATAACATGCAGATAGCAATAGCAATAATAATTAAAAAGATTGATAATTACTATTCATATCCTATTTTCTAAGATCAGGATCTCACCCACCATCATTTAGAATTTGTCAAATTAATTTATTTTATTTCAATTGACAGTCTAAGTTCTACCCAACAAAATAAATAAATAAATCAGTTGTCTCCTAGAACAAACCAGTCTAATAGTACATTTTAAGCCTACAAAATAGCAAATTAGTTTTAAATAGAAATCCAGTTTTGTTACGTTCGGTTAAGCAATAAAAGATTGATATATTTTTTAAATAAAATTTAAGATTTATTTGATTGTACGACGGTAACATTAGTTTTGTATTAGTTGTTGATTGTTCGTGTTCATCTTTTTTATTACTCTCATATTCCGCTTTAAATTGTTATTTTATTAGGCTTTTATTCTAATTTTTAAGAAAAATCTCTTTCGATTGACTTTTTAATTTTCGTATATTTTACACATGTTTATATACCTTTTTGACACGTTTTAACTATATTCTTGTGATATGTTTCCTCTGTCTTATGGTACATTGTTTGCCTACCTCTATGGTAGATAAGTTATCATGTAGAGATTCTGACATACTCATATCTGATTTGTGTTTATCAGTGGTATTTTAATGATTAGATTTTCTTTTTTGACTGTTTGTCGATATATTTAGATCTATTTTGGTGAATCAGCCTATAAATTGCTTTGATTTGCTCGCCACTCTTTCATCATCTCTAAAGCGTCTAGTTAGATAAAACAAAAGAATATTATTGAGGATTACTGAGTTACTATAGATGATGGACGTCAAATTCAAAAGAAAATTTCAATTGTTATTACGCCTTTAATTTTTTATTTTATATTTAAATTTTGGTAAACATAATCCCTAAATTCTCTCTCTATTTGATTATTTTTTAAGATTATATTTTCTTTTGTTTCGATAAACTTCAGTATCATTCTTAGGTTAAAAAAATTGTCATACCTATAAAGACAATAATATTAAAAAATTATTTTAATTTGATTCTACATATAATTAGGCTCAAACTGTTGATTCTCAAAGTCTTAATTGACCGGAAATTGAGGTTTGTTGATTCTTTAGTCTTTGTTTATTTGAACTATCTTTTCTTTCGGATAACTTAAAACAATGTTACACTTTTCCCATTGTCCAATTGCACTTAGAAGTCTTTGTTTATTTATTTTTTCTTGTTACAACTTTATTTGTTTTCACATGGTGGGTGGATAAAATCTAGTATATATATTAAAGCTGTCTCCCCTTTCGTCAGAAATTTTTACTTTTTTTAAAAAATATATATATATTATTAATTTTTTAATTTAGTAAATGAATTCAACAATGAAAAAGAATGTTGGTTTCTCTAAAGGATTAAGTTCAACCAGTTCTATTATCAATGATTAAGAAATATTCTGAACTTA
Organism: Hibiscus syriacus; assembly: GCF_006381635.1. NCBI lineage: Eukaryota > Viridiplantae > Streptophyta > Magnoliopsida > Malvales > Malvaceae > Hibiscus > Hibiscus syriacus. Next base: position 3,924,045 of record NW_024063088.1, read on the forward strand.
TATTATCATATATTCACCACATACTATTAAAAAAAATTAATCTTTTTTTAAAAGACTTAGATCTAAATTGGCACACATGTGTAGACAATTTTACTCAAACACAAATCATCTAAGAAGAACAATATTTCTTTTACTACTGAAAATGTAGACAATATTTTTCGCCAGATAATTTATTAATATTGATTTATTTAAGTTTTGCTAATTCAGTTTGATCGGTGGTCGAATTAACTATTTAAACATCCCTAATTGAACCTCCAAAATGATTTAATTATAATTAATTACTTAGAGCATGAATACAATATATTGAAAATGAATTCAAATAATAATAATAATAATAAACCCCAAATAATATCTCTATTTGATTTTCATATTTAAACTATTTTTTGTTTGGTTGAATCAGGTATCTAAACCATAGTTTTATAATCACTCGTCAGCTTCTTAAAACTCAAGTTGAAGCATTGTTCAATCAACTCGCAACTGCTATGATTCTACAATTCTTGAGCGAAGATGTTAAATTCGACGATTTAAATGGTCTAACGCTCACAGATGGAGGATGCGCTCCAAGATGCACTCAGTAGAACCCTTGCGTGGAGGTTCTCATGGCAGCGTATTTTTGAAATCGGGGAATCTCGAGGGTTTTGACTAGGTGAGGTCGGTTAACGAACTCAACATTCAGTTACTATTCGACGAGAAATTCATTTATGTTCCTTTATTTATTAAACGAACGAACATGAATAAGATTTTATTTTCGTTTAATTAAATGAACGAACACGAACAAATAGCTCGTTCGTTCATTTACGTTCGATAATTTGTTTGTTTATGTTTTGTTAACGTCAGTTTGTGTTCGTTTATCATTTTAAGGAACAAACATTAACAAACACGAACAAGCTACATTCATTAACGAACGAACACGAACAAAATATTTCGTTCGATTAGTTGTTCGTGTTCGTTTGTTTAACTAAAGATAAACAATGAACATAAATATATCCTCATTCGATTCGTTTATAGACCTAATTTTGACCTTGATTTGATGAGAGCACGACGAAGAGAAGGGATATTTAACAGAGAAAAGTTTTGGGACGATCGACAACAACCAGACGGTGAATGACAACGGAAAAGAGAGCCGAGTTTTTAAATGCTCCATATTAGTTTTAAGGGTAAACTATACCAATGATCATTTAACTATTATTCCCTTTTATTTTAATCATTGATGTTTCAATTTTATCAATTAAACCATTAAACTATTTAAATGATTTCAATTAAGCTACATGTCTTTAACCTTTAACAGAAGTGTTGACGTGATAATTAATAAAATTTGTATAATTATATATTTGGTCCTCAATACTTATACATTTTACTAATTTGATCTTAATTTTAATTTAATTTAATAAATGTAATCCTCTAATTAGTTTTGTTAAGATTAATTTGAAGAAAATAAATACATAGTGAAAAGAGTATTCAACTTGTTTATTGTTTAAATTTGCATTTTATATTCTTAATTTTGATAATTACTATTCATATCCTATTTTCTAAGATCAGGATCTCACCCACCATCATTTAGAATTTGTCAAATTAATTTATTTTATTTCAATTGACAGTCTAAGTTCTACCCAACAAAATAAATAAATAAATCAGTTGTCTCCTAGAACAAACCAGTCTAATAGTACATTTTAAGCCTGCAAAATAGCAAATTAGTTTTAAATAGAAATCCAGTTTTGTTACGTTCGGTTAAGCAATAAAAGATTGATATATTTTTTTAAATAAAATTTAAGATTTATTTGATTGTACGACGGTAACATTAGTTTTGTATTAGTTGTTGATTGTTCGTGTTCATCTTTTTTATTACTCTCATATTCCGCTTTAAATTGTTATTTTATTAGGCTTTTATTCTAATTTTTAAGAAAAATCTCTTTCGATTGACTTTTTAATTTTCGTATATTTTACACATGTTCATATACCTTTTTGACACGTTTTAACTATATTCTTGTGATATGTTTCCTCTGTCTTATGGTACACTGTTTGCCTACCTCTATGGTAGATAAGTGATCATGTAGAGATTCTCACATGCTCATATCTGATTTGTGATTGTCGGTGATATTTTAATGATTAGATTCTCTTTTGTGGTTGTTTGTCGATATATTTAGATCAATTTGTGAATTAGCCTATAAATTGCTTTGGTTCGCTCGCCACTTTTTCATCATCTCTAAAGCATCTAGCTAGATAACACAAAAGAATATTATTGAGGATTACTGAGTTACTATAGATGATGGACGTCAGATTCAAAAGAAAATTTCGACTCTTATTACACCTTTAATTTTTTATTTTTTATTAAATTTTGGTAGACATAATCCCTAAGATTCTCTCTCTATTTGATTATTTTTTAAGATTATATTTTCTTTTGTTTCGATAAACTTCAGTATCATTCTTAGGTTAAAAAAATTGTCATACCTATAAAGACAATAATATTAAAAAATTATTTTAATTTGATTCTACATATAATTAGGCTCAAAATGTTGATTCTCAAAGTCTTAATTGACCGGAAATTGAGGTTTGTTGATTCTTTAGTCTTTGTTTATTTGAACTCTCTTTTCTTTCGGATAACTTAAAACAATGTTACACTTTTCCCATTGTCCAATTGCACTTAGAAGTCTTTGTTTATTTATTTTTTTCTTGTTACAACTTTATTTGTTTTCACATGGTGGGTGGATAAAATCTAGTATATATATTAAAGCTGTCTCCCCTTTCGTCAGAAATTTTTACTTTTTTTAAAAAATATATATATTATTTTTTTAATTTAGTAAATGAGTTCGGCGATGAAAGAGAATTGGCACACATGTGTAGATAATTTTACTCAAACGCAAATCATATAATAAGAACAACATTTCTTTTATCACTGAAACTGTAGAGTTGGATAATTTGTTAATATTAATTATTATTATTTAGTTATAATTATAATTATAATTATAATTTTCTTATTTTTTGCAATTCGCCGGCGACGAGGGGCTTAGTCGAACATCGAAGGTACATATGTGGTAAATATATTTTATGCCTCATTTAGAGAGATTCACGTATGCAATGATATATTTATATATACATGTAAGTCTTTCTAATTAAATCTCATATGTTAAGCATGATGTAGCATAATATGTAATCTGATGGTATTGAATATATTATTTTAATGCGTGCCTTTAAATCTTATTTAATTTAATCAAGGCAAGGTATTAGGTTATTTAATTTATTTTTTATATGTTTATATATGCATGTTTGTTTGTATGTATAAGTTTAGGTGTCATTTATCTTTTTTAAATATAATACGTTCAATACTCGCATACGCATATCATGATTCGATTCAAATAACTAGATTAAGGGTAATATGCTTCATTTTAGGATTATTGTGAAGTGACTGTCTTAACATATAAGAAAGTTGCTTTCGATAATTTTAAAATGAAAGTGTATCTCATTAAGTGAAACCTATAAAGATTGATTACATTTAAAATTTGGGACAGAGAAAAAGATTATGTTCTTTTAATTAAATTCACCAAGAAAAGACTGTTAGATCGAATCTAAGGTCCCGTCTCTATGTGTTTAAATAATTGAACATCCTTATTATCATTAAATGTTAGTAAAATAATTAATTAATCATATTTGTTTGATATATGTGTTTAATTTTCGTTTTGTGTGTGTGTTTTAATATGATTTCAAAAATAAATTACATTCGAATTAATAATGAATTTTAAAATGAAATAATAATATTTCTTTATTTTGATTGGAGTAAGAAATTACTACTATAAGGCATGATAGGGCATTTCTTCTCGATATGAAATAATTAAATATTATCGTTTTCCCTCTTAAATTTCAAATAACAAGTTTTAAAAAATATTGATTTTAATTTGTTTTATTTTGTTCATTTATACACTCGAATCAATAATGAACTTTAGAATGGAATCGTAATATTCTGCTATTTCTATTGGATTAAGAAGTGACTGCTCTAAGGTATAAAAGGTCATTTCTTCTCGATAGGAAATAATTAAATATTATTGTGTTTCATCCTAAAATTCAAAGAATATTATTTAAAGGGATCTTAAATTAAAATAAACTCGAATTCGTAAATTTCATTGCAAAGACAATTAAATAATTGATTAGGTACCGATTTAGGGTGTTGTGGGGGTGCTAATCCTTCCCCACGCGTAATTGACTCCCGAATTCAAATTTTTGGTAAAGCAGATCGTAAATTTGTTGTTTTAATTAAAATTAATATTTTATTTAAATGAAAAGTATGTTTTTGGGTGCCCAATCACACCCGAGCCAAGCTAGTAATATGGAACGAAGGATTCAAAAAAAAAGGTAGAAGACAATGTAGATGTTCTGAGATGGTATGAGCAATCCCAACTTACAAATAAGATAGCTTACAGCCTGGATACGTGTCAGATCTGATTGGGTACAACCACATCAATGCCCGTCAAACTGACCCGAGCGAGCTAAAAGAAATCTGGGGAAAATGGGAAGTAGTCGATAAACAGTTGTTTTATCAGCTATATGGTAACATCTCTTATCTCCTGGATGTCCTGATTGAGCTCAATTTGTTTAGAGCTCTTGTGCAGTTCTGGAATCCCGCTTATAGTTGAATTACTTTTGGCCGAGTAGATATGACACCTACCATAGAGGAGTACTATGCCTTGATTCGTTGTTTGAGATTCCAAGTAGAAAAGGTGTACACCAAGCCACCAAACACTTCTTCTTTCAAGAAGAAACTGCTTTTGATGACTGGGATGAGTGAATAATGGGTCGTAAGAAGCATCAAGGAGAAAGAAGATAGTGAGTGCATTACCTGGATTACTCTTAGAGAAATAATTAATCGTCATCCCGACAAGAGAAAGAAGATAAACCTATTTGCTATGGGTATTTATGGGCTAGTCACATTCCCAAAGGTCTTGGGGCATGTTAATATTTCAGTGGTTGATCTGTTCGAGAGATTAGATAGACATGTGGATCCCGTTCCAACTATTTTGGCAGAGACATTTCATTCCTTGAATTCTTACAGACGAGAATGAGAATGACACTTCATAGGGTTCGCACCACTGTTGCTAGTTTGGATCCTTAATCATTTTAAACACGTTGAGAGGTGATAACTTCGTAAAAGAAAGTGTTATGGGTCTTTTTACTTTGGTTATTGTTTGTCTATGTAGGACACATTTGCATGTGGTGGATAAGTTTTGCCGATGCAAACATTATTTGGTTTAACTGATGCTACTGAAGAGGAAGGTTATTTACTCGTTATGTTGATGCAAAAAAATAACGAAGGAAGAATTTATTTTTCGAGACAAATCAATTTGCTAGGGCCAATGAAGCAGAAGAATATGACAATGAGGAACATATTTTCTTGTCTAGAAGAAAGTTATCATCCAAGTCTGACACAGCTTGACGTCAATACTAATGTCACTTGCCCATCTTCAACCTCACGTGCACTAATGCCCCTATTAAGTTAGTTGAGACCACTGCCAGCTATTATATCATTCACAAAATGGGTATAACATTAAGGGTATTTACGGAATTTCCAAGGGCACTAAACCCTAGAAATTCCTACTATAAATACCCCATTATAACTCTTCAAAAAGGGGGATAATCGAGAAGAAGAGAGGAGAATATACTCGAGGCTTGGAGTAGGTGACTACAACACTCACTTTCACATCGTTCCCCACTCGACCGTCCTTGGTGCCCTCCATAGCCGGAATTCACTGGAGCGGCGACCAGGTCTGTAGTGGTCAGAATGTCGCAACAGATCTATGATTTTGGGAGTTTTTCTTCCTTTGTTTTTCATTTCCATATCATTTCCAGTGTTGTACTTAATGAATGATTTTTTTATGGTATTTACCACACTATAACTGTTTTATTTAGTGTTGGATGATGCTTGAAAAATACTTTCTTCAATTGTTAGTGATTAATGCAGTTTTTGTTTATGCTACTTGTTATTTGTTCATTGTTTTAATATTTTTCCTTGACGCTGTAAAAGCCTTCAAGAGATTTCCTGGTGCCACGATAAAACATTCCTAGTGTTTGTAAGAGGCTTCAAGAGATTGCTATTTTTCTAGGAGTATATGCCTAATATCATGAGAATTATGGTGTATCTATGTGAACAAGGGAACTAATCAGGGATGGAAAGGTTCTAATCTACCTTATAGATAGCCCAAAACCTACTGCTTACGCTAAGGGGTATTGCCGCAACAATAGTTTGACAAACCAAGGGTTGTAGTTCACGCCAAGTAGTATTATTGTAGCAAAAGACCTAAAACACTCTAGTGAATCCTGTCGGGCATCACAAGTATAACATTTTGAATCGTCATGATTGAAGAATAATTTGTCACCATACCAAGTCCAACCCAAGTGCTCCGTTAGAAGTCTGATTGTGTGGGGTTTTTCTGAATATTTGACACTCAAACTTTTTATCACCTTGACAACTTTTATTTGTTCACTTTTTGCATATTTTTATTACCTAGACCAAACTTTTTTGTTCATTGCACTTTATAATTTTTTCTTGCCTCGACAATATTTTATCCATATGTTCATACATTTTGTTATTGTTTATTTTTTAGACAAGAATCGTATGACTAGTTAGTGACACTAAATTCTAGTTGTTGCAAACATAAAAAATTCTCATCAGTCCTTGTGGAGACGATAACTCACTTACTACTATATTACTTGCATCGATTGTGTATACTTGCACAGATTTGTGTGCCACAACACATACATTTACATGCGATCAAGAGGGCACCTGGTCGAGTGTTTCTAGAAGGGGTTTTGCCTTTGAAAGATTTTATTTCTCGAGAATGGCATGAGGGTTTCACTGAGGAAAAATGGATGGTCATCGTTTAAGGATATCTGAGATAATGATATATTATGGAGATTCGTGGAACGTCTCTTCATACATACTCTTTAGGTGCGGAGAACGAGATTGGGTTTTGTTGTTGGGTATATGGGATTTCGTAGGATACACTCATTTACTGGTTTCTAGGAAATATGAGTCAAGAAATTTTATTCCTACAACTGAGGATTTATTTGAGTCAGAGTTCATGTTTAAAAGAGAGCAGTATAAGAGTAAAGTCAAAGTGGTTGTTGATGTATGAAAGCATACTCATCGAGTAAATCTCTTCACCTTCGACCTGAAGTTGTCACACAAATACTACGAATGGAGAAGTAACTGAGTTAATGATAATATCCCGATGATTAATCTCAAAAATAATCATTTTATGGAAGAACATCTTAGAGTGTTACCATCGACGTTAGAACTAGTCAGGCGTGATTTTGAGGCTGAAAGAAAATAGTGGAAGGAAACGTTACAGAAGATGGAGGATGTGGTATACCAAAAAGGACTAGAAATCGATATCCAAAAAGGTCAAGCTGATCGAATTTAAAAATTAGAAAAGCAACTCATATTGGATTTTAATGATTTACAATTATCATACCAATGAATGGTAAAAACTCAAATGGCCACTAGCTCAAGTAAATCGCCTGTTGAATGGAGATAGGAAGTGGCGAGTTTAAATAGAGAAGCTTTGGAAAACAACAAAGAGCTCAAGAAGAGTAGACATCAGGTGAAACTACTTTCAAAAGAAAAGAGTGCATTATAGCAAAAACTACAAGAGAGTCAGGCCCAAAATGATAAACTGAAAGGTAAGGTCTTGAGTTTAGAGTCAGTTTTGCGATGATATCGAAGTAGAGAAAACAGTTTGAGCCGTACAGAAGTTAACAACATGAGGAAGTGTGTAAATGAACTTGAGGTTATGGTTTAAGATTTTCAGAGAAGAGTAAATAAACTACCGATAGTCCCCTATGAAGGAGTTATACAGTGGCGCCATCGTTAGGAACATGCTCAGTAGAGAGTTAAGCAAAGAGACGACCTCATTGCAAGCTACCTGGAATATGCTCAAGGAGTAGCTGAGTACTTACTTGACTTAAAACATGAAACTGCTACTCTAAGCGAAGGATTGGAACCCGAGACTGAAGAAACTTAGAGGATTTTGGAATTACTTGGGCACATGCAATAATCAGGGGAGTAGCTCAGATATATATGTGATATGTTTAAGCCTTGTAACCAAACTTTGTTTCTAATATAAAAAGTTGTTATAATGAATTGTTCCAGAATCAACACCTAGTATTGTGTATTTACATTTTTGCATTGCATTTATTTTTCACATTGTATTTTATTCATTAATAGTTATTTTTTTCATATTCGTTAATAAAATATCAGTATTAATAAAAAGATTGTATAGAAGAATGCTGGAAACTTCAAAGCATCCATACAATGCCCGAAAAAAGGCAATGGATGAGAGAATCACCCAAATTGAGAGAACTCAACTCAAAATATAGAAAAGTTTCAGGAAAGCTCAAGAGAAGATGCATGAACAAATGATGAAATTTCAGAATGATATGATAGAAACACTTGTAAGCATGTTATAGGAAAGGAAAACAAGTCGATAAGAGACTCCAACTGTCGGTGCTACTGCTGAAGAACCTTTGTACCCCCAGGCTTTGAACCATGGGGGATCGTGGAAAGGATCCCACTGTTACTACTACCAAAGAACCCTTATACTATCCTGGATTTACACCACCACATGTTAGAACACAACAAGGAATGATTGCTCAGCCAGAAAGAGTGCACATAAACTTACCCGATACCTCCGTAAACCCACACCCAGTTGAAGATATCGTAGATTTCTATGAGGATGGAAGAAAAGAGCGGAATAAGCAACTAGAAGAGAAATTAAAACAACTGGAATATGAAATCATGGCTATGAAAAGAGTTAAGTCTGGTTCTTGATTTAGTGCTACCTCTTAAGTTCAAAATTTTGGATTTTGAAAAATTCAATGGCACGGGATGTCCCTATACTCACATCACTATGTTATGTAGGAAAATGACCAGATACATAGGGGATGATCAATTGTTGATCTATTGCTTCTAGGAGAACTTAACAGGATTAGTCATTCATTGGTACAATCATTTGAGCATGGCTCACATTAAGTTATGGAATGATTTGACTAAAGGTTTTCTATAGCAATATAAGAATGTGAAGGATGTGAGCCCTAATCGAATCATGTTGCAGAGCATGGAGAAAAGATCTAATGAAAGCTTCAGATAGTATGCTCAGAGGTAAAGAGATGTGGTTGTACAAGTTCATCTGTCACTTAAAGAAGAGAAAATCAATATGCACTTTATAAACACTTTAAGAGTTCATTTCTTTGATCACCTCATAGGAAATTCATCCAAGAGTTTTGTTGATTATGGTTACAGCATGAGAGATTATTGAAATGACAATCAAGAGTGTGAGGCTTGACGGAGGGGAGTCTAGCAAAAAACTGCTGGTGAAAAAGAAGGATAATGAAAATAATAATGTGAAGAAGTATGACTCCAATAACATCACTGTGTCTCGACCTCAAGCCACATAATCATATACATAAAATTATGTTAGGCAAGGGACAAGAGAGCCAAGACAAGAGCAAGATAAGTTTTAATTTGACCCAATCCCCATGTTCTACAAAGAATTGTTTCAGATTTTATATGATAAACATGTGGTGTCACCTTACCATACATCATCAATGAAACCTCCTTACCCTAAATGGTATAAAACTAATACCCAATATGAATATCACGCAGGGGGTTCTTGGACATTCAATATAGAATTGCATTTACCTTTAAGAAGATTGTCCAAAGCTTAAGGCAAAAGAATGTCATCAACTTAGCTGATAGTGAGCAACCAAATGTGCCTCAAAACCCACTGCCAAACCATGTAGGTATAGGGGTTAATAAAATTCCTGAGGAAAGATGAAAGAAGATCATAACAAGGATGATCGAGGTAAAATTACCTATGTAATAGATATGGGGTCAGATGAACAAGGCAATCTTGTTGGTCTCTAATGAGGTCCTTAAACAAGTTGAGAGCAAGCATGCATGCCAATATCACAACTGTGAGGGTCACACCATACAAGCTTATTCTGAGTTTTGAGCTCTGGTGCAAAGAATGATGTATGACAATGAGAGGGAATTTTACAAAGAAGCTATTGAAGAAGAAGAGATAGAGGTTTGTACATCTGAAGGGTTGCCTATGGGATTTTATAGCAATAAATTCCTCTAGTCATCACACCAAAAACTCGTGTGGCATAAAAAATAACTCCTAAGGTGGTAATGACACCCCCGTCCCTATTTCCTTATAAGGACAACAAACAAGTTCCATTGAAATATGAGTACAAGATGGGCGAGGTAGAGAAAGAGAACGAAGAAGTGGATAAAGTAGGCCATTTCACTAGGAGTGGGAGATGTTACTCTCCCAATCAACCCAAAGAACCTGAAAATATATCTATCAATAACTAGGAAAATAAGGTTGAATTATTTCTAAAAGTGGATGAGTTAGTCATTAATAATCATGTGATAGAAAATGAGGCTGTGAAATTTCTAAATTTTTTGAAACACAACGAATATAGTATTATTTAACAACTAAACAAGTTACATGCTCACATCTCGATCCTTGCTCTTTTGTTAAGTTCTGAGGCACACCAAGATGCTCTGTTGAAAGTCTTGAATCAGAATTTTGTGCCAAAGGACTTACCTATTGATAAGCTATAAAGATTAGTGGAAAATATCCAAGTTGATAATTTTATCTCCTTTTTCGACGATGAGATCCCGTCTGGGATGATTGGGAGTCACAAAGCTCTACATATCACTATTAGATGTGAGGGGCATATTTATCTTGGTACTAGTTGAATGGCTCTGAGCTAAATGTAATGTCATTGGTAACTCTGAAGAAGTTTCCAGTTGTTAGTACACATATGGGGAATTGTCAGAGTGTTGTTCGAGTATTTTATGAAACGAAAAGAGAAGTGATAAGGAAGATTGATACCCCTATAACTATTGGCCCATCTACTTATGAGGTTGAGTTCCTTTTCATGGACATTATGCCAACCTACAATTACTTATTGAGAAGGCCTTGGATCTATCAGGCAGGGGTCGTGCCATCCATGCTGCATCAGAAACTCAAATTCGTGTTCAAGGGTAAATTGGTATGCATCAATGTTGAGGAGGACATTATTGCTTATGTGTCCACTATTTCCCTATATGTTGAAGTAGAGGAAAAACCTATTGAATGTTCCTTCATATCCTTGGAGTTTGTTAATGCCACATTTGTGGCTAAAAGGGGGAATATATCAAAGCCTATACTGTCTAATTGTACCAGGATGAAAATAAAGTTGACTCTGGGAACGGGAGCCAAGGCTAAAAAAGGGTTTGGGATATCAACCAACCTTGAGGGGAAAATTGAAGGGAATCTAGAAAAGTCAGGAATAGAGAAGAGAAAGGTTAGCCAGGGAGGATATTTAGTAGGAGCCAATGACTTTCCCACCACTGAACAATACATTTATGCGTGGAGGTCACTTGTTCAAAGGAAGCCAGCCAGCTAAGAAACCAATTATGGAGGATGTCTTGCAAGATCTGGGCATTAATATGATGTTAGATGATGAGGCTGAGGAAGGAAGAGTTGTAGGTATCTATCCCACACCGCTAGGCTCGTGCTGAATAATTGGATTGTAGAGGAGTTACCTGTAGTTTACAAAACTTTTTTTAGAGTAATACACGAAAACTTTCCATGTTGTCTAAACCCGAGACAATAGGTGATCTTTTGTAAAGGTTTAATCTATTTGTTTTAGTTTTAAATGAAATATGCATTTCGATTAATTCCTAAAGTGGTAAACATTCTCCCGTGCATTTCTTCATTCTCCATTCTTTATGTATATATTATTTCATTCTATTTATTTTGATATGAGATAGATTCTCCTGTATGTGTATATGTATATATATACTCTTGTTCATCATTCTTTCAAGACCTTAGGTATCAATAGTATTAATACTGATGACACTGACCCGAAGATTGATTTCAAGCTGCCCATATGTCAAGGGGAAATCGAGGGTTGTGATAATGAGGAAGATTGTGATAATGACGAGGAATATGACTTGCCTTCTAAACTGCTAAAATGGTGGAAAGGGAAGATAAGTAAATTCTTCCTCATGAATAGCCCACTGAAACTTTGAATCTGGGATAAGATGAAGATAGGAAAAAAAGTAAAGATTAGCACCACCATGTCTATTGAGAAACGATAGAGTTTGATTGAACTGCTTCGAGAGTATAAGGATGTATTTGCTTTGGCATATGAGGACATGTCGGATTTAGATACTGAGTTGGTAGTACACAAATTATATATAAAGCCAGGGTGTAAACCTGTACAATAAAAGCTCAGAAGGATTAGACCCGAGATGCTTCTGAAAATTAAAGAAGAAGTAAATAAACAATTCAATGTTAGATTCATTAGAGTGGTCAAGTATCCTAAGTGGGTGGAAAACATTGTCTAATACCTAAGAAGGATGGAAAGGTTTGTATGTGTGTTGAGTACAGAGATCTTAATAAGGTAAGCCCGAAGGATAATTTTCCTTTGCCACACATAGAGACGCTTGTGGATAATACTGCTGGAAATTCTCTGTTTTCATTCATGGATAGGTTCTCTGGCTACAATCAAATAAAGATGCACTATGAAGAAATGAAAAAAAAACTACATTCGTCACCATGTGGGGAACATTTTCCTACAAGGTGATGTTGTTTGGGCTAAAGAATGCAGGGGCAACATACTATAGAGCTATGGTAACATTGTTTTATGACATGATGCATAAAGAAATAAAAGTTTATATCAATGATATGATTGTGAAAACCAATATAGGAGAAGAACACGTATAGAATTTGAGAAAACTCTTCCAAAGGTTATGAAAATGCCAATTAAAACTCAATCCAAGTAAGTGTACCTTCGGGATGATGTCTGAGAAGCTCTTGGGGTTTGTAGTAAGCAAAAAGGGGATTGAAATATATCTGAAGTAGGTCAAAGCTATTCAAAATTTACCACCCCCATAAACACAAAAAGAAGTTTGAGGATTCTTGGGGAGATTAAATTACATTGTTCGGTTTATCTCACAATTGATCGAGAAATGTGATCCCATTTTTTGCTTTCTCCGTAAAAATAATCTAGGAGTGTGGAGTGATGATTGCCAATAAGCTTTTGAAGCAATTAAGCGATACTTGTCAAATACCCCAATCTTAGTGCCATTTATCTTGGGCAAACCATTAATTCTCTACTTGTCAATCTTTGATAACTTAACGGGTATGTATTAGGGCAGCATGACTAAACTGAGAAAAAAAGAGATCAATTACTACATAAGCAAAAAGTTCACTGATTTCAAGGCAGGATACTCACCGATCAAAAAGTTGTGTTGTGCTTTGATTTGGACTACTTGAAGGCTTATGTAGTATATGTTGTATCACACCACTTGGTTAATCTCTAGACTTGACCCTCTGAAACATCTTATGGGTGTACCTATTTTATTTGGAAGATTGGTTCATTGGCAGATTTTATTGTCTGAGTTTGACATCCAATAAGTGAGCCAAAAAGTAGTTAAAGGGAATACTATAGAATATTTCCTTATAAGCAGGGCTTCTGAAGAATATAAACCTTTAAACTTTGATTTCCCAGATAAATATTTGATGATTATTTCAACTAAAGATGCAATTACTTCTACTAATAAGCATTGGAAATTAAACTTTGATGGTGTTTCAAATGCCTTGGGGTGCAAAATTGGGGCAATTTTTGTCTCACCTAGTGGAGAACATTACCATTTCACTAGTCAGCTAAATTTTGATTGAACAAACAATATGGTTGAGTATAAAGCATGTGTTTTGGGTCTGAGAGTTTCCATTGAAAGAAAGTTAAAGATATTCAAAGTATATGGAGATTCAACTATAGTAATTTATCAACATAGAGGTGAATGGGAAACGAAAGATCCCAAGTTGGTGGAATATCATAAATTGGTCATAGCGTTTATCAAATAATTTGATGAAGTGACATTCAATTACCTCCCCAGAGAAGAAAATCAAATAGAGGATGTCCTAGCCACGTTGGCGCAATCTTTAAGGTAAATCAGCATTCAAATATGATGCCCATTGAGATACAAGCTTATGAGTATCCAGCCCACTACTATAGCATATAAAAAGAAGAAAATAGAAACCCCTGGTATTATGATATCTTATAATACATCAGATAACAAAGTTATCCCGAGCAAGCAACCGAGAATGACAAAAGAACTATTAGAAGGATGGATGCATGGTATGTAATTGATGGCGAGATCTTGTACAGGAAAAGTCCTGACTAGGTTCTATTGAGGTGTGTGGATGCCAAAAAAGCTACAACAATCATTGAAGAAGTGCATGAGAGAGTATGTGGTACCCATGCCAAAAGACATGCAATGGCTAGACAAATAATGAGATTTGGGTATTATTGGTCAACACTAGAGATTGATTGCATAAATTATGCCACAAATATCACAAGTGCCAAATTTATAGAGATAATATCTATACACTTCCTCATCTATTGCATGTGATTACAGCTCCGTGGCCATTCTCTATGTGTGGCATGGATTTCATTGGATAAATTTTGTCCAAGGCCTCAAATGGTCATCGTTTCATCTTGGTGGCAATAGACTACTTTCCCAAGATAAAGTATCATAATTCCACCACTTATCGCCCGAAGATGAATGGGGCAGTAGAGGCAGCCAATAAGAACATCAAGAGACTCATAGAGAAGATGACTTAGACTTATAAAGACTGACATGAGAAGTTACCATTTATTATGGTTGCTTATCGAACTTTTTTACCTATTGAGGTAGAAATTTTGTCACTTCAAGTGCTATCAGATGGTCAACCTAGATGAAGCAGAATGGGTACAAGCAAGGTATGACCAGCTGAATCTGATTGAGGAGAAAATTAAAAGCTATTTGTCATGGTCAAATGTACCAAAAACGTATGATAAAGGCACATAATAAGAAAGATCACCCATGAGAGTTTCATGAAGAATATATGGTACTTAAAAAGATTCTACCAATTCAAAAAGATTTCTGAGGTAAATGGATACTAAATTGGGAGAGACCTTATGTTGTAAATAAGGCATATTCTAGAGGGGCTTTGATCCTCACTGAGATAGATGAACCAGAGTTACCTAACCTTATGAACTCCAACGCTGTCAAGAAATACCTTGCTCGGAGAAAGAAAAAAGAAAATAAATAAATAAATAGAAGGGGATTCAAGATGAAAATCTGTAACGGGTGTCTTGAAACCAAAGAAGGTCTCAAGTTGAAAACCCACAAATGGCGGCTTTAGTTATTTTTCAGGATTTGTGCACGGTGGAGGTTTTGAATTGATTTTGAAGTTGAAAGGACTACTGATTTGAGCAGCAAAATTAAATGGCGATCAGGGTTGGGACTAGAGATTAAAAAGGGTTTTGATTGAATTAACCAGAAAGTAAATGGAATGAAGACGAGATCTACTATTGGTTTATGGAATCTAATATATGGAGATTTGGTAGCACAAGAGGCACTTCACACCCTTGCGGATCATCACAGTTCTCGAGATCCCTTTAACAAAAGCTACACTTAAGTCACTTTGCAGTGTGCCAGTTCAAAGGCATTCGTACCATTGATATCTGTGTATGCCTACTCCATTATCTTTTATTTTTTTAGTTCAAAAGCATCGACTTTATCCTTAATTTAGTAACAGTGTGCCATTTTCATTTAAACATAAGCGTGCATCTAAGGTTCGCAAAGTTGCAAAAGTCTTCCAACTAAGTGCATCTGCTACAACATTTGCCTTACCTGGATGATAATTGACAAATGTCATTTTCGATGTCAAATAAATTCCTTTTTCTTGATTAATAAATAAGGAAATACGTAGTATAGAGAAATAAGGGTCGAATCCTCAAGGACTTAAAAAATCACAAATTTATGTTTGAATGGTTTTAACCAGGCGAAGAATAGTAAAATGGGGGGGGTTTGTAATATGAGATTTAAATAGTAAAAAATGATTAAATAAATTAAAGCAATTAAAGTAAAAATAAGAGGATGAAGGTTGTGAATAAATACGGTAAAAATAGCCTCAAGCCTTTCTTTGACTCAATTTCCTTTAGATCATCGAATAATATTTTCCCTCCGGAATTCACGTCGATTACTTTGTCTACAAGGGCAATACCCGTGACTCTATCTTGTATACCGAATACCCAAGGCAATCTTTGATTTTGGCTGTGGTAATTGATTCTAAAAACATCAATTGTTGTAGATCAATTACCGTTTAAGTTCGTGGCGACCGACTCGGATTGTTGCTTTAATAACCGTAAATTCTGATCTAAATTCCCTCTTGGCGAAGCCATCTCGCCAAGTGTGTTCCCAGGAAGTCGAATTGCTTTCTATAAGACGAATCTTCCTCCCACATCTTTAATCGCAAAAAACCTCTTGATCAAAGTCAATCTTTGATTTTGAAAAATAAGCGCAAATATTGAGAGAGATATTTCGAAGATATTAAGGGCATGTTTCAATTCTCCCGTTGGAATTGAGTCATCGCGTTAGCTCTCTGCTTATGAAAAATTTAGCTAAGCATGACAAAAGTCATACTTAGCATATTGAAAACAAACTTGAAAATAAAAGAAAAATGAAAAACTTGAAAAGTAAAAAAAGAAAGCTTTAATAAAACTAGAGAGAAAAGAATATTGTAATTTGAGTGATGAGTTTAGGCTTACCCCAAGTGGGTATTTATAGCCTCTAAAAGCCTAAGGATAAACAAGAAAATAAAATAAAATAATCCTAAGATAATTATTTTTTTAATTTAAATTCAAACTTAAACTAGTCTTCTAATACAACTCTGCTCGTCCATCTTCCAGAAGGCGTGCGAAAGTCTTCTAGAAATCGTCGCTGACTGGACCTTCTAGAAACTGCCACGTCACACTGTGTCATGCCCATGTCTCCAGCCGTGACCAAATAATAAAAAAATACAGAATACGCCCGTTTTGTCACTAATTCTGGAAAGTGAGGACCTACAGAAAAACAAGCATAACACGACCAATTCAGTAGCAATAATTCCACAAAAACGAAGTAATAACGAGAAAATATTGATGATTCTAAACATACTCATCAAATTCCCCCTCAGTTATCTCATGCTTGTCCTCAAGTATAAATATAATCAAATTTGTCAAAAACACCATATATCGTTCTTTGTCAAGTTTCACATTCAAGGAAAGCAAGGTAGAGACCACAAGGAATATTCAAGTCAAGATATCAATCAATTGAATATAACCAATTAGAACAAGTCAAGTGCAATTGCAATATCCATTCATTCATTAATTTCAATGCTTATAACTCAACACCTTGTCGGGATTCACTCGAATCACTCAATGTGTTTAGGGTAAAGAAATGCTCAATGACAGAATTGACACGATATTACCATAGGCCTGCAAGTAAATCAAATCTCCACTACTAATAAGAACAAGATGCATAAATCAAAGGGTCTTTTATTGGTTGTAACGGGGCTTAGGTAAAGGTGGGGAAAAGGCTAAATATATGGCTAAACGTTCAAGGCAATGAACTAACAAATAATAATTTCAACTCCATCAAAACAAACATTAAGCGCAACAAGATAAAAAGACAACCTATCAAACAACAAATTTCTTTTCGAAATGCATTGATTTTTTTCTTGTTGTTGTTTCGTTCTCCATTCTTTTTCAAGTCTTTCTCCTCTCTCTTTTTCTTTTTTCGAATAACATCTCTTTTTTTTTCAAATTGATGTTTTTCTCCTTTTTTCGATAGAGAATACAATGGATAATTTTTCACTTGCCCTGAAAATGGTAGAAAAGAGTGATAAAATAAAAAGGCTCGGGTTTATAGATGCGGTGAGAACAAAGAAGCGGGAAAAGGCTCAAAAGAGGTTAACTAGGGGAAAATGCATGGGTAGGCTATTTAGTGGGGAAACGGAATGGTCAATCCTAAGGTGCCCAAATCATTTTTAAGTATCATGTTCATGTGTAATCTTGACAGTATTTAACATGCAAGTTATAGAATATCAATGCCAAATTTGACACACTCAATCCAACAAAATGAGAGCGAAAATTATATGCTCGTAAAGGCTCAAATCTCACCAAATTGTTTCATGCATTGAGCTAATCACATTGCAATCAACAAAGTCATGGAATATCACAAAAAACACCAACTTATCACAATTCATGCTATTTGCTATCAAGAACATCCTAACCTAAACAATTATGTGTTCCCAAACAAGGATAGCATTCCAAAAATTTTCAACAAGACAAAGACAATCAATTAAATTTCTGACAAATCCAACCAACACATACTAGCATCGAAACATAAAGATAAGCAAAGGGAAATTCAATCCTACACTTTACTCCCCCTCACTTAAAGTGTTTTGCCTCAAAACGTAAAACTAAAGTGCAAGAGAAGGGATAGAGTACTCCCCGGATTTCATGTCGTTTTACTAACGTGTGTCGGTCTCCATATGAGTGTGCTAACGTGCGCCGTTTAATGAAACGGTGCGCACGGCTAGGGCATTATTTTTTCTACTTTGTTCGACTATTCACTGCTCAGTAGTCTCCAAAATTAATATTGTTTGAATGATAATTTAGTAAATCTTCATCGTTCAAGTTTGAATAAAAAAATCGGTTCGTGCAAAATAAAAATAAAAATTAAATAAAACATGCTAGATCAAAATAAAAAATAAAGCAAAAATAAAAATGTAATGGAATTAAAAACAATGGGTTGCCTCCCATGAAGCGCTTTTGTTTAACGTCCTTAGCTCGAAGACCTGATTCAGACTACAGGTTCTGTGACAAAAGCTTCCACTTCATTCGCTTTCTCCAACTAAGAAATTTCTTATGAGAAATTCGAAAATTCTCATAAATATTTCTTTGAATATTTCCCAAATTAAAAATCATGTCAAAAAGAATGGTCGTTAAAACATCTTTTTTACCAAAAAATGATTTCTTCAAACGATTCATCGATGGTTTCGACTTAATTTTTGGTGCCTGCAAAAGAGAAGGTAAATCTTTAGTTTTTAAAGGACTTAAGATCAAATTTGAATCAAAAACTGAAATATTTTTCAACTCCCTTATGTTGTCTTTTTTATCATCCGATTCCTTACATAAATCATCAACAAAGTTAGATTAATCATCAACAGGTTTAATAATGCCAACAAAATTAATACTATGCACATTATCCGGATATCTCATTGCTTTATAAACATCAAATTTTACGATCTCATCGTCGAACTCCATAGTAAAAATACAGCTTCAAACATCAATTTTTGCATTTGCCGTGCTCACAAAGGGACGACCAAGGAGGATTTTAGAACCAATGTTGCTACGATCATTTTCCATATCAATCACATAAAAATCAGCAGGGAAAATTAAGTCTTCAACATCTACTAGAATGTTTTCTATGAGTCCTTTAAGATAAATAATTGATTTGTAACTCTCGTCTACTTCAAAGGCTTAGTGGAAATTAAATTATAGACGGAGAGAGACATTACATTGATAGAGGCACCTAGATCACACATAGCTCACTTGATTTTAACCTCACCAATTTTACAAGGTATTGAAAACATACCTTGGTCTTTATACTTCGGTGGAAGCGGTCGTTGGAAAACTGCTAAGACGTTCGCTCCTAAATCCACTTTCTCGACCCCTGTAAGCTTTCTTTTAGTCGTACAGAGATCCTTCAAAAACCGGCAATACTTTGGAACTTCCTGGATAACCTCAAGGAGAGGTATGTTAACTTCAACCTTCCGAAGTACGTCTAATATTTCATTTTCCTCATTTTTTTTTATCCTTTTTAACTAACCTCGATGGAAAAAACGGTGGCACGTCATAGGGAGATGGTGTCGGGTCATCCATTTGTTCTTTGTCATTCTCTTTCTAAGATCCTAAATCATTAGTCTTCTTATCTTTTTGGGTTGCTTCGTTTGATGGAACAGGTGGCACCACTACTGTACCGCTCCGAAGAGTGATGACGCTGACGTTCTCCCTCGAGTTTACTTCAGTTTGAGACAAAAGCTTACCTTCTGATTCCAAGCGGCCTACAGTTTGAGCCAGTTGGCTCATCTGCTTGTCTATCTCTTGTGAGTGGGCTTCAGTACGATTCTGGATTTTTTCTTGGGAAAGAGCTAACCTCTCGACAATCGACTCTAATGATGTCTTCTGTGGCTGTTATGGTGGTGGAGGTGGTCTCGCTTGATAGCCTTGATTTGGTCTTGAGTTCTGAGCATAGCTGAAATTCAGATGATCCCTCCATCCTGGGTTATATGTATTACCGTAGAGATTATAAGCTCTTTGGGGAGGTCCTGAAAAGTTCCCGACTACATTGACTTGATCTGCTGTGTCATGTTGAATCAGTGGACAACCGTATGTCAGATGATCAGGTAATGCACATATTCCACATAATCGGCTTTTTCATGTCTTTCCTGCAATAGGAGAATTTACGACTTCAGTTAACTTATCTATTTTATTTTCTAAGGAAGATGAACTTATCTCATGAACCCTTCGAGAAGGTTCATTATTTGTGAGAAATTTTTGGGAATTTGCAGTCATTGTCGATATTAAGTCCCAACCCTTAGTAGGAGTCATATTCACCAATGCTCCACCGCTAGCAGCATCGATCATCTTCATTTCCAGGGGAGATAATCCTTCATAAAAGTATTGAAGGAGTGTTTGTTCAGTTAACCCATGCTGCAGGCAACTAGAACATAACTTCTTAAACCGCTCCCAGTAGTCGTAAAGTGACTCTCCATCAAGCTGCTTTATTCCAAGTATCCTCCTTCGTAGTTCACTTAATTTCGCCGCAGGGAAAAACCTTTAAAGAAAAATACGAGTCATTTGAGCCCATGTAGTAATAGAATTAGGAGGAAGATAAAATAACCACTCCTTAGCCGAATCGACTAAGGAAAAAAGAAATGCTCTAAGTTTGATTTGGTCATCGGTTACTCCCTGTGGTCTCATGCTGGAGCAGATCATGTGAAATTCCTTGAGATGTTTGTGTGGGTCCTCATTTGGTAATCCATATATTGTAGGGAGGAGATAAATAAGGCTAGTTTTCAACTGGTACGGAGTGTCACCTTGGGGAAAATCAATGCACATAGGCCTTTGTTCAGTGGGTGTCGCGGCTAACTCCCGGATAGTAGGATCGACCATCAGATTTGTATTACATGAATTTGATTCTTCTTCTGGATCATTTTGTCGTCTCCTTTTTTCCCGAAGCGTCTGTGCGTGGAGTCTCCTAGCTTTGGCTTCAATCTCCGGGTCATACACCACTAATTCTCCCAGATTATTCCTGGTCATAAATCAAAAACAAACAAAAATTAGTAACTTTGGCGAAGTCCCCGGCAACGAACGCCAATTTGACAACTGTCATTTTCGATGTCAAATAAATTCCTTTTTCTCGATTAATAATTATGGAAATACGTAGTATAGAGAAATAAGGGTTGAATCCTCAGAGACTTAAAAAATCACAAATTTATGTTTGAATGGTTTTAACCAGGCGAAGAATAGTAAAATATGAGGGTTTTGTAATATGAGATTTAAATAGTAAAAAAGCGATTAAATAAATTAAAGCAATTAAAGTAAAAATAAGATGATGGAGATTGTGAATAAATACGGTAAAAATATCCTCAAACCTTGCTTTGACTCAATTTCCTTTAGATTATCGAATAAGATTTTCCCTTCGGGATTCACATCGGTTACTTTGCCAACAAGGGCAATCCCCGTGACTCTATCTTGTATATCGAATACCCAAGGCAATCTTTGATTCCGGTTTCGGTAATTGATTCTAACAACATCAATTGATGTAGATCAATTACCGTTTAAGTTCGTGGCGACTGACTCAGATTTTTGCTTCAACAACCGTCAATTCCGATCTCAATTCCCTCTTGGCGAAGCCATCTTGCCAAGTGTGTTCACAGGAAGTCGAATTTCTTTCTATATGCTGAATCATCCTCCCACATGTTTAATCACAACAACCTCTTTACCAAAGTCAATCTTTGATTTTGAAAACTTGTTTCGATTTTGAAAAATAAGCGCAGAGATTGAGAGAGATATTCCGAAGATATTAAGGGCCTGTTTCAATTCTCCAGTTGGAATTGAGTCATCGCGTTAGCTCTCGGCTTATGAAAAATTTAGCTAAGCATGACAAAAGTCATACTTAGCATATTAAAAACAAACTTGAAAATAAAAGAAAAATGAAAAACTTGAAAAGTAAAAAGAGAAAGCTTTAATAAAACTAGAGAGAAAAGAAGATTGTAATTTGAGTGCTGAGTTTAGACTTACCCCAAGTAGTTATTTATAGCCTCTCAAAGCCTAAGGATAAACAAGAAAATAAAATAAAATAATCCTAAGATAATTATTTTTTAATTTAAATTCAAACTTAAACTAGTCTCCTAATGCAACTCCGCTCGTCCATCTTCTAGAAGGCGTACGGAGGAAGTCTTCTAGAAACCGTCGTTGACTGAACCTTCTAGAAACTACCACGTCACACCGTGTTGTGTCCAGAGTCATGCCCATGTCTCCAGCCATCACCAAATAATAAAAAAATGCAGAATGCGCCCGTTTTGTCCCTAATTCTGGAAAGTAGGGACCTACACAAAAATAAGCATAACACGACTAATTCAGTAACAATAATACCACAAAAACAAAGAAATAACGAGCAAATATTGACGATTCTAAACACTCATCAATAATCAATAACTAAATCATAGTCCTTTAAGATCTCTATCCATCTTCTTTGTCTCAAATTTAGCTCTTTTTTAGTCAACATGTACTTTAGACTTTTATGATCCGTGTAGAAGTAGCATCTCTCACTATACAAATAATGGCGCCAAATCTTTAGAGCAAACACCACGCTGCCAACTCAATATCATCTGTAGGATAATTTCCCTTCATCATCTTTAGTTGTCGAGAAGCATAAGCTAGAACCTTACCTTTTTTTAATAAGTACACAGCCTAAACCATTATGAGATGCATCGCTATACACCACATACTATTTATCATATTCTGGTTATACAAGTACTGGTGTTTCTGTTAAAATATTCTTTAGAGTTTCAAAACTCTCTTGGCACTTCTCTGCCCAAATAAATGAAAAATATTTTCTCAAGAGCTTGTTCAGTGGATAAGTAATCATCGAAAAGTTCTTCACAAACCTTCGATAATAACCAGCAAGTCTCAAGAAGCTCCAAACCTTTGCAACATTCTTTGGGGATTTTTGCTCTACTATCATATGAACTTTCTTAGGATAAACCCTTAGGCCTTCTGTCAAGACCACATGACCAAGAAAAGTAACTTTCTTAGGATCCACTCTACTCGTATTTTGACAACTTGACATATAACTTTTTCTTCTTAAGGATCTCGAGCACAGTATAGAGGTGAACGTCATGCTCTTTCTCTGTTCTCGCATATACTAGAAAGTCATCAATAAATACCACCACAAAACGATCCAAGTAAGGCTGAAATATTCAGTTCATCAAATCCATGAATGTTGTAGGAGCATTGGTCAAACCAAACAACATCACCACAAACTCGTACTGCCAATACCATGTTCTGAAAGTTATCTTCAGAATATCTTCCTCTTTAATCTTTAACTGATGATATCACGATCGCAGATCAATCTTAAAGAAAACTATTGGTCCCTTAAGTTGATCAAACAAATCATCAATCCTTAAAAGGGGTACTTATTCTTGATAGTCAATTTGTTTAACTATTGATAATCTATGCGTAATCACATGGTTCTATATTTCTTTTTCACAAACAACATCGATGCTCCCTAAGGTGAAATACTCGGTCTAATAAATCCTCGATCTAGCAGGTCTTGTAATTGGTCCTTTAATCCCTCTAATTCTGTTAGGGTCATATGATAAGGAGCCATCGAAATAGGCGTTGTACCTCGAAATACATTAATACCAAACTCCACCTCTCTGTCTGGATATAATCCAGGTAACTCATCTGGAAACACCTCTGGATTCTCTCGCAGTGTTGGAATATCTTCCAACTTAACTTCAGTTGCTTGAAAATCCACCACATTCGCTAAAATATCTTGACTTCCCTGTGACAGAAATTTCTTAGCATTAAAGGCTGAAATCTCATTTGATAACGGATTCACCCTTTCTCCAACAAATATTATCTGAACCTTTTGCATCCTTTAAAAACAATCTCTTCAAACTACAATCTACCCAACATAGTAGGAAGATAACCAATCCATGCCTAAGATTATTCCAAACTCCTCAAACGGTAATTCCAATCTATTTGCAGGAAATTCTACCTCTTGTATCTTTATCGGACAACTCTTACATATCAAACTAATCCTCACACTATGGCCCAACAGATTAATTTCCACAATATCACTATAAATAGGTTCGAAAGAGATTCTCCTATCTCTAACCAGCCTTACGCTAATAAAAGCGTAAGTAGAACTAGGATCAATCAACACAAAAACAGGTTCATCAAAGAGATAAAATGTACCTTCTATAATCTTAGGAGCATCTCGATCATAATTAGTTTTGATGTGATAGATTCAAGCAACAATCTTGTCTTCATGATTGGATGCAGCCTTAGATGTACCTGGTTTGCCAACTTTGCCACATTGCTCTTCTGGAGTCCTGCTACTGACTGGTCTGGATATAGCTCTGGACAATGCCTTTTATAATGACCAACTTGCCCAAAGTTGTAGCATTTTCCCTCGGTGAACTTTTATGTTAGGAATTCCATCCAGAAAATCCCTTTCTTCTGGTGGATGTTGAGGAGGCAGAACTTTTCTGTTGCTGACCTTTGTTGCATTTGAAAATGGTGCAGAGAAGGAGTTTCCAAACCTTTTGCTTGTTTGAACCTTTTTTGCCCACAGATCTTCAAGGTTAACTTTTTACATAGCTTTAGCCTTGTTTGCAGCTTCTTGAAAAGCAGTAAAATGATGAGACACCAGGATCCTTTTGTACTGAGAATCCAATCCAGAAATAAACCTATCAATTATGGCTTTCTCCGTAAGAAGAAATCCCGTTGCAAATCGGCTCAATCTGTGAAACTCACATTCATACTCATATACTGTTATGCCAGACTATTTCAAATTCAAAACTGTTGCATCGTTCATTGATAAACACATCTCCAGTGTACTTCTCCTTGAATACCCTCAAGAAGAAATCCCATATGATCTTTTCAGGGGGAACTTATCCGGCAACTGTATTCCACCACACACTGGCTTGCCCATCAATAGAGATACAACCCCTTCTAAATTTCTCTAATCGTCACAAGGGTTATTGTTCAGCATATTTTTAACATCATTAAACCAGTAATCGGTGGTCATCAGATCAGCATTTGAATCACCCTGAAATTCATATGTTCTCATTTTTCTTAACTCTTTCGGAACAGACACAGGGGTTCAATGATTGATGATATTATCTAATGCCTGGAGAAACAGTCTTCGATCTTGCACAGGCATTTCATATTGATTTGGATTAGGCGACTCTACATTAGGCTGATCTTTAGGTGGATTTTGGTTCACCTCATTACTCCCACTTTATGCAGGAGTAACATGCTAAGTTGCCTTTCTAGATTCCTAATGCTCCGACATCTGAACACAGTCAAAATCATATATCATTAGTAAGGTGTAAATTTACTAAATAATAAGCATCATAGCATATATACAACTATCAGTAAAATTTTGACAACCTACTTCTATATACACATTCTTAACTAAATTTAAACCCAATCCACATCCATAAACAGCTAAACTTATGTCTCTGATACCAATAAATGTAACACCTACAACTCGTATACTTATACCAATACAGGTTATAGATGTCACATTAATTGCTTAAAACATTTCCCAACTCAAAAGTGATTTTAAAATTTATTTCTACAAAATGTAGTTATTATTATAAAATACTAAATCGCATAAAAATTTTTATAATATTTAAAATATATATTAATATCAAATACGTCCATTTATAAAAGTAATACTTGTTAATACCATCCATGATGAAATAAAGTAAAACAGTTTAGTTTAGCCATTACAAACTAGTTCCAAAATAGTTCAACAGAGCAACTAGGACATTCATAAGTACATGCCCCTAACTAAGTCAAAATTACATCAAATGATGTCTTACTGATATTGTAATATACTCCTCGATGCTTGGTGTTGCTCGGTACTCCTTACTTCTACTCCTGATCTTTACCTACGGGTGAAAATCATCTCACACTAAGTATATACTTAGTAAGGCAATTTAAAATAATAAACAATGCAATACGACTCATGCATGAAATTAAATGTCATTTTCCAATGTCATACGATCACCTTACATGCATGTCCAATATTTTACCATAATCAAAATGACATTATATAAATATAATCGTTTTACCCATAACTATAGCCCAAACGTAAACCTATGAAGACCCTAGGTATTCGAGTAATATATGCACCGAAGTGTTAATACACATAAGGTCGTGCCCACCATAATACACATAAGGTCGTGCTCACCATATGCACTTAGTGTCCTTACACACTATAGTGTTGCACTAAATGTCTTTACACACTAGTGCTAATATAAACTTGCATCTGCTATACTCTATGGCATGCCAATTATATTGTATGGCATCGTATATCCATATAATTAACATTAGGGCAGTTCATACCCGAAATAACATTCATGGCAAAATATCATATTTATCAGTGATAAATGCATTATGATTTCACACTTTGACATATCAAGATCATGTCGATATTACGAATAATGACATAATATAATGTTGATATAAACAAGGTAGACTCATCACAAGTCTTTCTAATGATGTATAAAACATCTATTTACAATGTCATGCATGTATTGCACTCACATTGAAACTTTATATATATATATATATATCAAAATAGTTTCCTCAATATGCTCCAAACTTAATCCTTTTTATGTTTATTTCGCTTCGAATGCAAAGTCAATCGCAATCTATACAAAATCACAAATTCATATTATATATATGTTAGTATTATACTAACATAAATACATTTCCAAAAAAAATCCATAATTATACTTGAAACTTATTCACCACCAAATTACTTCAACATTTATTAATTCTTTTAATATTGGCACTAACTTTCCAAATTATATAAAATGGTTCTTCACCATTTTACCACTTAAATTTCAATACCAAAAATTCCAGCATTAAATTATTAACAACCATGTACTTTTACAAGGGCAAAATTACATTTAAACACCCAACTATTCGAATATTGCATAAAATCACCAAAATTTCTAAAGTTCCATAATGATCAAATTTCACATCCTAACACTCATTTAAATTCCCAAACATAAATTTCTAGCATAGTACATCAACTATAGAATAATAACACAAAAACCACCATTTTCCAAAATTATTAATTTGGTCCCTTAGTTTTTTGAAAATTACCAAATGGTCCCTAAATTTTTCTAAGGCTTGTAGAATACTTCCTACATTATTTCAATAATTTTTCCATAATTTCTCATCCGTACAAGCCTTGTCCGAAGGTTATAAAGGTCTAAAACTAAGGTTTCCATGATTTTGCTCGATTTTGATTCGATTCAAGTATGAAATCAACTTCCATCCAACCTTACAACATCTCTACAATAAAATCCCTAATCAAATTTCATCAAATTACATTTTCCCAAACTTATAGTTTGGTCGAATCTTAAAGAACAATTTCTAGGAGATTGAACATGTTTTGATCATCACACAAGTTTGAAAATTATTCTACAACCTCAAAAACATTAAAATTCATCATCAATTCCATAAACCCTAATATGAACACAAACTCTAGAATTTGAGATCTTTGAAATCAAGCAAGATTAGCTAGCATAAATGGTACCAAAAGATAATGTTTTTCGCGTAGAGTAATTTTTATTTCACGGCATAACTCAAAATCCAAAGGAAATTGCTCAAAAAATGAAAAGAAACTTTCTCTCACCTTTGGAGGAGCTCACGGCTTGGAAAAGAAAAAGATGAACAAGTTTCATCTAATGTTAGGTAAATTTCATGTTAATTTACCTTTAATTTAAGCTTAAATGAATATTTTATTCATTTAATTAAGAAAAGTCCAATTTACCCTTAATAAAACTTCATATTTACCATAAAACCAAGACACCTCAACCTTATCATCTTCCAAAAGTCAAATATGAACAAATTATTTCCCTCTTTATCGTATTGCCCTTGCAATTTCCAAAAAATTACAATCTTGGCACTTTAAAATATGGAATTAAATCATCAAATCCAATGATTTATATTATTTTCCATCATTTTAAAATATGGAATTAATATTTTTCAAGCCAAATTTATCATCCTTCATTTTTCCTAAAATTTATATTCGATTCGATTTACCAATTTTTATTGGACTTTAATACTTTCTAGTTTTTAACACAATTTCCATATCATGAATCTGATTTCAATAAAACCCCACTTTCAATAGAAAACTATTCATTTATGGAATTAAAATTCTTTTTTGGAAAACTACCACTCAAGTCCATGATTTTTTCTCATTTTATACTTTGGCCACCAAACTTTCAAAATTTACATTTTGGTAACTAACCAAAATTTGGGGTATTACAATTCTCCTCCCTTAAATAAAATTCATCCTCAAATTTTAATGTAACTGATGTAAAGAGGTGTGGATATTTCTTCTTCGTGTCCTCATCTCTTTCCCAAGTAGCTTCATCGACTTTGTGATTTCGCCAAAGCACTTTAACTAGAGGAATCGTCTTGCTACGCAATTCTTTGATTTCTCTAGCCAAAATCTGTGTTGATTCTTCTTCATAAGTTAAATCTGGTCGGATTTCAATTTTTTCGGTGCAATGACATGTGAAGGATCCAATCAATACTTGCTAAACATCGACACATGAAAAACATTGTGAGCTTTGTCTAACTCCGGAGATAATGCTAACTGGTATGCCACCGTCCGAATCTCTTTAAGATCTCATAAGATCAATGATCTTGGACTTAATTTTCCTTTGCGCCCAAAATGCAATATCTATTTCCAAGGTGATACTTTAAGAAAGACTTTATCACCTTCATGAAATTAAATCTATTTTCGTTTCAAACATGCATAAGACTTTTGTCGATCAGATTATATCTTGAGATTATCTTGAATTATCCTCACTTTATCCTAGACCTATTTCAATAAATAATGGCCAACCAGATCCTGACCTTTTAACTCGAACCAATTTAATGGTGTTCGACATTTTCTCCCATATAAAGCTTTGTAAGGAGCCATCTTGATGCTCGATTGATAACTGTTGTTGTAGGCAAATTCTTCTAAAGGCAAATACTTTTCCAACGATCCCTCAAACTCAATCACACATGCCCTCAGCATATCCTCTAATATATGGATAGTCCATTCTGATTGCCCATCATTCTGCGAATGAAATGCCATACTTAAGTTCAATAGAGTACCCAAAGCTTTATGAAAAGAATTCCAAAATCTTAATGTGAACCTTAGTTTCCTATCGAATATGTCGATACTGGAACACTATTGAGTCAAACTATCTCTTTTTATATAACTTTGCATACTTGTCTAATGAATATTTCATTCGCAATGGAATGAAGTGTGAAGACTTAGTTAACCGATCAACTATCACCTAAATGGAATCCTTATTATTTGGTGTCAAAGGTAGCCCTGTAACAAAATCCATAGTGACTATTTCCCACTTCCACTTTGGAATTGAAATCGGTTGCAAAATCCCAAAGGCACGTGATGTTCAAATTTTACTTGTTGACACGTCAGACATTAGCAACAAACTCAATTATGGCTCTTTTCATACCCGGTCACCAATAACGACTCTTTAAATCCTAATACATCTTGTTCTCGCCTAGGTGCATAGTCAGCGGACTATAATGTACCTCAGACAGAATATCTTTCTTCAACACATCATCTTGTGGAATGCATATTCTTCATCGGTAATACAAGCATCCATTGGACTTGACGTCAAAGTCTTTAGTCTCACCTTTTTCCACTTGTGCAATCTTTTCCAAGCATCTTTCATCTTTCTTCTGTAGCTCTTTTACCCGATCTAGAAGTGTCAGCTTTATCCTTAATTCAACCAACAATGTGCCATTTTCCTTTAAAGATAGTACGCATCTAATGTTTGCAAAGCTGCAAAAGTATTTTGACTAAGTGCATCCGCTACAACATTTTCCTTCTTTGAATTATAATCAATAACCAAATCATAGTCCTTTAAGAGCTCTATCCATCTTCTTTTCATCAAGTTTAGCTCTTTTTGAGTCAACAAGAACTTTAGACTTTTATGATCCGTATAGATGTAGCATCACTCACCATACAAATAATGGAGTCAAATCTTTAGAGCAAACACCACTGTTTCCAACTCAAGATCATGTGTGGGATAATTTCTCTTGTGCATCTTTAGTTTTGGAAAGAATAAGATGCAACCTTACTTTCTTGCATAAGTACACAGCCTAAAACATTATGAGATGCATCGCTATACACCACATACTCTTTACTAGATTTCGGTTGTACCAGTATTGGTGCTTCTATTAAAATCTTCTTTAGAGTTTCAAAACTCTCGTAGCACTTCCAGTCCAAATAAATGGAACATCTTTTCTCAAGAGCTTGGTCAGTGGAGAAGCAATCATCGAAAAGTTCATCACGAACCTTCGATAATAACTAGCAAGTCCCAAGAAGCTTTGAACCTTTGCAATATTCTTTGGGGGTTTCCACTCCACTATCACCTGAAATTTCTTAGGATCAACCCTTATACCTTCTGCGAGACCACATGGCCAAGAAAAGTAACTTCTGATAGGAAAAACTCACATTTTGGCAGCTTGGCATATAACTTTTTCTCCTTAAGGATCTCAAGCACATTACGAAGGTGAACGTCATGCTCTTTCTCTGTCCTCGAGTATACTAGAATGTCATCAATAAATACCACCACAAACTAATCCAAGTAAGGTTGAAATACTCAGTTCATCAAATCCATGAATGTTGTCGGAGCATTGGTCAAACCAAACGGCATCACCAAAAACTCGTAGTGTTCATACCATGTTCTGAAAGTTGTCTTCGAAATATCTTTCTCTTTAATCTTTAACTGATGACATATCGATCGCAGATCAATCTTAGAGAAAATTGTTGCTCCCTTAAGCTAATAAAACAAATCATCAATCCTCGGAGAGGATACTTGTTCTTGATAGTCAATTTATTCAACTACCAATAATTTATGCATAATCGCATAGATCCGTCTTTCTTTTTCACAAACAACATCAATGCTCAAAAAGGTGAAACACTCGGTCTAATGAATCCTAGATCTAGCAATTCTTGTAATTGGGAATTTAATCCCCTTAATTCTGTTGGGGTAATTCGATATGGAGCCATCGAAATAGGCGTTGTACCTGAAATACATCAATACAAAACTCCACCTCACTGTCAGGAGGTAATCCAGGTAACTCATCTGGAAACACATCTTGATATTATCACAGTGTTGGAATGTCTTCCAACTCAACATTAGTTGCTTGCAAATCCACCACATTTGCTAAAATTGCTTGACATCCTTATGACAGAAATTTATTAGTAGAAAAGGCTTAAATCACATTTGATAAGGGATTCACCCTTTCTACAACAAATATTATCTTTGAACCTTTTGCATCCTTTAAAAAATTCTATTCAAACGACAATTTACCCAACCATAGTAGGAAGATAATCAATCCATGCCTAAGATTATTCCAAACTCCTCAAAAGGTAATTCCAACATATTTGTAGGAAATTACATCTCATGTATCTTTATCGGATAATTCTTACATATCTGACTAATCCTCGCACTATGCCCAATGGATTGATTGCCACAATATCACTAGAAATAGGTTCTAAAGAGATTCCCCTATCTCTAATCAGCCTTACGCTAATATAAGAGTAAGTATAACCAGGATCAATCAACATAAAAATAGGTTCATCAAAGAGATAAAAGGTACATGCTATAACCTCATGGGCATCTCGATCATCATTAGTTTTGATGTGATAGATTCAAGAAGCAATCTTTCCTTCACGATTGGATGCAGCCTTAGATGTACCTGGTTTGCCTGCTTTTCCACCTCTACCCTTCTGGGGTCCCGTTACCGACTGGTATGGATATAGCTCTAGACAATGTTTTTTCTAATGACCAGCTTGCCACATTTGTAGCATTTTCCCTCAGTGAACCAACACTGACTAGAATGTCTCTTTCCATAAAACTTATATTCTGCAGTAGGACAAAATCACAAACCTTGGGTACCTCTCAAAGCTGTCTGAGTCTGTTTGGACTTCCGTCTAGAAAATCCCTTTCTTCCGATGGATGCTGAGGAGGTAGAACTTCTCTGTTGATGACCTTTCTTGTGTTTATAAAATGACGCAGAGAATGACTTTCCAAACCTTTTGCTTTTTTGAGCCTTTGTTGCCTCAGATCTTCAAGATCAACTTTTTCTATAGCTTTAGCCTTGTTTACAACTTCTTGAAAAGTAGTAAAGTGATGAGAACCAAGATCCTTTTGTACTGAGGATCCAATCAATAAATAAACCTATCAATTTTGGCTTTCTCCATCGGAAGAAACTCCTATGCAAATCGGCTCAATTTGTTGAACTCACATTCATATTCATATATTGTTCTTCTAGACTGCTTCAGATTCAGAAACTGTTGCATCATCTCATTGAGAAAACATCTACAACGTACTTCTCATAGAATTCCCTCAAGAACAAATCCCACGTGATCTATTCAGGAGGAACTCATGTGGTAACTGTATTCTACCACACACTGGCTTGCTCCATCAGTGGAGACACAACCCCTTCTATCTTTCCTTGATCATCACAAGGGATCTTATTCAGTATATTCTTAACATCATTCAACCAGTAATTGGCGGTCATCATATCAGCGTATGAATCACCTCAAAATTTTGGTGCTCTCATTTTTCTTAGCTCTTTCGGAACTGACACAGAGGTTCGGCGATTGATGATATTATCCAATACCTGGAGAAACATCTTTGATCTTGCACATGCATTTCATATTGATTTGGATTAGGCAGGTCTACATTTGCTGAGCATTAGGTGGATTTTGGTTCACCTCATTACTCCCACTTTGTGCAGAGTAACATGCTCAGTTGCCCTACTACATTCCTGATGCTCCATCATTTGAACACGTTCAAAATCATCTATCATTATTAAGGAGTAACTTCTCTAAATAATAAGAATAATAGCATATATAGAACTATCAGTAAAATTTTGACATCCTAGTAGCATGTATACATTCTTGACTAAATTTAAACCTAATACATATCCAGAAACGACTAAACTTGTAGCTCTGATACGAATAAATGTAACACCTACAACCTATATACTTATGTCAATACAGGTTATAAATGTCACATGAATTGCTTTAAACATTTCCCAACTCAAAAGTGATTTTAAAATTTATTTATACAAAATGCAGTTATTATTATAAAATATTAAATCACATAAACTTTTGCATAATATTTAAAACATATATTAATATAACATACGTTTGTTTATAAAAGTAATATTGGTTAATATCATCCATGATGAAATAGGGTAAAACAATTTAGTTTAGCCATTACAAACCAGTTCCAAAATAGTTCAACAGAGCAACTAGGACATTCATAAGTACATGCCAATAACTAAGTCAAAATCACATCACATGATGTCTTACTGATATTGTGATATACTCCTCGATGCTTGGTGTTTCTCAGTACTCCTACTCTGATCATTACCTACGCGTGAGAATCATCACACGCCAAGTATATACTTAGTGAGGCAATTTAAAATAATAAATAGTGCAATATGACTCATGCATGAAATTAAATGTCATTTTCCAATGCATAAGATCACCATACCTGCTGTCTAATATTTTACCATAATCAAAATGGCATGATATAAATATAATCATTTTACAAATACATGTAGCCCAAACGTAAACCTATGAAGACCCTAGGTATTCGAGTAATATATGCACCAAATTGCTAATACACATAAGGTCATGCCCACTATAATACACATTAGGTAGTTCCCACCATAATACACATAAGGTCGTGCCCACTATATTCACTTAGTGTCCTTACACACTATAGTGTTGCACTAAATGTCTTTACACACTAGTGCTAATATAAACCTGCAAATGTTGTACTCTATGGCATGCTAATTATACTCAGTCCTTCAACAACTTACTTGGGCATATAATGTTATTTATTTCATCCATGGTATCGTATATCCATATGTTGGGATTGCGGAAGCTCGAATCGACAACCGAAAGAGTTCACAAAGAGGGGTCAGGAAGTTCTTGTGTTTAGGGAGTAAGGAGATTAAAAGATAGAAAATTTGTACAACGATTTATAGTGGTTTTACTTCTCAACCAAGTCTACATCCACTACCTTAGCTCCTCACTAAGGATTTCCAAAAAAAAATCACTAATTTGTTCTTTCTTTTTCAATGACAAAGAGATAACCTTTACAAACTCCCTAGTTTTTCACATGATAAACTAGAACCTTTCCCTAGCTTTTCACGGGATCATTATAACCTTTCCCCTTTACAATGAAAGGAAATGTAAACAAGAAAACCTCTCTAAGGTAGTGTTTACAAGAATTAAGCTCACAAAAAAAATATTTACAAGAGAAAGATAAAATAAGAATGAAAAACTTTTCTCTTGTGTTTGATTGCTTGGATAGTTGTTCACTTACTTCTTCAAGTGTCCTCAGCTTGTATTTATAGCTTGGAATGTGTGAAGTCGTATCTAGCTGTTGGGGATGTTTTGGAGTCGTTTGGGGATTATTTTTTGCAAAATAAGGTTGCCCATAACATGGGGTATTGGTACCCCTTCATAGGGTCTCGGTACACCTTCATTAAATTCAAATTAACTAGCCATTACTAGCTGTTGTAGCCAGGGGGTATCGGTACACCAGTGTATGGATACACTCATAGGGGTATCGGTGCCCTTTTTGTATTCGGTGTTTGAGCAGTCATAGGTGTATGGATACACCTGCAGGGGGTATCGTACACCAATGTATGGATACACTCATAGGGTATCGATACACATTTGCATTTTTGCTCAAATTTAAATTTAATGGACTTTGAATTATTTTTAAACATTTTAAAACTTTGAATAAATTCAATTCAAGTCCAAAAAACATTTTGCCTTAAATTTGTTATATCGAAACATAATTCAAAATCCCCCTTTTTGATATAACAAAACATTTGTTGAGTTAATCGATCGATGGAATCGACCAAGAGGGGTTGAATTGGCAATTAAAATTTTGGTGGAAGCTTTTGCAAAAAATTGAAAGTAATTGCACAACGATTTAGAGTGGTTCGACTTTCTCAACCAAACTCTACGTCCACTACCTTAGCTATCCACACTAAGGATTTTCCACAAATTCACTAATTTGTCTTTCTTTTGAGGACAAAGAGTAACCTTACAAATCCCTCAAGAATTATACCCCAAATTCTTGAGAACACTCTCTCCCAAAGAGAATAATACAAATTTTACAAACTTACAAGAAAATCCTCACAAGGCAAGATGTTTGCACAATTCTAGAACAAAGAAAGAACACTCAAGAATAATACAATTGAGCACAATAAGTGTTCTTGAAAGCAAAAATGAATATTGAATGAAATAGGTTTGAAAATACTCAAACTTGAGGTTTGATGCTTTCTCTTTGATTCTCTCTTGTTTGTTGTTTCTTGTTGTTGATCAATGGCTTCTAAGCTTGTTTAAATACACCTTTAAATGATTCTGAACGTTTGGGATGATTAGTGGAGTCAATAGAGCCATTTTAGTGTGAAATCAATTAATAAAACAGCTTGGAGCGTGGGGGGAATCGGTACCCCCTCATGGGGAATCGGTTCCCTAATGTAAAATTCAAATATTTCGACCGTTGAACAGGGAGAATCGTACCCCCTTGTGGGGGAATCAGTTCCCTCTGAGCATTATGTTTTTCTCAGAGCCAAACCATTTAGGGGGAATCGGTACCCCCTTGGGGGGGAATCGATTCCCTCTGAGCAATCTAGAATTTTTTACTTTGAAATGGTTCAAAATATTTTGTAAAATTGTTTTGAAATTATTTTAAGTTTAAAACTTAATTTTACACTTGAGTAAGGATTAAAAATAAAATTTGAAAGATTTGGAGTAATATTTTGATATTCAAATAATTATATCGAATATACTTAGAAAATCTTTTGGAAAATCTTAAAATTCATTTATCTTAATTTGTTATATCGAAATATCAAATTGTTTTCAACAATCTCCCCCTTTTTGATATAACAAAACATTTTAGTAATTTTAAGATTTTGAAATCAAGTTCTGAAATTACTCCCCCTTACTCTAACACTTCTCCCCTTTAAAACACTTTAACATTTCTCCCCCTTTTTGTTAAATCAAAAATACTTTTAAAATATTTTAAACAAGGTTTTGAAATCATTTAGGCAATTGATGAAAAATGTATATAGCTTAAGCTGCTAAGATCACAATCAAGAGAAACGTTAGCCATTAGTTTCATAATCAATATTCAGAAACAACGTGATATGGTGAAATTGGTCATATATCTAACATGATGTAAATAATGCAATAATGAATAAATTTAACCAAACCAAATATATAGAAATATAAGTTCAAACATCCATAAACTCAAACAAATTCAAAGTCAAACAATCCACAAATTTAAACATTCCAAAATATCCAAAATGTTAAAATAATAAGTTTGAAGTTTTGATCCAATAAAATTAAGCAAGAACAGGGCCTAATCGTCCATCGATCCATCACGTGAAAGTACATCGATCTTTTCATCCAACGAATCGAAGCGACGATTCATCATTTCAGTCGTAGCTTTCAGATTTGAATCGATGGATGCAAGCCTTAAATCAATGTTCTTCATAAATGATCAGAAGTATAGAGGCACTTGATCTTCTTACTGTACTTGTTCCTCGTGCTGCTCCGGCTCATCGTCGGAGTTATCTTCTTCCAAAGGTTGCTCACCGGTACGAACCCAAAGACCAGTTTCTTCATTGATATTCCATCATGATTTAGTTAAAGAGAATAGATTGATTTGGTTTTTTAGGGGAAAGGAAGCATCAAGACCAACTCTAAGCCCAGTCTTCTTAAACAGATTACTAAGAATACAACCATAAACTAAAGAAGAACATAATTTTTTATTAGGAACAAGATTTACGGTTTCGATAAGTTTAGAAAAGATAATCTGTGGAAGGTTGATTTTAAGATTATTTTGGACACAATGTAGCCAAAATAAATCCATGGCTCGGAGAGTAGAGTAACGGCCTCCAGATGGTCGAAACCACCAAGAGATCATGAGATGAAGAAAACGATCATGAAGATCTAAAACACTCGCACTATCCCTTCGTTTATACTGAGATCCTACCGTTAGTTTTTCTTTATCTAACCCGTCATTATCTAATCCTAATGAGGTGCAATGTATTCCGAGTCAAGATGAAGGAATCGTCCTAGAAGATAGGATCGGATTCCTATGGTTAAGGTTTTATCTCAGTTTTGAATGCAAACGGCATTAAAGTAGAAGATACGAATGAGTTGGTGGTAAACTATAGGTTCAAGCTCGAAGAGTATATCAAATTTCCACTCTTGAAGAGTAGGAAGATGTCAAAAATTGATGTCTAACATGGCTTGAAGAGATGGGATTTGTTCTTCCCGGATTTTGTAGGACTCAAAGTATTGAAAAAACCTAAAGTAGAGATTTTGTTTTCGACCGGGTTCATTAAAACAAGAATTGTGAATGGTCATGTTTGGATTATCGGGATTAAGATTAAGAATTTGTTGGATGGGTGGAGGATTTGGAGGTGAGTTTGGAGGTTGGCTAGAACGTCTAGAGGAAGCTCTAGAACGTTTATGAGACATGATTTAAGATAATCGGAATGGAAAGAATAACCTGCAATTTTAAAACACATATATGCAAAATAATCAATCCCAAAACTCAATTGAGTCCTCAATATTTCAAGATTTTCTATACCAATCCTAATGGGCAAAGTTTTTGAAAACTATTGAAAAATAAGGTTTTGAGAATCAATATATATAGTTTTCATAATAACAATATAATTAAATCAAAACACAACAATTTGAAAATATAATTTTTTTTTAATTTCGAAAATTTTCAAAATCTTTGAAAAATCTTGTGTTTTTGATGAAATTAGTTGTAGAATCTAGTTTCTAATCACTAAACATTCAATACCCGATATAAAGTTCAACCTATAACTAATTAAAACTAGTTCTATGTTCAAAAATTGATGAAATATAAGTTTTAGAAAAATACCTTGAAGAATTTCGGATTTGAGTGAGATTAGATGAAGTTTGCACGCTTTTTATGATTCCAATAGGTTTAGGAGATGATATTTGAAGAGAATTCCGATTAAAAATGTTGTTATGATGAAGTATGGAGATAGGGTGAGAGTAGAGAAGAAAAACAGCTAAGAGAGAAGAGAGGGTTTGAGAGTTTGGGGTGTTCTGCCCGTGTTAAAAACCATAACCCCAGGGGGTATCGATTCCCTGTGGGGGGGAATCGGTTCCCCTTCAAAGGGGGAATCGGTTCCCCTTCAAAGGGGGAATCGGTTCCCCTTCAAGGGGGTATCGATTCCCTCTACCAAAACTGATAAAATCTGATTTTAAACACTCAAAAAGCTAAATTAGTTTTCTCTAGTGGTATTGGCAACTCATATATTGAAAATTAATAATGTTCAATCAATCAAATTTATCATTAAAAATTATTTGAACATAAAGTTAATTTTCACCAAGAATCATAAACTCCCCCTAACTAAAAGCAATGAATACAATCAAAAAATATTATTATATGCATATTTCATTTATTCTTAAAAGTGCTAAAATTATTTTAAGCACTAAGTGAAGATAGGTTAGTTAAACCTAATTCTCTCCTAAGTGTCCAAAAAAGTTCCTTGTCTAAAGGCTTTGTAAAGATATCCGCTAATTAATGCAAAGTATCAACAAATTCTAGAACTACATCTTCCTTAGTGACATAGTCTCTAATGAAGTGATGTCTTATTTCAATGTGCTTAGTTCTAGAGTGTTGAATGGGATTTTTAGTGAGACAAATAGAACTAGTATTGTCACACTTGATAGGAATGGTACCTACTTCAATTCCATAATCAAAAAGTTGTTGTTTCATCCATAAAACTTGTGCACAACAAATACCAGCTGAAATGTATTCGGCTTCAGTGGTAGATAATGCAACACAATTTTGTTTCTTTGAAAACCAAGAAATCAGCATATTTCCAAGGAATTGGCAAGTACCAGAGGTGCTTTTCCTATCTAGTTTGCATCCTCCATAATCCGTATCAGAAAAGGCATGCAAGCTAAAGCTAGAGTCTCTAGGATACCAAAGTCCTAAACTAGGAGTGTCCTTAAGGTATCTAAAGATTCTCTTAACAGCTAGTAAATGTGATTCCTTAGGGCATGATTGAAATCTAGCACATAAGCAAACACTAAACATAATGTACGGTCTACTTGCAATTAGATAGAGCAAAGAACCAATCATTGACCTATATAATTTAACATCCACACATTTACCTCCTTCA
This sequence comes from Hibiscus syriacus, assembly GCF_006381635.1. Taxonomy (NCBI): domain Eukaryota; kingdom Viridiplantae; phylum Streptophyta; class Magnoliopsida; order Malvales; family Malvaceae; genus Hibiscus; species Hibiscus syriacus. The sequence goes on from NW_024063088.1 coordinate 3,963,543, forward strand.
TCCAAGTCAAGCTTTGTAGAAGAGCTCATTGGAGTGTCATGAGGTTTCCCATTTTCCAGTCCAAACTTTTTGAGCATATCTTTGACGTATTTAGCTTGATTGATGAAGATGTCATCTTTTCTTTGCTTGATTTGGAGTCCCAAGAAAAATGAGAGCTCCCCCATCATGCTCATCTCGAATTCGCTTTGCATTATCTTAGAAAATTCTTAGCAAAGAACATCATTAGTAGAACCAAATATTATATCATCAACATAAATTTGAACTACTAATAAATCTTTACCTTTATGCTTTAAAAACAATGTAGTGTCAACCTTCCCTTTTGAAAAACCTTTTTCAATTAAAAAGTTTGACAATCTTTATACCAAGCTCTAGGAGCTTGTTTTAAACCATAAAGTGCTTTTGTCAATTTAAGAACATGATCCGGAAATTTTGAATCTTCAAAACCTGGAGGTTGTTCCACATATACTTCTTCTTTGATAAAACCATTTAAAAATGCACTTTTAACATCCATTTTATATAATTTAAATTCATGAAAACATGCAAATGCTAATAACATTCTAATTGCTTCCATCCTAGCTACGGGAGTGTATGTTTCATCATAGACTATGCCCTCTTCTTGAGTATACCCTTGAGCAACAAGTCTAGCCTTGTTTCTCACTATATTACCACTCTCATCAAGCTTATTCCTAAATATCCATCTAGTACCTATAGTAGATTTATTACTAGACCTTTCAACTAAGTCCATACTTTACTTCTCTTAAATTGATTTAACTCTTCTTGCATAGACATAATTCATTGTTCATCATTTAATGCTTCTTCAATATTCTTAGGCTCTATGCATGAGATAAATGCAACATAATTACAAATATTTCTAAAAGAAGATCGAGTTGTTACCCCTTTGGATGGATCACCTATGATTTCACCATCCTTGACATAGTTTTACTCTCTTGGGTAAGATACTTCCCTTTCTTCAATGATTGGATTCTCGAGAGGATCATGAGTTTCCTCATCTTTGTTTCTTCCTTTGATGATGATTCTCCAACGTCATGTCTAACATCATTTATATTTATAATACCTACATCATCATTCAAACTAGAATCCTTCCTCGGAAGGAGATTATCATCGAAAACAACATGTATAGACTCTTCTACAACTAGAGTTCTTTAATTAAATACTCGATAAGCTTTAGAACTTAAGGAATAACCCAAAAAAATTCCTTCATCACATTTAGCATCAAATTTGCCAAGATTGTCTTTACCGTTGTTTAAAACAAAACATTTACATCCAAAAGGATAAAAATAGCTAATGTTAGGCTTTTTATTTTTAAAAAGTTTATATGGAGTTTTCTTCAAAATAGGCCTAATCATTACTCGATTAATAACATAACAAGCAGTATTTGTGGCTTCCGACCAAAAATATTTTGGCAAATTGTTTTCATAAAGCATGGTTCTAGCCATTTCTTCTAAAGTTCGATTTTTCCTTTCAAAACCTCCATTTTGTTGAGGGGTAAAAATTATGGCTAATACCATTAGAATTACAAAAATTAGTAAATCCAAGATTTTCAAATTCAGTTCCATGATCACTCCTAACACTAGTTATAGAGTAACCTTTTTCGTTTTGGATTACTTTTGAAAACGTGATGAATTTTTCTAATGCTTCATCTTTAGTACTTAAGAATAGAACCCAAGTATATCTAGAATAGTCATATATCAAGACAAATGCATATTGTTTTCCACCCAAGCTAGCAGTTCTAGATGGCCCAAAAAGATCTAAATGAATCAATTGCAATACTCTACTAGTTGATACATCATTAATGGATTTAAAAGAAACTCACTTTTGTTTTCCTTTAGCACAAGCATCACAGATTTTATTATTATCAAATTTTAGTTTAGACAGCCCTCGAACCAATTCTCCTTGAACTAACCGTTGCAAAACACTCATACTAGCATGTCCTAGTCTCCTATGCCATAACCAACTATCATGCTCATTCTTAGCTACTAAGCATAAATTAGTCATGTCAATAGAATCTAAATGCACCATGTATATGTTTCCTATTCTATGACCAATAAGCATAATCTGATTAGATGCAATGTCAATAACTTTACAACCATTAGTTTCAAACATGACATTGAATCTCTTATCGCATAATTGACTAATACTTAATAGATTATGCTTTAATCCATTCACATATAAAATATTCTTAATTTGTATGGAAGAGGTATTACCTACAGTACCTATACCTTCAATGTGACCTTTTGAATTATTACCAAAAGTCAATTCTCCTCCATTTTTGGCGTTAAGCTCAATGAACCGGCTTTTATCTCCGGTCATGTGTCTTGAGCATCTACTATCAAGGTACCATGAGTTTGGATTTGTTTCCCGTTCCTTGTAGCAATGCTCCTTTTCTACAAACATAGATTAATTTCTAATTTTTGGTACCCAAATTCTTTTGGGTCCATATTCATTAGTTTCTAAAATTCTTATCCCCTTTGGTATCCATTTATGAAGGATATCTTTATCTTTAGTAGTAATGAGTTCTTTAGGAACCCATATACTCTTAATGATTTTACCATTCAAGGTTCGTTGAGGACCTCTATTATTGTAGTTTCTAAAACTTTTTCTAATAAAGTTGGATTTTGAATTTTCACCTTTTTCAAAATGTTTTGATCCAACTTTATTACAAGAAGCTTTAAGATCATCAATTTCTTTTTGATGATCATCATGAACTTTTGAAAGTAAGTTATGCAAACCATTATTTTTCTTTTCGAAATCATCAATTTTGATTTGCAATTCTTTAATCTTACTTTCAAGCTCATTGTTGGTTTTGGACATAATACTATTTTCATTTTTCAATTTTGAAACATCATTTTTATATTTTGAAAATAGAGTCTTATAATCCGAAGCCAAACCATTATAATCCTAATAACTCATCATAAGATAATTCATCTGAATCAAATGAATTAGAAGTAACCTGAGAATTTTCCCCGATGGCCATTAAACACAAGTTATCTACTTCTTGTTCCTCTTCATCGGAACCTTCTTCATCGCATCATGTAGCTACATGAGCCTTGTGTTTCTTCTTGGATTGACCCTTCTTCAATTGAGGGCAATCGTATTTGACATGCCCGGTTTTTGCATTCGTAGCAAATGATCGGGCTTTCTCCTTCGATTCAGTTTTGAAGCCTTTATTGCGTTTAAATTTTCTTCCTCGGTTGGGCCTCATCAATTTTATGAATTGTTTGGCAAATAATGCCATTTCTTCGTCATCGTCATCTTCATCCGAGTCACTCTTATCCTTTGTGGATTTGAGAGCAACTTCAATGTTTTTCTTCTTCTCATTCTCTTTTGGTGTCTTGTCAATCTTATCGAGGTCCACCTCATCTTCAAGAATCATTTCATGAGTGACGAGGGAACCGATTAGCTCTTTAAGAGTTAAGGATTTTAGGTTCTTATCCTCGATGATTGTCATTTTCTTTGATTGCCATGATTTCGGAAGAGAGTAAACTAACTTTCTATAAGCTTTACGTTTGGAATGATCTCTCCATATGATTTGAGACCATTAACAATCGTTGAAAATCTATCCGTCATAGCTTTGATATCTTCATTCGGTTTCATCCTGAAATTTTCATAGCTATGTGTTAGAAGACTAATTTTAGATTCTTTTACCTCGTCGGTGCCTTCATGTGTGACTTGAAGTTTATCCCATATTTCCTTGGCGGTTGTACAAGATGAAACTCTTCCGTATTCATCTGGTCCAAGAGCACAAAATATGATATGGATGGCTTTGGAGCTGAGCTGGAACATTCTTGTCTCTCTTTCACTCCACAATCTTGGATGAGTGAGAGGCTTGATATATCCGTCTTCTACAATATTCCATGCTCCCATGTCACTGGCTTGAATGAAATACATCATCATATTCTTCCAATAGGCATAGTTAGCTCCATTGAAGAAAGGAGGCTTGTTGAAGGGCATCGAATCGAGACTGAAGTCGAAGTTTGAAGCAGAGGCCATTGATGACTTGATTATCGATGTAATTCTTCCCGAATTGACTCAAGAGGTGATTAAACCTTTAAATGAGTAAGGTTATGATACCAATTATTGAGTTAATCGATTGATGGAATCGGCCAAGAGGGAGGGTGAATTTGCAATTAAAATTTTGGTGGAAGCTTTTGCAGAATATTGAAAGTAATTGCACAACGATTTAGAGTGGTTCGACTTTCTCAACCAAAGTCTACGTCCACTACCTTAGCTATCCACACTAAGGATTTTCCACAAATTCACTAATTTGTCTTTCTTTTGAGGACAAAGAGTAACCTTACAAATCCCTCAAGAATTATACCCTAAATTCTTGAGAACACTATCTCCCAAAGAGAATAATACAAATTTTGCAAACTTACAAGAAAATCCTCACAAGGCAAGATGTTTGCACAATTCTAGAACAAAGAAAGAACACTCAAGAATAATACAATTGAGCACAATAAGTGTTCTTGAAAGCAAAAATGAATATTGAATGAAATAGACTTGAAAATGCTCAAACTTGAGGTTTGATGCTTTCTCTTTGATTCTCTCTTGTTTGTTGTTTCTTGTTGTTGATCAATGGCTTCTAAGCTTGTTTAAATACACCTTTAAATGATTCTGAACGTTGGAGATGATTAGTGGAGTCAATAGAGTCGTTTTAGTGTGAAATCAATTAATAAAACAGCTTGGAGCGTGGGGGAATCGGTACCCCGTCATGGGGAATCGGTTCCCTAAATGTAAAATTCAAATATTTCGATCGTCGAATAGGGGGGAATCGGTTCCCTCCGAGCATTCTGTTTTTTCTCGGAGCCAAACCATTCAGGGGGAATCGGTTCCCTCTGAGCAATCTGGAATTTTTGGCTTTGAAATAGTTCGAAATATTTTGTAAAATTGTTTTGAAATTATTTTAAGTTTAAAACTTAATTTTACACTTGAGTAAGGATTAAAAAAGACATTTGAAAGATTTGGAGTAATATTTTGATATTCGAATAATTATATCGAATATACTTAGAAAATCTTTTGGAAAATCTTAAAATTCATTTATCTTAATTTGTTATATCGAAATATCAAAATGTTTTCAACAACATTTGAAAAATTGTTTTTGGCAAAACTCCCCCTTAATAAAATGTTTAATGAAAAAGATATCAACTGATTACAAAAATATACCAATTGTTAAAAAGATACCAATTGTTGGAAAATATATGAAAATGTTAAGCTCCCCTTTTTCATTAAGAAATTGAATTTTTCAAACCAAAACTTCTCCCCCTTTTTGTTATATCAAAAATAATTCAATCTTTAAAGTTCTAAAATAACATTGGAGAGTAAGTGGTAAATTTGACATTAAAAAATTATTTGAAAAATCAAAGCTCCCCCTCAATAAGTGCATTCCAAACAAAATTTAGCTTTAAGAACTTGACACTTAAAGAAAATTGAATTTCAACAAAGAATAACAAACATGTTAGTAGCACATGAAATTAAATGTATCCAAGTCTAAAATACTTTATGCAATATCAATGATTGAAATTAAGTGAATATGCATAATGTTTTTCAAAAATGTTATGCATTTGAAAATTTTGATATCAATTATTAGAGAGATATCTATTACATTTGAAACACATGCATAAACATTTAAATTTAGGTCAAAATTTTAAAATTATCAAAGTATTTGAAAAGTTGATATCAATTATTAGAAAGATATCATTTGCATTAAAACCAAATTTGACCAAAATTTTATTATGATGAACCAAAAATTCTGAAAAATCATTAAAACTTTAAAATGTTCATCATAAAACCTTTTTAACATACATGAGATTAAAACAATAATACATAATCATTTAAATCCAAAAACTCATGCATGCTTAAAATCAAATGAGCAACCAATTAATCAAAAATTAAAAAGCTTTTAAGCTTAGAGGTTACCCATTCCTTTTCAAGTGTGGCTAGAGCATTTGTATATCATCACTTTCATCACCATTGCTCCACACACCTACAAGAGACATTTATTTTGATTTTGGTATCCAAATTGCTTTGGATGGATGTTAGGTTCAATGCCCCTTGTTCCCTTAGGAACCCATACTTGTCTAATTTTAAAACATTTTCCTTTCTTCAAAGGACAATTATGTTCCTTATGACCATGATAATGGCAATGTGAGCATTTTGCCATTATGAAACTAGATGAATTATTTAAAATGATTTCTTTTTCTTTTGTTAAGCATTCAAGCTTAACTTTTAAATCAAAACATTCTTTTTCAAAACTTTCAATTTTCATTTTTGAAAGCTCTAAATAATTTTTCAAAATCAATTTTAGCTTTCAAAAGAAAATCGTTTTCAATTTTAATTTTGAAATCATTTTATTATATTTGGAGTTCATGGTCTCAAACTCCGAAAATAATTCATCGAATGCATTTTGTAACTCATTAAAAGAATAAGAATTTAATTCATTTGAGTTAGAAGATACCTCAGGCTCTTCACGAGCCATTAGAGACACCACCTTTGTTGGTTCATCTTTCTTGTTTCCATGAAGCTTTTCGAGCTTTTCCAAAGCTCATTTGCACTTGAACAAGAAGAAATCCTTCATATATATCTGGACCAAATGCACAAAACAACATGTGCATGGCCTTAGCATTAACTTGAGTTTTCTTCCGTTCTTGGTCACTTCTTCTCCTTCTTCTTTAGAGAAGAATAGCCGTTCTTGATCATCTCCCATTCATCAAGATCATTGGATTGTATGAATAACTTCATTAATTTCTTCTAATGATGGTAGTTTGCTCCATTTAAGTATGGAGGCTTGTCGATCGATTGGGAGTCTTCCAAGTGGAAAGAGCCGGAGGTGGAATCCATCTTCTCGATTGTGTTGGGAATTGGTAAAGCGTCTTCTAGGATCGTCTCAAGGATGTTAAGCCTTCTAACGAGTTAAGCTCTGATACCAATTATTGGTATTCGCATAAGCTTGAATCGACAACCAATAGAGTTCGCCAAGAGGGGTCGGACGGTTCTTGTGTTTAGGGAGTAAGGACATTGAAAGATAGAAAATTTGCACAGCGATTTATAGAGGTTCGACTTCTCAACCAAGTCTACATCCACTACTTTAGCTCTTCACTAAGGATTTTCCAACAAATTCACTAATTTGTTCTTTTTTTAAGGATAAAGAGATAACCTTTACAAACTCCCTAGTTTTACACGGGCTAAACTAGAACCTTTCCCTAGCTTTTCATGGGATCAGCTAGAACATTTCCCCTTTACAATGAGAGGAAATGTAAATAAGAAAACTTCTCTAAGGTAGGTGTTTACAAGAATTAAGCTCACAAGAACAAAAATATTTACAAGAGAAATATGAAATAAGAATGAAAAACTTTTCTCTTGTGTTTGATTGCTTGGATAGTTGTTCTCTTACTTCTTCAAGTGTCCTCAACTTGTATTTATACTTGGAATGTGTTTGAAGTCGTATCTAGCCGTTGGGGATGTTTTGGAGCCATTTGGGGATTATTTTTCTGTAAAACAAGGCTACTCATAACATGGGGTATCGGTACCCCTTCATAGGGTATCGGTGCACCTTCATTAAATTCAAATTAAACTAGTTGTTGCAGCCATAGGTATGGATACACTGTATGGGGTATCGATACACCAGTGTATGGATACTCATAGGGGTATCGATACCCTTTTTGTATTCGATGCTTGAGCAGTCATAGGTGTATGGATACACCTGAAGGGGGTATCGGTACACCAATGTATGGATACACTCATAGGGGTATCGATACACATTTGTTTTTTTGCTCAAATTCGAATTTAATGGACTTTGAATTATTTTTGAAACCTTTTTAAACTTTGAATAAATTCAATTCAAGTCCAAAAAACATTTTCCTTAAATTTGTTATATCAAAACATAATTCAACACCATATAATCAACATTAGGGCATTTCATACACGAAATAACATTCATGGAAAAATATCATATTTATCAGTGATCAATGCATTATGATTTCACCCTTTGACATATCAAGGCCATGTTGATATTATGAATAATGACATAATATCATGCTAATATAAACAAGGTAGACTCATCGCAAGTCTTCCTGATGATGTATAAAACATCTATGTACAATGTCATGCATGTATTGCACTCACCTTGGCACTATATATATATATATATATATATATATCAAAATATTTGTGTCAAAATGCTACAAACTTAATCCTTTTTATACTCAATTTGCTTCGAATGCAAAGTCAATTGTGATATGTAAAAAATCACAAATTCATATCGATACATATGTTAGTATTGTACTAACATAAATACATTTCCAAAACAAAATCCATAATTATACTTGAAACTTATTCACACCAAAATACTTCAACACTTATTAATTCTTTTAATATTGACACCAACTTTTCCAAATTATATAAAATGGTCTTTCACCATTTTACTACTTAAATTTCAATACCAAAAATTCCAGCATTGAAATTATTACCAACCAAATACTTTTACAAGGGCACAATTACATTTAAACATCCTAACTATTCGAATACTGCATAAAAATCACCAAACTTTTCAAAGTTCCATAATGATCAAATTTCACATCCTAACACTCATTTAAATTCCCAAACAGAAATTTCCAGCATAGTACTTCAACTATAGAACAGTTACACAACAACCCACTATTTTACCAAAATTGTCGATTTGATCCCTCAACTTTTTGAAAAATACCAAATGGTCTCCAAATTTTTCTAAGGCTTGTAGAATAATTCCTACATCATTTCCATAATTTTTCCATAATCTTTCTCATCCATACAAGCCTTGGTCAAATGTTCTAAAGGTTTAAAACTAAGGTTTCCATGATTTTGCTCGATTTTGATTCGATTCAAGCATGAAATCAACTTCCATCCAACCTTACAACATCTCTGTAATCAAATCCCTAATCAAATTTCATCAAAACACAAAGTTTTCCCAACTTAAAGTTTGGTCAAATCTTAAAGAACAATTTCTAGGAATATTGAACATGTTTTAATCATCACAAAAGCTTGAAAATTAATCTACAACCTCAAAAACATCAAAAATCATTATCAATTCCATAAAAACTGATATGAACACAAAATCTAAAATTTAGGATCTTTGAAATCAAGAAATATTAGCAAGCATAAATGGTACCAAAAGATAGTGTTTTCGCGTAGAGTAATTTTCTATTTCACGGCATAACTCAAAATCCAAAAGAAATTGCTCAAAAATTGAAAAGAAACTTTCTATCACCTTTGGTGGATATCACGGCTTGGAGAAGAAAAAGATAAACAAGTTTCATGTAATGTTAGGTAAATTTCATGTTAATTTACCTTTAATTTAAGCTAAAATGAATATTTTATTCATTTAATTGAGAAAAGACCAATTTATCCTTAATAAAACTTCATATTTACCATAAAACCAAGAAACATCAACCTTATCATCTTCCAAATGTCAAATATGAACAAATTATTTCTCTCTTTACTGTTTTGCCCTTGCAATTTCCCAAAAATTATAATCTTTCCACTTTAATCCAACTGTCCAAATTTAATATGAAATTAAATCCTAAAATCCAATGATTTATATTATTTTCCATCATTTTAAATTGTGGAAATACTATTTTCAAACCTAATTTATCATCCTTCAATTTTTCCAAAATTTCTATTAGATTCGATTTAACTAATTTTTACCGGACTTAACACTTTCTAGTTTTTAACACAATTTCCAGATCATGAATTTGATTTCAATAAAATCCTATTTTCAATATTAAAATATCCACTTATTGAATAAAAATTATTTTTAGTAAAATTATAATCAAGTCCCTAAACTTTTCCTATTTTATACTTTGGCTACCAAACTTTCAAATTTTATATTTTGGTCACTAACCAAAATTTGGGGTATTACAGCGGAGCAGATCCCCTTTCTCCATATTTGATCTTCCTTGAGGAGCAGTGGAACAAATCTACTTTGATTCAATCTACCCTGAAAAGTAGTTTAGCATATCCCCTTTTCCATATATGATATACCCTAAAGAGCAACGGAGATCCCCTTTTTTCTAGATTTGATCTTTGATAGGGAGAAGTGGAACAAATTTTCCTCAATTTTATCTTCCCTGAAGATCAATGAAGTGAATCAAAGTTTCCTGAACTAATCTACCCTGAAGAACAGCGGAGCATATCTCTTTCAGGTTTAATCTTCAAAAATCTCTCTTGAAATATTTTTCATTTTCAGTCTCACTTGAGACAATATCATATTTCAAAGCAAAAAATTTGACCGGTCAAAAACTCATTGTTTCTTCTTTTTTCCCTATTACAAAATTGCCAACTGGCCCAATTTTATAAGCCCAGTCGGGCTCAAATTAAATCATCATAAACGGCCCAAACCTAAGCCTATTGAGATTAGGGTTTGGTGAAACCCTAATTTTCAGGCCATGTCGTCGTCGTTGCCACCGCTGTTCCAACCACCCATTACCATCATCGTCACTTTGCCAACATCGTCATCTCAGGAAACAGTGACAAACAGAACCAAATCAGAAAAATCAATCAACAAGCAATACCAAACCCATTAAAAAATTACACTAAATTAAAAGAGATTTGGGTTTTAATGAGGATTAGGGAAATCATTTCCATATGGTTATAGCTTTCTCTGAATTCTCACCAAACAAGCAAAGAGGGAGAAATATAAGCAGGATTCGGTTGAGAAGAAAAGGAGGAGAAGAGTTTTTCGGGGGAAACAAAAAAAAGAAAAAAACAATAAAAGAAAATAGAAAAGAAAGAAACGAAACAATAAAAGAGTGAAAAAAGAGAGCTTACCTTGGTTTTTACTTCGTCGGCGACGAGTGGGCTTGGTTTATATATTTATTTTGTGCCTCATTTAGAGAGATTCACGTATGCAATGATATTTTATATACATGTAAGTCTTTTTAATTAAATCTTATATGTTAAGCATGATGTAGCATAATATGTAATCTGATGGTATTGAATATATTATTTTGATGCATGCCTTTAAATCTTATTTAATTTAATCAAGACAAGGTAGTAGGTTATTTAATTTAATTTTTTTATATGTTTATATAAGCATGTTTGTTTGTATGTATAGGTTTAGGTGTCATTTATCTTTTTTAAATATAATATGTTCTCGATTCGATTCAAATAATTGGATTAAGGGTAATATGCGTTAATTTTAGGATTATTGTGAAGTGATTGTCTTAACGTATAAGAAAGGTGTTTTCGATAATTTTAAAACGAAAGTATATCCCATTATGTGAAACCTAAAAATATTGATTACATTTAAAATTTGGGACAGAAAAAAAGATTATGTTCTTTTAATTAAATTCACCAAGAAAATATTGTTATATTGAGTCTAAGGTCTCATCTGGACGTATTTAAATAATTGAAAATCATTATTCTCATTAAATGTTGGTAAAATAATTAATTAATCGTATTTGTTTGATATATGTGTTTAATTTTCATTTTGTTTTGTGTGTTTTAATATGATTTTAAAAATAAATCGCGTTCGAATTAATAATGAATTTTAAAACGAAATAGTAATATTTTTATTTCAATTGGAGTAAGAAATGACTGTTATACGACATGAGAGGCTATTTATTCTCGATAGGAAATAATTAAATATTATTATTTTCCCTCTTAAAATTAAAATAACATGTTTAAAAAAATTAAGTTTAATTTGTTTTATTTTTTTCATTTATGCACTCAAATCAATAATGAATTTTAGAATGGAATTGTAATATTATGTTATTTCTATTGGAGTGGGAAGTGAATGCTCTAAGTGTCATTGCTCATCGATAGAAAATAATTAAATATTATTGTGTTTCTTCTTAAAATTCAAATAATATTATTTTAAGAAATCTTAAATTAAATTCATCTCAAATTCGTAAATTTCATTGCAAAGTCAATTAATTAATTGATTAGGTACCAATTTAGGGTGATGTGGGGGTGCTAGTCCTTCCCTACGCGTAACCGACTTCCGAATTCAAATTTTTGGTAACGCATATATTAAATTTGTTTTTTAATTAAAATTAATATTTTATTGAAATGACAAATATGTTTTTGGGTGCCCAATCACACTCTAATCAAATATTGATAACGACTCCTCAAACCAAATTTTATTATTAAAAGGAAATACCAAATTATTCAAGACGATATCTTTTAAAAAATCACTTTTAAAAAATTAAAAAAAAATTTAAGAAAAAAATCGTTTTTACATAAATCATTCCAGGATTTTAATCGATTATAGTCATATTAATCTTTAAAATTTTATTATTTATAAAATAAAAATTACGTTATTTTTAGGCAAATGTGGATCATAACTTGATTCGTGAATCATTTTAAAGATCAATCTCTCTCAAAGTATACATATTTTTAGGGTAAAGTGCTCAAATGACCCCTCAACTATAGGATGTTACTTTATTAAGTCCTTCAATTATTAGAAGTTACAAAATGGTTCTATGACTATAAGGTAAAGCTTTATTGATTCCCCTGATTATTAAAATTACAAAATAGTCTCTCGAGTCTTTATATGTTTCAAACTCATCTTTTTTCGTTAAAAACTAATGACCTTCTGAGCTGGACATTAACATATTTTGGGATATGATAAAATCTCCCATAACTGTTTGAGGTGTATTTTGTGGATTGAATCTCCGTTTACATGTTGTCATCGACTAGTGCCTTGAAACGTTGTATCTTCCCGCTAGTGCTTAAAAATAACGATTATGCCAATAGACATCATTAAAATATAATTTTATCATATTTCAGTTAGTAGGTTAACATCCATCTCAAACAACAATCAATTTTTTAATTTTTATTTTACAGAAAATGACGAGTTTGAAACATATGAATAGTCGGTGACCATTGTATAATGTTTAATAGTTGGGGGACTCAACAAAGTAGTGTCCTATAGTCGGGGGACCATTTGTGTACTTTACCCAAATTTTTAAAAGAAATTAACTATTTTTCATACACGTCGTTTAAAAATATTATACTAATTTGTGAGTGAACATGATTCTAGGATGTAATCAATTCAATGTAATTATTTGAGTATTAAAAGTCTTAAAATTTGAGGTTTGATGTTTTTTTAAGTCTTTGTGTATGGAGTTGGTGTTTTTTGACATCTAATGAGTTAGATGGTAGGTCTTACAATATCTCATTTTAAGATTAAATTATTTATTTATTTACTTAGTTTTAATCGAGCTAAGTTTGAGACTATTTCAAGTTCGAGTTAAACTTTAATTTTTGATTTCTAGTTGATCTTGACAATTTTATACTTGCAAGTTTTCGAATTGAGCTCAGCTTTAAACTTCTCGAATCTAGTCGAACTTAACAATACTCAAACTCAACTCGACTCGACTCGTTTACATTCATAAGTGTTACTAAGCTCAGATTAAAAATATTGGATCAAGAAAATAAGAAAATGACAAAGTAAGTTATAACATATGTTGTTTTTTTAATTAGGTTTAAAATGTTTATTATGAAACTCTTTTTTTAATATAACTTGTTAATCTTATTAAAAATTAAAAATATATATCTAAAATTACAAAAAAGTTTTGCAACTATCATCATAAATCAAATATATAATTTGAATATTTTCATATAACTTTGACACAAGAAACTAGTCAATTTAGATCATACAAGGACTATACATGGAAAATGTTAAAATCCCAAACAAAAGACTTAAACGAAAAATTAATACGAACAAATATGACTGCATCGGTAAACAAACCACAGAAGGAGATTAAACTATTAAAATATCATAGAGAACTACAAATCAGAGCCGAGAGTCGTAAAAAACTATACACGAACGCAAAACCATATATTCAAATTCAATTTGAAAATCCATAACATAGAATATCAATATAATTACAAATAAGTATCATTTTGACTAGTCGTTACGTCGTTAAATTCAACCCTGGATATAACTATTATTAAATGTGATTATTCGGATATTAAATCTTAATTAGCTGGAAATTGAGGTTTGTTGATTCTTTAATCTTTGTTTATTTGAACTCTTTTTTCTTTCGGATAACTTAAAATAATGTTACACATTTTAAAATAATATTACACCAAAGATGTGGGCGTCTAACATGAAATAATTAAGAGTTATTTTTAATCATATATTTTATTATAATTAATAAAAAAACAATGTTACACTTTTTTCATTGTCCAATTGCACGTAGAAGTCTTTCTTTTATTTATTTATTTTGACATAGTGGGTGGATAACAGCTAGTGTGTATATTAGAGTAATCACGTCGGTAGGGACAAAACTATGTATAAGTTGGGGTCACTGCCTTTTAATATTGTATTATTAAAAAATATATAGAAATAAATAAATATATTTAAATTTTAAAATTTAATTTATTTTAATTTTATATTACTTTTTATTGTTAGTTATATCTTATCTCATTGGATTAAAATCCTAACTTCGTTTTTGTCCATCAGGATTTTTTTTTAAAAAAAGTTATATACTACTATTTTTTAATATATTAAATAACTTTAATTATAAAAATATAATGTTATTCCTTTTAAAAGAATCAAGTTCTAACTATTGTATTATCAATAACAAAAGAAATTTCGAAGAGATATTATTTTATCGATAAATAATTAAAAATAATTTTATGATATGAAATGATTTATGTTACCTTTTATTATTTTTGGTCTTTGTTTAAGCATGTGTTGGTGTGTTTTGGCATCTAATGGTTAGGTGTTGTAAGGTATGATGTTATCTTATATCAAGATTAAATTATTTATGTAAAAATATTTAAATTATTTAATTTTTATTCATTAATTTAATTCTATTTATTCATTTGTTTTTCGTATTCATTTATTTTATATATTTATATTATAAATATCATTCGAGTAAATAAAAAATAAAACGATAACCAAAATTAGATTCTCTATTTTTTCTGTTCTGTTTTCCTTTATACTTAATATTTCTCTTATTCATTTTCTCTCTTGTTATACTTCTTGATATATTTATTTTAATTTATAACATGTATTTAGTTTTATATTTTTATCTTAGATTAAATTTTAATAAATTAATTAAGTAATTAGAAATTTGTTGGGTTTAATTAATTTCATATGTGTTTATAATTTTTCTTACCATTCTTCTTTTTTTTTACTTATTTTTAGAAGATTCAAGTTTGAACAGTTGTGTCTGTAGAGTGTATATACGTTGTCAATAAACTAAGAAAAGTTTTGAATATATTCTAACTTGTAATCATCATATACTATTAAAGAAAATTCAATTTTTTTTCCTTTCAAAATAGTAAATAGATTAGGCTGGCGGTGGTAGGGCTGTAAATGATACGATCGCAAGCTACTTCAGCTTGACTCGGTCAAAGCTCGATCAACACTTAAATCGAATGGACACAACTCGAATTCTTAATATACCTGAGTAAACTACTTGATACGCTACTTGACTCGCAAGCAACTCATTTATATATATATATATATATATATATATAATATATATATATATATATTATATATTTTTAAATTAAATTATTAAAATTACTCTCTTCGTCTCATAATTTTTGCCCAATGTTGATCAAATACATAGTTTTAGGAGATACAATTGATTGTATGTTAAGTTATATAAAATAAGGAAAATGACAAAATCATCCCTAAAAAATAATTGATAGATTTCATAAATTTGATTTGATATATGTAAAAGAATGAGACAAATAAAGGTAAAAAATAAATATAAATGTTGTTATTTGTTGACTTTTTAATATGACATTTTGAATTAGACAATTTTAAAAATCAAAATGGACAAATCTAGTGGGACAAATGGAGTAACATTTATATGTTGTTTTTTTTAAATGCAACATAAGAGTTTTCATGTACTTAAGGTTTAATTTTGAGCTCGTCTTCGAGCTTTGATCGAGCTAAGTATGAGAATATTTTGAGTTTAAGTTTTGATTTCAAGTTGAGAATGATAATTTTAAGCTTGCGAGTTTTCGAATTGAGCTCCACTTTGAACTTTTTGAATCTAGTCGAACTCCACAATACTCAAACTTTAACCGCTTTTCTCCATAAGTGCCACTAAGCTCATATTAAAAATATTGGATCAAGGAAATAAGAAAACGACATAGCAAGTTGTTAAAATATGTTATTTTTTTCACTAGTGGCAATAAAATGAAATGGACGTACCAAAAAATGAAATGAAATGAAATGGCTATAAATAGCAAACCCTAGGAGGTTGAGGTAAGCAAGTACACCATCAAGAGAGCAAATTACTTTGTAGAGATCATCATCCATTCAAAAAAAAAAAGCTAGCAAAATGGCATCGAACTTGCCGAGGTTTATAGTCATCGAATCCGTCGATAAGATCGGGTACTTAACTTATATTCGTGAAGGCGGAAAAGCTGACGGGTATCTGAGATTCATGGAACCTCAGGTTACGAGCCCGTATGCAAAGTTCGAAGTTGAAAGTTCGAAAACTAGAGGTTTGGTGCATATAAGAAGTTGTCAAAACAACAAATACTGGCAGCGAACCTATCTTCCATCTGTCCCTTCGGGACCCTGGATCGTAACGACGTCGAAAGAGAAGGAGGAAGATGAATCGAAGGAGTCGTGCACATTGTTCAAGTTTGTCTCCGTAGACACTGCTATGAACACATTCAGAATCATGCATATCCAATCGGGTTGCTATGTATGGTCATGGAGATTGGAGGATCCAAAGTTCGATCACGGCTTAATGTCTAACAACAAAGAGTTTGGTCGCCAAAGAGCTGATGAATTCACAATTATTGATTGGAGTTTGTTACTGATTCTACCTAGGTACGTTGCCTTTAAGGGTGATAATGACATGTATATGTACCTTTACAGAAACAATTTTCCGTGTTTCGCACAGACCGACGTCGGCGAATCAACCGTAGCATGCGAGATTGTTCCTGCCAACGACGGAAACATTCGCATCAAGTCCCCTGAAACCGGGAAATTCTATAGGTGTGACTCGAAGTGGATCTGGGCAGATACCGATGACACTACCGCCGACAACATGGAAACCTTGTTTCGTCCCGTCAAACTTGGCGATGATAAGATAGCCCTAATCAGCTTGCGCAACAATAATTTCTGCAAGAGGCTCAGTGAAGGTTCAACGGGCAATGGTGTTGCTGCAGTTGTGCACTCCGTTACCAAAGAAGCCCAAATCACGGTGGAGGAGCATATCTTGTCAAGGCAAATATATGATGTTAAATACGATCTCGATAATGCCAGGGTCTACAACGAAACAGTCATCGTCGTCGACCAGAATTCCGCTAGCAACTTTACCGAAAAGGAATCCTCTATGGACGTCAAGCTCGTAAACAAAGATGCCAAGAGTAGTTCTTGGAAGACTGATTTTTCGCTAACGTTGGGCATGAAGGCATCGATGGACATCAGTGTTCCGCTCATTTTCGAGGGGAGCATCGAAATGTCGGCTGAAGTCAAAACAGGAATCGAGTTGGGGAAGGTCTTCGAATCGTCCACCGAGGTAGAAGTCTTGCACAAAGTCGTTGTGCCGCCGATGAGTAAGGTGACGGTTGACCTAATAGCAACGAAAGGCATGTGCGATGTTCCTTTCACGTACATGCAAAGGGACACTCTTTATGATGGAAGCAGCGTCTTAACTGAAGTTCAAGGTGGCACTTACTATGGTTCTAATTACTACAGAAAGAAGTTTGAGGCTCGATCAGAGCAGCTTCCTCCAGGGAGCAAAAGGTAATGTACATACTCCATGGCCATGGGGGTTCAACAGGAAAGATAGCATGTCTGCATGTGTTGGTTTTCTGCTGTGTTTTTATTCGGTTCGATTTTATGTTCGCTATAAGCCTCGATGGTTGTTCCTTGTGTTCGTTCTTGTCATTCTCAGGTGTTTGATTGCGGTCTTCGGTGTTCTTTATGGTCTGTGTGATTTATGTTTTGAATAAATTCTATCTTTCCTCTGTTTGTTATAAAATCACTTTTTTTATTGTACTACTGGTTCCAAGGCTTTGCCTTGACTAATCCGGATCGACCCGCATAATACATATGTCTTTGGTGGGTGGTGAGTCTCCCCGTAGAAATTTTCTGCATACACAAACTTGAGACGTTGATTAAGCGATATCAAACTGCTTATCACTTAAACCAACCTCGTTCATTGTTATAAAATCACTTATTGAATTAACATCAATAATTAATTAAGTATCAATTGTATTAGAAAATTATATATTTTTTTTAGAAAAAATGGATTGAGGACAGTTCAAAACTGAAACTGGATTAGAAAGAAAACATCGGAGATAAGCTATTTGGATCGAGTGAGAAGTTGCAGATGAAAATTCTTTTTCATCAAACACATCATGCCTACCGATAAAGACCCTACCATGGGAACCCAAACATTGATACCTACAATTATTTAGTGAGAATCCGAGGAAAAATACACTATCTGGAATGAAATTCTATGTAACACTTTGAATTTTTGAGTCAACACAGGAAAGTTGACCCCAAAGAAGTATATAGAACAATGTGATGAAAAGGTTATTAAATCAATTTGGATACATTCGAATTAAATTGGATTATTGGAGTGTAAATCGAATTGCAAGCTGGAAGTTGCTGATGATCTCCTATGGGGATCCGGTGGTTAAGCGTGTCCGTGATAAGCACATCTGTGTATCCGGTGGATTATTTAGTGTAAATACCTTTTAGGTAGACATATATATTAACGATACAATTTGTGTACGGGATAAGCACAAGTAAAATTACTGGTGGACACAATCAATAAAATAGATAATTATCAAAGGAAATTTGAATTCCAGGGTGAGCAAGTAAAAGTGTGGATCTACAACATATTCTAGTCGGACATTTTAAATGACAGCTTAAGGCTAGCTTTTACATTTAGAAGACTAAAGTAGTACTTAGTTACTTATCCTTGATGTCAATATATATCAAATTAAAGATAATAGCCAATTAAGAAAAAAGGTGTTGAAGAGTGATACAAAAGAAATGACATACTTCTCTTAGATCCTCAAGATCCATGGTGAAAGAGTGAAATAGTTGATTAAAGTGGTTTCCATTGTTGTCGGTTTGAATTGGGTTCTCAGGGTACTTTATTGATTTTGGTAGATGGTTGTTGGGTTTGTAATTTTTTTAGTGTAGTTTTTACTAGTTGTGTTGTACTCTTTTCCTTCGTATAAGTTTACGGATGTTTTTAACGAGTCATGCAACTTAGGTTTTAAAATTGTTTGATTAAATCTTTAATAATATTATATTTGCCGGGGAAAAAATGGGATTTGTGTGAGGATAAGTAATTGTTTGAAAATAGCTTTGATTGAATTAATATGGGATGCATGAAAACTCATGTCTGCTTCATTTTGTTCATTTTTTCGTGGGTTTCCGTAATCAAATAACAATGGGTTTTTCCTAATTTTGTCATTAAACTTTTGTCTTAAACGAAAGTGAGGTCTATTCATGTTAAGCTTACTGTCTCAATGTAATCCTTAGACCTAGCTTATGAGTTATAACGGAATCAATGTAACCACGTCATTTAAATGACCTACAAACGAAATTCCTATTAAATCATTTTAGAGACATTTATCGAATATGATATCATAAATAAGCTCATGCCACATTTTAAAGAGGTTGAAAATAAATATTAAACCTCATACAATATACAATTAAGACTATTCCTTTGATAGTTATATTAGTCCTATAACTAGATAATCTGAAAAGGAAAAACAAAAATAAAGTGAGCTACAAAGCTCAATGAGTAACTCATATATGACATAAAGATGCAACTTTAAATTCAAGCAATAGTAAAATAACTAACCAGTACCAAAGTATTATAACAGGAAATTCACACAACCTTACGTTTCGTCGAGAATAACAGGATAAGGACATTACCCTCCGAAGAGGTACCCGAAATAGAATACAAAAATTAGGATGAGGATATAACCCTCCATATAGGATCCCTATTAGAAATAGGATGTGGATATCGTCCTCCATAGAGGATCCCAACAGAAACAGAAATCAAAAATCAGAATGGGAATATAACCCTCCGAATAGATCCCAAACAGAAACATGATGGAGATTTTTTCATCCTTAGAGGATCCCATACAGAAACATAAGGGGGATTATGCCATCCGTAGAGGATTCCATGTAGAAACAGGACGAAGATGTTACCCTCGTAGAGGAACTTATGCAGATGACATAAATATATCAACACACAGATGCCATGCCAATCAGATATCAAACATATCTCAGACCAATATAATCAGAACACGAACATGCGTACAAATAACAAATATATAATATAATCAGATGACTAAATGCATCGTATGGGTCAAGAGGGCCAGCTAAGCTTTACTTTTGCCATGAACAGTAATACTAGGTTCTACGGAACGGAAACCTAATGATAATATATTACTGTAAAAGAACTGAAATAAAACTTAATTAAACAGAATCAACTAATAATTCAGTTAATAACACTCACACATATCTCAAATTTAACGTGCAGAGTCAAACTAAACTGAATAGAGGTGATTCAAACTTATTGGGGGAGTGGTGCAGAGACACATGACCACCTTCAGAACATAATATCATAAAGTAAGACTATAAATTTCATAATTTACATAACACAACTATATTGTAAAGTACTAAAATAAAAAAAAATAGGACTTTCGATTTAGGATTTGACAAAACATACTACAAAAACGGATTCAGGATATTGAAAAATATCAAGATATAGATCTTCAAAAAAAAACTTAACAGTCAATGATCAACTATTAAGTCAACGATCAACAAAAAAAAAAAGTAAACAGTGTACGGTCAAAATTAACAGGTCCGTTCGGATCAACAATTCGAGTTAACAAGACGGTTCAGGTTAACTAGTTGGTCAAACTAGTCCAACCGGTTTGCAGAAAACAATCACACACGCAACGACGTGTGCGCCACCCTCCGGTGACCGGTTTCATACCAAAAATCACAAATTTTAATTTTAAGGGTTTGATAGTCCATTACCGGTGTAAGTTCACGACAGTGAGCGGCAGTGATGATGTATTTACGAAACCCAAACGCTTTTCCCAGCCTATCTTGCAACCGACGATGACGGTGAAGGAGGCACCACCACCAGCAGATCGAAAATGACGAGCTGAACATTTTAGTGCTGGCGGTGTCGTTAACGGCAACTCTCTGGGCGACTAACCAAGCAAAAAATCAAAACGGAGAGAGAGCAATAACCAGTTGAAATTTAAAAATTTGGGAAGAAAACCTGAAAATAAACAAATGTGTATTTGAATATTCTGAGTTTAGGGTTAAACACAATAGAAATCCCTTTAGGAACTCAATAGACGGCCTGAAAGTTTAAAATAGCTTAACATTAGACCCCATTTGGGGTGTGTGACACTTAAAGTCCAAAGTCATTTTTGGCTCTTAATGTACCCTAATGCTGTCATTAATGCTGATCATCAATCAATTTGAATCAAATCAAATCACTAAATGGTTTATAAACTTTGCATGATATGGCTCCATTCGGGAAAAAAATTGTCGAATCTAGCAGTCATGTTTTAATCAAATGAAATTGACAAAAG
The DNA here is from genome assembly GCF_006381635.1 of Hibiscus syriacus. Lineage (NCBI taxonomy): Eukaryota > Viridiplantae > Streptophyta > Magnoliopsida > Malvales > Malvaceae > Hibiscus > Hibiscus syriacus. The sequence continues at coordinate 3,985,113 of NW_024063088.1, forward strand.
AGAGACTTGAGGGAGAAATATTTTTTTAATAATTAGAAGTGATTATAATGTAGTATATGTTTGAATTTTTTAGCTTATTAACAACGCATGCACACTCTACAGACATAGTTACTCAAATCCAACAATTCTAGAAAGAACAATATTCTTTTACTGCTATTTTCACCCAAGATGAACCGAAGAGGGCGGGTGGAGGCAATCACCCCTGAAAATTTTATCATAAATTTTAGATTGTTTATATGTATTTTTTATTGAAAATCTGTTTTCGTCCTCTGAAATTTTAGAAATTTATCATCTACTAAAATTTTAGAATTTCTTCTCCTAATATAAAATCTTAAGCTCATTCTTGGTTTCACCCATGCTATGTGGGGGAACATTTCTGACACTTAATGAACTTCAAAAGGTGTTGAAAAACATGGCATCTTCATCATTTGTTGCGAGGCAACATGCATATTAGGTTAAGTCAAAGAGGCTCATGTTGATGATGATGAGTGCAAGCAAGCTTGCCCTCCAACATATCCTTCTCTCATCAATCTTTCCAATTCTTTTGTTTCTTCTTCATTTTCCCTCTGGGTTTGATGCATTTCAAAACCATAAAATATATAAGATTAATTAATCAAGGTATGTTTTTAACTTGGAGTTGAAACTATATATATATATATAAGCATGCATGTAGGGACAAACTCAAGATTACATGTTAAGGAATGAATTCATAAAATTTGAGAATGAACTTATAAAATTTCAGGGATGACGAAAACATATTCTCAATAAAAAATATAAAAAAATATCCATATTATATGAAGATTAAATTTTTCAAGGTTGCAGTTGCCTGGCGTGAACCATTAAAGGTCTCCTCTGCAATCACGGTCACAGCCTTCCCCTGTGCTACATTCATATCTCGCTCCCCATTTACCCTGACAGGGTGAAACCCATCTCCATCATTAGCGAGGGCTGCATATCTTGTATTATCACCTCCATCGGTCATGCTATTCACCTGTGCCTATGGAACAGCAACCTTATGAGTGCGACGTCGGCGCTTGGTAGCAACCATCCAGGGTCGATATTTATTTTTATCCTCAAACATTCGTATTTTCCGAATTAATATCTCACGAGGGTTTCGATTTATCACTCACTCCAATTTTCTTTGCTTGCAAGTTACAAACCACATAAGTCTTTTGCATAGCCATAAACATCGCTTGAAACAGATCTGATGGAGCCCCTCATATTACAGTTTTTGAATAAATCCATCAATGTCGATGCATGAGAGCTATGGTTTATTCAAATCAGCGACTACCGCTAACCTTGCAATTCCCCAAGTTAGTATTATAATCAACCTTAATCACTTGGTCAAGTTCAGCTGTCGGCATACGAAGGAGAGATTTTGTGTAGTAACGATAAGGAAGTCCCGGAAAACGAACCCGCACAATAACCCTTGAAGGATGACTTTTTGAGGTAGAGAAATTCATACTCAACGATTGTACCGTTAAATAATTGTCGAAAACCATCCATGGTCCTTCTGTAAGCACCCGAATAAAATCACATTCGGCCTCTAATCGGACTATAAAATAATCTTTATCCAAGTCATAAGTTGGAACTTTCCCTGCAATTGCCAAAGAGTTCTAATTCTATTCCAAAGAGCTCGATATCCAATAGTTTTCCCGAGGAGACGAACTATTCCAGTTCTATCAACAACATCCTCCGCTTGAAGGGAAACATCCACCTCTCCGAAGGGATGGAAGCTGCCTGAATATGCTCACCCAATACCGTATCAGCATAAGACCTTGGTGCCGGAACAATAGTGTTTGCTGTCACTGATACCTGGTCCCTCCCTTCCATTGCTGCCATAGAATCCGACAAGACAAACCTCGTTGCCTCCAAATCCATAATAGAATGCCGGACTCAGCCTCCATTCCATGCAAACTCTATATTATCAGTGTATAAATCTCTACATTGACATTGAAGTAACACCTCATTAAGGAACAACTTTTTATATCCGATAAACATCGTTAGAAAGAAATAAATTCGATAAAAAAATTTAACATATATTATCACATAATTCACAATCAGTTACTGATTGAATCTTAACTTCATTGTTATACTTGTTACTGTAACATTCAAGATGACGAAGTCAAGTGTGTTCAAATGCACGTATTAATTCAGAACCGGATATTTTTGTCGGAAATCTGTAAATGGCGAATTAAGCAGCAATCTTCCCTGCAAAAAAAAATGATACCTATAATCAGAGAGGTGAAAAAGAAACAAAATCAAAGCATAAACAATATGAAAATGGAAGCAGATTTTTTAACTCAAGACAATATCACAAGGCCTATATACATTGCTCCACACAGAAACACCAATGAAATTAATCCCCTGCCCCCAACACCAAAATTCATTCAACAAATTGAAGTCACAACTAATCCTCATGCATGTTTCCTATTTTATTTCGAAATTCTCACCAGATGACACCCCATCCAACACCGTTGCAAGGACAAGGACATACTTCTGCAAATTTTTCAGCATCGCTAGAGTGAACTCTACGAGATATGAGGTCATCGTATATATCTGTAACATCAAGTATATACTATACTGAATCAGCAAATCATATAACGGATGTTAAAACCATCACCTTCTGTGTTTCGAATTCCGAAATCGTACCATACACTGAAAACAAGCTGTTCATTACACCTGCAGTAAGGTATATCACTTTCCTTAAAATGGGGATAAAAGAAAGTAACAGGAATCATCCTCTTGTCTCGGACAAAGAAAGCGAGAGAGATTCATTTACCGATGAACAGAATAATATACCGAAGTATGCGAATCTTTGTGGTTTCCTGAAGAATCCAAACCACACCAAGGAAAACAACAAACCCTGACATCTCAATACACATGGTTTGACATTACTTAGATGGAATATCAAGCCATATTCATTCTAGCTATTGAAAAACATACCAATGCAAAGTCCTCTTAGTGTCCACTGCCAAAACAACATAAAAAGATAATAAAGATCCATACAAACATAAAAATTATCCTCGAATTTTGCCATTCGTATTCCACATAACCTTGCAAATGCAATCTAGCATCTATAAACTACTGATGGAACATAAAAGAAACGAGATGGATCATTCTAGGTGTTCATGAATACTTACATTTTTTGCTACACAGAGTACAACAAGTAGAGCAACAACAAAACATCCTGCAGCAATTCTCGCAGTCAGAAGATTTGTCGATGCTAGAATCAAAACCATTCCCCAGAAAGAAGAACCAAGATCTAGAGTGCAAAGATAAGTGTCAGTTCGGACAACACAGGCAACCTTATGAAGAGACAATTGATAGCGAAACAAATATTTTAAACAAATTTATATGCACAACAGCATGCGTTAACATATACTTGGATGAAAACAATTCATCAAAGCACAATGTCAAAAGGCTGTAATTCAACTAAATTTTGACTTAATTATGCATCTATAAATGTATGGGGTCTGTATCTGTTTTGTGAGCAGCAGTCAAGGAATAATGAAGGTACATCCGGCCGGCAAGATTAGCCAGTATATTCCACCACGTTTGTGTGGTTCCACCTTCATCCGCATGAACCTGGATCCCTTCCACCTGCATACGAGGTCCTCTTAGAAACTAAATTACCCGCAAACGATAAAATTTCAAGGTTATGCAATCAACAAATTCGTTACTTGGAATTTGGCTCTCAAGATGCACCAATGGGCAAACATCACTTAAGTGAAGACAAGAGCAGCAAGCCAAGTAAGATAATCAAACAGAACTATTGTTTCACTTAGAAATCGAACTGATGGACCTAATATCCTGTTATCTCATCGATCCTAAGTGAAACATTTAGGTGTTATACAATAAGTTTCAAATATACATGGCCTGATGACCATTTCACTAATCTAGTCTTCAGAAAGAAAAAGAAATTAATTCTCCTATCAAATAAACTCATTATATGAAAACATGAACAAAGCTCAGATTTTTAACGAATTGTAAAGATTTATTTCAATGATTGCTACCTTAATGGAAGTACTATAATTGATGATCGGGCCCAAAATCCAAACAGGAGAGAGATAAAACATTTCCCCTCATTGTTTATATCAAGTTGACATTTTATGTTCTTTCATTTCCTCTAGGCAACCACCAAGTATTTAAAAATGTGTAGTGAGTAAATTTTTCCACTTGATAACAGAAATTCAGCGTGAAGAGTAAACGAAAATATCGATTTACCCTGCAAACTAAGGCCATTGCACAATAAATATCTGATAACAATTTGCTGGAAAATGCTAATTACTAGGGATGGAATGTAGCAACACAAGGAAATACTTACATGACCACATGTGAGTTTACAAGCAATAGCATGGCTAGCCTCATGAAGGAATACAGTTACAAGCTTGAAAGGTCTTAGCAATATCGTTCTCCACAGCTGCAAAGATCAAATAAAGATTTAAACTAAAAGGCAAAAAGCATTGCACACCGGAGCCGAAAATCATCAAAGTACAACATATCTGGAAACTGATATGATGCAATAAATCTTCTAATCAGAATAGTCAATATGCAATCAAAGTATAAATATGCTTTCTCCATGAGTCAGTTTGAAGCAAAGATTAATTACAAGATAATTTAGGTTTGATAGACCCTCTTTTTTCGTAATATCAACGAACTTTGACAATTCAATTCCACATTTGAATTGCTGAATCTTTAACTTTAGCACAATCTGAAACAAGATGAACTGTAGTCTCTAGCTTGAATCTAAACGACCTAATTTGTAGTACCATTCATTAAAATCAATAAATTGCTGTTCTTTGAGGATTGGCATGTAGGCTTGCACCACATTAAAGCTTCCAATGAAAAAATATATATTCTTTTACCAAATGCCTAGTAAATCAGAAGTGAAATCTAATAGTTGAACCACCCAAAAAAAAGGTGAATCCACTTACCATGAACCATCTAAGTTAAGGGTTCATAATTACAGCCTCCTGATAGGCTCAGACTGACTCCAATTAATTGAAAGAGCATCAACCTTGAGCCAGCAGAAGCAGGTTTAGCTTTCAACAAAATCAACATTTCAATTAAATGCAACCAATAAATAAACATCTATATGCTTTAAGTAATTCACAAGGTAACCACTTTGTTCCAAATAAGCAAAACCTTTGCTGAATAAAAACAAACCCTTTTGAACTCTTCATAAATCCCATTTCAAAAAGAAACAAGAATTACCCAAATCAGCTAATGTTACTACTTTTTAACTAGAGCAAATCACAGCCAAAAAGAAGATTCCATCGGCATTTTCTTATCAGATAGGAAAACTGTAATGAGGCATATATTTGGTGAGTACCGCAAGTATAACAACAGTGCAGACAGCTACAGTGACGAGAAAGACAACTTGCTCATGGTTGCAGCAGTTTTTGAGTTCCCAGTTGGGTTTCAGCTTCATTATCTCTTTGTTACTCGGAAACGAGAATGACCCAACAACTGGAATCAGTTTCCCAGGTTGATTTCAGGCAAAGAAATGGATAGAGTTTCTTTGATCTTCCCTTGTCGGAGGAGGTATGGTTGGTCAACAGTTGCAACCAATTGGCTTCCAAATTTTTAAACTTTTGATCCATTCATTTTAACGCAATTATTGTAGGTATCGACTGGTCTTGAAATATAAAAGTAAAAATCGGACATGGACATGGACGGTTTTATATCATTTTTTATGGGTAAACTACATAAATGGTCAATATTTGAGTAAGTTTTTTTTTCTTGCTAATGTTTTAAAAGTAACAACTTGATCACTAATATTATAGATTTATAACAAATCGATCACTCGCAATTAACGTCGTTGCTACAGTAATGGAATGTTGACGTGATACATTAAACCAGCTAACTCGGTATGTTTGACCGACCGTTTGACTCTTCTTCTTTTCACAACAACTCTTTGATCCGACTGCAAGAATGACCTAGCTCCATTTTCAGAGCATTTACCAACGATGTGTATGATATTTCAAGAGACCAGATTCGGTTGGGTATCTTGAGCAACTCCGTTGATGTCTTAAGGTTATAACTTGATCTCTACGTTCAGATTATTTCGTACACAAGTTATATATTTCGTGGTTTGTTATAGGATATCATCACTATAAGGTGGCGTTTGGTTCGCAGGAATCCCTTGAATTATGGGAATTGGAATCCAATTCACCACTTTCTCATGTTTGATTCAAGTTTTCAAAGGGAATTGAATCCCTCATGACTTCAACTTTCCATCAAATGAGGGAAAGTGAATTTCATTCATTCTATGATGAAATTCAATTCCCTTGTTGAAGGGAATTGAAATTTGATCATACTTCCTCATCAATCTTTTGGTAACTTATTCATATATGAATAAAAATATTTTTTTATTATTTCGGGTTGGGTCGGGTTTCTAATTCATATATTCGGGTCGGGTCGGGTGAAACTTTATTTTTTTCGGGTCGGGTCTAGTTCGGGTTTAGGGTGAAAAATATCCAACCCGAAAATATATATAATTTTACCTTATATATTTAAGAATAATTATAATAATATCCCTCTATATAATTTTTTTCAATTAAGTCACTGTTTTTATTGAATAAAATAATTTTTTTATTATTTCGGGTCGGGTTGGGTTTCTAATTCATATATTCGAGTCGGGTCGGGTCTTTTTTTTTAAGTGTGATATTCGGGTTCGGGTTTAGGGTGAAAATACCTGACCTGGCCCAAAAAATATATAATTTTACTTATATATTTAGGAATAATTACAATAATACCCTCTATATATAATTTTTTTTTCAATTAAGTCACTGTTTTATTGAATAAAATAATTTTTTTATTATTTCGGGTCGGGTCGGGTCGAAACTTTATTTTGGTCGGTCGGGTCTCGGATGGAGGTTCCTTGTTCTTGGGTCGGGTCGGGTGGACCAAAACCCGACCCAACCCAACTCATGCCATCCCTAATTGGATTATTTTAACTTATGATATTTATTACATGATTTTTTATAATTTATTGAATGAATAATCAATCAATAAATTAAAATTTAATATTTTTAAAAAAATTTATAATATTGCTACATGTAATTTATAAAACAAACTAAAATTAAGCAAAAAAAAAGGACAATCCTGTCATTTTACATTACTGAAATCAAATTCATCTGACATGTTTGCGAACCAAACAGAATATGGAATTGGATTTCAATTCCTGACAGATTCAATTCCTTCACAGATTCTAATTCCCTCAAAAACATTCCACGAACCAACGCCACCTAAGAATCTTAGTATTATCACTCAAGTACAATAAATTATTATTTAAATGGACATTTAATGGTTGAAAATGTGTAGAGTTAAGTTTGTAATTTGTTGCATACGTATGGAAAAAAAACATAAAGAAGTTTCGAATTTTGTACACTTTAATGATAGAATGTGATACTCATAAACTTATTAAATTCATCTCATCATACCTAAAGCTTTCAAAAATGTTTTTGTAGGGGGAAATTGAAGGGTACATATTTAGTACTTAAACTATCAGTTTTGGTCTATTTTAGTACTTAAACTTTCAATTTTCCAAAATCATAGCTAAAGTTTGTTTTGTTTTATTTTAATACACCGACGTTAAAAACTTAACGCGTTTAGTATCTAAAATATCAGTTTTGATATGTTTTAGTACCTAAATTTTAAAATTTTCAAATCTTAAGTATGATTTAGGTACTAAATGTGTTCTAGTACCTAGACGTTCATTTTTTTCAAAACTTAATGACGGGGTATTAAAATGAAACAAAACAAAATTTTAGATATGATTTTAAAAAAATTGATAGTTTAAGAACTAAAATAGATCAAAACTGATTGTTTAGATACTAATGTGTAATTTACCCAAAAAAGATAGAAGGGACATTTTGTTTTTTCTCTTCGATTTCATGTAGTAGATGGAATAGTATAAAATGAATGGCTGTCTAAATTTAAAATTTTGAGTTAATTGCATCACATGTCCTTAAAGTATGATTTTCATTTTAAATTGATTCTTAAATTTTTAAATACTTCAATTTCATCCTAAATTATGACTATCATTCTAAACTAGTCCTCAAACTTTCAAACATATTCAAAAGTTTTGAATATTCAAACTGGTCCCCCAAACTTTTGAATATTCAAAAGTGTAAGGATAAATTTAAAATGATGGTTATAGTTTAGAGACCTATGATGCAATCAACTCTTAATTTTTTTCATTATTATATTGTAATTTGATCAATGATTTTGTGTAAATATTTATTTATATATTAAATAATAAAAAAACATGTTTAAAAATATGATTAGATTGTAATAACCAATGTTATTAAAACCGGATCAGACCGGTCGGTTGAACCGTTAACCGGTGGCCTGTCCGGTCCAGTTAACTCCCAAAACCAAATAAGCACAGAACCGGTAGAGAACCGGAAGAACCGGCTGAGAACCGATAAATAACTGGAAGAACCAACTGAGAATCAGAAAAACTGAGGTGAACCGGCTAAAAACCGGCAAAACCGGTGTGAACCGTCGATTCTATTTTTTTCTTTAAAAAAAATTAAACCAAATGACATCATTTGTTAAACGAGCCGAGTCGAACTCGAATACTGCTGAGCTCAACTCGAACTCAAAAACTTTAAAAGTAAGCTCAACTCAACTAAAAGACTCACGAGCTAAAAATTATCAATTTCAACTCGAACTCGAAATATACTATTAAAACTTGAACTCGAAAAGCTCGAACTCAAAAAAAAATTTAGAAGCTCAATTGAAGCTGAAATTCCGCTCAATTGAAGCGAAAGAAGTTCGCGTGTGCTCACCAAAAGGCTCCATGATTTTGAATGTCAAATTACCTCTAGTATTTATAAAGTCAGTTGATATTCTTCTATGTTTTTAGCCATGTGGGATTATTTTGTTCTCATATTTTACTCTTTAGACTTTGGGATGTTCTTCTATGTTTCTTAGCCATGTGAGATTTTTTAAATTAAACCAAACAACATCGTTTGTTATATTTTTTCAGCCCCAAATTTATTTTTAATTATAGTTATATAATTATATTTATTATTTAATATGTTTTACCTTAATATTATGTTGTAGTTGATTTGAATTATTTTGTTTCACTTGATTTTATGTTTTTTAATTTATATTTTATGACTTGTGATATTTTTATACCTTTTAATATTGTAAACTTAAAAAATATATATATATTAATATTACTTTGAATATTATGTAAAATTTTAAAAAAAAATTATTTTATATAAATCCGTTGAACGTGGTTGAACCCGATTGACAGTGAACCAGTACCTTCACCGGTTCAAGGTTCGATCCGTTTTAAAAACATTGGTAATAACTAAAATTTACAAATAACTTTAATTTAAATAATGAATAAAAGTAATTTATATGTTAAATTAACTTGGATCAGGAACATGAAATATCCATAACCCGGAGTGTACCAAACCCTCTGAACCCGCATCCAAGATAAATGACTTGAAATTAATCCGATTTGAAATTGATTCAAACCTAAAATCGATTCGGCTCTAAAAATTCTGAACTCTTTAGTTAGACTTAAATTGATCTCATTGAATTAATTTAATTTATCCGATCCAACTCGACTCATCCAATTGACAGGTTTAATTGATGTAATTAAGCTATCTTATTGTACAATTTAACCGTTATTGAAAAACGTTTTGAGAGAGAGCCAAAGCAGATTTTGAGTGTTGTTTGTAACTCAAAAGAATATGTATATGTCTATGTCCATGTTTCTCTCTTTATATCCAGTATTAAAAGTCCAAAAAAAGGGGAAAATCTTCATGTTGACGGTATTTGCGACGACGACGACGACAATAATTTTCTCTTCTCATGATTAAAAGCCAAAAGAAAGAAGAGCAGCTCTCAATCCACCACCATCACCTCACGACGGTGCTGCCACTTCCTCATCGACAATGAAGAAGAACAGGGTGGAGCGTTCTCAAATACCCACCACCAAGCTCCCCAGTTCACCTATCCAATTCCATGACATTGTTTCCTATTTTATCCTCTTCGGTTTAGGCTTGGGCATAGGTATCACTCTAAGTTTCTTCTATTTCAAAGATGATCCATGGATTTCCAACTCAATCAGCTCTCCGTCTTCCGCACTTCCGTAGCGCCACCGTCTACGATTCTCCCCGCCGTTCCCTCTAACGTCCATATCGAAAACCGAATGCAGGATGGGTTTGTTCAACCGACTTCTCCATAGTCCTGCTTCGTCACACCGATGAAAAAGATGAAGAGGAACGAAGGTGTTTGCGTGAAAGAATTATTTGAAGCACCGGGGACAAGGCATAATATGAAGGATGAGGAGTTGTTTTTGGAGGGCATCGTTTGTTCCGAAAATCGAAGAATTCCCAACAAGACAAACCCAAAAAGTGGCGTTTAGTTCTTGACGAGAGGAAGAGTGTTTTAGCTCCACTTTGGGAGAAATTCTTTAGAGGACATGAACGCTTATATTCCATCTACGTTCATTCTGATCCTTCTTTCGTTGAAACAATGCCAAAGTCTTCGGGTTTTCATGGTCGCTGGATTCCTAGTAAGGTCTACTTCATCCCCTTTTTTTTCCCACCGTATCTTATTGGTATAAAATAAAATTAGCCCCCGATTTTTTCATAAATGATCATTTTGATCCTTACTTTTTGGAGTATTTTAGCCTCAAATTTTAATTTGGTTAAGTTATTTTGACTAAAATCGAAACGTTGAGTGTTAAAATACTAAAAAAATGAATGGATGCCAAATGGACCATCTATACAACATTGAGAGATAATTTTATCTTTATGGCTATTTGATTATCGTACTTTCATTTTACTCATTGATTGCGTTCATTCTATTTTCGTTCCATTAATATTAATATTAATACTGACATGAATTAATGTAGATAGCTAGATGGGGAGAAATGAATATGGTGGAAGCGGAACACCGTTTATTAGCAAACGCATTGCTCGATGTCACCAACAAATGTTTCGTTCTTCTTTTGGAATCATGTATCCCTCTCTTCAATTTTCCATCGTTTACGATATCTCACCCACTCGAACAAATCCCTCGTCAAGTCATATGACTTACCAATCCGTCGGCCGTGGCAGATACAACAACAACATGGTTCTGGATTTAACTCGACCATGGCGAGAAGCTCTCAATTGTTTCAAATCGATCGGTTTCTTACATCGAAGTAATCACCGACAAGACGTATTTCCCCATTTTCTGGCAATATTGCAAGAACGAATGTTATGGGGACGAGCATTACTTACCAACATTCGTAGATATGAAATTCCCCGACCGAAATGCTTATGAAACATTGACGTATGTGGATTGGTCCAAGGGAGGACCTCATCCAAATAGTTTCCGTAGAGAGGACGTAACCGAAGAGTTCTTGAAGAACATAAGAAGTTCCACACAGTGCTATTATAATGAAAGAATAGTGGACGTTTCCTACTTATTTGCTAGGAAATTCCCACCAAGTACTTTAAACAGCTTGTTGATATTTTCTTCATTTGTCATGAACTTTTAGTATATTTAAACTCTTTGTTTTGTTGTCAGTTTTTGATTACCCATTTATTTTATTTTATTTTATTTGAAAAAATAGGCATAATAAAAGAGTAGGAATTGTTGTATTTATTTATAATAGTTTTGTATTTGATTGTAGTTTTTCCTTGTATTCACATGACCAGTGATATTAGAATTATATGTTTTCAAATCATGTGTTTTAGAAATGAGATGAGTCTATAACAAATGTATACACATATTTCATAAGGATGAACTGAATGGGACAACCGAGACATTATTTTTCTTGAAAATTTCAATTACGTATAATTTAGATATTTGTAGTTTCTTTATCAATCAATGCTACCACCTAATGGCACTTCCCCAAAACAACTTAAAAATTTAAATCTTGTTACACAATATTTTGCACCAACAAAAAGAATTCACACAAAAAGGGAAAATAATTAACTAATTATATGGTTATTAAGAATTCAAAATAATTATATATTTAGAAGGTTAACGATAATTTTAATTAATGTTTTAAAAGTTATAGAAAAGAAATTACATAAAAAAAACATCGTTAAATAATATTTAAACCCGAGCATAATTCAAAGCGTCCAAGGAGGAATTGTGTATGAAAAGAATAGTCGTCCGCTAATTGGAGGTATGATAAGGATTGATTAGGCCGGATATTCTGAATACCTCCCAAAAAATTATGTTGTCCAGCTTTAATCAGTTGCAGATGGGGAACTTCTAGGTCTATAAATGAACTGAACATTCACGAACCGTCATGAACCGTGCGGTGGGATTCGTTATGTGATTTATTTATTAAATGAACGAACATGAACAAGATTTGTATTCGTTTAATTAATGAACGAACATGAACATAAGTCTTGTTCGTTCATTTACGTTCGTGACGTTCGGTTATTTCGTTGTTCATTCATTTATGTTTACCCAATCTTCTTAAATCATTTTGGTGACTAATTTATAAGTTATAATGTTATATTATAACTTTAGATTTTTTAAAATTACATTATAAGCACGAATATTATAGCTAATCGAAAGAAATCATAGTCATTGTGGTTAACATTTTCGTAACTGGCCTTGCTGATGAGAGAAAATACAGAATAAGACATCAACCCCACGATAGCTCAGTGGACCTTGCTGAAGCAATATCCCACATTGGGAAGTACCCTGAGTGGACCACTTATTTGGCATTATAATAAAAGGCATCTACCTCCTTTCAACATACTTACCTGGATTGGGTCAATCGCGCTTGAATCGAGCTTGAATCGAGCTCAAAATCGAGCTTAAATCAAGCTTCAATCGAGCTTGAATCAAGCTTCAATCGAGCTCGAGTCAAGTTTTATTCGAGCTGATGAATTTTTTTTTGAGTTCGAGTCGAGTTTCATTATTATATTTCGAGTTCGAGCTGAGCTTGATAATTTTAAGCTCGCGAGTTTTCGAGTCGAGTCGAGCTTGCTCTTAAAGTTTTCGAGTTCAAGTCGAGCTCGACTCGGCTCGTTTACACCCCTAGAAAGAACAAGGGAAGGTAGAGTCTCCAACGTTTATGTTCGTTTATGTTTGTGTTCATTTATGTTCGTGTTCGTTTATTTATTAAATGAACGAACATGAACAAGTTATATTCTTTAATAAACGAACATGAACAAAAAAAAATTGTTCGTTTATTTATTAAATGAACGAACATGAATATACATCAGTTTGTGTGCGTTCGGTTCGTTTACAGGCCTAGAAACTTCCGTGACCAAAACAAAGAGAAATGGGGACAAGGGGTCTCCTACGAAGGCCTCTCTACATGTAGAACTCTACTAAAACATAATATTCTATTAAGTCTGTTACATTATGTTTTTCTTTTTTAATATTCTGGGGTGATTACGATGTAATATATATTTAAATTTTCTTAATTAATTGATAACGCACACATCCTACATGCTACAATATAAATGCTCAAATCCAAAACTTCTAAAAAAATATTCTTTTTTTACCAATTAGACCGGATTAACATTACTATGTATGAAACACTAAAGCAAATGAAAAGGGTTATAAAATAAGAAGAAGCTACTAATATATACTCCTTATTAATATATGTAAAGTTGATGGAAGCTAAGATTCACAACTTTAATGATAAGTGGCGGACATGCAAAGGTGCTCTCCCTCTATGGGTAATATAAAGGTTAATCGAAAAAGTACTTAAATTATCTTTTGTTTAGTTTAAGTGTTTAAAGTTTTTTTTAAGTACATGTCTATATTTCTTTTGTTGTCATTTAAAGTATCTAAAATTTCGTTACGTTGCCATTTTCAGATCATCTCGTCAAGTATCGTTCATATAATATATAAGAATTGAAATTTCAGTTGCTGTGTTGATGTGAGGAACCCAAAGGTGCCAGCTGCTTTACTATTGGTGGTAACAATGATATGGTTTCTTTTGGAGGTGGTTGAGTACAATTTCCTCACCCTCCTCTGTCACATCTCCATCTCCATCACCACTCATCTTCATCTGCTGCATTTCTGCTGATTTTTTTGGATGGTAATAATACTCTTCTTCTTCTTAATCCCCATTTAAGTGTTGCATGTAATTAAGGCGTAATGAAAAAGAAAGCATAATCAAAGTATCTCTCACATTTGATTAAATAATTATTTTGATACTTGTTCTTTTTTAAAGTATTTTGGCTTATTCTATGATAAAAAAAACTCACAATATTTTACTAAATAGTTATTTTAACTCTTATTCTCAATTAAGGCGTAATGAAAAAAAACATAATATTAAAAATATTTCTGACGTTTTACTAAATATTCATTTTAGTTTTTTATTTTATTTTTTAGATTATTTGGTATCTAACATTTTATTTCTAAGTAAATAAACTTATAACGTCTGACTAAATATTTACTTTAGTCTTTATTCTTACTTTTTAAAATATTTTAGCCTCCAAAGTTTCATTTCATGACAAAATTCCACGTATTTTAGAGCGTTAATTGTTTTTTGACTAATGATTTTCATCCGTTGAGGAATCTTTTTGCCCCAAAACTAAATGTTAGAGGTCAAAATACTCTAAAAAGAAATATAAGTCAAAATGACTATTTAATCAAACATTAGAGATATTTTTTGACATAATGACAAAAACTTGTAACGTTTAACTATATAGTTATTTTAACTCTTATTCTCAATTAAGGCGTAATGAAAAAAACATAATATTAAAAATATTTCTAACGTGTTACTAAATATTTATTTTAGTTTTTTTATTTTTAATTATTTGGTATCTAACATTTTATTTTTAAGTAAAATAAATTTATAATGTCTGACTAAATATTTATTTTAGTCTTTATTCTTACTTTTAGAATATTTTAGCCTCCAAAGTTTCATTTCATGACAAAATTCCAAGTATTTTAGAGCGTTGATTGTTTTTTGACCAACGATTTTCATCCGTTGAGGAATCTTTCTGTCCCAAAATTAAAAGTTAGAGGTCAAAATATTCTAAAAAGGAATATAAGTCGAAATGATTATTTAGTCAAACGTTAGAGGTATTTTTTGACATAATGACAAAAACCTGTAACGTTTAACTAAATAGTTATTTTGATTTCTATATTTTCATAAATATTCTAATCCCATCGTTTCATTTTGGGAAAAATACATCTCTAATGAAAATCGTTATTACTAAATGTTCAACACTCTAAAATAAGAGTTTGTTACTCTAAAATGAAGCGTTAGAGGCGCAAAATGCTATAAAAAAGGATAAGTGATTATTTAGTCAAACATATAGGGTTTTTGTCCTAAAAATAAAATGTTGAGAATTAAAATTATTTTTTATTAATCTAAGGTGTTTATAAGTGGTAGTATATGTTCTAAAAACTCTCAATCATTTGAGATGAAGCTCAATACCTGCAGTCTCTGTTATTTAAATCTAGAACCTCTAAGAATGATAATCATTCTTTGAATGACTAAGGTAACTATGTCCGTGCTTGAGAACTAAAATAGTAAAAAATAGAGACCTGAATCAAACCATACGAATAAATTTTGAACCTTGTACAGCAAATTAAACCATGTTTTGTTGATGGAAAAATTATTGATTGGTTCACAAATTTTCCCCAGGAATCGTCCAAAGATCCCCGAGTTGTCGTCAATGAAACGCCTTCAATGAAGTTGCTTCCATCTTCCACTGCAGGTTCAATCAGTTCATGATTCATGAACAATTCCCCCACGTTGCTGCTGGAAATGACCTAGTTAACTTCTTTCTGGTATCACCATCAAAATCTCAGTTGCACATATATGCTCCAATCTACTTTTTTTCCTAAACGTATCGTAATATGCTGCAGGTGATTGTTTCTCTGTACACAGTATCGGTGATCGATCTTATTTCGACTTGGTGAATCTTCTCTTCATTGGTATACTTATCACTTGATGACAATTAATGATTTTAAAGCATAGAGAGTTGAAGTAATTAGTTATTTTTGTTGATTGAATGAAAATTCGAAGGCTTTGAGCATGGAAACGTTGCCGTATCTGTACAGTCGATACGAGAAGGAAGTTCATTATCATTCTGGGAAAATGAGCTGGAAGGTGAGCAAAATGTACAAGAGGTTTGATTCAAGAGTTCTTAACAAGATACCCAGAGGACCAGTGAAGGAGAAGAAGCACTTGTAAATTGTCGAAAATTTGTTTCATTGCAGAATGCACATGCACACAGGAATGTACCGAAGGGGTGGATCACTCGTCATTTATCTTCTAAAAATTTAAAATCATATATATTTTAGATTTTTTCTATGTATTTTCTATTCAAAATCTATTTGACCCTTGAAATTTTATAAATCTATTATCTCCTAAAATTTTAAAAATTCGTCTCTTAACATAAAATTTTACGTCCGTCTCTAATGTACATGTCTAATGGATGAATTGAAGGAGTGATGGAATAATCCTCGTCCTAAAAATATCAAATTTTTATATACTTTAAATATTTTTTATCGATAATATATTTATTTCTATAGAAAATTTAAATTTACATCTTATTATTTTATAAATTCATCATTTGATATAAAATAGTTGGTCTCTCAATAAATAGTGGATGCACAAAACGTATTTATTTGATTCAGATTAAGGCAAAGAATGGACTTCATGCTGATTTATGAATCCAATTTTTGATCTCCATAATGCAATAAATCTGCTGTCCCATTTACACCACTACTTATGGTTCATAATCTTGATTTTATATTAGGAGTTCAACTTAGAAAAATATTAGAATATTATGATATGAAATTATAAAATTTCAAAGATGCAAAATTGGATAAACAAAAAAAAATATACGAAAAATATTTAAATTATGCGAGAATTTAAAATTTTAAAAAGTACAACTATGGATAAACAAAAAATATATAAAAAATATTTAAATTATACGATAATTTGAAATTTTAAAAAGTACAAAATGTATCAATTGTTGTCCACGTTTACACCACTACTTGAAGTCCATAATCGTGATTTTATGTTAAGGGTGCGCACTTAAAAAAATATATTACAAATATCGAGGATGAGAAATTATAAATTTTAAGGGGTAAAATTAAAATATTAAAAAATAAAAATAAAATATTTAAACTATGAAGAAATTTGAAAATTTCAAAAATACAACTGAACCCAACAGGCCAACACCCTTCTATTCATCTTGTACATAATGAGTGAGTGGTACATACATGGTTGGTGATGCAATCTGAGAACTTAAGCAAATTGGCCTCCACAAAATAGTCATGGATGTGGAAAATCTCAAAAAGTTTGTATATTAAAGCTGTCTTTAAGTTAAGGTCCACTGATTAGGCAAATAATGAATTTAAACTCTTTTCCCCACAGTTGTGTTTCAATAATGAGAATTATATATTAGTTTATATATTTCAAGATGGTGGGCACTGCCTAACTATCTTATTAGTGCTGAACAAACATATATATTCCCAGAAATTTGGCTCGTTTTGGCTTCATATTGCTTGTCTCTTATAAAATTTTGAGTGACAAGAAAGGGGGGAAGTACATGTATGCATCATAATAATTTGTAGTGGTGCATGTGATTAATGCCCCACTACAAATATTTCATGTTGCTTTATGGTTTATGCCGATCTGAATCTGATTCGGATATCGTATTCATGCACTCTTCAATTTATTTATTGAGTTTAAGGATTCTATCGACACAAAACATGATTAACTCACACTTGACGCAACACAAATATATACTATATAATTTTTATTTTTATCAAAAAAAGAGAGATCTAATTAAAAATATATATAAAAAAAAATATTATTGGAATTATCTCTAAAATACAAGGGACAATTTAAGTAATATTCATGTCTATATTTTTACCCAAAACCTGATCTGACCCTAACTCAAATTTTAAAAACAAAATCATATAAGATTAAGTCGAGTCAAAACCAATCAAGTTTGAATTCATACCCATCTCTATTTATGCCGGTCAATTCTATTGCAAGCAAGGAGAATAATTCTTGCTTGCAATAGAATCTGACCCTAATTCTTGCTTCCGTGGTAGTGGACAATAAGGAAAAAAATGTCTCGTCAGCATTAAAATATTAAGCTACCTTTGGCCCACATAAGCAACTTGGAAAAGAAGCAAGTGTGGGCTTCAGGCCGAACCCTAGAAGGAGCTGTATTAAAGGACACGTAAAGAACCTAAAGGGAGTAGGCAAAGCACGAACGTAAACCCTTTACGCAATTGAGTAACGAAAGTTGCCCTAATCCCTTGACAATCGAAAGACATTGTTTTCGCCATCGCTGGAGTCTAGAGTAGCATTATTCTTGCTAAATTCTTTTATTTTCCATTTTCTTTACTTTCGTCTGCAATATTTGAGGGTGGTGATGTTGATGAATGCAAACGTGAATTTTAGCTCAACCATGAACTAAATTTCCTAAGGATGGATCTACTTTCTTGGATGTGTAATTTTATGTTTAATGTTTAGTATTGTTTTGTTTATCCAAATGTTTTACCTAGATGTTTTCCATGCTTATAATATGTATTCCATTGACTAATGTATGTACATGTTTACCTGGTTTAATTTAATTTTGAAAAGATTAAGTTATTCGGTTTGTAGCTAAGTAATTTGAGAGGAGTATTTGAGAGAATAATCACACAACTCTAGACATAAAGATCTCCCTCACACGAGTTGAATAAGGACACCATACTTGACACTATAGACATATGGAGTTCACAATTATGGTCGACCTAGGGTTAGTAATTGGAGATTAACCATCTCAAGATTCGAGCAGTTGATAATTATAAATTTTGCCAAGACATTAATCGATCTCTAGAAGTTCTGACACAATACCTTAGAACCCCACTGAATCATCACCAAGTGAGTCTTATGACCCTTGATTTTATTATCTCGGGTATATTTCCATCATAAGGACCAAGACCCTTAGAAAAACCTCTAGGTGGTCGCTAGCCTGACTAAGGTGTCTATGGACAATGACAAAAGGAGAGTAGAGTATCCTCATCCTTCCCCAAGTAGTATTTTCGCCAACTTATTTGTACCTCTGTACGATCACACACCTCTACAACCGAGAACGCCCTAAGACATTCTCAACCAACCATATCATCTCTAACGTTGAACTTGTTAGGGATATTGCTCTTGAGACAATATCTAAAAGCATTGGGATAGAAATTATCTTCGAAACTAGCGATCCATCTTCTTTAATACAACAAATTGTTTTGCTCCACCTTTCCTAATCCTGAAATATAGGTCCTCAACCATTGACCGAATATACTCTTTAGAGAGGAAAGTCGAACCCTCAAGGCAACTTGAGGAATATACTTCTGCATCACCCTGACAAACTGGAAACGATCCAGACTCAACCTCAATCTACTGGTCCAACCTACTATGTGCTCCCCAATTTTAAACTGCTTCCCACACCTCTGCTTGAAGAATAAAAGCCACGTGCAATCTTGTTGAGCCACACCACTGAAGGTGAAAATATCTACCATCGAAGGTACCTAGTTTTTTTTTGGCAAAAAAAAACCTATGATACACCTAGAGGCGCCAATTAATTGAGTTAGTGCTATCGTAGTTGCTCAATACATCCTTCACGAAATCATGCACGAGGAAATGAAACCTAGTATTAAAACGAATAAATGAAGGTAAAATCACTTCGGATCCCCTTGGTGCCATCCCAGTATCACTCATACGATGTGAGCCTGAAGGAATGGTAAACTCAAATTCATTACTCTCCTACAATACAGGACTCAATAACAAATTCCTGACCTTGAGCTAGCGAGTTTACATTTGAAAGGACCACCATCCATTGGAAGTGAACGGTTCACCTCTACTTTCTCATTTATCTTCCGACAACATTGACTATAATTTTCTTCATCATCATGAAAGGAAATTCAAGAGAAAACAAACAGAACTTCACTCAGAGAAGGCCCAACGAAAGAGCAAGAGATAAAAAATGATGTACGACGATTTCTAATTCAAATTGACCATGCGTTGTTCTATCGTGCTAAACACTAAGTGTCGTGCATTTAAACTTATGAACCTTTCAAGGAACAATCATTGCAATGTTTCCCTAAAAACGACCTATTAAAGCCAACAATGTTTCAGCCCACAAGTGTTCATGTTTTACTATCACCGTAATGAGTACAAGCGAACACTCGTCAATGTAAGTATAGTAGATAACAAGCTGTCGGATATCGGTCCCATTAGTAAAGGAAGTCTAAACGTTTATGGTTGTCGATGCAAAAAGCTGTAAAATAAGACACTTGTGAGGTAAAATGTCGGACAATAAAAGGAAAAAGAAATACTAAAAAAATTACTAAAGTGGATGGTGATAAGCAGGGTATTTATGTAATATTCTAGAAGTTCTTCAATAAAAAAACATATTTTAAAAATTTAAGTCGTGAGATATATTAAAACTCAAATCGAATCAAAATAAAAAAACATATTTTTTTTAAGTTGAATTAGAATGACTGAAAACCTAATCTAGCCTAATTCATTATCGTCCCTAATCATGTGTCACGAGATGTTTGGGGTGCTTTTTGTTTTTTTTTTCGGTTAAAAAATAATAATTTTGATGAGACGGTGTTACATTAACATATAAACATTTGCTCTATGGATTTAATATTCTTATTCATTGGCTCACTCTCTAAATATAGATTTTTAATTAGTATTTAGTGCGTTAAAGTCCCATCACAGATAGTTTTAATAATAATCAACAAAAGAAAATGCCGTACACGTTCAATTTAGCTTAGCTTGGTTAGTGACGAAATATCTTTGAGTAAAGAGGCTATCAGCATGGACGCTACGCTACTCTACACCCCATGAAATTACTCGAGAGTAAATTGCACCATTTCTGGTTGAATTATATTTCATCTCTTATTTTACTCATCGTAGAATTACATCATTCTTTATTAAATTATATATTTTTCTCTTATTTTACTAATTATATTTTTAATTTTTTTAATTTACTTATTAAATTTTTGAATTGTTCTTGTTTTGATTACTTTTAATTATTTTTTTTATTATTTCTATATGATATGGTATTTTTTTATTATTTAATATAAAATAATTAAAAATATAAGATGGTCGAACGTCACCGCCGACCACCGTCGACCATCATAGATGGTGGCCGTTCACTCTCAAATTTCATGGGTTGTTTCGTCTCGATACCTTATGTAATCACCAATTTTTTTTGTTCTTTGGAAGAAGAAGAAGAAAAAAAAAGGGCAATCCCTGAATATCCGATGCACTCAATGCCCCGATTACTCCTGCCACCATTGTCTTCTGCCATCACTGTTACCATCGACGCCTGACATGCCTAGAAACCTACTACTCATGTTGCTTTGCATGCCACCACCAAGGAGACTCTCCATATAACCTACAAAGAAAATCAAGGAGGGGAGAGAAGGTTTGGGATTTTCTTTTTTTATCTGTAATTTTGAAGGGGTTCTATAGAATCCTCTTTGAAAATATATAAAAAGGGGTTCTCGATATTTTTCGAGCAATGAAAATAAAGAATTGACCCCATTTTTTGATTAACAGTGAATACAAGATTTTCCTTTTTATGTTCGAATCATCACAAAAAATCAACTAAAAAAAGCAAGAGTCCATTCAAAACGAAAACAAAATAAAGAAAAAAGAATGAGAGCACTTTACCATTCAACAGAGCCCCCTTGTCGGAGTTGGGAAGCTTCGTCGATTAATCCGAACGATCAGAAGAAGCGTATTAAAGAGGGGAGCAATATATGTCATAATCGGCTTGATCCAACGGCTGACGGAGGAGATCGGCGAGGTAGAAGTCGAAACAATCTCGGCCCTTTTGAGGAGTTATTAGCCAATTCATGCAAAACTAAGTCCGGATCTATATTCTCGGTGTCAGAACAAGTCGATCGAGGTATTTTGGCCTTCGACGTCCACCGGATACGACGGTCGTCACAGCGGTCAGAGGCGACAACATGGTGGCTGGCGGTGAAGCCTTCGGTTTCTGGAGATGGGAGAGTAAAGGGTAAAGCTTTCTCTCACTTTTTTTAATATAAGTGTGAAAATTATTTTTTTGGTTTAATTTCAGCTTTTTATACACACAAGGAAACCACGTCGTTTAGGAGTACACAGGATAATCACCTTCAAGCCACTCGACTTTTAGCACAAATTTGTATTTTGGTCCCTAATTGTCCCTTTTGGATAAGGGTAAAATTGCGTTATGATGCCCTGAATTTTAGCGTGTTTTCGCATTTCAGCCACATGCATCAAGTTTTTAATTTATTTAGATTTTGTGGTTATGTTTGCATTTAATCTGATTTGGTCACTGTTTTTTGGTTCATCATTTTAGTTTATGTGGATTTATTGCATGTTTAGCCCTTATTATGTTCCACTATTCTAATTTAGTCCTTAGTTTACATTTACTTTTTTATTTTTGACCATTGTGTTTTTATGTTGTTTGGTTGTTTGTTTACTTTTATTTACTTGTTTCACATTATCTTTAAACTCGGTATTCCTTGTTTACTTACTTCTTTCTAAAAAAAGAATTCAACTTATAATTTAATGATTTTATTTTAGTACCTTTTTTCATTTAATTTTGACATAAGATTTGATCTTTTATTGAAAATTCTTGACTTAAGTCCTTTACTTTTTGTTCCTTCCAAATTTGTCTTAAAACTATTTAAAGTTATTTTTTTTTTAAAAACCGTTACATTAGTTGTTTGTTACATTTTGATTTTCTTTTCTTTCCAATTACGTGATTTGAGCTTTGGGTACTTACATATTAATTAATTTGTTTATTTATTAAAATTATTATGTTTACCTTAAACGGATGTATTTCATTTTAGTCCTTAAATAGATTTATTTTTAGATCAAGTCCTTGAATTTAGGCTTCTTTTAAATTTAGTCCTTGAACTTTTTAAAAATTAGGGAATTTTCTATTTGACCCTCGCCTTAATGCCCAAGGGACTATTTCGTTTATTTGATTCAATAATTAATTATGGTTAATATTAGAGCCTACATTTTTAGGTTTAGACCTTGAGGTTCTTTAATTTACATAAATTGACATTTTAAGTTAGAGAAAGCCTTAATTAACCTTAGTTTAATTAGGAATTAATTGTTTGATTGCATCATGTCTTCAAAACAAGGCAATGTTCATTTACCAAGGAGTTAATAGTGTATCCTCTGCATTATGCTCAGGGGGTGACCACTGGTAATTCCCGAAGTAAATCAACATCCTGTTCAAAAAAAAACCTTGCATACATAATGAATTTTAGATTAGATAAAATCTTGAACTCAAAATTTTCGATTTTTTAATGTAGGGTAATCGACTAGGTGCCAATTTTTGGGCGTTGTGGGGGTTATAATCCTTCCCCACATGTAACTGACTCTCGAACCCGATTTCTAGTTTTCGCAGATAAAATACGGTATTTTTGATAAAACAAAAATGTTTTATCAAAATTACCTAATTTTAAGTGTTCCAGTCGCACCTTAAAATGGTTGGTGGCGACTCGCAACATTTCACAAATCTTTCCAAAGAAAACCCAGGTCGAGTTAGTTTTTTTCCCCACCCAGGTTAAAAACGGTTGACACCTTGAGCCTGAATGCTCCCTCTTTTTTTGGAACTTGCTCTGAAGTCCACGAATTGAAGATCGAAAGTGAGGAAGCCAAAACATTTCAACCGAGATTCATGGGTTTTGAGACATTTTCTGGTGAAACAACCACCAAATTCGGACTTAGGGGGTCGAGACAAACAAACCCATGAAATTTGGACCGAACAACCACCATCTATGACGATCGTCTGTGGCTGACAGTGGTGCTGATCACCTTCTATTTTTATATATTAATAATAATAAAGAAGGCCACATCATACAAAAATAATAATAAAATAATCAAGAGTGATCAAAACAGGAGCTATTCAAAAATTCAATGAGTAAATTAGAAAAATTAAAAGTACACTGAGTAAAAAAGGAGAGAGAGTATAGTTAGTGAGGAATGGTGTATTTTACCCAATTACTTAATTAATTTCCAGTTTTTATAAAGAGCTTTAGATAAGCACTCGCTTCAGTGTTGATTCATATTACACTCTTCTTTTCTCTCTATACAGAAATTATTAAGCTTTTCCATCTAAAATTTGTTCATCTTATTTTTATATCTGGCAGGTTCATGTTCATGGTCCACATCTTTCTCTGGTATGCCCCTAATTTCCTGGGTAACTTTATGATATCATTTTTTTTAAAAGTTTAATCTTTTTCTTGTCTGACACAGTTTTGGGAGCCATGGCGTTTGATAATTTCACTGCTTTTGAGAAAATGAACATAAATGCAGAGCCTTTAGAAAGAGTTCATTTCAGTTAAACCCAGAATCATAATTCTCTTTGTCTGGTTGTTAGAGATGATATTAGTTGTAACATCTTATGGACCCTCACTGATGCAATAAATGTGTACATTTCAAGAATCTGGGATGTTAATTTCCATTGTGAGTAGAGCTAATTCCCCAGCTGAGTTGATTATTGCTATTATCTACACCATGTTTATTGCCTGAGGTTAGCTTAAAGTGTGAATTAAAGCAAAAGTGACACCATAGAATTTTGGCATAAGCATAATGTTGCATAAATTATCATTTCGGTCTTTTTTTTACATTTTAGGCTCAATATTTTAATTTTTATTAAAATAACCCATGTTGGATGAAAATTGTTAGTTGACTAACAACCAACACATGTTGATGATAATTCAATATGTGCTTAATTGTTAACGTGACACACGCCATGTCATTACTTTGGTGTGGACCGAAGGAGGGCATGGTAGGGGTAGTCGTCCCCTTGAAAATTTAAAATTATCATATATTTTAGATTTTTTTTATGTATTTTCTATTGAAAATTTGTTTTTGTCCCCTGAAATTTTATAAGTTCGCTTCCTTAACATAAAAATTATGTGTCCGTTCCCGATCCAAATTGATGATATGTGGGGATGTCATATCAACAACTGTTAGAAAAATGTTAATCCGAGATAAAATAATAATAAAATATTATTATATAATCGAACGATGCAAAATAAAAAACTTAAAGTAGAGGCAAGAAATTGGTTACTCATATTTAGATAATGAATCGGATGAGTAGAGTAACATAAATCGAAGCAGAATTTTGTTGAGGCTTGTACGAATAGTTTCCTTAAGACAAATTCATCATCTCCTAGGTGCTTGAGTAACGTTGGATGTCGGTCTCCCATTATACAACAACAAACAACCACAAAAGTAAGCACAACTGTAATGATCAGTCGAACACAATCTTGTCTTTTTCTATCACCGGAAAGAACAAATTTGAAATGAATTTTCTAAGTGATTTTCTAATTCAAATTTGTGAATTGTGTCTCAAAGTTGTCTCTCAAAGTTGTTTCTCAAAGTTGTTTCTAAGATTGTGCCTCAACTAACCTATTTATAGGTGAGGGGATATGAATCAAAAGGTTAGGTTTTGATAAATGGTTAAAACATTTCTTGAAAGAATTTGTTGAAAAACTAATAGGTATAATTGAATTGATTCAACTTTAAACTAAAAAATAAGTCCATTCACCAAGTGATATGACTTATTATAATAAGTCTATTCACCAAGTGACATGACTTATTATAAATAGCATCAATTTTATTCAATTAAACTATTATTTTTCCAACAATCCCCCACATGAATGAAATTGATGATTTCAAACACTGACTTGATATGGTGATATATTCTACGTTCGATATTTGCATAGGATAGGTAAGCGTCCCCTTTGAACCTTCCCTTATGAAAATATGTTTACCTTACTGGTTGTCCAGTAGATGTGATGTCCTTGAACTGTCATGTCGTTGGTGTAAGCAATGACATACCTCACACAAATATGTAACTGAGAAGAATTTGGTTCTCATGGTTATGTCCATATTGTCGTGGACATATCCTGGTTCTACAAGAGTTTAGAGAACTATACCCCAATAGTTTCTTTGAAGCAGCTACACTTCACTCTCACATAGGTGACTTATGTTGTTTGGCTCACCGAAAAACATAGTGGTCATTAAAAGCATTGCTTAACCTTTTCCAAAGTTTAGTCACTATTTTATCATAGGAATGGACTTGGGATAAGGACCCCACAGTGATCTCACAAGGTTTATACAAGTGGGTTGTCCCATTTAACCTAGATCTTGGGATCTACATTTAACTAGGTTGAGTTTTCCTTCACATAGCGCCATAAAATTAATGGGCTTTTGTCACATTCCTTTCGATGTTTATCAACTTGATCTCGATTCAACTCATTGTTTAGTGGATCCATAATGTTATCTTTAATCTTACAAAATCAATATAGATAACTAGTTGAGATCAATTGTTTAATTATATTATGTCAACGACGTGTGTGTCTCGACTTACCATTATACTTATACAAGACACCCCACACTTTGATGTAGTTATAGGAAAGTTTCTACATTCCATAACTCATATGGTGTATCGCCTATTTTCTTGTAAGTTACCTTATTAAAGGTAATTTGCTAAAATAGCTTCCTCCACATGTTCTGTGACAACTAAGAGCATTGCCAAATGTCATTCATAATATGGTGCATATGACAATCCATTCAAGATGTAATTCCGACATAGAAACTTAGAATGGTTTCAAGCTTTAATGACAACAACGTCTATCTCATCCTCTCTATGAATAGGAGGATCATCCTATAATTGACAATATTCGGCATGATTAAATATAACATCTTATGTCATTATGTCTTGAAATTCTATCTATGAATTTCACATGCTTTTCGTTGTGGCTCACAACCAACATCATTGAATTTTATTCAAAGTCTGAATAGGAATCACATTTCAAGTCACGAGTTAGGTGAATCAGTGAGGTTACCATTGTTTCGTTTAAAACACATAACCACAATTTGTAAATATTCCAAAAGTAAGTTGAAAGTTAATTCAATTTATTTTACCATTTGCTTCTGTTAAACAACAAGATTTAACTAGAAATTAAAATTCTAAAAACAAAATTTGTAACAATGTTGTTACCTCCAAACGATTCCTGTTATCAACAATAAATCAAATAAATTTTGTTGAACAACATGATTAAAATCATGAAACAAAATTATAGGGCTGATTTTTATTCAAAGACATATCATAATTTCGTTCCGACACCTTATTTATCGCAACGAATTTTAGTCAAAACTAAAATCCAACAATTGAGTAATTTTTGTTAAACGATGAGAATTTTGTAAAATTAAAATCCCGCAACACAAATTCACAATCAACAATATTTTGTTGAATCTGTTAAAGGTCAAGATTTAGTAAAACTAAAATCCAAAACAAAAACTTCTGTAGACAATGGGATTAAAACCCGAAACAGAATCAATTTCTGTTGAACGATGAGAATTTAATAAATTAATTCTCGAAACATAACTAACTTCTATTGAATGGTGGGAATTTAATAAAATCTGAAACAATAATATAATCTCAATGTATAAATATTTAAAAGAAATATACATACCTTTTCGATTTCTTTATCGAAATTTCAATATTGCAACCTAGAATTTAACAATCAACCTTTGGGTTAAAGCGAAACGCAACCACAAAGGACAAGGCTAGTGCTAAACTTGAATTGAAGAAGAATTAATCCAACAAAGAACATTATAATTCAATAAGGCTTGGTGCGCAAGTCGTACCTTTTCAAGGTTGAAACAACATAATCCTTATCCAATTTTTGGAATTGCATATTGGACTTTTTGTCCTTTGTTCTACTGCCCCCTTTTCATTCTCAATTTCTCCACTAGATATAGACAAATCAAAATAAACGTGCAATGGCTTATAGGCAAATCAAATAAAAGTTCCTTACTGCACAAAAGTTAGTGGGAATGCATCTCCAAAAAGTCTCAATCCTAGTTCTCGCTTTCAAAGTTTCAAGGCAGTGATGGTAAATATTAATCAATAAAGAAAGAAGCAGTACATGCATACCAATTTAAAGGCCACCCAAATATTGCAACTCTTGAATTTGATCGAAATCATGTCTTGATGATGTCTGTTGGGTCATGCCTTTTGCTTGATATATTTGTTAGTTGTGTTTATTGGATACAATACAACTTATTCCCACTATTTGTACTATTCTTTGGATGGACACCAATGGCATCCTTGATGGACACGTGAAAATTAGAGAAACTTTGTCCAGACGCAGAGCCATCACCATATCCCAACCAAAACGGTCATCAGGGTCAAATTGTGTTAATGGAACATGCAACCCTTCGTTTGTTTCGTCTTAGATTTTCAACAAAATCCATTCATACTGGCAAACTGCTAGGCTTAAACTCAAATTAAATAATTCATTCGTACATCTTGAATTAAAATAAGAATGAATCTGTCTTAAGATTGTTAGAAAAAATGTTAATCCGAAATAAAATAATAATAAATATTATATATAATCGAACGAAGAAAAATAATAAAACTTAAAATAGAGGCAAGAAATTGGTTTACTCATATTTAGACAATGAATCGGATGAGTAGAGTAACATAAATCGAAGAAGAATTTTGTTGAGGCATGTATGAACAGTTTCCTTAAGACAAATTCGTCCTCTCCTAGGTGATTTAAGTAACGTTGGACGTCGGTCTCCCAGGATACAACAACAAATGATCACAACAGTAAGCACAACTGTAATGATCAGTCGAACACAATCTTGCCTTTCTCTATCATCGGAAAGAACGAATTTGAAAGGAAATTTCTAAGTGATTTCTTAATTCAACTTTGTGAATTGTGTCTCAAAATTGTTTCTCAAAGTTGTTTCTAAGATTGTGCCTCAACCATTATAGCAAAATTGTTCTACATCGGCGTTTATAGCAACGTTTTGAGAGTAAACGCCACTAACTTTAAACATATAGTGGCATTTCCAATCAAAAGCTGCAAAATGGTAAATTTACGCTGCAATAGGATTCATATATAGTTGCATTTTTTAACAAACGCCGCAACAAAGAGTACTTTAGTGGCGTTTGTATAAAAATGCACAATAGGGTTTATATATAGTGGCATTTTTACAACAAACATTGCAAGAGAAGTACTTAGCAGCGTTTGGTGTTTGTATAAACGTCGCAACAGAGTAGTACTTGTGGTGTTTTTAAACAAACGCCGCAATAGAGATGTATAACGTCATTTTTAGCGGATCAAACACCGCAAAATACTCTTACTTTAGTGGCATTTGTATACAAACGCCGCAATAGACTTGTACTTTAGTGGTGTTTTTTAATAAACGCCGCAATAATCATGTAATTAATGGCTTTTTTTTTGTAAAAAAATGCTGCAATAGTGATGTACCTTAGTGGGTTTGTATTATAAATGTCACGATTGTGCATCCCTTAACTCATCGGGTTTCAAATCTCTAATTGTTTCATTCAAATTTTCATAAAATTCCTAACCAACGGCAGCATCACAACGAAGTCACCCAGACAACCATCATCACAAGCGCAACATCACGCCGCGGTTGCCTGTTTCCTCGATGTTATTCAAATGTGATGCAACTTTTACTTTGTAGGCATTTTTTTTCAGATGCACTCTTTTGTAGCTTAACCTGTTTATTCTAATATAAATTCTAAATCAATCATCTACTGGACTTTTTGATTTCTCTTAATTGGTTAGGATGAATGTCATATTTCATCTTTTGATTTCACTCTTTCATGTTTCCGATTGTGGAAAAGGCTCTAAAGAAATCAGGTTCTCGATTGAAGTCTATCCTAAATAACATAGCCAAGCAGGTTTCACAGATGTGGGATCTCTTTATACATATAGGCGTTTCTGGTTAAATAAACTCATAAAAATTAAATTCAATGATCATCAACTCTATATCTTCCAATCAAAGTTCTTTCAACTTGTATTTAAGAATATAGAGGAACCCTTATTTTAATTTCCAATCAAAGTCATTCAACTCATGAAAATATTTTACCCCCAGATACAGAGTAGTCTAGGGGCATGCAAGTTGAACTTCATAGCTATTCCCTGAAGTATCTTAAGTTGGCCGGTACCATAATATCATGGAAAACTTTTAGTTACTTGTTATGAAGCACAAAACTTAGATATACTCTCTGTATACTTGTATCATATTTATGTTTGACATGGATATGGCCTACATGCCTGGACACATATTTTACACTACCCAATATATTAAAAAATTTAAAAGTGAATTTGTTATTTTGGACATAATGTGGTTAAACGGTGAAGTCCAAAAAATGTAAGGAGACGTGAAGAAAAGAGGGAGAAAAGTAAACAACTAGTTAATCTTTAGGCTAGACTGCTGTTCCATGTTGTTGAGACTCAAATTAGAGGTGAAATTTTGGTTAGAAGATTATGAGATCGATGGAATGGAGGGAGATGCAGCAGCTACTAAATAATATGGAGTTTAAGGAGGTTGATGTTTAAGAAGATGGTGTGAAGGAGAGGCTGGTTTTTAAATGTTGAAAGAGATTAGTCTCTGTCCATAAAGTGAAATACTTTATCCAACCACATCGTTTATAGGTGCCATCAATCAAGTAGTGCATGTCAGTTTCTTTTGTTTCCCATGTCACTTGCATTTGGGAAAAAAAAGTCTCCAAATCAGAGTTATTTTTCTCTTTTCGGGATCAGAAAGATGCTAACACCAGAATGCAGCTAGCCACCATTCCTTCTCCGGTGAATATCGAGGATTGTTTACTTCTTTGTTGCTTTGGTGCTTTGGATGTTTTGTCGATTGGTGTTGGATCTACAGAAGTTCCGAATACAGTTGAAGAAACTGTAGAAATTGAAGGAATGTTCGACTCTTTATTTAAATGATGACTAATTTTCTTATTGACTTGATTTTGAAAACCTACACTAAATTATTTCTTATGTAGCTGAAAATGGTCATAAGCACAAAAGTAGAGGTCGTATGATAATGAAGGAATTGTACCAACTTCCTCTTAGAGACCACGTGAGAGTTTCAAGTAACGATATCAGTCAACCTATTGGGACAGAAGCATTTGTCTATCAGGTTACCTAGTGACAACTGTCGTTTTAATGTCAAATAAATTCCTTCTTCTTGATTAATAAATAAAGGGAATACGTTGTATAGAGAAGTAAAGGTCGATTCTACAGGGACTTAGAAAATTCTAAATTTATGTTTAAATGATTTTACCATGAGATAAGTAGTAAAATAGGGGGTTTGATAAAAAGATATTAAATAGTAAAAAGTGCTTTAAAATAAGAATAAAGAAATTAAAGAATTAAACGTTGAAATGAATGTGGTAAAAACATCCTCAAGCATCGCTTTGATCAATTTCCTTTAGATCATCGAATTAGATTTTCCCTTCGGGATTCACGTCGGTTGCTTGTCTATAAAGACAATCCCGTGACTCTATTTGTATATCGAATACCCGAGGCAATCTTTGATTACAGCTTCAAAATTGATCTAATCAACATCAATTGTCGTAGATCAATTACCATTTAAGTTCGTTAAGACCGACTCGGACTGTTGCTTCAATAACCACTAATTCTGATCTCAATTTTCTCTTGGCAAGACTATCTCGCCAAGTATGTTCCCAGGAAGACATATGTGCTTTCAATAAGTCGATCCTTCCTCCCACACATTTAATTGCAACAACCTCTTGACCAAAGTCAATCTTTGATTTTGAAAACTGTTTTGATTTTGAAAAATAAGTGCAGAGATTGAGAGATATATTCCGAAGTTATTAAGGGTTTGTTTCAATTCTCCCGTTGGAATTGAGTCATCGCTTCAGCTCTCGGCTTATGAGAAAATTAGCTAAGCATGATAAAAATCATACTTAGCATATTTAAAAACAAAGCTTGAAAATAAAGTAAAAATCGAAAAACTTGAAAAATAAAATAAAGGAGAGAACTTTTATAAAACTAGAAAGAAAAATAAATTGTAATCTGAGTTGTATGATTAGGCTTACCCCAAGAGGGTATTTATAGCCTCTAAAAACCTAGAGATAAATAAAGAAATTAAAATAAAATAATCCTAAAGATAACTGTTTTTCCTAAATTCAAACTTTAAATAAGTCTCCTAATGCAACTCTGCTCGTCCATCTTCCATAAGGTGCAATGACTAGATCTTCTAGAAACTGCCGCTAACTGAACCTTCTAGAAACTGCCATGTCAGACCGTATCATGCCCAGAGTCGTGCCCATGTCTCTAGCCGTGACCAAATAAAAAAAATGTAGAATGCGCCAGTTTTACCACTAAGTCTGGAAAGTAAGACCCTGCACGATAACAAGCATAACACAACCAAATCAACAGTAATAAATCCATAAGATCAAAGAATTAACGAGCAAATCCTACTGATTCTGAGCACTCATCAAATTCCATCTCACTTATCTCATGCTTGTCCTCAAGTATGATATAATCAAATAAGTCAAAATTTTCATTTACCTTCCTTTGTCAAGTTTCATATTCAAGGAAGCAAGGTAAAGACCACAATAATTATTCAAGTCAAGAATCAATCAATTGAAACATCACCAATTGGAACAAGTCAAATGCAATGTAACATCCATTCATTTATCAATCTCAATGCTCAAACTCAACACCTCGCCAGGATTCACTCAAATCACTCAATGTGTTTTGAGTATAGAAACGCTCAACTCATAACTCAACACCTCGCCAGGATTCACTCAAATCACTCAATGTGTTTTGAGTATAGAAACGCTCAATGTCAGAACCGACACGATATTACCATAGGCCTACAAGTAAATCAAATCTCAACTACTAATGAGAACAAGATGCATAAATCAAAGAGTCTTTTATTGGTTGTAATGGGGCTTAGGTAAAGGTGGGGAAAAGGCTAAATATATGGCTACAAATTCAAGGCAATGAACTAACAAATAACAAGTTCAACTCCATCAAAACATTAAGCACAACAAGATAAAAAGACAAACTATCAAAAAACAAATTTTTTCCTAAATGCATTGATTTTTTCCTTTTCACATTTTGTTTTTTTGTTTTCCATTTTTTCCATGTCTTTTTTTTGTTTTTTCGAACAGCTTCTTTTTCTTTTCTCTTTTTTTTCTTTCGAACTGTTGTTTTTTCTTTTAGGGAGCATACATAGGTTAAACTATTCACTTGCCCTGAAAAGGGTAGAAAATAGGGATAAAATAAAAAGGTGTGGTGAAAACAAAGAAATGAGAATAGACTCAAAAGTGGTTAACCAGAGGAAAATGCATGGGTAGGCAATTTTAGTGGGGGAAACAGAATGGTTAATCCTAAAGTGCGTAAATCACTTTTAAGCATCATGTTCATGTGTAATCTTGATAGTATTTAAAATGCAGGTTCTAAAATACCAATGTCAAATTCGACACACTCAATCAAACAAAATGAGAGCAAAATGATATGCTTGTAAAGGCTTAAATCTCACCAAATTGTTTTTATGCGTTGAGCTAAGAACATTTCAACCAACAAAATCATGGAATATCATAAAATACCAACTTAATCACAATCATGCATGCTATTCGCTATCAAGAACATCCTAACCTAAACAATTATATGTTCTCAAACAATTATGGCATTCCAAAAATATTCAATAAGACAAAGAAATTCAATGAAATTTTCGCAAATCCAACCAACACATACTAGCATCAAAACATAAAGATAAGCAAGGGGAAATTCAACCTACCTACTCCCCCTCACTTAAAGTGTTTTGCCTCAAAATGTAAAATTAAACTACAAGAGAAGGAATAGAGTACTCCCCAGATTTAATGTCGACCATAGCCACGGCCTCAGCCGCGGTGGGAGGCGCTGGGACAGAGATAGGAAAGAATCTCAGTAATTTTCGTCTCAATGGAATGGATGCGGCTATGGACTTCATCCATTTGAGATTGCATATCCGGGTAAAGTGTTGCAGGTAGCGGTTGTGGCGCATTACGGAGAACGAAAACTTGCTTGCAGCGAGGAGTGAGGATACCCAGTGAAATGAAGTATGGTGCACTCGAGGTTCCAGCAAGTAAGCCCATCAAATCCAAGCATCACTCATCCAAAGAATTTGTAGAAAAAGAATAAATAAACCTTGTAACATCGAAATTAGTGATATGAGAGGCTACATGA
Source organism: Hibiscus syriacus (assembly GCF_006381635.1). Classification (NCBI taxonomy): domain Eukaryota; kingdom Viridiplantae; phylum Streptophyta; class Magnoliopsida; order Malvales; family Malvaceae; genus Hibiscus; species Hibiscus syriacus. The sequence goes on from NW_024063088.1 coordinate 4,019,133, forward strand.
GTGCGGTGGTGATGGACGACGAGATGGGGATGGGGAGCGCGGTGGTGATAGACGACGAGAGGTGCTCGGTCCGGGGCGTAGCGAGGCGATCGGCGTAAACACCAAATGATACGACGAAGATGGAGCGGTTGGGGCATGGCCACGGCTTCGCGTCGGGCGAATAGGGGATGGTGGTGGAACGGAGTTGGAGTAACTTAGTATGGCGACAAACGCCGGTGTATTGAGACGACGGTATCTGCCAAGGACGACGAGCGGAGGAACGACAGCGTTGTCTGGTTGGTTCCTTGTGCGTACCATCGTGGAGCGAGCATATTAGCGAGGCGTAGTGGTTTGGTAAGGTCAGTGAGGTGAGGAGGAAGAAACGATGGAAGGGGAAAGGCAATCGGTTTTGAGAAGATGAAAGGGGGTTGGGTTAAATTTGTTTTCTGTTGTGCGTGGGGTAGGGTGTTGGAGTTTGAGTGAATTATTTTGGTGAAAAAGGTTGTAAAGTAAATTTGAAATTGATAGAGAAAGGGATGGGGTGGGGTCCATAGTTAAAGTAAGAGAATGGGATGGTGGAGTTGGATAGGCGGCAGAATGTTAACAAAAAAGGGGGAAAATAATTTGGGTTTTGCTAATGTGCGTCGATCTCTTTAGAAGTGTGCTAACGTGCGCCGTAGGAAAACAATTGTACCATTTAATTGTATCGGTACCATTTTGAGGTTCTATTTTCTTGGTATCGATATTGCCTTTGCAGTATCTGTACTACACTGCTTTGCACGACTTTACACTGTTCCTGGGGCTAAATTTGGCACTGTTCGGATGATAATTTTGCAAATCTTCGTCGTTTAAGTTTAAAAAACATTCGGTTCCTACAAAATAATAAAAATTAAATGAAACATGAATTCACGGGTTGTTGGTATAAAATAACTAATCAAATGTACCCAAACGTGAATTCCATATGATATACATATAAATCCCAAAAATTCATATGCTAGAAATCACCAAATCAATCATTGAAATATATGTTTATCAACAACAACTCATTTTCAAACAAATATTTTTAAAGAAACCAAAATATAGCCTAAGATGGTTGGAAGAGATTGTTTTTTATATTATGGTGACATGTTAGCATCACCATTAATTAAATGTGGGTTACCAAAATGAAATCAAAACTAAATATTATGTATGATTTTGAATAATTGAGTGACCAAACGAAAACAAAAGTAAGTTGAGATACTAAATGTGTAGTTTACCCTTTGTTTTATTATTTTCTAATTTTTAAAATAGATAAACATTATATCACATCAATATTTTTTTAATAAACATTAATCGTAATTTGATTAAAATTAAATTAAAATTTTAATCAATACAATTTTAATTTAATAATTTAAAAAATAAAGTACATAAATGATCCACTGACAGAGACATTTAACGACTACGAACAATGAATAATTAGGTTTAATTTTGTGTCATACTAAAATAATAATAAAATGATTTAGTGGGATCAAAGCAGAAACAATTCGAAAGGTTAGAGGGTAAATTAAAATTTTAAAAGTACATAGAGTAAATAGGAAAATTATGAAAATACAGAGAGTGAAATAGGAAGAGTAAATTTCAATGAGTAAAATTTGTAATTTACCCCAAGTATTTAATAACTTTAGGGTAAAAGTGTATAAATGGTCATTAAACTTTTCAGATGCTTGCATTTAGATCCCTAACTTTTAAAACTTGCAATACAATCATCAAACATTTAGTTCGTTTGTAATATGGTCCCCGACGTAATAGTCGTTTCACTTTCGTTAGGGTAAATTATATAAATGGTCACTGAACTTTTTAGGCGCTTGCATTTAGGTCCCTAGCTTTTAAAACTTGCAACACAATCATCAATTACATTCTAATCCCTAAATTCCAAAATACTTCAATTACATTATAAACCTCAAATTCCAAAAATACTTTAATTGCATGCCCAACACCCCAAATTCATAATCCATTCTCAAAATCTTCCATAACAAATTAAACTTGAAGCAACAACCCTAAATCCTTAAAACTTAACCCTAAATGTTAAATTTCCCTACCAATTAACCCAACATAATAAAAAACATTTAGTTCATTTTGGGTCCATAACAATAAGTGATTAAGTTGGGTTTAGGATTTAAAAATTAGATTTAATCAACTATAAGTGAACAATACTCAATTCGATTCGAAAAATTATTTTTGGACTTGAATTGATTCAAAAAATTTGATACAAATTGACTTTGAGTTGTAATTTCATAAACTCAACTTAAAAAAAATTCAAGTTAAAATCGAGTTGTAAATACAAGTCCCTTTGATTCTGTATGATATATGTATATCACATATGGAAAAATATGAAGAAATATATGTATTGTATATGGTTAAAAAACTATTTAAACTAGAATCAAATATCATTATAGTATTATAAATATTTATAATTAAATTTAAATAGAAACTTGAAAATTCAATTCGACTTGATTTAAATTTTATAAACTCAAATCGAAAAAATTTCGAGTCAACTATTTTATAAACTGAACTGAATTATAATCAAATAATATTATAATATGATAAATATTTATAATTAAATTTAAATATAAACTCAAAAATTCAATTCAATTCGACTTGATTTAAATTTTATAAACTCAAATCAAAAAAATTTCGAGTCAAGTATTTTATAAACTGAATTGAGTATTTAGGTCCAACATAACCCTAAACCTGAAACCCAACATAATCGCTTATTGTTTACTTATAGTTGGTTAATTTTTTTTGAAACGATTGTGTTTTGAGGGTTTATGGTTGCTGCTTTAAGTTCAATTTGTTATGACAGATTTTGAGAATTGATTATGAATTTGGGATTGGGCATGTAATTGAAGTATTTTGGAATTTGAGGTTTAGAATGTAATTAAAATATTTTGGATTTTGGGGTTTATAATATAATTTATGATTATGTTGCAAGTTATAAAAGTTGGGGGACCTAAATGCAAGTGCCTAAAAAGTTCAGTGGCTATTTATATAATTTACCATAACGGCAGTGAAACGACCATTACGTCGGGACCATATTACAAACGAACTAAATATTTGGTGACTTTATTGTAAGTTTTAAAAGTTAGAGAACCTAAATTTAAATATCTAAAAAGTTTAGTGATCATTTATATACTTTACCATAACTTTAGTTTACCCTAAAAGAAATTACTCACAATGAAGTAAACTTTTATGACTTTGCCTTGTCGCCTTCCTTTATGCCATTTTCAATTTGCCTCGAGGCTTTAGCTCAGGAGTATCGAGTGTCGACGGTTAGCTTCTATCCCCATTCTCCATTTTCTTTATTTTTGATTTTTTTTGTGTCTCGAGTTGCTCTTGCGTTCTTATTAAACATTCGTAGGTTCCAATCATGGGTTTCATATTCAGATAAGAACTGGAAGGGGTCTCTCTATTTCCATTATCCTATAGGCTTATTAATCATTTGAAGTTTTGGGTAGCTGTAAATTTCTGCATTTGTTTTCGGATTGGTTTCATTGTTGTTATATTCGATTTAAAATATGATTTCCCCCCCCCCCTAGCTTGAGTATATATTTAGCAATTTAAATTATGCTGTCTTATGATGTTTTAATTTCGTGATGAATATTTTGTTAATAATTATCATTAACGCTTAAAAAATAGAAAGCATATTCCTTTTAGAAGGTGATTTCTTCACCGGTATAGTTAATTTGCTTCAAAATCTAGTAGCTATTAAAACACTTGATTGGGTTTTTATCCTTTGCGTGTGTGTGTGTGTGTGTGTTTGTGATACCAGGTCAGTCAAAGATTTTATGTAAGTATACATGGATTGTATTTTAGTTCCTATATTTGAAAATGCCCTTATGTTATTTTCAAGTTAAGGATTTGTTGCGAGTTCGGGTTTAGCAACTTCACAAGATTTAAATCTGTGAATACACTCCATTGCTTTGTTATCCCTATACGATAACGCCATAACGGTTTCCCTTATTTTGATTTTCTTATATGTTAACATTTTACACCCCATTCTCTTCTCTGTGTTCTCAAAGTGGTTCTATATCTGTTAGTTATCAATTTTGATTCCTTCCCATATGGTTCGTTCTCTTGAAGCAATATAAACTATAAAGTGTTTTTCCTTCTTTTCAATCTCAGCTACAGCTTGATTTCCCTCCTTGTTGCGGTTCAAACAATGTCTTGTTTTTTTAATCGTTTTTGCATTTATATGAAACTGAATCGTTTTCACTAAATTAAATTAGTAACATTCTTCTGGATGTTAGTTTTTTAGTAATGTTGGTTTCCCATTTTTATTTTCAGCTTGACATAGACGTAACTGGAATATAGCCAATTTAAATTTGAAGTTTCAATGGCTATGTCATCTCTCCCTTGTATTCAACCTGTAAGAGTTTCTTTCAAAGCCTCTAGCTTCTTTCCTGCTGGTGTTTGTGGTGGATTCAACAAAAATAAAAAGAACGCTATTTTTTTGGCTTCCTTGAGGAAATTTGAGAAAGATATCAACTTTCAATCAAAGGTATGTTTTGATGTGCATTTTCTTGATGAATCAGCCAACTGATTTTAGTAGAATTATCTGGCTGTTTTTTACTCTATCAAGCCATTTGTTGATTAAATATTTTGCAAAGCATAGACTTTAGACAGGTTTATCTCTGATCCTAACTAGAAAAGTGTGAAATATTTTTCTGCCTTATTCTGGTGGCCAGATTGTGAAATACTATATAATCATACATACCTCTATGAATACGTTTGGTGTGAGTTACTGACATTGACTAACTACGAATTCGGGCTTCTTTTCCATATCTCATGCTAATATTTGATCCTGAATTTCTATTGTTAAGTTAATCTGGCATTTGCAGGCCACAAAAATAGTAAATAATGTTGTTACTATTCCTAGTTCCTACTTTAGCACTCCTTTTTTTATGTCTGTGTTTTGACTAGTGCCAATGAATTAACCGGTATATGTCAGGTCACTATCTTTTACTGTATAGTACTGATTGTTACATATATGGGAAACTAAATATAGGGAAGGGATCGATGGTTTGGCTTCCAATCCATCTGTTAGCCATCCCTTGAAGGAGTCCAATTGCTTAGCAATTTGTGTTCAATTATTTCTTGAGCTGCATCTGGTGATATGCATTTAGAATATGCATCTAGGGTTTGAACTCTGGACCTGGGTGTCAACTATAGACTAGAAATCAATGCAAGTAATAGGATTTCTTTTTGGGGGATTTGACTATTGCTTTGAATCTCTTCTTTTTTTAAAAAAGAGGGATATTGAAGCAAATGATAGTAGCTTTTAATTTTGCATTTAGGAATACTTCCTAATATAGCATGTATGTAGTTTTTTGCACTGTATATAAGTGTGCTTATTGTGAATAAGTGCTTTGTATGCTAGCTCATTTATATTTGTTTTATTTATGTTCTTTTCATGCTTCTTCATATTTTGAAAATCTACACATCTAAGTAGAATGACCTAAATATGTAAATTTTTTAATTATAGGTTGATACATTGTTGGACAGTATAAAATGGGATGACAAAGGTTTAGCAGTGGCTATAGCTCAAAATGTTGATACGGGAGCCATATTAATGCAAGGCTTTGTCAACAGGGATGCACTAGCTACAACAATCTCTTCTAGGAAGGCAACGTTCTTCAGTCGATCACGGGCAACATTGTGGACAAAGGGAGAAACTTCCAATAATTTCATCAACATTCATGACGTATTTGTTGATTGTGATCGTGATTCTGTTCGTTCTAAATCTATGTTCTGTTTGGAATTTTTATTGATTGCTTAATGTATTAAGTTTGACATAACTGAAACTTCTCCTTTAGATAATTTACCTTGGGAAGCCGGATGGCCCTACCTGCCACACAGGGTCAGAGACATGCTATTTCACATCAATAAGTGATTTGTTAAAGGAGCAAGAAGTAAGCAGCTCTCGTGTTTAACAAAATCGTCACAATCATTTATTCGTACTTCAAAATTACATTATATGGTGTCACTTGCAAATTCATAATTAACATAGTCTGTATTTTCAGGTTGAAGAAATTAACCTGGCATTGACAACTTTATACTCATTAGAATCTACAATTTCCAAAAGAGAAATAGAGTTAGCAGGGCAACATGGAAAGCCCTCATGGACTAAACGACTCTTAAGCGATGAAAACTTGTTGTGCTCAAAAATCCGGTATAGTTAGTTTTACCTTAACTGTGCTAATTGTGTCCTATAGAGAACAGCAGAAAGGAAACCCAATCACAAACAAAGGAGTGTTAAACCTCTAATGTACAGCATTTTTATGTATATGATATGTGCCCTGTGTCCTTTAAGTCTTTAGCATGTCTAAGAGTATGTATATGGTATTTGCATGTTAAATTTTATTGAAGCAAATTACATTGATCTGTTTTCTTATGCAGGGAAGAAGCAGATGAGTTGTGCCGAACACTGGAGGAAAACGAGGATAGTTCACGTACTGCCTCAGAAATGGCGGATGTACTCTACCATGCCATGGTTTTGCTAAGGCGTAAAGATGTAAAGATAGAAAATGTTCTAGAAGTTCTTCGGCGAAGATTCTCTCAGTCAGGTATAGAGGAGAAGCAAAGCCGTGTATCAACTGAGAACTAAGTGTAAGCTGTGGTTTTGCTAAGCAAGGTATCGATTTGAAGTTTTAATCCCATGCTTGGTTTTGTTCCAATTGTTGTCATGCTTAGCTTGTTTTCAATAAGTTGTAATAATGACATAGCCTATCTATGCGTCATAATTATGAGATAATCTGTCTCTGCGTCTAAATCCTAAATATGCATCAAACCCAGCACTTGTATTTTGATTTTACTTGGTTCTTTTTTATACAATGAAATGCTCATTCACAAATACTTGTACAAATTGTTTAATCAAATGAATACTCTAATGTCCCCAGTGGTCTCGAGTTCTATCAGCTGCGTTTGTTGGGTGTGTATTATTATTAAGCTAAAAAATTGTCATAAAAATTAAAAAAAAAAGAAACTCTAATGTCAAAAAATCTAATCAAAATTCAAATTATTAGCAGTAACTATCATTTTTCATGAATTGTAATATATTGGGCTTACTAAAGGAAAAGCAATGAATTACGTATTGGTGCTTTTATTTGTTAATCCTAATTAAATAGCACACATATTCAACAAAAACATGATTAACATTAGTATTTAGCGTCAACTCTCAATATTAAATTGATGGAAATTTGATGAAACAAATTGATGAATTTTTTATTGTATTCTATTTTCAAATACATTTTTATTATATTTGATATATGCATATTGTAAACAAATGCTAAAAATTATGATGTATAACATTAGTATTTAGAATCAATTCTCAAACTCAAATTGTACTTTGAAGCTCAAAGTTTCATCCTGGGTTAATAGAAGAAATGTGGCAGAAGCAAACAGCATATCAATGAAATACATGGTCCTTCCCTTCAATCTCAGGCTTTATTTTAGCAACATTTCAATCAAATCACCAGGTTACCAACATCATATAAAAAAATGCAAACTACTGGGATAATCACTAGCTCCTTCAGCAACTTGATTTTAAACCTTTGCATTGGTGCAGGTGCCCTTGGTAAATTAAATGTGAATTAAGAGTACAAACATGGTCTCTATGAGGCTGACATACTGGAATAGAGGAGAGTGAAGAAGAGCCCAACTTCTGGAACACTTTGTATGATTTGGATAAACTGGTTTTTGCTTGGCTCCTCGACCAAAGACGGACATATCTGTGCTATTCGTGGCAAAAGTCTAGCTAGTGGAATCCCATTTGTTAGACTGCCTCCGGATTGAAAGCTCTTATCCTCCTCCAGAGCTTCCGTCACTGCTTTGAATGATAATTCAACAACATTACCAAATTCAGCACTGCAACACAAGACGAACAGATTTCAAACTTTGACACCACACAAAGTTACCGGCAAGAGATTAACATTTGGCTGCACATAAATAGTTCTCAGACAACATCTATAATTCAATTTTGCTTTTTGAGGTCTAAAATCTAAATGTCAACTATTCAACATACCACATGCAACATCTATAATTCAATTTTTCTTTTTGAAGTCTAAAATCTAAACGTCAACTATTCAACATACTACAGGCAAGAAGGAAAAAGTCTGTCAGATTCCACCATAATGAATTCAAAATAAAAGAAGAAATATGGGATGAAAGAATAGTCATCAAAATTCCCAACCGCCACAAAATATATGCTTTGTGGCAGGTATTCTCGTTCAGAGCATTATCCTGAGATCAGAAATCTGTCTGACTGAAATATGATGTGATAATTATGAAAATAGTATACTCCAGGTGGTCCAGACAACAAGACTTGACATGCTCAGGCTGGTTTCTTCTCATAGTGGTTATTAAAAACCTGTGCTTTATTTGCTAATTAACCTTTCATCTCACTACTAAGGAAACTAAAGTTTTTTTATTTTCCTTTTCAGAACATTCTCCTCTCCCTCATGACTTATACAACCTTCCCAAGTCCCAACTGAGAGGATTTGGAAGGAATGGTTCCTCTTTGGAGTTTCTTTTAACATCTTTGTTTAACTAGGATATAACAATACAAAAACATAAATAAGAAATTATCCCCTACTCTTCCTATCTCTTCTCTTTCCTTTTTTTTACGGAATCTAAACAAAGGGGAGCTTTCATCTCTCTTCACTCACTTCCTACTCTTTACTCCTAGTTTTTTTTTTAATTCAACATTTATTTTTATTGTTATTATTATTTTAAGAATGATACACCACAATTGAGTAGTCACTCATCCCCAAGAAACCCCAAACATGAAGTCTTAGGTTTACCAAGCCCTACACCGACAAGGCCATGTATGGTCCTCGAAGTTCCACAATGTTGGCAGCCCTTCATTACATATTCTAGGTTACATAATCAATCATTACCCCGAAGGGCCCCAAAATTGATGTATGCACCCCGCCCCCCAAACCCTTTTCCCCCTTCCCTCCTTTTTGCCTAAAAAGGTTGAAAATAAAAGGAAAAGGTAGAAAAGAAAAATAATGGAAGTTATCTAAGACTTGAGCATCATAATTTTTTTTAAATATTTCCGTTCTCTTTCCCCAAGCAATGCTTTACAATATAATTATTAAATAAGAATGGTTGGTGTTAAAGCCTTTGTTGAGACAGAATGTAGCTATGCAATTGACAACACCACCCCTTATTCACTTCTAAGACTCGTAAATTGCTAAACAGAAAGCACAATAAAACAATATTTTCTACGCCAATGTACTAATGATACCTTGAAAGTACTTCTCGTGTCTCAACCATAAGTTGATCAAATTGTGTAAACTCAGGAGGTTTTGTTTTATCACTGCTGGATGTTTTGGCAAGCTTGTGTAATCTTGGGTCCTCGGGCATCAAACAGTCCACCCAGTGATGAGGACTTCCCATGCTAAGGAACATGTCAAGTATCTGCATGATAGTTTGATGAAGTATTGCAGTATTGAAGAAGTCCCTCAACTGCTTTCTGCAAGGTCGCAAAATTCCAAGCCATGTGAGGAAACTTTAATGTTCACCCTATGTCCTTCATAATCTAAGACAAATCATGAAGCATTCTATCATACAGATTTCAGGGGAAAAAAGAAGTTACATGGTAGTAGTATCTTCTGAATATTAAAGTGAATGCAAATAGATCTTGTATCTTAGCAGGGAATGTCATACAGTTCAGGAAGTTTTCTCAAAGGATTACGCTTGATGTATATTTCACTTTCATGTTTTGGCTCCTAACCATTTTGAATTTATTCTCTCGTGGTCTAAATATTTAGAGGACATATCACATTCCTCATTAGTGAAAAGGGTAATAGAGTAAACTCAAGCAAGAGTACATAATCTGAAGAGTTTTGAACAATATCAGAAATCCGTCATTCAAGGACATTAGGTTTGGCTATCAACTTTTGGGAATAGAAGCATCACACAAGTCACGATAGTCGGTGTCATTACATTTTTCAGTCCTTGTACGTGCTTTGCACCTCAGAAGTTTTCTGTCACATACCCTACAAGTAAATACTTGTTCTATATTTTAAATAATAATCATATAAATGAATACATAGTTGTATTTTGTACAAATATTTAAAATTAATACCATGCCCCAAAAAAATAATATATGAAATTAATAACATTCATATTATCATGTAAAGTTCGTTTAAGGTGTAGAATATAAAGTTGACAACTTTCAAATAATAATTATATATCAAATATATAGTCACATAACATAAAAAAATGAAATTAAAAAATAAACTGAATTCTAAACAACTTTAAAAATGTTCCGTATATATTACATATCACAATAACATAAAGAGTAGTACTTTTTACATTAATAGAAAATTTCGAAGAAACATTTTCAGGTAAACCTTAACTCATTTTTATTTATAAAATAAATTTATTTAATTAAGCTTGATTTCTATTTTATAAACAGGATAAATCTTGTTAATATTTGAATGATAATATCTAAAAATGGCAATTTACAACCATACTAAACAATAATGAAAGTCTTTCAATAGAAGAAGAGTTTTTATTTAAATGATAAAATCTTAAAATGGCAATTTACAAAATAATACTAATAATTTAATTATAAAATTTAAACCAGCAATTTAAAAATATAATGACCAATCATATCCATTATTGTCAGTTCAAAAGATTTTCCACATTCATTTTCTTATAGGGTATAGATTATACAGTACAGTGTAAATCCTTCTTGATTAGGAGAAGGAATGTGAATGGGTTACTCCTTAAACTGGAAGATCAAATTGACATAACATACCTTATTTGAAGATGGATGATTGAAAATGCTAACCTCAATCAAGTCCTAACGTAAAAACCAATTTGGGCTCGCTATATAAATAATTTTCCTATATTTCTCTCATTTATAGCTATGTTCTTCGGTAAAATATTTACATATCTAATCCTTCTCTAGTTTAGACTTGCAAAAAAGCTAATCAAAGAATAATAAACCAAAATGAATAGATAAAGAATTGGAGAACCACGTACGCTTTCAAAACTTCTGTAGCTGCTGTCTGCATAGAGGAAATCAATTTTGGCAAGCCATGACTGGCAAGAAAGTCAGCACTTGCCAGAAAGTTTTGCTGGTCATCCCTGTCAATGAGATCAGCATCCTCCTGCATGAAAGGCACAAAGACCATGTCCAGGGAGTAAGATAATCAAAGACGCCAGAAAGATCATAACTAAGATTTATGGGGACAAAAGATACTGGGAGAAATGACAGAAATCGACAATGAGAATATTCAGTGATATTACCTACCAATAAGATGATGGCTTAAACAATACAAAAATAATGAACACTCACAATCACATAGAAAAAGGGGGGGAAAGTGATGAAGATAAGAAGGTCAAGTCGATTACAACCTCAGTTAACACATACAAGTATTATTTATTTCTATGGTCAACACTGTGGCTATAAGACTCGGCACCTAGTATGAATTGAAGTCTCATTACTATCTTAATATTTTCACATACACTCCCAACAGGCTTAGATAAAGGATTATGCAAAAATTAAGTTCACATGTTAGTACCCAAATAACCATTCAAACTACATTGAGTAAAAAATTATTATAAGTACCGACTTCTTAAAAACTTCATGTATGAGATTATTGACTAAATAGAAATACTTAAAAGAACCATCTTCATCCCTTTTGATTTATCATTTTCTCTTAGTTGATAGTTGTTTCGTTCAATCCTGATGGGTAGTTTTGGTGTTTTCAGGCTTACGAAGACAATATATAAGGTGAATAACAATAATAGTTTAGGACAAGAATATAGCCTTCAATAACAAAAGTGCTAGGAGCAATATGAAGGTTCAGATAAGCCTTCAGCTAGTAATATTTATGAAATCAAAACTATTATAGGTTTTGTGTCTGTAAACTTTCTCTATGTCACTGAAAGAAACTCTTTTAAGATACGAAAATTTGAAGCTTAAAACCTAGAAGGAAAGGCAAGGCAAACCACCAGAAAATAAGGGAGTGGACACACAAATAGGTGTTTGAACTAGTACACTTAATCTAAGTAACACAGGCGTGCGCACACACACATATTCAAAGCCAAGTTCCAAATAATGAATAGTTCAAGTGACATGCATGACACAAACCACTTACTAGTTCCAACATCTGATGGGTATGATTTAGGTTTAAAAAGCACATGAATTTACTTATGCTCTTCCAAATGCCTGAACACCCCCCAAACCCCAAAAAAAATTAAAACCCCTCCCTCAAATTTGAATATAAACATTTTCAAAAGTAGAAGCCCAAGTCATGATCATTCCACCTCAATAAATCAGCTTATTGAAAATTTGAAAGAAAAAAAAATCAAAAAGAGATACTTTGTTTCTCAAACAATTGAGGCAACTAAAACGAAATCAGGTGGATATACCAACTAGCACTAAAGTGAGAAATTTAGACTTAATAATACTCTGAGTAATTGCACCAGATAAAGTGGTAAAAGTTGAAAGTTGATATGGTTCCAGAATCATTTGCAGTTAACAATTTATGAATTGAACATATTATCAAGCATTACGGATAAAAAATTAGTGATCTTACAAGTAAATGAGAGCTTCCAAGACCACGTGCAGTATCAATATATAAATGTCTTCCTAGAATGTTGACTTGAACTCTAATATATAAACTGAGAATTGTTACCGCCCATATTGACACCACCATCCTTGTAAAACCTGGAAAAAAAAAAATCAAATCAGCTATCAATATGAAAGATTAGAGTGTTAGACGCAACATGGCATAAGAACTTGCAATTTATAAAATCAAGAGCAGCAAAACGCTAAGAAAACAATAAGCAACAGAATCTTACTTAAAATTTTGAGTCTGTCCCATAATTCAAGTTTCTCTGAAGAAGACAAACTGTTGGGCTGATCCTTCCCTTTCATCAGTCTATCTGTAAGACGTGAAAGGTTCAAATCTTCATCTATCCGACAACTTAAATAATGCATTGCATGAGGCAATGTTGTTGTATCAGCAATTCGTTGAATGCTGTCAAAATGGACTTGCATTCTGTCAACGTTACAAAAACCAGAAAACATAAGAACCAATAGAGAGATTTGTTCCACAAAGATCATAACAGTTTTGATCGATCTTACTGGGCTTTAATGAATTCATCGTTTTCCCTCTCTCTTGCAAGTTGCCTTTCCAAATCAGTAAGCCTACGTTTGTGAGCGTCATATAGCTTATACAACAAATACCCACTTCCAAAAACACCTGCTGTAACCAAAACCTTCCTCCTATGCCTTCTCCAAAGATCCCTATATCCACACACACACACAAAATGTACTAATTTACTATCAATTCAAGCACTAAAAGAAATATAAAAAATATATCGTAAACCCAACACTAAAACTAAATCAAAGCAAAGTATAGCGTAGCAATTAAATGAAAACAGAAGCAAATTAGCAATTAACACATACTAAGCATAATATTAGCGAATGCCACTGACCCAAAAGCAAAAAAAAAAAAAGTAAATGAAGCACTAAACAAGCTACGCAGCAGAAAACCAGATATATAATCGAATGAAAACAAACAATTAAAGGGAAAAGCGAAATACTGACCTTAAATAGAGCATATTTGCTGCTATCAGCTAAGCGACACATCCATTTGGAAATTAAGTAAATATGAAACGTGAACAACCCAAATAGAAAAAAAGAAAAACAAACCCTACACTGGATATCAGATAAACAAGGGTATTCTTTAAAGGCAAAAGACGAAATATATGAAATCTTCTTGACGATGGGTGACGGGAAAAGGCATGTATAGGGATACCCCCGTCCCTTGAAACTAAGAAAAATTAAAATTATGGTCAGTTCCACAACGAGGGTTTATAAGAGGAGGAATTTTGTAAAGGGAGTGTAGCCAAATTGTTTATTATTTTGATTTCTGAAGAAATAAAGGAATTTGGGGTGCCTTACTAATTAGAGGTGTAGTTGACTACTCTTTCCAGAATTTTTCTTCATTTTAATGAGAAAAAAATGTAATAAAACAAATAAAAATAAACTAGACTAAATTACACCTATGAACAACCTAATTATTCGTACTTTTTTATTTTTTTTAAAATTTTATAAAATTATTATTAAAACTTTTACAATATTTTTAATCATTATCCGTTAAATGATTATTTGATAAAATATATGATAACTTTTTAAATCCACATAATAAAAGATTTAATATTTATTAATTTAATTATAATCTTAAAATATTCAAAAAGAATTATAAAATATTTGAAAATAAAAAAAGGTTTTAATTTAGTGGTTAACCCTCAACTTTTGCACAAATAATCACTTTGACTCTTCTTCTTTTTTGAGCATTTTAATCTCAATATTTTAATTTTTGGTTAAAATAATCTTTATTAGACGAAAATTGTTAGTTAACTAACGTTAAACACATATTGTTAACGTAACTTTTTGACATATGTTTAAATTTGTTGTTTGGTATATGTTAAGTAACTCGAATGATGATGTGACATGTATCAGTTCACTTCAAAATGATAATTTAATATGTTTTATATCACTAAAGTAATGATGTGACATACTCAGATTAAAGTTTTTTTTTATCACTTTAACCCTTTCAATTCCTAAATTTAAAATTAGAGTAAAATATATAAATGGTCACTAAATTTTTCAGATGCTTGCATTTAGGTCTCTCATCTTTTAAAACTTGCAATACAGTCACCAAATATTTAGTTCGTTTACAATATGATCCCCGACGTAACGGTCGTTTCACTATCGTTAGGGTAAATTATATAAATGGTCACTGAACTTTTCAGACGCTTTCATTTAGATCCCCAACTTTTAAAACTTGCAACACAATCATCAATTACATTCTAAACCCTAAAATCCAAAATGTTTCAATTACATTCTAAACCTCAAATTCCAAAATACTTCAATTACATACCTAATCTCGAATTCATAATCCATTCTCAAAATCTGCCATAACAAACTGAACTTGAAGCAGCAACCCTAAACCCTCAGAACATAATCATTTCAAAAAATATTAACCAACTATAAGTGAACAATAAGTGATTATGTTGAGTTTAGGGTTATGTTGGACCTAAATACTCAATTCAGTTTATAAAATATTTGACTCGAATTTTTTTCAATTTGAGTTTATAAAATTTAAATCAATTCGAATTGAATTGAATTTTTTAGTTTCTGTTTAAATTTAATTATAAATATTTATCATATTATAATATTATTTGATTCTAATTCAGTTCAACTTATAAAATAGTTGGCTTGAAATTTTTTCGATTTGAGTTTATAAAATTTAAATCAAGTCGAATTGAATTTTCAAGTTTCTATTTAAATTTAATTATAAATATTTATAATACTATAATGATATTTGATTCTAGTTTAAATAGTTTTTTAACCATATACAATACATATATTTCTTCATATTTTTTCCATATGTGATATACATATATCATACAGAGTCAAGGGACTTGACTCAAACTTAAAAATTAATCCACTAATTACTAAACATTTTGAGATATTCGAGTTGTATTTTACAACTCGATTTTCACTTGAAAATTTTTTAAGTTGAGTTTATAATGTTACAACTCAAATTAAATTTATATCAAATTTTTTGAATCAATTCAAGTTGAAAAATAATTTTTTTGAATCGAATTGAGTATTGTTCACTTATAGTTGGTTAAATCTAACTTTTAAATCCTAAACCCAACATAATCACTTATTATTATGGACCCAAAATGAACTAAATGATTTTTTATTATGGTGGGTTAATTGGTGGGGAAATTTAGCATTTAGGGTTATGTTTTGAGGGTTTTGGGTTGTTGCTTCAAGTTTAATTTGTTATGGCAGATTTTGAGAATGAATTATGAATTTGGGTTTGGGCATGTAATTGAAGTGTTTTTGGAATTTGAGGTTTAGAATGTAATTGAAGTATTTTAGAATTTGGGGTTTAGAATGTAATTAATGACTGTGTTGCAAGTTTTAAAAGTTGGGGGACTTAAATGCAAGTGTCTAAAAAGTTCAGTGACCATTTATATAATTTACCCTAACGACAGTGAAACGGTCGTTACGTCAGGATCATATTGCAAATGAACTAAATGTTTGGTGATTGTATTGCAAGTTTTAAAAGTTGGGGGACCTAAATGCAAGCATCTAAAAAGTTTAGTGACCATTTATATACTTTACCCTTAAAATTAACTTACTTGCATCTCGAGATTGAGGTTACTAAATGAAAGTTTGTAAAATAAGGATTTTAAATGTATATTTACTTTTCAATATGGGTGGCTAATTAAACTTGAACCATAGAGAAAGAATTAGGGTTTAAAGTTTAATCTCTACAAAGGTGGTTTTTGGGGAATAAGATGATGAAAGAAGCTCACCTATTTGCTTATTTTACCCCATAGTTTTTAGGACGAAACTTAGGGTTTGCTCTATTTGAGCTGAATTGAATAATTAGATAATCAAAAGAATAATGGTAAACTCACAAAGCTAGTCCGCCATCTTTTACTCTTTAAACTAATCATCACACGGTTTAGTAAAGCTTTTAACCATTAATCTTTTCTCTTTGTCACTAAAGTCTTTATTTATCACATTTTAGTCCTCGAACAATTATCCAATAGCAATTATTCTTTAATCTATAATGCAAAATAAAATTAATCGAATTCTCAAAATTTTAAATGTAAAAATAATATATCGAAAAAAATTTATAATCATCAAACATCAGAAAATTTTCTAAAGTTGTTTTTGAGGTATTATATTTTCATATCTCGATAATTAACGAGGTGATTTTCTAACTTATTAAAGCAATTTTTTTATTCAGTTTCAAATACATACATCTAAAATTACCTTTCCCCGTGAGAATTTTCAAAAAGATTTTTTTAAAATGACAATTTTATATGTATTTAGTCATACCTAATCCAAAATGACGGATGAGAAATCCATTTCATCAAGACATACACACATTTAACATGGCATAAATAATTTTCTTAATGCAATATGAGCCTCATGAGTTCATATATCTAGCATTATAACATACATCTTATCATCACCATCTAACATGGCATTCAAGAAAAGGACATATATTATATTCATAATATTTTCTTACTAGCATTTCAATTACACTAGTTCAAATGTTAACCAATTATCATATTATCAGTCAAATATTCATACATAATCTCTTAAAAGCATATCATAGGCATAGAGAACTCATACATTGATATGTGAGAACACACTAACACTTTGTGACTCAATTCAATACCTTCATTTCCCAAACTTTCAACATACTATACTCCATCATGATATCATAACATGAAATAATATTAATGCATTCTTTATTTAATTTCCCAAAAATTGATGCTACTTGGTTGATGATGTTTTTCGATTGTTAATTTTTTTGGGTGTTGTCGCAACCGTATTTAGGGTGGGCCTAGAATTGGGCTTCGATTTGAATAAAAACGTTAGAGTCACCACCGACCATTTAAAAATATTTAGGTTGATCGAACACCATCTTACATGATCTGTGTTTTACCATAAATATGTTGGATTCGGGAGTCGGTTACAGTCAAAGAAGGATTAGCACTCTTGAACCGCCCTTTCGGTACCATTTAATTTGTCGGTTGTCTTAATTGTGAAAATTAAAATTTAAAGACTCGATTCGAATTACTTACCTTTGATCGATTGAAATTACCTCTAAAAAAGTCAAAGAATGTTAGATTGTAAAAATAAAAAATATATATATATATTTATTAAACAAAAAAGGTTAGATAGAAAAATGAAAATAATAATAATAATAAAGTAAAACTATAAAAAGAGAAAATAAAATAAAATGGAATGAAATAAGGAAAATATCAGATTTTAAAAGAAATAAAAAAATGTTAAATGTTAAATTTTAAAAAAATAAAAAAAATAAGGAAAGAAAAAAGAAAATGTTATTTTTCCAAAAAAAAAGAAATATAAAATGTTAAATGTTAGAAATATAAAATAAAGGAAATAAATAAAACTTAAGGGATCAAATTGGAACAAATTGAAGTTTATGGATCAAATCGATGCAAAAAAATGAGTTGCAAGAAATAATAAAGAGGTTAGGGGTTAAATTGCATAAATATGAAAATATAAACATGGACAAAATTGAATTGATTTAAAATTCCAGGACTAATTTACAACATGTAAGCAAAATGAATTACATATAAAAAATGTAGGGACTGCGGAAATAATTTAAATATTTCATAATTGCACAATAGTCCCCCTATAAATAGCCCTTTAAACCCAAAATAATTATCATTTCCCTCATTTCACATTTCTCACATTCTCTCCCTTCTCTCTCCCTCTCTCCCTCTCTCCCTCATCCGGTTGAAACCCATCCTTCACTCTGGTGACTAACCATCGCCCGGACGCCGCCGGCCGTCGCTCCAACCACCGCCTCCGATGGCTGAAAAAATCCAAACTTACCAAAATGCTCACCTTAACCCTATAATCATAAAACCGAAACCTATTCGTCCTAAAAAACCCTATATGCATAGATCTACGCCCAAAGTTTCGATTTTTTACCTAGAAATCGACGTCTCTTCGCTTTCCGACGGCTCCTCTTCTCTCGAGCTAACATCAACACACGCGCTGATTTTTATTTTCTTTGTTGCTTTCGGATATGGTTTCTAGTTGGTTGTGTTGTTGTGTAGCTTTTTGTTGGATTGTTGTATGTTGCTTCCCGTTGTGTCGGTGTTTTTTCGTTGTTCTTTCTTGTTCCGTTGTGTCCTGTCCACAGCTTGGTTGGAAGCTTTTATAGGTTGGAATCCAATCGTTGTTGCTCCGAGATTGGTGGGTTCTCCGCCCGATTCTTTCGTTGGACGTTCGACCGAGTACTGTTCGTGCAGATTGTTACACTGACCTTGCGAAAATCCCGGTCGGTTTACGAAATGTGTTGGCGCGTGACCTGCACGTACTCTCCTATGCGATGCCCTTTCTCATTACGAAACCCTAATTTCCTTTGGGCTAAACCAGGTCTACTGGGGTTAGGCTACCCGGTTGGACCCTGTTTCTGGACTGAAATAAACCTAGACCAAATTAAAATAAAAATTAAATTAAATTAATAAGTAAATATGATATAAATAAAAACCATATACTAAAAAATTAATTATTTCAAAACCCATATACAAATTTTCGAAAACATTTTCAAAATGTTTTTTTAAAAACATTTTTAAAATATTATATATTTTCAAAAAGGTTTTCCAAAATTATATGTTATATATTTATTTTCAAAATGTTTTAAAAAACTATATATTATATATGTGTTTTCAAAATGTTTTCAAAACCATATATTATATATATTTTCAAAATGTTTGCAAAACTATATATATTTTCAAAAATATTTTTAAAACTATATATTATATACATTTTCAACAATATTTTCAAAAACTATATATTATATATATATATTTTCAAATTTTTTTCAAAAATTATATATTATATATATTTTCAAAATGTTTTCAAAAACTATATATTATATATATGTTTTCAAAAAAAATTTAAAACTATATAATATATATATATTCGAAAACCGTTTTCAAAACTATACATTATATAAAAAAAAACTCTGGACGAAAATGAGTGTCTACAGCTGCCCCTCTTTGTCCTTTTTCGTGTAACGAAAAATAGGACAAAGATAAAAGAACACAAATTTTCGTTCGGTATGATGGTGTCTCTGAGTCTAATATCCTCCCTTGTGGAGTTGAAAATTGACTTTGATATTGCAATTAGGAATAACTCCATGTTAAATTGAATTGTGGATGACTCCTCCGTCGCGAAGTTGAGTCAGTCTTGCAATGATATCCTTTTTCATGGAATTGAAATCGTAGCTCGAAATTTGGATCGGAAGATGGCTTCTTGTTGCCAAATCATGGTCAACCTTGGTCTTTTCCTCGGTTTAAATACTTAGATTTGAAAATTCTACTGGAAAGTAGATCCTTGACACTACCATGTGCTTAATATGCCCTCGAGCTGAATGGAATCGAACTTGAAGGTTTTTGTTGACAGATAACCCTTCTCGCCTTGAGTTATGCTGCACTAGGCTGAGAGATTGCCCCAGATCTTCTTATTGACTTAAAGACCTCAGTTTAATTTTCAACCATAAAGTAGTTCCTTACTACAACTGTGCAGTTGATATGTCATCGAGCTGAATGGAATCGAACTCGAAAGTTGTTGTTGACAGATAGCCCTTCTTGGCTTGAGCTATACTGTAAATTTGACTGGGATATAGTTCCTTGTTGCTAAATTACAGCTAACCCAGGTCTTCTTCTTAACTTAAAGACATCGGTTTAAAATTCAACCGAAAAGTAGTTCCTCACTGCTACCTTGCGATTGATATACCCTCGAGCTGAATAGAATCGAACTCGACAGATTTCTATTGACAGATAGCCCTTCTCGCCTTGAGCTATATTGGAATAGGCTGGGAGATAACCCCTATTATTATAGATGACTCATTGTTTGTGAAACTGGGTCAATCCATTTGGGCACGATATCCTTCTTCGTGAAGTTGAAATCGTGGATAGCTCATTCGCTGTGAAGTTGAGCTTTGGATTGGATATCCTTCGTTATGAAATGGAAATCCAATCTCGAGTTGTACTGATTCGTCAAATTGGCTTTGGGTTAGATATACTTCGTTGTGAAGTTGAAACATGATCTTGTATAAGTTGTGTCGTTTCGAGTTCAATATATTTCGCCGTGAAGTTAAAATCTAACTCGATATCTAAGTTGGAAAGTGCTTGTTAATAGACAGCTTTTCTCGACTTAAGATATGCTGTAAATTTGGCTAAATGAAGGATTGCCCCCATTCGCGGGTCTAAGCCTATCATAATTCTTTAGATGACTCCCCTTAATGGGAAAGTCAATTGGTATATTCTGTCAGCCGGATATCATCCGTTGTAGAGTTGAAATCTGGCTTGAAGACGTTAACTGAAAACTAGCCACTCGTCGTTGAGTTAAGCTGAACTGGGTTCATTCTGAATTCTCTCTCGAACCCGTCTAAAGTTGATTATAAGATCTGTCGATATTTCATTATATCAAGTTAGTTTAGGTGTAGCTCCCTACTTTTGAGTTAAGCAACCACCATCGATCTTTTCTGAAGGTACTTTGAATCGAGTATCTTTTGTCTTGAAGTTGAAACTTGACTCTAAAGCTGGAAAAATTATGTATGTGAAATATGATAAATGTGATGCTCTTAAGTATGTTTAAGATATATGCAACATGAATTAGTTCTTGTTTTATCTCCTGGATAGAGCCTCATTTTTATATGTTGGTCTTATCTTTGGAATCGACCATACCCCATTTTCTTCTCGGGTTATTGACAATGTCACAAGTTCTATCTGATCACTCGGACTATTTGCTTTCAAGAATGTGAAATGCCCCATTATTCTGGCATTGTTTATTCTTTTTTCAATAGAGGCAAAATGAGCATCACTAGCTTCAAGGACTTTTCCCATTTGAGAATGTCTTGTTTGAAAATGTTTTTCTCCTTTCTTTTATTTTACGAAAAAAATATAAGAATTTTGTAAAACATTACCCCTTAATTTAGGCTCACAAATAAATCAAATTATAAACACGAGTTCACAGAATATCAAAATAATCAATAACTCTTTAATGCTTTCAGAGTTATAACTCTTTGAAAAGTATCAAAATAGATAAGTTGGTTTCAGGGTGGCTTCCTATTTTCTAAGGTTTCGGCCACCAAAATGTCATTTCTTTCTCAGTCCTGTTGAACATTTCAACATGCTCCCTTCCTTGGCTTGGTATTTTAATCGGATGCGGACAAAATAACCCAACTAGCATAATCAAGTACTAGAGCTTCTATTTCGGTTCTCTGAAATCTTCCATTTGTTAAAACTTCGTAGACTCTTCTAACAAAGGCAGTGCAGAAATATCAGTCTAAGAATGAAACTCCTGAGTGCTCGTGTGAAATTGACTATAAAGGTGTTCCTTAACTCCCTTAGTTTATCTTTACCGAAACTCCTTATTTAGATAAATTTGATTTAATCTGTCATTGTTTGGCTAGCTGAATGCAACTTTATTGTATATAAATCTCCTTTATCGGGCTAGCTGAAGGATTCATCTCATCACAAAGTCTTCGACCTGACAATTGCAGTGGAGCAACACCGAACTACCAAGTATCCGAGCAATGTCATGGTTTGAATATAATCTATTCATAAAGCCATGGCTTTTGAGTTTCCTCTATAACCAATTGCTTTAGTGGAATAGCTCAGCTTTACTGTATATATATAAATACATTCTGGGTATACGGATTCAATTTCTTAAGTTTTTCAAGAAGAACCTGTTATAGTCTAGGTGTTGTTAAGAGTCCAGAAATCTCGTCTTTAAAGTTCAATTTCCAAGCAACTGACCTAAACTAGATTCACCTACTCGATTATTCTATCTGTAAAGATCATCATCGTTATTGAACGTCATTAACAAAAGTATGGTCTAGTCAGTTTTGTAATGTCATATGCAGAAGATGCCCCATGTTGCCCGCTCCTATACATACATGAATACCAAGCCTCTTGTTTATTCCCTTATGAGAGGAGAAGGCTATATCGATTCTTGTAAGAGAAGTGTATCTTCTGGGGTAAGGTCAAGGTCGTTGTTTTACCAATTTTAATCATGTCACTTTGTCAAAGATCTATAACTTTGAATCTTTTACAGAGTTTTTAATTCAGTTGATATTTAAAGAATTTCAAGTCTGCAAATTTGGTTCATTGATTGCCATCTTTAAAGTAACATAAATTTATTTAAATATCCTTATAAAAAACTGAGAAAAGATGAAAAACAAATTCAAACAAAATGCTGCAAATGGAATAAAACTTCATGATGGAATGAAATGATCTTCTTCCTTATTTGGATGCCCCTGAGTTATTGAAGTCGATCCAATTCTTGTTATGCATTTTCTGCACGATTCTCTTGAATACGAAACAATTCTCAATAGTGTGCCCTAGGATACCGTCATGATATTCACAATGAGCTTTCTCATCATACCACTTAGGGTATGAGAGCTTCATGGGTTCCACTGGGTATAGTGACACTACGTGAGTGTCAAAAAGTTGTTGATAAAGTTCTTTGTATGTCATGGAATAGGGTCGAAATGTTCCCTTTCCTTCTTAGGTTCTCTTGAATCTTTTCTAGAAGTACCTGATGGTACAGCTGCAGTTGATTTTGGGTTATGATTGTAACACCTTTATTGGCATTGTAGGTGTTAATGTTGTTAATCTCTTCATCCCTCTTCTTCATAGGAGGTTTCATACTAACCTTCCATTCCTCGATCTTGCCTTGCCTTATGGCCATTTCTACCATTTCTCTGGCCATGACTAAGTCAGAGAAATTTCCAGATGTGATTGCAACCATGTGCCCGAAGTAAAGAGCCTTCAGTGTTTGCTTGAAGAGCTTCCTAGTTTCCGTCTCATCCAATGGTGGATGAACTTGCACAGCTAAATCCCTTCATTTCTGTACATATTGTCTGAAACTTTCATTATGCTTCTTCTCCATACTTTATCATTGACATGTTTGTATTGTTCCAAAAATGACTTGGCTAAATCCTTCCAAGTCTTGATATGGGATCGGCTTAGCTGATTGTACCACTGGCTAGTTGAACCCGACAAACTCTTCTAGAAGTAATGGATCAGGAGTTGGTTGTTTCCTACATATCCTGTCATCTTTCGATAGAACATGGTAATGTGGTCTGACGGGTAACTGTTCCCATCAAACTTCTCAAATTATGGGGACTTGAATTTCGAAGGAAGAACCAAGTCTGGGACTAAACTGAGTTCTGCGACATCGACTCCATAATAATCATGGTCCTTATTGACCACTTTCATTTGGTCTTTCAGTAGCTTATTTTTTTCCATATTCTTTCCTTATATTCCTCATCAAAATCCGGTATATGGTAATCATTCATATTATTCTTAGGGTTGGATACAAAAGTGTGTACCTTTACAGCAAATGAGGCTTTCGCTTTTGCAGCGGATGAGTCCCCTTGTAGTCCTAGTAAAATTCCATATGAGATAACCAACTGTGGGGTAGGAGGCATAGCTACCCCATTAGATGAACTTTCCCCGGGCGTACTTCCTTGATGTCAGCCAATTAACTTGGCAACAATCTGATCGACCAAGGACTCTTGGCTCTTAGTGATCGTATCCAAAGTACTTTGATTATTATGGCTTATCTTTTCTTCTAACTCCCTCTGCAACCTCAACATGTTCTCTTCGAGTTGAGCGATTTTTATTTACATCTTCTTCTTTTTTGAACGAGTGTTATGTGGATGAGGTTTGTCCAATGGTTGAGGTGGTATATCCAGTGTTTATTCCCTTTTTTGATGAGACGTTTTCTATTAGTTAATGCGAATGTAAAGAAATGAAAATAAAAAAATGTAAAATATGTCTAAATGCATGATGTATGAAATGTTCGAGGTATTGATCTAAAAATATGTATGTTATTATAAATAATCTTCATTGGGGATAAAAGTGTTATTTCTTAAGAGACAAAAACTTTTTAAAGGTATATTCTAACTAAATCCTCTAGACCCCGAACGAATTCTAACAGGTTAACTAGTCTTCTGCCTTCGTCTATCGCCGACTGAATACCTTGTAGGGCCACTCCAGCTTCTTTCGCAAAGTTGTGCAGGTGATGTGCCGCTTTCTGTACTTGTTCTAAGAAGTCTCGGATGACTGCATCTCTGGCTTTCACTCTCTATTGAGCATGTTCCCTAAAGGAAATGCCATTTGAGCCCTCCATCGATAGGGAACTATCTGAAGCTCACTTGCTTGCTTATTGAATTCGTCAACAATGGCCTCCAATTTCAACTTATTGTTTCGCCACCTTGTTCTTGTTGTCTTTGAAGGGACTCTCCGGGTCAGTAACCTTTTTTCATCTTCCCCTGCAACCTTTGTCAACCCATTTTTGAAAAGTTAACTTTTGATGTACTTGGTGTAAACCCAGTCCATTCTGAGTCCTTTAGAATGCAGCAGAGTGGCATATTCTTCGACTGCGGGTACCATGTCTTCTTGGTTGAATTATTTTACAGATTGTCTCCCTGACCATAGACGGACTTTTGCGTTTTTCACCTCTTGTATTATAACCCCTTTGTCCATTAATGCAAATTATTTAGGTTTAACGAACACATTTTGGTGGATCAACACCTCTTTTGAATGATGTAAATGATAAAAATAAAATGAAAGAGAACAAAAATGAAAAGAGTTAGTGAGGTAAGGATAATAATCAAAACAATAATGAAAACCACATGATATCTACCCTACATGCTTATTATTCCTACCCGAACATGATCTATATCCTCATGTTAATTTTAAGCAAATCCTAACCGCATATTTGTCTAGTTCGTATGCTTCGAACATAAAGTAAAATAGGAGATAATTCAAACATCATAAGTTTTGAAATAGGGTTTCGGGTTGGGCTCTAATTCCCTGTAGTCTCTCGATTTAGGTTCTAAAGAAAGGTACCCGAGTTCTCCTTGATGTTGCCCCTTGGACTTGCCAGACCCTTAGCCTTAAACCCATTACAAGCTTATGTGGACCAAGTTAAACTCGAGAGGATACATTCCCTTATGCCCATATGGAGAATAAATTCACACAAAGACATAAGGTATATGAATCTCGAAGGTTACTTGCTAGGCCCATACGGAGAATAAATTCCCACGAAGGCGTCACTTTCACCCCCACTTAAAAGGGTTTGGAGCTCGGGTATAGAGCCTGAGATGAAAATTTTGAAAATCTGAAATCATTGAAAAAACGTCAGTACAACTATTTATTTGAAAAATAATCAAAGATAAATAATTAGAATCGAATAAATAAATTAAAACTTAAATTTGTTATTTTCACTTAAAAAGACAATCGAAAACTAATTATGGCCTGACTCACTTACCTATCCCCAACAGAGTCACCAAGTTGTCGCGACCGTCTTTTGGGTGGGCCCGGAATTGGGCTTTGACTTGAATAAAAACGTTAGAGTCGCCACCGATCATATAAAAATATTTAGATTGATCGGACACCATCTTACAATATATGCGTTTTACCAGAAATATGTCGGATTCGGGAGTCGGTTACAGTCAATGAATGATTAACACCCTTGAACTGCCCTTTCGGTACCATTTAATTTGCCAGTTGTCCTAATTGCAAAAATTAAAATTTAAAGACTCGATTCGAATTACTTACCTTTGATCGATTGAAATTAACTCTAAAAAAGTCAAAGAATGTTAGATTGTAAAATATATATATATATATATTTATTTATTTATTAAACAAAAAATGTTAGATAATAATAATAATAAAGTAAAACTGTTAAAAGAGAAAATAAAATGAAATGAAATGAAATAAGGAAAATATCATATTATAAAAGAAATAAAAAATGTTAAATTTTAAATTTTAAAAGAAACAAAAAATAAAAATTAAGGAAAGAAAAAAAAGAAAATGTTATTTTTCCAAAAAAACAAAATGAAAATAAAAATGTTAAGTGTTAGAAATAATAAAATAAAGGAAATAAATAAAACTTAAGGGATCAAATTGGAACAAATTGAAGTTTATGGATCAAATCGATGTAAGAAAATGAGTTGCAAGAAATAATAAAGAGGTTAGGGGTTATATTGCATAAATATGAAAATATAAATAGGGATAAAATTGAATTGATTTAAAATTCCAGGGCTAATTTACAACATGTGACCAAAATGAATAATGCATCAAAACTGTAGGGATTGCGGAAATAATTTAAATATTTCATAATTGCACAATATTCCCCCTATAAATATCCCTTTAAACCCAAAATAATGATCATTTCCCTCATTTCACATTTCTCACATTCTTTCCCTTCTCTCTAACTCTCTCCCTCTTTCCCTCATCCGGTCGAAACCTGGCCACCACTACGGTGACTAACCACTGCTCGGACGCCGCCGACTACCGCTCTGACCACCGCCTCTAGTGGTTGAAAAAAATCCAAACTTACTAAAATGCTCACCTTAACACGATAATCACAAAACCGAAGCCTATTCGTCCTAAAAAAACCCTATAGGTGTAGATCTGTGCCCAAAGTTTCGATTTTTTACCTTGAAACCGACGTCTCTTCGCTTTCCGATGACTCCTCTTCTCTGGAGCCAACACCGATGCACACACTTATTTTTATTTTCTTAGTTGCTTTCGGATATGGTTTTTCGTTGGTTGTGTAGCTTTTTGTTAGATTGTTGTATGTTGTTTTTCGTTGTGTCGGTGGTTTTTCGTTGTTCTTTCTTGTTCCGTTGTGTCCTGTCTACAGCTTGGTCGGAGACTTTTATAGCCTGGAATCCGACCGTTGTTGCTCCGAGATGGGTGGGTTCTCCGCCCGATTCTTTCTCTGGACGTTCGGCCGAGTGCTGTTCGTGCAGATTGTTACATCCACCTTGCGAAAATCCCGGTCGATTTACGAAATTTGCTAGCGCATGACCTCCACGCGCTCTCTCATGCAATGCCCTTCTTCAGTATGAAACCCTAATTTCCTTCGAGCTAAACCGAGTCTGTTGAGTCAGGCTACCCGATTGGACCCTTTGGACCCTATTTCTGGATTGAAATTGACCTAGACCAAATTAAAATAAAAAATAAAATAAATTAAATTAAATTAATAAGTAAGTAAATATGATATAAATAAAAACCATATACTAAAAATTTACTTATTTCAAAACCAATA
Source organism: Hibiscus syriacus (assembly GCF_006381635.1). Lineage (NCBI taxonomy): Eukaryota > Viridiplantae > Streptophyta > Magnoliopsida > Malvales > Malvaceae > Hibiscus > Hibiscus syriacus. Next base: position 4,046,836 of record NW_024063088.1, read on the forward strand.
TACAAATTTTCGAAAACGTTTTCAAAATGTTTTTTTAAAACATTTTAAAAATATTATATATTTTCAAAATGATTTTCCAAAATTATATGTTATATATTTATTTTTAAAATATTTTCAAAAACTATATATTATATATGTGTTTTCAAAACCATATATTATATATATTTTCAAAATGTTTTCAAAACTATATATATATTTTCAAAAATATTTTCAAAACTATATATTATATACATTTTCAAAAATATTTTCAAAAACTATATTATATATATATATATTTTCAAAATGTTTTCAAAAACTATATATTATATATATTTTTAAAATGTTTTCAAAATGTTTTCAAAAATTATATATTATATATATTTTTAAAAATATTTTCAAAAACTAAATATTATATATATGTTTTCAAAAAATTTCAAAGCTATATAATATATATATTTTCGAAAACCGTTTTCAAAACTATATATTATATAAAAAACTTTGAACAAAAATGAGTGTCTACAGGTGTTACACAATCGAAGTAGCAAGACGACATCAATTTGAGTAAACTTTTTTATTATTATGTGTAGACTGTAAAGGTATATACTATTCGGTTCAGTAAAATCTTTGAATATTCTATCAATTTTCGGTTTGATTATCATTGATTCCGATTATTTTTTCATATTAACTTTGGTTCGTAAGACTTTTTATTTTATTTTAAATACCTTTATTTTATGGATTTGATTTTTTTTCTGAATTGGGCTTTAAAATATTATTTGATAAATTTTTAAAGCCCTTTTATAAATATTTCTTAAAAATATTTTTAAGTAAATAACTAATAATTCATATATAATATTTTAACTTATTTGGCTATTTTTGTATAAAATTTTGTTTTTACATTGTAAAAAATTATTAACTTATAAATTAAATAAAAATAAATTTGGTTCGATTCGATTAACCACGATTTTTAAACGTGTGAATTATAATTCGTCCAAACACTACAGTTTTAGTCGATTTTCAATTTTACGATTTTTGTTGTTCAACCCTAATATATAATTATGTCAACACTATAAAGTATCATATTAATACAATTAACCATCACGTTAGTATTGTGACGGTTATTATTCAATTAAAGGGCAACAATAATATAATTCCGGAGTTCAAGGACCTAATGGAGTACATTTTCTACGAAAGGACATCATTAATAATTTGGGTTGAGTACAAGGACTAAAATACCCTTAAGCCAAATTTTTGAATTCAAACTTTTAATTGAAAAAAATTGATAGTAAATTTGTAGTATATGAAATTCATAAAAAGAAAATTACAAATTTGCAATCATCCATTACCATCTTTACCCTTAAACACATGTTAAGAACTAGGTTATTAAACTCATTAAGAGGAACTATGATTAAGGGAAGTGTTAATTTTTTTCAAAAATCATAAGCTCGAACAGTTTTTCCTAGAGGACCATATTTGAGTTTGAGCAGGAGGGGCACGTGCTCAGGGCTCAAAATTTTTATAATGCATTATATTTATAAAAGAAATTATAATAGTTATAGGATCTAATTATTTTTTAATACTTGTTATTAAGGGTTTAATTTTCTTCTAATGTTTATTATAATGGACTCAATTTTTCTAATATTTATTATTTGGGACTTATTCTTATAATTTATTTTTTTAATATTTGTATAAGTGTTCAATTTTTTGTCAATATTTTTTTTCTAACATTTGTTATTAAGGGCTCAATTTTTTTAATATTTATTATTAAGGGCCTAATTTTTCAATATTTGTTATTAGAGACATGTTTTTAAATTTCAATTTCTTTTCTAATATTTATTTTTTATTATGAGTACAATTTTTTCAATACATTTTATTAGAGGTCCATTTTTTTCAATATTTGTTATTATGAGCATACTCTTAAATTTTACTTTTTCTAATATTAGGGACGCATTTTTTCAATACTTGTTATTATGGAGCTACCCTTTAAATTTATTTTTTTCAACACTTGTTATTAGGAGCAAGTACTTAAATATCAGTATGTAACCACAACATCGGTTGTTATGTAGAGGTAACGACATCGTCCAAAGCCGTGATATCCACAATCGTTATGTCTACAATAGCATATGTTATTAAATGTTCATAACCACGATACTTGCAGTGGCCACAATATCATCATTTATGTCCGTAACAACAATAAACACAATGCGAATGAAGGCACAAATACAAACCGTAGTTTAAATCCCTGATTAGGAGCCTAATTTTTGGTTCGCTCGAGGGCTACCGTGATAGGGAATCAACAACGGATGATGATGATGATTTATAGATAGTTGTCCTACAAACCCTTCTAGCCACAATTGACTAGGAAGACTCGATAATCGACTCTAACTAGCCCTCCTAAACGCAATGAGAAGGCAAACCAGAGTGTGAAGATCTCTCTCACAAAGAACTTGAAATAAACTTAATGAAAATAAGCTTCGAATGCACAATGCAATTAGCACTTGCAAAAATGAACTCTCGTTGTATTATTAATCAAAGAAATCAACCTTTTCAAAGTTGAATAAACCTCCTTTATATAAGGTGAGGAGTAGAGCTGGGTATATGGGCTAAGGCCCGCGGGCTACCCGTTTAACCCGCGACCCGTGTGGGCTTCGGGCCTTAAAAATTAAAGACCGTGTAAATTGCGGGCTTTTTAGCCCGGACCGTTAAACCCGCGGGTTTAATGGGTATAACCGCGGGCTACCCGTTAAACCCGCTAAAGCCCGCTTAATTTAAAATTTATAAAATTTTAGAGAAAATAAACTTAAAGAATTTTATAGAAACAGAAAATAAATTACTTATAAATATGATTGTCATAAATTTAAGCTACTATTGCTTGATATTGATCAATAAACTATTATAGTTCTTAAATTTATTAGGGTGTTTGTCATAATTTTACCGTTGCTTGATATTTTTTTCATTTAAATATACATCATTATCATTTTGGTATTTAAAGTTTTTTTTATTTAATTTTGACCTTTATTTTTTTTCATGAAGTATGTTATCCATTTTGTTCTTTAATTATAAAAAGTCACGTGATATTCTAATAAAATATCACATGACACGTAATATTTGGATTAAAAATAAGAAAGAAAAGTAAAATAAAAAATTGAAAATATACTTTTCAACTTTTAAAGACTTTTACAAAATAAATATATTTTAACAAATTAATGACTTATATTTTATCAATTTTAGTATAATTGTATCTTTCAAATTTGCTCTTATACTGTAAGTATTTTATTTTATATTTTCATATTATGTTTTAGTATTTCTCTAAAGTATCCATAAAATACAATTATTAGAAACACTTGACAACTTTCTTGTTAGATTTGTATAATGTTTGATTTTGTTAAATTTTTATGTTTGAATTTCTACTTTCAGACACTTCTGAGTATTCATATTATAGCCTTGAATAATCGTGTTTTATAAAAGTATAATGTGGTTATTGTTTTATTTGTTTTTCAATTTGGTGATATAAGTGAATATTATTTTTTTAATTTGAGTTTAAGTAATTATATCATTATATATATATATATTAATGATTAAAAAATTAAAAAATATATTATTTTATAATCATTTCCGGCTATTTAAAATAAAATTTAAATATTATTTATTATTTTGACAGTGCTACCTTCATTTTCAAGTTGTTCGATCATTTTTAAAGGTGTAGTAAGTTAAAACATTATTTTTTATTGTATTTAAAGCATTTAAAATTATTTTTATTAAACGGGCCGCGGGTAAGCCCGTTTAGCCCGCGGGTTAAATGGACGGGCCGCGGGCCTTAAAATTCAAAACCTTTTATGAATGCGGGCTTTTTAGCCCGCACCGTCAAAACCCGCAGGCTAAACGGGCGGGTAGCCCGTATACCCACCTCTAGTGAGGAGTCATTGTTGTAACATGACTAATGAACAAAGATAATGTTTCGATTCTATCCTAATTCCTAATAAAATAATAATAAACTAAGAATAATCTTTTAACTCAATCTTAATTTCTAATAAAATAATAAATCTAATCCTAAAAGATAATGAATCATCCTATATTAAATTATATTACAAATAATCAATACAAATATTTGAAATTTCATAATATTTATAAAATCCCGTATTAATCCCGTATAGGAATTTCTGCATGTGATGTCTTCAGTAAAATGGACGTTCTTGAGTTCCTGATGTCAGATTGATGCGATTCAAAAAGCTAAGAGACAACCGGTTATATCTCTAGAAGAAATGTTAACAGAATAAGATCAGGATCCCATTAGAAAATCAGTCGCAAGTATTTTGTTCTACTATTCTTCTTTTCCAAGGCTTGTTCATGTGGATCAACAGGAAGTGCTAGTATATCTTCCTTTGATATGAGACTTGTGATGCATGTATCACCCTCGCTCTCTTCAAAAGGAGTCGACCTCGAATCCAGTAAATGTGTTTTGAATCTTCGAGACTTTGTTCTTCGAGACTTTGTTCTTTTAATAGGTTCGAGTAAAACCATTAGTCCAAAGACGAAGGCTTTGTCATTATGGGCTCTGATGCATGTATCACACTGAAATCTCAAAAACGGGTTTGTTTGTCTATCCGATGTACATGTATGTTATTAATAGTTAAAAAATTCTGAAAAATCATATTCAGTATATGAGAATGAAGTCCGAACAACAAAATTTGGCGCCGCGTCCTAATCTCGATCTATGTTGGGAGATGCGACAATTCATGAATCTCTCGTGAATTGCATTATTGTGTTTTAAAATCTTCCATTTTTGCTCAGATTTTGTCCTTACAGGACAAGGCAGCTCTGAGTCAAGCACATGTTCAAAAGGCCCACATTTGGAGTTTGCTTCATTTTGGAACTCATAATTCTTAGATATCAGTGGAAAATCCCATCAAATTCACAGATCTAACTCACAGACACAATTTTACAGCGTCAAAACAACATCAACAACAGCAAGCCATACCAATGCCTTAACTAGACTTGAACCGAACATAATGCAAGAAGGTGGATAAGCAAATAGCAAAGCGATAAAACTGAAAGACGACTGGATAGGTCGAGGGTAACCGATGAGGATTGTTCGAATATTTCAGAAGAATCAACCGGAAGTGGCATCCCGTCGCTGTTTAGAGTGCAGGAAGAAGGGCTTGAACCGTCTTTGCTCATCATCATCGCTCGCAGAACGGCCGAAACCGTTCGAATGTACGCTGTTCGATTCTTTGCGAGCAGCCATGTGAGACCCATCAGCTGACAATCTTTGTTGCGCATTTTGGTGGTCCTCTCCTCTGCCTTGCTTGAATTCAAAGTATTCTTCTTGTTGAGCTGCACCAACATTGGAACAAGAATAGTAACTATTGGCTAGCAGCTCATTAAACACAAGTTTGGTGTATGTTCTAAACAACAAATTAATTAAACGTCAAAAGGGCTATTAATCAGCTACCACGTAATCAAAATATTATTTATTCATAAATTTTCTTAATCTATTAACCATAGACACCCTATAGACTAATATGCTCGAACTCAAATATTGAATTCTCCTATCCACCCTTTAGGCTAAAGAAAAAAAAACCTAACTAGATCTTAAGTTGGACAACAAATTTATATAAAGCAAGAATACAAAAGAAACAAGGTGAGAATGGAAGGTAGAGAAGTTACCAAATGAAGGGTTTTCAAGCACTTGTTGCATCCCCCAAGACCAGGGAATCCATTGACATTGGTGCTGCTACTTAAGCAATTTCTTTCCAATCTCTCCACATTGTCATCCCCAACAAGGTTCCCTTCTTGGTCAACCGAGAAAGCATCAGGGCAAGTGAACGGGTGAAGCCTGATGCCACAGTAGCAATACACCGCATCGCACGTCTCGTTCGGCCTAACCAACTCCACTCCCCTCTGTTTCAGAGCTTTCCCTAAATCATCCACGCATGTTTCAGAGTCATCCGGCAGCAACGGCATGTCGTACGAAGGTGTACGCCCCACGACCGCCGGTGCTACTCTCTCGGCCCTGCCGAGTGCGGTGGAGGAGTATGCAGCGTAAATCCAAGCCGCGAGCACAGGACAGCAGCGACTGCGGTGAAGCTGCCCCGTGACCCCATCGTTTTTCTTAGTGCCGCAAGCGTTTTTTATGCTGTGGAAGAGTTCTTCCGGTAAGTCTAGTGGACAACCGACGACATTTGATTGCTCTGGAAACGCAGGGATTGTTGCCGGCGGCGAAGATGATGACGATGTTAGAGGAAGGGGTTGGATGGTTGCTGTGTCTGGTTTGGAAATGGTGAAGGAAGCAGGGAAAAGAAGGGTGAAAAAGAGGAGGAAAGGGAAGGAATTTAGGGACATTGATGAAGGAAGGGGAGGGGAAGAGAAAGGTGGGGCGTGCCTGGTTTTGGGTTTGGGTTTGATGAAATAAAAGCCTGAGGGAAAGTGATAATGTGGTGGGGTATTGGAGTTGGGAGAAAAGGACGGGAAGAAATTGTAAAGAAAAAAAAAAACGAAGTGGTGGTATTTGGAAAAAGTTTGGCAGTTTGCTCCCTCGGTTATATTTATTTATTTATTTATTCATTAAAAATAGGGTTAAGTACTATAGGTAAAATATTATTTTGTTGAGTTATATGATTATTAAAAAGTTAAAAAATAGTCTTTTGATTATAAAATATTATTTTTAAGTCTCTCAACTAATAAAAGTTATAAAATAGTCACTATATTATTCATTATGTTCTGAACTTATAATTTTTCATTAAAGAATTAATGATCGTCTAAAGTGGATGTTAACATGTTGACTGAGATATGATAAAATTTGATATCATAATCTCAAACGACTATCATATTTCATTCAATATGTTAACATCCAGCTCAGAAGACTGTTAATCTTTCAACAGAAAAAGACGAGTTTGGAACATAATGAATAGTCGGATGATCATTTTGTAACTTTTAATAGTCGAGGGACTCAACAAAGCAACTCCCTATAGTTGGGGGATCATTTTATAACTTTTAATAGTATGACGACTCAACAAAACAATATCATATAATCGAGGGATCATTTGTGTACTCTACCCTTAAAAATATAGCACTATTGTAATCTCTTCTGTACTTTCCCCCGGTAAGATCTTATAATATTTTATAGTTTTTTAAGAATATGGAGTGAATATAAGGTATTTTCTATTTAGAATTTTTTTAATCTATTGACAATAAACCTTATAAATACAATTATTCTAATTCAATACCTCTAAAAAGAATAATATTCTCTTTTATCATTAAAGTTACTTTGATGAGTTAATAATATTTTTATAATTATATTGAGAGTCGAATTATTATTATTATTTTGCTAATACAAAATTAAGATTAATTATCTAGTGAGTTTATCTAAAGGAGTATCTTCACAAAAGTTGGAAAGAAATCAAGCATAGTTTCATCAATTGTGTTAATGTAATAATAGGGATAGACACGAGATTCGAACCCGACGAGTTTTGACTCGACTTGACTCCATCGGATCAAAAAAAATTTTTAAAAAAAATAGACCAGATCAGATTGAATTAGATTTTGTAGAGGTTACGTTCGGGTTGGGTCAAGTTGATCGAAAAACTCGACCCAACCCGACCCATACACATCCTTATGTAACAACTTCTAGAGCATTTATTACATGTTGTGGTCTCACTTCTCAATTTGTCTGAGAAGTTTATGAACAAACTACACTGTAGTATTTTTCGGAGTGTCTTAACTTTCGAATGAGAATACTAAAAATAAATAAATAATAAAAACTATTAACATTTTAGATCATAGTGCCACAAGAAACAGCCACATCATTGTCACATACTATCCCACCTGCATTAGCTTTTAACTCATCCAAATAGTGACTTAATCCGCAATTACTTATCAGAGGCACCAAATAAGTAATCACCTTTCAACATTGCATCACATACATTGTAATTATCTAATGCAATCTAATGCAATTTTCATATAGATATATTTTTCAATATTAACTCAATCTCTATAACGGAGAATTAAAGTCTTAAATTAAAATTTATTTTATTTTAATTATATTTTTCATTATACTTAATTTAAAGTGTCATTTAAAAATATTAATGTAATTATCATTCAACGTAATAAACATTGATGCAAATAAATAATAATTATTTTAGACTAAAACTATTATTTAAAAAATAACAACATTATTATTACCCTCAATATAACATGTTAATTATCTCGGTTGAAATTATATTTTCATAATTGTAACTCTTGTACGATCATATATATATATATATATATATAGTCTATGAATTATTTTTATTATGAATATATTTAAAATATTATATGTGTATGTAAATTTTTTATATTAGTGTTTTATATGATATAAAATTTTGATACATTTTTATATTTTTTTTAGAAAAGAAAAGTTGAATTTCCAATGTATTTATATCCTATTAATAATGATAAATATAAATGGTTAGGATCTTCTTCTTCTTCTTCCAAACTCCTTGAATTGATAACTAAAAAAGATTTTTTTTTGTTTTTAAAAGTTATAATTTATATTAATATTATTTTATTTTTTTATAAGAATGAGATGTTTACAATATATCATCTGTTCAAAATATTTTTAACTATTTGACAATGAACGTTCAAACATCTTTGCAGTTTGTGGAAGAACTCGAAACTTTTGGGAATGAGTAACTAGTGGTGTTCAAAATCAAGTACTCGTATTTTCGGTACCTGAAATATCAAGTACTCAAAATTTTTGGGTACCTAAATGTCAACCTTTGTCCCGACTTGTTAAGTCTGGGTACCCGTAATTCGGGTACCCATAAAACACGAATACCCACATTTTCGAATCACGAGTATCCAGTTCATATCTTTTTATTTTTTCTTTAAATTAAATTATTTTAAAAATACATAAAAAATTAAAATTAAATGTTTGTAATACATAATAATCCATAAAACTTAAAAATTTAAATTACATAATTAAAAGATAAAACTTATTAGAAATAAAATTAAAAAAATACAATTAAATTTAAAATATTTTGAAGTTAAAATAAATAATTTAGATAGTTATGGTGAAATAATTTTAAAAAATAATAATAATTTAGAATGTTATGGTGAAATAATTTAAAAAAATTAGGAATTTAGAATGTTAAGGGTGAAATAATTTGGGAATTATGAATAAAAAATCTAATATATAATAACAAATAAAAATAAAAAGTATATAAGAAATTGGGTACCCGTTAAAGGATATTTTGTGACCCGAGTTTGACCCAAAACCCGAGAAATAGTTGATTGGGTATCTGATACGTAAAATAGAATATTTTCATTATAAATAACTGATATTTTTTATTCTAGTCGACGAGTTAGATATTTCAAATTAAGTATTTTTAAACATCCCTAGAGATAACAACAATCCATTTTAAAAAAATAATATTATTTTAAAAGAAAAACCTTTATTAATTATATTCTCATATCAAACTCAACGAGATTAATCCTATAACTTATATAAATAATTTAATTATTTTTTGTGCAAATTAAAACATCTAAACTATCTATAACCCGTGGCACTTAAATTGACGATAATTATATTTAAAAATATTCAAATTACGGTCTTTGAAATATTGCAACAATAATGATATTAATCGAATTAATATTTTATGAACACAAAATCGAATTATTAAATCAAATTAATTCATTGGAATTTGAGATTTTAAAGTTCATAAATTTAAAATTTTTAAATTCGTAATTTTTTTCTTTATCCTTAAATCAAGATCTCACCATTTGTTCACAGATAATAAGTGAAAATATTGTTAAATTGAAAATGTGTATTGTTTTTCCTTAGAAAAAAAATGAAAAATGAATCAAAATTAATACTTTGAAAACAAGGAGAAATAATGGAGAGAAGTGAATTTGGTACAACCACACTTACCGAAAGACACATAAGAAGCCATCGATGTTTTTTCAGTTAGATGGTTAGGTATCATCATTTTGGGTCTAAAATTGGATTTTCTTAAGAAAAAAATTACTTTTAAATTGGTTCTTAAACTCTTAAACACTTCAATTTCATCCCCAAACAATGACCTCATTCTAAATTAGTCCTTAATTCCAATTTCATCCCCAAACTATGACTCTCATTCTAAATTGGTCCCCAAACTTTTGAATCTTCTAATTTCATCCCTAAATTCATCCAAATATGTAATTAGTTTAAACTATAGGTTAATCTAAATTGTACTTTTTCCAAACATATAATAATATAACTTGGACTAACGATTTTATTAACAATGAATGTGATTAGTATATACATAATTTGAGATAAAATTGAAATGTTCAAAAAGTTTGAGGATCAAACTAGAGTGAAGATTATAGTTTGGGGATGGAATTCAAATGTTAAAAAGTTTGAGGACTAATTTAGACTGATAGTCATAGTTTAGGGATGAAATTGGAATGCTTAAAAGTTTAGAGAACATTTTAGAATAAGGATCATAACTGAAGGATGTGCGATACAATTAAGTCTTTTCTTTCTATTATTTAGGGACGAGTGTAAAATTTTATGTTAAAAAATAAACTTATAAAGTTTTAAAGGGATTGAACTTATAAATTTTGAAATTATATGAACAATAAATTATACGAGAATTTGAAATTTTCAAGAGAGACGGTCGTCCTGGCAGGACACTAAATCCGAAGAAGTAAATAGTTTTTTATTAGCTTATTTGATATATTAGAATATTAGAATAAATAATCAAAAGACAGTTTTCTTGTATTTTACGAATATACATCTATTTTTTCTTTTTTAGTAGAAAAAAATTCTAATTTCCTTGACAAATTAAGGACTATATTTTGTCAACATCCAAGACAAATTTGGTGGTTGAGAAGCTTTGTCTAAGTTAGAAGAATTAGGTGATTCAATGAACATTGGTATCCATAGAATGAGATTTTTGTTTTTCTACACTTAATACTGTATGATTTTTCAGTTGAACAAAAAATAATGTTTGATTTTTTTTGGCTTAAAACTTATTGTAAGAATTAGGCGGTTCTTTTGTTTCATCAAAGTATTAAATTAAGTTGCCAATTAGTATTGATGCAAGTGGTTAAGATTCAGGAATTTGAGCTTGTAAGATCAAGTTCGAATTCTGTAAATTCTTATTTAAATTTCCAACTAGGTCTTAGATATGTCATGACCCTGGACTAGGAGAGTCACCATTGACATAAACTTTTGGCAACAAAAAAATTAAATTAAGTTGTAAAAAATTTGATATTTCTCATATAATCAGGGATAGACCGAGGGGTGGATGGAGACATTCGCCCTCTAAAATTTTAAATTAACATATATTTTAAATATTTTTTTGTATTTCCAATTAATAATTTAATTTTGCTCTGGTGAGGCTCAAAGCTTGCTTCTACTCTACTTTCTCTCACAAGGTAAAAGAAATTTTCACATTTTGGGGACCAAAATATGCAATATGATAACTGTTAGGTTAACATAAAGTAACAAAACCATGAAACCCTATTGTTAGAGCTCTTCACTCCTTTCTGTCCGATATATACTATTCAATATATATATATATATATATATATATATATATATATATATATGCGGGTTTCCGAAAAGAGTACATATATGTTATACGGTGTGCCATTACAATTTTTGGAGTTTTCAAAATTGATACTAAATTTTACTCTAAATTCACTTTAGCCCTTACATTTGTAATTTGAGCACCATATTTCAAATTCATTTCAATCTAATCCTTAATAATTCGAATTTCCACCCAACCGGATCCCTAAACTTTGCAAATAAACCAATTGAGAGATCTTTAAACTCTAAATTTCACTACAATCAGTGAGATTATTACTAAGAAATTCTAAATGTGACATTAAAACCACTAAAATTTAAAATTCCTCACATGTCCATTCCGAATGTCAATCCCAGTATTCAGGAAATTTCCACTCTTTTTTACCTCAACATATACAATACACAAGATATATCCTTTTCATTTTCCCCTCACTTTATATATGGACAGATCCATAGGTTGAAGCCATGACATTAAAATAGAATCACAAAATCTACAACCATTGGACAACAATATACTTGGCCAATAATAATAACAATACATGTTACATTCAACTTGGCAAATAATACTAAAAATAATATATAAATATTTGATATATAATTTTATATACTGTCAGTAAATAATATAATCATATGTATAATAAATAATTTTAATTTTTTTTACCAAAAGTCAACGTCAATTCATTGATAATATATAAACAATATGTGTATTTTTTATATTTTAAATTTGTCTTGTTATTTTTTAAGTTACTATAGAGTAGAATGTTGGGTTTTTAGAGTACTCAAATTTGAGTAGTTACGTCTATATAGTGTGTATTGTTAATAGGTTATAATTTTGAATATATATTGATTTGTAATTACCTTGGACTATTCAAAACAATATATTATTTTTGTTAATGAAATAAATCAGGTTAGGAGTATCATTCTTATAAATGGTCTCTATACTTGATTTAGACTAGTCAATTATTAGATCAAATACCGATAAGTAAATAAATAAATAATCATTTTTATGTCTTATCTCTCTAGTTCAATTAAACAAATTAATTTCCACCTACCGTAGCTACTCAAAAAAGTTATTGCCTTTGTAACAGACCTCAATGATAAAATGGAAGGTTATTCTTCCTACAGATCATGAGTTCAAACACGTGTATCTTCAGAGTTTATATGTGTTATCATTAGGTTAAGAAAATTATGAATATATATTATCTTATAATCAACCAAGACTATTAAAAAATATAGCCTTCATTTTAAACCATTAGTTAATCATACCAAAAACTTTGCAACATTCGTCTACCAGAATAGAAAATGAAAGAAAACACTAAATTTGACAAGATATTGGTTCCTTGTGTCACCATCGGGGCCGCTCAAAAATAAAGCCAAGGGATAAGGGTCATAAAGTGGCTTTAAGCTTTTAAGAGAACATGGGTTTAGACCCCACCACACTCACATGCCCTACAATCCTCCTCTTCAACCCCCAACACTAGGAGCTGGAGGAAATATCCATTACATAATGTGGCATTTGGAGGTTACCTTCGCCATCCTATCCTATTCTCTTCAAAGTGTACATACATCTTTTTTATAAAGGATAAACTACACCATTCATCATTGAATTTTACTCTATCTCATATTTCACTCACTGTACTTTCAATTTTTTCAATTTACTCACTGAACTTTCGAATTGCTCATGTTTTGATCACTCTAAATTATTTTTTATTATTCTATGACATTGACATTTTTTATTATTTAATATAAAAATAATTTAAAATCAGATGGTGCCTGTCCACTATTTGCCGTCATTGGACACCATTATTGACGGTTGTAAATTATGGTCGTTCGATCCCAAATTTCATCGGCCACTTTGTATTGACTCCTTAAGTCCGAATCCGACCTCCATTTTGTCGGAACATGCTCTGAATCCAATCAAAAGTGAGAAAATCGAAATGCTAGCCACCATAGATGGTGGTTGTTCTGTCCCAGATTTCATGGGTCGCTTCGCTTAGATCCCCTGAGTCTGAATCTGACCTCCATTTTGTTGAAACATGCTCCGAAGTCCACGAATAGAAGGTCAAAAGTGAGGAAACCAAAATGTTTCAGTCGAGATTCACGGTTTTTGAAACATTTTCGGTAAAACAACCACCAGATTCGGACTTAGCATGTCAAAGCGAGTCTCTTGATACAATTTGGGATCAAACAGTTGTTGATTATGATGGCCGACGGTGACGAGAAAGGGTGAAAGGGACAATGATTATTTTAAATCTTTTTAAATTTAATAATAATAAAATATTAGTTTATTATTTATTTTAAATTATTTTTATATTTTAATAATGACAAAAATGTCACATCATAAAATAATAATAATAAAATAATTCAAAATGACCAAAACAAGAACAATTCAATAGTTTAGTGAATAAATTAGAAAAATAAAAATAAAAATATGAGAGTGAGTAAAGTTCAGTGATGAATGATGTAGTTTAACCTTTTTTTAATTAATATAAGAAAAATACAATGTGGTATATATTCAAAAAATTTTAATTATTTGACAACGCTCGTATCTATGCATATGTGGACAAGTTATGAGCTAGATTAGAGGGTTGGAAAGAGAAGTTTCTCTCTTTTGGCGGGCGTATCACCTTGATTAAATATGTGCCATCTAATCTCACTGTTTATTATTTATCATTGTTTCAGATGCCCGCAATAGTGGCCTCCAAGCTCAATAAAATCATTGCAAACTTTCTCTGGGGTGCTAATTCAAGTAGAGCGATCCATTGGGTCAAATGGGATGAGATCTGTACGTTAAAGTCGCTTGGTGGTCTAGGTTTTTTTTGATACGAGGCTAAGAAATTGCTCTTTATTAAATAAATGGTTGTGGAGATATGGATTGGAATCAGACAAGTTATGGAGAAGAGTGGTTGATGCAAAGTATGATTATGTTTCTCCGTCCTTGTTGCAAAGATGCGTTAACTCGGCTAATCCTTCATGGATTTGGAGAGGCATAACTCATCCTTTAAGCTTATCAAATGATCCTTCACTAAGAACATGAGATGTGTTGTTGGTGATGGGAGTTTTGTGGACTTTTGGGAGGATTTTTGGTCTGATGTCCCTTCGTTAAAATAAGCTTCCCCCCCCCCCGTATTTTTGCTATTGCCTTGAAGAAGACTGGTAAGGTTGCTGAGTTCAGCCAGAGGAGAAATGGAGTTCGGTGCTGGCAAATTGAGTTCAGAAGAACATTCTTTGATTGGGAGTTGAAGATTTGGGAGGATTTATTAGAAATAATTAATAGAACAGTGAGTGTTAGTGCAGAGGTTGATCAGCTTGTTTGGAAGGGCTCCAGCAGTGGTTTTTATACTCCTAAAAACTTTTGTAACAGTTTGGTGGGTGAAGGGACTGTTGAGGACGCTGTCTGGAAATTGGTTTGGGCAAAGCAGGCTCCTCCCAAAGTGGAGGCGTTTGTTTGGAAAGCTGTCCGTCAGAGAATTTCTTCATTTGTTGAATTAGATAAACGAGGTGTTCAGAATTTGGGTCATTGCTTATGTATTCTCTGTCGTGAAGAACTGGAATCATCGGATCACTTATTCTGCCAGTGCAAGGTGTCGTGGGAAGTTTGGCAAAGATGGCGCTCTAATTAGAGAGTGTTATTTGTTTGTCCAGGTAATGTAAAAAGCTTTATTATTGCTGGGGATAATCAACATGTAAAACAAGCTTTGAAGCCTCTATGGAATATGGCTTTTTTTTGGGGTTTATATGGAGCATTTGACTGTACAGAAATGACTTTCTATTCAGCAACAAATCCTGCTGTGTGAACCAGCTATATGACATTGCTTCCCTTAGGATTGGCCTGTGGTGCAACAGTAAGTAGCCTGATCTTCATCCTTCGATTACTGATGTTAAAAGGTGCTTGTTTATTGATGTCTAACGACGATCATATGCTGTTATCGGGGTTGTTTTATTTTGTCTGTACCGAGGTTTTGATTAAGTGTGTGCCGTGTTGCTGTGAACTAAATGCTCCTTTTCTTATTTTTCGTTTTGTGGTGCTGGTTTTGTGCTGGTGTTCGCTCACCTCTCTACTATGATGCTGTTTCCTGGTTGAATGTTGAGAGATAACTATGAAGGCTGTAGTTAAGCTGCCACTTATGGTTAATTGGTTGTGCGGAAGTGATTTGTTTTATGTCCAGGGTTAATGACATTGTGCTTTGGAGAATTAGAGAGTTGATAGTGATGACTTGCCCATTGTGAGATATTGCCAGGCTGGGGAAGTTGGACTTTGCGGGTGGTTTTTGGCTCTTGAAGTTAGAATCTGGTCCTGTGTAATAATTGTGGATTGTTCTTGTATCCAAGTTGGGTGCTTTGGATGAAATGGTTCTTTGAACCAGTGTGTGATTTTACCTCATGTTATAGAGCTTTGTATAGGCAATTACATAGTGCACTCTTTTCCCTCTACTTAAGTCTAGACCCGTATTTTTACCTTGTTTTGTATATTTAAATAAGATCATACAAGGCACCTTTCAAAAAAAAAAAAAAAAAAAAATTAAAGTCTCGGAACATTGAAGAGACTAGAGGGGCCATGGCCTCCCAAAATATTTAAAAAAATAAATATATATTCAATTATTAAGTTTAACCCTCTCAAAAAATTGTATAATAAACTATTAAATTTAATTACAATAAAAAAAAACATGTATATTACTTTAGAATCTGGAAACTAATAAAATATCATTTATTAAAAAGAATTAATATCTGTTTTTTAAATGAAATAAAAATTATTTTTCTTTTGTCATTTTTATTTTAAGATATAATAAAATTATGCATTTTTTTCATGTTTGTTGTTCATCTTTTTTGAGTTGATGACTTCAAACAAGTTATCAAATATTTAACTTTTAATTTCGTTTTAGTTTGAGGTTTTTTTAAAATATTTATTTATGATTTTATTTCAAATATCTATATTTATTATGTGGGTTCATAAATTTTCATCTCTAAAAGTAAATATTAGACATAATTATAGATAAAATTATTATCAATGTACTTTATTTCTTTAATTTTTTATGTGAATGGATGAATTTTAAGAATTTATAAAAGAAATGTTAATATGATATTTTGATATATAATTTATATCGATAAAAATATTAAAATATTTTAATTAATATAATTTTTTTAAATGTTCCGTAACTGATTTTAAGACTTTAATTTTTGAAAACATATGTTTTTGGTGATTAAATTTATAAGCTGGGGAATATGAAAGGTTAACAATTGTTGTAAAGACAATAAATTTATTACTGCAATTCTTTTTGGGAAACAACTTTAAAATCTCCCTTTAATTTTCCCGATACAATAAAACCCCTCAAATTCGATTTTCACTTTTGAAAGATTAAATTTCTATCTTTCTATAAAATTAATTATACTCTCAAACTCGATAAAAAATCAATTAAGCTCATCTATTAAATTATCATTCACATGTGAACTGTCATGTTAATACTATGGACCGTCATAACAACACCTTAAATTTTTACTTTAATATAATTAATTTTCGTTAATACAATAACGATATTAAAACTACAATTTTCAAAGGTAAATTTATTTGTTGTATTTTTTTTATATATATAATCGCTTATATTTGATTTATTAATCATTAATTCACCGAGCACCAAAAGTAAACAACTTTTATAAAAAAAAAATCCGCATCATTATGTTAGAGAGCTTTGGGTGTTGATTTGACTGATGCCGATGTTGCCATTAACTGTATTCCTATCATTATCAGCTTTGCTTTTAGAATTAATTGTTTGAAGAAGAGTGCTCCACTCAAATCCTACGCCACAGTTTTTCAAATTTAGTGTAATTTGAACGTTTTTCTTCTCCCCCATTTTTGTTTAGGATGAAATCAAAATACATTAATCATGATTATACAAGCACGATGCTAAAGGCAAAAGTACTAAAACCAATTTCAATTTGACACTGCATATGTAAGTGTAATTGTGTGTCAATGACACATCAGTTGGTATTAGGATGAACCCCTTAACGGATTTAAAAATTGGGGTAAAATTTTTTTAATACTCTTCTTTTTAATATAATGAGTATGTAAATTTTCTTATTTGTTTCTTCTTCTTTTAATATATTGAATTATGTTGAATATGAATTATTCGTCCAGCTCAGTTGGTAGAGCGCAAGGCTCTTTACCTTGTGGTCGTGGGATTCGACTATTCATAATTTTTACTGGCAGAGGTCTTCTACGAAATAATAGGTGTGCATTTGGCCTCATATGCCATCCGCCCCTGCCTGAACATATAAATGTAAACAAAAGACATCAAGATTTTTTTCGAGGGAGAAATATTGTGAATGGAGCGGAGACATCTTGACGTTATGTGAGTGGCAATGGAGATGTTTCTTATAGTTATAACAGAGGTATCTCGACTCTTTTGATCGAACGATAGATAATATAGAACTCATTTTAGTCAGAGTATAGCAAAGATATCTTAACGCTTTTAGCTAGAGAGGAGGCAACTTGATGCCCTTGAAGAGATATTGCGGAGCAGAGGCATCTCCATGCTTGTTGTTGTCTGGGTGGAGGACTTCGACGTTCTCTTATAGTTTTGCCGAAGTCTAAAATCTCGATAGTTGGACGTATTGTTATCTTAATTTGATGGAAATTAAACATACAATTTTTAGATTGCGCGGAGTTGTTTCACGCCTATACATATATCTTGCGAAGGATTCTCAATGCTTCGAGGAGACAATGATAGCATATTGAAGCTTTGTAAGGGCCAACGATATATTTTTATAGTCGTAGCGGGGACATCTCAACTTTCTTTGGCCAAATGAACAAAAAGATTATGGTATAATCCCTTTAATTAGGGTGAACGGAGCAGTTAGAGATATGACAACTTGATGTCCTCGAGGAAGTCCAGAGGATGAGCGGAGACATCTTCGCCTTGGTAGAAGCAATGTGAAACTTTTAGTTCCCCTTGCTATTGCGAAGATATCTCGACACTCATAATAGCAATGAAAAGACTCATATTACTTGAGTGGGGCACCCAGACATTCTTAGGATAATTCTTTAAGTTGTAATAATTAGAGTGTGAGGAAACTCATCATCTTCAGTGGAATACCACGTAATGTGCAGAGGCATCCTGACGCTTTCGGGTTGGAGAAATCTCTACGTTTACTAACGATAATGAAGAGACTTCTATTGTCAAAACAGAGACATCTCTACGCTTTTAAGGGTTATAGAGAGGGAGCAGAAAAGTCCCCGTAGTTAGACGAGCAGAGGCGATTGGTAGATGAGGCAACTCAACCTCAGTGGCACTACAGGAGGAGTGGAGGCCACTCAATCCCTTGGGTAAATTCCATAAGTCATAAGCTTGTGGTGGAGGCAACTCTACGCCCTTTTAGAGACCACATGCTGGGATGAGGCATCTTGAAGCTTCTGTATAAGGTGGGCAAAGAAATCTCGATGCTATTTATCTGTAACAGAGGCATCTCGATTCTTCTGGCCGGATAATAAAGAGATAGTCAAGAAACCATTTCAGTAAAAGTATAGAGGATGTAACTCAACACTTTTGGTCGGAGATGAGACACTCTTCGATGTGGCTTCATAACGGATGCGTCTCAACTCTATGGCTGCATGACGAATTATATAAACCTTCATAGAGAAAGAACATGGGAAATACCCTTGAAGAATTTCAATATTTAAACAGAGAAAGTAGAATTCATATGTTTTCATGCATTAGAAATGTTTCAATACTACACAATATGCCAAAAGAAAGTTATTCTTAGTACATGTGTGAGTCGCAATCAAAGTCTTATCTCATCTAGAGTGTAAATAATCACATCTTATCTTATCCAAGGTAAAAATAAAGAGCTAACCAATAAGTTTAGAGTATCTAAGGTAAAGTTCAGAACTAACAAATAAATGTAGCCTCAACAAGTCTTTATGTCCTCATATTATACGTTGGCTTCTTCACTGCACGACTAAGGCTACAACATAAAGAGAATAAGATCGATATCCTTCTTACCAAAAATACTTGTTTTTAGTGAATTTTAAAATTTTGGTGGATTTAAAGTCTTGCCTAGACTAATTTGGTGTTTCCTTTTAAAATAAAAAAAATGGTTCGAGAAGTCGTCACCAATATTTGATTAGGGTGTAACACCCCAAATTTAATTAAAATAAAGTTGAGGACCAAATTGCAATATTTTGAAACTTGTAGCCCATTTTAGCATTTGTAGGAAGTTTAGGGACTTAACTGTGAATTTTTCCATTTTTCTGGTCAGTTAAAAAAATTGAGTTGGTGTTGCGGGGTGACAAACCCGTGTCCCCCAGGTATGGTTGCCCGTGCCCCAGCCATTTAGGCTAGGGTACTAATATGATTTTTTTTAATTAAAATTATATTTAAGGCTTACCTCATCGTTACCGCCACTGAACTCCTCGTCCCTGTGCGCTCTAAACCCAACCGATGGTGTCCCCTCACAGGTCACCTTTGGAAAAGTTCGAACATTTTAAAACTCTACACTTTTTTGTGTTTCGTGGTAAAATAACACATGCACGAGACTCTCGAGGTGCTGATCTACGACTCTGGAAAATTTCGTGTCGAATCGACGACTGGAGCCGCTGCACGGTACGCTCCCTACGCGTGGGAGTTGCCTGTCAGCCTAGGGAGTGTGCTGACCGAATGAATCGACTGGACCGGTCTGGACCGAGCCGAGTCGAGCCGCCTAGACTAAACCGAGCCGAGTCGAGACGCGCCAAGCCAAGTTGAGCTGTTGATCGAACGTTGACCCGCCGTTAATTTTTTTTTTGAAACACCTATCTTGATGTTTTTCGATGTCTTGAGTTAATTTTTGACGTCCGATTCACCAAATCGGACCCGATAAGCTATTTTTCACTGATTAACCTTTCAATTCGATGAGTTTTTCGCAATTAAGATCCGTTTCTAATGTAATTTTTGTTGATATGTATCCGAGATATTTTTGGACATTGGATTCAAGTTTGAGAGTGATCAAATAGATTTTAAATGTTCGATCAGTGTAACTCGAAAATCGAGATAATACTTTACTACCCTATGCATGCTTTATAGTACATGTCGGTATTGCTAAGTGCATGGATGAATATGTTTGGTCTCATTTGTATAGTTAATTATTTCTAAACTCGATTCGAATACGACAAAAAAGTAAGTAACTGAATCAAACTCTGATGGCTCGTATAAGAAATTAAAAGATTTATAAGGAACAATTCCAAGATATGTGATTAACCAGTGAAGTGTTTAACCTTATAACTCTTAAAATTTGATTACTCTCGTTAAAAATTGAAACATAAAAAATATATAGAAGAGAAATTACAAAATTACCCCTAAGAGGTAAAAATAGCCCAGATTGACCCCGATTGAGAAAATACCCTAAAAATTCATATCTAATCTGATAAATTCCTGATTTAACTGTTAAGTTCCTTTTTTATTCGAAGGATTTCTGATAATCAATATGTAACTTCTGAAAAGGGACTAGGCCTATAATTTCTAATTTATGAGCATACACTCGAAGTCTAACTTATCGAAAGTACTCTTATTGTCAGAATTGTTTAAAATGACTGAAATGAATTACAAGTTTAAATTAAATGGAAATATTGGACGGGAAGAAAAGATTGAAATACTTTTGAACCGTAAAATGACAAAAATACCCCTGAAGTGAGAAATGACCTAAAATACCCCTAAGCCTCGGAATGACTGAATACCCTTAAGCATTGGAATGAATAGATCTACTTCGAATAACAAAATGATCTAAATACCCTCATGACCTAGATTAAGCAAATGCTTTTGGATAACTTCTGAAGATATCGATGAAGCTTTAAATGTTGTAACGCCCCTGAGGTTTTTAGAGTACGACTTAAGTGGGTTGATTATCCCTATTACTTTATAATACGATAAGTAAATAAATACAGTATAAATACATGTTCGTCTCCTCATGATTCGTCCAAAGATTGCTCTGAAGGTGATCAGTTTGATTCTGCAGTACAACCAGTTTTAATAAATAAATATTCGTGAAGTTTCTCTACCTGCATAATTGATAAGTGTCACCGTTGTTGGGAATTATACAATGTGATCGAAATTGAAAAACTATTAAGATGCTTGAAATCTGGAATTTTGTAAATTGCTGCATTCCTTTATTAAGCTGAATTACAAAAATTTCTCATAAAATTAGATAACTAAAATTCCCTTACAAGCCTAATTGATGGAATCACTTTAGAAATGTCTGAATCCTAAATAATTTTTTATGCAATGATTCATGAATACCTTGCTGATTTATCTGGATACTATGATCTTGATAAATCACTTACTGAATGACTGATGAATCTGTTAGCTATCAAACCCTTTTTTTATAGGGATCTCATTTCTAAAATTCGATCAGTTAGCAGAAGTTTCGTGTTTTCCCCACTTGATAATTTCTAAGTACCTCCGAAAAAATAATTGGATCCTTTAGTGTGTTACCTATGTGCTATATGATTATTTTATCTTCCCTGAAATGTGATTTACCGAAGTTATTGATTTCCTGTTTATGACCCATGGCTACATGCTATGTTCTCTCTGATTACTTGTTTTCACTGGAAAATATAATCGTTCCTGATTTATGGATCATGGAATCTATTGTTTACTGTATGAACATATTATTGGGATACTGTCTAGGTAGGATTCTAGAGTTTGCAGGTTCAACTATGATTAAGCTGGTAATTCCTTACGTAACTAAGGTGACCTTGAGTAGGCTCTGAGGCCCTAAGACATTTCCTTGGGTAGGCTCTAAGGCCCCAAGGTATTTCCTTGGGCAGACTCTGAGGCCCCAAGGCATTTCCTTGGGCAGACTCTGAGGCCCCAAGGCATTTCCTTGGGTAGGCTCTAAGGCCCCAAGGTATTTCCTTGGGTAGACTCTTAGGCCCTAAGGTACTCCATTGGGTAGGCTCTTAGGCCCCAAGATATTCCCTTAGGTTGGCTCCTAAGCACAATGGGTCTTGGGTAAGTCCTTATGGATGCAATTCAGTTGTAAGGTATTACTATGGTTTTAAAATATGTTCTAAACTACTATTGTTTTTAAAGGATCTGTACACATTTCCCTATTTTGTTAGAACACACTAGACTCCCTAATTCAATCTTCTGAATCTGTCTCTCTTTGAATACTTCATTTAGATCGTAAATTCATGTTTGTAAGTGAAGACTTAGCTAATATAATTTGAATTCACAGCTAGAATCTGATGATGAATGTCCCGCTAAGGAATTTATGCTTTACTTTATACCCGATGTCCTATTGTATTCATCTGGTAGTTTTGTATTACTGAGCTTCCAAAAGCTCACTGTTTACTCACCATTTCAAGTTAAAAGCACCGATCCAGTGCAACTATCAGCTTCAGTATTGGGAGTTCCTGTAACACCATATCTCGTATACCTTTCCGTACACAAGATACAGAGGTTACATCACTTTATAAAACTTTTTGTCATTTGAAATCTGTAAAAAAATTGTTTCAAATTTGATCAAATACAAATTATGATTTTTATAAAATTGATATACTAAAACTATCACTTAAGTACATTACAAAATGTACTATAGTTTAATTACATGCCAACTAAGTTCTCACAATGAATAAGATTGTCATAATATTACTGACGAGTCAACCTTTAATTGATGAAAGCTGCTGCTACTGCTACACTCCTTACGCAATTAATCTTTGTCTTTACCTACGCGTGAAATAAACACACTTTATGTATTTACTTAGCGAGTCATAATACTACAAAGATATTACAATTATACTACAATATCTTATAAATACTGAATAAAGACTTTAATTTCATCATTCATAAGGACCAGTTAAGCCCTTCTCAATTAAACCATAATTCTTTCATACCATCATGGAATTTATTCCTAGTATGTCCATCATACTTATCCTTCTGTAGGTTTCCCCCTTTTATTCTTTTATTTGCTTTGTATACATTAAATGTGAAAGTACTATGCATGTATTGCACCAATGTGCTAATTAATCATGTACCTTTTATAATCATTATGGTGGCACTTTAAACACTATTAAGACACCATTTTGTACTTTCATTTTGGTATCCTTTTATACCCATTATGTTCTGTTTATGCTCTCCTTTATAACATCCCTTTATACGAGTTATGCATTATTGTACATTATATATATATATATATATATATAAATATATATCATCCCTTCATATCACTTATATATCATTCATATCACGTTACATTATAATACATTTATTCTTTTACCCAAAGGTATTTTGCTTTTCACTTTACTTGCATGTTTGACACTTTTTTTGTTAAATGCACAACTAGTCCATTATTCTTTTACTCAACAGTGTTTAACCTTTCATCTTTTACTCAACAGTATTTAACCTTTCATCTTTTACTCAACAATATTTAACC
Organism: Hibiscus syriacus; assembly: GCF_006381635.1. Classification (NCBI taxonomy): domain Eukaryota; kingdom Viridiplantae; phylum Streptophyta; class Magnoliopsida; order Malvales; family Malvaceae; genus Hibiscus; species Hibiscus syriacus. The sequence goes on from NW_024063088.1 coordinate 4,070,762, forward strand.
TTTCATCTTTTACTCAACAATATTTAACCATTCATCTAACTGGCATAATTGACACATTTCTATCAATTGCACAGTTAAGCCATTATTCTTTTATTTTAGAGCAGTCTCTACTATAATAATCATTCCTAGTATCAATTTACCCTTTCAATCATTATACATTCTATGATTTATACCCATAATGCCAGTGCAATAATACCAAAAATTTTCTATAATTTAAATGGATACTCATCCACTACAATTACGAAAATTCACCTTATATATATACATAAGTATTTCATTAATAATATTCATTCATGCACCATTATGCATTTCCAATTATAGCATTCTTTTAGGTTGATAATGCACCCATATGCATTTCAACGTTGGCATCTTGTCATGCCAATAATGCACCCATATGCATTATTATTTTATGCTGATAATGCACGCATATGCATTTCAGCTATGGCATCCTTTCATGCCAATAATGCACACATATGCATTATTCTTTTATGCTGATAATGCACCCGTACGCATTTCAGCTATGACATCCTTTCATGCCAATAATGCACCCATATGCATTATTCTTTTATGCTGATAATGCACCCATATACATTTTAGCTATGACATCCTTTCATGCAAATAATGCACCCATATGCATTATTCTTTTATGCTGATAATGCACACCCATATGCATTTCAGCTATAACATCATTTCATGCCAATAATGCACCCATATGCATTATTCTTTTATGCTGATAATGCATCCATATGCATTTCAGCTATGACATCCTTTCATGCCAATAATGCACACACAGTGCCATATGTCATTCATAAACATATTATGAATTCTGTGTTTTGTACACTCAGTGTCGAAACGGTTATTCGTCCACATAGGACGAATTCAGTGAAATGCACACTTAGTGTCTATTTGGTAATCACCACATTCATTTTTAAAATGGTTATACATATATGATTAGTACATCATATAGTTATACTATTAAATGCACTCACCTGACTTTCATTGCTAGGTATCCAAAATGTAAGGCTGATTACTCTGGTATTTTGCCTTTGCCCTTTTACTTGTCTCAGGAGCTTGGTTTCGATCTGTTCCATATTCATTAAGTACATATATAATATCAATTGTTAGTATATTTCTTAACAATTATTCTTAAATATTAGTTAAAGTACTATTATTAACCTTTCTACAACAATATCAGCATAACTTAATTTTTTTTGTTCTTCATTATCGATACCCCTACCATGGTATCGATACTACTATACTATGGTATCGATACCCCCTTCCGGTATTGATTCCAAAATTAGGTTCGATGTTGCTTGGTATCGATATCCTGGCCAAGGTATCGATACTACCTCGTCGGTATCGATACTGATTGAATCAATATCGATACTTCTCATCTAATTCAGCCCAGTTTTGCCTATAGTATCGGTACTGTTCTATCAGTATCGATACCATGCCCATATTTTCCAGTTTTCAACCCGAGACATACCCAAATTTGGTCAATTTTCCTCACATTTACCCCTAACAATACTATGTAGTTTTTCTCTACTTAACCATACTAATTTTCGTTTGTTTAGGTACTTAAAACATCTCATATCCCTCAATAGCATTTGATTCCAAGAATCACACCAAATTTTCTAACTTGGTTTTACACTCATACCAGGATTCTAATCTTTCATTTACCTATTTGACAAGTCAATTTTACCAATAAACATCAATAAACACTAATATATCAACATATCATTTAAAAACTCATTTTCTTTAATCTTTATTATTTCCCTTATCTTATAGTTTTAATCTTATCTTATCATTCCTTAAGCTTCTATCATGCCCAAGGCTTCAATAACTAACCAAAAATAAAAGGATAAACCATCAAATTGAAATATCAAATTTGCTATAGAGGATAGCCTTTCCACGGGGAAGAAAAAGAAAAGAGAGATGGCTTTTGGTAACCTCTTTTCCCCTTTCCCCCTTTTATTTTAATACCTTATTAAAATAAATTTTAAATTCATTTACCCCTTTAAGGACCAAAATGCCCTCTTAATTTATCTCTTGTACAAATTAGTCTAAACACTATTCCAAATCATTTTATCATCTTTTACTAATTATTCAAATAGATCCTCAAATTCTAAATCTTTTCAGTAATGTCACTGACCTGATATTTGGAGTATTACAGTTCCTTCGGCTTTTCTTACAGAGTACAATACAATGTGTAATTAGGTCGCATGTAGGTCACATTTGATCTTTTTATATATATATTGAGTCTGGAACTTTTTATTTATAACTTGTTTTATGATTTTGCATGTTTTAACAAAAAAATTAATTTTTCCTGGATTTTTACTATGGGTCGCTCCGGTGGCCCTAATGTGACACCTTGGATCGGATCGGGTCACCCTCATCGGTCTGAGGGTGTTACATAGGGTGTGATTAGACACCCAAAAAGGTTTTCATTTAAATAAAAATTAAAATTTTAATATTATTAAAACAATATTTTTAGGCATGTGTTCTAAAGAATTAAGTTCGGGAGTCGATTACGTGCATGGAAAGGTTATCACGCCACATCACCCTAAATCGATACCTAGTCGATTAATTAGTTATTTTTGCAATGGAACTTAGAAATTCGAATTTAATTTAATTTAAGATCCCCTTTTTTCACCACATAAAAATATTATTCTTCGAATCCAGGAAGGGAAAATAATAATATTTAATTATTTACTACCGAAAAGAAAATGTCCCTCATGCCTTAAAGCAACCAATCCATTTTCCAATTGAAACAAATAAATATCACCATTCCATTCAAAAATTCGTTATTAGTCCATATTTCAAATGCATGAATGAAGATAAAGGGGAAAAACTAAATACAAATTATCAATCCTTTTAGAAAGAAGAAGAATGTTCGATTATTTAAAAACATCGAGATCATACCTTTTATAAGTTCTAACGATCTTTTCTCGACAAATTTAAATAGACGAACATTTCTTTTTCTCTCATTCCTAAATTTTAGGTGTGGTCATTTTTAGGGTTTCACTTAATTGGATACCCTTTCATTTTAAAATTATCGGAAAAGAATTTCTTATGCCTTAAGACAGTTCTTTCACAACAATCGTAAAATAAAGAGGTATTGTCCTTAGTCCAATTATTTGATTAAGCGAAGTTATGTTTATGAGGACATCATACATATTATGAGAAAATGATGTCATGTGATCAAATTTATATAAAAGATGATGTATTTATCTATAATAGTATATATATATATTAGTGAATTTAATAGATAACTATAAATATTTAATTTAAAATAAAAGTCTAATATATACTCTCACATACACATATATATATATAAAGTTTTTTTTGAATATATATATACACGCGCGCGTATGTAAATTAGTGTATTTAATGTTAATAAGTTAGCATACAAAATAATAGAAAGGAAGTAATTACTATCCATATAAGGACTAAAACATAGCTAATATATATGGTATAATATATATATATATAAACATCAATGTATATAATAAATATAATTAATACATACACACACACATATATAACACTTAGTAAAGAAGGATAACATACATGGCACAATATATATATGGATAGAAAAATACATAATAAATGTAATCGATACATATATATAAGGTAAGGAGAACACATATACTATATATGCACACACTATATAAGTAGTATAATATACCACATTAATACAAAAACCATATATATATATATATATATATATATATATATATATATATATATATATATATATATATATATATATATATATATATATATATATATATATATATATTAACAGATTAGTATACATGCATATAAAGTAAGTTATAAATATATGATATAATGACATGAAATGATGATAAACTTAAGTAACCAAAAATAGTGTTGGAAATAAAGTAAACAAGAATAAGAAAAGGGTGTTGAAATATAAATAAAATAATTTAGAGCACTGAAATGTAAAAGACTGAAAAATAAAGGTATGAAAATTAGAGGCATGAAATAAAGACTAAAATGTAAGAGCGCATAAAAATAAGAATCATAATATAAATTGCAAGAAAATAAAAGACATCAAAATAAAATAAATTCAAAACTCACATAACCTAAAAATAAGGACTAAAATAAATAAATAAAAATTTAAAACACATGAATACGAACTGCAATAAATTAAAAACAAAAGAGAGTGGGGTTGTTTCGCATTAATATTAAAAGGCCCTGTATAATAAATAACCCATTAATGGATATGGTCACCAAATGGTGCCATTCATACATATAGAAAAGAAAAACCATTACTTTGGCTTTATAATCCCCACTTTCTTATTTTGGTTTTGTAAAAAAAAGATTTTCCTTTTCTCTAAAAAAACCTATTATGTTATGGTCTCACAAAGGTAAAAGTTGTTTCAACCGTCGCCTCCTCGTCGAAATCCATTCTTCGGTGACTAGAGCCAGGCAATGGAAAGATCGATGAGACCTCTGCTCACTCCGAATACACCGAGAAGGTAAAGTGACCTCTTTTTGTTTTCTTTTTCTTATTTTTTTTAAAAGAACACTTGAATATCTTTTTATTCAAACAAGAAACGAAAAATGGTACCTTTGAGAAATAGATCTCAGTTTTGTATTTGATTTTTGCTTTTGGTTACAATTTTCTTCTTCCTAATGCTTCTCCTTTCTTTTTAATCCAAAAAAATGCCTCATTTTTACAAAATATCTCCTGTATATGTATAACCCCAAAAGAAAATCAAATCCCTAAAAAAATATTTGTAAAAATCACACTAAAAAGTTCTAATCTTTCCTACTCTTTTTTGCTTTCTTTTTTGTCACTTGTTGAGTCTTGCATGAAAGAGGAAAGAAGGTTGGCTGCACACATGGTGCGAGGAGGAACACCGGTGGCCTCACGTAAATCATACACATTGAAGATACGCCTATCGGACGGCTCGGAGACACCTGAAATGTTGCACGCGTTTCACCGATGCTTGGTTTAGCCACTCAAGGAGTCTTGAGAGTTATAGAGCAATCAAGGCCATTAGATCAAGCCAGATCTAACTGCATGGAGGGTTCTATGACAATAGCTAATGCAGGAACCCTAATTTAGGTTGATATGAACCACTAGATCATTGGTAGATCCAAGGCCTGGGATGTAGCGACAGCTAGGTTTACACAAACTCTAGGGTTTCCATATTTATTAATATTTTGGCTTCTTGGCCAACTTTGATATGTGTATCTATAGTTGCCCCTCTTTACTCATTTTCGAGCATCAAGAATAGAGCAAATATCAACAGTTAGTCAATTTTTTCTGATTAGGATGAATTTGAAAGGTCAATATGCTCTACTGTAACTTCAGGGTAGGTCGGATTTGATCTGCTCTGTTATTTTTCTAGGTAATCAGACATGAACAAATTTTATTCATTTTTTTATTGTTCAGTGAAGGTTGAATCGAAGTCGATTTGCTTCACTGCTCTTCCAGAAGACCAAATCTAAGAAATGGGGATATGATCTGCTACTTTTTTTGGGGAAATCATAATAAAAAACTTTGATTCATTCCACCTCTCTTTTGGAAAAAATTGATTCGGGGTCAGGTTGTTTATCTTCTCTTCAATAAGATCTAATATGAAGCTTTAGTATTCAAGAGAATCTTTGAAAAACAATTTCTCTTATGAAAACTCATCTCGAGGCCATTATATATGTAAATCTGCCTTGACTCTGGTGTCATTTGAACTCCTCCCTTTTTGAGGCTTTGAATTGGTTAATTTTATCTTTAGGTTTTAACATCTTCAACTTTCAGCTTTCTCTTGGAAGACCTGTAAGTACTCAATTGCATTTGTTATCATGCATTTTATGAATGTCATGATCATGTTTATGCCTAAAATGTGTGTAATAATGCAATTTTTGGTATATTTTCATCTTTAAAGGAATGCCCCTCTCTTGTTGGTTTCTTTATGAAACATTCTAGTCTTAGGCACAAGAATCACCACCGATTCACCCCAGTTAACAATCTTGATCAAATGCTTAGGATGAATATGATTTTTGTTTTCTTCCTGCATGGAATCAAACAATATTTACGACCAACTGCTTGTAAACCTTTTAATTTTTTTTCTCGGGACCAAACACTTTTTCATTGTCTCGTTCACATGCACAATCAATGGTTTCATAGTTCATCTTCCCAGTCGGTGATAAATATTTTGGGTTATCCCCAGTTTGTTGAAATTTTCTATATACCTCAAGGTTTTAACTTCTTGGAACCCATCACTATGCAAGCCTCATGCTAAAACCATTGTTAGCTTTAGAACACCTACACTTTTCAAAACTTTTTGCACAATATTGCATGATGATCTCATGTTTTTCAAGTTAAACTACATGTATTTAATTTTATTGTAAGATCATGCAAAAGAATGTCAACCAAAAAAGGACATTTTTTTATTTATACAAATGTAGAAATCATTTGGGTAAATACATGGAAAACTTTTAACTGGAAAAAATAAAAGAAAATGAAGTATGTGTCCTCAAATATCAAAAGTAAGGATGCTTTTGAACTGGCATGCCACAGAGTGACTCAAGTGTAGCTTATGTTAAAGGGATCTCGAGAATTGTAACAATACGTAAGGGTGTGAAGTTCCATCTAGACTACCAAATCATCAGATATTGGATGTCATAAACCAGTATTGAATTTAATTTGCATTCAATTTATTTATTGGTTGTCTCAATCAGAACCTTTTCAAACTCTTGTCCCAACTCTGATCACCATTTGATGTTATTGCTCAAACCGTAAGCCTTTTTAACTTCACAATCAGTTCAGTACCTCCACTATGCATGAATCCTGAATTTAAGCAAAACCCAAGCTACCCTTTTGTGGGTTTTTGACTTGATACCTCCTTTGGTTTCAAGACGCCCTTTATGGATTTTAATTTTGAAACCCCCTTTATTTATTTTTCCTCTCATTTTTCATTTCATTTTATTTTTCATTCATTTTTTAATTTTCATTCTTTTCTTTTTTCCTTTTTTTCTTTTTTCCACTTTTGTTTTATCTTTTTCTCTATCTTCAGTAAAATACTTCTTGATAGCATCAAAGTTCACTGGGTTGGGTAACTCTGGTCCATCCATCTCACTAAGGATCAAAGCTCCTCTAGAAAATGTTTTCGTCACTATATAAGGTCCCTCCCAGTTTGGCACCCACTTTCCTCATAAATCTTTCTGAATGGGTAGGATCATTCTAAGTACCAGATCTCCTTCATGAAATTCTCATGGACGAACTTTCTTATCATGCGCTTCTGGTACATTTGACCATGAAAAAAATAGTTTTCAATTTTTTTTCTTCAATCAATTTCAATTGGTCATACCTAGCTTGCACCTATTCTGCCTCATTTAGCTTCACCTCTGACAAAACTTGAAGTAAGGGAATTTCTACCTCAATAGGTAACACAACTTTAATCCTATAGGCCAAAGAAAATAGAGTTACCCCAGTTGATGTTTGTACTGAAGTTTGATAAGCAAACAGAACGAATGGTAATTTCTCATTCCAGTCTTTATAAGTCTCAATCATCTTCTCTATAAACCTCTTTATGTTCTTATTAGTTGCCTTTACTGTCCCATTAATCTTCGGGCGATAAGTGGTGGAATTATAATGTTTTATCTTAAACCGCTCATAGATTGATTCCATCAATTTGTTGTTTAAGTTCAAGGCATTTTCAAAAATGATTTTTCCTAGTAAACCATATTGATAGATGATCTCTTTCTTTAAGAACTTACAGACTGTTGACTCAGTGACATTTGCATAAAAAGTCGCTTCTACCTATTTAGTGAAGTAGCGTATTGCCACCAAGATGAAACGATGAATATTTGAAGCCTTGAGTGTAATTTGTCCGATGAAATCCATGCCCCACATAGAGAATGATCACAAAGCTTTCATCATATGCATTGGATGTGGAGGTGTATGGATCTTATCTCCATAAATCTGGTGCTTGTGACATTTCTGGCATAATTGATGCAATCAGTTTCCATTGTTGACCAATAATACCCAAACCTCATTACTTGTTTAGGCATGGGTACCACCCTCCTCATGCACTTCATCGACAATTGTTTTAGCATCCTTGGAATCCACACACCTTAATAGAACTTGATATGGAGTTTTCTTGTACAAGATCTCACCATCAAGTACATACCTTGCAACCATCATTCTAATAGTTCTTTTGTCATTCTAGGTTTCCCGATCATGATAACTTAGATATCTGATGTATTGCAAGATATCATAATACCATGATTTCCATCTTCTTCTTCATCAATGATAAAGCAATGGGATGGATACTCATAAGCCTGCATCTCAGTGGGCATCATATTTAAATGTTCATTTACTTTAAAGGTTGATGCCAAAGTGGTCATGGTATCTTCCATTTAATTTTCTTCTATGGGGAGGTAAATGAATGCTAGTTCTTCAAATTCTTTGATAAATCCCATGACCAATTTACGATATTCCACCAGTTTGGGATCTTTTGTTTCCCACTCACCCTGAGTTGATAAATTACTAAAGTTGAATCCCCATATACTTTGAGTGTTTTTACTTTACGTTCAATGGCATCTCTGAGACCCAAACCACAAGCTTCATACTTAGCCATGATGTTTGTGGAATCAAAATTCAGTCAACTGGTGAAAATATATTGTTCTCCACTAGGTAAGACAAATATTACCACAATTCCATGCCCCAAGGCATTTGAAGCACCATCAAAGTTCAACTTCCAATGTTTGCTGGTGGAAGTAATCGTTTTTTCTACTGTAATAGCCATCAAATCTTTATTTGGAAAATGAAAACTCAGTGGATCCTATTCTTTAGAATCCCTGTTTGCGATGAAATCTACTATAGAACTCCCTTTAATTGCTTTCTAGCTTACATATTGGAAGTCAAACTTTGACAACTAAATCTACCAACGAGCTAATCTTTCAGATAAAGTTGGTACACCCATAAGATATTTCAAAGGGTCAAGTTTGGAGATCAACCAAGTGGTGTGATACAACATATATTGCCTGAGCCTTCGAGTAACCCAAACCAAAGCACAATACAACGTTTTGATCGGTGAGTACCTTGCCTCACAATCAATAAACTTTTTTCAGAGATAGTAAATTGCTCTTTCTTTATTCTCATCATGTTATCCTAGTAAACACCTCATCAAGTTCTTAAAGACTGACAAGTAGAGAATTAATTGCTCGCCTTGGATAGGTGGCACTAAGACTGGGGTAATTGATAAATATTGCTTGACTTCTATAAAGGATTCTTGACAATCATCACTCTATATTCTTGAGTTATTTTTACAGAGAAGATGAAAAATAGGATTACATTTCTCAGTCAATTGTGAGATAAATCGAGCAATGTAATTTAACCTCCCCAAAAATCCTCGAACTTCTTTTTGTGTTTGTGAGGACAGTAAATTTTGAATGGCTTTGACCTTGTATGGTTTTATTATAATCCCTTTTTTGCTCACTACAAAACCTAAGTGCTTTCCAGATGTTATCCTGAATGGTGGCACTTTCTCAACCTCTAGAAGAGTTTCTTCAAATTCTTAACATGTTCTTCCTCTGTATTGGCCTTTATAATCATATCATCGACATAAACTTATTTTTCTCTATGCATCATGTCATGAAACAATGTTACCATGGCTCTCTGGTATGTTGCCACTGCATTTTTCAGCCCAAAAAACATGACATTTTTAGCAAAATATGCCCTACATGGTGATAAATGTAATATTTTCCATGTATTCAGGGTGCATCTTTATGTGATTGTAGCTAGAGAACCCATCCATGAATGAAAACAGGGAATTTCCAACAGTATTGTCGACCAAGGTGTCGATGTGTGGCAAAGGAAAATTATCTTTTGGGCTTGCCCTATTAAGATCTCTGTAGTCAATGTACATACAAACTTTCCCATCATTCTTTAGTACAAGGACAACATTTTCCACCCACTCTGGGTATTTGGCCACCTTAAGAAAACCAACATCAAATTGCTTCTTTACTTCCTCTTTAATTTTTAGCAGCATCTCGGGTCTCATTCTTCTAAGCTTTTGCTGCACAGGTCTACATTATGGATTTATTTGTAATTTATGTACTACCAATTTTGTATCCAAACCCGACATGTCCTCATATGACTAAGAAAACACATATTTGTACTCTCGGCAGATAAAGTGGTGCCGATCTTTATTTCTTTCCTCTCTTCATCTGACTTCAGATTCAAAGTCCCAGTGGGCTCCTCATGAGGCAATATCTATTTATCATCTCTTTTTACCATTTTTAGTATTTCAAGAGGTAGGTCACATTCCTCATCATTACCAAAACCCTCAATATCCCCATGACATATGGCCAGCTCAAAATCAATCTTCGGGTCAATGTCATCGGCATTCATGCTATTGATATCCGGGGCCTTGAAAGGATAACAAAATAGAAGATATATATACATATACACATATAGGAGAATCTATCCCATATTAAGATAAGTAAAATGAAATAATATAAAAAATAAATAATGAAAAAATACATGGGAGAATGTTTGTCACTTTGTGAATTAATAGAAGTGCATCTTTCATTGAAAATTAAAAGTAGATAGATTAACTCTTTTACATAAGATCACCTATTTCCACGGGTTTAGACAACATGGAAAGTTTTCGTGTATTACTCTGAAATAATTTTGTAAATCACATGCAATTTTTCACCAGTCCAATTATCCAACACAAATCCTGGTGGAGCGGGATAGATGCATACGAATTTTTCTTCCTCAACTTCTTCACCAAGTATGATATTAATGCTCAGGTCTTCCAAGACATCCTCGACAATGGGTTTCTTAACTTGTTGGTTTCCTTAGAACATATAACCTCCAGACAAAAAAGGTATCATACAACAGTGAGAATGTAACACCCTGACCCGTACCTGACTCGTATACGACTCTGAGGTGTCACATTGACTTTTGATATCGCTTTCTCTTTTAAAAAAATGACTAAAAAATTTTTCTTTTCACTTTTATTTGACAAAGAAAAACGACAACTTAATAATATATCAAAGCATCTACACTTTAAAACATTTTTAAATGCCAACAACATTTCAAATAACAAAAACATATACAATTCACATTTTATTGATCTGATAGTCTTAACAGGTATATTGTCCTGCTCTTGCTTAATCGACTTCCTCCTCGAAACTCTTTGAACCTACGTGTTAAAACAATCACACGCTAAGTCTATGACTTAGTGAGGCAATACTATTATAATAACATAATAAAACAGCTATGTAAATGTGTATAAAAGAATCATGAACTACTATAACAACATATTGTTCATAACTTATAACATACAACATTACTCACTGATTAATTTATATACCTTTGATACTCGCTTATACAATTCTTTGAAACATTTCTTATAAAACCAATATACATTTCATTAACATTTTATATTATTACTCATTGTTCAAATTATATCAAGTGTGTTTTATTAGCCCAACGTATATAACTGAGAACTCAAGGTATGCAAGTACATTGAGGTTGTGCATAAATGCAGTCACTACTGCTCAAATAATTTGCACCGAAGTACCACGTAAAATTTGCACTGAAGTGTCATGTAGATTTGTCTCGAAGGACTGCATAGAATTTGTCTTGAAGGACCATGTATAATTAACCCGAATAACCACATAGATTTGTCCTGAAGGACCGCGTAGGACCCTCGACTCTTGGCATGCCAACTATACCCCTAATTCTCATAAAATATACTTTGGGCTTTAGTATTATAATTAATTTTCAATACTTTATTTCATTGTCTTTTATCTACATATAACATTCTCACATTTATTATTCAAGTATCTTTTATTCACATAAAAGGATTTACGCATAGCATTCCTTTTAACATTTTTCACTTATATTTTATGTTCTATAGAACATATTCACTTAGCACATATTCACATAACATTTCACGTAAAACATTATCATATAGCATTATCAAATTTTATTATTTATTTAAATTCAAACAATTACTCATAGTATTTCATTTCACATAGCAATATTCGATATTTTCATTTAATTACATATAACATACATTCATAGTGAATAATTATTTCATATTACATATCATTATTCAAATTATCTATTTACTTATATAGAATATATTCACATATACTCATAGCATTTCATTTTGTTTAAAAACATTTGAGGTTGGCTCATTGCAAATCGTTCTCCAATCATAAATAAATTAAGTAAATATCACTCACATTTGCCTCACTTAAGCCTTAAACAACTCATTCTCTCTTTCACTTTATCTTGGTACGTCTATTCGTTTCACATTTGCTTTTAATCAAATCTACACATAACATGACCCATATGAATACCAAAACTCAATTAACATCTAAACCGTTAAATTTTATGTAACCGAAATGAAACACTTAATTAACATTTCCGACTGAATAGTATTGATACTCTATCCACAATATCGATACTTCTCTTCTATGGTACTGATACCCACTTCAGTACTGATACCATTTTAGTATTATGGAATTCCTTTTTCAATTACAGTTTCGATACCTTCCTCTTGGTATCGATACCTCCACATCAGTATCTATAATACTTCAATCAGTATCGATATTGTTCATCATATTCATACTCTTTCCTTTAAGTTTCAACCTTATAATATCGGTATTGTTCTTCCAGTACCAATACCCTTACCCAGTTTTCACTTATTTTACTTCAAAGTTTGCCTAAACATCACTTAAATCTCTTACTTTTAACTTCATTCATACCTTTAAACTTATTTACACTTATTACCACTTACTTATATCCATTTAAAACCCCATTACAACCTTAATTCTCCATAGAACTCTTGAAACTAAAAATCATACCGATTTTTCAAACATGCTCTAAATCATTTCTAACACTTCAAATTTCTTATTTACACCTATGCCAAGTCAAATATGCTTTTAGAATCCAAATAGTCATCATTTTCTAACAATTCCCTTAAAACCCCATTTTACTAATTCACCATTAATTCATCCATATCTTAGTGCCAACTCGTCTTTAACCTTTATTAAGCTTCTATATTACCCAAAGAACCAAAACCAGATTCAAAATTCAAAAAACAACTAACATCCATTAACTCAACTTAGCCATGGAAACATACGGTGGAAGGGAAGAAGAGAAAACCAAAGCTTCCAGACTTTTCCTTTATTTCTTTCTTCATATTTATCACATGTTGTATAGCCTTTAAGAATGAATTTTAAATTCATTCATGTTAAAGGACCTCTTTGCCCTTCCATTCTTCTATCTTTGCTAATAATTCCTAAACACAAATTCCAAAAATCAGTCCTTAAGCTTTTCAATTTATTCAAATTAAACTACTAAATTTTAAATCCTTACATTTCAGTCACTGGCCTGATGTTTAGGGTATTACAATTCTCCCTCTAAGAAAATTCGTCCTCAAATTTTCATTGTATAAAAAGATGAGGAACTTTTCTCTTTATGTCCATTACACGCTTTCATACCACCTCTTCCACTTTTTCATTATCCAAAGCACTCTTACTAACGAAATCATCTAATTTCTTAATTATTTAACTTCTTATACTACAATTTGTACTAGTTCTTCTTTATAGGTTAGATCAGACTGAACCGGTGCTATGATATGAGAAGGATCTGATCTATATCTCTTGAGCATTGAAACATGAAAGACATTGTGAATATTTTCCATTCTGGTGGCAACGTTCACTAATAGGCTACTGGTCCTACTCTTTTTAAGATCTCATAAGGTCCAAAACAGAGAATCTCTTCCGAGACAAGACTTTGAGAAACACTTTATCATCTACTTGGAAATTCAACCTTCTTTTTCTTCAAATCCGTGCAAAACTTTTCTCGATCATCAACTATCTTAAGGTTATCTTAAATACTCTTCACTTCTATTAAACTTCTTTGATCAAATCAGACCACACTAAGTCTCGATCTTTCAATTCGAACCAACTTAATGGTGCCCGGCATTTTCTTATACGCAAAACTTCACTTAAAGTTATCTTGATATCTTTCTTAAACTTGCTGACTTACCAAACATTTAAAAACAAACTTAATGATAAATATTTCCATACCTATTTCATTCTCTTTCCAAAAAACTATAAATATTCATCAAACATTAAGTCTTTAGTTTCTCATTTTTCCTACTTATTTTGTACTTAACAAGTACGAAAAATTTTCTTTCTTTTAAGATCTTTAAATCAATCCCACAACAAAGGATTTAATTTAATTATACAATCAAAACACTATCTATCTTTAAAAAAAAGTACATATTCAGAACTCTCAAAATATAAATATCCACTGGCTTCATCATAACAGCCACTATAATAATCTTTCATACTTGCAGTTGATAATCACATCTTCAATCTCCAAGGAATTCAATCCATTTCCTGTATTTTCACTCCTTCAATTCTACACCTACTTTTAACTTTTATAAATCCATATAGATATAACGTCATTCACCATTTACATAATGGTGTTCTGTCCATACAGTAATCCCAATCATTGCCAACTCAAGATCGTGAGTCAGTTGATTCCTTCCATCATTCTCTAATTTCTTTGTAACATAAAGCAAAACCTTTACTCTTGCACAAACCCTAATCCTAATTACGATACACATAATCCTTCCCAAATTCTACTTATACTAACCTTGAAGCTAATGTCAATATTCTTTTTTATTATCTCAAAATTTTCTTGGTACTAAACAATCCAAAAGTAACATTCCTATCTTTAACAACTTGATCAGAGGGAATATAATCATTATACTATATCTCAAGCTTCCTTAATATATATAAATCTTTATCTCTTTGACTACGTCTACATGTCCAAGAAACACAACCTTAAACAAATCCACGTCACACTTGGTTGACTTAGCCTGAAATTTTTCTTCTGATCTTTTAAACTCTATCTCACTCACCCTTAAACAAATCCAACTGTTAATCTATGTCGTACAATCCTCCGAATTTGAAAGAGTTATTTAGAGGAGGGAAATACATGCGTTCTTAGGGGACGTCCTCTCATCTTAATCTGGCTTTCCTCACCTCAACCCTTTTCCTTAGCTCTTGGCCACACTGCTTAAAGGTGGGTTTAAACCCAAGCCAAAAACGGTCTCTCTTCCATTCAACGGTTATGGGTTATACTAGCCCTTGCATATCTTTTCCCAGTCCTTTTCTGGTTCTCGCTCCTCTTCGTAGGGTTTGTCTCACCGTCATTTTAGTATAATCTGACAGTGTGGGGTGCAGAATCCTGCTTCATTCGGCCACATAGGTTGCGTTAATAAATTCTAAGGCCCTGAGTGAGCATTCTAAGGTATCCTCATTGACATTGATGTACAGGGTATCGGACATCATAGAAGCAATGATTTCTTGTTCAGCTCCGAAGTTGACCAACCTTCCATCAATTACAAATTTCAGCTCTGATGTAGGGATGAATGAATTGCCCCTTCTGTTTGGATTCAGGGTCTCCCCAGTAAGCTATTGTATTTCGAGTGGATATCCATTATCACGAAGTCAATATTATAAATAGTAGGCCCGTTCAACAAGGGTATTTCCATCT
Organism: Hibiscus syriacus; assembly: GCF_006381635.1. NCBI lineage: Eukaryota > Viridiplantae > Streptophyta > Magnoliopsida > Malvales > Malvaceae > Hibiscus > Hibiscus syriacus. The sequence continues at coordinate 4,086,333 of NW_024063088.1, forward strand.
TTCCCATTATATCCTTCTGGGTTCCGTCGAATGCTCTAACGGCGTTATGATAAGATTTCATGTGTGAGCTATCAATGGGAATTCTTTGCATAATAGCCAAGGGCATTACGTTCAGTGCGGACCCGTTATCTATCAAAACCCCTGGCAAGACATGGTCGTGGTAGTGCACCGTGATATTTAAAGCCTTTATGGACCTCATTCCTCCTTCTGGGATCTCATCATCAGAGAAGGTAATATAGTTATTTACAGGTATGTGTCCCACAATTTGGTCTAACTTATGTGTCGAGATATCCTCAGGGACAAACCTCTGGTTAAGTACTTTGAGCTAGGTGTTTCGGTGTACTTCTGAGTTGATCAAGAGATCCAAGATTGAGATTTTCGCCTGTTGTTTATGAAGTTGCTCCACTACGCTATATCCATTGTGCTTTACAAACCAAATAAATTAACGACCTTGAGCTTCAGTCACTGGCTCATTAATTATCGGTGGAGGTTCTTCGTAGAAAATTTTTAGCACTACCACTGCCTTGGCTTTGCCTTTCACTTTGTCTGCTTCGATGGACGTCTCGGGCGAGTAGTATCTTCCGCTCCTTGTAAAGTGGCCAACCTCACTTACTTTTTTGATATTGTCTTGTTTTCCTCGCTTATCTTTTCAGTATAATTTGACCCCTCTGGTATAGATACACTGGCTGTATAACTCTAAGGAACCTGTTGAGTTTTCTTGAACGGGAAGGGGGACGAAGATATAATCATAACTTTGGGAGTTGTTGATGATGAGCTCTCGTTTCTTGGTCTAACTGTGATGACCACCGGTTTCCTCATCCCTGGCATCTTGTTAAAGCTATCAGTCATACAGACATCCATCTCTCGCGGGTTCTCCTCATTATTGAAAAATTGCACTTCCCCGTTGTTCATCATCTTTTGAAGTAATCCTCAGAATCATGGAAACTCTGGATGTCGTGGTCCTCCTTTTGGTAATATTCGCAGTATGCTTCACGTCCCAATGGCCTCAGCTCGGGATTACCTCTAATCATTATTGATGTGCACAATTTCCTGAACACCAAACTGAGAGGAGATTTGACTTCTGATACATCTCTCTTTGTCATTATAATCTCTCTTTCATCAATCGTATTGACTCATTACCCCCATAATTGGGTAGGCGGTGAGCGTTCGTAGCTGGTGTTTTGAATTCCAAGTCTCTGGTGTTGATGAGATTTGTACTACCCTCTTGAAATTCAAGCAATTCTCGATATCATGCCTAGCGACCCCTGCATGGTACTCATAGTGGGAGTTAGCATTATACTAGTGAGGATAAGGTGGCTGCAGCAGAGTCAACTTATAGGGGCATACTAAATCCGCCTAAAAGAGCGAGACGTAGATTTCAAGTATAGCACTGGCACTGGTGAGAAAGTTGGTCTCGTGACCTCATTTCTTGGCTCTTTGTTTTCATGGGTGCTTGCTTTCTCTGCCCTAGGTTGGGTGATTGTAACACTAGTCGCGCAGTTTTTGTGGTTAGTACTCACGTGGTTCACCTTATTTTTTTCTTTTTAAAATAGGGCTTCTTCGATCATTCTTCTCCTTCAATCTTGCCATTCCTAATGACATTCTCGATTAGATCACCAGAAATGACTAGGTCGACAAAGTTCTTGGTAGCATTTCCTAACAGATGCCCTATATACGGAGCTTTTAGGGTATTCATAAAAATAAATGTAGCTTCTTTTCCAGTAGTAGGGGCTGCACTTGTGATGCCACATCACGCAACCTTTGGGCGTTTTGCCTAAAGGTTTCGATGTGTCATTTCTCCATATTTTTTAGCGTCCACCTATCATGTACTAGGTCAGTGACGTGATGATACTGTTCCAAAAATCTTCGGGCCTAATCCCTTCATGATTTGATATGAGATTTAGTTAATTGATTATACCATTTGGCCGCCAATCCAGTCAAACTATCATGGAAGCCATGTATCAAAAGCTTCTCATTCTCAGTATAGCTCACTATTCTCCTACAAAACATGGTGAGGTGAGCATATGAGAAACTGGTCCTGTCTTATTTTTTGAAGTCTGGTGCTTTGAACTTTGGGGACAGTATGAGATCAGGAACCAAGCTTAGCTCCCTTGCGTTCATTCCGTAAAAAGGCTCCGCTTCAACTGACCTCACTCTTTCCTCCAGACTTCTCAACTACTGGGTTATCTCACTATTAGCATTTTCCTTTTCTACTATCTCATTAAAGTCAGGTATCAGCTCTTCTATGCCTGATTCGACAGGCCTTACCCTAGAAGCAGGTCTCCTACCTCTAACTCAGCTATCCTCAAGGAACTAAGCTATCCTCATTTTCTTGGCTTTTAAGGATTCGTTTTCCTACCTGGCCATCTCTCGTGCGGATGAGTAGATCAATTCTCCTTCCTCCAACTCAGCTATCCTTTTCTTCAATGCCTCATTCTCTCTTTGAAGAAGGAACCTATTGCTATTCTAAGGGTTCTGAAAAGTCTCCTCTAAGCTAATCACCTGTGACTCGAGCTACTCAATTTGTGCTCGCCTCTATGCCAACTCTTAATTAGCCTCATCCTTTTGTTCTCTCAGTCTCTAAGCATGTTGCATGTCTCATTTCTTTTCCTTCTAGCTTTTTTTTTGCACTTTTCTCTACCCCATTGAGTTTTATCTTTAAGGCCTTAGCGGTATGATGCAGGCCTTGGACTCTCATGTTCTTCTATAGGTCTCTAAAAACCCAGTCCATAGCATTGAAACTCTCTTGGACTTTTTCTTTTTCTTTGGCCAACTGCTTTATTACCCTGTCTTTCTTTATCAGCTCGAGCTCTCACATTGTCTTTTCATCTGAGAAGTTTCTTTGTTCTTTTTCTCTCTCTAGATTCATCAACCGTATTTCCTCTCTCAAAAGCTCAGTCTCAGTCGGGAACCTACTCAATCGCTCCTCCATGATTAGTCCGTCCTCCAAATTCAGCTTCGGGTGTTATCATTAATTCTCCCCGACCTCCAAACCTCACAGGTTGACATAAATATAGGCTCTATCATCTTGAAACTCATTAAGTAGGTTTTTTGCCATGCCATGTAGATCTTTGAGATCCGCTCTCGGTAACTCGATGTAGAGAAATAAAATGTTGCCTCATTCAAACCATGGGTAGCTGGTATGAACTACCAGGTACTGAATTGTCAAAGCACTATTAATGGAGTATAACCGACAGCTCCCCATAGCTCGTGTAACATCACAAAGCTATCATTGTCACACCTATACAATATGTCTTCCTTGGGAAACCAGTAAACTTTCCATACTATCTCGGTGTCTTTTATGTTTCGGAGGGACTCGACCCATTCTTTCTTTTTGCGATGCTCTCGAATTTGGCACTTGTCGAGGAAGTCCACTAAAGGAGATTAATCTGACTGATGTCTTCGAGCACAACCCTTCTCGACTATCCAGGAGTGACTCCACTATTATACCAGTAACAACGATGCACAACCAATAAACTAACCTCCCCCCGATCGTCTACACTGGTTTAGTGACAAGAAAGTTTCAGCTATGATGGCCGATGTGGGATTTATCTTTCTGGTAATGACTTCGACAAAATCGATTAAGATGATGTCGAAATGATCCTCCTTCATTAGGAAAACTATCAAGCCATTTACTGTGAGCATAAAGTGATCTCTCTTCCTCTTTGATAGCGTCTACTCGTAAATCAAACTCTTCAGATGAGCCCAAGAGATCCCCTCATATTGAATGTACTCCTCAACCCATTCCTTGATCTTTCCCGTCAATGTAATCATCTTGGTTGTGAACCCTATGGGTCAGATTACCTTGCGGTAAAGGGAATGCCTCCTAACATTTGGGATGTTTAGTAGAGACGTATATTCTTCTAGGGTAGGGGTCATGTCTACTCTTCTAAAAGTAAAGTAACGGTAAGTCAGATTCTGAACATTTATCACGTTCTTAGTCCTATCGGAAGACATTGCTGCCTTAAGCTCTGTCATAACAGCTTTTTGGCGGGACAATCGTTTAATTGTTTTAAAAAATAGTTACGACTTTAATTTTGGAAAATTGAGTGATTTTGGATTAATTTGAATTAAATTAAAAAAAGTCGCTATCGACCTTTGGGTTAGGTTGGTCGAACATCTAAAAATGTCTTTTAAAAATAATTTTAAAAAAAGCATTTTTAAGACCAAAGCTGGTCTGCATTTACCAAAGATTCGATTAAAACGGACTCGGGAGTCGGTTACGCGTGGGGAAGGATTAGCACCCCCACAGTGCCCAAAATTGGTACTGTGTCGCTTACACGTTGTCATAATGGTAGAAATTACAAATCGAATAAAAAGTTAAACTATGATCCATTTACTGAAATTTAATTAATTTGTCTCAAATTAGTAATTTAAAGAAAATCCTTTAACTCGATAAAAATCTTGAAATTTGCTATCTTTCATTGGGAAAGTTATTTCAATTATTTCTCATTGGTAAAGAATATTCCTCCTCAATGATTTTGTATTGATTTCAATGAAAAAAATGGGAAGACCCTAATTAAAATTTATTATGTTTTTCGAATCGTAACCTTACACCTTTTTTCACTCAAATTTTCCAGTATAAAACCCCCCTTTGGTCGCATATTTCCCAAATGCTTCCCCCAATTACATAGATAAAAATCTCCCTGTTTACACTGATTTTCCCCTTATTTCGTTCCTGACCTCCCTTTTTATGGTTGATGTGTAGTGGATTTTCCACTGATGTCGAGCAGTGGTAAGGCATGATAGAATGTATTTTATTTGTTTTAATGGATCACTGATTTATTTGGTATGCTTTTTTTATGTTCTTGGGTGGTATTTGGTGTAAAAAGTGACGATGGTTGCCTTAGATGGCTCGGTGGTCAGCTTTCACTGTTGCAGCTGCTCGGTGTTCACTGTTACGGCGATTGGTTGACTGGCGGCGTGCATTATTGTATTTGTTGGAGGCGGCAATTGGATGATAGTTTAGGGTAGGGTTTTGAAACCCTAATTTTTTGTTTCTAATTTGGGCCAAATTTGGGTCTTGATCCAGTTTGTTGGGTTGCAACTTGTAATCATGGCTGAATTGTAACTGGAACTGGGCCTTGTTGTATTTTGGCATGCATGTAAATTAATAATAATAATAATTATTAATAATAATTATTAATAATAATTAATAATAATAATAATAATAATTATTATTATTATAATATTTTTTTAAGCCCGGTCAAAAACAGGTGTCTACAAGCTCTTTTTACAGTAACTAGGTAATCTGGGAATCAATACATTCTATACAATGATATGACATGAAAATGACATATGCAATCAGGAAACAAAGAGACAAGTTAGTAAAATTAGATTAATTCATAAAAATCAAAGAATAATTAGCAAAAATTTAAAGAATTGGATGTAAAACACACCAAAGAAAATTAAAATCCTAACCGCATGCACGCTAGTTCTCCTAGGCTATCCACATGGCTCTAGCGGGGTAGGTTCACTAAATTCTCTACATGTGGTAGGGTTTTGGCAAAGGTTCCCGAATAATTTTTATAACCTGCTAAAGTTAACCCCGATTCTGGCCCTTTACAGACTTGCAAATCGGGTTCAGCTCAGGAGATCACACCACTAAAAGTGTACCTCATATCTGATATCCGGATAGGCAACTTAGGGTGCTTTCCAGAGATACTTTATTAGACCTACATAAGGAAGTCCAATGCTCCTCATGAGGTGTGAAGTTTCTCCCTACTTAGGTAAACCGGGATTAAGCTTGGGTTTAGAGCTATGATATGCAACAATCTTAAGTAATTTCACGGACGTGTAAGCATTAACCAGAAAGAAAATCTATTTTTTTCTTTTGAAATAACATAATGAACTGTAAATTAAAGAATATCGAACTCGTAATTTCCAAAATCATAAATATAAGGTAACCAACTCGTGGCTCGACTCTCAATTTGTTTTAAAAACAAAAGTCCCCAGCGGAGTTGCCAAGCTGTCGACACTGTTTTTCGTCCAGGTGGGGAAAAGACCGATACTGACTCGGGGTTTTCTCTTTAAAAAGAATTTTCAAAATATGAGGAGTCGCCACCAATCATTTAAGGTGCAATTGGAACACCATAAAAGCCAGGTGATTTTAATAAAATATTTTTTTATAAAAATACCAAGTTTCATGGTCTACGAAAATCCAGAAATCGGGTTCGGGAGTCAGTTACACGTGCAGGAGGATTAGTACCCCCACAAGCGCCCAAATATTAGTACCTAGTTGGTTACCCTATATTTAAAATTAAAAATTTTGAGTTTGATCTTTATTTAATTCGAAAATCATTACGGATGCAAAGAGTTGAAAAAGGGTATTCATTTATCAAAGTCGATAGCGTTCGCCCCTAGCATAAACGCGGGAGATCAGCTATTATGCTCGATAACTGAATATTGCCTCGTTTTTAGAAAATCATGATGCGGTTTGGAGAAGGATACCGACTTATTTCGGGAATCACCAGTAGTCACCCCCTGAGCATGATTGCGATAGATATAATATTAATTCCCTAATAAGTGAACATTGCCTTAGGGTTAAAAATAAAATACGATCAAACAAATTTTATTTATCCTAATTAAACTAAAAGTAAATTAAGGTTTTTTCTGGCTTAAAGTGTCAAATTATGATAGTTAAAGGACCTAAAGGCGCAAACCTAGATGTGTAGGTTCTGATATTAACCTTATTTGATTTTTAAACAGATTATTGAATTAAATAACCGAGGTGGTCCCTTGAGCATTTACGCGCGAGGGTTGACTCGGATTATTTCCTAAATTAGGGGGACTACATTAAAATCTATCTAAAGGTGGAGATTCTATTTAACCTATTTAATTATGTAAAAATTGAAAATACTAATCGAAGTTTTGGGACTAAAAAGGTCAAGATCTAAAAAAATCGATTTCTATACGATTAAAGAGCACGAGGACCTAAATTGATAATTTCTAAAGTTGGGGGGCTAATTAACAATCTAAATTCTAGATATTATCTAAATTATTAAACCTAAAGTTTCTTTAGAGAATATTAATTATTAATAAATTTTAAGGGTCGAGCAATCGATTCGAGTAATCAGGCATCTTATGCGAAAACTCGACTCGAATTGCTCCCTAATTACACTAGAGTGTCATCCTAAATTTTAAGTCCAGTTCGAGTGTTAATCTATTTTAAAATTAAATCTAAGAATTTAAACTATGAAATATTGGAACATTTAATAAACTTAATTAAAAAATTAAAACAATAAATAAATAAATAAACAGAAAAAACAACATAAAATGAAAATAAACCTAAATATAAGGACCTAATTGCATAAATATTAAATTATTAAACTAAAAGGGAATAAACTAAACATAAAAGGGGCTAAATTAAAACAAATTAAAATTTAAAGTCTAATTCGAAACAAAATAAAACTAAACAGATTAGTGAATAAAACACAAAACACACATAATATACAAGGACCTAAGAGCAATCTTTTTCATTTTTATTTAACCCTAAAAAGTAATATGTTAAATAAAAAGGGAAAATTACATAAGCGATCCACACATATTTAAAAAAATTAAATAGTCACTACACTGGCTAAAATGCAAAAACACATATAACTTACTGGGACTAAACAAAAATTTCACCAAATCAAATAAAAATGGACAAATAAAAGGGAAATTACATATTTAAACCCTACAGTACCATAATGTTAAAACATGCTAAAACATGAGGGACTAAAACATGAATAACCTAAAAAAAATAACAAGCATGCAAAAAAAAGGTAAAATGACAGTTTTGGTCCCTGTAGGGACCAAATTGAAAAAACATGCTAAACCTACAGGGGGCTAAACGCAATAAACCTCTAAAATTTCCCTATAAATACCAACAATTTTTGTTTTTCATTTCACTTCAGTTGAACCCAGAAAAAAAAAACCATTAGGTGCTCTCCCCTTCCCCCAGCCAACAGTAGGCCGACCGCCTCTAACCAGCATAGGTCGTCGTCTAATCGTCGCACAGGGCGGTCGGAAACACCAAAACGCTCCCAAAAATTCACCAAACCTAGATCTAGCCCCCTAAAGCCTATTTTAAGACCTAAAACACCAAAATCCCCTAAAATTATCCAAAAACCGACCAAAACCGTTTGGTAACCCTGGACTCCGATGACCCTTTTTCAACTCAGGTATACTCCGATCTATTTCCTTTTATTTTTTTATTTTTGTTATTTACTGCCAAAATGGGTTCGTTGGTTGATATTAGATTAGGTCATATTCGGAAAAAAGAGCTCTATTTTTTTTTATTCGAAGCATGCAAAATGTTTGTTTTTTTAGAAAATCTTAGTATATATTTTTTATGAAAAAAATAGAAGCGATAGGGGTTTAACTCGAACTAATTTTTTTTTGATTACTGGGTTTTTGAAATTAGCAACAAATAAAGAACACATATATAAAAAAATTTCGAAATTAAGGAAAAGAAAGAAAAAATAACCTTCAATACTTTATTGCTTTGAACCAGAGTACAACATCTCTTTTTGGAGGGATTTTTGAACCCTTTTTTACAGATTAATTATTGGGTTAAATAGGCATTTATATCTGAAAAAATATCATTGCTATTTTGTTTTTTATTTTGCAGGGGCTTGAATTGTTTGCTGCTGGTGTGCTTGATGGCTTTGCCGAGAATGGTGCAGAGCGGGGTGGCTGCTCGTTGGGCAGAGAAGGGTGCACTTTGATTGGCGGTGTTCGGGCGACTATATAGCTAGGTTAGGGTAGACCCGGGTCGGGTCGAATCTGATTGAGCCCGGATCGGGTTCTATTTGAGGTTGGATTAATTTGGTTTTGGGGTTTGGGCTTGGGCTTGGTTGGGTTTGGGTCATATTTTGTAAGGATTTGGGCTTTAATTGTAAAAGGGGGTTTCTTAGTTGGGTTTGGGGTGTAAATTAAAATGGTGCTCACATACCTTATATTTTTCTCGTATTACATTAATTTAAAATTAAAATATTTTTCATCTAATATAAAAGTTTTCAACACTAAGAATTGATTGATAAGTCAACATTTTGGGAAACCAAATGACTTAATTTGATTTCAAGGTTAAGGGAGAAAAAATGTTGTCCGAAGTTAAATTTAAATCTTAATTTTAATTAAGATTGAAGTGATGTTGTCTTTCATTAGACCGTCAATTTGATTAATTAGATTTTAATATTGAATATATACATGCTAATTTTAAATGTAAAATAATATCTAATCCTTAAATTTAACAAAAATTGTTAAATTGATCTCAATTTTTTTTAACATATTAATCTGAAAACTTGTCAACTTCTCCTGCAAAAGAAAAAAAATAATATCTAAATGTATCAATTGATAATTAGTCCATATTATATTTATTGGTTAATTCTTAAATACCTACATTTTATTTTTCTTAAATGCGCACAATTTTTCACTCAAAAATAAAAAATTAAACAATTTTAACTCCAGAAATAGGATATTTGATTATACATATTTAAGAAAATGGATGTTTGTGTGAGCACTAAAACGACCACAAAAATATACGAAAAACGTACCAAAAGCAAGGATCGTGACACAAGAGCAGATAAAATTGGTACTACAAGAACAGAGAAAAATGTGTCACAAAGACAGATTTTTATTTAAAATTAAAAAAAAATTCAAGGAAAAAACAAAAACAAAGAACTAATAAACATCAATGATCGACAACTAATATTAAGATTAATATTGTCGTCGGCTAAAAAAATAAAAAAAAAGAAAGAGAGATGCGCTACAAAAAGATTGTCAAGAAAATCTAGGTTAAAAAAATATAGAAGGCGGCTTTACGGTGAAAGAAATAAAATGTTTAGTCTTTTATTTTAAAATTTATATTTTATTTGGATAAATTATTTTTAAGTTATTTTTATTTAAAAATATTAAGCATTTCATATTTTATTTTATCATTAGTTGTTGGATTGACTGTAAAAAAAATAAATATAGATTATTGAAAATTATATCATTCAGTTAATTATAATTTTTAAGACTAAATATAAAATTGATAAAAGAATTTATTATTTTTTATAATTATCAGAACAATAATTAATAATAAAATTGAATAGAAATTAGAAGATGAACTGATATTTTAAAATAAAAATAATATAAAATTTCAACTTTATAAAAAATATAAAATTTAAATAATACAAAAACCATACATTATTTTTTATAATTTGGGTTAAGTACAAAGTCATATTTGTTTAAAGATAACCCTCAACTATTTCACATTAAATGCTCACACCCTTAGCATTCCTGGTACTCGAACTTAGAACCTCAAAATATAACAACAATCTTTTTATCACCAAAATCGTTTGATTCATGCCAAAAATCATACATTTAAATCAAACACTAACAAATATGCATAATTTCATAATACTTTAAAAGTTTAGGTCCAGTTCTGCTTTCGGTCCATGTGATCTACATTAAAATTTTAAATTCTATTAAAAAATAGTTTTTTATACTTTTAGGCTTCATATTAAAAAATTATTTAAATTATACGTCATTTCTCTAGGTGCTTAAATTATTTTTTGATTAATGTAAGTGTCTAACATTATCAATGTTATCATTATAGGTGTCTGATCTATTACGACTGTTAAAAATTCCGTTATTTGACACATATAGCGTTTATATTTTTTTTTGGAAAATTGTATTTAATTTTTTAAAAATGTTATTTAAAAGAAAGTCCCAATTCTAATAAACCATTCATCACCTTTCACCTACTCACCGGCTATCACTAATTTCACTATTGTCGTTACCTCAAATTCTTAAATTTCTAAATCTCTGAACTTAAATCCTTAAAATCCTAAGTATTTCATCTCTAAACCCTAATTAATAATGATCGCGTTTATATTTTCCCCACATTCTCCCACTTGCATGCTTGCTTTTCTATTTTGGTTTGTTGTAAGTGGCAGAGATTTTGGCCAGTCGGGGACGCTGATGGTAGTCAATCAACGACATTGATGATGCCTGACAATAATAAGGGATTGAGATTATGAATTTGATTTTTTGAGATTTTAGATTTATTTTAAGTAATAATATTTTTAAGACGGTTATAATATTTTCTAACGATTATAATGGATTAAACATTTAAATTTGTAACGTCAGAAACGTTATACCTACATTAAGTGAAAAAATTTAAGCACCTAGATAGAGAAATAGATATAATTTGATATTTTTATATTAAACCAGCTTTCTAATCTCAATATTTTAATCTTTCTACTCTTTTAATTTAATAATTAAAGTTGAATTGATAATTTGATAAAAGAAACTTTTGTTAGATTGAATCATGTAAAATTATTCATATAACGAATATTACATTCGTAGAAAGCCAAAAATAAAATAAATAAATAAAAACTGAATCTGGACTGTAAAGTTCTTGGACACTATTTTTAAGACATACGGGAATTTGATACTCTTTTCCTTGCATGGCTTTAACGTAGCTTTATATAATTTTTTTAACATTACATTATCCAATTTACGAAAGTATTTTTAAGAATATTATTAATCGGGTTTGAATGGTTCATTTTTAAATAGTCTTAGACGATTATGAGATAATTTATGTTTATTTTGTTTTAATTTATTGATAATTTACACACCCTTATAAAATCATCTATTTGAACTCAAATTATAGAAAAAGAATAATATTTTATTTCACCATTAAAGTCATTTAATGAGTTTCGGATTTCAATTACTAAATCAAATTAGGTTAAAGTATACAAATGGTCCTCCGACTATAGGACGATATTTTATTGAGTCCATAGACTATTAAAAGCTACAAATGATCCATCGATTATAAATTGTTGCTTTGTTGAGTCACACGATTATTAAAAGTTACAAATTGTTCAATCAACTATTCATATGTTCCAAACTTATCATTTTTTGTTAAAAATTGAAATCGATGTGAGCTAGACGTTAACCCGTTGACTAGGATATGATAGTCGTTTGAGATTTTACGATTATATTTTATCATATCACAGTCATCAGGTTAACGTTCAGCTCAAATTGCCATCAATTTTAACATAAAGGACGAGTTTGGAACATATGAATTGTCGGGTTACTTTTAATTGTCGAGGGACTCAACAAAACAATACCCTATAGTCAGGGATTATTTCATAACTTTTAATAGCATGGGGAGTCAACAAAATAATATCTTATAGTCGGAGGACCGTTTGTGTACTTTATCTGTCAAAGTAATATAGGGATTGAATTTTTAAAATTAAAAGAATTAAATTTCAAAAGTACAAAGAGTATAGAGACTAAAAAAACCATTATACCAAAATTATAGCTCTATTTTCCTTTCCCGTTGCGGTTAATTTCATACCGGTTCAACTTTTGGTCTTTAAACAGAAGCCGACAAAAGCAAATTCACATGAAAAATAACCAGAAACCCAAAACGAAAAAGAAAATAAAAAAGCTAAAAAAAAGTAGAAGTGTAGTATTTTTCATTCCCTATTGCGTCTTTCAAGTTGTTGGTTCAAATATTATTCTATTTACCACAAAATTCCAACTCATATACCATCTTCCAAGTTGTTGTAGAGTTTGGGGACTCCAAGAATATAGAGAGAAAAACTGAAAGGGAAGGTTAACACGCATTGGGGGGGGGGGAGTATTTGGACTATTCAGAGGGAAAAGAAGGAAAGTATTTGCCACCAAAAAAACTTAGAACTTTCTTTTGGGACCTTGAAAAATCCTTGTTGGCTGTTGCCTCTATAAATCAAGTGGGTCATATTTTGTTTTTTTTTGGGGAGGTCCTACAATCCCACTTGTTGATCTTTGCTGCTTCTCTCTATGCCCTTAGTTTAGTGTTTACCTTCATTTGTTGTTAAATATTTTTTCCCAAACTACTCCCTTTTATATGCTTTCTTATCTAATTCTATATCCCAACAGAAAGACCCATTCTTTTTCTTAATCTGGGTGTGGAAATTTTTTGTTGCTTTTTTGGGTTGTTGGAGGTGAATGAAACTGTTGGTTCTTTGTATGCTGTTGAACTCTTTTATTTTTGCTGGATTTCGTTGTAAAGGAGGGTTTTTTCTTTGAACTGAAACATCTGGGTCCTTCTGATATTTGACCAACTTTGCTGGGCATCGCTTTGAAATTATGGTGGTTTTGGGGCTTGGATTTGACGAGTTGATCTTTTGGATAGCTTGAGAGTTGGAAGGTAATTTGGAAAAAAAGAAGGGTTTTTTTTTCCATTTTATTTTATAGTTTGTTTTTGGATTTGTTTGAACCTAGATTTCAATTCATGCTTGGTCCAAGACAATGGAGATGTTTATGGCCAGATTTTTACTTCTTTAGCATTGGATGCTATGTCTTGGTGAAATAATATGAAGAATCTTCTCAAGAAACTGCATATGATGTCTAATCAATCGGATGATGTAGAAGGGTCAACTGCATCAAAAGGCAACAAGTCCAGTGATGTATCGTCATCTTCAACTGATAAGGCCCTGCAGTCAAAGCCTCATCATAGTCCTGATAACAATAAACCATTGTCTGTACTTTCCAATTGGTTAAATTCAGTTGCTAATAGAAAAGGTCCTAGGTCGCCATCTTCTTCAAACGTGAAAAGGGAGGAAAGTATGGAACCGACTGATTTAGTTAGTACTAGTGGCTTAGAGGCTGCCTTGGACGCAGTAAGGCGCGATTCAGGATCTAGTAACTCAAGGAATCCTGATATAGAAGAGGAGTATCAGATACAATTGGCCCTGGAGTTGAGTGCCAGGGAGGATCCCGAGGCGGTTCAAATTGAGGCTGTTAAGCAAATTAGTTTAGGCTCTTGTGATCCGGAGAATACTCCAGCTGAAGTTGTTGCTTTTAGATATTGGGTATGTTTCCATCTTCATTCCCCTGTTTAATCCATTTAGCTTTCTTTTTGTTCTCCTTCTTAGTACTTGCTAAAGTCTTAATTGGAATCTTTGAGTTTAATGCTTGATTTTTTACTTCCTTTCCATTGTGCTGTGTGTGATTTGTGAATCCTTCTCATTTTCATTCCGCTTTTAACGATTCTTGTCTGTCAGTTAATCTTATTCGACTTGGATTTGTCCCCTTTTTATCTAGCCTCATGTTTATTTAAATCTTTGTCTGACATTATGTTCTTTTAAGTTTTAAGTCCATAAGTTCATCCATTTATTTCTTATAATCAGCTAACTTCGTCAGCAACTGAAATTATCTTTTAAATAGAGCTCTTTTGTACTTCCACCCCAGTCTTCATATTTCTAGAATAGAAGTTTATCCTTGCTGTTTCTTAGTTGAATGGCCATTATAGAAATACTAAATTGTATTAGTAAGCTCATGGGTTCTTTCAATTCATTGACAAACACATGTTTTGAGCCTTTTACTGTAATGATCTGGTTTATGATTTACACTAAGCTCATGAACTTGCTTATTCTGTGGATTTTCCTAACATGCATTCATTTGAGAAATTAATTATCACAATGGAAGTATTTCATTGTCTTAAAAGTTTCTAGGTTCGAGTAGAAGTGACATTTGGGTGGGTTGGGCAATTAGGGGCTTGAATGATATTTGGGTCATTTTGGTTTCTATTTGCTTAAGATTTTAGTAATTTTGGGTTTGGAATTTCGGATTTGATATTTATATAAAAGTGTTATTATTACTCAATCTAAGGGTGGGATTGGTCATTTTGATTACTGGTCATTATGTCCCATGGGGTTTTTAGGTTTATGTTAGCTTTGCAGGTTCTGATTCAAGCATATATTACATGGTGAAATGCTCTAGGTTATCAGATTATGTTTAAGAAAAGAATAATAAAAAGTTATGGCTAATATCGGTAATGTGTCATTTTGGACTTTCTGAATATCTACACATTTGCTAGATTCCTCCCCACTGCCGTGTTAGCTTTCTAGGGTTTATTTGCTATAGTTTATTCCCTGCTAACCCAGCTCATATCGTAGATTTGTCCGTGCTTCACAGAATTATAATTCTCTTGATTATGATGACAAGATCCTGGATGGCTTTTATGACCTGTATGGAGTTCTAACTGAACCCACTTCAGAAAGAATGCCTTCACTTCTTGATCTGCAAGGGGCATCGGTGTCAGACAATGTCTCTTGGGAAGCAGTTTTGGTCAATAGGGCTTTTGATGCAAATTTGATGAAACTTGAACTAAAAACACTAGATATGACAGTGAAGTTAAGATCAGAATCTTTGGCTTCTGTAAGCAGCAACCTGATGCAAAAACTTGCGGTTCTAGTTTCTGACTATATGGGTGGACCAGTTGCTGATCCTGAAAACATGTCCCGAGCCTGGCGAAGTCTTAGTTACAGTTTAAAAGCTACCCTTGGCAGCATGGTTTTGCCACTTGGATCTTTAACGATTGGGTTGGCTCGTCATCGTGCATTGCTATTCAAGGTATTTGCGCTCTTTGTTTTTCTTTTGATTTAGGTGTTTACAGCCTGACAACTGTATTTCTAAAGATTTACTGGAACAATGAAAAGAAGAAGATTCCATACAGCAAATGCCATGTTGGAATTAACTACCAGAACGAATATAATAAATGAACATAAACGAACACAATAAACGAACATAAACAAACAACACAAACACAAAAAACAAACTTATTCGAACACAACAAATTAATGTAAAAAGAGTAAACAACAAGAATAACAACTTAAAATTCATTAATATAACCTATAACTTTAGAGTTAATTTGTTCGAATACGAAAAAAACGTACATAAATCATAAATAAGCTATATGAGCATAATAAAGTCTTAAAGTTAATTTGTTCAACAAAACAATCTTCTTGAAATCCAAACTTCAATAATCTTCGTAACATATTAAATTTGCCCTCTGTTCGAACATAAATGAACATAAATGAACGAACATAAACGAACATATAATCGAACGTTCATGAACGTAAATGAACAAACGAGCCCTTTGTTCATGTTCGTTCATTTAATTAAATGAACGCAAAATCTTGTTCATGTTCGTTCATTTAATAAATAATCGAACATAAACGAACTTCCAGCCGCATGATTCATGAACGATTCACTGAACGTTCAGTTCATTTTTCAGTGTAATTGATAGTTTATTCAAAATTTCCAGTACAACATGGTTTTGAGAAGTGACGGCAAATAATGATTTCAAAATGACCCTCTAGGAATATCATTCTTTCCTATGCGTGTTAAATATTTTTTGTTTGCTTGATGCTCTTCATTGTTTCCTTTTTCCTACCCATAAAACTTCTGTCTCATTTATATTGCTTATTTAGTTTAGGTCATGTACAATGGGTACCCAACTCTTGCACATACTTCTTGATTCTTGCCTTAGGAAGTACATTTTTCATAGTAATTTGATTTCATGGTTTGATTGTAATGATCTTTGAGGAATTCTCCACTATCAATAATGGTTATTTCTTTGTGTTTGCATAGGTTTTGGCTGATACTGCTGGTATTCCTTGCCGATTGGTTAAGGGGCAGCAATACACAGGTTCTGACGATGTAGCAATAAATTTTGTAAAGATTGGTGATGGAAGGTGATTTCTGTTATGGTGTATATTTTTTTTCTCTTAAAAATAACTTATCTGAATTACTTAGTTTTTTTTTTTGCTTGCAATGGAATATATTGTATTATTTATTAAGTATGCGATGCCGCGACTGTTAATTGTTTCATTTGATCAAATATTTTTCTTTTGTTTAATTATGTTCTTTACTAACTTCTATACAAACCTGTACGTATTTTATATATATTTCTCTATTTTAGAATTTGCATTGTGGTTCTTCAAAAGATGCGTGACAAGATTCTTTTTAGGCTAGTAGTGCATCTAGGTTTGAAAATTGTCGATATAGATTGCAAAAGCTTAGCTATTTATCTAAGTGATCCGTATATTTTTCAGCGAATACATTGTTGACCTAATGGCCGATCCTGGAACACTTATTCCTTCTGATGTAGCTGGATCGCATGTGGAATATGCTGATTCTTTCTTTTCCACCAGTCCTTTGTCCAGAGACATTGATTCATCTCATATGGCCTCTTCTAGTAGTGGGATTGGGAGTTCATTTGAAGACAATTCAGAGTTTGGGACAGCTGAGAGGAGATCCAGGTTAAAAAAATTTGCTACTGGAGGAAACCAATCTGATGAAAGAGGTGATTTTAATGCTTTTGCAGATTTATCTGGGGCAACTAGCAGTCTGGAGCAAACTAAGGAACCCATAGAAGACCTTAAAACCCCTTACATGGAGAAGCAACCTGTGCGAGAACTTCCTAACAGACCTACTCATGCACATGCAAGATCTCCTTCCTGGACAGAAGGTATTAGCTCTCCTGCTGTGCGTAGGATGAAGGTGAAAGATGTCTCGCAGTACATGCTTGATGCTGCCAAGGAGAATCCACAGTTAGCTCAAAAACTTCATGATGTTTTACTTGAGAGTGGTGTCGTTGCTCCCCCTAACTTATTCACCGAGGCTTATTCCGAGCAGTTAGACAGATCAATTGTTGAAGTCAGGTTGGCAGCTGAGACTAAAGATGGAAACATACAGAGCACTGGACCTCTCGAAGGTAAGAATCAAGATGATTTTGGGCCCTCTCATCGCTTGCCTCCTCTACCCCATCGCAAAGTATATGTCAAAGCAAGCTCTCCTCATAACCAACCTGAGCATCTTAAACCCAGGGAAGGCCTAAGGGTCTCTTATCCATTGGATGCCAGGGAATCCATTGGAACACCTGTGTCATTACAAGTTGATGCAGCTCCTATTCAATATTCTAGAAATATCCCAGTTGCTGCTGCAGCAGCAGCTGCTGCTGCTGTTGTTGCGTCTTCAATGGTAGTTGCTGCAGCAAAGTCTTGCACTGATTCAAATGTTGAACTTCCATTAGCTGCTGCTGCTACTGCTACTGCTACGGCTGCTGCTGTGGTGGCAACTAGTGCAGCTGTGAATAAGCATAATGATGTAGTTGCTGATTTAGCTGGCAGTGAGCCACAAGGTAGTGGTGAAAGGGAACATGATGTTTTGGGGGTCAACTCAGAAGGTGAGAGAATATCAGATAGATCAGCTGGTAATGATAGTTCAAAGTCAGATGTTGCACTTGAAGATATTGCAGATTGTGAGATTCCATGGGAGGAAATCATGTTGGGAGAGCGCATTGGACTTGGTATTGACCTCTCCATTAGCTATTTTGATTCTAGATTGTTTTCAATTAATGTGATATATCATCATTATTTTGGTGCATCCTTTATGTTGCAGGCTCATATGGTGAGGTTCATCGTGGAGAATGGCATGGAACTGTGAGTTTTCTCCTGCTTAGCTTTTGTCTAATGTCATCTCTGGGTCTGAACAATTTAATTTATGTTTTCCCTTTCATTGAGAAGCATTAAGGGTGTTCTACTATAATATAGAAAGTATGATTTTGTATCATGCTTATTGGCTGGTAAGTCAACTTGGATGATGTGCAATAACCTTTTTGGGTGTAAGCTACAAAATATAAGCTGCTAATGTGGCTTAAAGAATACATGGCACTTTACTGGAAAGTTTGGCTTGAAGACAATTATGACCATTGAAATGAAAATTTTAATTAAATTTACATAAAAGAGTGTTGCAAGACACTATTTGTAGAGCTTTGTGATGGTAAAAAGAGTTACGTATAGCTTAAGATGGATGAATCTTACAATTTCAAGCCCTTTTTAACCTTTTTTTTTATAAGAAAGGAATGCCTCGTTAAAAACCCCCTTCATAACCGTCAAAAACACTAAAGTTCTTGGGAAACCCCCTTCATATCAGTGGCTGGGGAGATTTGGATTAAGTTTTTCAGAATTTGGGATGTTTGTACAGCTTTGCCTCGTGATATTCCTTCCCTCATTAGTTATTGGCCTGATTTGGTGGCGAAATCAACAATTTGGAAATTTATTCCAGGTGTGGTCCATTGGTCTATATGGAAACATAGGAATTCAATTGTTTTTGAGAATAAGGTATTGGACAAGTCGTCCCTCTTCTTCATTGTCAGATTTAGATTAGCCAAGTGGTTTTTAGCCAAGTTTTATCAAGTGTCGATTTCGGTGGGCTCATTAATGGCTGATCCATCTTTAGCAGATGGTATCAAGTGTTCAAAGTTGTCGAATAGAGTTGTACATAAATGGCTCACTCCTCCTGCTGATTTTTATAAGTTTAATGTTGATGGTGTTGTTAGAAGAGATGGAATGGCTGGTGGCATGGGGGTATTCTTAAAAATTCAAATGGCTTTGTTCTAGCATCGTTTACAGAGAGTGTTGGACTTGGTCCTCCCCCACTAGCAGAGTTGAAGGCTATTAGAAAAGCCACTGAATTTTTTTATTCCTCAGTTTGGTCTACTAAAGGTAGGTTGATTCTGGAATGTGACTGCAAAATAACCGTGGAATGGATCCAGTCGCCTTGTCTTGCCCCTGTGTTCTTTAGTAATTTAATTAAGGAGATTGAGTCTTATGTATTGTCTAGGGCGTTGTTAGTGAAGTTAATTCCTAGGGTTTGTAATTGGGAGGCTGATAAGTTAGCTAAAGAAAGGATCGGGTGATTATCAGCTGTTATATAGGCTGTTCCTGCATCTTTTGAGGACAACCTTTTCTGATGTTATGTGAAGGTTTTATGTTGTAATTATGAAATATCAATAAAATGAGGTACTCTTTTCCTCCTTTCGCTAGTTGTCCCTTTCCTTTTGGTAAGAGTCAACTATGAAGGGGTTTTTTAATGAGACCTCATACTTTTATAAAAAAAACACTAAAGTTTTTCGACGGACATTGGAAGGAGGAAAAGAGTGCCTCAAAATTTTATTACCAACCAATAACACAGTACAAGATAACCATTACAACAACAACACCTAACATCGGAAGAAACCTCCTAGAAAAACCAAAAAAACACAAGTTCATCCAATTCCTATCTTAGCTAATTCATCTACTTTTCAATTCACAACTCTACTAAAATGTTTTACAATAACATTCCTATCTACTACCAAAGACCCAATTTCCTTCACTAGCGAACTAAATAACATAGGATAAGAACTCGAAAATTTGATCCAGTCTACCGCTTTACTGCAATCGCTCTCCAAAATAAGTTTTCCCCTTGAGCTCCAATTCGAATTCATGAAGAATAATATACCGGCTTTGATAGCCAACAGTTCGACCAAAATTGGAGGGCTCGAACCAACACTCAGAAAATGTCCCCAACACCGAACCATCTTCATCCCTTAGTAAACCATCTATTCCCCCTTTATTCCAAAACTTATCCACAGCTCCATCCACATTTATCTTGAAGAAACCCTTAGGAGGGGGACACCAAGATAGCGAGGTAGTGTCGGTTTTAATGCCACACACCCATGAATCAGCTAGACCTGGATTACCCACAAGACAATTGAAAAGAATAAGGACAACAAGAAATTTCGCCAAGAACCAAGAAACCAGTCTGTACCTTGTTAGGAAGAACATCATTGTGTTGTCTAGCTTTTTACCTTCAAAAATTATCTCATTCCTATACTTCCAGATCGACCATAATATTGCTCCTAGAATAAACTCCCAAATTTTCGAATGAGGCACCAGCTTCCTCCAAACTGAAAATAGAGCATCAGGACTTTCTGGAACAGCAAAAGGGATATCCCACATCATCAAAAAAAAATATACCATAATTTCTAAACTACCGAGAACGCCACAAACAAGTAAGAAACCGTTTCCAGAGTTGAACAGGATAGGGGCACAGGTTGTACACAATCCCATTAACTCCACGTTTCAGTAGCTCAACTTTAACTCCTACCTTCATCTGCAACATCTTCCAGAAAAAAACTTTCACCCGAGGAGGGGCCACCCTAAGCCATACAAGATTTGACCAATCTAACTCCACATTCTCTTTCTCATTTAGTAATTTTAAACAAGATCTAACTGAATATACGCCCTGACCATTTCCTGTCCACATAGAGGTGTCTTCCAACGAAGCATCAACATAAAACTTGCAGAGAGTAGAATTAAATTCAAGCCAAAGCTCCAACCACCAATCCACAAGGTTTCTCCTCACCTGGATGTCTCAAAACCAACCTGCCTGACTTTGTTTTCTGAAATAAAAAATTCTTCCCCATTTGTTAACCAAAAGAGCATACAACCTTGGATATCGGTCTTTTAAAGGCACGCTCCCCACCCAAACATCATGCCAAAAGAGTATAGCATCCCCTTTCCCAACTTTTAAACGCAAATGCTTTCTAATACAATCCCCAAAATCATCCTTAGCCAAGCAATTTTTGACTACCTCTGTCCAAATCCAAGAAGCTTTAGGAAAACCCCTTCTCTCGATTGAAATGTTCCTTCGATCCACACCGTTCTTGCAGTAAATCACCCTTTTCCACCACGACCTAGATTCAGTTACAAATCTCCACGACCATTTACCCAGGGGCGATTTATTCAATAAATTAAGATCAATAATCCCTAAACCGCCTAGCTCCTTAGGTTTACAAACAGACGACCAATTGACCCAATGGATCTTTCTCTTATCATTCGAATCTCCCCGCAAAAAATTCTCCATAATCGAATTCAACCTAGAAAGGACACAAGACGACAACTTGAAAATAGACAAAATAAATAGGCAATGAACATAAAACCGATTTAATCAATACCACCCTCCCTGCAAGAGAAAGGGAAGTTGTTTTCCAACTTGAAAGCTACTTATAAAACCCCTGAATAACCGGTTCCCATAAAGCCACCAAACTCTTCCTCGCTCCAAGGGGAAGCCCTAAATATTATGACAAAAGAGAACCCACTGAACAACCAATCGAATCAGCCCACTCTTTCAAAGTAGTATCTTCCGCATTAATACCAAAATTTTTGCTTTTAGACAAGTTTAACTGCAACCCAGACATCAACTCAAACAAGAAGAGAACCCTAAACACATTCTTTAATTCCCCACCCTATGCATTATAGAAAATGTTAAGATCGTTAGCAAATTGTAGATGTAACAACATAAAGGAATTATTCGAGTTGCCAATCTTGAAATCCCTAAAAAGTCCAACGTTTACCGCCTTAGTCAACATTAAACTCAATGCCTCTCCAACCAAATTGAATAATAACGGGGACAATGAACAACCTTGACGAAGACCTCGAGCAATCAAAAACTCCTCCGAGGGGGACTCATTCACTAAAATAGAGATAAATGCCGAAGATATACAATATTCTATCCAAGAACACCACCTTTACCCGAAACCCATATATTCCATTGTTTTCAATAAGAACTTCAAATTTACCAAATCATAAGCTCTTTAGAAATCAACCTTAAAAACAATACCTTTTCGACCTTTCTTTCTCTTGTAGTCGATTCCTTCATTTGCAATTAGTGAACAATCCAATATTTGCCTTTCTGGAATAAAAGAAAATTGAGAAGGACCAATTAACAAATCGATGCACTCCTTTAACCTTCTCGACAGCACCTTGGTTAAAATTTTGTAAAGCCCTCCGACCAAACTGATAGGCCTGTAGTCTTCCACCCTAGCTGAAATTGTCTTCTTGGGGATGAGGGTTATAAAGGAATGGTTAACCCCTTTTTCCCAGAAAAAATCTTTAAAAAAACTTACAATGCCATCTTTTAGTTGTGGCCAAAACTTCTTAAAAAAACCCATATTCAATCCAGGAGCTTTATTGTTGTCGGTAGATGCAATAGCTTCCCAAATTTCTTCCTTTGAAAATTGTTTCTCCAAACAAGAGCTTTGCGCCTCGGACAATTTAGAGAAATTTAAGTCCATATCTTCCACCTCAGTCGTATTATCCAGATTATACGCCTTTTTAAAAAAATCCACCACACAATCTTTTATTTTCCCAGGGTTTGAAATCCACTCATCACCAACCTTCAAAGATTTTATAAAATTCAATCTCCCTCTATTCGCCGCACTGATGAAAAAATCTAGAATTTGTCACCCTCCAAAAACCACTTGACTTTAGACTTTTGAAACCAAATCTGCTCTTCTTGCCTATATAACTTCCAAAGCTCCTTCCTAGCATTAGCAACGTCTTCGATTGTAAATGTGAAGGGCCCCTATATAACGTCAATTCCATATCGTGGAATTAAGCTAGGCAACTCAAGATGCCTACTTCTCGACCACCTTTTTATAGCTTCTTTAGACCCTTTCAACACACTGAAAATTCTTTTCTTCCTACCTCTTTTTTGAAGCTTCTTCAGTTCTTGTTCTATCATTTCTTTAAAACCGGCTTCATCCATCAGATAGTTGAATAGTCTAAAAGGCTTGGGTCCTTAATTCACCCTGCTGTTCTCCAGGAAAATGGTGTTATGATCTGAAATGGATCTCGGTAGTAAAGACTGACTAACTTTCGGAAAGGCTGAAAGAAACCAAGGATCGACCAGAAACCTATCCAACCTTATAAAGGTCGATAGCTTCCTATTATTGCTCCAAGTAAAACTACCTCCAGCTATCGGAAAATCGTTTAGACTTGCTTGATGAATAAACTCACTGAACACTCTCACTGAAAACCCATTATGGGGGCCACCTAATTTCTCTTCCTTTGATAGATATGCGTTAAAATCACTCCCCAAATAGATCAGACAATCTAGTTGCACAACAAAAGAGAGATCACTGAAAAAACGCCTCATTTTCTGCTTCTACTGACGTTCCGTTCACATTTATAAAACAAAACTGACCCGAATATCCCTGCAGTTCGCCAATAATAGCCATATACTTACTGTGCAAAGATTTAGAATGCAGATTAAAAACCTCCTTGTCCCATAATGTGATTAATCCTCACGCCGCCCCTTCTGCAGGAGCCCATGCGCAACCCCACATGTTACCCCCAAGCCTTCTAACATGATCTGGCTTCACCGAATCCAATTTCAATTCTTAAATAAATAAAACAAGATGGCTTCTTCTCCAGCATCAAATTCCTCACCGCTATTTATTTCTCTTTCCTTCTAAGACCCCTTATGTTCCACAATATAATAGCTAACTTCGACATTATAACTTAAATAAAATAATACCTTCACACCCGGGGCATTAATTCTCTTCCCCAATACCCCTCGTAATAGCTTTTTTAACCAAGGCTTTTTTCCTTCCCCGAAAGGTGATACCCAATAAATTACTAACATTCCAAATAGCATTCGCCTCGTCCTTCTCCTCCGACCTTCTTGTGGAAGCGCAAAAGGAAGACTGATCTTCGTCTTCTTTAATAATTTTCCCCACCGAATCCTCCCTCTCTGTTGCCACTCTGTTTTTCTTCCTATTTGACCTATTGTACACCCTATCGAGGAAGACAAATTCCAGCCAATCTACAGTTCCGTTCTTTCCATGTATGCGAAGTGACTTCAATGATGAATACCCTCCTCTAATGATATCCCTTGAACGGTGGTTGTGCAATTCATCTTCTGGTTCCAAATCCTTACCAGGAAGGACACTATTATGCTTAGTACCATTCTCTCCACTGCTTTTAGAATTGTTAACTCCTAATTCCACGGCTGCACTTCCAGCCTTATCTTCAGCCCTTTGAGTATAGTCCCTCCTATTGTTATCCATTCCATATTCACAAAGGCCTATGTTTAAAACTCTTCCAGTAGGATGAATCCTATAAATGGGAGTGATGGGTTGTTCTGAATAAACTGATTGGGCCTGCTCACTTATGTCCTCCCTCAAACCTAAACCCGCATAATCACCATAAATCTCTCCCTGTACCGAGGATCTCTGTCTCCCCTACATTAATACAATCCTTATCATTCTCCAGCAGTATTGAATGTTATCCCACAATAGCCTCTTCGATGCCAGCAATTCTCCCCTCCTCAAGTCACGTGTCCACCCTGTTTGGACGCTCCTGAACTGACTGTTCATTCTCCTCTTCACACATCGCCGTCCTAGCACCGTCCAGGTCTTCCGTCGATGATTCCTCAGACCATCCGCCTTCTGAGGCACCTTCTGATGTGTTCTCCAGGGCCTCAATTGGCTTCTTAAAGACCAAACCCACTTTTATTCGCAACCTAAATGATCTCCCATATGCACCTAAGGATATCATTCTCGGTACATCAAAAGGACTCGCCACTCTCACCAGCAGTCTCGTCGCCGACATATCTTCCCATATGCCCTTTTTAACCTTTGGCTTGGAGATGAAGTAGGATAACCCGCCCCACCCCGAAAATATTTTATTAATACAAGACTCCGCCCCGCCCCGATAATTTTTAGGTTTTCTCCCGCCCTGAACCCGCCCCGATTTTTAGACTATAACCCCAACCCCGACTCGATCCAACCCGAATATATCAATATTTTAAATAATTAAAATTATATATTTTATAATTGTATATTTATAATCATTTATTATATTTTAAATTATTAAAATAATATATTTTATAATAATTTACTATATTTTTAATAATTAAATAATATATTTTAACATTATAAAAAAATAAAAATATTTAAAATCTTAAATATATTATATATTTTATATCGGGTTAGGTCAGAACGGTGATTTTTCATCTTAAACTCGGCCTCGCCCCACCCCGAACCTACTTAGTATATAACCCGTTCCTCCCCGAACCCCGAAAATTCAAAAAAAAAAGAAACCCCACCCTTATAGGGTCGGGTCGGGTCGGGACCTGTCGGATTCGGGTATTTTGGCCATCCCTAAGATGAAGTAATGCAACCAAATTTTCTTTAGGATTATTATAGGGGATATGATAACCAGCTTTTAATATCATTTGAAAGATTCAGTTGAAACAGAACATCTTGATGGTTCCATGCATTTGGAGAACACTTTTTTGGGCTCGTTTGTGGTCCTCATTTTGTGGGAAATTGAGCATAGTTAAGTTGATAGATGCCTGATTGGAATATATCAATATTTCATGGGAACAATTTTATGTAGAGTCAGTTTGTCTTGATCTATCCCCTACCTTATTTGGAGAATGGTAACATATCTCAGACAAAAAACTAATATTGGGGATTTTCCAATTAAGCGTTGCATGTTTAGGCTATTTAACACTTGTTAAGTCCTAAGTGTGATATCTCACATATTTAAGTTTAGAATTTGTTATGGGCTTGTATTCAGGTTGGCCTTTCGGCATAATTGTAGTTTGTTTTCAGTTGATAGCTTAATTGGGCTTAACTCGGTGTTAATGCTAGGATTGTTTGTTCTTATTTGTTAACAACATTGTAAGGACTTTCCTTTTAGTTGTAGTGTTGGCTTCAACATAGAGTGTTAATTGTTGTTATTCCTCATCTTTTAACACTTTCCTCTGATCTTATTTGCTTGTTTAGCTTCTTTGTTGATTACCAATTTTGGTTTTAGATTGGATATTTTAAAGCACCATAAAAACCAGTTCCAAACAAGCTTTGGCTCCTGGTTCTGTTTCATTTTTATGGTTATCTAATTAAAATCAGGTATGCAACTGCAACTAGGAAATCTCATGTGAGCATTCATGAAGAACAAAATTTCTCTTATTATTCAAATGAAGAAAGGAAAAACACAGCCTTATAAAGGGACGTGTGTTACATAAACTAGAGTTCTTTATCTACTAGGTTTCTTATCTTCAAAGACTCTTATCAGCGAAGAAACTTATCTACTGAGACTATTATCTACTAAAAAACTAATCTAGTAAGATAATACTTGATCAATATTCTTTTAAAAAAATAAGACTTCTAATTTTCAGCTCCTTTCTACACTCCCCCTCAAGTTGGGATGTATATGTTATACAAACCCAGCTTAGGGTTGAATTCATCGAAGTTGGTTCTTTGGAGAGCTTTGGCAAGGATGTCAACAAGCTGTAGTTGACTGGGAATGTAATTCAGCTGAACTATCCCATTGTTAACCTTCTCTGAAATGAAATGTCTGTCAATCTCCATGTTTCTGGTTGTGTCATGGTTTATTGAACTTTTAGCAATACTTATGGCAAATTGACTGTCAGTGTGCATTTTGATCTAGTCCTTAGAGTCAACTTTTTTTTTTGATAGGAATAGGAAGCCTCATTAAAAACCTCCCTCTTAGTTGGCTCTTGTGAAAGAGGCAACTAGCGTAAGGAGGAAAAGAGTACCTCATTTTATTAATAACCCATAATTACATAAGATACAACTTACATAATAAACTTCCCTAGATAAAATACATAACACTACAACAACAGAACACAACACCTCAACCAATCCCCTCTTTTGCTAACTTGTCTGCTTCCCAATTACAACTCCTTGGAATCCAATTAATAATAAAACCCCTAGCAGATACATAAGCCCCAATTTGGGGCAGAAATAAGTATCAAGATCCAATCCACTGCTTTCCTGCAATCACTCTCGAGGATAAGTCTTCCCTTCGTTGCCCACTCCGATGAAAGAAATACATCAATTCCCTGCTTAATAGCTTTTAACTCAGCTAACATAGGAGGGCCTAGTCCCACAGCCATAGAGAAAGAGGCTAAAATAGAGCAATTGGAATCTTTCAAAACTCCTCCAATTCCTCCCTGCAGCCCATCCCCTCTCACCGCCCCATCAACATTGAATTTAAAGAAATCATGAGGGGGCGGAGACCAACAAATAACCTTCTTCTTCTTAGATATCTTAGTATGGATTCTATCCGCAAGCGATGGATCCCCTGTTAATAAGTCAGCCTGAATGTTAACAAGAGGAAATTTAGCTAAGAACCATTTAGCCAGCCTAAATCTGGTTATAAAGAACAGAGATGAGCTATCAAAATTCCAGTTTTCAAATACCACCGAATTCCTCGCTTTCCATAGTGACCATAAAACTACTCCAGGAATAAACTTCCAGATGGTAGAGTACTCCCAAATATAGGACTAAGAACAAAGTAGTGAAACCGGATCTTGGGGCAAAACTGTAGAAATATCCCAAAAATTAATGAATCTATTCCACAACTGCATTGCAACCGAACAAGATACAAAAAGATGTTGAATTGACTCCTCAAAGTTATGACATAATGGACACTGGACATTTTCCAGATTAACTCCTCTCTTCTTAAGTTCCACTCTAACAGCCACTTTCTTATGAGAAATCTGCCATAGGAAAGTTTCCACTCTAGGATGTACCAAACCAGACCAAACCCACTTCTTCCATTGAAAAGTATCTCCATTTCTGCTTGAAAGAGCAATTCTGCATGACTTAACCGAGAACAAACCATCACCATTCCCCGACCACCCAAGGAAATCATCTACTGATTCAGTCAGACGAATATTATCAATCAAAAGCATTAATGACATCCACTGATCCAATTCCCAATCACATAAGTTTCTCCTTAACTGAATATTCCAAATCCAACCATTATTTTCAAAGCACCCAAAATCTGCCACTTTTCCTTTTTTATTGTTCGATAGAGCGAATATCCTAGGGAACTGACTCTTTAAGGAAGAGCCATTGACCCAATCATCATTCCAAAATTCAATTGATCTACTATTCCCCACGTGAATCTTCGAATTGGACCTCAAGCACTCCCCTATCCGATCCTCTTTCTCATAATTATTCAAAATACCTCTCCAAATCCAAGAGTCTACAGGAGAAACGGCATTGCATATTGGCAAGGATAAATTACTGACATTAAGCTTACAACACAGTAATTTTTTCCACTGAGCCTCCTTCTCGTTTGCATACTTCAACCCCCTTAATAATTTCTGAATCCACATTCCTTGACAGATTCCTAAAGCAATTGTTTGAATTTTGCATTATTTGACTGAAGGGAAAAAACAGTCTTTTAAAGTGATGTGTGTTACATAAACTAGAATTGAATTATCTATTAGGTTTCTTGTCTTCTAAGACTCTTATCAGCTAAGAAACTTATCTACAAAGACTCTTATCTAATCAGATAACACTTTATCAATAAAACTAAAAGAAATAAGACTGTTGGCTATCTGGTAGGCATATCTCAAGGGTCATCAACATTGAGGCGGATTTGCTCACAAAAAATGGGATTAGATGATCTTTTAATTAAATGGTTGGCTAGAATTGTTATATTTAGGTTCTGTCGCCTCTTTTGCTGAAGTGGAGGTAGTGATGAACTTGCTGGAGGGGAAGGAGAGGTGAAGAATATCTTTCAGTCGAGTCTTAGTGGATTTATAGCTTGGTAGTCGCATGGTGTTTTTCTTGGCTGCTTTGAGTTGTTTTGTTGCTCGACATACAGGTCACTTGTTTGCCTGATTTTGTCGGGGCTTTCAATGGATAGTGGCGGTGTTGCATTAAGTTCATGCACTGTTAACTATTTTTCTTGTCGATTCTGGTTGGTTTGTATGTTTGTTTTGTTTATAACGAACTTAATGTTTGGATGTTCTATTTAATTAGTTTGGGCACTTTTTTCCTCATTCCGCTAGCTGGTGGTTGCTTTGGTGTCTATCGGGTATGAAGGGGGTTTTAACGAGACCCCTTTTCTCAAAAAGGAAAAAAGGAGAGACCCCTTTTCCTTAAAAAAAAACCGGCTTCTTTCTACACGTGTTTCTTTTCAATCTTATTAACCGGCATTGCTGGATAATGCATTCCATATTAACTATGCATTTATTTCATTCACGAAAATTAGCTTGTATATACACATGTACATTTGGTTGTCAATCAATGTTATAACGAGAGCTGTTGCTTTCCTGCCGATTGAATAGAAATCATTTATTACCTAAATCTTCAGTAGAGTAAAATTTTCTATCTTATGTTGCTGTTCTTTGAAGGAGAATATTAATCATTTTCTCACACTTTGGTTTCACAGGAAGTTGCGGTGAAAAAGTTCCTGGATCAAGATATCTCCGGGGAACTACTTGAAGAATTCAAAAGCGAGGTACTGGCCTTTCCTATCTCTCTTGTTTCTAACTTGTACATGTACTTACTTGATGCCAAAGCTTAATTTTGCATGTTATCGTCATTAGATATGCTTTAACCCGCAGTTACTGAATTCCATGGAACTTTTGACCATCTATCACTCCTAAAACTTAGTCAATATTGCCCTACTTTATGTCTGTCTATACTCCTCTGGTGATCGTTATGGCTAGAGTTGTCCAAGGGTCTAGAAGGTTTGCCAGTTCATTATCTCTCACTTTTTTTTTTGGATATCTTGGTGTAACTCTTTTTTTTTATAGGAGGAGGCCTCATTAAAAACCTCCCTCATAGTTGCCTCATGAACAGAGGCAACTAGCGGAAGGAGGAAAAGAGTGCCTCAATTTATTAATAATTCAAACTAATACATCAAGGTAGAATATTACACCTTAAATACCAGCATAAGAACAAAACCCTACTAAAAACATCTTAAAAAACAGAAAAAATTTAGCCAATCCCCTGTTTGGCCAAAGTATTTGCCTCCCAATTACAACTCCTAGGAATGTGTCTAACAATAATCTCCCTAGCCGAAACTAGGGATACAATTTCCCAACCAAAGCACTAAAAAAAGGAGCAGAAGTCGGCAACATAATCCAGTCCACTGCTACTTTACAGTCACTCTCTATAATCAATCTTCCCTCCACAGCCCAAGCAGATGCAAGAAAACAATCAATGCATTTCTCAATGGCTTTCAATTCAGCCAAAGGAGGACATGGGCCAACACCATTCGAGAAAGACCCTAAAGTATTATTATTCGCGTCTTTTAAAATGCCTCCAATTCCACCCACTAGCCCTTCACCTCTGACTGTCCCGTCAACATTAAATTTGAAATAATGTGCTGGAGGAGGAAGCCAACTCTGAACATTCTTTCTTTTAAAGGTAGGACTAGGAAGCTTGTCTGCAAGAATGGGGTCCCCAACTAGTGAGTCAACCAGAATAGTGACATTCGGATACTTAGCAAGATACCATTTAGCCAATCTGAATCTGGAAATGAAGAATAGAGATGATCTGTCTAGTTTCATATTCTCAAAAACCACCGAATTCCTAGCCTTCTATATTGTCCAGAAAACAACTCCTGGTATAAATTTCCAAATTGTATAATTTACCCTTATATCAAACCAAGAACTTAGCAGTGAAGGTGGATCTTTAGGCAGAATTGTAGAGATATCCCATAACCTGAAAAATCTATTCCATAATTCCCCTGCAACCGAGCACGAAATGAATAAATGATGGACAATTTCTTCCTGATTTAAACAAAACGGACATAGGACATCCTCCAATGAAACACCCCTTCTCTTCAACCCCGTTCTAAATGCCAATTTTTGGTGGGAAACCTGTCAAAGAAAGGTTTCGACTCTAGGAGGAGCCAACCCTAACCAAACCCACTTGTTCCAATTGAAAGAACCACCAGATTTGAAAGATAGAGTCGACCTGCATGATTTAACCGAGAACAGTCCATCTGCCTTCCCCGACCATAAAGGGAAATCATCCACTGAATCAGACAATACAATATTCTCAAGCAAAGACATTAATTGAATCCAATGATCCAATTCCCAATCACATAAATTCCTCCTAGCTTGAATGTTCCAAATCCAACCATTATTCACAAAACAACCAAACTCTAACACTTTACCCCACTTATTATTTGATAGTGCAAAAATCCTTGGAAATTGATTTTTTAATGTATCATCGTTTACCCAAACATCGTTCCAGAATGATATAGACTTACCATTGCCCACTTGGATCTTAGAGTGAGATCTCAAGCCTTCTCCAATTTCATCTTTTTTTAAATAATTATTAATGATACCTTTCCAAATCCATGAGTCCATAGGAGACACTACCCTGTCAATTGATAGGGACAGATTGCTAACATTATGCTTGCTACAAATCATTCTTTTCCATTGGGTCTCTTTTTCATTTCCGAACTTCCAAATCCATTTACCAAGCAACATTCTGTTAAGAAAATTCAGATCCAATACTCCCAATCCTCCATCTTCCAAGGGTTGACATACCATTTTCCAATTCAACCAGTGAATACGATTGTTTGATGCTCCCTCCCCCCAAAGAAATTTGGCCATCAAAGTCTTAATCTTCTTATTTACCTTACTCGGTATTTTGAAAATAGAGAGGAAAAAAATCGGCAGTGAGGACAATACTGACTTCAACAACACCACTCTACTCGCCATTGATAGTGATGAAGCTTTCCAATCTGATAATTTCTTATTAAATTTCTGGATGACCGGATCCCAAAGAACCTCATTATTTTTCTTTGCACCTAAGGGAAGGCCTAGATACACCGTAGGAAAAGAACCCATTGCACAACTAGCCTTATTAGCCCATTCCTTTAAGATGCCGTCTTCCATATTAATGCCATATAAACTGCTCTTTAATAGATTTAGGTGAAGCTCTGTCATTAGGCTGAAAATCCTCAGCACTCTCCAAATATTTATTATTTGAGTAGGAGAATCTCGACAAAATAGAATAAGATCATCAATAAACTGTAGGTGGGTTAATTGAAAGGGATCAAATCTTCCAATAGTAAACCCTTCAAAGAGGCCCAAATCAGCAGCTTTAATCAACGTAAGATTAAGCTCTCCAACTATATTAAACAAAAGAGGGGACAAACTACATCCTTGTCTTAACCCTTTAGCCATAGAAATTTCCTCTGTTGGAGAGCCATTCACTAGTACCGAGATTGATGCCGAAGAAAGACAATATTCTATCCATGAAACCCATCGCTCGCCAAAACCCACGACTCTCAATAATCTCAGAAGAATCGGCCATTCTATCGAATCATATGCTCTCTGAAAATCAACTTTGAAAACGACCCCTCTCAACCCTTGCTTCCTCCAAAAATGAATGCCTTCATTTGCAAGAAAGGCACAATCTAACAGTTGTCTCCCAGGAATAATTGCAAACTGGGAAGGGCTCACAATGTCCTTAATAACTGAAATGAGTCTCTTCGATAAAACTTTGGAGATAATTTTATATAGACTGCCCACGAGACTTATAGGTCTGTAATCTTCAATGCATTCCGGATTAATTTTCTTTAGGATCAAAGATATAAAGGCATGATTAACCCCATGCTCCCATTTCCTTCCACAATAGAAATCATCCACAAACTTCATAATTTTCACCTTTAGAGTCGGCCAGAATTTCTTGAAAAATCCCATCATAAAACCATCAGGTCCAGGGGCTTTAGCACTATTCGAAGAGAAAATAGCCTCCCTAACTTCCTGCTCTGAAAACTTAACCTCAAGACTCTTCCTTTGCTTGACACTCAATTTTGCAAAAGTAAGTTGAAAGTCTTCTACCTCCATAGTATCTTTTGAATTATAAGTTTTCTTGAAAAAATAGGAGACATAGGACTTAATTCGATTTGAATCTGTTAATTCCTCTCCAGCCACATTCAAAGTAGAAATGTTATTGATTCTGTTTCTGTTAAGAGCACATAAGTGAAAAAACCTAGTATTTCTGTCACCATCTTTAATCCATTTCATCCTCGACTTTTGGAACCAAATACTTTCTTCAATCCTGTGCATTTTCCATAACTCCTTTCTGTATAGCAAAAGTTGTTCCCATTCATATGAAGAAATCCCACTGCCTTGCGCCTTCAGCTCCAAATCATTTATTTTGCTCTCAAATTCTGTAATAGCTTCTGAAATCCCCACTTGACTTCTGTTTGGCCACTTCCTGTAAAATGCTGAAAATACTCCTTCTCCCTCTATCCTTTTCCAAATCTGTAATTTCTTTTTGAACCACATCTACAAAACCATCTTCCTCTAACATGTAATTAAAAAACCTAAAAGGTATAGGCCCCCGTTTTTGCAATCTTCTTCCAACAGCACCGGATTGTGATCAGAGAGTGACTTAGGAACCTCCCTATTGCTACACCACGTGAAGCTGCCTCCTAATAGAGGAAGATCTATTAGATTTGATTGTTGCACAAAAGACCTGAGCAACTCCATTGAATGCCAGTTCTGTGAAACACCACTTTTCTCTGCTTGATCAAGATATGAATTGAAATCTCCCCCGATGCAGATTGGCAGGTTTAAGCTTTGAACAAAACTCAACAGCTCCCTAAAAAACTCCTCTTTTTCAGCCTCTACTGCCCATAAACATTTATTATAACACACTCAACATTTGACACCTTGAACTTTCCTGTTAACGCCAAAAATCTGTTCTGATTATATTCACTACTAACTTCAAATACATTCTCATTCCACAGACTCAACAGTCCTCCTGCAAACCCCTCTGCTGGTTGAAAGCTTCCCCCCTTCAACAGATTTCCCCCTAATTTCCTGCTTAGTCCATTTGGACGTTTATTTAGTTTTGTCTCCTGTAAAAGCAATATGGTCGGTTTATTTTTATTGACAAGTCTGGACACTTCTCTAATTTTTTCCTTCTCTCTAAACCCCTTATGTTCCATGAAATAATTTTAAGACTTGACATTTTAATGTAAAATCTTAAAAACCCTCAAAAAGAATAGTAAATTAGTCCCTTTCTTTCGCATACCCCTTCCTTTCCCTCTTCATTATCTCTTCTTCTAGTAACTGTTGGCCCCCTTTGAATGTAATCCCCAACAAATCACATACTTCCCTCGAACCGCTGCAGCTTCGTTCCTGGCTTTCACTGAAGATTGGGAAGACTTTGGGGACAATCTGATTTCTTCCAAATCTTCCCTGATCCTTCTTCTAGACACCCTTATATAAACTCTGACATGAAAACTGATTGACACTTCACCCTCAGAGCACACACTACCTGAACGAAGTGGAGCGATTCTTAACCTCCTCTGATTAATTAGACTTTTTGCCCGAGGAAATAACTGAACATGATTTTTAAAAGAGGGCTGCATATTTTCCTTTATTATGATCTGACCCTCCCTAATTGGCTCTGACCAAATTCTATCTTGATTCACAGAGTTTAACTCCCTTACACACGAACTTGAGCAGTTGTCATCATTAAGGCCAATCTGGTTATCATCCTTAACCATCTTCATCTTTTTTGGATAATCTCTTTGTTCAACCGAATCTTTACCCCCTCTAAATCTGTAGAAGACTGTGTAATAACTGCCAGTTTTCCATTTCGATTGCTGAAACCACCAAACTGCTCTCTATCCATATCTACATTCTGCTCTCTATTTGAAAATTATTTCTCCCCCCTGAATATTCTTTCAGCAACCTAACTTCACCCTCATCATCAACATCCATAGGATTAGCTGCAATATTATTGGGCTAGGGTATAAATCTACCCATACCATCCTTCTCTCCTAACCACTTTGGATTAAATGCCGGCCCAGTAAGAATAATTTTCTTTATTGGAGAAAAAGTACCCCCATTTTCATCTAATTTGGCATTTTCCTCCAGATCCGTTATTTCCCTCAAACCCAACCCCACGTGATTCCCATTCTGATTTATCCTATTTTCTAATAAAACTGGAAGCCCACAATTAAAAGCTTCTTCAGTTGATTTACTCAATGCATCTTGTCCCCCATTAACACCACATGATGTTGCCCATCCCCCTCCACTGACAAGCCATAATTACTGTTCCATCTTTTTGATATTTTCTCCCCCATCTTCCCCACCAGTTCTTCTGGATTTATCAAAACAGACCCCAGGGATATCTTCACTTTGAATGATCTTCCATAAGAACCTATTGTAATCTTCAGGGACATCAAAAGGACTCTCCACCCTGAGCAGTACTTTCGCCGACGAAAGATCCAATCTGCTCTTTGATATTTCATTAAAACATATGAATTCTCCCCATCTCCCAGTCAGTTTTTTCATGAATGCATTCCAGCACAATAGAGGCATTCCATACATCTCTACCTGGCAAAGGGCTAGTGGAACTCCTTCATCGTTCAGAACTGGAGCTAACAAATCGAAGCATAAGCACAACTCTGCTTTCTTATTCATCCATACATATGATAGCTCCTCGACCGTATTGAATGTAATGATGCAAGCATTCCATGCATAACCCCATCTCGATATTTCGACTCCCACTCCTTCGAGCTCCAAAGCTTCCTTTATCACATCCTGCTCCAAAGAAGGTTTCATAATCCCTGTTAATAATCTCTTGACCCATTCCGACTGGTCCACCGGAATATGCATCTCCCATACATTTCTAACACCATTTGCTTTCTGCTTTTTACCCTCCAAGATTACCCCTGAAACTGATTCTTTTATCATATTATGATCAGTAATTAGTACATCCTTATACGATCTTCGATCTTCCATCCCTCATGCTTCTCACCGACTCAGCAGCATTCTTCACGATTTTTGAAGTTTCTTGTTTTCCTGACTTGTTCTCCAACACCTTCTTCCCATCAGCAGCATCCCTCCTCTTAGTCTTTTGACATTTGGCAATCCCTATTGAGACTCTTCTTCCTTCAATCCGCTTTCCATTAACAAACTTGATTGCCTTGTTTCTACTTTCTTCACCCACAAATTGAACAAATGCAAACGTTGAAGACAAGTAATTTGGTTTCTCTAAAAAACGTGGGATGTAAATTCTCAGAATCTGACCATAAGGACTAAAATAATCCCTTAACACACCTCTTGAAACCCTCTTACTAAGATTATCAATGAAAACAGTCCATTCCTCCTCGGAGGTGTTGGACTTTTTCAAATTTTCTCTAACTCTCTCTCTACCCATGGTATCCCGCACTCTAAAGCTATTGCTCTTGCTGTTTCAGAATATTTTCTATATCAAATGTCAGAAACTGAAGACAAATAGAAGCAAAATAAAAAATAACGCATAAAAGTATAGATATGTGAAAATTATCACTGCAATAGCCATTAACAACCTTCTCAAACACGGTATAGCTGATCAGACGAGAGATTGGATAGAGAAATCCCAACAAATACCTGTTGGTGTACCTTACCTCTTTTAGATATATGATGCTTGGTATAAGAAAAAAATTAAGCCTGCTAAAGCATGGATGATAGTCCAGCAGCTTGGCCCCGATAAAGTAAAATTTTATCATGTATAATAGAAGAAATGTATTATACGTGTTCATGACTACGGTTTTGTTTTGGAAAAGTGTACAAAAAGTAGGCTTAATGGATGATCTTGATTTTCGAAGTTCAAGTTCCATACCAGACTGGTTGAACCCCTGGAGACCCCAAAGTTATTGTCTATTTTGTTGAAGAACTAAAGCATTTTAATTTTGTAGGTCCTAATCATGAAAAAAATCAGACATCCCAATGTTGTTCTTTTCATGGGAGCTGTAACTCGTCCTCCAAATCTTTCAATTGTAACAGAATTTCTTCATAGGTATGCTGTCACTCTTTCTTTTAACAATTTTATAGAAACTTTATTTGTAGTTTGAGGAAATAGTCTGATTTTGCTTTTTAGTCATATACACAACGACATGGTACTTTTGAACGACTCTGTGGTGACTTTCTAACATAGATTATGAGAACTAGTTATTCCCTGAGCAGCTTAATTGAAATGATGTGTCAAATCACAAGTAGAGTTATTCCATAAACCATCATCATTGTGTCATGTGCCAGTATTTTATTAGCAATTTAATTGTGAGTAAAAGAAGAAAGAGGGCTAAAAGCTGAGTTTACCATAAGCAAAGGGTGTGGGTTAAACAAAAACTCCGGAAGAGTTACTGAAATTGTTCCCTAATGAATAAACTGCTGCTTGAGGCATGGTTATGGATTCTGAACTTGCTCATTTTGGCATTGTTGGTTTCTTTTATTCTTACTCTTTTTTTTCTTGCTGTTTTCCTAGTTTCCTAGCACTTAGCAATTCTTTATTCACTTTGTTAGAAATATTCTATCTTAGCATTTTTGCATCTTTTTTGCAGAGGTAGTTTGTATAGGCTACTTCATCGGCCAAATAATCAATTAGATGAGCGGCGACGTTTGAGAATGGCTCTTGATGCGGTATGATTCTGTTTTTTGATATTATGAATATATGATTTCACATGGTTAAGATCCACTTACACAATGTTAAAAACTTTTAGTTTTACACTGATTTAGGATTGTTAGATGAGTGAAAATAGACGGCTGAGATTATCTCCTTGTTTTTTCCCTAGTGAATATCTTCTCATTTCCTACCGTTAATCTCAGCTGTCTATTTTCACTCATCCAACAATCCTAAATTAGTATAAATTTTTTTTGTTTTACATTGTGTAATTGGATCCGACCTCTCTCAAAATATTAAACAATAACTAAATATGAAACAAATACTTGCAATATTATTTTTTATCTATATTTAAATAATAATTATTTGTTGCACATTGAATTGCATGTGTACAATTAACTGAAACTAATAAAAAAGTAATTTTTTATTATTATGTGAAGTTTTCATATTTTCAAAATACATCAGATTAATATAAAGTTGTGTTTTTAATCTTAAGATTGATTAAAACTTTGTTTCTTAATCTACATATATTACACTTTGAAATGATTATGCTATTTGGTTTGCTTAAAGTTCATTTGATGGCTTTGCTTTGTATCCTTCCTTTTTGGATGCTTGAACTTTCAGGCTCGGGGAATGAATTACTTGCACAATTGCACTCCAATGATTGTACACCGTGATTTGAAGTCCCCAAATCTTTTAGTTGATAAAAATTGGGTTGTAAAGGTTTCCTTTTTCTCTTCTTTACTGTTTCTGATCCCATTAGAAACTTCTTTTACAAAGAACTAAAACGGGCATTAAATTTTGATTTAGGTTTGTGATTTTGGTTTATCACGGATGAAGCACAGCACATATCTATCATCGAGGTCAACTGCAGGGACGGTAATGCCAAACAGCTTCTTTACTATTTTCTTTTCATTTAATACTTTTATTCTCTTATATATAGCTGATCAATCTGAATCATGCCAATGGAAATCAATTTGAGAAGGAAATGTAGGGAATTCCTCTTAACAATCCACAATTTGAGATCCTCACATAGCTATTTTCAAATTCAATGTTTCAGTAAACACAATTAGGCGTAAACTGAAAGACTAACAGATTGAACTATATTGAAATTGCACAACTAGATGAATCAAATGCCTTTAGAAATAGTGGAATTGTTGATTTAAGCAATTTTTTCTAAGTAATATATGGGTAATCCTAAAAGACATCCTGGTGTAAGTTGTAACTATCTGGGATCTGTTTGTTCGGTATCTAGAACAAATAATAATTTTAGCGTCATCAAATATGCTTTGCACACTACCCATGTATTTTCATTGTTTGCCAATGTCGACTTTTAAGTGTACCATACAAGATGTATCTTTGAATTTATCCAAGTCTATGCTTCACTCTTCTCCAGGCTGAGTGGATGGCTCCAGAGGTACTAAGAAATGAACCTTCAAATGAGAAGTAGGCATTTTCTATTCCCATTGTCATTTTACATTATTGTCTGTCATCATTCTAGAATTATTCAATGGTCATATAAAATACGGTCAACATGCAGGTGTGATGTTTATAGCTTTGGAGTTATTTTATGGGAGCTCTCTACATTACGACAACCATGGGGAGGGATGAATCCCATGCAAGTTGTTGGTGCAGTAGGATTTCAGCATCGTAGACTTGACATCC
Organism: Hibiscus syriacus; assembly: GCF_006381635.1. Lineage (NCBI taxonomy): Eukaryota > Viridiplantae > Streptophyta > Magnoliopsida > Malvales > Malvaceae > Hibiscus > Hibiscus syriacus. Next base: position 4,125,610 of record NW_024063088.1, read on the forward strand.
CAGATGACATGGATCCTACCATTGCAGAAATTATTAGAAGGTGTTGGCAGACGTGAGTAGAATTTATTTATTTATTGTCTTTGATTAGATATTGTGATGTAATATTGCCAATTCCCATAAGCTCAAATTCATATAGTTTCACCATACCGTATGAGTTATCTTGAACCTAGAGTTGTCGTGCTTTTAATATTCTATAGTAGGTATACTTCAAATTGTTAATGTTCACATTGGAAGAAGATGCTAGTGTAGATGCTCAAGTTTTGATTCATGGTTCATGGTTTTGTTTCTTCAAACTATTTTCTGTTGCTTGTTCCCTGAACCTTTTATTTGAGCTGACAGATTCTGTCTTCGGATTTTTTCATGAATTTAGTTGATGTTTCTATAGTTTTATCATTTTAGTCATTTTCAGTCTTCTGTACCTGGATTCTGCTCTTTAAATCTTGAAAGTTTTCTTAAGACCTTGGTTGTATGCCTATGTATGTACCAGGTATGTGCACCTTTAGTTTCATTTTACACACAACTAAAGAGTGCACAAATATTTCGATGACTGTGTTGGTGGGATGATTGTTGGAGCCTGAATTGACCTCCAACGATGATGTAGGTGGATTCACCATGATGTTCTAGGTTTGATAACCTTGCCTGATACCATGCGAGAGATTGAGAGAAGAAAAAGAAATTTTTTAATCAAAATTCTCATTGAAAAAACAGAAAACACCACCTGTTTTATAGGCTATGAATTACAAGTTAGAGTCCTACGTGTATTTTCTTCCTAACTTTTATCTCCTAAGAAACATAATCCTAATCGTTCAATATAAATAAATTATAAATAAATTAAACTTCTCAGTAGAATAAAATTCCTAATTGTCAACAACTTTCTACAGTGACATCTAATCCTGTGTGTATATGAAAGAAGGCTAAACTATTAAAAAGACACTAGACAATCAAATATCTTTTACTGTGAATTTGTCTTGTGTGCTAGTCTATTAATTTGAAAATCAACTCCCTTTCAGAAGTTGATTAATTGCTACAATCTTGGTGCATGAGTAGTCGGTGATCTGGCTGGTATTACAAGCCAGTCTTTTGAACACTCGTGAATTTAGCTAATTCTAAACAATCTGCACAATATTGGGGAATTGTGGGCCTTATAAATTATATTTTCGATCTCTACTTTGTACAGATTTTGCCACTTCTTAATCTAGCCTGAGCTTTACTTGGTAGTCTGAATTTTCTTTGACTTGTATTTTTGTTATTGTGCATTTGCTTTTGAATTACACTATAAAAATACGCTAGCCGTGTAGAAGTGTTGTGTCTAAAATTCTATTCACCTTCATTCTATTAACAATGTTTACTATTGAACTTTGGTAAATGATGGAGGTTGAATGGAGATGCACTATATTCTGTCATCATCATTGCAATCTATAGGTTGTCGTTGTCTATGCATCTGAATGCATATTAAGGCTGATAGGCAGGACTGACCATTGTTGTTTAAAATTGTAGAGATCCAAAACTGAGGCCAACATTTGCAGAAATTATGGCTGCTTTGAAGCCCCTGCAAAAGCCAATAACAAGTGCACAAGTACCTAGATCAACTGCATCTTTATCAAGTGCCAGTGAGAGAATTCAGTCATAAAAGTGTTTTTAAAGTGCTGGTCCTGAACTGTTTGGGACGAAGTATGAATACACATGATTGAAGATTACACAGCATACGCATATACTCTGATTTGGGATGATGTGATTCTTTCTGCACATTTTCCTTTCTGTTTTGTTTTGACTCGCTGCCGTCTTTTTTTTTTCTTTTTTCTTTTCGGGGTGTCGGTGACAGCCATTTTCAACGTGCATTTATTTGTAAAAAGAAGAAAAGGAAGAAAGAAAGTGAAGTTGTAATCAGTGGATTGCCTCATTTTGTGTTCTAGAGGGGTTTTTTAAATTGTAAACAGTGATGGTAGTCAAGGGAGTCAAAACTGCAGATTGTTTTAATCTGCTGAACATTTGTTAGCTGAAACACGAAACAGTGGTTCACCGAGGAATAGGATTCCCTTTTGTGGAAGCTAAATTTGAAGAATGGTTTAACTTACATAACGATGCCATTTGCATCTTATTGGTGTTTCAAAATGCCTTCTAACCCACCATTCAGAACTCATTTGTATGAACCAAATGACCTCATAGGTTAAAAAATTATTGTTATCCCTTGAGACCCCGAGTTCGAGCATTGTGTATGCAATAATGAGTGTTAATTATTAAATGGTTAAGTCTTCGATCATATATTATTTTATATTTATCCCATAATTATATATATATAAACTCCGGTCATTTGCCTGCAGTATCTAGGTTTGGTCCTCATCTTAATCCACAAAATTTTCCCATGATTTTAAAAATAAATTATATTTGAAAACCATAAAGTCTCGAAGTTTATTTTATTTCAAAGATACTGATGTAGTTTTTTTTAAGGTTAAGCCTTAAAATTGTATTTTAAAATTTTAATAATACATTTTTAATTTATATAAAATATTTAAAAAGTTTATAAAAATTTCTAAAGATTTTAGATTTTGAGCCAATAATTACCATATAAATTTTGAGCTTTGAATTGAAGTTAAAAGGACGTTGTGGGACTGATGCAAACGGAAATTACAAGGAATTCCAACAAGTGATAGATTATTCAAAATCAAATACATTTCAATCCAATAGGCAATTAGAAATGCTGTTCAACTCACAGCCACGCACACCAAACGGCCACTGGCCACACCCTTTGGTTTAATCACAAACAAAAGAAATCCAGAAACCCCTCTGTAAGCCAACAGGATATCAAAATGGGAACCGTCATAGATTCCCATTTCTTAGCTCTAACTGCCATTGTTACTGTATGCTTTAATTTACCCCTCTCTCTCTCTCTCCTTTTTTTTTAAAAGAATTCTCTCTATAATTGATTCTTTGATTTATTTTTGGTGTTTGGTGCAGGTGGGATATCAGTTATTTTTCTTTGTAGTCACTGCTCTTCTCAAGTTTGATAAAGTCACCGACTTTGCAGGTACTTAATCCTCAAATTTAGCTTCTTTACTTGTTCTTTGAACTCCCTTTTGAACCCAGGTTTCGGAAAGTCCAATTCTTCCGTAAAAGGGAATATTGTTCTCTCTTAATATCGGATTCGAGTAGCTGTGTCTAGGTGTGTGCTTACTTGACAACTAAGAAAATTTGGAACAGATGGTACGCTGTAATTAATCACTCCACCACATACTATTAAAAAATTCTTCAAATGCCAGAAGTAGTTTTATTGATTCATTGGTTTCTAACAATAAATAGGAATTACTTATATACGATTCTCTTTTACAAATTAGGTGCTTATATCGTTTTTTTTTTCCCACTCAGGAAGCACAAATTTTGTTATAATTGCTGTGTTGACTCTGGTGATTAAAGGATCATGGCATTTTCGACAGGTAATTCGAAATCACTCTTTTGTTTTCAAATATGGAAAGCAAATAGACAAAGAAGTACTTTTATGACATCCTAAAATTGGATTCAATAGGTGGTCTTAGCGGTAAAAGAGAATTGTTATTCTATTTACGGACAGTTTGACGTTACTTTTGAAAAATGACTTTTAAGAATGAGGTAGAAAAGAACATTTAAAGTGCAGTTTAAAATTTAACTATTTGGAATTGTTGTTAAAAATTGGTTTTGTAAAGATAAAACAAATGTCTATTTTAGACATTATGTTGATATAACATTTAAATTATATTTACATTTATTAATACTATGATATATAAAATATATCAACTTAAACTATAAAAAATATAAAAAATGTTTTAAGTTAACTCATTAATAATATTTTTATATATGAAATATTTTATTAAGAAAAATATATTATCAATAATTTTTAACATTTGAATTTTAAAATAATATTTTAATTACTTCTATTTAACCACGATCACTCATTTAAAATTTAAAATAAAATAATTTAAATGATATATTTATCCTTTTAACCATTCAAAAGTAAAAAAAGATATATATTATTAATAAATTTAAAAGAAACTATTCTTATATATGAAATATATCAATTTAAACTATAATGAAAATATAAAAATACGAATAAAAATATATTTTATAATAACTCACTATTAATATTTTAATATATAAATCATAAATTTTATTTACTTTTACGTAATTAAAATAAATTATTAAGCAATAAATTATTCTTTAAGAATGTTAGTATTAAATTATTGAAATAAAATGTAAATACATAATTAATAAATGAATTTTGAATTTTAAAGTTCTTTTCCAAGGAAAAATGAGTGGAGTCTATGCATTAGTAAGTGTAAAAATATAAACTTGCTTCGAAACGCAAAATTAGAAATGAAAAGGTTAGAAATTCCATATTTTGCGATTGGTTTGAAACCACCGTTTTCGCAACATTTTTTTTTCAATTTTTACCCGTTTGGTATTAATTTTACGGTCAAAATGAACTTTTTAACTAAAAGTGCTTTTAGATAATATTACCAAACACACCCTTAGAAAATTCGAATTCGAGAAGTTATTGTGTTGTTAATGACTAAAAGTCTACTTAACAACAACTCCTAAGAGTTTCAGTACGTTTGGCAATTCTTATCATGTGAGATAAGCACTTTTCAATCGCACAAGCAATTCCAAACACTCTTAACTTTTGGCCTAAAAATTATGGTGGACAAATGCTTTTCCACCCAACCAAAAAGTAAAAAAATTTAACCTTTTAACGTAGAAAAGAACTTTTGAAGTGAAATTACATTTTTTTTATCCTCATTTATTTAACACTAATTGGCTGTTAAACTAATGTCCATACATATTATAGTATTTTTTTCTGTTTATTAATGCTCAGATTGGTTGTTCTACATAAGAATTTTAAAGATTTATAGATATATATAATTACTTAAAGATTTTTATTGAATTTAAAATAATGTACTTTCATATTATGTTGAATATATAATTATTTTAATTATAATTTATTTCAAATAAATTATGAATTTGTAATATTTAAGTTCATATATAATTTTAATTAGGGATGACCATGGGTCGGGTCGAGGTTTTGGCTCACCCAAACCGAACCTTAAACTCTCCACACACCCAATCTGACTCAAGTTTAGGAGGGTTCCTCCCAACCTGAAATATGTCAAAATATGCCAAATTCATATTTTATATATCAAAATATTACTAATGATTTGTAATAATTTTTTATATTTTTATTATAATTTAAGTTGATTTATTTTAATATAATAATATTAACGAATTTAAACATCATTTAGTTTATTTTTATTTTACAATATCGCGTCTAAAATTAACATTTTATCTTTTTAGAAATATTTTTTAACAGCAGTGTTAAACATAACTAACATTTCAAGAACACTTTCTAATAGCACTTTTCAAAAGCACTGTCAAAAGCATCCACAACAATCAGGGATGTACGAGTGGGTTGGCGGGACAATTGTCCCTTGAAAATTTCAAATTTTTATATAATATAGGTATTTTTTTATATTTTCGATTAATAATCTATTCTCATCCACCTAAATTATTATAAATTTATCCCTAACATAAAATCATACTTTCGTCACTACCAACAATAGTCCCCTCCCGTGAAAAGAGCCGGTCCTCAAGCTCGGAGTCAGGGTAAAGTTGGCAGAAAGTAGCTTTCTTAAGAGTGATTGGCATTTGTTCGATGCCCATACATCCATCAATCATCCTTCTCATAAAGTCAAAGGTCATTTTATTAGATAAAACGACCACTACCACACACCATTATTTCTTCACATTACAGTCTTGTTCCTCCACAAATTTATTCTCATTCATTTGCACCATTGAATAAATCTCTTCAAATTTCTTACCAACTTTAATAATTTTCAGAATATCAAAAGAAGTTTAAACTTTCCGGATATAGATAGATAGGGTTTTTTGGGGGTATATACCAATATAGTAAACTCGGGGGATATAGACCATATCTTTACTTGTCTGAGGTGTGTGAAACGTAAAGTAAATATATATACTCTATGTCCTCACCATCCGTGTTGTCAATTTCCAAATTTTTTTTTTGTGTGTGTTTATCATATTTCTATCAAAAAGAAATATGCATAGTTTGTCGGATTTTTAAACTAGTCTTCTATAATATGCTTTCTATGATGGTAGTTATGATGCTTTCGCTGAAGGTTTTGAGTCCTTTTAGAGGTCTCTTAAGGGTTATGTGGTTTTTGCAATTTAACACCTTTAACTTAATTTTCATATAGTCACACTTTGCACTTAATGTTAGCATATTAATCGGAGGAAGTAGCCATAAACATAATTCTTATCATACAAAATAGTTTTAAGTTTTTCATATTGAGTGCTAAAGAGATTTCTTAACATTTTTCTTCTCATATCCTCTTTTGTAGAAGTGAAATATAAAACATTTTTTTTTTGTGTTATCATAAGGTGTCCTCAAGCCACATTGGGCTTGAGACTAATACCTCTTGCTCCAAGAGCGTTAAAGGAAGTGTTGTTCTCCCTAGAGGATCAAGGTTCTAGCAATTGCGTTTGCAGGGTGTGTGTCTCTTGTCAATAGGCTAAGAAAAATTCTGAACAAATACTACTTTATAATCATCTCAGACTATTAAAAAAAATTCATGTCCTCATCCATCTGGCCGCTGCTAACTTCTCAACCAACATCTTGTTGGCAAAAGAAAACGTGACTTATATTTCCTATCTACTTATAGTTGAGGATCTTAACGATTTGACCCCCTCTGTATGTATTTCAGCATGGAATAATGTTAAATAGACATTTCACCGAGTGATTTTGTAATTCTTCTTTTCAGGTAATCTTGACTTTTCTTGTAGTAATATGGGGTCTACGCTTGGGACTATTTCTATTGATGAGGTATGATAGTATGGAAATTTATAGTTACTTTTCTTTATGTATATTTGATGATTTCATCCACAAAGATTACAATTCGATACTGTTACAGATTTACAGGCTAAATATTAAAGTTGATATATTTCTTATTTAATGTATGATATTACGTAGTTAATGTAGGTTGTTACTCTACATATTATAGGACATTTATACTTGTATATATACCTATAATGTTGATCAATAAAACACAAGAAAATATTCTCTTCCTAATATTTTACAGATATGAAATGCTTTCTGATTAGCGGTAGACCTGCCTCTATGCACTTAACCTCGGTTATTATCTATGAAGTTTGACTTATCCTTTTTCCAGATCATCTGAATAAAACATTTTTCCCAAGCCACTAGTGTTAACTCATGATTTTGTATACTCTTAAACTCTATTCAGGGTTTCTTGTGAAGATGAAAGCCATCATTTATATTAACTTCTCATTGCAAATCCAGTTATTGTTATATGATGTACTTGACTTAGTCATCTCATCTAACTTTTTCATCTTTAGGTTTGTAGCATCAACAGTTTATCTTTGGTTTGTTGCTTGTTGACTACTTACATGCATGTCAATGCCCCATAGCCTATCTAGAATATCTTCAATATTTTATAGTCAGCTTTTTACCCAAAAAAAAGTTGTTTGAAATTATGTTTTTATCTATGCTATCTGATTTTGGGCCAATCTTTTATAAACTCTCTTGGTATAATGCATAATGCCAAAAATGCCCCTAATATTTGATTAAATAGTCACTTTGGCCCTTTTTTTTTGGAAAATGCCCCTAACATTTGATTAAAATGCCAAAATATGCTCCAAAAAAAAAAAGAATAGAGACAAAGTGATTATTTAGTCAAACGTTAGGGGTCTTTCGCCTTAAAATGAAATGTTTGGGGCCATATTTCTCCAAAAAAAAATGTAGGGGCCAAAGTGACTATTTTGTCAAACATTAGGGGCATTTTTTTGACATAATTCCATCTCTCTTTACTCTAGATATGTTTGACTTTTGAGACATTGTAATTATATCATCTATCAATTTGTATAATGACTCTCATCACTTTTCCTATTTCATACTAAATCACAAAAGAAGTTATTAGGTTTCCTTGGTGTAGTTTATAAGCATAGAAATTGTTATACTGGTTTTATTCTCCAGTGTGCTCACACAACATTAGCTTAGCAGCTACTACCTTTGGCTGACAGAAATCCCTATATATAATGTCTAACTGTGTTAACAGTAGCGTGATGAACCTTAATGCGATCAAACAATAAAACTACAAGCATGCATAAACCTAGTAATTGTATATCACTCAAATATCATTAACCTTTGAGTACCTTGCTTAGCCTTGGACTCATGTATATTGAAAGGTTAGCCAGATAACTGGTGTTTTTATCTTTAGGGTGTACCATACTCAACCTTTGTGTTAATGGAAAATGTTAGATATTTGTATCTTTTTTGTATAGTTAGAGGCATCTATTTATGTAGTACATTTTATTGTTGAAATGTCAAAGCTTGGGCGACAGAAAATTGGTTCAAGTTAGGCTCCTAATATTGCAATGTCAAAATTAGGTGCAATAATGTTTGAAAATTAAATGGGTAAATTATAAACTTTAGTCACTAAACTTTAGGGTATTTATAAGATTAGTTCTTAAGTTTCAACTATAAATACCCTAGCTCATTTAGCTTCAAAACCATCCCAAAGCATTCTAGCTTTCTTCCAATACTAGAGAGAATTTAGAGAGTTTCTTGAGAGTTGTTTTCTCCTTTTTATCGAGAGAGAATTATTATTGTTTTCTCCTTGGTAGATCGAGAGAGGTTGTAATTCCTATTTTCTCATAGTGAAATTCTTCTACCGTTGCCCGTGGCTTTTACCCTATTTTATTTAGGGGTTTTCCACGTAAATTTTGTCTCTTTTATCTTCATTTTTATTTTCTCAAATTATCAGTTGCGATTTTGCTCTATCCGATAGCCGTCTTCCGCAACAATTGGTATCAGAGCTAGATTAGAGTGTGTAATATCTGTTTATTGTCTTTGTGGTTGCCACCAAAAGGTGGATCCTCCAACATAAGAAAATAAGAAGTTATTACACATTCTTTGAAGGTTCCAGAGAACTATTCACGATAGTGAAATAGTGGGAGCTATCCGTAGAAGAAGCTATGGCAACGAAATTTGATATTGAAAAATTCAATGGGAGAAATTTCTCATTGTGGAAATTGAAGATGAAGGTCATCCTAAGGAAAGACGGGTGTCTAGCGGCTATCAATGAAAGGCCGGTGGATTTCGCAGATAACATCAAATGGAACGAGATGGACGGGAATGCTATGGCAAACTTTCATCTAGCATTAGCAGATGAAGTATTGTCAAGCATCGAGGAGAAGAAGACAGCTACACATCGCTGCATAATAAAATTTTCCTTAAGAGGAAATTATACACTCTCCGTATGCCAGAATCTACTTCAGTGACAGAGCACTTAAATACACTGAACACCTTATTTTCTCAGCTTACATCCTTAAGCTGTAAAATAGGAGAACAAGAACGTGCTGAACTTCTACTTCAAAGTCTACCAGATTCGTACGATTAACTCATCATCAACTTGACAAACAGTAATGTCACCAGTCTAGTCTTCGATGACGTTGCAGCTGCTGTTCTACAAGAAGAAAATCGGCGCAAGAACAAGGAAGACAGACAAGTAAATCTGCAACAAGCAGAAGCGTTGACAACGATAAGAGAGAGATCAACAGAACGTGGCCAAAGCAGCAGTCATAAACATGGTAGATCGAAGTTGAGGAGCAAGAAGAATTTAAAGTGCTACCACTGTGGAAAGAAGGGTCACTTGAAGAAGGATTGTTGGAGTCTAAATAAAAACTCTAATCCACAAGGCAATACCGCAAACACTTCAGATGATGGAGATGCTCTATGCTGTGAAGCGTCAACCACCATGGAAGGCAGAAAAAGATTTACAAATATATGGCTCATTGATTCGGGAGCTACATATCACATGACCTCAAGAAGAGAATGGTTCCATCATTATGAACCTGTCTCAGGAGGATCTGTGTATAGTTGCAATGATCATGCCTTAGAGATCGTTGGTGTGAGAACCATCAAATTGAAGATGTATGATGGAACAATTAAAGTTGTTCGAGATGTGCGACATGTGAAAGGTCTGAAGAAAAATTTATTATCCTACGGATTGTTGGATAATAATGCTAGCAAGATTGAAACACGGAAAGGAATCATGAAAGTGTTCTGTGGAGCGCTTGTGGTGCTGAAAGGTGAAAAGATAGCTGCAAACTTGTACATGCTGAAGGGAGAGACATTGTTAGAAGCAGAAGCCTCTGTTGCCTCATGTAGTTCAGATTTTGCAATGCTATGGCATAAGAAACTTGGACACATGTCAGAACAAGGAATGAAAGTCCTTGTGGAGCAAAAGCTACTTCCAGGCTTAACAAAGGTATCACTTACTTTGTGTGAGCATTGCATAACAAGTAAGCAGTATCGGTTGAAATTCAACACGTCAAATTCTAGAGGCAAAAATGTTCTAGAATTAGTTCATTCTGACGTATGGCAAGCACCAGTTACATCCCTAGGTAGATCAAAATACTTTGTCACATTTATTGATAACTACTCTAGGAGATGTTGGGTGTATCCTATTAAGAAGTCAGATATGTTTTCAACTTTCAAAATCTTCAAAGCGCGGGTGGAACTTGATTCTGGAAATAAGATCAAGTGTTTCAGAACAGATAATGGAGGAGAATACACAAGCGAAGAATTTGATGACTTTTGCAAGAAAGAATGCATCAAAAGACAGTTCACAGTGGCGAACACTCCTCAACAAAATGGAGTGGCAGAGCGGATGAACATAACCTTGTTAGAAAGAACAAGAGCAATGTTGAGGGATGCAGGCCTAGAAAAATCATTCTGGGTAGAAGCAGTCAATACCGCCTGTTATTTGGTGAATCGAGCTCCATCAACTGCAATAGAGCTGAAGATACCAATGGAGATGTGGACTGGTAAACCATCTGATTATTCAAACCTCCATATATTTGGAAGTATTGTGTACGTGATGTACAACTCCCAAGAAATCTCAAAGCTGGATCCAAAATTCAGAAAATGCAAATTCTTGGGGTATGCTGATGGAGTCAAGGGGTATCGCTTGTGGGATCTCACTGCCCGCAAAGTGATCATCAGCAGGGATGTTATTTTTGTAGAGGATAAACTACAAAGAAAAGAAGACGATAACACTGAAAAGTCAGAGACTACACAGATAAATGTGGAAAAAGAGTTTGAAGAAGAAGATTCTTCTGAAGCAGAACCAGCACATGATGAACAAGAACCAGAGAGTTCTGAAGCTCCAACAACTCGTCAATCAGATCGTGTGAGAAGACGTCCCAATTGGCACTCAGATTTTGTTATAGAAGGTAATATTGCATACTGCCTTTTAACAGGGGACAGTGAGCCATCAACATACCAGGAGGCAATAAACAGCTCAGATACTTCACTGTGGATGATGGCGATGCAAGAAGAAATCGAAGCCCTTCATAAAAATAATACATGGGACCTTGTGCCACTACCACAAGGAAGGAAGCCAATTGGTAACAAATGGGTTTTCAAAATCAAGCGAAATGGTGACGATCAAGTGGAGAGGTATCGTGCAAGACTGGTGGTCAAAGGATATGCTCAGAAAGAAGGTATTGATTTCAATGAAATTTTTTCTCCTGTGGTTCGACTAACAACAGTTCGAGTAGTCTTGGTAATGTGTGCTACATTGAATTTACATTTGGAACAGCTAGATGTTAAAACAGCTTTTCTTCATGGAAATCTTGAAGAAGAGATTTATATGCTCCAACCTGAAGGTTTTGAAGAAGACGAAAAGAAGAACTTAGTTTGCAGGTTGAACAAATCTCTGTACGGTATAAAGCAGACGCCGAGGTGTTGGTATAAGAAATTTGATTCCTTCATTATGTGCCTTGGATACAACAGACTTAATGCAGACCCTTGTGCTTATTTCAAGAGGTCTGGTGATAACGATTTTGTTATATTGCTGTTGTATGTGAATGACATGTTGGTTGCAGGACCCAACAAAGATCATATTGAAGAATTGAAGGCACAACTGGCTAGGGAATTTGAAATGAAGGACTTGGGATCAGCAAACAAGATTCTAGGGATGCAAATTCACCGAGACAGAAGTAATAGGAAGATTTGGCTTTCACAAAAGAATTACTTGAAGAAAATCTTGTCACGATTTAGCATGCAAGATTGTAAGCCAATTTCTACCCCTCTTCCTATTAACTTCAAATTATCCTCCAGTATGAGTCCTAGTAGTGAAGAAGAGATGATGGAGATGTCTCGAGTACCGTATGCATCAGCAGTGGGAAGTTTGATGTTCGCTATGATATGCACAAGACCAGACATTACACAAGCAGTGGGAGTAGTTAGTCGGTACATGGCGAATCCAGGCAAAGAGCATTGGAATACAGTAAACAGGATCCTGAGATACATCAAAGGGACCTCAAATGTTGCATTATGTTACGGAGGATCAAACTTACTAATCAATGGGTATGTAGATTCTAACTATGCAGGGGATTTGGATAAAAGCAAATCTACTACAGGATATGTGTTCAAAGTTGTTGGTGGAGCTGTAAGTTGGGTTTCAAAATTGCAGTCAGTTGTGGCTACGTCAACAACAGAAGCAGAATATGTAGTAGCTACACAAGCTAGTAAAGAAGCAATTTGGTTGAAGATGCTATTGGAGGAGCTTGGGCACAATCAAGAGTATGTCTCTCTATTTTGTGACAGTCAAAGCGCCTTGCATCTAGCAAGGAATCCAACATTTCATTCAAGGACAAAACACATACGAGTTCAGTATCATTTCATTCGTGAAAAGGTGGAAGAAGGGACAGTAGATATGCAGAAGATCCATACCAAAGACAAAATAGCAGATTTCATGACGAAGGCGATCAACGTTGATAAATTTACCTGGTGTTGATCCTCTTGTGGCCTGTCAGAAACGTAAGCAACATGATAGTACAAGGTAGAAAGAATGGTGTGAAGATATGATTGTTCCAATCAAATCTTCAAGTGGGAGATTGTTGAAATGTCAAAGCTTGGGCGGCAGAAAATTGGTTCAAGTTAGACACCTAATATTGCAATGTCAAAATTAGGTGCAATAATGTTTGAAAATTAAATGGGTAAATTATAAACTTTAGTCACTAAACTTTAGGGTATTTATAAGATTAGTCCTTAAGTTTCAACTATAAATACCCTAGCTTATTTAGCTTTAAAACCATTCCAAAGCATTCTAGCTTTCTTCCAATACTAGAGAGAATTTAGAGAGTTTCTTGAGAGTTGTTTTCTCCTTTTTATCGAGAGAGAATTATCATTGTTTTCTCCTTGGTAGATCGAGAGGTTGTAATTCTTATTTTCTCATAGTGAAATTCTTCTACCATTGCCCGTGGTTTTTACCCTATTTTATTTAGGGGTTTTCCACGTAAATTTTGTCTCTTTTATCTTCATTTTTATTTTCTCAAATTATCAGTTGCGATTTTGCTCTATCCGATAGCCGTCTTCCGCAACATTTATCGCGTAACTTTTTATTTATAAAAAAAGGAAAAATAAAAGTTACTTGAGCCTGTGATAGTATAAACATAATACCTCAAGCATTGGAAGTGTCCCATTACCAGAAAAAATTGGCAGACACTAGGCACTTTGTTGGCATGCTACTTTGAACTAACAAATGTCATGTCGTCAATCTTATCCCAACTCTTGTGGAATGTGCTCATACTGTTGAAACAGTTCTTTCTGTAACAATTCTTCATATGTTAAGTTATTCACAGTTATGTTTTTTCTTTGTCATTATGGCTTAAAGGATTTTGCAATGGGGGGAGGATCGACGTTTTGATGAGATGCGCAGTAATTTGGGGAAATTAGCAATTTTCTGGATATTTCAGGTTTCCTTATCTATCTGAGTACATCTATTTCTTTTCAATTTGTCGATTGGACATTTAATAAACCTTAATGCACCCCAATATTTCCATGCATTGCAGGCTGTCTGGGTGTGGACTGTGAGTTTACCTGTAACCGTTGCCAATGCGAGCGATAGAGATCCATCCGTTCAGGCTGAAGACATCATAGGGTGGATTATGTGGTCAGTGGGTCTCTCTATTGAAGCTACAGCTGATCAGCAAAAGCTTTTTTTCAAGAATTCTCCAGAAAACAGAGGAAAGTGGTGCAATATTGGACTATGGAAATACTCTCGCCATCCAAACTATTTCGGTGAGGTGAGCATCACGACTTTCCAATATCACCAATTATGTATCTGATTGCTTTGTTCCCTAGATGATTCTATCTACAATTAACGCTTGGCTTATTTTATACCCCAAATGTTAGCTGGTGTGATTAAGTGCATAATTCACTTTTATCTTTTTAGCTTCCATACTCTATCACGCTACCTCATATTACCTCCTGCTTCATTGTTCAATAACGTGTTTTTGAGATATAAAAGGTAGTAGGTTCATCTATGTTTTTCTGGTTTACAAAACCTGGTGCACCTTCCGTAAAAAATGATGAAACTTTATTTGATTTGCAACATCATTCCATACTAACATAATCTCTTCCTTATTTTACCTTTATCATAGTTAAGACTGGACTCCACTTTCAATTTATTTATTAAATTCTCTAATGCACTTGTAATTGTGGGTAGTAATGGTTATATCACTCAAATGACATGTGATTTTCCTTTTGTTCTTAACAAATATTGGCCAGATTTTCCTTTGGTGGGGAATTTTCATCGCCTCCGTTCCCATACTCGAAGGTGCTGAATGGCTCGTAATTCTTGGGCCAATATTTCTGACATTGCTACTTCTTTTTGTTAGTGGCCTACCAATGCTCGAGGTTCATTCTTCCTATCCTTCAGTTTTTGTATTATAAGATCTTGCCACAATTCTGCAATATACTTTACTGATATTATATTACATCTTACAGGAGTCCGCGGACAAGAAGTTTGGTAATGCTCCTGCATATAGGAGTTACAAGAAAACAACTAGGTTAGCCAACTTTCTTCTATTTCATTTCTTGAACTATGAATTGGAGAATGAAGTTACTGAATCTAGCATTTCTCTCTGATTTCAGTCCTCTCATTCCACTGCCACAAATAGTATATGGGAACTTGCCGATATGGTTCAAGGCCACTTTTCTCTTTGAATTTCCTTTCTACAGTCGGAGTTTGCCGCAAGAAGGGCCAAACTGGTGAGATTAAATCTAATATTTTTGCAAATTGTTATTATTAGACAGTTACACAAAATTATCAAACATGTTTTGCTAGTTTGCTATTCTGTACTGCATTATTTGATTGGAGTTAAAATGGAAATTCGAAGCTCATGGGGTACATATGTGGAAGAACCTACTGCTATTGACCTGTCTATGCTGTTTGACTGACCGGAGTAGCTAATTCTTTGTTCTATGTGTATCACATTGGACCAAATGAGCCTTTAGTTCCCATTGAACGAGTTTGATCTGGTTCTTTAACAATGCATATAACCTATATTGCTCATAGGCATATATTCATTGCTGGCATGCTTAATTTTCTTCTTGGTCCTTGTACGCTCATATTTCTATACCTTTGTCGTACAAGGATGTTTTAAGAAAAATGGAGTCATGCCAACTTGCTAAAACATGACACAAAAGAATCTATTATTGTATGTAATTCAAGGAATTCCACGTCCTTGTAAAGGTGAGTTTTGTTCTCTCTAGAGGTCTCAGGTTCGAGTAGCGTGTCTGTCACGTGTGTGGGCATTGTCAATAGACTAAGAAAACATTTGATCAAATATTACCTTGTAATTACCCCCATACTATTCAAAAAAGAAGAAGAATAAATTTCACATCCTTTCACCAACTCAGTCTATCTTTGAACATTAATTCTTTTGACATGTTTGACTAGCAGAGTGTAATTAAACCAATTCTCACCCTCTCCTAAGAAGAGTCTAATTGGGGGTCTTCAATTATACTCAATTCAGTGAGACCTACAAATTACAATGGCTGATCATCAAACATGTCACATCTATGCAATTTCATCCAAATCTAAGGACTCGAACTCGAGACCTGCTTAAGCGTTATCAAGCTACTTACCACTTGAACAAATCCCGTTGGTAAATCTCTTTTTCTCACTAATTATAGTAGGAAAAAAACACTCAAAAATGAATAGTTAAAGAACTAACAAAAAATTTCACATAAACGTAACAAATGCCCTTAAAGTACATCAAATTCCCATTCAGAAGTCCTCTATTTATAGTCAGCTATGGTGATTAAATTTGCAGCAATTGATATATCATGGGATATCATCTTTTCTCTTCAAGTTAATCTTTGTCTCCAAGTATAATCTTTATCACAATCATAGTCATGGTCGAATAGGACTGCTCATAGCAAGTTGAAATTTTCACGTTTGGACAGGAAATTCTCTATCACTAGGTTGATGATTATATGATAAACTGCTACTTTGTTCGACACTACTACGGATAAGGGTCATAGTTCATATAAATCTGAAACAAATAGAAGCAAAATATTGATTTTCTGCAATGCTTTACATACAATATTTCTTCTATTTTCTTATTTTCTAATATCTTGTCCTTTTGTGCAAGGAAGAAATCAAGGATGGATTGAAGATGGGTTAGCAGTGGTAGTTTTCCTTGATTGACAGGTCAGTTTCAAAACGTTATTGGTACCTTAAGGGATGGATGCATGATTTTATGTTAGGGGAGCAAATTTATTATAGTTTAAGGGAAGGCGAAAACATATTATCAATAGAAAATACAAAAAAATATCTAAAATATATGTGAATTTGAAATTTTCAGGGCTACTGGATACGTCACTAGCACCTTTAACGTGAAAGAAAATAGAACCGTATGGTAATGCAATTGTACTTTTCTACCTCATCTAATTAGACTTTACCTTCTTGTAACATTCTTCTTGTCCTTATATCCTCTTATGAAGTTTCAAAATTTTGAGGTGGAATTAACTTTGGTACGATTAAGCATGATTAAATGACTTTGAAATTGAGTTTTTAAACTTAAATCTACTTGGTTTTTAAAGCAACATGATAAATTACTTGAATATGAAGAAATTAGTTAAGCATGTTTAATTAGTTACTTGTGTGTTAAGAAACCAACCATGGTTGTTATTGTGGTACGTTGTTTATATGGTCACCAAGATTTTAATTTACTCGTGTTTTGATTAAGTATATGATTCGTATGCGAGTCACTTTAGTGACTAATGTGGTATTCGTTATTCGAGTTAAAGCATCTCAATCAGATATTAAATTCACATTCGGTAGTATTAGAGTCGTGGTTATAACATTGCTCTTGCTAACTATGAACTGCCTCTATAGCGTTTATGAACTTTTGAGTGGGTGACGACGGATAAGTAATTATTCGACAACTGAAATGATGGTTGTCGACATGGTTGCTTAAAAGGAAAATGGAATGATTTTGGTTCAGCGAAATAGGAAGGGGAGCTTCATAACGCTGGCGGGAAAATAGAATAACAATCAACTGCTACTCTTGTACTGTAACTTATGCTGAGCTTGTTCCACTATTGCTAGATTGAGTATTGTTAGTAATTATAAATAGGCTTAAAAGTCACAATTTACCCCAAAATTATATTTATTTTAGGTTTAATTAAAAAAATAAGTGTTAAAATTATTTTTTTATTATGGGTATTTAATTTTTTTCTTTTTCAAAATAGGTGTTTGATGTTTTTTTGTTATCATTTGAGGTGACTAAAATTTTATGAAGTTACCATTTTAAATCATCTCATTAGCTGTCATTACAAAAAGCTATCGACCAATGATTGTTTGATACGTGAAATTAATTTTTTTAAATAAAAAAATTAAATTCCAAAATTTTTAAAAAAATACCCTAAATTTTCTAATTTCCTCAAACTCCTCCCCATATCTCTAAATCTCCTTAAAGATTTGTGTTCAGGCGGTGAGCGATGATTGGTGATTTGGGCAGCTTGATTTTAGTTCGGAAATCGGTGTAGACTCGCTGACAATGATGAACAGATGATAATTCGATAAAAAAGCAATTTTTCTAATGTGAAATTTAGGGACAACGTGCGATGATGTACTATTTCAAACAACAATGTGTGACGACAACGGGCGACTAACCAGTGGGAATCTGATGACACAAAGATTGACTTGTGATGACTGATTCGATGATGAGATATGGATTTAGGCATTTGGGTTTAGATAGTTTGGATAATTTAAGGATTTAAAGATTTTTTTATAGAAATATAATGATTTTAATTTTTTAAAATAAAATTAAAAGAAATTAAAAGAGCATGTTATGTGTCAAGCACTGGTTGAATAATAATAAAAATTAATAATCGTTAACAACCAGACACTTTAAATGATAACTTTAAAATGTTAGGCACCTAAAGTCAATATGATACTTATTTATCAATTAAGCCTTTATTTTATTAAATTATTCCTAAAGTTATCGTCAAGGTTAGGCTTTTGTTAAGGTTAGTAAGTTCTGTTTCTATGTGGTTAAGGTCAAGGATTCTGTCGATGGATTCCTCTGATTTATCGACAATTCATGAACGACCGAGTTCTCAGGATACTTTTTTTTTTGTTCTCTCGATTTTTAAGATTTCGTCTTGATTAATTAGGGATGATCATGGGTCGGGTTGGGTTGGGTTGAGTCGGGTTTTTGGTCCACCCGACCCGAGAACAAAGAAATCTCCACCTGATACCCGACCCGACCAAAATAAAGTTTCACCCGACCCGACTCAACCCGAATATATGAATTAGAAACCCGACCCGACCCGACCAGAAATAATAAAAAATATTTTTATTTAATAAAAACAGTGACTTATTGAAAAAATTATATATATAGGGTATTATTGTAATTATTCCTAAATATATAAGGTAAAATTATATATATTTTTTCGGGTCGGGTATTTTTCACCCTAAACCCGACCCGAATATCAAACTTAAAAAATCCGACCCACCCGAACCCGAAATTTTTTAAAAAATCTGACCCGATTCCCGAATTTTTTTGAAAAAAACCCGACCTGAATATCACACTTACAAAAACCCGACCCAAATATTAAATTTTAAAAAACCCGACCCGAACCCAAATTTTTTTAAAAAAAATCCGACCAATCCCAAATTTTTTTTAGAAAAATCCGACCCGAATACCAAAAGATTGATGAGGGTAGTATGGTCAAATTTTACATTCCCTTCTCCAAAGGATTTCAATTTCATCATGTTATGGATGAAATTTATTTTCCCTCCCTTGATAGAATTAGATTCAAATTCCCCTTTGAAAACTTGAACCAAACATAGGAAAGTGGTGGAATTGGATTCTAATTCCCTCTAATTTTAAGGGATTTCAATTCCCCCTAATACTAAGAGATTCCAACGAATTAAACGCCACCTAAGACTTCAAATAATTCAAAGAAAATAAAAATTAAAGTGATTATTTGATCACAATTTTTCATGATGTCTATTATAAATTGGTTAAGTATTTTCAATATACATGGATGATTGATATACATGTGGTAAAATTAGGGATGGGTGTGAGTTAGATTTTTGGTCAATTCGATTCGATCCGACCCAAAAATTATATATCATCTATTCGATTCAATCCAATCTAAAAAAAACATACACCCTCCACTTGATCCGAACTCTATCAGACTTTTTGACATAAAATCCCAACCTGACCTGAAATAATATATTTGTTAACAAAATATTATTTATATTCAATAAAAATAAAGATTTAATTAAAATAATATATAGGGATATTATTATAATTATTTTTAAATATATAAGGTAAAATCATTTTTTTTGGGTTGAGTCGGATTGGATAATTATCACCTTGAACCCAAACCCAACTTGACCCGAACATAATCTTTAAAAAATATCGACCTGGTATGTTTCAAACTCGATTTTTTTTAAATCTAACTTGATTAAATCGAATCAGGTCAAAACCGGATTCAGATCCCGTGCTATCCCTACGTAAAATTAAAGAAAGAAAAGGGCATGAGATATTTAAAACTTGCACAGTTAAGGCAAGCGAAGGTGAGGGAATAAAGGAAAATCAAAAGGACAAGCTGAATCCACGTACCAAAGAAGCAAGCAGGCAGCCCATTCTCCCGCATCCAAACTTGAGGTTCTAAACCAACCACCGTTCTCCCTTACCCTTTAAGCCACTCCACTAATGATTTGCATTTAATAGTACCCTCTCTCCTGCTCTTTTTTATAATATAAAAGTTTTTTATTATATAAAAGATGTAATTGTTTATTTAGAGTTTAATTGTTTGAACATAATATTTTAAGATAGTATTTACTCATAATCTTTCTTATAACAACACGTAACTACATATATAATTTAAAATTTTAAAAGAGAATAACACTCTTTTTTAATCACTAAAAATACTAGATGAGTTCATCTCCTCCTAGATTTTCTTTATACATCAATTAATGGTGGAATATATCTATATATTTTCGTGACCACATAACTATATGGTATAGGCATTACTGTAATATAACACAAGATGGAGTATAGAAAGTGAGGAAGCTTAATGATGTGTATTTAGCCACACTAGCCAACTTTATTGAGCTTTGGTAGTGTCGGTGGGAGCCATGCATTTATCTCAATCTCAAGGTCCAAAACCCTCCAACGCCACCATCTCCTTTTCACTTGAATGGGCAATGAACAACTCCTCTGCATTCCCAACCCAAGGAAGAAAAGAATTCGAAAATGAAAGCTTAGGGAAAGATAGGGATCATCAACCCGAAGCACCTCGTTTCGAGTGGGATTTTTCTCTCTCCACCGTCGTCTCCTCCGGTGCCAATGCCGCAGTCTCCGACGCTCTCGGCGTCATCGAATTCGACCCTTCTAATACCTTTGTAGCGAACGGAGGGATCGCGAGAAAGATTAGGATTTACGATTTGAAGTCTTTGTTGCCACATGATGACATCCAAGTATGCCACAGTGAGTGAAATGATATAGCCTTACTAGACCATGTTAATGCATGTCGCTATTACATATGTACCCCGGCTAAGCTCAGTAGCATTAGATGGAAACCCGGGTCCGGAGGGAGGCTTCTCGGATCGGGAGACTACGACGGGGTGGTCACTGAATATGATCTTGAGAGGAAGCTGCCGGTCTTCGAACGCGACGAGCACGGTGGGAAACGGGTTTGGAGTGTGGACTATTCGCATTGGTACACATTCGTCGGGGCATCCGGCTCGGATGATGGCACCATGCAAACGTGGGACGAACGATGTGGCAGCGGTGTATGTGTGGCTAAGGTTCAGCCATCAGCGGCACGTAGCTCCGTCTGTTGCGTCGAGTTCAACCCCTCCGGTGACTCACTGATAGCCATCGGATGCGCCGACAGGAAGGCGTACACCTACGATGTTCGGACAATGGATGCGCCATTACATGTGTTCGAAGGGCATACGAAAACCGTGACATACGTTAGATTCCTCGACACCGGAACAATGGTTTCAGCCGGAACCGATGGGTGTTTAAAGCTATGGAACATAAGCGATTCTCGTTTGATTAGAACATACAAAGGACATAAGAATGGTCGAAGCTTTGTTGGGCTGTCGGTTTGGAGGTATGGTGGCTTGTTTGGATGTGGGTCAGAAAATAACAAAGTGTTTGTTTACGATAAGAGGTGGGACTAACCCATCTGGGTACGTGGGTTCAAGCCAATGGTTGGAGCCGGGTTTGACCAGGGGTTCGTCAATAGCGTATGTTGGAGGCAAGTCCAGGAAGACAAGTGCACAGTTTTGGCAGGGGGTTCCAATGGGGTTTTACGGGTTTTTGTTGGCACAAAGAAATCATAGGTCGTCATTATTGGTTTACCATTTTTTACCATGTTACCAAAGTTTTTAACTTTGTACTTGTGGATTGCTATTGATTCAGAGATATTTCAAAGTCTGAACATTCATTTTCATTTATACGAGGATATCGTAATTAAATTTTAAATTTTTATATAATTTTTATATTTTTTATATTTTTTTATTAATGATTTAATATTGTATATCGTAAAATTTTATAAATTTGTACTCCTTCATAGTGAAATGAACAAATTCCATCCACTGGTTGCCTCATATAACATTTACAATCTATATTCCAAACTCAATCTCTAAAAACAATTAGTAGCTAAACGTTTCGAGAACACTGGGTTTGAATACGTTTAAATTTTTTTTAAAATTATTATTTATTTCTTTTCTTTAGACAAAAAATTGCAGAGCTTGTGAAATGAAAACCAAAACATGTTCCAAAATAAATATAGGGCTATTTAACTATAGAAGAAAAAATGTTTATATACGTCAAAGGTCCCTATATTATTTCAAAATTTAAAACTTAGGCTTCATAATTTTTGTAAAATTAAGTTCATGTTTCATTTTTTTTATTTAAAAACGCTAAAAACATAAATTGCATCATTAATTATTGATCTATTTATCTCTAAAAAAAGATAAAACGATTGAAAATTTGTACTATCCAATTAATTATAATTATTTATTTAATTTTATTAATTTGTCTTTTTATAATAATCATGTCAATAATTAAAAAAAAATAAATTTTACAAAAGTTAGAGAAGATCAGAATTTTTAAAAATGTATATAAAAAAACTCAATTTTCATAAAAATAAAAATTATAAAATGATATAAAAATCTCTTACAAAATCAACCTACAGAACCAATTGCAATTTCAATAGCAGAATTGTCCATAAAGTTGTGGTATGGCAAAATTTGTTTAATGAACAAAAATTGTTATTACAAAACTATTTTTGTTTTCTTTTGAAGATATGCATGCGTTGGCAATTGAACCAACCTTGCGTAGACCATATGGCTTAAGCCTTGATCCTTGATGACTCTCCGACTACTTTCTCCATTCTAGAGTACCACTCTCCAATTCGAGTGTGTTTCACCATATCTCTACCGGATCTTAGGTATCGTATAGGTCTTAGCACACCGAAGACGGCAAGGTCAGCTAGATTAGGTCTGGATCCGCCTACACAACGAGAATTGGAGAAAAACTAACAATTACCCTTCAAAGACAATAGGATAAGAGAAGTAATATGACAATCTTTAAGATAGGTTAATTATATTGTACCATTTCAATTAAATTGCAACCCCACCAAGGAAACTTGCCAACCTCAAAATTGTCTATATATATAAAGATGTAATGTGTAAAATGCATGTCATCATTATCAATCAGTGACTTGCATATTCATATGCATTATGAGCTGATCTCTGATAACTGTATTCACTGCAGATATAAATCATACCGAGAAAATTTCGACCATTTAGAGCGTCCACCCATGTTTCTGCTGCTTCATACAAGGCAGCACGCTCATCAGTTATGTTATATTTCTTCTTTAGATTCTTGGACACAAAATACATGGCTGCAGCTCCAGCGTATTTCACTGTTATCTTCTCAGTGAAACTGAAGTTACCAGCAGTTAAGAGGAAAGTAAAACATGAACATCAAGATTAGCAACTAGAACCCAATGTCGGTACCGATTGAATAGAAAAGAAAAAATCCAAGCATAAAAAACAATCTATGGTAAAAGAAAAAGCAGCTGAAATCCTCAAAGAGATCTTTCTAAATTAAAAATGAGGACTATATCAAAGTAAATTAACAAGAGTTCAAACAAATTAGAAAATGCCATAATCACAGACTTGCATACGGAAAAATACAATGGCAATTTGATTATATAGATCATCCAGTAAAAGTTGCATTCTATGGAACCCCATTATCAGAGTAGCATCACTGGGAATGTGATAGGAAGAGTAGCTGACAGTAATAATTGAGGTTAGGTAATTCACAATTCGTGTAATTAACAATTCTGTACAAAGCAAAATTCTTGTGCTCATGAAGAGTTCTAAACACAAATTATTGTTAATAGGTTATTAAAAATGAATTTCAGAGAACAAATAATTAAGAGTGGAATCATACATAAATATGCTTATAGAAAATGCATTGGGCTCTTGGTGGGGGTGAAATCCCGCTGAACCGCGTACATCAAGCAGAAGCTCATACTCTTTCAAGCATTTATTTTGTACTAAGAGCCCCGAGTTAAATTTAAAGTATCGAGTTACTAAACCCCAACTTCATCTGCATTTATGGATAACATCCAAATTTAACACTTAAGGTGATAGCAACTAGTGGCAGTTAATAAGTCATTGGCAGCAATTAGTATTACCTGGTGGGAAAAGGTGTTGATAGAAGTTATCTAGCTAGCAGATTACCTTGAATATAGAGAGTCCTAAACTGTGTTGAATAAATATGAATGAAAATACCTATGTTCCTCTCTTTCTCTTTTCTCTCTCAATTACCCTTTCCCTTGAAACCCCACCAAGCCAGCAGGTTCAGAAGCTGTTCTCTTCATCAGCTTCCCTACCTTGCTAGCCATTAAACCACTTATCACTTGAACACATACTAAAAAAACATAGGACATCGTTTGAAGAATAAATGAACCTAGACATATCTAAATTCCAAACGTCTTCTATCCATGCACATTTTCTACTGTTTCACATCTTCAATTCCCAGAAAATTGACTGAAAAACTCTATTTGACGTTCATTGTTGGAAATGATAATGTTGCTTATTTAATGTATTCAGACGAAAATATCACTTCCTACATAAAAACTGAAGCAGAATTGTCTCCAAAGCTAATTGGCCTTTAAAATGTTGCAATTTGCTTAGGAAAGTACATAAGAATTCGTAGGCATTTCAAAAACATTTCAATTAATGAAACACGTATAGAAGCTACATAATTGATAATTCTTATGATCCGTAAATAGATAAATTACTTGTTTGCTACTTATTAAAGGACCTATGTAAAACATAGTGGTTGACGTAATTATTCCCATGTTTAGGGGTAAATGGATTGATCGTTGACTAAAACTAATGTGAAAGCAGCAAGGTTTGTAAAAGAAGGGAAGGGAGCTACATGTATATAATATAAAACTATGAATTAATTTACCATTGCTAGTGATGTAGTCGAAAGACTCAAGAGCCTCAGAAGTGTTGCGGTATATGTTTGGGGATAAGACATGCACCAAGTGGCTGTCAACCCACCTACATAAGGACATCATTATTAGTGTTCCAAAGAGGAAGTACTTATTCTAAAAGCAGCTATAGCAAAAGGAAGACTATGACTTGCACTAATGAAGCAATATGTATTAACCAAAGTGATCATCAATTCATATTTCATAGCAACTCAGAGACAAGAAAAAATGGCCTGTGTATAGTTTGGTACACACATAACTCTATATACTAACAAGACTACTTGCATATATATGCTCATTTTATATCTTGATACTTAACATCTTTGCTAAGCATATAAATTTCATGTTTGCATGCATGGGATTTAATTAAAAAGACAATTAATGTAAAGAGTTCTACAAATTATTTAGTTTTGTCAGAGGGTAAATAACTGATGTTAATTTCTGATCATTCAAGACCAGATAAATAACTGATGTCAAATTCTATGCATATAGACGTCATGTTTGCATGCATGGGATTCAATTAAAAAGACAATAAGTATAAATAGTTGTACAAATTATTCAGTTCTGTCAGAGGGTAAATAACTGATGTCGAATTCTGATCATTCAAGGCCAGGTAATAAAATATTAATAGGAATGCTAGGAGCAATCAACCAAATATTCCAACAGTTAAAAGGCCCATATTTCACATATTAGACCTGAAACATGTTATAAAAAATTCCAGTAAAAACTTGTTTGCTGCACAATAAAATTCTAAGTTCGGTTTAGATCTTATCTCTAAAATGCTATACGAAAAACACTAAAAAGTCCTTTATACACTACTTGTTAATCATGGTTGACGGGTTGGTATTCTAAGAGCATAACATTTTTACACTATTTTGAATGTATTTCATGCTAAACTTCATCCAGATTATTTTAAAAGTCTAAGATCAATTAAAAACACATATATAAACACCAAAATTTAGAGCACTGTGCATCCACATAGTTTTCTCAATACCTTAGCTAGATGAAATGATTCTAATAAGAAATAAATAGCTTTATAGTACAAGTAGCATGGGTTCAACCTTATAAACTGAATCCTCCTTAAGAATTTAACAAATGCTAGATCAAGATTAAGTTCTTAAGTACTAAATAATATTTGTGGTGATATAGCAAAATTGGAAATCTAATTACAATGAAAACAAGACAGTCCATACCTACGCCATTTTGTTTCTTCGTCTTCATCAGAAACTGAAGTCTTTGTTTTCTCAGGAAGGATCTTTTCACCCAATTGGTTAATTATAGCTGCATTTTCCACATGCAAGTTCAGTCAATCATAGCAACTAACAAGCTTAAATAAAGTCAATAACTTAAACAAATAGATAGGTCCTTAGGGCTAATATAAGTATCCAATGAAAACTTAGACTATTAAGAGTTTTGATAATAAGAACCTGATGAATCCACCAGCTGTTGACCATCAACCATCAGTATAGGCACCTTCTTGTAATCAGACCACTTGATCTCTTTCTTACTAATGGGATTGACTTCCACCACCTTGTACGGTAAATTATAGTAGTCCAAGAATGCTGAGAAACAATGACGGATCATGAAATTATTAAGATTTTAATTAGTTGTTTTCATACTTAAGATATAGGCTTTCAACTTCCTAAAGTTGTTAAGAATCCTTCTCTCCATGGTAGTTGTTTTTGCTGCTATATATACACACACACACGCACACACGCACACTTCCTTTAAGTTGTTAAAGCCTAGAATCTATAAGCCAAAACATATCTAATATTAATGTTTCATCAAAGAAAAAAATGCGTTTGTTATTTTTTTCAGTTTCTAATTCTTCGAAAGAATCAGTTTCTCCATGTTAGTGGCTTTTGCTGCTGTCATAACCGGTTTTCGCCCGGGCACGAATTTTTTCTTGGCGGGAAAAATGATATGAATAAATTAATAATTTTGATTTTTTTAAAAAAAAATATTTTGGGAGTCGCCATCGGCCTTTTGGGTTAGGTAGGTCGAATACCTAAAAAATCATCTTTTAAAAGAGTTTTTAAGAAAACATCGATTAAAAGATAATATGATCAACGTTTTAACCAAAAATTCATTCTTTTTAATAATAAAAAGGGATTTGTGGTCGGTTACGTTTAGGGAAGGATTAGCACCCCTACAACGCCCAAAATTGGTACTTTTTAATTATAAATTGTCTCTATTATTAGAAAAAATTCAAAGATATATTTAATTTATAATTCTATTTAATTTAAATTTATTACAATACTTTTAAGAAAATATATTAATATATACCTTTATTTTTATAAATAAGACATTTATTTACTTAGAAATATTAGAAAATGGATTCTAGTTGATTTAAGACAGCTCTTTTCTTAATATTAATAAATAAATAAATGTTAATAAAATATTTATCTAAAAATAATTAAAATATATTAATATATTATTTATAAAAATAGGTCATTTATTTATTTAAGAATATCAGAAAAGGACTTTTAGGTATTTTAAGACAACTCTTTTCTTAGATATTAAAAAATAAATACATATCAAAATATGTTTATTTTTCTTAAAAGTAATTTATAAAATTAAATTTATAAATAGGATTTTTATTTAATAAATAAATAGAATAAATAAATAAATATTATATAAATATATTTATATAACTTAATAATAATAATAAAATAATCATGAAGATAATAATTTAAACATATATTAAACGTAATAATAAAATAAAATAATAATAATTAAAATGAAAGAAATTAAAAGTAATAATATTAAAAACTAATGGATCATATTCATAAATATATGAACTTAAAAATGTAAAAATAATAAAACTTATGGTTAAAATTAAGATTATATAAAATTTAATGATCAAATTATAAAATATAAATATTTAAGAGACATGGTTAGAATTATCATAAAATATAAATACTAGTAGTGTAATTAACCATTATTTATTTAATCGGTGATTAAAATAGAAATATTAAAATTATTAGGGACTAAATGTGATATTTATCCTAAATATATTATTTAATACTGGTAAGGATTAAAACATAATAAAATAAAATTCGAAGACTGAATTAGAACATTCAGAAGTTAGTTTCAGTGACTAAAATGAATAATTATAAAACTCGGATGGCTACGGAAAGGGTTTAGCCATACATGTAAATTACGCATATACCCCTTCCCAAAACGACGTCGTTCGGGAAGGGATATATATACCCCTTCATAGCTGGCCCGAAGGGCCAGCAGCCTCATTCTTCTCTTCTTCTTCTTCTCTCAAAAACGAGAGAAGAAGAAACTCTCTTCTTCTCTCTTAATTTCCCTCACCGGAGGGAACACGGTCTCCGACCGGCAGCCGCACTCCGACGTCGAACACCGCCACCGACCACCGTCAACGGTGGCCGAAATTTTTTTAAAATACCCTAGGATATAAATCTCACCGTTCTAAGGCCGAATCCGACATCTATTCTCCCCAAAAGTCCCTGGAATTTCCTAGATCTAAGAAAATACCTTCGGTATTTTTGGTACTTCGGCGATGTTTGGTGTTCTTCGGTGGTTCTGCTTCCTCGGTAAGGGTTTCTCCTCTCTTTTCTCTCGATTTTTTTTCTGGTTGCTTCGTTGTTGTTGACTGGGATGTTTGGTATATTTTTTTTGCTCTTGTTTTTGTTTTTCTCTGGTTCTTCCTTTTTTTTCGTTTTGCAGGATCCGGTGGCTTTTATAGCCACCACGGAGCCATGCTCGGACCGGTCCAGAGGGGGAAGTTCGGTGAGTCATCGAGCTATGTGGTGACTCACCCCATAGCCGCGACGTGTGGGGGGGGGCAGCTGGCTTCTGGAGGCTTCTGGCGAGGCGGCGGCTTCGTGGCTGTAGCGGGTTCGAGCATCTGGCAGCTGACCGTCGGCAATGGTCTCTGGAAGCTGGAGAGGCGGCTGCGGCGCTAGGGTTAGAAACCCTAGCTGAAACCCTAAATGTTTTAGGGTTTCTGGTTAGTCTGGGTCGGTTCTGTTTTGTTTGTATCTGGGCCGATCCAATTTTCATTGGGTCTGTTTGTAAATAATAATTATTTAATAATAATATAATATATATATAATAATAATAATATTTAATAATAATAATAATAATAATTTTAATAATAATTTAAGTAAAATGAAAAATTGGTGTTTACAACTGCCCCTTTTTGCTCATTCTTGTTTTAACAAGAATAGAGCAAAGAAGAAAAAACAATAATTTTTCATTTGACTTCTTTTGAGTAAAACTGAAATGTTGAAAACATCATTCCAGAGGTCTTAAAAACATCATGCACTGCAGGACTTACGGATGACCCTAAGGTTTTGAAAACATCAAAAAGCTTCCGAAGGCTTTTTGGAAACATCATGCACTGCAGGACTTACAGATGACCCTAAGGTTTTGAAAACATCAAAAAGCTCCCGAAGGCTTTTTGGAAACATCATGCACTGCAGGACTTACTGATGACCCTAAGGCTTTGAAAACATCAAAAAGCTCCCGAAGGCTTTTTGGAAACATCATGCACTGCAAGACTTACAGATGACCCTAAGGCTTTGAAAACATCAAAAAGCTTCCGAAGGCTTTTTGGAAACATCATGCACTGCAGGACTTACAGATGACCCGAAGGTTTGAAAACATC
This sequence comes from Hibiscus syriacus, assembly GCF_006381635.1. Classification (NCBI taxonomy): domain Eukaryota; kingdom Viridiplantae; phylum Streptophyta; class Magnoliopsida; order Malvales; family Malvaceae; genus Hibiscus; species Hibiscus syriacus. Next base: position 4,155,159 of record NW_024063088.1, read on the forward strand.
AAAAAGCTCCCGAAGGCTTTTTGGAAACATCATGCACTGCAGGACTTACAGATGACCCTAAGGCTTTGAAAACATCAAAAAAACTCCCGAAGGCTTTTTGGAAACATCATGCACTGCAGGACTTACAGATGTGGGAAATAGTTTACTAAGTAAGAAACTATGAAAATCGTTTTCTTACTTTTCAACAATTTCATTTTTAGAAAAGATTGAATGAGAAACTATGGAAATCGTTTTCTCATTATTTTTCAAAATAACATGTTGATTGGGTAACATGCCCCAATCTTAAGATAAGGCTGTTAGAAATAGTTTACTAAGTAAAAAAACTAAGAAAATCGTTTTCTTACTTTTCAACAATTTCATTTTAGAAAAGATAAAATGAGAAACTATGAAAATCGTTTTCTCATTCTGTTTTTTGAAATAACATGTTGATTGGGTAACATGACCCAATCTGAAGATAATGCTCATTTTTGTGGATTGCGTCCATCTCTTCTTCAGATGTTTGTATGATTCCTGTATTTGTGGTTTTGAATACCTTCTTTGTGTAAGGTATTTTTTTACCATGAATCTTCTTGTTCTTCCGAAGATCTGTAAAACTTTATGTTTGAATGCACTCAGATGTATCAATGTAATGCATTGTCTATTGTGTAAATGATATTCTTATGAATGCATGAATGTTGATGCAATCTTCATTTGACTTCAAAGTGGTGAACTTGGTCTTCCTTCACTTCATCATTTATTGTCAGGGTTATCTCTGGATATCAGTGTAGAAACTTATGCTATCAGACTTGCATTTCTGAAGAACCATCTGATCAACTTGTATCTTGGCATCTTCTTAACTTCATTTAAGTCTCAGAAGAAATGTTTCATTTGTGGAACTCTTGCTGTAGTCAAAATTTTGACCCTGATACCCCATTTTGTCTTGAATAAAACCAACTTTCTTTGCTTGGAGTTGTGCAGAAATCCGATAAAGCTTTCATCTTTGAAAAGAGAATCTGTCATCTTTAAAAAAGGGAATCTATCATCTTTGAAGAGTGTAGATGTAGATATGCCTGACTCAGCAGGAATTAATTAGGAGAGTAGAATCAGTTCTAATTTGACTCTTGAAACATATCACAAAGAGGAATTAATTATTGCTGCTGGGGATAAAATGCACATGATAAAACCCAATAGATGGAAAATCAGTTCATCTTGGCTGGCAATGATGACCCCAGTAACAACGGGAATAACAGTAATGTAAGTGAGTCGAGTCTCCATTCCAATGTCATCAAGCAAGTAAAAACTGATGTGAAAAATAGCTTCATAACCCCAACAGTATGGTTAAAACTAACTGCCAAGAACCTCAAAGAAATATTTTCAATTATCACAAACACACAAAAGGCCAAATTCAAAGCTGAGATCTTAAGGAACTGAACCCTGGATCGAGTAGTTTGCCTGGGGACCATCTTTATCCCTGCTGGGTAGATATTTGTTCAACAATAGGACCCTGATGTAAGTGTTTGATGAATGAAGCAATTATGTATAGTCAGCTCAACTGTCACTGTTTTATCATTTTCATTCTTCATATCTTTCTGTCTCATTGGAAATATCTGATCAAGTCAATGATTTTTAACACATGATGATGTGGGCCTTCAGCATGCCCCAGCATTTGCTGATACGAACGTTCAAAAATGCATCAACAATCCTAATTCTGATTGAAATGGGCTTTCAGCATGCCCCTATATTTGCTTCTTGTTAATCTGAGCCTTCAAAATGCCCCGCATGGATCTGTCTGAAGGAACCTTTAAAATGCTCCAACATTTGCTGATACAGATGTTAAAAGTGTGTTGAACATTACTTCTTGTTGAGATGAGCCTCCAAGAATGCACTAATATTCTATTTCTGGTTGAAATGGGCCCTCAAGATGTCCCTCTAGATCTGTCTGATTCACTCTCAATGTCTATTTGACTGAAATGTCATGATCCCCACAAGGTCCAATTTTGATAATGAACTGTTGTAGGTACTTGTGGCTTTATTCGTGCTCCAAATCTGTTTATCTTGAATACTCTCATTCTGGTGTTGCTGAACAGTAGTGTTGTCAAGTAACTGGAGAAATTCTCTTTATGTTGTCACAAACTTAAGAAGTACTCAATCATTCTGACAGAAATGTCTGAGATATGTATCTTCTGAATGAGGTGACCATTTTTTGTATCTGGCAGGATTTAGTCAAACAGAGCAGTATAAATTGCTTGGTAATCCGTTCCAGGCTGACACAGTGGCTTATCATCTTTCAGTGAAGGCTATTTCTAGAATATACTTTTATGTAGAAGAGAAACCAATTTGTGTGAACAGTAATCTGATGCAATAGTAAGACTACATATACAGTGGTACAGGCTCATCAAAAATCCACACCCATGCAACATGTTGATTCTGATAACTACTAATATGATTATGAAGCGATCTTTCAGGATGATTTCACAAATATTGATAGTTCTTTCTGATACCGAGGAAATTCTGAATTCTGATTCTGATGAAGAGAATAAATTGTTATACTTGACGAAAATGGGGTACTCAGAGGCTGAGGCTTCAATAACCATGGAGAGATGTGGTTCAGATTCATAAATTATAGAATTGATAGATTTTATATGTGCTGATCAAATGGCTAAAGCTACTGACGCACTTCTTATGGTAGAAGATAGGAAACCATTATGCAATGACCCCAATTACAGGAAAAGGTGAAACTTGGGCTATGATTTTTGAAAAGGAAGAAGCATAGGAAGCTTGAAAAGAAACTTCTTAATGAATACGATCATGCAGTTCATCTTTCAATTCCAATGATTGGTTCTGGGATTCCTACCGAACCAGATCAGATAACTCAAAGAACACTTCCAGAAGATGCTATTGGGGCTCCTTATTTCTACTATGAACAAATTCATCTTTCAAATCCAATGATTGGTTTTGGGGTTCATACCAAATCAGATCAGATAACTCAAAGAACACTTCCAGAAGATGCTATTGGGTTTTCTTATTTCTACTATGAACAAATTTATCTTTCAAATCCAATGATTGGTTTTGGGGTTCATACCAAACTAGATCAGATAACTCAAAGAACACTTGCAGAAGATGCTATTGGGGCTCCTTATTTCTACTACGAGAACGTGGCACTTGCTCCAGTTGGTTTGGACTGAAATATCACAGTACTTATTCGATGTAGAGCCAAAATTTGTAGATTCGAAGTATTTTCATACTGCTACACTGAAAAGGGGCTATATTCATAATCTGCCATTTGAGAACAGATTTTCTCTTATCTTGTTTTCTCCACGCACTATACATGATATTTTTCCATTGACAAAGAAATGATGGCCTTCCTGGGATCCAAGAACAAAGTTGAACTGTTTACAAACATGTACAGGAAGTGCCAAATTGACAGAAAGGATTTGTAAGGCTCTTGAAGCTTATGACGATAAGCCACCTTCGAGTGTCTATAAGTATGTTCTTGATGAGTGCTGAAAATGGAATCTGGTATGGGTTGGAAGGAATAAAATTACTCCACTTGAACCTGATGAGGTGGAAATACTTCTAGGTTTCCCTAAAAACCATACACGAGGAGCTGCTAGAGATATGTTCTCCGGTGATATTCATATCATGTCTTTTTTCTGTGATCCAGTGATGCAGAGGTCGCCTTCTATTGTCTTGGCATATCTTTGAAAACAGATGTGCAAGAACTGAATGATGATCGGTTGGAGCAATTGATGAGTAGATTTGGTGGATTCGACCTTGTTGTCAGTGGCATCCAGCGTAACAATCTTACTGGAAGAAATAAACATCATCAGGATGGACTAGAAGATTTTTGTTGGTGCATTTTCTTGCAATAACTGTTACGACAACTACCTCTTCTGCTGCTCCAATATATCCCACTCTTTTCAAATCATGGAACAGTTTATTAACAGTAAAACTGGTCGTCTTCAACTTTTGGAATCCTGTAACCAATTTTACCCTATATAAAAGGCCTATAAGGGTAGATTCTGTTCCAATGTCTTATTCTGTGCCATAAGTCCTCAAATTTGAATTCAGCAATCTTCTGAAGGACATAATGGATATAATCTTGTCAAGGAAATTTATCAGCATGGAAAAGGCAGCAATGTTGTATCAAGACTTGAGCCAGAATCATGATATAACCAGAGTGCAGGTAGTGACTTGTTTATGGCTCTATGATGTAATCATCTAGAGAACATGAATTGATGGTTGGGGAAAATAATCTGTATGGTGATGCTTATCGCCCTAAACGATAATCTTTCTTGATGACCTCAAATAATGTCATAGGGGAGTGTCACAAGTTCAATTCTCCAGACTTTCTAGCTTATTGGACCAATTGCCTTCAAAAATGTGAAGTGCTTCATTATTCTGGCATCGTTTATTCTTTTTCTACAACAGAGGTAGAATAAGCAACAATTGCTTCAAGGACCTTCCTCATTTGAGAATGTTCTGTTTGAAAATGTTTTTTCTCCTTTCTTTATGAAAGAATTTTGCAAAGTATTACCCCTTTCAGGTTCACAATATAATCGAATCATAAACAATGAGTTTAATGAATATCAAATAAATCAACTACACTTTTAAATCATTCAAAAATCATAGTCCTATGGCAAGTGTCAAAATTATTTGACTAATTTGAGGTGTAGGTTGATTTTGGTAAAGTAGGTTCTTTCAAGTTGGTTCAGTATTTCGCTTCGGGCTTCCACTAACTTGAAGAAATGGTTGTTATGCTCATCTTGTAGAGATGCTTCTCGTTTCCAGAATCTCAGAATCTTTGAGATGTGTGGTGCTTCATTAAGAGCTTAAGATCGTCTCTTATATCATTGTTGCACCATTCAATATTCGAGCCGCCTTTTCAGGTTTTCAACACGAATCCTCTTTTGGTTTCAAGATGTTATTTAAAAATTTATATCTTGAACCCTCCTTTTATCATTTTTTATATCATGCATTAAAGATTTTAAAAACCAATTTTTGCAAATAAAAATCAATCTTGAGAGGCGGAATGAAATCTGAAGATATTCTTTTTAGATGCCTTCAATCTTGCTTTGCTTGACTTGGATCTGCTTTGTTGGGGATTTTTCCATCATCTGGATCCCTCTAGACTGCCAAATTGGATTCATTTTCATTTTCTCCTATCTTCAGCATTTCTTGCTCTTCTTGTTTGTACTTGATCAACCTTGTAATTTGAGGCTCAATAAGTCATCCATCTTGATTCAATTTTCCTTTTTTTTTTTCTTTTTTTTCCCTTTTTTTGCTTTTTCCTTTTCACTTTTTTTTTGCTGAATTTTTCTTTCTTCTTTCTTTGCTGGATGAGTATAATACTTCAATTGCTTTGAGCACCTCCTTTTCCTTTTGCATTTTGGAGATTTTCCATTATTCTTAATTGGATTGATCTTCAAGCACTCTGTATTTGACATACCTTGTAGTTCAAAACTTTCTTGTCTTCATGGAAACTTGTCTTCGTAATAAAACTGTATTGACAATCTTTATTCTTGTGGGCAAATATCCTTCACTTTACCCCCCAATGTGGAGGGTGATCCTTGGTTAGGGTTGAATCAGAAGAAAAATCATTCAGGCTCAAGTAGGGACAACAAAGGATATATATATATATATTAAAGGATAAATGCCGTTCGTCATCTCATACACAGAAACCTTTGTAAAAATAGGTATCTCCAGGGGGATGAATATTCAAGATTAATTTTACTTACATGAAAAATGTAATTAATGCATGATATATTTATTTCAATCAATCCCTTTCCCCTTTTTCTTTGAGTATGTTCTAATCACTCGAAATTATCATCAATAAGTTGGTCCATGATGCATCATCTCGTCTCTTCTTGAAGTAAAATTCACGGATAATTGAAAGTTTGGTTCTTTTGAGGTCTTTTGGTTTATGATGGTTTTGTGTTTGGAAGGATAAATGTGTGACTCTTAAAGTCATGTATATGGTGGAAGGTAATATCATCAATCAACTCTATCCGATAAGGTAAACATCTAGAGTTGATGTCTCAAAAACATGTAGAGACACTTCTTCAGAGTCTTTGTAGTGTCAGGATTTGGCTTTGGTAAGGGTCGAGTAATTGGCATTGGATGAGATATGGAAGATATAATTTTACCACTTTCCAATAGATCTATAACTCTTTGAAAAATTAAAAGAATATTTAATCTACTCGATACTCAATAATCTCAAGATTAAAACTTGATTCCTTGCTTATAACCACATATTTATTTATTGCACAAAAGGCATAGAAAGGAACAAAAAACATATTCAAACAGGATGCTGAAAGTAGAAAGGTACTACAGTGGTAGATATCAACTTTCACTTGTTTATGCATTATGCTTCATTACTTCTCTAATGTTGGGTATGTAAGGATCAGGGTCATTGTCTTCATTTGCCCCCATTTCTTGATCATTTCTTGTATTAAAACCCCTTTGTCAACAAGCATCTCAATTTCTTTTAACAGTGGCTTACAATTGCCTGTAGAATGCCCCTTTACCCCCAAGTGGAAATTACAAACATTATGTTGATCATATCTATGAGCAGAAGGGTTTGATGTCACTTTAGTTGGTCTTGGTGTGATGTATTGACCTTTAACCAAATGAGGATACAAGTCTGAAATGGAAGTTTGGAACACTTCCAAAGTTTTTCTTGATCGCATGACTTTCTTTGGTCAATTCGAACAGTTACTTGCTCTTTTTCTTTTGCAATTGCGAGGACTCTGGATGCGACACTCATTCACATGATCAGCTTTTGCTTTTTGATCCGTTGGGCTCCTGGATGTGACTTTTGAGTTTTCTTCATTGATTATATTCTCAATTAAATCTCCACTTGTCACAAGATTCTCAAGTTCCTTTGTCGGATTTGCCTGCATTAACTCGAAGAAAGGCGATGGAAGGGAATCACAAAACATACGTGATATTTCTTCTTCTAATATGGGAGGTTGAACTTGTGCTGCCACTCCTCTTCATCTTAAGGCATATTCTTGAAATCTTTCATTAGTTTTCTTCTTTACTCTTCGAAGATCCATACGTGTTGGAGCTAAGCCTTTAACATATTGATATTGTCCTAAAAATGCATCAGCTAGATCTACCCATCTCTTGATATGTTCTTGGGTCAACTGATTGTACCAGACTACTGTTGGGCCAACAAGACTATCATGGAAAGAGTGAATTAATAGATCATCAGAACTCAAATATACTTCCATTTTTCTGTAAAACATTCTCAAATGGATTAAGGGACAACTAGTGCCATCATATTTCTCAAAATCAAGCATTTTGAATTCATGGGGAACAATCAAGTGTGGAACCAAACTGAGTTCTCTTGCTTCTAGTTCTTTGTGGGAAGTATCAACACATTTCATATTTTTGATTGCTTCATCCATCCTCTTAAATCTTTCCTCATATTGTGAATAATGAACGAGGCTATTCTTTGGGTTCAAGTGGGATGCCCCAGAGTATATCCTTCTTGACTCTTCATTCTTATAGCATGGTTGCTCTTTAGCAGTTATCTTTTCTTTATTCGATGCCACACACTGAATAATTTGATTTGATCCATCTGGTACTGAATCTAATGTTTCTTTCCTTATATCCTGAGGTAACCCTGTCAATTGTTCTAGCCACTGATCTTGTAGTCCCTCATAACATTGCTCCATTGTTTTCATGATGATGGTAAAGTAAAATGAATGAATGACCTTGGTTTTACTGTTACAAAACCTTTCATTAATTATTAACATGTTTTTATAATTAATGTATATAACAATACTAAAAAAATGTAATGTAAATGCGAAAATGCATAAATGCAAAAATAAGAATGCAAACTGTGTAATGCAAAGATGTAAAAAGTAAGAATACGAAATGGAAATGCACATATACAAAATATAAATGCATGTATGAAAAGGTGTTACTCAAGAGTGATCATCTTAGAACATATTTCATTGAACACAAAAGTTTCGGTACATCAAACAAAACTTTTACATGTAGGGAATAGCTTTTACTCTTAATTTCTCTATTTCACTTAAAAGCCAAACTAACTTCCACTCATACTCAGGTGTGGAGTTATCCATCTGCTTTAATTCTCTTGTGAAACCAGCTAAGTTCACCAGCTTATGAGTCACATTGTTTGCTTGAACAGCAGCTTCATTCATGACATTGTCTTTTTCCTTCATCCTTTGTGTCAATTCTCGAAGTTGTAAACAATGTTGTTCATTTTTTCTTGTGAGAGAATCTTTGTGTTCAAAAAGTTCTCGTACAAGATCTCCATAATCATCTAAACATTTCTTCAATGTCTTATTCTTGTCTATAGTGGCTTCTAATTCAGTATCAATCTCATGCTAATGGATCAGATATGATGCTTCCATGTTGGTCATAGCACTATTCAACACTTGATTTTCGACTTGACATCTTTTCAATTCTCTGATAGATGCATTGCGTCTTTCTTCTGCAACTCGTGAATTATGATAAAACTTCATGGCTTGACCCTCATATATGTTACAGTTCTTTTTCAGCTTGGTGACCCCTGTGATCCACTCTTCTAGGGTATTTCCTATGCCAGCATTTGGAAAGGCTTGATTGATCTTTTGGAAATCTTCATGCATGTTTTTCATTTTGGTGCTCAATTCCTTGTTTTGATCCTTCAAATGACATATTTGGGCTTCGAATCTCAGCAAATCTTCTTCCTTCTGGACGTCCCTACTGATGCTATTACCTTTGAATACATTTGGTGTTGATCTGGTAGGATCTTCAATTACCAAACTAGGTTGATCATTTATCATAAACTGCAAGATTCCCTGATCCAAAAGACTTTGGACTCGACGTTTGAAGGCAAGACAATTCTCAATGGTATGTCCTTGAGCTCCGGCATGATATTTACAATAAACGTTGATGTTATACCAATTCAGATACGGAGGTTGGAACGGTTTTATATAATATGGATCCACTTATCGTGCTTCAAGTAGCTTCTCATATAACTCTTTATATGATATGGGGATAGTATCAAGATGAGAACCACCTTTTGTCTTGGATTGAACCTGAGTCTTAGACGTCGGGAGCAGACCAAACTTTGATGATTTCTGATTACATGATTTCTTCTCATCTCTTGGAGCTTTTACAGTGGTCACCATTTCTTTGGTATCTCCAGACGATTTGTGAATACGAATAATGACTGTCTGTAATTTCTCAAGTTGGTTAGGATCAGAAGTCCCTTGCATATCTGAAATTGCATGATTATGTTCATTTAGCTTTCTCTCTTTCTGTGCAGGAATCTCTTCTCTTTTGGCCAAAATAGATATTCTATACATCATCTTGGACATCTGCTCTCTTATTTCTCGTATCTCCTTTTGCTCTTCAATGGGCATACGATCTTTGGGTGCATAGCTCTTCTCTATCTTTAGAGTTCCCTCAGGATATCTTTTCTTGGCCGCATCATATTTTGTTTAATCATAGAACTTTTTGTCCATTTACGATTTCTTTCCAATATGATGAACAGTCTTTCAAGTAAACATCTTTTGGTTATGCCATGATCATGCAATGTAAACAAAAGAAATCAATGTGAACAGATTAGAGCAATGTAACATGCATGAAAAAATAAGAAAAAATAAAATAGTTAGTACCAACTAAATGGAAAAAAAATCTATATATCAAGGTATAAATCTTAACCTCATTCTTTCTAGTTCTATGCTTTGTTTGAAAAAATTAACCTAACCGCATGATTTCTAGTTCGCATGCATTTATTCAGGAAAAAGAAAAGGAAATAAATTAAAGTCTAGAGCTTATTTCTCCTTTGTGTACACCTATGAACAGAGGTTCAATATTGTCTTAGATCAGGTGAATTTCTAGGGTTTATTATATGCAGAGTTTTAGTTCTAGGAGTAAAGGTACTCGAATTGTCCTTGTTGATGCCCCCTTGGGCTGCCAACCCTCAATCATAGTCCACTACAGACTTAAGCAGACCGAGTTCAATTCGAGGGAACACATTTCTCTATGCCTGACACGGAGAATAAATTCTCACGAAGACATAAAGCATATGAACCCCGAAAGTTACTTTCTAGGTCTGACACAGAGAATAAATTCTCACGAAGACATCGCTTTCACTCCCACTTAAAAGGGACAAGCTTAATTATAGAGCTTTATGTTATTCAATGCAAGTGTTGTGTGTGAGAAATCTTCAAACCTCTAACAGACAAATAAAATAAAAAATACCTGAATAAAATAAATAAATAAAATAAAAAGTATAAAAATAATAAGTAATAAAATATTTGAAAGAAAAGAATTAAAAATATATGAATTTTTAATTTCTAACTGATAGAGACAATTTATAATTGATTTTAAAGTTTGACGGCCCCCAGCGGAGTCGCCAAGCTGTCGTAACCGGTTTTCGCCCGGGCACGAATTTTTTCTTGGCGGGAAAAATGATATGAATAAATTAATGATTTTGATTTTTTTAAAAAAATATTTTGGGAGTCGCCATCGGCCTTTTGGGTTAGGTAGGTCGAATACCTAAAAATCATCTTTTAAAAGAGTTTTTAAGAAAACATCGATTAAAAGATAAATTGATCTGCGTTTTAACCAAAAATTCATTCTTTTTAATAATAAAAAGGGATTCGTGGTCGGTTACGTTTTGGGAATGATTAGCACCCCTACAACGCCCAAAATTGGTACTTTTTAATTATAAATTGTCTCTATTATTAGAAAAAATTCAAAGATATATTTAATTTATAATTCTATTTAATTTAAATTTATTACTATAATTTTAAGAAAATATATTAATATATACCTTTATTTTTATAAATAAGATATTTATTTACTTAGAAATATCAGAAAAGAGCTTCTAGTTGCTTTAAGACAGCTCTTTTCTTAATATTAATAAATAAATAAATGTTAATAAAACATTTATCTAAAAATAATTAAAATATATTAATATATGATTTATAAAAATAGGACATTTATTTATTTAAGAATATCAGAAAAGGACTAAATGTGATATTTATCCTAAATATATTATTTAATATTGGTAAGGATTAAAACATAATAAAATAAAATTCGAAGACTGAATTAGAACATTCAGAAGTTAGTTTCAGTGACTAAAATGAATAATTACAAAACTCGGATGGCTACGGAAAGGGTTTAGCCATACATGTAAATTACGCATATACCCCTTCCCAAAACGACGTCGTTTGGGAAGGGATATATATACCCCTTCATAGCTGGCCCGAAGGGCCAGCAGCCTCATTCTTCTCTTCTTCTTCTTCTCTAAAAAACGAGAGAATAAGAAACTCTCTTCCTTCTCTCTTAATTTCCCTCACCGGAGGGAACACGGTCTCCGACCGGCAGCCGCACTCCGGCGCCGAACACCGCCGCCGGCCACCGTCAACGGTGGCTGAAAATTTTTTAAAATACCCTAGGATATAAATCTCACCGTTCTATGGCCGAATCCGACATCTATTCTCCCCAAAAGTCCCTGGAATTTCCTAGATCTAAGAAAATACCTTCGGTATTTTCGGTACTTCGGCGATGTTTGGTGTTCTCCGGTGGTTCTACTTCCTCAGTAAGGGTTTCTCCTCTCTTTTCTCTCGATTTTTTTTCTGGTTGCTTCGTTGTTGTTGACTGGGATGTTTGGTATATTTATTTGCTCTTGTTTATGTTTTTCTCCGGTTATTCCTTTTTTTCGTTTTGCAGGATCCGGTGGCTTTTATAGCCACCACGGAGCCATGCTCGGACCGGTCCAGAGGGGGAAGTTCGGTGAGTCACCGAGCTATGTGGTGACTCACCCCATAGCCGCGACGTATGGGGGGGCAGCTGGCTTTTGGAGGCTTCTGGCGAGGCGGCGGCTTCGTGGCTGTAGCGGGTTCGAGCATCTGGCAGCTGACCGTCGGCAATGGTCTCTGGCAGCTGGAGAGGCGGCTGCGACGCTAGGGTTAGAAACCCTAAATGTTTTAGGGTTTCTGGTTGGTCTGGGCCGGTTCTGTTTTGTTTGTAACTGGGTCGGTCCAGTTTTCATTGGGCCTGTTTGTAAATAATAATTATTTAATAATAATATAATATATATATATATATATAATAATATTTAATAATAATAATAATAATAATTTAAGTAAAATGAAAAATTGGTGTTCAATGAAATCTGATCTAAGATGATCACTCTTGAGTAACACCTTTTCATACATGCATTTATATTTTGTATCTGTGCATTTCCATTTTGTATTCTTACTTTTTACATCTTTGCATTACACAGTTTGCATTCTTATTTTTGCATTTATGCATTTTCGCATTTACATTACATTTTTTTAGTATTGTTATATACATTAATTATAAAAACATGTTAATAATTAATGAAAGGTTTTGTAACAGTAAAACCAAGATCATTCATTCATTTTACTTTACCATCATCATGAAAACAATGGAGCAATCTTATGAGGGGCTACAAGATCAGTGGCTAGAACAATTAACAGGGTTACCTCAGGATATAAGGAAAGAAACATTAGATTCAGTACCAGATGGATCAAATCAAATTATTCAGTGTGTGGCATCTGATAAAGAAAAGATAACTGCTAAAGAGCAACCATGCTATCAGAATGAAGAGTCAAGAAGGATATACTCTGGGGCATCCCACTTGAACCCAAAGAATAGCCTCGTTCATTATTCACAATATGAGGAAAGATTTAAGAGGATGGATGAAACAATCAAAAATATGAAATGTGTTGATACTTCCCACAAAGAACTAGAAGCAAGAGAACTCAGTTTGGTTCCACACTTGATTATTCCCCATGAATTCAAAATGCCTGATTTTGAGAAATATGATGGCACCAGTTGTCCCTTAATCCATTTGAGAATGTTTTGCAGAAAAATGGAAGGATATTTGAGTTCTGATGATCTATTAATTCACTCTTTCCATGATAGTAATGCTGGCCCAACAGTAGTCTGGTACAATCAGTTGACCCAAGAACAGATCAAGAGATGGGTAGATATAGCTGATGCATTTTTAGGACAATATCAGTATGTTAAAGGCTTAGCTCCAACACGTATGGATCTTCGAAGAGTAAAGAAGAAAACTAATGAAATATTTCATGAATATGCCTTAAGATGGAGAGGAGTGGCAACACAAGTTCAACCTCCCATATTAGAAGAAGAAATATCACGTATGTTTCGTGATTCCCTTCCATCGCCTTTCTTCGAGTTAATGCAGGCAAATCCGACAAAGGAATTCGAGAATCTTGTGACAAGTGGAGATTTAATTGAGAATATAATCAATGAAGAAAACTCAAAAGTCACATCCAGGAGCCCAACGGATCAAAAAGCAAAAGCTGATCATGTGAATGAGTGTCGCATCCAGAGTCCTCGCAATTGCAAAAGAAAAAGAGCAAGTAACTCTCGAATCGACCAAAGAAAGTCATGCGATCAAGAAAAACTTTGGAAGTGTTCCAAACTTCCATTTCAGACTTGTATCCTCATTTGGTTAAAGGTCAATACATCACACCAAGACCAACTAAAGTGACATCAAACCCTTCTGCTCATAGCTATGATCAACATAATGTTTGTAATTTCCACTTGGGGGTAAAGGGGCATTCTACAGGCAATTGTAGGCCACTGTTAAAAGAAATTGAGATGCTTGTTGACAAAGGGGTTTTGACACAAGAAATGATCAAGAAATGGGGGGCAAATGAAGACAATGACCCTGATCCTTACATACCCAACATTAGAGAAGTAATGAAGCATGATGCATAAACAAGTGGAAGTTGATATCTACCAATGTAGTACCTTTCTACTTTCAGTATCCTGTTTGAATATGTTTTTTGTTCCTTTCTTCGCCTTTTGTGTAATAAATAAATATGTGGTTATAAGCAAGGAATCAAGTTTTAATCTTGAGATTATTGAGTGTCGAGTAGATTAAATATTCTTTTAATTTTTCAAAGAGTTATAGATCTATTGGCAAGTGGTAAAATTATATCTTCCATATCTCATCCAATGCCAATTACTCGACCCTTACCAAAGCCAAATCCTGACACTACAAAGACTCTGAAGAAGTGTCTCTACATGTTTTTGAGACATCAACTCTAGATGTTTACCTTATCGGATAGAGTTGATTGATGATATTACCTTCCACCATATACATGACTTTAAGAGTCACACATTTATCCTTCCAAACACAAAACCATCATAAACCAAAAGACCTCAAAAGAACCAAACTTTCAATTATCCGTGAATTTTACTTCAAGAAGAGACGAGATGAGGCATCATGGACCAACTTATTGATGATAATTTCGAGTGATTAGGACATACTCAAAGAAGAAGGGGAAAGGGATTGATTGAAATAAATATATCATGCATTAATTACATTTTTCATGTAAGTAAAATTAATCTTGAATATTCATGCCCCTGGAGATATCTCTTTTTACAAAGGTTTCTGTGTATGAGATGAAGAACATCATTTATCCTTTAATATATATATATATATATATCCTTTTTTGTCCCCACTTGAGCCTGAATGATTTTTCTTCTGATTCAACCCTAACCAAGGATCACCCTCCACATTGGGGGGTAAAGTGAAGGATATTTACCCACAAGAATAAAGATTGTCAATACAGTTTTATTACGAAGACAAGTTTCCATGAAGTCAAGAAAGTTTTGAACTACAAGGTATGTCAAATACAGAGTACTTGAAGATCAATCCAATTAAGAATAATGGAAAATCTCCAAAATGCAAAAGGAAAAGGAGGTGCTCAAAGCAATTGAAGTATTATACTCATCCAGTAAAGAAAGAAGAAAGAAAAATTCAGCAAAAAAAAGGAAAAAACAAAAAGCAAAAAAAGGAAAAAAAAGGAAAAAAGAAAAAAAAAGGAAAATTGAATCAAGATGGATGACTTATTGAGCCTCAAATTACAAGGTTGATCAAGTACAAACAAGAAGAGAAAGAAATGCTGAAGATAGGAGAAAATGGAAATGAATCCAAAATTTGGCAGTCTAGAGGGATCCAGATGATGGAAAAATCCCCAACAAAGCAGATCCAAGTCAAGCAAAGCAAGATTGAAGGCATCTAAAAAGAATATCTTCAGATTTCATTCCGCCTCTTGAGATTGATTTTTATTTGCAAAAATTGGTTTTTAAAATCTTTAATGCATGATATAAAAAAAATGATAAAATGAGGGTTCAAGATATAAATTTTTAAATAACATCTTGAAACCAAAAGAGGATTCGTGTTAAAAACCTGAAAAGGCGGCTCGAATATTGAATGGTGCAACAATGATATAAGAGACGATCTTAAGCTCTTAATGAAGCACCACACATCTCAAAGATTCTGAGATTCTGGAAACGAGAAGCATCTCTACAAGATGAGCATAACAACCATTTATTCAAGTTAGTGGAAGCCCGAAGCGACATACTGAACCAACTTGAAAGAACCTACTTTACCAAAATCAACCTATACCTCAAATCAGTCAAATAATTTTGACACTTGCCATAGGACTATGATTTTTGAATGATTTAAAAGTGTAGTTGATTTATTTGATATTCATTAAACTCATTGTTTATGATTCGATTATATTGTGAACCTGAAAGGGGTAATACTTTGCGAAATTCTTTCATAAAGAAAGGAGAAAAAACATTTTCAAACAGGACAGTCTCAAATGAGGAAGGTCCTTGAAGCAATTGTTGCTTATTCTACCTCTGTTGTAGAAAAAGAATGAACGAGGCCAGAATAATGAAGCACTTCACATTTTTTAAGGCAATTGGTCCAAGAAGCCAGAAAGTCTGGAGAATTGAACTTGTGACACTCCCCTATGACATTATTTGAGGTCATCAAGAAAGATTATCGTTTAGGGCGATAAGCATCACCATACAGATTATTTTCCCCAACCATCAATTCATGTTCTCTAGATGATTACATCATAGAGCCATAAACAATTCACTACCTGCACTCTGGTTATATCATGATTCTGGCTCAAGTCTTGATAAAACATTGCTGCCTTTTCCATGTTGATCAATTTCCTTGACAAGATTATATCCATTATGTCCTTCAGAAGATTGCTGAATTCGAATTTGAGGACTTATGGCACAGAATAAGACATTGGAACAGAATCTACCCTTATAGGCCTTTTATATAGGGTAAAATTGGTTACAGGATTCCAAAAGTTGAAGACGACCAGTTTTACTGTTAACTAAACTGTTCCATGATTTGAAAAGAGTGGGATATATTGGAGCAGCAGAAGAGGTAGTTGTCGTAACAGTTATTGCAAGAAAATGCACCAACAAAAATCTTCTAGTCCATCCTGATGATGTTTATTTCCACTGACAACAAGGTCGAATCTACCAAATCTACTCATCAATTTCTCCAACCGATCATCATTCAGTTCTTGCACATCTGTTTTCAAAGATATGCCAAGACAATAGAAGGCGACCTCTGCATCACTGGATCTCAGAAAAAAGACAGGATATGAATATCACCGGAGAACATATCTCTAGCACCTCCTCGTGTATGGTTTTTAGGGAAACCTAGAAGTATTTCCACCTCATCAGGTTCAAGTGGAGTAACTTTATTCCTTCCAACCCATACCAGATTCCATTTTCAGCACTCATCAAGAACATACTTCTAGACACTCGAAAGTGGCTTATCGTCATAAGCTTCAAGAGCCTTACAAATCCTTTCTGTCAATTTGGCACTTCCTGTACATGTTTGTAAACAGTTCAACTTTGTTCTTAGATCCCAGGAAGGCCATCATTTCTTTTTCAATGGAAAAATATCATGTATAGTGCGTGGAGAAAATAAGATAAGAGAAAATCTGTTCTCAAATGGCAGATTATGAATATAGCCCATTTTCAATGTAGCAGTATGAAAATGCTTCGAATCTACAAATTCTAGCTCTACATCGAATAAGTACTGTGATATTTCAGTCCAAACCAACTAGAGCAAGTGCCACGTTCTCGTAGTAGAAATAAGGAGCCCCAATAGCATCTTCTGGAAGTGTTCTTTGAGTTATCTGATCTGGTTTGGTATGAACCCCAAAACCAATCATTGGATTTGAAAGATGAATTTGTTAATAGTAGAAATAAGAAGACCCAATAGCATCTTCTGGAAGTGTTCTTTGAGTTATCTGATCTGATTTGGTATGAACCCTAAAACCAATCATTGGATTTAAAAGATGAATTTGTTCATAGTAGAAATAAGAAGCCCCAATAGCATCTTCTGGAAGTGTTCTTTGAGTTATCTGATCTGGTTCGGTAGGAATCCCAGAACCAATCATTGGAATTGAAAGATAAACTGCATGATCGTCTTCATTAAGAAGTTTCTTTTCAAGCTTCCTCTGCTTCTTCCTTTTCAAAAATCATAGCCCAAGTTTCACTTTTTCCTGTAATTGGGGTCATTGCATAATGGTTTCCTATCTTCTACCATAAGAAGTGCGTCAGTAGCTTTAGCCATTTGATCAGCACATATAAAATCTATCAATTCTGCAATTGATGAATCTGAACCACATCTCTCCATGGTTATTGAAGCCTCAGCCTATGAGTACCCCATTTTCGTCAAGTATAACAATTTATTCTCTTCATCAGAATCAGAATTCAGAATTTCCTCGGTATCATAAAGAACTATCAATATTTGTGAAATCATCCTGAAAGATCGCTTCATAATCAGATGAGTAGTTATCAGAATCAACATGTTGCATGGGTGTGGATTTTTGATGAGCCTGTACCACTGTATATGTAGTCTTACTATTGCATCAGATTACTGTTCACACAAATTGGTTTCTCTTCTACAGAAAAGTATATTCTAGAAATAGCCTTCACTGAAAGATGATAAGCCACTGTGTCAGCCTGGAACGGATTACCAAGCAATTTATACTGCTCTGTTTGACTAAATCCCACCAGATACAGAAAATGGTCACCTCATTCAGAAGATACATATCTCAGACGTTTCTGTCAGAATGATTGAGTACTTCTTAAGTTTGTGACAACATGAAGAGAATTTCTCCAGTTACTTGACAACACTACTGTTCAGCAACACCAGAATGAGAGTATTCAAGATAAACAGATCTGGAGCATGAATAAAGCCACAAGTACCTACAACAGTTCATTGTCAAAATTGGACCTTGTGGGGATCATGACATTTCAGTCAAACAGACATTGAGAGTGAATCAGACAGATCTAGATGGACATCTTGAGGGCCCATTTCAACTAGAAATAGAATATTAGGGCATTCTTGGAGGCTCATCTCAACAAGAAGTAATGTTGAACACACTTTTAACATCTGTATCAGCAAATGTTGGAGCATTTTAAAGGTTCCTTCAGACAGATCCATGTGGGGCATTTTGAAGGCTCAGATTAACAAGAAGCAAATATTGGGGCATGCTGAAAGCCCATTTCAATCAGAATTAGGATTGTTGATGCATTTTTGAACGATCATATCAGCAAATGTTGGGGCATGCTGAAGGCCCACATCATCATGTGTTAAAAATCATTGACTTGATCAGATATTTCCAATGAGACAGAAAGATATAAAGAATGAAAATAATAAAACAGTGACAGTTGAGCTGGCTATACATAATTGCTTCATTCATCAAACACTTACATCAGGGTCCTGTTGTTGAACAAATATCTACCCAACAGGGATAAAGATAGTCCCCAGGAAAACTACTCGATCCAGGGTTCAGTTCCTTTAGATCTCAGCTTTGAATTTGGCCTTTTGTGTGTCAGTGATAATTGAAAATATTTCTTTGAGGTTCCTGACAGTTAGTTTCAACCATACTGTTGGGGTTATGAAGCTGTTTTTCACATCAGTTTTTACTTGCTTGATGACATTGGAATGGAGACTCGACTCACTTACATTACTGTTATTCCCGTTGTTACTGGGGTCATCATTGCCAACCAAGATGAACTGATTTTCCATCTATTGGGTTTTATCATGTGCATTTTATCCCCAGCAGCAATAATTCCATGAACCTCTTTCTGTACATGGATTCTATAGCGGATATGTTTCTACTTTCTACAATGCTCATTATGAAAGAAAGCATGATCAGTATCACATTTTCCTTTGCCCGAGATGATATCAAGATCAGTTAGTGTCTCCTATTCAATTCAACACTAGCATATCTTGTGAATTTGACCAACTTTTTGGTCATACCAACATCACACTTGAATCCCCATGGAGTTTTGTTCTCAAATGGTCTTGTGACATCATACAAAAGCTTTAAACACTGTGCAAAGAGTTTTCTTGACCAGCAATCCAAGCAGAAGCCACATGAGATGATGAATGTGTTGTCAAATGTTTTACGAACCAGTGATTATGGTGTTGAACCAATGTTATTATTCTATGGTTTTCATTTATTGACCCAAGATGAATTTTGTCTTCTTCAACCCCAAGATAAGATGAGATATGATGAAGATTTCTTTCCGCAGATGGAGAGCTGGAATTTTAACCACAAGAAACTAGTTAAACGACAGGTTATGGTTAATCGTCTCAACATGATATGGTTCAAGTTGCTTTGTTCGAGAACCAATTAAATATGGAGACATGAAAGGAATTGAGATAAATCCTCTTTGTGATATGTTTCAAGAGTCAAATTAGAACTGATTCTACTCTCCTAATTAATTCTTGCTGAGTCAGGCATATCTACATCTACACTCTTCAAAGATGATAGATTCCCTTTTTTAAAGATGACAGATTCTCTTTTCAAAGATGAAAGCTTTATCGGATTTCTGCACAACTCCAAGCAAAGAAAGTTGGTTTTATTCAAGACAAAATGGGGTATCAGGGTCAAAATTTTGACTACAGCAAGAGTTCCACAAATGAAACATTTCTTCTGAGACTTAAATGAAGTTAAGAAGACGCCAAGATACAAGTTGATCAGATGGTTCTTCAGAAATGCAAGTCTGATAGCATAAGTTTCTACACTGATATCCAGAGATAACCCTGACAATAAATGATGAAGTGAAGGAAGACCAAGTTCACCACTTTGAAGTCAAATGAAGATTGCATCAACATTCATGCATTCATAAGAATATCATTTACACAATAGACAATGCATTACATTGATACATCTGAGTGCATTCAAACATAAAGTTTTACAGATCTTCGGAAGAACAAAAAGATTCATGTTAAAAAATACCTTACACAAAGAAGGTATTCAAAACCAAAAATACATGAATCATGCAAACATCTGAAGAAGATATGGACGCAATCCACAAAAATGAGCATTATCTTCAGATTGGGTCATGTTACCCAATCAACATGTTATTTCAAAAAACAGAATGAGAAAACGATTTTCATAGTTTCTCATTTTATCTTTTCTAAAATGAAATTGTTGAAAAGTAAGAAAACGATTTTCTTAGTTTTTTTACTTAGTAAACTATTTCTAACAACCTTATCTTGAGATTGGGGCATGTTACCCAATCAACATGTTATTTTGAAAAATAATGAGAAAACGATTTTCATAGTTTCTCATTCAATCTTTTCTAAAAATGAAATTGTTGAAAAGTAAGAAAACGATTTTCATAGTTTCTTACTTAGTAAACTATTTCCCACATCTGTAAGTCCTGCAGTGCATGATGTTTCCAAAAAGCCTTCGGGAGCTTTTTGATGTTTTCAAAGCCTTAGGATCATCTGTAAGTCCTGCAGTGCATGATGTTTCCAAAAAGCCTTCGGGAGATTTTTGATGTTTTCAAAGCCTTAGGGTCATCTGTAAGTCCTGCAGTGCATGATGTTTCCAAAAAGCCTTCGGGAGCTTTTTGATGTTTTCAAAGCCTTAGGGTCATCAGTAAGTCCTGCAGTGCATGATGTTTCCAAAAAGCCTTAGGGAGCTTTTTGATTTTTTCAAAACCTTAGGGTCATCTGTAAGTCATGCAGTGCATGATGTTTCCAAAAAGCCTTCAGGAGCTTTTTGATGTTTTCAAAACCTTAGGGTCATCTGTAAGTCCTGCAGTGCATGATGTTTTTAAGACCTCTGGAATGATGTTTTCAACATTTCAGTTTTACTCAAAAGAAGTCAAATGAAAAATTATTGTTTTTTCTTCTTTGCTCTATTCTTGTTAAAACAAGAATGAGCAAAGAGGGGTAGCTGTAAACACCAATTTTTCATTTTACTTAAATTATTATTAAAATTATTATTATTATTATTAAATATTATTATTATTATATATATATATTATATTATTATTAAATAATTATTATTTACAAACAGGCCCAATGAAAACTGGACCGGCCCAGTTACAAACAAAACAGAACCGGCCCAGACCAACCAAAAACCCTAAAACATTTAGGGTTTCAGCTAGGGTTTCTAACCCTAGTGCCGCAGCCGCCTCTCCAGCTGCCAGAGACCATTGCCGACGGTCAGCTGCCAGATGCTCGAACCCGCTACAGCCACGAAGCCGCCGCCTCGCCAGAAGCCTCCAGAAGCCAGCTGCCCCCCCACACGTCGCGACTATGGGGTGAGTCACCACATAGCTCGATGACTCACCGAACTTCCCCCTCTGGACCGGTCCGAGCATGGCTCCGTGGTGGCTATAAAAGCCACTGGATCCTGCAAAACGAAAAAAAGGAAGAACCGGAGAAAAACAGAAACAAGAGCAAAAAAATATACCAAACATCCCAGTCAACAACAACGAAGCAACCAGAAAAAAAATCGAGAGAAAAGAGAGGAGAAACCCTTACCGAGGAAGCAGAACCACCGGAGAACACCAAACATCGCCGAAGTACCGAAAATACCAAAGGTATTTTCTTAGATCTAGGAAATTCCAGGGACTTTTAGGGAGAATAGATGCCGGATTCGGCCTTAGAACGGTGAGATTTATATCCTAGGGTATTTTAAAAAATTTCCGGCCACCGTTGACGGTGGCCGGCGGCGATGTTCGGAGCCAGAGTGCGGCTGTCGGTCGGAGACCGTGTTCCCTCCGGTGAGGGAAATTAAGAGAGAAGGAAGAGAGTTTCTTCTTCTCTCGTTTTTGAGAGAAGAAGAAGAAGAGAAGAATGAGGTTGCTGGCCCTTCGGGCCAGCTATGAAGGGGTATATATATCCCTTCCCGAACGACGTCGTTTTGGGAAGGGGTATATGCGTAATTTACATATATGGCTAAACCCTTTCCGTAGCCATCCGAGTTTTGTAATTATTCATTTTAGTCACTGAAACTAACTTCTGAATGTTCTAATTCAGTCTTCGAATTTTATTTTATTATGTTTTAATCCTTACTAGTATTAAATAATATATTTAGGATAAATATCACATTTAGTCCCTAATAATTTTAATATTTCTATTTTAATCACCGATTAAATAAATAATGGTTAATTACACTACTAGTATTTATATTTTATGATAATTCTAACCATGTCTCTTAAATATTTATATTTTATAATTTGATCATTAAATTTTATATAATCTTAATTTTAACCATAAGTTTTATTATTTTTACATTTTTAAGTTCATATATTTATGAATATGATCCATTAGTTTTTAATATTATTACTTTTAATTTCTTTCATTTTAATTATTATTATTTTATTTTATTATTACGTTTAATATATGTTTAAATTATTATCTTCATGATTATTTTATTATTATTATTAAGTTATATAAATATATTTATATAATATTTATTTATTTATTCTATTTGTTTATTAAATAAAAATCCTATTTATAAATTTAATTTTATAAATTACTTTTAAGAAAAATAAACATATTTTGATATGTATTTATTTTTTAATATCTAAGAAAAGATCTATCTTAAAATACCTAGAAGTTCTTTTCTGATATTCTTAAATAAATAAATGTCTTATTTTTATAAATCATATATTAATATATTATAATTATTTTTAGATAAATGTTTTATTAACATTTATTTATTTATTAATATTAAGAAAAGAGCTGTCTTAAAGCAACTAGAAGCCATTTTCTGATATTTCTAAGTAAATAAATATCTTATTTATAAAAATAAAGGTATATATTAATATATTTTCTTAAAATTATAGTAATAAATTTAAATTAAATAGAATTATAAATTAAACATATCTTTGAATTTTTTCTAATAATAGAGACAATTTATAATTAAAAAGTACCAATTTTGGGCGTTGTAAGGGTGTTAATCCTTCCCTAAACGTAACCGACCACGAATCCCTTTTTATTATTAAAAAGAATGAATTTTTGGTTAAAACGCAGATCAGTTTATCTTTTAATCGATGTTTTTTTAAAAATCTTTTAAAAGATGATTTTTTAGGTATTCGACCTACCTAACCCAAAAGGCCGATGGGGACTCCCAAAATATTTTTTTTTTAAAAATCAAAATCATTAATTTATTCATATCATTTTTCCCGCCAAGAAAAAATTCGTGCCCGGACGAAAACCGGTTACGACAGCTGCTATATATTTTATCTACTTCCCTAAAGTTGCAAGAATCTATAAACCAAAACATATCTGATTTAAATATATATATAGGGAATAGTTAATATGTATGCATTTTAATTTTTCCTCTATAATTCATTAAAAATAACTATTTAATCATTCAAAAATGGCGAGTATCCAAGTACTTTTTTTTAATTTACTTTTTGCCGGAGCAGGCAAAAATAAGCAAGTAAAAAAATTGAAGTACTAAATTTAAATTTGATTAGTTTTGTGAATTTTAGTTTGGAACGATTACAACGGAGAGTATAACAGAGATAATCAACAAGGATATGCTACCTTTAACTTTATTGCAAAATGGGCACGCCTCATACTGATAAAGAACAACCTCCTTTGGCATGATTTCTTCTGGTGGCGGCTCCTTGGCATAGACCGAAGCAGCAGTGGCCACAGAGGCGGCAACGCCAGCAAGGCCGAGAAAAACAACTTGATCCGAGCTTTTCGAAAAGGACTCGAGGAGGGGAGAGAACCAACGGTGGCAAGAGTTGGAATTGTTAATTCTGCTGCTGCAGAAGAGAGCCACCTGGAGGAGGCGAGGGTGGATGTTGACTGCTCCTCCGTCGTGAACGGTGGATAATGTCCTAGAAAGGACGGAGGAGGTGAACGAGGAGGCCCTTCTCATTGGCGATCCTATAGCTGAGGGGCAGATCTTGGCGCTTGTTAGTTTTTTTAGGGAAGGTTCCAAAGGGTTTTTTGCTCTTGCTTTCCTTCCTTTTTACATTCAGCGATAGAGAATGAGTTTATGGCGAATGGGTTTAGATAAATTACTCTATCGATACATCTCACGTAGGGATGGACAGTCACTCGAACTCGATGGATTTTGACGATCTGATTAAAAAATATAATTATATTTTATATCTTGAAATGATTATAATAATATATTTTTTATATTATTTTTCAATTAAGTACTTATTTTATTAAATAAAATTAATAATTTTATATTATTTAGAGTCGAATCGGATCAGAATCATATTTTATCTCAATAGTCGGGTCGAATTTCAGGTTGGGTGAAATTACCCTAAACTCAGGTCTAATCGAGTTTCTAGTAAAAATATAAAATTTTTGAACTAGATCGGGTTAACAAGAAACCCAGCCCCACCCGACCTATGCCCATCACTAATCTTATCTAGAGATGCAATGGGTTGGGTTAGATAGTTTTATCAATACGACTAAAAGAACATTTAGGGTAAATTATATGTTTAATATCTAAACTATCAGTTTTATTTTATTTTAATACTTAAACTTTCATTTTTTCAAAATCATACATAACATTTACTTTTTGTTTCATTTTAGTACTCTTCGTAAAAAATTTAACCGTACAACTGACGTGATAATTTTTTTAAAATTATTATTTAATTAATTTTATTCAACTAACCAAACTAAACTAACAAAATTAAAACCATAACCAAACAATACTCAACAGTAACAGAAAGTAGAATAAAAAAGAGAGAAAGAAGACTTACCTTCACAGCATTTGGCATCGGTGACGACCGGCAATATCTCGAGAACGACGACGGTGAAGAGTCGAACAACAAAAGGTAACAAAAAATAGTAAAACAAAGGAAAAGAACATAAAATAAAAAGGGTGAAGGGTTTTACCTTCGGGTTCCCGACATTGATAGTTATGGTGGTCGGACGATCAATCCGAACAGTGGATCACGAGCGAATGTCGAGTTGACCAACATAGTTCATATTCAGGGCCATCGGACAATGGACGAAGGTGATGGGATGATAAAGAATTCGAAAAGCCCATCGTCGATTTTGAGAAATCGATGTGTTTTCCGATGAAACGGAGATCAAAATCACGTTTAGGGGGTTAAAAAAGTGTAGCCATGAAGTTGGGACTTCATCGGCTGATGGATATGACGACCTACAATGGACGACATGATATTCAAAAAACATATTTTTTTATTTGAATCTGGTCTAATTCGATTTTTTAGAGTATAAATTTGATTCAACCAATATAAAGTAAAAGACCTAATTTAAAAAAAAAAAATCTATAGAGAGAGTATTATAGAAATTATCCATAAATTTATATGAAAAATTACACTATTGCCCTATGATTGGATTGGGCTAGACGTTTTTTTACCATCCACCTGAACTCGATCAAATCTCACCCTATATAAAATCTGACCAAATCTAATTTTTTTTTATAAAAAAAATAACCTTATCAAATTATGTCAAATCAAAATCCATTGATTACGCATTAAATAGTCAAAAGATTCTTATCACATCAATTATAACTCAATCAATAAAATTATTTATTTCATTATATATATTTTTGACCTAATGAATAAATAAGTGTATAAATTATACAATTTGTTTACTTTAGATACCTAAAATATTTTTAACTTAAAATATGTATCTAAAATTTATCACATATGAATAAAACGTTTTCTGTAAAAGAACGCTTTTATCAAAGGAATGATCGAGAAATAAATTTTAATAGATATTATAACGGTAATTAATTATTTATTAGGTGATATTTGAACCAGAAAACCTAAATATTCTATAGATGAGTAAATAACATATGCGTCTATTCTCATCCACATATCTCGTGCTATTTCATCATGTTTGTTTTTCTTTATTTTCATAATTTGTCTTTATTTTTTACAATCATTTAGAAAAAATAACCAAAACATTTTTTATTAAACAAGAAAGATCTTTCAAAACCAAACACATTTAAAATTATTTTAGTATAATGCTAAAATATTTTAGGTCGAAAAATCTTTTAACATTTGACAGAATTAGAATAATCACTTGGTTCTTTTTTTTTATATTTTAGCTCTCAATATTTTATTTTAAGTAAAAAACCGTTATTTTAGAATGTTAATCATGTATTAACTAATAATTTTCATCTATAGAGGAAACTTTTTATTTTAAAATGAAACTTTGGGGTTAAAATGCTTCAAAAGAAAAAGGATCAAAATGATCATTTTGGTAAACATAGAGGGCTATTTCTGCCATTATAGCTTTAAAATTTTGTTTGCTTTGCAGATTCACTAGATGACTATTTTTCTTAAACCAAATACATCCGTAAATCGCAAAGAAAAAAAAAATTAAAGTATAAATATAAGCAACATAAAATCAAAACTAGAGGGATTTCTCTTATACATTATGAACCTTAATAGTCCAAGAGGAACTAAAATGAACCCATGTTCTTGCAGAACCTGAAACTAGGCAAACCAACACTAAACTTATTGTGATATCTAAACTCGAAAGACTTCATAAACTCACTCGGTCGAGAACTCGAACAACATGGTGTGCTGGTACTTGCTACCAGGTTGAACAACAACTGATGGGAAGTTCTGTTGGTTCACGGCATTCGGAAATCCCTGCGTTTCCAAGCATAAGCCGGCGTGCTTATTGTAAATAGCACCTCCTTTCCCAACAACTCCATTCACGTAATTTCCGGTGTAAAATTGCATCCCGGGGGCATTGGTCCACAGGTTAAGGACTCTCGAGCTCGATGGACTCTTCAATTTGGCAGCGCGTTTCAAACCTGATCGTTCTTCCCCGCTGCTGAGAACATAGTTATGGTCATAACCCAAACCTACCTCATTGATCGAGAGACCAACCTTCTTCTCAGCAGTGAAGTCAAAAGAGGTCCCTTTGACCTGCTTGATTTCACCGGTTGGAATCAGGTTCTCGTCCACAGGAGTGATATCCGATGCCCATATCTGTATTGTATGGTCAAATACGTTCCCCGAGTTGTGGCCTGCTAAGTTCCAATACGTATGTTGAGCCAAGTTAATCGGAGTGGCCTTATTCTCGGGCACCACTTCCATATCAAGCTTCATCGTTGCGCTCGAAGTTAGAGTGTAGGTTGCAGTCACAGAAACATCACCCGGATAACCTTTGAACACAAAAGCAACATCAGAGAAACAAATAGAAACATGTGAACTTGAAAGAGAGTGTGCGCGAACTTACCCTCCTCACCATCGCTGCTGTGATATTTGAAAGTAATGGAGGGGTTGTCGCCTTTCTTATATTCAGCCACCTCCCATATCTTCTTGTCAAACCCTTTGAATCCACCTGAAGGCAAGAAACAAAGACAAGTTGCAATGTGGATTCGCCATAAAAAATCCGATTAAGAATGAAAGTTCCTTATCAATTGAGTGAACAAAAGAAAACCCAGAGACAAGAAGTATATACCGTGGAGACTGTTTGGAGGGTTGTTGATTGGCAAAGAGTACTCGGTTCCATTGAGAGTAAATTTGCCATTTTTGATCCTGTTTGCTACTCTTCCCACAATACAGCCAAAATAAGGTGCAGTACCTTGCTGATCAAACATTATAAAAAATTAACCCCCTAAATCCAATTCTCTAAATCAAAGAGACTAAAAAGACATAATTCAACTCCATAGATGCAAGATTCTATGTTATGAGGAGAACTTATACGAAAATATCTAAAATATACTATAATTTGAAAATTTTAAAGTACAGTTATTCTCATCAGGCCTCTCGATCCATCCCTGAACTCGACAACCACAACCAATCCATTCGTCACAAAAACTACAAGATGAACAGAGACGGGTTTCTCTTATTTTTCCAAAAAACAATCCAATTCACCAGACAAGATTAAGATCAGAATGAAAATTCTTCCAAAGTCAACAGAAGAAACAAACACACAAGAGAGAAAAAGAGAGTGAAGATTTACCACGTACCGTTCGACAGTGTCGAATCCCAGGACGACATCGGCTAATTCACCTTAAAATTCAATAGAAAAAAGAAAACCCAGTGATCGTCAATAACTCAGCATTCAAATTATAGAAGAAGAAGAAGTGGATGGGAGTACCGTTTTTGTCAGGAACAGACAATGAGGTGATAGTGCAGCCGAAGTTGGTGATCTTAACAACCATGGTTCCATTGTTGAGTTCATAAATCTGGGGTTGCTCTGCCATTTGAGGATTTTCTTCTTCTTTAATTTTTGAGTTTCAGATCAGATGTTGGGTTTGGTGTTTATAAAGGAAGAACACTGTCTGTGTCGGTGTTGGGAGGTATTACGTCACTTCTTTTATCTTTTGTCCCATGTGGCATGCCACGTATTCATATCTTTACTAATATCACTACTTGAATGTCTTTAGGATTACTATTATTTTATTTTAAAAACTATTGATTTTAGTAATTAATTAGGCATCAATTGGGGAATTTGTGTTATTTCCTCTTTTGATATATTTTATAAAAATATATTGTTTTTGGAAGTTTTTAATGAAAATTAAATATAAACTTATATAATATAATTGAATTTAATTGTAATTATATAATTGTAACGTTTTCAGATAACTATCATGATTTATGAATTTCTTAATAATTGATGATTCTAATTATATTTTAAAAAAGAAATTATATAATTTCTTAATAATATTTTTAAAATTTTTTTACGGATATTCTTATTGTTCACAAATAAGATATTATTATTATTATATTATCTATAATAAAAAAATTTACGAATATATATTTTTCATAACTTTAACTTTATATATAATAAGTTAATTTTTTATGTAAACATATTTAATAGGTTAGTTAATGTGTTTATTTTTATTCTCTCATATTCTCTAAATAAGATTAAGATTATATTTAAAATTTATAAAAAAAATAATAAATTAACTTTTTTATTTATGCATATGTGAAAATTTATATATATTATATTATATTTCTTTCTTTTTCTTATAATATAAACTTACAAAATTATTGTTATTGTTGCTACATTGTGAGATTTTATAATATGTAGCATATATTTATAATTTCCTTTATTTTTCAACCTAGTAGTTTTATTTTTATCGTCAAATACCTATAAAATATTTTTTTAAGGTTTAAAGTTAATTTTTTATAATCATTAATATCATTTAAATTTATATAATTATATAATTACGAAATTTTTTAATTATTTAAATATATCTAACAAATATAATATAATTACATTTAGTTTGTCGTATCATCTTGTAGAAATTATATCATTCCAAACCATAAAGAGAAAACAAGACTTTACCTTTGTTATACTTTTAGAAATATCCTCTTTAGATAATCTCCAAAAATAGTGTAGTTCATGATTCATTTGAAATCTTATACTTCCCAAATGATTACATTCTCACAATTAAAATTTTATAGTCTTACGTGATTTATCAAAATCAAACGTGCTCTAATAACTATAATTATCTTATTTAAGTCAACCTATAGATAATCATTTTTATCATAGGTCTAACATCAGTTATCTTATAACCGATATATTTATACTCGAAGAAAGGTTGAAAGATAATTTTCTCTCCTTTTTGTTGACTCTCACATATACTATTCATACTATCATGATTTATGAATTATGATTTTTATCAATTTAATACCAACTTACAAAGTTTTTGTGATTATTATTTTTTAATACAGATAAACTAAAAGTTAACCAGACTCAATGGAGTTCTTCTGCAGCACAGCATGCATTCCTTCAGGCGGAAGTGAGAAGTACTGTGTGGATCCCAAATCAGCACCACGGCTGAAAGTTGCCAGGAAGTCGGCAGCAGCATTTTGCTTGCGGCTTACGTGCCGGATAATGTCTTCCGATCTCGATATCGGAGTTCATAGATGGCATTAATCAAAGTGCATCCCAGAAGTGCCTTTGAGGAATGGTTCCATATTTTTGTAGCCTCAAGATTATCCGTTTCCACCTCAACCTATCGGAAACCTAATCTCCAAGTTTACAGAAAAATGTCATGCACAACACATAGTTCAGCAACAAGAATAGAACACCTACCCAAACTACGAGTGAAACTATAGATCCAATCGCCATCGGAGTTGCGTTATAAACCACCCGCAGCTGCCATACTATCATTGGTTCTCACCGCACCATCTGCATTCGCCTTTATCCAACCAACTAGGGGTCGTTTCCAGACTAAGGGACTGGTTGACGCCACTGGAATAGGTCCCAGCTTCGATTAATTGGCTGCAGCAAACTCCTCAACAAGCCTCTCACATCTAATAATGAAATCCTCCTTTTGTATATAATTTGAATCAAATAATATATTACACATATGCTTCCACAGTTGCCAACAAATCACAGTGAACATAACAGGCCACTTATCACTAGAGGAGGAAAACTTACTTAGAGACCAAAGATTCTGTTCCATCCATTGCTTATAAGGCATCAAGAGGAACTCATCTAATTTTTCAACACAACCAGTCTCGACCAAACATGAACCGCCATTCTGCAATTACGTAGGACATGGATCACATCCTCAGCTCCACCACGATAGATTAGGCATTTCACGGAGTTCGAAAACTGGCGTCTATACCGTTCGACATTGGTGAGCAGCCGTTCATGAAGGGCTGTCCATAAGAACACTCTAACTCTTTGAGGGACCTCCGATTTTCAAAGCTTTTTCCAGTGTACTTGTTGGGTTACCTCCTCATGGTGCATTAGAGAGCAATAGACAGATTTAGTTGTGAATTTTCTCAGATTCCCATCTCCAACCTGGAACATCAGAACCCAAACAAGCTTTGGGTGCTTGAACAAAAACAATTCATTGAATAATGTGGTCTGGGAGCAAAGCTGAAAGTCTTTCCCAATCCCAAGACCCCGAAGGGAGAGTCATGGCATAAACAGGAGTCGGATATGGAGAATTAGCTCCCTTACATGAAAGGACAAGCCGATTTTCTCCATCAAGCCAATGATCATACTAGAAGTCAGTGTCCCGACCATCACGGATATTCCAAGAAATATTCTCAGTGAAATCATGCCAAATACAACGTAAGCCTTTCCACAAGCTTGAGCCATTAGTATGGTGTAATTCAAAAGGTAACGTGCCTTCCCATTTGTATTTAGCATGGATTGTTCGGATCCATAGCTTCTCCGGTTTAGAAATTAATTGAAATCCTATCTTCATCAAAAAGGTTATTTTGTTGTTGCAAATTGTGTAAGCCTAAACCTCCACTTTCAATAAGCTTTTGAATCGTTTCTCATTTGACAAGAGAAATACCAGAATTTCCATTGTTCTTCCCCCACACAAAGTTATTGTTATTGTTGCTACATTGTGAGATTTTAGAATATATATTATATATTTATAATCTCCTTTATTTTCAACGGTAGTAGTTTTATTTTTATTAACAAATACTTATACAATATTTTTAAGGTTTAAAGTTAATTTTTTATAAAAAAACAACGTTTAAAATTTAAATTTATATAATTATTTAATTATTAAAAAAATTAATTATTTAAATATATCTAACAAATATAATATACTTACATTTAGTTTGTTGTATCATCTTGTAGAAATTACATCAGTCCAAACCATAAAGAGAAAACAAGACTTACTAGCTGGCGGCACCATATGAACAATTGATCTAGATTTACGTTTGTTATAGAAATATCCTCCTTAGATAATCTCCAAAAATAGTATGCTCCATCATTCATTTCAAATCTCATACTTCTCGAATGATTACATTCCGACAATTAAATTTCTCTAGTCTTATGTGAATTATCAAAGTCAAACATGCTCCAATAGTTATAATCATCTTATTTAAGTTAACCTATGGATAATCATTGTTATCATAGGTCTAACACCAATTATCTTATAGTTGAGATATTTATACTCAATAAAAGGTTGAAAGGAATTTTCTCTCTTTTTTTTGTTGACTCTCTCACATACACTATTTATTTTTTCTTATCTCCATTCTCTCATCCGAAATAGATCAATCATAATTTATGATTGAATCTTCATTAATTGTAATTCTACACCTAAGTCAACAAGAATTTGTAACATCCTAGAAACTGGGTTAGTGACCAAAGTGTAAAATGTTAAAACTTCGTGTCTAATTTTGAAAAATTGAAAATTTTAGGGACTTAAATTAGAATATCTATGTGTAGGATTGAATAACAAAGATTGAAAGCTGGAAGGGCATAATGGTCATTAGACAATGATATGATTAAAAAATCATTAGTGGAGGTATTATATACACGTGGAGAATGAGGGGGGAAAAGAGAAAGAAATATCTAGAGACTTGGTAGCTATCTTCTTCTTCTCTTCCCGTGATTCCATTGGTAAGGTAAGTTGGTTTCAAGTTGATGTTTCCTTTCATTTTTATGTTGGTTTTGATTCTTGGGGTATTAGGAAAGCTTAAAGAGAATTAGGAACTAAAAGAATTTCAAGTTATGGGTGATTGAAGAAAAAGGGTTTTTAAGTGAATTGATGAGAAAATGTTAATAAATGGATTTTGAAGTGAAATTTGACTTGTCATAAGTTGAAATAAGAAGTATGCAATGTTATATATGGATTTGAGGCATAATGATTATTTCGTATGATTTTGGGTTTCGCGTGATCTAGTTAGATATTGGATGTTAAGATGAGTTAAAGTGATATAAGTTGATTTAAATAGGTGAAGTTGAGTTTAAAGGCTTTAAAGAAAAGTAAAGTAAGGAACTTAGCTGAGTTTTGATTGATTTTTAGGTTAAAATGAGAAGTTCTGGGCAAGGGGTATCGGTACTGGAAGAACAATACTGATACTTCAAAGGAAAAATAGGTGATAATTGGGTATGGGAATCGATATTGTGTAACACCCCCAACCAATATCCGACCCGAATACGAGTCCGAGGTGTCACATTGACCTTTCAAATCATTTACTTATATAAAATAGAGGAGAAATTTAGACTTAATTTAAATAAACTGAATAATTTACATTCATTAAATCAAAAGTTTACAAAAACTGCTAAGAGCTTATACAATTTAATCCTTTAGATACATGACAACGCTATTTAATACAATAAAGAAACTTACTGTTAAATTGCTTCTGATCTGATCTCCGATGATGTTATGCTATCTCTGCTGCCTATCTTTTCTTTTTAGACTTCTTGGATCCTACGTGTGAAAACACTCGCACGCTAAGTCACAAACATAGTGAGACATATAAATGAATAATGAAAACTTTGACTACTTAACAATGCATGGACATTTCATACAACACAATGCTTATATGCACATATACCATCATTATCATTATTAACATTCTTATCGTTAGTTCTTATAATCATATACTCTTATACCTAACATTCGTAACCATCATATAACTCATTTAATCAAACAATACACATTACATCACATAATTCCTGTAATACATTTTACATAACAAAACATATACATCACATACAATGTATTTGTTTTTATCTCATTATTAGCCCATGTATACTTCTAAGAACTAAAGATATGTGAGTGCATTGAGTTTGTGCACAAATGTTGTCACCACAGCTCGTATAATTTGCACTGAGTGCCATATAAAATTTCCCGAAGGACCACATAGATTTGTACCTAAGGACCACATATATGTTCCAAAGGACCAAATATATGTCCCGAAGGATAGTATATATGTTCAGAATGATCACATATATGTCCCGAAGGACCACATAGAACCCTCGACTCTTGGCATGCCAACTATACCCCTAATTCTCATATCACATAACATGGGCATTATCATTTATATTTGTCACATAACTTGTCTCATATAGTTATATAGTCACATAGATCACTTTCACATAACTTATATCATATTTTCATGTAATCACATATCTCTTGTCACATGGCTTATATCTTATGATCATGTAATCACATAACTTATTATCACATAGCTCATAGTCACATAGCTTATCTCATTTCTCCCTTTAATTACATAAGTCAATTATATCAGTTCACATAGTTTATCACACAGACATGCATTCACATAAATCATGTACTCACTTTGGTCTCACTAGTTAATACAAATCTCTTATCTCTCTCTCGGTATATCTTACTATGTCGATTTGTCTGGACTTTGCTTTCGATCGATATCTACACGAATATACAAACCATATAAATATCAGAATTCAAATTACTTTAAAAGATTCTTACCAATGCAAACTAAACAAAGCACTAATTTCTAAATCCCAACTTAAGTAGTATCTGTACTACAAGTACAATACCGATACCTCTATGCTTGTAGTATCGATACCATCCCACGGTATCGATATCTATTCTTGATTCTGTAACTTCATTGTAAGAATGGTACCAATACGTCCACATTGGTATTGATACCCATGGTACTGATGCTATCACTTTAGTATCGATACCCCATGAAGGTTTTACCAACTTTTGCCTTATGGTATCGATATTGTTCATGCACTATCGATACCCATGCATAATTATCACATATTATTGCCTTGTAGTATCGGTGCTTACTCATCCAATACCGATACTACTAACCTAGATTATACTTCTTTAACCCAAAAATTACCAACACTTCACCTAAACACCACTTATAGAACTCCCTTCATGCCATTAAACTCAACTATATATTCTTAAACCATCTTTTATCACTATAACACATCATCATCTTCAATATTTCACCATAACTTTTGAAATTAAGAATTTTACTAAACTTTGAACATGTTCTAAACTCCTTTCTAATACTTTAGATTTCTTATTCCTACTTATGACAAGTCAAATTTATGTTCTAAATTCACTTACTAACTCTTTCTCACCTTTTTACTTAGAAACTCCTTATATTTAATCCTTCATAACTTCCAATTCTTTTAGTTTCTACTTCCCTTTAAGTTTTCATAATCTATTCTAATGCTCCAGCAATCAAAATCATTTATAACTTTCAAGAAATAACCAACTAGAATGAAACTCACCTTAGATATGGGTGAATGTTAAGAGGAGGAAGAAGGGTGAAGAATGATCTAGACTTATTTGATTTTTCACTTCCTCTCTTCCACTTGTTATATAATCAACCCAAATGAATAATTAATTCATTTACTTATCAATTTACTAATATACCCTTTATTCATTCCTTCATTGCTATTTAATCCAACACCCAAATATTCTCACTAAGTCCCTGAACTTTTTTAACTTTTTAAAATTAGACCCGAAATTTCAAAATCTTACAATTTAGTCACTAACTTAGATTTTGGGATGTTACAAATCTCCACTCTTTAAGAAAATTCATTCTCAAATTTTCACTTCACAGAGAGATGGAGCAATCATCTATGTATAACACCCTACCAATCCTAGATTACTCTCATTACTAAACTTTTTCAAAACTACCATTTATAAACCTGTCTTTCATTTCCATATAATTTAATTGATTTCTCTCCACATTCTCTAATTGTTTACAATATAAGAAAAACTTTTACTCTTATATAGTCCTCATTCGAAGTTTAATACATATAACCTTGATAGTCGTCATTATTTGCACAGTATCTTGTTCTATATTACTACTTATTAATAACCATCTAGGCTCCTTATATTTTTCAGAATAATTCTCATACCATATACAAATTCAACACAACTTATTCACCCGAGAACCATGCCCTACTAGTTTAGTCTCTATCAACTCATCACTTATTGCTTCAAATCAAATTTTTTAATTTTCCCTCTAAATTATTACTAGTTTATAACTATGTTGATCCCGGATCTATCAAAACCATAACTACTTTAACACATTATTGAAAAGTACCAGCAATGATCTCTGGATCCTCAAAATCTTCGTCAATCCTTAAATTATAAACCCGGGCAGTTGAACGCATCTAATGTTGAGTAGATTACTGAGACTGATTTATTCCTCTACCTCTACCTCTACCTCTACTTCTAATTTTCTGAGACACCGTATCAGTTCGCTCAATTTGTACAATCTCATTAGTCATGAACTGACAATCTCGAATAAGATGTCCTATGTCACCACATCTAAAGCAGGCTCCTGAAACCACTTGACATACTCCTGTATGATTCTTTCCACAATGTGAACATTGCCTTGATTGACTTAAATTTGATCTTTTAGCAGAAGATGCAGATGATTCAGACATAGTCTGAGTTTGAGAATCAAAATGTTTGAGGATCAAAATCTCTACTTCTCTTTGATGGTGATGAACTTGACGAAGCACCAACTCTCTTAGACATCTGAACTTTCTGCTCTCCAAACCTCATATTCTAAGCTCTCTCTAGAGCTTTAGCACGATTGACCACCTCTTGAAACGATGACAGATTCAAAGCTAACACTAACTCTTTTAATCTAGGGCACAAGCCCTCCACAACCGAATCACATACATCATTTTCAATCGGAATAAGCTCAGTGGAAAAATGACTTAACTTATTAAACTCATATTCATATCCATACACAGTGTAATTCCCTTGCTTCAAGTTCATAAATTCTTACTTCATTTGCCTAATAAACTGGTCTTCATTATACTTATGCTTGAATTCTTTTAAGAATAATGACCATGTCACTTGATCACTTCTCAATCTCATGGTGATATTTGTCCACCATACTCTAGCTTGACCCTACAACATCGAAACTATTCAATCTAATTTCTCCACTTCAGAGTAGTGGAGTCCATATAGCATTATCTTAACATCATTTAACCAAAGGTCCACAGCAACAAAACCTTCCTCAACTTCACCCTTGAACTCGGGTGCTCATAACCCTTTCAATTCCTTAGCTATATTTACTCTAGAAGTTGAGGGAGTAGGAGGTTAAAAACACCTCAGAATATCATTTAACGTCCTGAAAAACAATATTTGATCTTGTATAGGTACTACCGGAGGTGTTCGCTCTTCACCTTGCCTGACTAAGGCAGGTGAGTTGCTACTACCTTCAGGTCTATCATTTCTCATTTCATTTCGGGAGCTCTCACAATCATACATCTAAGACATAACCATATAACTCTATTAGAAAACATCATACTAATTACTCTATCAGATCAGAAGCTTTCATTTTTTGTTGTTGGCATGTATATTTTGTAAAACACTTTTGTCTTTGGTTTAAGCCTAGAATCGGGTAAACCTTAGCTCTGATACCATTAAATATGACACCCCAACCCGTATCTGACCCGAATATAAGTATGATGTATCATATTGACCTTTCAAATTATTTACTTATATAAAATAGAGGAGAAATTAAGGCTTAATTTAAATAAACTGAATAATCTACATACATTAAATCAAAAGTTTACAAAAATAACTCAGAGCTTATACAATTTAATCCTTTAGATACATGCCAACACTATTTAATACAACAAAGAAACATATAGTTAAATTGTTTCTGATCTGATCTCCAATGATGTTATGTTGTCTCCACTGCCTATCTTTGTTTTTCAGACTTCTTGGATCCTATGTGTGAAAACACTCACACGCTAAGTCACACACTTAGTGAGACATGTAAACGAATAATGGAAACTTTGACTACTTAACAATGCATGGACATTTCATACAACACAATGCTTATATGCACATATACCATCATTATCATTATTAACATTCTTATCATTATTTCTTATAATCATATACTTTTATACCTAGCATTCATAACCATCATATAACTTATTTAACCAAACAATACACACAACATCACATAATTCTTGTAATACATTTCACATAACAAAGCATATACATCACATACAGTGTATTCATTTTTATCTCTTTATTAGCCCATGTATACTTTTGAGAACTAAAGATATGTGAGTGCATTCAGGTTGTGCACAAATGTTGTCACCACAACTCGTATAATTTGCACTGAGTGCCATATAAAATGTTCCGAATGACTACATAGATTTGTCCCGAAGGACCACATATATGTTCCAAATGACCAAATATATGTCCCGAATGACCGCATATATGTTCCAAATGATCACATATATGTCCCGAAAGACCACATAAAACCTTCGAATCTTGGCATGCCAACTATACTCATAGTTCTCATATCACATAACATGGGCATTATCATTTATATTTGTCACATAACTTGTATCACATAGACATATAGTCACATAGATCACTTTCACATAGCTTATATCATATTTTCATGTAATCACATATCTCTTGTCACATGGTTTATATCTTATGATCATGTAATCACATAACTTATTATCATATAGCTCATAGTCATATAGCTTATCTCATTTCTCCCTTTAATTACATAAGTCAATTATATCAGTTCACATTGTTTATCACACAAACATGCATTCAAATAAATCATGTATAGAAATTCACTTAACATCTAGACCTATGTATATACTTATGTACAAATAAGCATCATTGCAATAACATACTTTTATTCATATACTCATGTAATCTAATATAGGAATTAGACTCTTCGTAAGTCTTAATTCCATAAAATAACTTATCCATAATATAATGTACTCACTTTGGTCTCACTAGTCAATACCAATCTCTTATCTCTCTCTCGGTAAATCTTACTTTATCGATTTGTCTGGAATTTGCTTTCGATCGATATCTACACGAATATACAAACCATATAAATATCGGAATTCGAATTACTCTAAAAGATTCTTACCAATGCAAACTAAACAAAGCACTAATTTCTAAATCCCAACTTAAGTAGTATCGGTACTACAAGTACAATACCGATACCTCTATGCTTGTAGGATCGATACCATCCTACGGTATCGATATCTATTCTTGATTCTGTAACTTCATTGTAAGAATGGTACCAATACTTCCACATTGGTATGGATACCCATGGTACTGATGCTATCACTTTAGTATCGATACCCTATGAAGATTTTACCAACTTTTGCCTTATGGTATCGATACTGTTCATGCAATATCGATACCCATGCATAATTATCTCATATTATTGCCTTGTAGTATCGGTGCTTACTCATCCAATACCGATACTACTAACCTAGATTATACTTCTTTAACCCAAAAATTACCAACACTTCACCTAAACTCCACTTATAGAACTCCCTTCATGCCATTAAACTCAACTATATATACTTAAACCATCTTTTATCACTATAACACATCATCATCTTCAATATTTCACCATAACTTTTGAAATTAAGAATTTTACTAAACTTTGAACATGTTCTAAACTCTTTTCTAATACTTTAGATTTCTTATTCCTACTTATGACAAGTCAAATATATGTTCTAAATTCACTTACTAACTCTTTCTCACATTTTCACTTAGAAACTCCTTCTATTTAATCCTTCATAACTTTCAATTCTTTTAGTTTCTACTTCCCTTTATGTTTCCATAATCTATTCTAGTGCTCCAGCAATCAAAATCATTCATAACTTTCAAGAAATAACCAACTAAAATGAAACTCACCTTAGCTATTGGTGAACGTTGAGAGGAGGAAGAATGGTGAAGAGTGATCTAGACTTCTCTGATTTTTCCCTTCCTCTCTTCCACGTGTTATATAATCAATCCAAATGAATAATTAATTCATTTACTTATCAATTTACTAATATGCCTTTCATTCATTCCTTCATTGCTATTTAATCTAAGACCCATATATTCCAACTATGTCCTGAACTTTTCTAATTTTTTAAAATTAGGCCCAAAATTTCAAAATCTTATAATTTAGTCTCTAACTTAGTTTTCGGGATGTTACATTCTGGATGAACAATATCGATACCATAAGGTAAAAGTGGATGAATCATTCAAAGAGTATCGATACCGAAGTAGTAGCATCGATACCAGGGGTATCTATACCAATGTTTAAGTATCAATACCATTTTTAGGATGATTTCCAGAATGTTAAAAGGGTATCGATTCTGAAGTATAGTATCGATACCACAATAGGGAAGTATCGGTACTGGAGTTAGGGTACCGATACTATTCACATTGAAATTTGGAATTAAATGCTTCGTTTAGCTTATGTTATTAAGGATTGATTATAGTGATATGAATTACGATATTTATACTAATCGTATTAATGTGTAGATATTGAACGAAGGCAAGTTCCGGACGATTCGAACTTATAAGAGTGTGCAAGAGTTATAAGTATTTTACTTTGACTTGTGAGGCAAAGGTGAGTGCATACTACTATAATATATGGTGATATGGGAAATAAGACTTGCGATGGGTCTATTTTCAATGTTTGGATTTCATGATTTTATGAATGTTTATATGTTGTGATATGATTTCTATGTGGAAATGATTACAAGCATACATCTATATGTGTCATACACTATTATACATAATCTATGTGATCATGAGCTATGTAAATACATGACTATTAGATAACCTATGTGAACTGGTACAATTGACTTATGTGATTAGATGAAAATGTGAGATAATCTAAATAGCATTGACCTATGTGATAACATGAGAATATGATATAAGCTACGTGGTATTAACATAAGTGATTATATGAACATGTAATATTAGCTATGTGTTTATATGTCTATGTGATATTGAACTACGTGATTATATGAATATGTGAAATGTGTAAATATTAAAGCCCCTAAGTATGTGGTATGTGAGCTAAGGGTATAATTGGCATGCCAAGAGTCGAGGGTTCTATGCGGTCCTTTGGGACAATACTAAGTGGTCCTTAGGGATAAATCTATGTGGTATTTCGGGACAAACTTTTTTGGTCATTCAGGACAATACTATGTGGTTATTCGGGACATTTCTATGTGGCACTTCGGTACAATTCATACGATCTGTGGTGACAGCATTAGTGTACAACCTCAATGCACTCAGATACCTTAAGCTCATATACATGTGCTATTAAAAGAAAAGATATAAATGAACAGTGAATGATAATGATAATGATGTTGTTGATGATGATATGTATAAATTTGCATATATGCTTTTGTCATATTAGGTGTTCCATGGTTTCTTTATATGATTTTATGATATGTTTAGAATATGCTTAAGTGTTTCAGATTTTATTTCTCAAGAATGTATCATGGGATATTGAAGGAAATAACATGAATGAACAGTGCATAAAATTTCATGTTCTTGTTGGGTGAAGTGTATAATAGTTTATGTACTTATTATGTTATAAAGTTAATTATTTGATTTCATGTTTTAATGTTCCATTTATGCATTATATGCCTTACTAAGTCAAAGACTTAGCATGTGAGTATTTCACTCGTAGGTTCAGAGAAGCAAGAAGAGAAAAGCTAGACAAGTCATGTCAGCATCTCCTTTCAGAAGATTAGATCAGAAACGAATTAAACCGTAGGTATTTTGTCACACTGAATGTGGTTGGCATGTAATAAAAGGTTTGAATCGTATATGTCTGATCAATTTTGTAAATAAACCTTATTGTATTTATATAAATTATGGAGTTATAATTTCAAATCAGTTTAAACTTCCGTTGGTTACTTTTGATTAAGGCTTACACTATTTTTATATAAATAAAAGTTTTAAATTTTCAACTATATTTTAAAAGTAAACGATTTGAAAAGTCAATGTGACACCTCGGATTCGTATCCCAGTCAAATACGGATTGGAGTGTTACATTTAATGGTATCATATCTATGGTTTAGTCGATTCTTGGGTCAAACTGAATTCAAGCGTGTTTTAAAAAGTATACATGCTAACACAAAGTGAAAATTTCTGGTCTGATCATGTAAGGAGTGTGATATATGGTTAATAGAGTTGAATTGTTATGTTTTATTAGATATCTAACTATGAGAGCTCCCGAAGTAATAGAAGAGAGGATATACTTGAAGGTAGTAGCAATTCACCTGCCTTGGCCAGGCAGGGTGAAGAACAGACACCTCAGGGAGTGCCTGTACAAGATCAGGGGTATTTTTCCAGAACGTTGAACGTTATTCTAATTTGTTTTCAACCTCATGATCCCTTAACTCCTAGAATGAATGTAGCAAAAGAGTTAAAAGAGTTAGAAGCACCTGAGTTCAAGGGTGAAGTTGAGGAAAGTCCTGTTGTTGTGGACATTTGGTTAAATCATATGAAGATAATGTTGAAGGGTCTCCACTTTTTTTAATGGAGTAGTTTCGTTACTTCGCGAGCAAGCTAGAATATGGTGGATGAATGTCACCATGAGAATGTCTAGTGATAAAGTGACGTGGTCATTATTTTTAGAAGAGTTCAAGAATAAGTACATCGGTGACTAGTTTATTAGGTAAATGAAGCAAGAATTCATGAGCTTGAAGCAAGGGAACTACACTATGTATGACTACAAATGTGAGTTTAATAAGCTAAGTAGATTTGCTACTGAGCTATTTCTGACTGAAAATAATGCATGTTATTGGTTTGTGGAGGGATTGCGCCCTAGATTAAAAGAGTTGTTATTAGATTTAAATCTATCCTCGTTTCAAGAAGTGGTTAATCGTGCTAAAACTCTAGAGAGAGCTTAGAATGAGAGGTATGGAAAATAAAAATCATAGAAAATTAAGAGAATTGGAGCTTCATCGAGTTCAACACCATCAAAGAGAGGCAGAGATTCTGGTTTTCAACCTCAGACTAGGTCTGAGACAATTGTTTCCTCTGCTAGAAGATCAAATCTAAGTCAATCGAGGCAATGCCAATATTGTGGAAAGAATCATACTAGAGTATGTCGAGTGGTCTCCATAACCTATTTTAGTTGTGGTGACACCAAAAATTTTATCCAGGATTGTCCATTGATGTTTGATGAGGTTGTACAAACCGAACTACCTGCTATGGTATCTCAAATAGGTAGAGACAGAAGTCGAGGAAGAAACCAGTCTGAGTCATCTACTCAACATGATATGCGATCTATTGCCCGGGTCTACAACATAAAGACTAATGATGATCGTGATGATCCGGAGATCATTGCAGGTACTTTTCAAATATTGGTAAATTAGTTTTGGTTTTGATAGATCCGAGATCAGCATATTTATATTAGTAGTAAATTGGTGAGAGAATGGAAAAATCCAATTAAAATCAATAAGTAACGAGGTAATAGTGACTGACCATTAGGTTATAGTGCTTGAGTGAATAAGTTGTATCTAGTTCGTTTAGGGTATGAGAAATTTATTCCAAAAAACATATAAGGAGTTAAGAATGAATCTAGTCCTTGATGAATCAAGCGGAGAAAATGAAAGTATAAGAAATGATATAAGGCTCTATGTAAGTAGTACTAACTATCAAGATTATGAAGATATGATATAAATTGGTAATCAAAGATGAGTATAAGTAATATGATGATCCTTCTCATATTGATCTGAGAATAGTATTGGAGCATGGAGAAAAAAAGATTACCTATGTTGCAAGGAGATTTTAATTTGTAAATGAATAAAGAGTTAAGGAATTTAAATGATTGAGTTTTAGGGATCTAATATGACAAGGGTTATAATGAGGGGTAGATTATATGTTTGGTATAGAAGTAAGCAATTTTCAATTTTCTGTGTAATTGAGCAAGAGTTGTTATGAATTTGTATTAGGATTTCTTTGGAGACTAAATTTGGACTTTTATGAACAAATTAATTAAGTTAGCGCCCTTTATTTTAGCAAGGTGAATATTCTATGGATAAGTACGTGTGATTCTATGAAAAAAATTATTTGATTTTGTGAAGTATATGTCTCAATTATATTTGATGGAGATTTAAGGTTATCTTATAGTTGTGGAAATCTTTGAATGTGATTTCGTAAATTCGATTTAACTGTAGCATTTCTATCTTTGTATAGACATATAGTTAGTTTAAGTAGATTATTCAAGTTTTAAAAATATTATGTGAAGGTGAGTGTAATAGAGTAAAAAGAGATCGGAAGAAAAATGTTAGACAAAGTTAATCAAGTGTGTCGTTGATTTGTTTAAGGTTGTGTTTATTGGTCATGCAGACGTAGTCAAAGAGATAAGGATTTATATATAAGCTTGAGATATAGTCAAATATTTATTTTCCCGCTGATCAAGTTATTAAAATAGGCAAGTTATGTTGAACGGTTTAGTACCAAGAAATTTTGAGATGATAAAAGAATATTGATATTAACTTCAAGGTTAGTATAAGTAGAATTTGGAAAATATTATGTGTAATGTAATTGGGACGAGGATTTTACAAGAGTAAAGGTTTAGTTTATGTTGCAAAGAAATTAGAGAATGATGAAAGATTAAAGTAGAGGAAGCAAAATGGGAACGTGAGGGGATATGCGTAGACAATTTCCCCATCTCTTTGTGCAGTGAAAATTCAAGGACGAATTTTCTTAAGGGAAAATTTGTAACATCCTAGAAACCGAGTTAGTGACCAAAGTATAAAATGTTAAAACTTCGTATCTAATTTTAAAAAATTGAAAAAGTTTAGGGGCTTAAATTAGAATATCTTTGTAGGATTAAATAACAAATATTGAAAGCTAAAGGGGAATAATGGTTATTAGACAATGATATGATTAAAAATTAACTAGTGAAGGCATTATATACACATGGAGAATGAGGGGGGAAAAGAGAAGTTGATCTTTTTTCTTTTCCCGTGACTTCATTTGTAAGGTAAGTTGGTTTCAAGTTGATGTTTCCTTTCATTTTTACGTTAATTTTGATTCATAGGGTATTAAGAAAGTTTAAGGAAGATTAAAGAGAAGTAAAAACTAAAAGAATTTCAAGTTATGAGTAATTGAAGAAAAAGGGTTTTTAAGTGAATTGAAGAGAAAATGTTAATAAATGGATTT
The DNA here is from genome assembly GCF_006381635.1 of Hibiscus syriacus. Taxonomy (NCBI): domain Eukaryota; kingdom Viridiplantae; phylum Streptophyta; class Magnoliopsida; order Malvales; family Malvaceae; genus Hibiscus; species Hibiscus syriacus. The sequence goes on from NW_024063088.1 coordinate 4,199,894, forward strand.
TGAAGTGAAATTTAACTTGTCATAAATTGAAATAAGAAATCTAAAGTGTTAGATATGGATTTGAGACATAATGATTATTTTGTATGATTTTGGGTTTCACGTGTTCTAGTTAGATATTGGATGTTAAAATGAGTTAAAGTGATATAAGTTGATTTGAATTGATGTAGTTGAGTTTAAAGGCTTTAAAGAAAAGTAAAGTAAGGAAGTTAGCTGAGTTTTGATTGATTTTTGGGTTAAAATGAGTAAGTTATGGGCAAGGGGTATCGGTAATGGTAGAACAGTACCGATAATTCAAAGTAAAAATAGGTGATAATTGGGTTTGAGTATCGATACTAGATGAACAATATCGATACCATAAGGTAAAAGTGGATGAATCATTCAAAGAGTATCGATACCAAAGTAGTAGCATCGATACCAAGGGTATTGAAACCAATGTTTAAGTATCGGTACCATTTTTAAGGAAGAATTCTAGAATAGAAAAAGGGAATCTATACTGAAGTATAGAAAAAGGATATTAAAATTTGAAATTAAATGCTTCGTTTAGCTTATGTTATTAAGGATTGATTTTAGTGATGCAAATTATGTTATTTATACTAATCGTATTATTGTGTAGATATTGAACGAAGGAAAGTTCTAGACGGTTCGAACTTATAAGAGTGTGCAAGAGTTATAAGTATTTTACTTTTACTAGTGAGGCCAAGGTGAGTGCATACTACTATAATATATGGTGATATGGGAAATAAGACTTGCGATGAGTCTATTTCTAATGTTTGGATTTCATGATTTTATAAATGTTAGTATGTTGTGATATGATTTCTATGTGGAAATGATTATAAGCATATTTCTATATGTTCCGTGCACTGTTATACATAAGCTATGTGATCATGAGATATGTAAATACATGGCTATGAGATAACCTATGTGAACTGGTATAATTAACTTATGTGATTAAATGAGAAGGTGAGATAAGCTAAATAGCATTGACCAATGTGATAACATAAGAATATGATATAAGCTATGTGGTATTGACATAAGTGATTATATAAACATGTGATATAAGCTATGTGATGAGGATCTACGTGTTTATATGTCTATGTGATATTGAACTACATGATTATATGAATATGTTAAATATGTAAATGATAAATCCCATAAGTTTGTGATATGAGAGCTAAGGGTATAATTGGCATGCTAAGAGTTGAGGGTTCTATGCAGTCCTTCGGGACAATACTATATGGTCCTTCGGGACAAATCTATGTGGTCCTTCAAGACAAACCTATGTGGTCATTCGAGATAATACTATGTGGTCATTCTAAACATTTCTATGTGGCACTTCGGTGTAATTTATATGAGCTGTGGTGATATCATTAGTGCACAACCTCAATGCACTCACATACCTTAAGTTCATAATGATATACAAGGGGTTATTAAAAGAAAATATATAAATAAACAATGAATGATAATGATAATGATGTTGATGATGATGATATGTATAAATTTGCATATATGCTTTTGTTATATGAGGTGTTATATGAGGTGTTCCATGGTTTCTTTATATGATTTTATGATATGTTTAGAATATGTTTAAGTGTTTCGGATTTTATTTCTCAAGAATATATCATGGGATATTGAAGGAAATAACATGAATGAACAATGCATAAAATTTCATGTTCTTGTTGGGTAAAGTGTATAATAGTTTATGTACTTATTATGTTATAAAGTTAATTATGTGATTTCATGTTTTATTGTTTCATTATGCATTATATGCCTCACTAAGTCAAAGACTTAGCATGTGAGTGTTTTACACGTAGGTTCAGAGAAGCAAGAATTTCAAAGCGAGGCAAGTCAGGTTAACATCTCCTTTCAGAAGATTAGATCAGAAACAAATTAAACCGTAGGTATTTTGTCATACTGAATGTGGTTGGGACGTAATTAATGGTTTGAATCATATATGCTCTGATCAGTTTTGTAAATAAACCTTATTATATTTATGTAAATTACGGAATTATAATTTTAATTCAGTTTAAACTTCCGTTGGTTACTTTTGATTAAGGCTTCCACCATTTTTATATAAATAAAAGTTTTAAATTTTCAATTATCTTTTAAAAGTAAACGATTTGAAAAGTCAATGTGACACCTTGGATTCGTATCCGGGTCATATATGTTTTGGGGTGTTACAGAATAAATCAATAACGACCAACAAAACAAACTTATTCTCATCAACAACCATCAACCACAAGATAGTAGTAACAAAGTGTAGAGGCAAACTCCATCGTCGCTAGGGAAGCTTATGCCTCCACCATAAAAACATATGTAGTAGATGGAACCAACACCAAGAAAATAACCATAAAAGTCCTGAAGCACAAAACCTAATCCAAGAGTCTCTCAGATTTGGTCAAATGAGCCATCAAGGGGATGACTCAACCATTCTCGATGCTCCGGTGCTCAGAGGCCCTCATGGGCTGGTAAAATAGTGAGTCGTCTGATTATCAATGTGACAAAATTGAGAATAAAACACGAGACATAACTAATCTCAATTTATTTTTGTTCTATCTATAGAGATATCCCTTGTAAATAATCTTCAAAAAAATATCATCCATGATTCATCCGAAATTTCATATTTCTTAGATAGCTACAATCGCATAATTAAATCTCTGATAATCTCACCAACAATCTTATAGTCGAAGTATTTATATTCAAGGAAAGGTTAAAAAGGAATTCCTGATGAAAGGCTATACAAGCTTCTGTAATGATGGAGAAGATGTCAACCTTGTTGTTTCCCGATCTAGTAGATACACCAAATACCACACTTGCATTATAAGCAATCTGCACAAAGATAAAGAAGATATAATTATAATGGAGTTATGAAATTAGTAAGGAAATGAAAAGATAATGAAAAGATGAAAGGAAAGAAAAGAAAAGGTTATCAAAGTGGTTGCGGAAGTAGTGAAGTTGATGAAGAATTCTCCTTCAATTGTTGATGAAGTTAGCCTCTAAGGGTGATAATGGACGCCTGCCTTTGATGATGATTTGAAGGATGTTTTAATGGTGATAAATTATTAATGGAAATGGTGAAGGTGAAGATAAGAAGATGATGGAAGATGGAATAATCAAGGTAGTATCTTAAATAAGCCAAAGAAGAAGAAAAACTATAGAAAGCTTATCTCCGTTCTCTATAAACTCACTTAAGGGGTGGTATGTTTGGACTTGAACCCTCTAGTTATAGAAACTAGGAACTCAAAGTATCAAAGGGAAGGAATGACGCCACAAACTTAGAAAGGTTTGCTTAACCGATAAAGTTCTAAAAGAACTTGCAAGAGAGAATTCTCGCAAATAAGTTTTATATATTCAAAAGGGTGTGTTTTTAAAAATGAACTAAGCCTCCCTATATATAGATTTTGAAAGGGTTGGCTGAATAAATAGATGCCAATTCGGCTAGATACATGATTTAAATGAAGGGGCATGATGATTTGGATGAATAGGGATGTCCTTTGACCTTGTGTTGGTTCGGCTACTCCTTCATGAATGTGCATGTCTATTCTGTTGAAATGAAGGTCCATCTCCCTTGGCCGAAAAGTTATGTGCTTCTTCACTTTGGAGCCAAGTCTTGTGCATGCACTAGGTGTATCCCATGGTATGGCCGAATAGTTGCAGGGTCAACCTCATGTCTCTTTGCAATTTAGGCTCCGTTTAGCTACAACAAGCTCACCAATGTGCACCTAGGTGTCATGGCATCCAATGGACAAGACCTTGTCATGAAAGGTCACATTGTGTGGAACGTAACCTTTCATCATTTGAGCTACTTCCCACTTGATGTAATGTACTTCTACCTTGTCAATTGATTGTGGATCTATGAAGGAAGAAAAACAACCTGCATAACTGAATGGCTTAAATAGATGGTTTGGTGGTAGATGTAAAGGTAAAGGGTAGGCTATTTATGATATGAAAGATGGTAGCGGAAGATCGATGTTATGACTATGGTTTGGGTTAATGAAACAATGGAATGGTTGTGAGGATAGTATCTTAAAGAAGACTCAAAGAAGAACCAATGTTAAATAACAAAGACCCAGACTTTATATTACTTCTTTAAGGGGTGGTAACAAGGACTTGGACCCACTATCTATATAGAGTTAGGAACCACAAGTATCAAAGGGAAATGGGTTGACGCCACAAATAATGAATTACTTTATAAGTCGATAAAAGTCACAAGGACTTAAGCAAAGAGAAATATCTCACTTTAATTGATAAGAAATGTATGTCTACAAATGAAATAGGAAAGCCTATTTATAGTTTTTGAAGGGACTTGGCTGAAAAGGTACATGATGGTTCAGCCAACCCTTGTGTCTTCCTAAAATGACATGATTTAATTCATAAATAACATGAATAAATAGGTGTTGGTTCGGTTGAAATGTAGGAACATGTCTCATGGCCTAATAACACTTGAACCCCTTCAAGTTGGTGCCAAATTGGAGAGGATATGATGCTTTGCCGAATGGATAGGTGTCCCTTCATCATGGTGGCTAAATGGAGTCACACGTCTTGCACATGGCTTGGCTGGTCACAAGGCATGCACATGGCTCTCTAGGATGCTTGTGGTGTATCCTTATGCATAGGATGAAGTCCAAGCATAGGCAGCAACCTTGGGCGTGACTTGAGCTTCCTTCAAGCTAGCATGTGTTTAGCTAGCTTTTGATGTGAATGCTGGTGATTAATGAGCTCCTTGGCCATGACCTTCCAAGCTTCATAGTATCTCATTCAGCTACATTCAACTACATTTGATGTCACCTTTAGCAACTTATCTTCAAATAATCCAACTAGCTAAGATTAGCTAACCTTGAGCTCCTCCAGCTGAGTTGAGCTTTCCTTAGTATTCCATGAGCTGCCATGATATTTGTAAGCTGTTTGTGAGCTGCATATGATATCTAAATACTCCACCAAGCTATCCAAACGCATGCCATGATCCAATGTACTACATGTGCAAAGAAAATAAGGTAATTCAATGGCATTGAGCTTGCATGAGCTAATTACCTTGCTGTCATGCATGATCATGGTATTGTGAGCTATGAATGCATGTCATGAGCTAAGTATATAATCATATAATATATGTGAGCTAATGTATAAGGTTTAAGAGCTAAAATTAATACATATGAGCTAATCAAATAAATGTTAAGTATGTTGTCATTATATAAATGTAATGAACCATGCTTATTATGAATGCAAGACTATTCTAACATGCTTAACATATTTAAATAACAATGTGCAACTATTGTAAAGATGTATCCATACTAAGTTATTCTTTAGCTATTAAAACATTATATAACTTAACATTGAAAGGCGTCAAGTTGTCAAATGAATCAAAAGCTTCAAGAAACTTTGTTAAGAGTACTTCCCTGAATTATTTGGCCCTTGATCTAGTAATGGGACCTTGTGGCATGACTTCTGAATCTGAAGTGGGCGTGATCATATCATTCTCCCTTCTTTTAAACGATTTGTCCCCAAATCGTTTCCATCCTCAAAGGGTGATAAGTCTAAGATGTTGAATGAAGCACTGACTTCACCAAACTCACTGGGAAACTCTAGTTTATATGCATTGTCATTGATCTTTTCCACAATTTGAAATGGGCTATCTCCTCGGGGTAATTGTTTGGACTTTCTTTGATTTGGGAACCTTTCCTTTCTACAGTGGACCCAAACCCAATCACTTACTTCAAAAGTTATCTTCTTCCTTCCCTTGTTTGCTTGATGTTCATATTATCTAGTTCTCCTTTCAATATTATCCTTGACTTGTTGATGGAGTCTTTTAACAAATTTTGCCTTGTATTTTCCATCTTTGTTCACTATTTGATCACAAGGTAAAGGAAGTAAGTCCAAAGGAGTTAAAGGATTGAAACCATACAATACCTCAAACAGAGAATATTTAGTTGTTGAATGAATTGTTCGGTTGTATGCAAACTCCACGTGTGGTAGGCATTCCTCCTAAGTCTTGATGTTCTTATTGATGATGGATTTAAGTAATGTTGATAAACTCTATTAACTACTTCAGTTTGTCTATCTGTTTGAGGATGACATGTAGTAGATGTAACATCCTCAATACCGGGTTAGTGACTAAATTGAAAAGTTTTAGAATTTGGTGATTAAAGTAGAATAATTAAATAGTTCAATGACTTATAGAGGAAATGTTGTGTAAGATTGAAGTGTAAAGAAGAAGAAAGTGAAGGATAAAATGGTCATTGGCAAGGGAAATAATCTAATTGTTATGGTTATTTATGTTTCCACGTGGAATGGGGTGGAGAAGGAAATAAGCTTCCAGAGTTCTCTTCTTCTCTTCTTTTCTCCATACGTGAAGGCTCAAAGCAAAGGTGAGTTTTCTCATGAACTGATTATTAGCTGAAATTTACGTTTGGTTTTGATTATTAGATGCTAATTAAGCTTAAGGAAAACTTAATTTGTTTTAAAACAACAAGATAATAAAGTTAGGAAGGATTAAAGTAAGGAGGTGAATAAGTGAAATCTTAATGGAAATGTATTAATTAGATTTCAAGACTAAATTTGAATTGTCATGAGTGGAATTAAGGAATATGAAGTGTTAGAATGGAAATTAGAACATGTTGGAAATTGAGTATAATTCTTGAATACCATATAAATGATAGGATTTTGAGTTTAAAGAAGTGATTATTGAGTAGGAATGAGTATAAGTAGTTATATGAAAGTTAGGAATATTAAAGAGGTGAAATATGAAGAGTTGTGCTGAAAAGAGAGTGAATTTCGTGCTTCTAATGGAATTTTTGGGTTGTGTGCAATAAACATCGAATGCAATAAGTGCATCGATGCATAGCATCGATACACCCCCTTAAAATGAAAACATCGAATGTGATTTGTGTACCGATGCACAGGTAGTGCATCGATACACAGGTTAAGGGATGCATCGATACACTGTAGAGTGCATCGATACATTATAGAGTGCATCGATACATACCTTCAATAAAAAATGAAATCAACCTTTCTTTTAGTCTAAGGAATGAATAATTAGAGTATATCAATTAGAATACTGATATGGATCCATATATGTTTATGTAGATACTAAACGTAATCCTGTTCCGGAATAATCGAAAGACTATGATCGATTAAAATAAAACAAGGTTAAGGTGAGTGTAGAATATATGTACAATTTAATAGAAATAAGACTTGTGATAAGTCTATTTCCTAGATTTATTTCATAGTATGATAGCTATGAACATATATATGCTACAGTCTTTATTACACATGCATAAGTCATATATGTTGACATATGATCCGTACATGTTATATGATTCATGTGAATGTACTCATATACTTATGTTACGTGATATGAGATTAATGGTTACATGCACATGGGAAATGTAACAGAAGAAAAGACATATGTGATTACAAGGGAAATGATACAAGTACATGGTTATATGAAATATAATATTAATGCCCATGTTATGTAATGTGAGAGCTATAGGTATAGTTGGCATGCCAAGAGTCTAGGGTTTCATAGGTCCTTCGGGACAACTCATAGGTCATTCGGGACATATTCACAGGTCCTTCAAGACAAATCTCATATGCCACCCAGTGGAACTTATACGAGCTGTGGTGACATCAAATGTGCACAACCTCTATATACTCGAATACCTTAAGTTCTCAGTATATACATGGGCCTATAAATAATGTGAAAAGTGTGTATTTCATTATATGTTATAGTATCAATATTGTTTATAGTGAATCACAGGAATTGATATGGAATTCTAAATGTTATGTTGCATGTTCATATATATAAGAGATGCATTATTATAGATTTATGTCTCACTAAGTCTATGACTTAGCATGTAAGTGATTTACACATAGGTACAGAAAAACAAGAAGACCGGTCTTAGAAGCAGCAGAGCAGCATATCATCATTTGAAGATCAGATCAGAAGCACCTTATATAGTATGTCCGCTTATGTAATATATATGTGTTGGCATGTAAATAGAGTCGTATAGTACTTAAGCTCTGGTCAAGTTGTATGTTTTGAACTTAATGATGTGACATAATTTTGATGTTAATAAAAGTTTAAATTTACTATATTTTTATAAATGTACAAGTTTTGAAAAGGCAATGTGACTCCTCGGATTTGTATTCGGGTCGGATACAGGTTAGGGTGTTACATTTAATGGTATCAAAGTTATGGTTTAGTCGATTCTCAGCATAAACAGAAGTCTAAAGTGTCTTAAAAAGTTTACATGCCAACATAGTAGTAAGAACTTCTGATCTAATAAGAGTAATGAGTATGTTGATTAGCTAATAGAGATATTTGATTATGTCTTATTAGATGTCCGGACAAGATAGCTCCCAAAGTGAAGCGGGAGATGAGAGATTAGCTGAGAGCAGTAATTCACCTGCTCTGGCCAGGCAAGGTGAAGAACAGACAACTTCTGGAGTGCCTGTAGTTGATATAGATGTATTCTTCAGGACGTTGGATGCGGTATTGTCGCGTTTTCAACCTCCTGTTACTTCAACTCTGAAAATGAATGTTGCTAAGGAGTTGAAGGGTTTAGGAGCTCCAGAGTTTCGAGGTGAAGCCGAAGATGGTCCCATTGCTACGGACATTTGGCTTAATGACGTGAAGATTATGCTAGAAGGACTCCACTATTCTGATGTGGAGAAGCTTGACAGAGTAGTCTCCTTGCTTCGTGGGCATGCTAGAATATGGTGGACAAATGTCACATTGAGGATGGCAAGTGATCGTGTGACATGGTCTCTATTTCTAGAAGAATTTTGACACAAGTATATAGGGGACAAGTTTATTAAGCAAATAAAGCAGGAATTTCTAAACCTAAAGAAAATGAACCGTACTTTGTATGAATATGAGTGTGAGTTCAACAAACTAAGTCGCTTTGCAGCGGAGCTGGTACCTACAGAGAAAGATGCATGTGAGTGGTTTGTGGAGGGCTTACACCCCAGGCTGAAAGAGATGTTGATTGTGTTGAACTTGTCCTCATTCTAAGAAGTAGTAAACCATGCCAAAGTTTTAGAGAGAGCTCAGAATGAGCGGTTTGGGGAGCAAAGGTCTCAACCATCCAAAAGAACTGGAGCTTCATCGAGTTCTGCACCGCCCAAGAGAGGTAGAGATTTAGGATTTCGATCTCAAGCAAGGTCAGAATCAGTGACATCCTCTGCTAGAGGATCAAATCAGATGAGATTTAGCCAAACTCAATCTGTAGGGTCTGGTGAAGGGCGAGCACAACAAAGTTAAGTTAGACAATGTCAGATTTGTGGGAGAAATCATAGTGGCATCTGCAGAGTTAAAACATGAGCTTGTTTCAGATGTAGAGAAACATGGCATTTTTTGAGAGATTGTCCTTTGAGGGCTGAAGAGCTGCCAATCCAGAAAGATCTGTTTCAATATCTCAAAGGGGACGAGGTAGAGGTAGAGGAAGAAATCAGACAGAATCTGTTACTTAACAAGAGGTTCAATCCATTGCTCGGGTATATAACCTCAAAACCAATAAAGACCATGATAATCCATAAATAATAACATGTACCTTTTTTATTGTTGGATAAATGTGTTATGGTATTGATTGATCTGGGGTCTACATATTCATACATTAATAGTAAGTTGGTAAAAGAATTGAACATCCCATTAGAAGACACCAGTAATGAAGTTATAGTTACAAATCCATTAGGGCACAGTGTTTAGGTTAATAGAAGGTGTCGAGGGTGTTCCATACAGATTCAGGGAATTGAATTCCCTGCTAATCTGATGGAATTACCCTTTGACGAATTTGAAGTGATACTGGGAATGTAATGGTTATATCGTTATCATGTAAATGTCGATTGTAGTTCAAAAAGGGTAATGTTAGTTAATTCAGATGGATTAGAAGTGGTAGTATTCAATGAAGGATGAAATCCATTGGAAAATGTTATTTTTGTGATGTCAACAAAGAAGCTATTACTGCAGGGATGTCAGGGGATTATTGCAAATGTGCTGGATGTTAGAGCTAAAGAGAAGGGGATTGAGGAAATTCCCATAGTTAGAGAGTTTCCTGATGTATTTCATGCAAATTTACCGGGTTTGCCTCTGGATAGAGAGGTGGAATTCCATATCAAGATAATGCCGGGAACTGCGTCTATTACTATAGTACCATATAGAATGGCTCTAAAAGAGTTGCAAGAATTAAAGATTCAGTTACAGGAGCTATTAGACAGGGATTTATAAGACTGAGTATTTCACCATTGGGAGCTCCAGTATTGTTCGTCAAAAAGAAGGATGGGTCAATGCGTCTCTGTATCGACTACAGGAAGCTCAATAAAGTAACCATTAAGAATAAGTATCCTCTCCCTAGGATCGATGATTTGTTTGATCAGTTGAAGGGAGCTTCGGTCTTCTCTAAGATTGACTTGCAATCGGGATATCATCAATTGAAAGTTCAGGAGAAAAATATTCCAAAAATTACATTTAGAACGCGGTATGGCCACAATGAGTTTATTGTGATGCTTTCAGAGTTACAAATTCACCAGCTGCTTTGATGGACTTGATGAATTGAAATTTTCAACCTTATTTAGACCAATTTGTAGCGGTTTTTATCGATGATATATTGGTGTATTCAAAGACAAATGAAGAGCATAGTGCACATTTGAAAATAGTCTTGCAAACTCTCCAAGACAAGAAGTTATATGGCAAGCTATCCAAATGTGAGTTCTGGTTGAATGAAGTTATATTTCTCAGACATGTGATTTCTGCGGAAAAAATTCGAGTGGATCCTCAGAAAGTAAAAGCTATTCTTGAATGGGAGGTTCCCAAGAATATATCTGAAGTTTGAAGTTTTCTAGGACTTGCCGGTTATTATCGAAGGTTCTGTAATAACTTTTCGATGATCGCTTTACCTTTGACCAAGTTGATGAGAAAAGGAGTAATGTTTCTGTAGACCCCTGAATGTCAAGAAAGTTTTGATATGTTAAAATAGATTTTGACAGAAGCTCAAATATTGGTTCAAACGGAGACTGGTAAAAACTACGTGGTCTATAGTGACGCATCTCATAATGGCTTGGGATGTGTACTAATGCAAGAGGGTAAAGTGGTAGCGTATAAGTCGAGGCAATTAAAACCGCACGAGAAGAATTATCATACATATGATCTAGAGATAGCTGCAGTAGTGTTTGCTTTGAAGATCTGGCGTTACTACTTGTGTGGTGAATGATGTTACTTGTATATAGATCATAAGAGTTTGAAGTATCTGATGGCTCAAAAAGAGTTAAATTGAAGGCAAATGAGGTGGATAGAATTTTTGAAAGATTATGATGTTGTAATAGATTTCCATCCTGAAAAAGCAAATGTAGTAGCGAATTCTCTGAGCCGAAAGACGATTGCAGCCTTACGAGCCCTGGATGCTAGGTTGTCAGTGAATGATGATGATGGTGCTTTATGTGCGGAATTAACCCTTTGGCCATCATGGATAGATAGAATCAAGGAATTGCAAGTTAGAGATGAAGAGTGTTTAAAGAAATTACAACAAGTGAAAGATGGAGAACTTACTGATTATATGATCAAAGCTGATGGGAATTTATATTATCGAGGGAGGCTAGTAATTCTAGATGATAGGGGACTGAAAAATGAATTATTAATAGAAGCCCATTGTAGTCCATTGACGATGCACCCTGGAGGAAACAAAATGTATTTGAATCTCAAGAGTCGATATTGGTGGCCAGGAATGAAAAGAAACATTACAGAATTCGTATCCAAGTGTTTGACTTGTCAGCAAGTCAAAGCTGAACATCAAGTTCTGTCCAGATTATTGCAACCCATGTCGATTCCTCAGTGGAAATGGGAGAATGCAACGATGGACTTTGTGACGGGGTTACCTTTGACTTCGAACAAAAAAGATTCAATCTGGGTGATTATAGATAGATTGACTAAGTCAGCCCATTTTATTATGGTACGAGCCGATTTCTCCATGGACAAGTATGTCGAGTTATATATTAGAGAGATTATACGGTTGCATGGTGTACCTGCTTCTATTGTTTCTGATCAAGATCCTCGATTTACGTCAAGATTTTGGAAGTCATTACATGGAGCATTGGGAACTCGATTGAATTTTAGCACAACGTTTCATCCTCAGACTGATGGACAATCCGAGCGAAATATCTAAATCCTAGAGGACATGTTGAGAGTTTGTGTGATTGAATTTAAAGGATATTGGGAAAAATATTTTCCACTTACTGAATTTTCCTTTAAAAATAGCTATCAATCGAGTATTAAAATGGCTCCCTATGAAGCTTTATACCAAAGGAAGTGTCGTACACCTTTGAACTGGTATGAGCTTAAAGATCGAGAAGTTCTTGGTCCTGAATTGATTCAGGAAGTGGAAGAAAAAGTTCATGTAATTCAAAATAATCTCAAAGCTGTCGCAGATAGACAAATCATATACAGACCTGGAAAGGAAAGAAATTGAATTTCAGGTTGGTGATAAAGTGTTTTTAAAAGTGTCTCTATGGAAGAAAGTGTTGAGGTTTGGTCGGAGAGGAAAGTTGAATCCTCGGTTCATTGGACCATATGAGATTGTAAAAAAAGTGGGACCAGTAGCATACCAATTGGCATTGCCACCAGAAATGGAAAAGATTCACAATGTACTCCATGTTTCGATGCTTTAGAAATATCGATCTGATCCCTCCCATATTGTATCACCAGAAGAAATCGAGGTTCAACCGAATTTGACGTATGAAGAAAAACTGATTCAAGTCTTAGCTCATGAGTTAAGCAATTGAGAAACAATAATATTCCATTAGTTAAAGTTTTGTGGAGAAATCACAAGATGGAGGAAGCAACGTGGGAGCGTGAAGAGGATATGAGGAGCCAATACCCCCATCTCTTTGCTCATTAAAAATTTGAGGACGAATTTTCTTAAGGATAGGAGATTCGTAACATCCTCAATACCGGGTTAGTGACTAAATTAAAATGTTTCAGAATTTGGTGATTAAAGTAGAATAATTGAATAGTTCAATGACTTATATGGGAAATATTATGTAGGATTGAAGTGTAATGAAGAAGAAAGTGAAAGATAAAATGGTCATTGGCAAGGGAAATAATCTAATTGTTATGATTATTTATGTTTCCACGTGGAATGGGGTGGAGAAGGAAATAAGCTTCCAGAGTTCTCTTTTTCTTTTCTTTTATCCATACGTGAAGGCTCAAAGCAAAGGTGAATTTTCTCATGAGCTGATTATTAGCTGAAATTTAAGTTTGGTTTTGATCATTAGATGCTAATTAAGCTTAAGGAAAGCTTAATTTGTTTTAAAACAACAAGATGATGGAGTTAGGAAGGATTAAAGTAAGGAGGTGAATAAGTGAAATCTTAATAGAAAGGTATTAATTAGATTTCAAGACTAAATTTGACTTGTCATTAGTGGAATTAAGGAATAGGAAGTGTTAGAATGTAAATTAGAACATGTTGGAAATTGAGTATGATTCTTGAATACCATATAAATGATAGGATTTAGAGTTTAAAGAAGTGATTATTGAGTAGGAATGAGTATAAGTAGGTGTATGAAAGTTAGGAATATTAAAGCAGGTGAAATATGAAGAGTTGAACTCAAAAGAGAGTGAATTTCATGCTTAAAATGGAATTTATGGGTTATGTGCATCGGTACATCTTCAATGTGTATCGATGCACTCTCAAATAAATAAACATCGAATGCAATAAGTGCATCGATGCATAGGGAGTGCATCGATATACCCCCTTAAAATGAAAACATCGAATATGATTTTTGTATCGATGCACATGTAGTGCATCGATACACACGTTAAGGGATGCATCGATACACTGTAGAGTGCATCGATACATATCTTCAATAAAAGATGAAATCAACCTTTCTTTTAGTCTAAGGAATGAATAATTAGAGTATATCAATTAGAATACTGATATGTCCATAAATGTTTATGTAGATTCTAAACGTAATCCTGTTCTGGAACAATTGAAGGACTAGGATCTATTCAAAGAAAACAAGGTTAAGGTGAGTACATAATATAGGTAAAATTTAATGGAAATAAGACTTGTGATAAGTATGTTTCCTAGATTTATTTCATAGAATGATAGTTATGAACATACATATGCTATAGTCTTTATTACACATGCATAAGTCATATATGTTGACATATGATCCGTACATGTTATATGATTCATGTGAATGTACTCATATACTTATGTTACATGATATGAGATTAATGGTTACATGCACATGGGAAATCTAATAGAAGAAAACACATATGTGATTACAAGGGAAATGATACAAGTACATGGTTATATGAAATATAATATTAATGCCCATGTTATGTAATGTGAGAGCTATAGGTATAGTTGGCATGCCAAGAGTCTAGGGTTTCATAGGTTCTTCTGGATAACTCATAGGTCTTTCGGGACATATTCACAGGTCCTTCAGGACAAATCTCATATGCCACTCAGTGGAACTTATACGAGCTGTGGTGACATCAAATGTGCACAACCTCTATGTACTTGAATACCTTAAGTTCTCAGTATATACATGGGCCTATAAATAATGTGAAAAGTGTGTATTTCATTATATGTTATAGTATCAATATTGTTTATAGCGAATCACAGGAATTGATATGGAATTTTGAATGTTATGTTGCATGTTCATATATATAAGAGATGCATTATTATAGATTTATGTCTCACTAAGTCTATGACTTACCGTGTAAGTGATTTACACGTAGGTACAGAAAAACAAGAAGACCGGTCTTAGGAGCATCAGAACAGTATATCATCATTTGAAGATCAGATCATAAGCACCTTATATAGTATGCCCGCTTATGTAATATATATGTGTTGGCATGTAAATAGAGTCATATAGTACTTAAGCTCTGGTCAAGTTGTATGTTTTGAACTTAATGATGTGACATAGTTTTGATGTTAATAAAAGTTTAAATTTACTATGATTTTTATAAATGTACAAGTTTTGAAAAGTTAATGTGACACCTCAGATTCGTGTTCGGGTCAGATACGGGTTGGGGTGTTATAGTATAGAAGAGTAGTTTTATGCCAACTTTACTCCACAAAGTCCTCCAGAAGTGGCTTAGAAATTTGACATCTCTATCCGACACAATGGTTTGAGAAAGTCCATGTAACCTTACCACTTCTCTGAAGAATAAGTTTGCAACATGAATAACATCATCTATCTTGTTGCATGGTATAAAATGAGCCATCTTGGAGAATCGATCGACCACCACATATATTGAATCCTTTCCACTCTTGGTTTTAGGTAAACCCAAAACAAAGTCCATAGAGATATCTACCCATTGCATGGCTGGTATCGGTAAAGGCATGTATAATCCATGAGGCATGACTCTTGATTTCGCATTTTTACACACTAAGCACCTTTCACATACCTTTTCAACATACCTTTTCATTTTTGGCCAAAAGAGGTGTTCTTTCAGGATGCTAAGTGTCTTTTTAACGCCAAAATGTCCCATAAGTCCCCCTTCATGTGCTTCTTTGGTTAATACTTCTCTCATGGAACCTTGTGGGAAACAAAGTCTCCCTTCCTTGAAAAGATATCCATCATGCTAATAGTATTTGTCATGAGCACCTGTTTCACATAACTTATACCTTTCTCCAAAGTCCAAATCAGTAGCATAATGTTCTTTAATGAATGAAAAACCAAGGAGTTTGGAATCTAAAGTGTTAAGTAAAACATACATGCGTGAAAGAGCATCTGCTACTATTATCTTTTCCTTTCTTATAGTGAATGACATAGGTAAAAGACTCAAGGAATTCGACTTATTTAGCATGTCTCTTGTTGAGTTTGTCTTGTCCTTTGATATGCTTTAATGCCTCATGTTCAGTGTGTATAACAAATTCCCTTGGCAATAAGTAGTGGTTCCAAGTCTCTAATGCTTGAATGAGTGCATACATTTCTTTGTCATATGTTGGATAGTTCAAGGTTACACCATTTAGTTTTTCTCTAAAGTAAGCGATTGGCTTCCCTTCTTGACTCAAAACAGCACCAATCCCAATTCCGGAGGTATCACATTCAACTTCAAATGTCTTTTCAAAGTTTGGTATGGCTAATAGTGGAGCCTTTGTCAAACAATCCTTGAGTTCGTTGAATGCTACATCTTGTTCTTTACCCCAAGAGAAGTTTGAATTCTTCTTAATAATCCCTGTTAAGGGGGCGACAATAAAACTAAAGTTTGGTACAAACCTCATGTAAAATCTGGCTAATCCATTAAAACTCTGAAATTAACTGACGTTGACAGGTTTTGGCCATTCTTAAATTACCTTAATCTTCTATGGATCCACTGCTAGTCCCTGTGAACTTACAATGAAGCCTAAGAAAGTAACTTGGTCAGTATAAAAAGCACACTTCTTGAGATTAGCATATAAGTGCTTTTCTCTCAAAGTGCTAAGAATAGACCTTAAATGTTCATCATGCTTGTTCAAGGACTTACTGTATATCAAGATATCATCAAAATAAACAACACCAAACTTACCAATGTAAGGCCAACATACATGGTTCATCAGACGCATAAAGGTACTTGGGGCATTAGTCAAGCCAAAAGGCATGACTAACCACTTATATAAACCTTGTTTTATCTTGAAGGTGGTTTTCCACTCGTAACCTTCCTTCATTCTAATTTGATGGTAGCTACTTTTCAAGTCAATTTTGGAGAAGATGCTGGCTCCACTAAGTTCATCAAGCATATCATCCAATTGAGGTATAGGGTGCCTATATTTTATAGTGATCTGGTTTATAGCCCTACAATCCACACACATTCTCTAAGTTCCATCTTTCTTTGGTACCAACAAAACTGATACAACACAAGGACTTAAACATTCCCGAATGTGTCCTTTGTCGAGTAGTTCTTTGACTTACCTTTGTAATTTCTTTTTTTCCTCAGGATTGCTTCTGTATGCTAGTTTATTAGGAATTGTGGCTCTAGGAATTAAATCATTCTGATGTCCAATTCCTCTAATTGGGGGTAATGCATCTGGAATTTCTTCAGGGAATATATCTTCAAATTCCTGTAAAAGATTAGAGATAAAAGAAGGCAATCATTTAGGAAGGTTAGTAAGTAGAAAACTTTCCTTATACATAAGTATAAGTATAGTCTTCTTGGTCGATAAATATTTTCGAACATCTCCTCTACTGGCGTATATATTCAGATTCTGAGTATGACTTTCTTTGGCCTTTTTTTAATATGATTTTCTTTCCTTGATGTTGGAACGAATACTTGTTGGAAAATCCATCATGAGAAGCCTTTTTGTCAAATTTCCAAGGACGTCCTAGTATAATTTGGCTTACACTGATGGGAACCACGTCGCACAGAACTTCATCATTGTATCTTCCAATTGAAAAAGAACAACAACTTGTTTTGGTTACCTTGGCTTCCCCCATATCATTTAGCCACTGAAGTTTGTAAGGATGAGGATGCTTAAACGTCTTTAGGCCCAATTTTTCCACCATGTGAGTACTTGCTACATTTGTACAACTTCCTCCATCAATGATCACCACAAAAACCTTATCTATCACGTGACATTTTGTATGTAAAATATTCTCTCTTTGTTCATCTTCTTGACTTTGGATGTTCAAAGTCCTTTTGACTACAAAGATGTTGGATGGAAGATGTAACACCCTCAACCCGTATCCAACTCGGATACAAGTCTGAGGTGTCACATTGACATTTCAAACTTTAACTTTTAACGAAAACTAAGAAAATTTAAAACTTTATTAAAATAACATTGTTACTGTACACGAGTTAACCAAAACAAGACAAAACTGATCAGAGCATTTGTAACTAACACTGTTCTTACATGCCAACACACTATACACCATCAAAATACATACTTTAACAGTTACTTCTGATCTGATCTTCTAGCAGTGTTTCTGTTCTTGCCACTCCTATTTCTGTTCTTCCCGATTCTTGGTACCTACGTGTAAATCACTTACACGCTAATTCACAGACTTAGTGATGCAATAAACATATAATGTAACTTTAACTAGTAATCATACATACATATATGTCATTATCATTCATATCTCTTATCTTTTATTCCTATGATCTTTTATATCCATATCATATATCTTATAAATTTATTATTATATCATTATGTTAATTAATTATACTCATTCATATATACCTTAACATGTACTCACGTATACCATATAACATATATATATCATGTCATGTAAAACATATATTCTATCGTAAATCAAATACACACAAGCAACTATATCATGATCTTCATTCTTATCACTATTATTGATTCCTTTTATCATATAATCTTATAATTACCATTTGTACCATCATATATCACACATAACATTTCATAAGGAAACAAACATATCATCATAACCAGTTTATTAATATTATCTCTTTATTAGCCCATGGTACACATGTGAGAACTGTAGTTACGTGAGTCTATTGAGGTTGTGCACCACTATGATGTCACCACAGCTCGTATAAATGTCCCGAAGGACCTATCCAGAGGTCATAAAGATCATCGGTAACTATCCAAAGGTCATAAAGATCCTCGGTAACTATCTAAAGGTCATAAAGATCCTCGGTAACTGTCCGTAGGTCCCGAAGAACCTAGTTAAACTGTCCATATATTCCTTAGAACATAGGTAAACCCTCGACTCTTGGCATGCCAACTATACCTCTAGCTCTCAAAACACATAACATGGGCATTTTCACTTATACACTTTCATTGCTCTTATGATCACATATTACTTTTCTTCTGTCACATACCACATGTGCATATAGTCACATAGTTTACTTTCATGTAATTCATGTCACTTTTCATATAAACATATGATTCACTTTTACGTATCACATATACTTTCTCTTTCATATAACTCATGTCTTGTGATCATGTAAACACGTATCACATAAAAGAACATGTCAAACCTATCACACCACTATATAATATTCTCATATATTCATGTAGTTCAGTATCAAATATCATATGAATCATATAAATCATGCCACATATACTCATGCATACATAGAATTCACAAATCAAATAACATTTTACGAGTTACTTATTACCATAGTAACTCTGTCACTAGCTCATCGCAAGCCAATGCTTATTCTATAACATAAGTACAATTAAATTGCACTTACCTTAGCCTTGCTTGCTTTGATTTGATTCTAATTCTTCAATTGTTCTAGAACAAGTTTTCATTCTATATCTACATAATAATAACACATTGATACATATCAATATACTAATTGATATATTCTAAGCTATCAGTTCATAGGCTAGAAGAAAGACATTTTCAACTTTTAATGAAGGCATGCATCGATGCACTAAACCATGTATCGATGCATCCCTTGACAGGTGCATCGGTGCATAAATCCTATTCGATGTTTATATTTTAAGCAGGTGCATCGATGCACTCCTTATACATCGATGCACTAATTGCATTCGATGTTCATTTATTTGAGAGTGCATCGATGCACATTGAAGATGCATCGATACACGCAACCCAAAAATGATACTTTGAGCACGAAAATCCCTTCTTTATTCTCTCAACTCTTCATATTTCATCCTTTTTTCTATTCTTAACTCTTATACACCTATTTAAACTAATCTATACTCATTTATTTCATCTTAAGCCCCAAAATCCTATCCTCCTTATGAGATTCAAGAATTATACAACTTTGCAACATGATTTAATTCCACTTTTAACACTTCATATGTCTTAACTAGATTGATGACAAGTCAAATCCAACTTCCAATTCTAATTATAAACTCTATATCAAAATTTCATTCAAGAACTCAAAATCTTTATCTTTCCTAACTCTTTTATCTTTTGATTTTAAGATAACTTAAGCTTTCCTTAAGCTTATCATCTAACGATCAAAACCCAAACTTTAAATTAACAAATAATCAACAGATTAGAAAGCTTACCTTTGCTTGGCTCTCTCTCACGTATGAAGAAGAAAAAGAAAGAAGAAGAAGAAAGAAGAAAGCTCTGGAGAAGGCTCTCCTTCCCACGTGTATATATCCTTACCATATCATATTTTTAATTCATTTCTTGGTCAAATGACCCTTTTGCCCTTTAATACCTTTTATAATTACTAGCATCTTTAAGGTAATATTTCCAAATAAATCATTGAAATTTTCAACTATTCCATTTTAATCACCAAATCCTGAAATATTATAATTTGGTCACTAACCCGGTATTGAGGATGTTACAAATCTCCCCTCCTTAAAAGAAAATTTGTTCTCGAATTTTTCATTGTACATCTTGATAAGAACATATCTTCTAATGTTCTCATGTTGCTTTTTCAACTTATTCCTTCATAATTTATAATCAGTGATTTGCCTTCAATTTCCAAAGAATCCAATCTTTATCTATCTTTTCCACTCTTTCAATTTTTACATTTTCCTTTGACCTTCATAAAATCCATATAATGTTACTCATCCCGTAGACAGTAACCAAACTCTTATTTATTATCATTTAACAAAGAATATAATCTTGAATCTTCTTCAAATGCGATTAAGCATATATTTTACAAAATCAAACAATCTTTTCATATCACCTTCCACATTTTCCTTCACTTCTATATCAAACTTATCATCTACCCTTACATATAGTCTCTCTCATATCTGATCCTTTAAACTCAACTCTTTTCATTTCTTTATCCACTTATCCTGTTATAATCAAGATCTTCTTATACATAACTAAATTCTTATTCCAATTAATTTCTCTATATCAAATTAATTCTTTATAAATCACCATCTTCTTGTCTTATAGATCATATCCTTTTTCTTTATGCTTTCATAATCTTTTCATAACACTTATATTTATCTTTAAATAACCTTACATATCGTAGTTCCATAATTATGATATTTAACACTACTTGCACAGCCTTATTCCTTGTAAAATTCTTATTCAGTCAAAATATATTTATCAATTTTCATCTCAAACTTTTTTGTTAAATCTTTAACTTCCATCAAACATATAAATCCTTTAACTTTAATACATTCATTCTCACATTACTTTGTTATTCAACCCACTTCTCTAAAGAACAATGTAAATTTTCATCAAATCATCCACATATATGTTCTTTCTAATCAAAATAACTCATCCTTTATTTCCTTAACTTATTAAACCTTCTTTCTTTTTTCCTTTTTCTTGATTCAAATTCAAACATTTCATTTATCTTTGTCATATAATCTGATCACAAATATATATATATATATATATATATATATTCCCCAAACTCTTCCAAAATATACTCATATCACTTGCTCTTTTAATATTTTTCCTCATAACATATATCCTTCAACACTGACATTTCCAATCCGTCTAAGCTAATTAGTTGTACCTCTTCCTAATTTACAATTATCATTTGCATACTAACTATATAACTAGTCCATCTCCAATATTACTTCTAATCCCTTGAAGAATAACTCCATTAGGTTAACAAAGAATTCAATTCCCTAAATCTGAATGGAACATCTCCAACATATCTAATTTACTTGAGCACTGTGCCTTACTAAATTTTTCACTTTAATATTACTACAAATGACTTTTATCTACATTCTCAATTCTCTCACTCATTCACTACTCATGTATATATATACAACTCGGATCACCCAATATCATAACACATTTACTGTACAATAGAAAAATACCTGCTATTATCTCTGGATCATTAAAATCTTCATTGGTATTAATATTATACATTCGAGCAGTGGAACGTATTTCCTGTTGAGTAGATGATTCAGGTGGACTTTTGCCTCTTCCTCTACCCCTTCCTCTTTGAGACATAGAAGTAGATCGATCCAACTGTGCATGCTCTTCTGTCCCCAATGGACAATCTTTCATGAAATGTCTTGTTTCCCCACATCGGGAAACAAATCCAAATTTAACTCTACACGTCCCACCGTGATATCTTCCACAAGTCTGACAATGTCTCTGTTGTGCTCTTCCATCACCATACCCTACTGATTGGGTCTGTCTAGTTCTTATCTGATTTGATTCTCTAACGGAGGATACCACCAATCCCATCCTTTCCTGAGACTGAAAACAAAAATCTCTATCTATCTTAGGTGGTGCAGAACTCGATGAAGCCCCTGTTCTTTTAGAGGGTTGGATTCTTTGATCCTCAAACCTTTCATTCTGAGCTCTTTCTAGAGCTTTAGCACGATTTTCTATTTCTTGAAACAAAGACAAGTTCAGCACTATTAACATTTCTTTCAACCTCGGGTGTAAACCCTCTACAAACCACTCACACGCATCCTTATCTGTTGGGACCAACTCAGTCACAAAATGACTTAACTTATTAAACTCGCACTTGTACTCATACACTGTGCTATTCATCTGTTTCAGATTAAAGAATTCTTGCTTCATTTTCTGAATAAACTGGTCTCCTATATACTTGTGCTTAAATTCTTCTAAGAATAAAGACCAGGTCACTTGATCACTTATCTCGTCAACCAAATTCTAGCTTGCCCGCGAAGCAAGGAGACCACTCCATCTAATTTCTCCACATTAGAATAGTGAAGTCCTTCTAACATAACCTTTACATCATTAAGCCAAAGGTCTGTGGTAACAGGACCTTCTTCAGCTTCACCCCTAAACTCTGAAGCTCCCAAACCCTTCAACTCATTTACAACATTCATTCTTGGAGTTGAAGTAGCAGGAGGTTGGAAACACGTCAATACTGCATCTAATGTTCTAAAGAACAATCTTGATCAGCTATAGGCACTCCAGAAGGTTCCTGTTCTTCACCTTGTCGGGCCAGGGTAGGTCAATTACTACTTTCAGCGGGCCGATCATCTCCCACTTGACTTCGAGAACTATCATGTCCGGACATCTATAAAAATATATCCATATCATTCTATCAGCAAAACAACACACTTACTATTATATCAGATCAGAAGGTTTCACTATTTTGTTGGCATGTATACTTTATAAGACACTCTAGACTTTGGTTTATACCGAGAATCGACTAAATCGTAGCTCTGATACCATTAAATGTAATACCCTCAACCCATATCCGACCCGGATACAAGCCTGAGGTGTCACATTGACTTTTCAAACTTTAACTTTTAACGAAAACCAAGGAAATTTAAAACTTTATTAAAATAACATTGTTACTATACACGAGTTAACCAAAACAAGACAAAACTGATTAGAGCATTTGTAACTAACACTTTTCTTACATGCCAACACACTATACACCATCAAAATACATACCTGATCTTCTAGCAATGTTGTTGTTCTTGCCACTCCTATTTCTGTTCTTCCCGATTCTTGGTACCTACGTGTAAATCACTTACACGCTAAGTTACAGACTTAGTGATGCAATAAACATATAATGTAACTTTAACTAGTAATCATACATACATATATCTCATTATCATTCATATCTCTTATTTCCTATTCTTATGATCTTTTATATCCATATCATATATCTTATAGATTTGTTATTATATCATTATGTCAATCAATTATACTCATTCATATATACCTTAACATGTACTCATGTATACCATATAACATATATCATATCATGTAAAACACATATCCTATCGTAAATCAAATACACACAAGCAACTATATCATAATATTCATTCTTATCACTATTATTGATTCCTTTTATCATATAATCTTACAATTACCATTTGTACCATCATATATCACACATAACATTTCATAAGGAAACAAACATATCATCATATCCAGTTTATTAATATTATCTCTTTATTAACCCATGGTACACATATGAGAACTGTAGATATGTGAGTCTATTGAGGTTGTGCACCACTATGTTGTCACCACAACTCGTATAAATGTCCCGAATAACCTATCCAGAGGTTATAAAGATCCTCGGTAACTGTCCATAGGTACCGAAGAACCTAGGTAAACTGTCTATATGTTCCTTAGAACATAGGTAAACCCTCGACTCTTGGCATGCCAACTATACCTCTAGCTCTCAATACACATAACATGGGCATTTTCACTTATACACTTTCATTTCTCTTATGATCACATATTACTTTTCTTCTGTCACATATCACATGTGCATATAGTCACATAGTTTACTTTCATGTAATTCATGTTACTTTTCATATAAACATATGATTCACTTTCACGTATCACATATACTTTCTCTTTCATATAACTCATGTCTTGTGATCATGTAAACACGTATCACATAAAATAACATGTGAAACCTATCACACCACTGATATAATATTCTCATATATTCATGTAGTTCAGTATCACATATCATATGAATCATATAAATCATGTCACATATACTCATGCATACATAGAATTCACAAATCAAATAACATTTTACGAGTTACTTATTACCATAGTAACTCTGTCACTGGCTCATCGCAAGCCAGTGTTTATTCTATAACATAAGTACAATGAAATTGCACTCACCTTAGCCTTGATTTGATTTGATTCTAATTCTTCAATTGTTCCGGAATAAGCTTTCATTCTATATCTACATAATAATAACACATTGATACATATCAATATACTAATTGATATATTCTAAGCTATCAGTTCATAGGCTAGAAGAAAGACATTTTTAACTTTTAATAAAGGCATGCATCGATGCACTACACCATGTATCGATGCATCCCTTGACAGGTGCATCGATGCACTATCTATGCATCGGTGCATAAATCCTATTCAATATTTGTATTTTAAGCAGGTGTATCGATGTACTCCTTATGCATCGATGCACTAATTGCATTCGGTGTTCATTTATTTGAGAGTGCATCGATGTATATTGAAGATGCATCGATGCACGCAACCCAGAAATGATACTTTGAGCACGAAAATCCCTTCTTTATTCTCTCAACTCTTCATATTTCATCCCTTTTTCTATTCTTAACTCTTATACACCTATTTAAACTAATCTATACTCATTTATTTCATCTTAAGCCCTAAAATTCTATCCTCCTTATGCGATTCAAGAATTATACAACTTTGCAACATGATTTAATTCCACTTATAACACTTCATATGTCTTAACTAGATTGATGACAAGTCAAATCCAACTTCCAATTCTAATTATAAACTCTATATCAAAATTTCATTCAAGAACTCAAAATCTTTAATCTTCCCTAACTCTTTTATCTTTTGATTTTAAGATACCTTAAGCTTTCCTTAAGCTTAGTTATCATCTAACGATCAAAACCCAAACTTTAAATTAACAAATAATCAACATATCAAAAAGTTTACCTTTGTTTGACTCTCTTTCACGTATGACGAAGAAGAAGAAAGAAGAAAGCTCTGGAGAAACCTCTCATTCCCACGTGTATATATCCCTACCATATCCCATTTTTAATTCATTTCTTGGTCAAATGACCCTTTTTCCCTTTAATACCTTTTATAATTACCAGCATCTTTAAGGTAATATTTCCAAATAAATCATTGAACTTTTCAACTATTTCATTTAAATCACCAAATCCTGAAATATTACAATTTGGTCACTAACCCGGTATTGAGGATGTTACAGAAGAGACATGTTAGCAAATAATAAAAAAGGAAATGTGTATAAGACCTTACCAGATAATACTCTCACAAATCCTCATGAGTCACTCTAAGAAAACTTGAATGTCACTCAATCCGCTCGTGTTTGCACTCTAGGACTTTAAGGATTTTACTAGTCCTCTTCTGATCTCACACGCTCAAGCCTTTTTCCTCTCAATTCTCTTTGTCTCAAGTTCTAAAATGACTTTACTCAAAATTATATCAAGTAAATTTTACTTGTGTGTCAGCTGTAAAAAGGGTTACTAGGAATGGAAAAACAAAATATAATGAAAATGGTGGCTTAGAAATAGAAAGAAGATAATAAAAGGGGTTACTTACACAAAGTCACTTCACAACCTTCTATCACCACAATCAATTTAAAAGGCTTACTTGAATGGCTTGGTAATGAGACTTGTTGTTGAGTGCTTCAACTTTTATTTCTTTTCTTTTCTTTCTTTTTGAGTTCTTGAATTTTCTTATTCTTTTGAGTGCTTCAATTTCTTTGCTGAATTTTGATTTCTTTCACTTGCACTTTACTTACACTTCTTTTTCTATTTTTGTTTTTTTTTGTTGTTGCATGTTGCTTCTTCCACCAAAGCTCTGATTACCGCTTGATGTAAGGTACTTCTACCTTGTCGATTGATTGTGGATCTAAGAAGAAAGAAAAATAACCTGCATAAGTGAATGGCTCAAATAGATGGTTTGGTGGTAGATGTAAAGGTAAAGGGTATGCTATTTATGATATGAAAGATGGTAGCGGAAGATCGATGTTATGGCTATGGTTTGGGTTAATGAAATAATGGAATGGTTGTTAGGATAGTATCTTAAAGAAGACTCAAAGAAGAACCAATGTTAAATAACAAAGACCCGGACTTTATATTGCTTCTTTAAGGGGTGGTAACAAGGACTTGGACCCACTATCTATATGGAGATAGGAACCACAAGTATCAAAGGGAAATGGGTTGATGCCACAAGTAATGAATTACTTTATAAGTTGATAAAAGTCACAAGGACTTAAGCAAAGAGAAATATCTCACTTTAATTGATAATAAATGTGTGTCTACAAATGAAATAGGAAAGCCTATTTATAGTTTTTGAAGGGACTTGGCCGAAAAGGTACATGATGGTTCAGCCAGCCCTTGTGTCTTCCTAAAATGACATGATTTAATTCATAAATAACATGAATAAATAGGTGTTGGTTCGGTTGAAATGTAAGAACATGTCTCATGGCCGAATAACACTTGAACCCCTTCAAGTTGGTGCTAAATTGGAGAGAATATGATGCTTGGCCGAATGGATAGGTGTCCCTTCATCTTGGTGGCTAAATGGAGTCACACACCTTGCACATGGCTTGGCTGGTCACAAGGCATGCACATGGCTCTCTAGGATTCTTGTGGTGTATCCTTATGCATAGGATGAAGTCCAAGCATGGGCAACAACCTTGGGCGTGACTTGAGCTTCCTTCAAGCTAGCATGTGTTTAGCTAGCTTTTGATGTGAATACTGGTGATTAATGAGCTCGTTGCCCGTGACCTTCCAAGCTTCATAGTATCTCATTCAGCTACATTTGATGTCACCTTTAGCAACTTATCTTCAAATAATCCAACTAGCTAAGATTAGCTAGCCTTGAGCTCCTCCAGCTGAGTTGAGCTTTTCTTACTATTTCATGAGCTGCCATGATATTTGTAAGCTGTTTGTGAGCTGCATATGATGTCCAAATACTCCACCAAGCTATCCAAACGCATGCCATACTCTAATGTACCTACATGTGCAAAGAAAACAAAGTAATTCAATGGCATTGAGCTTGCATGAGCTAATTACCTTGCTGTCGTGCATGATCATGTTATTGTGAGCTATGAATGCATGTCATGAGCTAAGTATATCATCATATAATATATGTGAGCTAATGTATAAGGTTTAAGAGCTAAAATTAATGCATATGAGCTCATCAAATAAATGTTAAGTATGTTGCCATTATATAAATGTAATGAACCATGCTTATTATGAATGCAAGACTATTCTAACATGCTTAACATATTTAAATAACAATGTGCAACTATTGTAAAGATTTATCCATGCTAAGTTATTCTTTAGCTATTAAAACATTATATAACTTAACATTGGAGGGTGTCAAGTTGTCAAATGAATCAAAAGCTTCAAGACACTTTGTTAAGAGTACTTCCCTGAATTATTTAGCCCTTGATCTAGTAATGGGACCTTGTGGCGTGACTTCTGGATCTGAAGTGGGCGTGATCATATCATTCTCCCTTCTTTTAAGCGATTTGTCCCCAAATCATTTTTATCCTCAAAGTGTGATAAGTCTGAGATGTTGAATGAAGCACTGACTCCACCAAACTCACTGGGAAACTCTAGTTTATATGCATTGTCATTGATCTTTTCCACAATTTGAAATGGGCCATCTCCTCGGGGTAATTGTTTGGACTTTCTTTGATTTGGGAACCTTTCCTTTCTAAAGTGGACCCAAACCCAATCACTTACTTCAAAAGTTATCTTCTTCTTTCCCTTGTTTGCTTGCTGTTCGTATTGTCTAGTTCTCCTTTCAATATTGTCCTTGATTGTGGATCTAGGAAGGAAGAAAAACAACCTGCATAAGTGAATGGCTCAAATAGATGGTTTGGTGGTAGATGTAAAGGTAAAGGGTAGGCTATTTATGATATGAAAGATGATAGCGGAAGATTGATGTTATGGATATGGTTTGGGTTGATGAAACAATGGAATGGTTGTGAGGATAGTATCTTAAAGAAGACTCAAAGAATAACCAATGTTAAATAACAAAGACCCAGACTTTATATTGCTTCTTTAAGGGGTGGTAACAAGGACTTGGACCCACTATCTATATGGAGATAGGAACCACAAGTATCAAAGGGAAAGTGGTTGACGCCACAAGTAATGAATTACTTGATAAGTCGATAAAAGTCACAAGGACTTAAGCAAAGAGAAATATCTCACTTTAATTGATATGAAAGGTGTGTCTACAAATGAAAAAGGAAAGCATATTTATAGTTTTTGAATGGACTTGTTCGAAAAGGTACATGATGGTTCGACCAGCCCTTGTGCCTTCCTAAAATGACATGATTTAATTCATAAATAACATGAATAAATAGTTGTTGGTTTGGTTGAAATGTAGGAACATGTCTCATGGTCGAATATCACTTGAACCCCTTCAAGTTGGCGCCAAATTATAGAGGAAATGATGCTTGGCCGAATGGATAGGTGGCCCTTCATCTTGGTGGCTAAATGGAGTCACACACCTTGCACATGGCTTGGCTGGTCACAAGTGATGCTCATGGCTCTCTAGGATGCTTTTGGTGTATCCTTATGCATAGAATGAAGTTCAAGCATGGGCAGCAACCTTGGGCGTGACTTAAGTTTCCTTCAAGCCAATATGTGTTTAACTAGCTTTTGATGTGAATGCTAGTGATTAATGAGCTCCTTGGCCGTGACCTTCCAAGCTTCATTCTCATTCAGCTACATTCAGCTACATTTGATGTCACCTTTAGCAACTTATCTTTAAATAGTCCAACTAGCTAAGATTAGCTAGCCTTGAGCTCGTCCAGATGAGTTGAGCTTTTATTACTGTTTCATGAGCTTCCATGATATTTGTAAGTTGTTTGTGAGCTGCATATGATGTCCAAATACTCCACCAAGTTATCCAAACGCATACCATGCTCCAATGTACCTACATGTGCAAAGAAAACAAGGTAATTCAATGGCATTGAGCTTGTATAAGCTAATTACCTTGCTTCCGTGCATGATCATGGTATTGTGAGCTATGAATGCATATCATGAGCTAATTATATCATCATATAATATATGTGAACTAATGTATATGGTTTAAGAGTTAAAATTAATGCATATGAGCTAATCAAATAAATGTTAAGTATGCTACCATTATATAAATGTAATGAACCATGCTTATTATGAATGCAAGACTATTCTAACATGCTTAACATATTTAAATAACAATGTGAAACAATTGTAAAGATGTGTCCATGCTAAGTTATTCTAGAGCTATTAAAACATTATATAACTTAACATTGAAGGGTGTCAAGTTGTCAACTGAATCAAAAGCTTCAAGACACTTAGCTAAGAGTACTTGCCTGAATTGTTTGGCCCTTGATCTAGTAATGGTACCTTGTGGCATGACTTCTGGATCTAAAGTGGGCGTGATCACATCACCACGTGTTATGAGCTAAAGGTGAGTTGGTCATAGGTGAGTTGTATTTAGGTGAGTCATTTGACAGCTCCTTGTAAAGAGGTACCTCTTGGAATGGTAACTATTCGCGAAAGGGAACAATTTCACAAAAATTGACTTAGCCTTATTTGAAGTACTCTATGTGGTGGTGGCGCAGCCCCCCAACTGAAATGAGATGTCTAGATAACTCAAAAGTTCAGCTCAAGTCAGTTATGAGCTCAGAGTGTAGTTGACAACTTTTCTCCAAAATGATCTTGAGATGCATCGGAGTTGTCCTAGTCATGTTTCCATAGCTCTTGGACTCGATTGCTAGCTTAAATCAGCTCTCGTCATGTGGTTGACTATGTACCTTCAAAAGAAAACACAATATAAGCTAAGTATTTAAAGTAATAAATATTAAATATAAACATGTGTACTATAGGTTATAATAATAACTCATGCATCATATGATAATGAATGAATATTATTATTATAACTATAGATTATATGCATGAATATCAATCAATGATGCCAACCATAGGACATAATGAATGAATGCACATGTTATGATAATTCAAGTATAATCTAATATGCAAATGTATGCTCATAATAATATATAGTGCATAAATGAGTAAATATAAGATAAAGTAAGTAGAACTCCCTTAGATTGAGCTTGATGGATCTTCAATGATATGAGTATTTCATGAAGAAAGTTGATGCTAGACAAGATCACGTCAATTCCTTCTCTTTTTTGTCGACTCTCTTACCTACATTGTTCATGTCTTTATCTTCATTTTTTTCATTTTATGTAGATTAATTTTGATTTATGATCGAGTCTTCATCAACTGCAACTTACGCTCAAGTCAAAAGGATAGATTGTCAATAGTTAACGAGACAAACTTTTCCTATCAATAACCTTTAACCACGAGATAACAACAATAATGTATAGAGGCAAACTCCATCATCATCGGGCAAGCTCATGCCTCAATCATAAAAACATATGTAGTAAATGGAATCGCCGCAAGAAAATGACCAAAAGGGTCTTGAAGCACAAAACCCAATCCATCAGTCCCTTAGTGTCGATCAAATGAGCCATCCAAATTCATCTTAACCACATCTAATAGTGGAGTAGTCCAAGTCGTAACCGTAGGAAATGGGGGAACAATCATGCACCTTCAACGAAAACTTGTCACATATACAACTGTTGTACATCGATTGGCACCTTATTGCGCATCATAGGTACGCAATCAATCATCCCACATTTCCAAACATAAGCCAGTAGCCAACATATCCTCAACGCCACAAATGTTCCGCCACAAGTACGACGAGTTCGAGCTCGAATCATAGGTGCATAAGAGTTGTAAAACAAGTTATTTTAGATAAAATATTAAATTTGTTTTTAAGGTTGAAATATCGATTCACTTGCTTTTGAGACAATAAGACATTTTTAAGTTGATATGTTATGAATCAATTAGTTGTTGGTTATCTTTTCAACACATTTTGTAATGTCTCTATTAGACACCAATAGCTTAAAATATGTTCATTTTAATGACTATAACATAAATGAAAAATTAGATAGACCCGTAAAAGCCATCTACCTTTATTCCTAATTTTCTCTCCTAGTTTTCTTTGATTAGCAAGTTGTTTTTCATCTCTTTTTGTCTTTGCTGATCGATAGCATCACCAACTTTAATGTTAGTTGTCGACTGCCGATACTCTTTATTGTCCTTTTATTTTCTAATATTGCATATTTGTTTTCTTTTGTTTTTTATTTTCAATAAGTCTGTTTGTATGACGTGTTTTCATATGCCTTTATGACACGTTTTCTTCTGCCTTTTGGCATGTTTTCGGTCTTTTGGTCGTTGTTTTCACTTATATTCCTCTAAGGATTGATTTGACATCACCACGACTGATCAAGATGGCACTTATTTGTTATTTTATTGATCTTCTCTACTTTGGACCCTTGGATTGAATTTGGATACCCGTTATGTGTTCGTGGATAGCTTTTCACGTCTCACGAGTCTGACTTGTGATTTATCGAAGGTATTTTAGTAGCTTGATCCCTTTTTGTAGTTCATTTTTCGATGCGATTAGACATGTTTGTATCTATCTTTGTTCAAGTTTTCTTGGTTAGATTTTAATTTTTCCTTGTATGGTCCTTATGTGATCTTAAGTTGCTAGTTTGTTTGAATAATTATAGAAAATTATCCTAATTATGTGCTTAATTACGATTATGATTTTAAATCTTTATTGTAATTTATGATATTTCCTATTTTAAATAAAATTATTATTTTTTCAAAAAAAACAAGATATGAATCCAATATGATATTTTTTAATTATTATATTATTATTGATTTTTTAATTATATTCCGTCTAAGAGTTTGTATTGTGATCTTTAGACAACTTAAGATCAAATTTATCATTTATTTTATTTTATTAAAAGATTTAGATAAATTAGAATTCAATTGTTATCTTCCGGCTTAGTCTTCTAATCTAGATTATAGAGTATTGTCTATAATCTACTCAAATTCTGTGACTTTGGTAGGTTATAAATAAACATCTCTCCTAATATAATGTATGCCTTTTATTTGACTAATATTTTTCTTTTTTCCGAAAACTTTGATTTGTTACTTTTACTTTAGAGTGTGAATAATCAATTATGAATTGAGATTTTCTTCTTCACTATCTAGGTTGTTAAAACGAAAACATCCTTAAGAAATTAGATGTTCAATATCATGTCGCGTATGTTGGTTTAAAAGGTGAAAAATTAAAACAAAATTGTGCATCACAAATTAAAAAGATTAGATAAAAAGATAGACATGCTATATAATATACTTAATCAAAAAATAAGTCTCTAAATTATATCTTTTTTTCTTGCCTAATTTTTTTGATCAATTTAGATGTCTAACGTTTCTAATTTTATAATTTAGGTTCATACGACGTAGCGACTATTAAAAATCTGTTAAAAATAAGTCAACCGATCAGTATTTGACATGTGGCTTGATTTTTTATTTTTTTATTTTCTTAAAATAAATTCATAAATTTTCTAAAAGAAAAACTCAACTTTTCCTATTTTTCATAAAATATCTGAGGACCTTCAATTCACCCGCCGACCACTCGCTTGTCGTTCATCCCCCGACCATTCACCTGTCGATTAGGATGCATATGGGTTTGGATTTAGGGTTTAGATTTAGAGATTTGAATTTAAGGATTTTGAGGGTTTGAAGCTACGATTGACGACTGAAAATGGGTGGGTAAGCGACAACGGGTGGGTAGGCGGCCAATGGGGGTAGTAGCGGCAATGGACGGTCGATGAGTGGGGCAGATGCTTTGTAACTAAGGATTTTGGGACTTTTTTTTTTTGAGATTTTAAAAATATTTTGGAGTTTTTTTAATTATAATAATTTTAAATTTTTTAAATTTTTTTAAAAAAATTTATAAAGACACCACGTGTCACATTCTGGGTGACTAACGTAACTTTTTTAACGTCTATTAAGGTCAAGGCATCTAAATGACAACATTGAAAACGTTAAACACTTAAATTAAAAATTATATATAAAACTTATTTAATTATATTTTATTTTTAAATTCTTTAACTCAAATAATAATTTTTTTATTTGATATTTCACTTTAGATTCAATTAAATAATAATCCAAATTCATTAAATCAATTCTCAGATCAACTCATCATATACCGAAAAATATTATTATTTAAATAAATAATTCTTTTACAATCAATTGCTCATCCATAATTCGTATATCGTTCATGAGTTACTATAAGCTAACAGAGAGATCACTTATATGACGAGTTACAAACCATACATTATCATTAATAAGATATGTTTTACTCTTTAATTAAGTTATGATTCTATGTCTGTAAATACAATTATATTACATATGAGTTAAGAACTCAACATTTCGAACGTCATCTTACTATCTCGAGATGCTTTAGTTCTTGATAATGATATATCAAAACATACAAGTAACACATATATAATTCTACATTTAGTCAATATTAAAATAAATATATTTTGAACGTCACAAATGAATTAAATTTTACATGTACAATGATCTTATTGAGTGACCTCAATGGTCAAAGAGAGTTCTTTCTCTCTTATAGTCTTGGATTCGAACAATTGCACCTACATAGTGTGAGTGCATCGTCAATGGTTAAAAACAATTATGAACATATAATACATTGTGATCATCTAGACTATTAAAAAAATTACATGCATGATCCCCATTGTAAAATAAAAATCTTAAGGTTTAAAATATCTTTTAATTTAATTTTAATATATTTTTATATTTTATATCAGTAAAATATTTATATATTTTTAATGATATAATGATATTTTTATTATATATTTTTAATTTTAATATAATTATTTTTACTATTCATTGATATTATTTAAAAATATATATAAAAATTAAATAAAATTTTCCTAAAAATAATTTTAAATACTAATATTTTAAAATTCTCTTCGAAACGCATGCTAAAAGATAAATGAATATTTCTCAAAAGAGTAAGTGTTTTTTTTATGGAACATAAGGTTTATTCACCATTTTTCTTTATATATATATATATATATTTCTCACTTTGAATCCTAATCTTATTTCTTAAATTGTTCCTTAAAATATTATTTTCATCTCTTTTTCCTTTTAAACTATTATTTTTGTGTTATTGATGTCCAATAAGAGTGTGCCACTTGTCCATTTTTGATTGACCACTTTTTTTAAATAATTTGAGCTTAAAATGATACCAATTTAAGGGGTAAACTAGGAAGAAAAGTATAGTTTTAGTGTAAATGTGGAATCAAGCCAAAAATTAAATAGATGGGATAAATGGGTAAAGTACACAAATGGTCTCTCGACTATGGGATACAGTTTTGTTAAGTCCTCCGACTATTAAAAGATACAAAATGATCCTCTGACTATTAGAAGTTACAAAATGATCCCCCACTATAGGGAGTTATTTTGTTGAGTCCCTTTAAAAGTTACAAAATGATCACCCGACTATTTATTATGTTCTAAACTTGTCATTTTTTGTTAAAAATTAACGATCATCTGAGCTAAATATTAATATGATGACTGAGATATGATAGTAGTTTGAGATTATAAATTAGATTTTATCATATCTCAATAATCATGTTAATGTTCAACTCAAATCGCCATTAATTTTTTAACAGAAAAGTACGAGTTTGGAACATAATGAAAAGTCAGGTGATCGTTTTATAACTTTTAATAATTGAGGGACTCAACAAAATAACTCACAATAATTGAAAGATTATTTTATAACTTTTAATAGTCAGTGACTCAACAAAGCAGTATACTATAGTCAAATGACCATTTGTGTACTTTACCCGGGATAAATCAAGCTGGGCTGGGTTCATTAGAGAAAGAGAGATGGCTTAAGGAAAGGAAAATAGGCCGAACTTTATAGCTGAATGAGAATGGCAGCAAAACATTGAACAATAAACCCTGCTTCTTAAGTGTGAATATAATCCTCCCCGTGGCGGAGGAGACGGTGGAAAGACTCTGTACTCCGCAATTTCGCCGCTGCTGTTGCTGCTTCTGCTGCTGCTATCACTCTCCTTTTTGCAATTACTTCCTTAATTTCATCTCACGAAATCACCCTTTGCACCACCTCCTTCAAACGCAGGTATTACCAGAAAAAAACTTTACTCGAGTGTAATTTGTCTATACTTTCACGATGCAGCTTTGTTTGTTGTATCTAAAATAATTGGTCTGTTCTCTTATGTTTTTGTTGTTATTATGATTTATTTTCCTCTGAAAGGAAGCTATATTTGTTCAATTATCAGTTTGAATTTTTTGGAGGGAGTCGCCCTCCTATGTGCCTGATTAGATATCAAAAGGATACATTGAACCGCATTGAATTATTAGGGTTTGGTTATGGAGGTTTATCATGGTGACGATTCATTTTTTTTGTTAAGAATTTTTTGTTATCATGTCAAAAGTCTTCTCTGTTTATCTATGATCCTTTTCATCAGTTTCTGTTGTGCTTTTTAATGTATTTTGTCCGACATTTTTGAGAAAATCTTTGGGAAGAAAATTTTGCAATGATTTCAGTAGGTGAATGAATAGCTGTGGCTAAAGAAGAATTTTCAGGAATGGATTTAAAGATTTCAAGAAAATGAGTAAATAGTGACCTTATAGCAAAGTCAATGCTGGCATTGGATTTCAGAACATCCATTTCTTTATCTCCGCAAATGAAGCCACAGAATGTCGAATTTCATGTTATTTTGACTTATTTCATGAGTTCACTATCCCATTAGAATTGCTTGTTCTCGTCTTTGTTGTAATGGAGATTTTATTGGATATAGTTACATTATTAAACCAAATAATGTATACTGATGATTGATTTGTGTCTTCTCAAGTGCAGTGGCTAGTTTTCTCATGGAGAGCTCTGATGATGAAAAGGATGGAACCTATGGAAATTTTATGCCCAAAGAACTGAGCCATAATCTTGCATTGAATGGTATGAAGTTTGTAGATGAAGTCCTTAATGGACAGAGTGAGCGATGTTTGGAAAATTTTCGCATGGATAAGCCAGTGTTTTACAAATTATGTGATATTCTGCAAGGCAAAGGCTTACTTCGGCATACAAATCGTATCAAGATTGAGGAGCAATTGGCCATTTTTTTGTTCATAATTGGCCATAATCTACGGACTCGGGCTGTGCAGGAGTTATTCAGATACTCTGGTGAAACCATCAGTCGCCATTTCAATAATGTTCTGAATGCAATTATGGCAATTTCATTAGAATTCTTTCAGCCTCCAAGATCTGATGTTCCACCAGAAATCTCGCAGGATCCTCGATTTTATCCATATTTTAAGGTGTTCCTAATATGTAGTTTTACTAGTATCTATTTTTGGGTCACTTTTATCTCATTTTCAACAACATTTTGTAGGATTGTGTGGGAGCCGTTGATGGCATACATGTCCCAGTTATGGTTGGTGTAGATGAGCAAGGACCTTTCCGAAATAAGAATGGATTACTTTCTCAGAATGTTCTGGCAGCTTGTTCATTTGATCTTAAATTCCATTATGTTCTAGCTGGTTGGGAGGGCTCAGCATCAGATTTGAGAGTTCTAAATTCAGCACTTACCAGACGTAATAAGTTGCAAGTCCCTGAAGGTATTTACATATTCACCAGATACTCACTAGTTTCTTTTTCTTGGATGCTGAATAAATTGGCATTTTCACTTGGTGTTTGAATAATTAATACAAGCATTATTTTAAGGAATGGGATCTTAATCCATATTTGGACTCCAGATGTGCCTTAAATCTCTTAGAACATCTAGAATAATGCATTTAAGCTGTCTATTACTTCCTAAAGTTCCAGTTTTAGCAGTTCAATGGAAATTTTCTATTATGCAGGAAGATACTACCTTGTGGATAATAAATATGCAAATATGTCAGGCTTCATTGCCCCGTATCTTGGTGTCCCCTATAATTCGGATGAATTTCCCAGTGGTTATCATCTTCAAGATGCCAAGGAGCTATTTAATCAACGACACTTCTTGCTGCGAAATACTACTGATCGTACTTTTGGGGCCTTAAAGGAAAGGTTCCCTATTCTGATGTCGGCCCCTCCTTACCCATTGCAAACACAGGTGAAATTGGTGGTAGCAGCATGTGCATTGCATAACTACATCCGTAGGGAGAAACCTGATGATATGCTTTTTAAAATATACGAACCGGAGACTGCCTTACAGATACAGGAATCATTGGCTCCACTAGAGGTGGAACAAGCAATGATGCATGTTGATACCCATGATCTGGAAGGTGCATTTGAAGCAGAACATCCAGAACACAGTTTACAGTTGAGGGATTCAATTGCAACTGAAATGTGGGAAGACTATATCCGTGATTTAGCAGCCATGTAGATTGATATATTCATTGTGGCTTTAGAGTTAGGCTAGGCCTGAAACATTTTCGTCAACAATGACTATATAGAATGATTATCCCCCTTTCGAATGTACATTGGCTTTCGAATGTACATTGGCTTTTGGTTTATATAGAATGATTATCTTCTTCCATGATGTCTCCGGTTGTGAATGTCTACATTGGTATTTGTCAAAACTGTGGGTGTACCGTGACTGCAACTCAGTTCATGAGGGTTGACGTGTACTAATGACACTGGATCACATCCGAATTCCAGAGGTATGTCACTCTGTCTATCACTTGGTTAATTGTTAACAAAATGTGCAGTTGTGTGGTAAAAGCAAAACCATACTTTGCCCTTCTTGCATTGCCTTTTGTTCGGAATGAAAACGGCTATCACCTTGTTGAAATATTGAAAAATTTGACCTAACATCTACCAATTCACATTATTCTGATACTTCATGTTTACGGTACTTATTTTGGTTTGAAATATATAAGTTCATCATGTTAATAGGATATGTTCAATTTCTATGCTTTCGAGTCGACGGCTTAAGTCGTCGATTGTTATAGTTTGCTATTCTATAAACATTATTTGAAACAATGATGCTGGAAATTCTTTTATTGGTATGAATTGAGAAATGAATTTTGTTGTCAAATTGTAATTTTATCAGTGGATTAATTTATTATATTATCATTGTTTCTTAAGGGATTTAATTGCAAAATTT
Organism: Hibiscus syriacus; assembly: GCF_006381635.1. Lineage (NCBI taxonomy): Eukaryota > Viridiplantae > Streptophyta > Magnoliopsida > Malvales > Malvaceae > Hibiscus > Hibiscus syriacus. The sequence goes on from NW_024063088.1 coordinate 4,238,247, forward strand.
TCATTTTTGGGTGACTAAGGTCATTGCTTGTCCCTTGCTCATATTGCACTATTTAAATAGGATAATGCATTAATAATATTATCCTTGACCACGTCATTCGCCATAATGTGTTTGGTAGCACAAGTATAACATATTTTGTGATGATTCGAGATTGACACGATTAATTAACATTTCATAATATTATTCATTTGTGTTATAATTTGCAATGATAATTTTATTCAAAATAGGAAATATCCTAAATTATAATAAAGATTTACAATCATAATCGTAAATTAAGCACACAATATCCTATAATCATTGAAATAATTTTATAGTTGTGGATTGTAGTAATAATATTGTTCATAATTTATGCTTCTTAGTCAACAAACTGTCCCCAAGAAAAGGAAGGTTGTGAAATGTTGAAAGGGTGATTGTAGTCAAACAAGAACATGGAATACACTTGCGGCCCACGAAAGAAAATTACAAGCAGAATCATTGGACAAAGTATATATATATATATATATATACAGAGAGGGAGAATTAGAAGTTAGAAGTATGTGTATATAGCAGTAGAAATGGTGTCATTGAAGCTGCATAAGCGCCTGGCTGCAAGCCTCAATTGTGGAAAGGGAAAAGTATGGGTCGACCCCTGCGAGGCCCTTCTTATCTCCCTGGCCAATTCCCCTACGTCTCCCTATTCCCCTTTTTATTTCTTATTTATCGGCAACCTATGTATGTATAAGCATTACAGTGGAAGATGTACATGGAGGTCAGGGTAGATATGTGCTCACCATGAAATTCAAATTTCTTTATATTAGTTGTTAATTTATTGATGGTGCACACCCTGAAATTTTATTTGTGTTTATCCCATTCGAATTTATTTTGTTATTAGTATATATGGAGGCCTTGTACTCACTTGGTCATTTTCCTGAATTAATCTCGGAAACTTACATGCAGTTCATGATTATATACAGGGATAGACCTAGGGGCGGTTCACCCCTAAAAAAATTAAATTTATATATATTTTATATTTTTATTGAAAATCTATTCTCGTTCCCCTAAAATTTTATAAATTTATTTTCATTCAAATTTTATAAATTCGTCCGTCTAACATAAAAGTCTATATTTGTCCCTAATTATATATAAACTAAGAAGCATGTTTCATTAATGGCGCATGGACCTAATACTGATGCAGGCATGGAAGAAAGCTTGTAAAGGACAGTTTTTTTTTTTTTTTTATCAAAAAGCCTAACGTAAGTCGCTCCGGATGGAGATACAGGAAAGGCAATCACAGGAGAGAAGGATATGGCAAGAGAAAGGGAACAAGGGAAGCAAGGCTACCATCCAAGCTTTTGTGGATGAGAAGATGTCGTGTCCTGGGGCGACTCCTTCGGAAGTACAGGGAAGTAAAGAAGATCGATAAGCACATGTACCATGAAATGTATGTGAAAGCCAAGGGAGGCGTTTTCAAGCACAAACGTGCACTTCTTGAGACCCTTCATAAGGCTAAGAGTGATGATGATCCCAAGTTCCATTTTGACCAGATTATAGTTATCAAAGCCATGGGTAAATTAGGTACCAAGGAGACTAGGGTTCCATGGAGGAAACAATATTTGAGTCCACCAATGGAAGTTATGGATGTGTTTAATAATGTTAGATTAGTTTGAAATGTATGTACAAATAAAATTGATGTAATTATATCACTGATCAGTTGGTCTAATGAGACGAGACACTAGATTCTTTTAACAATGTTAGTGATTTGAATCTTAGCGTTTGTAGATGGTGCAAACTGGATTGGGAGGGTCACCTCAATATTAGACTTTTGCAATTCCCAATATAGATTAGTCTATTAATAGATCGAATACATGTGATTATACCAAAAAAAAAAGTTGATGTAATTATGCTTATTACATTCATCAATAACATAATAAGGTTACTAAACAAGACTTGAATTGGCAAAGTCCAAATACATGAGGATGCAAAAGGCCTAATAACATTCATCAACCTGGTTCTTTTTTCTTATTGTTTAAGCCTTATGGCCTAACCCGTTCTTAACAACAGTTTGCCCATTTATTTGTTTCCAAAAGGAAATGAATAATATGATGTTTTTAATGCACAAAAGGGTCATAATATGTTAAACCAAATTTTGCAGGATCAATGATCACAGCTGGTTAACCCCCAAACCATTAGGCTTTTCCAGCAGAACCGAATAGATGCATCTTCTCAGCAACCACAGCTTTCATGGCTTCTATAGCAGAAGCCATTACATGCACTAGATCTCCCTTCGGACTGTTCAGGGATTCCATGTAAGCTTTTCGTACCTCCGTGTTCACGTTGAACTTCCTCACACCGCGGTCTATGCAACCCTGTCCAAGGTAATTAATCAACAAGGCAAATCGGTCTCATATTCATTCATCTAGTGCAAAACATAAGCAAACTCTTCAACTGTCATATTATATATGAATAACCCCACAGAGAAAGTAGATAGTAGATGATACCTTCACTAGTTCCTTGGACAAACCAGAGGCTCCATGCAGCACAAGAAAAACTCCTTTCTTTGAACTTAGGGCATATAGATCCTGAACAACGAGGAATAGTTTACCAACGCTACCAAGGACTTATGTAGGATGAGTTCATTAAAATGTTATTATGCTACTGGAAAACCGAGATCTAGCAATTAAAAAAACAAAAAGCAATATGTAATTTAGCTTCTCAATAACCATGAATTCTTCTGATCTGCCATCAGCCCATGATGATCTATAAGCATCTAAGTGCAATACTAGTCATTGACATGAGATTGTATTTCAACCATACCTCTGTAAAACATACAAGCAGACATTAAAAGAGGGACGATGTGGAAATTTACCACTTCGATTATGCAAGTATTCCAAATTTACCACAAGCCTTTTGCTATTGTAACTGTACCATCATATTTTTAATTTTGGAGCAAACTTGGTCAAGAAATAACAGTTGGGGAACCTTTTAAGATATCCATTAAAAAAACTACTCTAAACACAAAGGAATATCAACAATTAACATTCCACAAACAGAATTTTATTATGTTTTTAATTCATGTATTAACTTTGGTAAAACAAGCTAACTAACCAGATCAAGAGATCGCAACAGTACTTTGTTTGAAGTACCACGGTTTTATATTTAGTTGAAAATGTCACAATGAGAAAGGAAGAGAAATAAAATAAAAAAGAAAATTTTGGTTTTACTTAATCTAAGAGAAAAGTTCATTTGAAATTACATAGAGAAAAGATTTAATTGATTTTTTCACAAACTAAAAATACGATGAAATTTTCCATCATGTGATTAATTATAAAAATGAAAAAGAATTGCAATATTTAAATACGCAAAGCATCATTTATTGGTTAATAAAAGATCTTGCGAAAAATTGCTTCAAAACTATATTTATAGTTGTAACTACACAGGTTAAAACATTTCCAGTAAATTTAGATCAACTACATAAGTGATGAATGTACACCTCATCCCTAGAAAACAACTGTCTTGACTCTAACTTTGCCTATCTCGTTCAAAGAGTTCCATGTGAAGCACCAAGTAGATCTCATTAAATAATTTTTGTGAATTGAATTATAGTATAAGCATGCATCACGTTCTCTTTAACACTGTTATTTAGTTGAAACATTGAACACGGCATCCATCCTTAACCAGAACTTTGAACAGCATAAATACTCCCAAGTAAATGCAGCCTGCTACTAGTAAGACAGAATTCAACACAAAGGCTAACTATAAACCAGCAAGTATTGAGATATTAATAAAATAAGCTACAGTATAAAATGATAAATACGTATACTTGACCTTAAGCAAATCAAGTTTGAGATTTGGGCCACTTGCTGGATATTTTCCATGCACATTCCCAATGCATACTGCCAAGGCATCTATCCCAGTCTCATCTATGAATGCTTGAGCCTGAATTTCATGAGGTGAACTTTGATATGAGCAATAGAAAAATGATAGTAGTAAACCGATCAGGTATCTAAATTGGTTTACCCTAAGTCAATGGTGTTGGTTATGGTTGTTTTTGGGTGTCTTCTGTTTTTCTGTTTTTGAAGGGGTGTTTTTCTGGTTGTATCTTATGTAATTTCAGGTGTTGAATAAATTTCTAAGGCACTCTTTTCCTCCTTCCACTGATTAAGGAGCTTCGTTATAAGCTCCTATAATCAAAAAGGGGGTTTTTAACGAGGCCTACAATTCTTATCAAAAAAATAGTAGTAAAGCATTTTTCAATTTGATCAAGTTCTGTGACCTGATTAACATCAGTCAGCTTTGCTTCATAATCTTCAACAGTCAAATCATCTTCAATTCCAGACAATCTTCCAAGTTCTGCCTCCACAAGCATATCCTTTAAGTGGGCCAAGTTTGATATGTGCTTTGTGTATGAAATATTATCCTTGAAGGGAAGATGTGAAGCATCCACCATTACTGAATCAAAGCCCTAGCAGTAATAAAAAACAATTTTATATCATAAACAAACTTACTATGTAAACACTTAAGGAATATCAACAATTATCATTCCACAAACAGAATTCTATTATGTTTCTAATTCATGTTTCCACTTTGGTAAAAACATGCTAACTCACCAGCTCAAGAGATTCCAACAGTTCTTTCTTTGAAGTACCATGGTCAAAGTGAACAGTGATGGGAACCTGCAATACATGCACATGCATCAACTCAAATTCCTTCTTTTCCCCCCTCTGTTTTGTAAAACTAGCACTTGAATAATTATGTTATGTTATTTGCAATAAATTTCATCTTCAGGGTGATGGTTTTGTTCTCGGGCCTATGTGTAGCTAAATACAACATCCAGGAGATGTATTGTATGTGACTTCAACAAGGAACAAATAACAGCCTCATCCTGGGTATTTTCTCTCTCAGATGAGATGAAACAGAAACTGAAAATTTAAATAAAAGTATCAGTTTGTTCTTGTACTGTATGTATGTATGTTAGGAATCTGTAATGGGTTTACCAGCTCAAAATTTTAGCATAACCAGCAATTGTAAGTAAACAAAGGAGACATCCCAGTCAACACAAACCAGATGTTCTTGCTACTATTACCAGGACAAAGTTTAATAGACAATTTGAAAACTACAAGGCAGACACATTGAAGATACTACTTTTTGATGCTTGATATGTAAGCCAATTTGCATCTTATTCCATTCTTTTTTTCCATTCTGACTTGGTAAATGAAGGGCTACTTACGCTGGCCTGTTCTGCAGCAGATATACAACACGCAACCAATGTAAGCCCTCCTTGCTTAAACGCAGCAGGATGAACCTGGAAAAGAAATGGATCTATTAGAAATTATTTTTGGAATTGGAACTAAAGAAAGAAGAAAACGGTTCCAACAAATTGTTGATGGTTGGCCTATTGGACATGGTGATGTAAGGGGTACACTACAATTTTCTTTGTAAAGAGGATTGAAATGACAACCATTTTAAGCAATTACTATACTAAATTTGGAAGCCATTTGAAACTTGTCCATTAGATTAAAATCTTTTGCATTCTTTCTCCTTTCTACCCTACCAAAGCCCAACATTAATCAAAATGCACAATACAAAAATTAAATAAAGGTTATATCCTGCAACCTTGAGTTGAAAAGGGCATTCAAGTTTCTTATTTTCTGTATACTTGATATGAATGCACAATCCAGACAAGAAGAAGGTAAACCAGATCTTGCTCCACTAGGGCTTTTGGCATGTGTTTGCCACATTCCAGTAAGGTCTTCCCCTAACCAATGATCATCTACATAACTTGATTTTGCATCTCTTAAATTTATTACGCAAATGGCATAGGTAATTGCAAAAATTGGGTCCCAATTTTACCTGTTGGACAGATGTATGTCATTACAGATTGGCCTCAGCGGTTAGTTGTTGGACATGTGTAAGCAGTAAGATCAGGCTCAGGGTGGTTACTTATTGGACATATATGTATAATAGGTAGCATCAGGTGACGGGTTATTTTTCAGACAAAAAAATAGATGAATCCAAATTCGAAACTCACAGATGTCAATGTATGGTGCAAGAGAAAAATGATACATCTTCTTTATGTGAATAATTTTTTTATATAATTTCAAAAAACCAGCTTCTGACCTGTAAAATAGCTGGACTACGTTCTTGCTTTGCAGCTGCTACTACAGCCTCGACTCCTTCCATGTTATAGACATTGAAGGCTCCAACAGCATAGCCACCCATTTCAGCATTCTTTAAGGAGAGAAACATTGTCAATACCCGGGAAAGGATTATTAATAAGAAATATAGTAAAAGAGAGCATCTATTAATTACACTTAGGATCTCCTTTGTTGATGAAAGTCTGAGTGGGCGAGCCCAAGATCTCACAACTTCTGCTAGTGCTTTGCTGTCGCCAACATTACCTATGAAAGGTAATTTACTAGAGTTAGGCTCGACTTTTTGATTTTAGTCCAATCTGTTCAAAAACATGAAAAAAGAAAGAAAAAACTTCTACCAGGGAAAACAATGTAGGGAACTCCGGGATGTCTACTTTCAGGCCCTAGCTCCCACAAAGGGACTCCGGCTAGGGCCTGTCCGACTACTTTGGCACATTTTGCTTCGAGAGCTTTTGTAGCAAGGTCTGATGAGGTGATTCCACCCTAAAACAGAAAGGCATAGACCATTATTTTGTTTCAAAACATTTGAATAAGAAAAATTGGTTGCACTCAATTGGTAAGAACCAGTGAAAAACATAACATGAAGAAGATACAAAATGCAAAAATCAATTATTTCATTGCAGTGATATGTGGCTAAAGGGTGACCTTCATTAGAAATTTAAAATCTTCTAAAATTGATAAAAAGTTAAATATCACTCCAAATAAAATATATACCAACAAAATAAACTAAAATAACCAGAAAGAAAATGTCAAGGTCTGCTTTGGAGAGTTAAGATGGAACAATATCAAATTATCCATTTGTTTGCTACATTTGATTTAAATTCATGCAACATGCATGCTGTACGTTTGGAATGTTTGAAATAATCTCACTCAAATGCAACTCAAAACTCACAGGGATCCCAGTTTCTTTATGACAAAAGATTCTAGCCAAAAATTTAAACAAAAAGAGATGCGATGATCACTGACCACAGAGTTATCAATTTAGTTGAAAAAAAATACAGTTATGTCAAACATTATTGCAATAAAAATATCAGGTAATCATAGCGAGGTTGAAAATAAAAACATTTTATCATTTTCAGCTGCCAAAGAATGAAGTTGGTGGAAATTACTGCAAAGGTATTCTATGAAAGCAAAATAAATTTGATGAACAACTTTCCCAAAAGATGGAAGTACATGACTCCTGAGGGATATCAGATCTGGCATGCCTAAAAAATATAACCAAGTAATGCTTGGTCAATATTTAACTTAAGTACCTTGGCCAGAATATAACGAGGTCTTGTAGTTATCAGCCTGACTACTTCAACCAGTGCAGAGCTCACTTTGAAGTTGATCTCTAAACTCTCAGAAGCAGCTATCAAGAAAGGAAGGTAAAACAATTGCCATTTCAATAAAGAGAAAAAGAGAAACAAAATTATTGCACTAATAAAGTCTCCAAAAATAGCAAGAATTATTTTATATTCATGCATGAGTATTTTCCAAGAAACTTGAAACAAACTTTTTCCAGTGATGAGTTCTCTGCTGCTCATTATCAGAGTATCTTTCCGAGCTGCAAGAAACACAGAAGCCATCTCTGCAGTTTTATTAATTTCCTCCTTCCTTTCTTCTGATGACTTCATAGCAACTTTGTGAACAGAAACCTGTTCACAACAAAGAACAAAAACTTAGTACCTAGTGTAGATTGTAGCCACATAAATTAGAATTTTATTGTAATTTAATTATTAGAGTTTTTTTTATTTACTTTGTACTCGACATCTTATCTAATTAAGAGAATAGATAAGATAAAAGTAGACAGAATATTAGTCAGATTAAGTTAACTCCTAATAGGACTCTAAGTTAGAGTTGTTTACCTATTGTAAATCTGCCTATTAAGTCCTAAACTATGTAGTCATTTTCAATGAGAAAAATTACAGAGAATACAATCTCTTCTCTGTTCCAAACCGTCTTCTCTATTTTCTATATCTAGTACAAACCACTAGTACATTGGGCACATTGCAAAATTTTGCGGTAGTTTCACATATTTTGGCGTCAAAAAGACCAACTAAGCTTAAAGCACAAAACAAAGATACATATTATGAATTTTGGTCACCTCAATGCTTTTCAACATATGTCCATATTGTGACTGAAGCTCTTCAACCTGAATGAAAGACATGCAAAGAAGAGAATATCCACTTAGAAAAATTGAAGGCTAAAATATATAATAAGCCTTTATAGTAAATTCATCTAATCGATCATTTAATCAATTGAATCCTCCAGGGGCGAGGAAGGAAATTTCAAGACCTCCGCCAACTAAGACAAAATTGTAACGAGGCATAAATAATACAGATTTATAGTCACATGGCATTCTTTTAGCATGTATTAAAGAAGTCTTTTTCTTTAATTTAGGCAAGTCTCGAAAAAGACCATTTAGTATCTTGGAACCTACTTAAGAGAAATTCTATGTTGACGCATCTATTATACGTAATTCATACCACATGCAATTCTATCCCACTTGGAAAAAGGAGCGGATGGTGTAATATTTTCGTCCAATTAAGGGATCAACTGATCATAAACATTGAAAAAAAATTATAGACATACAATAGATTTAATTAAATAGACTTTGGATTGAAACCAAAACAGAAATAACAATAAACTTTTAAAATTAATTTAAAACTAAGAATAAAAATAAACTTTTAAAATACCAAATTTGGACCTGTTTTGTTGTTTTCGGAACATATGAACCCACAACTATGAGTCCACCACTTCTCTCTTTACTTAATCCTAGATCCTTTGGCAGGATTGGAGCTTTTGGGATAATTCCAATGCGAGCAGAAACAAAGCTCGCTGCAGAACGGCATAAGAAAGATTTTCCTTTCAATTCCGCCTGTCAATTGAGTTAAAGCTCAATACACCAAACTTCTCAAAATATTTATCAGCATGTTCAAACAGATAATATTACACTGAAAACTGTAATATTTCCAGTATCTTACCTGGATCATTCCATCAGCAAATACAGCCATGTCTCGTTCACTAACTGCATTTACTATGCATGTCGATCCCTGCTTCAGAAATAAATGAAAATATAGTGAATAACTTGCATCTAATTAAAGTTCCAGCCAGCAGTATCATTACAAAAATAGCTTTCATATAAAATGTCTGAGATGCATTAAAGTTTTGAAGGTTATTCTAGTAACAAACACCGTTCCATCCTAGTATAATTCAGATACAAGAGCTTAACATTGCACATTTCAAAAGGATAAGCAATTGATAAACAGTGATGAGAACTAGATGAACTTTGTCCAAATCATACAAAGTTGGAGATAGTTAGAACAATGTTATCTTACCAGTAATTAAACTATTAGCCATCAATTAAATAATGAAAATCCAACTTCTAATATACAGAAAGTGGTAAACAATTCAACCATGGCCTTGCACCAACTTACAAGTCCATACACATACGATGGCAACCAACCAACCAAAAATTCTCCCCACATGAGTACTAGAACGCACATGCATATTAAGAGCAGCACAAATAAAAAGAAACACACACCACAGACAGTACCTTATCCAAACCGCAAAGAAGCTTGCAAACTGCACCTGGTCCACCTTTTCTTAAAAGTTGGATAGAAATAGATGCAACACTGCCAGCTGGAATTCGTCCTGCTGTTTTCTCCTCCACCCACTGACAGATTTAGGTGAAGCAAGTCGCATATTCAGATTAGATAATTTTTTTACAAAGAAAAAAATAACACAAACAGGCATGTACTTCAGGAAAGTCAGACCTCTTTAAGGTTTGAAGATTTATAGCCAAAGGAAGCATCTTTAGCAAACTCTGTGTCTCCAGCAGGAACAAGCCTATAGCCAATATAATCCAATAATAGCCAGATATTAGAATACATACATTTGTAGTTATTCCTTTTCTTAACATTCTAGCAGGTGTGTGTGAAAGTGACAGAGAGGGCCTAATAAGAGAAACCAATTTGTATTTAGGTTAAAGTTGATACCAATCAGAATCTGCAACATAGTGTATATCATCAATGGTAAAGCGGCCTCCTTGGAGAAAGAAGGGGCATAGAATCCAAGCATCCACCTGACCTAGTACTGAAACAGCTGCATCTGGTTCCTGCAATACATGGCTTGAAACGTTAGACAGCTAAAGTCATTAACATGTATTTAAATTGCGTTGTGTTCGTGTTTTCGGTCATAATGTGCTTATCTTTTCTTTTCTTTTCTTTTGATAAAATGGAAGGCCTCATTAAAACCCCCTTCAAAACCGTCAAGCAACAAGAGTGGCTCAACGGACATTGGAAGGAAGAAAAGAGTGCCTCAAAATTTTATTGCATAAATCCAAGTACAAGAAGAATACAATCCCACCAAACAACCTTGACTACCACCTCAACAATGAGCTACAAAAAACTACAGAAACACAACAATTACCGAGCCGAACTCATAAAAACTATATCCTAAAGACAATCGACCAACCGCAAGCAAAACACAATATCAAAAATGACCAAAGTTCCCCAAATACAACACACTCAATGCTACAAAAATACCCCAACCAATTAGCCTATCCCCAACTTAGCAAATTCATCCGCTTCCCAGTTTTCTTCTCTCAACACATGCCTAACAATAACACCTTTATCAACCACAATCGAGGCGATAGCTTTAACTATGGACAAGAACAACAAAGTGGTGGCAGCAGGATTCTTGATCCATTCCACAACCATAGCACTATCGGATTCTAAAATAAGTTTACGGTCATAATGTGTTTATCAGGATTGCAAACATAATAGATGCTATTATGTGATTGTGATTTTTCTCCAAATTTGTACAGCTTACTGCGAAATTTAGCAATTATAGTTATAATTGTAAAAAAGACGTTTTTAATCATTTTTCAAGTTATTTATGAGGTATGAGTTTTTATTTAAAAAAAGAAGAAAAATTACCATTTTTTCATTCTAGTGATATTTTCATACTAAAGCATTGATTCTTATCTATAAATTTCTAGGAATATAAATAATAATTCAAATATTCATATTAATACATCAAATATTAATACTTAACGAAGTAAAAGTATTGATTCATATTAATACATCACAAACATTCTTATCACCATGACCTGTTTATATGACCTTTGTCCAAAAAATGATCAAATAAGCCAATATTTTCTAAATTCAAATATAAAATAATACATAATTAAATCAACTATAATATTTAACATTTAATTACTTTTCAAATAAATTCACTTTTATTAAATTTCTCTTTAAATAATTGCCATCTCAAATAATGAATACATAAATATTTTTGGAAGGAAAAAGGATGAGGTCTAAAATGGACCCAACCCATCCTGAAAACCCTCCTAGCACCAATCCTTCCAAATTCCCCAATCCACCCAACACAAAAAGTCGTCAATTTGACGATTTTGATATTTGAATTTTGCTCAAGGAGCTGTATGAGTTGTGAGTTTTTGGAAAAATGAAGTCCTACTGAATACTAAATGGGAAATGGGATAGTAGGAACCTAGAGGCAGATGCCCTAGCTAAGGCTGGAATAGGTTGATTTATGTGTTGTTATTTAGGGATGATTTTTGGTACTCTACTTCCTATTAAAGGAGTTTTAGGGTGTTGTAATTCCTATGTACTTTTTATGATTTTAATGAAATTCTAAGGCACTCTTTTTCTCCTTCCGCTGATTAAGGAACTTTTTATGAGCTCCATTAATCATGATGGGGATTTTTAATGAAGTCTCCCATTATTATCAAAATAAATAAATAAATGGGATGGTAGGAATAGCAGCTCATTATGACCATTATTCCCAATAACGGATTTTATTTGGGGCACAACCAGCCATTTTTTATGGGACTATTTCACACTGTTATTTATGTGTTTAATGGTGGTGGATTTGCAGCTACTGCAAAATAGTTGCCACGACACCACTTCACCATTTTAATCACTGGGTCATTATATCGCTAAATATGTTAGTACAACAATTTGTTTACTCAAAAATATATTTTCAAACTTATACTTGCCTCTGGAAAATGACCTCGTAAAGTCGAATCACCTCTCAGAACTACTGTGTAATCAATATGCTCAACTGATTTTGCCGCAGAGAAAAGATTGCTGCATATATCTTTGATCAGTTCAGTTGCCTGCAAAATGTTAATCTTTAGTTGCTCAAGAAGAAGGTTGAGAGAAATTTGAATTGGTTGAAATAAACTCTCAATAAAAAATCTTTCTATGGTCATGAAAAATGAGATCTAGGTATAGACTAACTTGACATGTGACCAAAAAATCTTTACCTTCTCAGAGCTTAGTGCTCTGGAGTTGGTCAAAATATAGAAGCATATAGGCTTTTTCCTGAACTGTTCAACGAGCGATTCAATACTCCTGCAAATGACAAATATAAGCAAAGAAAGTAAGGAACTCCTGGAAGGCAAGATTGTTATGTTACAACCAACAGGATATAAATAACGAGAAAACATTTTTAAAACCTAGAAATATATGTAGCATGAAGCATCTGTAAATGAGTTTAGACATTCAGTTTAACAAAGAAACTGGGTAGCACGATTATGGGTACATGAATGCTACAAATACAATTTCGTGAAAATTTACGATAAATTGGGATATGAGCACAATATAGTATGGCATAGTATATAGGTTGAATATTTATCTTTACATTTCAGTTAATATTAACCCAGTAGACAATAAAAACTCTTTTCAAATAAATAAATAACTAAAATCAATTTCATGAATACATTTCAGTTGGACCTCAATTTCATGAATAGAGCTCTACTAGGGAAATGGTCATGGAGGTTTGCTAATGATAGGGAGTCCGTTTGGAAGAAGGTGATTTGTAACAAATATAATTTGGACACTAGATTATTATTGTTCAATAGTAAACTTCCTGCTCATGCTTCTTGGCTTTGGAAATTGGTGGTCAATAATTATTATAAAGAAGATCTGTTTGGTGCTAAGTTTCGAAGCTTGTTTAAAGTCCAAGTGGGCAATGGAGAGAGTATCCGATTTTGGTTTGACAACTGGGCGTTAGATTCGCCTTTTAAAGTTGTTTTCCCGAGATTATTTGCTCTTTCTTTGCATCAGAATGGAAAGTTAATTGAGTTTGGTGAGTTTCGATCAACAGGTTGGTCTTGGTATGTTCAGATGAGAAGAAACTTGAGTGACTTGGAACTGGATCAGTTTTCAGACTTACTGGCTATCATTCATAATATTAGTCTTTCCCAAGAGTCGAGAGATGGTTTGATTTAGAGAGGAAATGGGGAAGGTATTTATACTGTCAACTCTTGTGTGAAGTTATGCTACTTTAATTCGGCAGCTGAGACTTTTTGGATGAAAAACATTTGGAGGGGATTAGTGCCTCCAAGAGTGCATACTTTTATGTGGCAGGTAGTGCATCAGAAATTGCCTGTTAAGTCTGAATTACAAAAGCGAGGGGTTTCGGGGATTGTGGACATTGCATGTCCTTTTTGTAATAGGAAGATCGAATCTTCCTCACATTTATTCTTCACCTGCTCTGTTTCGTGGTCCCTTTGGAATAAGTTTCTGAAATTTTGGAGAATTAGTTCGGTTCTACATGGCAATGCTTAAAGTTTTTTATTAGCTTGGGAAGATTTGGTGCCTTATTCATCTATTTGGTCTTTTATTCCGGGAGTTGTTCTTTGGACTATTTGAAAATTCAGAAATGCCATTGTGTTTGAAGGGGGATTGTTAGATCAGATGGATCTATTTTTTATGGCAAGATTTAGGCTCGCTTCTTGGTTCTTAGCTAAGTTCAAGGATGTATCTATTTCTAAAGACTCTCTCATTAGTAATCCTTCCCTAGGGGATTTATGCTCTTCTTACAGGAATTCTATCATCAAATTGGTGCCTTGATCTCCTCCTCCAAAGGGCTTTCTAAAACTGAATGTGGATGCACCTGTGAGTGGTGAGTGGAGGAAAAGTGGTATAGGTGGTTTATTAAGAGATGATGATGGTTCGGTGTTGGGTTCTTTCCAAGAGGCTACTGGACCAAGTCCTCCTTTGATGGAGCTTAAAGCCATTAAGAAGGGCTTAATTTTCTTTGATTCTCTTCGACAGCGTTTCAAGAAATGTTTGATTGTTGAAAGTGATAGTAAACTTTCAGTGGAATGGGTTAAGAATTTAGATAGATGTCCTTTTGTTTATACTGTTTTAGTTAAGGACATTGATGTTAGGTTAAGAGATATGGAGGGTATTATTCGATGGGTTGCTAGGACAGCTAATATTGAGGCTGATGGTTTAGCTGAGGTTGGTATTGGCTAGTTTCAATTTTTTGTTTAGGTTGTTTTAATTTTAAGTGTTTCGGGTTGTTCATTGTAATGGGTGTGATTTTGGCTGTTTTTAAACATTACGTATATTTCTGTTATTAATGAATTTTGAGGCACTCTTTTCTTCCTTCAGCTGATTAAAGAGTACCTTTGGCGCTCCATTAATCATGAAAGGGGTTTTTAACGAGGCCTCCTCTATATATATATGTGTGTAGAAGACATTCTATTCTACCAATAATTTAAGATGATTTTTTTAATAGGAAAGAGGCCTCATAATTTAAGATGATTCAACTACTACATTGCAAATATTTTTATAAACCAGCTGCATAACCTTAACATTTTTGGAACTTAATTATGTTATGATCAGATGCAAGGGACCATAAGGTTGAAACGCAATGTAACCCATAATATATGCCCCACAGTCTGTAAGTTAGTTTTGTTGTTACTTATTACCCCCCTTCTCTTCCAAACCATAGACCATTTCACAACCATAAGTCCCCTGCCCCTACATATACCCTATCATTATGTCCAGACTAGTCTTGTCTCTTTCTTTTTTCTTCTATTCCTTTTTATAATCTCAAATTTTCTCATAGCCCTATGTCCATGGTGGGACTGCTACCAGCATCACTTCATTGGAAGCAACACTATCCCCTTGCTTCCTGCATTTTTATTTTAGAATTCCTGAAGCTAATCCTGTGTCCGGTCACATCAAAATAAAATAATTACACTACTGTTTATTTACTGTGTTACACAAGTATCCCAACATGTTAGATTCATCATTCATGCCTATGACCAAGATAGACATGACAGGTATACACAAGGGGTTTAGGCATATCCATGCTTCATAGCAAAGCAGTAAGACAATTAAAACAATAAAACTTACCATTCAGTTAATACCTCAACATCATGAACAGTTTGTGTTCCAGTTGGATCATCATCAAGAACAACCAGTGTTTTTGAATTTTTCTGGTTTAGCATATGTATGTCATTGATAGGATCCGCTGGCCACTCAGGCGGAAGACTTTGAAAGACAACTTCCTTCTTAAGAGCTCGAAGTTTTCCTTCAACTTTAACACCTGTGAGGGTTTCATATACCTACAGAATAAGGAAAGCTGGTTACATCAACAAAGTGTTAATTACAATAACCAGCTGATATTTTTTTTAAAAAGAAAGGAAGGTCTTGTTAAAAACCCCCTTTATAACCGTCAAAAACACTAAGGTATCTCGACGGACACTATAAGGAGGAAAAGGGTGCCTCAAAATTTTAATACCAACCAAGAAAACAATACAAGACAACCATTACAACAACACCACCTAAAATCGGACAAAACAACCTAGAAGAACCAAAAAACACAAGTTCATCCAATTCTTATCTTAGCTAATTCATCTGCTTTACAGTTCACAACTCTACTAACATGTTTTACAATAACATTCCTATCTACTACCAAAGACCCAATTTCCTTCACAAGCAAACTAAATAGCATAGGACAAGAGCTCATACACTTGATCCAGTCTATCGCTTTACTGTTATCGCTCTCCAAAATAAGTCTTACCCTTGAGCTCCAACTCGAATTCTTCAAGTGAGAATGATAACTTTAAACACCATTACCATTTTAATTGATTTATGGATTTTTTTTATTAAAACAAGTTTTACTTTTGGGAGAATGCTCAATTGGTCCCTATAATTAGGAAAATTGGTTGTGATTGGGTACTGAAAGAAATATTCAATGTGATACCTAAACTTTCATTATGTCTATCAACATATCCTAAGTCCTAACACGAAACAACCCAACAAAATCGGATGAGGTATCCCTCAACCTGTGTTACTTCGACTTTTCATTTTAGGAACACCCATGTCCGACAGTTGTGTTTGAGATTGTTGTGATATACATAATCTTAGGATTTGATTTAGAATAATATCAGGGATTGACTCAGCAAATATTAGTCATTTATGGGTTGTAAATATTTAATGTAATCTGTATCTTTCCTTATTTAGCATATCTAATTATCAGTTAAACAACCAGTTCATGCTTGAGGTAGGATCAAACAGAATTTTCAGTGGGTACTTTTCCCTAAGAATATTTGGGACCCCCTCTTGGTCCACACAGGAACTCCAACATTCTGTGGGATCCAATGGTTCAAAGCTTCTATAAGAGGTTAGTGGGTTGGCAAGGATCATCTCTTTCAATGGCAGGCAGGCTGGTTCTGATTAAATCAGTCCTATGTTCACTTCCTACATACTTTTGTCAATGTTCAAGGTTCCGGCTTCAGTTTACAAGATCCTTAATTCTATTATGTCAAATTTCTTATGGAGTGGTAGAGATGAGAAAAAAGATTCATTAGGTGAGGTGGTCCGATGTTTGTAAACCAAAGATTGAAGGTGGTTTGGGAGTTCCTAATTTAAATGTGATGAATAGGGCACTCTTGGAAAAATGGGCTTGGAGGTTTGCTATTGAGAGGAAGGCGATTTGGAGGGAAATGCTTTGCATCAAATACAAAATGGACTCTTCCTTAATGCATTTTGACAGTAATGTTTCTCCTAAATACTCTTGGATATGGAGGTCTATGGTGAGTAATCATTTTAAAGCTGATTTGATGGGCAGTATTATCAGAAGCAAGTATAGCTATAAAATTGGTAATGGGAGGAATATTCGGTTTTGGCAAGACACTTGGGCATTGGATCATCCTTTAATGGTCATGTTCCCTAGACTCTATTGCAATGAACAAAACTGAAAAATTATTTCAATTTGGGGAATACAGCTCGAGGGCTGGTTTTGGAATGTTCAGTTGAGAAGGGAATTGAATGACTGGGAATATGAGCAATGGACAAATTTGATGGCTGTTATTTCGGATTTTTCTATTTCTGTTGATTCTGCTGATGGACTATTTTGGAAGGGTAATGGAGACGGGGTTTTCTCTGTTAAATCATGTGTTAATTTATCTTATTCGGGTACTTTTGTTTCGGAGGAAGCTAATTTTTGGAAGACTATTGTTTGGAGGGGCTTGCTGCCTCCAAGAGTGGAGACTTTTCTTTGGCAAGTGATCTTAAAGAAGCTGGCAGTGAAGACAGCTCTGGTTAAGAGAAGTGTTCAGGGCATAAATAAAACTTTATGTCCTTTTTGTAAGCTAGTAGAAGAGTCACCATCTCATTTATTCTTTTTCTGTTCGGTTGTTTGGCCAATTTGGACTAAATTCATGGGCTATTGGAATTTTCAGTCTGTTTTTCATAAAGATGCTAAAAGATTCCTACTTGCATGGGTTGAATTAAAGACCAACTCTCTAATTTGGTCACTTATCCCTGGAGTGGTTATATGGACAATATGGAAAACTAGGAATTCTATAGCGTTCAAAGGTGGAAAGCTAGATTGAGCAGAAATTTTTTTTCTAGCAAGGGTCAGGCTTGCTTCATGGTTTCTAGCTAAGGAAACTAAGATTTCTATCTCCAAGGATGCTCTTATTGCTAACCCTTCCTTAGGGGACTCTTGCTCGTCCCATGCTAATTGGATTTCAACTAAGTTTCCTTGGTCCCCTCCTCCAAAGGGTTTTATTGAACTTAATGTGGATGCGGCTATTTCTAGTGATTGGAAGAGGAGTGGTTTAGGTGGTGTTCTAAAAAACATGTCTGGTTCGATTCTTGGCTCCTTCAAAGAGGTTGCTGGTCCGGGGCCTCCAACTTTGATGGAATTGAAAGCTATCCTAAAGGGTTTAAATTTTTATGAATCTATTCGTCATAGCTTTAAGGATAGGTTGATTATTGAGAGTGATAGTAGGGTGGTAGTTGGCTGGGTAAAGGATGTTGTCTTATGTCCTGTTGTTTATGTTCATATTGTTAAAGACATTATTCAAAAATTTAGTGTTTGTGAAGGTCTTATTAGATGGATTAATATGACAGCTAATATAGAGGCGGATGTCCTAGCTAAGGTAGGCATTGGTTGATTATTATGTTCTGTTAAGGGCTGTTTCTTGTTGGTTTTCTATCTCTTTAGGGAGATTAGACCTTGTTTATTATGCAATTATTTGAAGTTAATGAAACCATAAGGCACTCTTTTCCTCCTTCCGCTGATTAAGGAACTATCTTCAAGTTCCATTAATCATGAAGGGGGCTTTTAATGAGACCTACTATTCCTTTAAAAAAACAGAATTTTAAGAAAAAATCTTTTTTCCTTTTCCTTCTCTTTCTATCTCATGGAAGCAGCTCTTTCTTCCTTCTTTTTCTCTCATTTTTCCCTTCAACATTCAATTTCTCTCCTTTTTCCCTTCAACATTCAATTTCTTCTCTATTCACAAAGACATGTGCAGTCAAATACAACACTCCAAGGGACACTAAATACATGAAAACGGTTTGCAAAAAGTTAAGCATACATGTGTCAAATAGATACATGCATCATACCTAAGTCCAAGTAACATAGCTATCAACAAACAAAAAACGATACATGACCAAACAAATGCCACATCATTGCCTTAGATTGTTTCATTTGTACATGTCAACGAGAAGTGCCTATCACATGGCATAAAATAGTTTGAAAATAAATTTTCTATATTTTTAAAAAACAGAAAAGTGGAAATTATCTTTTATAAAGAACCAAATTCTCTTTTAGAACAGTTTCTTTTTTCTTTACTATAATTTTAATTGTTATTCTTGAAAAATAAAAAAATAGAATTTTTTTTAAAAAGACTCAAAGTATAAAAAAATTCAAAGAGAAACTTCTACTAAAAGAATCAAAAGGTTTTTAAACTGTTATCCTATTTTTCGTTCTTCCCTTCTTTGACTCCACTTCCTCTTCCATCTCCTGATCTTACTCATGTCAGGCAGAATCCAACCATTATCATGGACTAGCCAATCTACGCTTAGGTTGCTCTGACTCTCCATTTTTCTTGAAATACTATGTCCGAAACCCATATTTGATACATATTCAAACATGGGTATGAAGATATGAGCCTCTTAAGGACTCTCCAACAAGGAAAAACTTTTAAAGATTGAACATAATCATGTCAGACACAACTATTATCCGACACTCACACTCGAGCCTGAGTATCATAGATCTAATCCATATCTGATGTCAATATGATCAAAGATGCCCTCAAACAAGTGAGAAATAGCTTGAAACATCACATTTTCCATCTTATTCAAGCCAATGCTAGACTTTTTCGAGGTCGTTTCATGCCATGTAAACCCCAGATCCAATCTTGTTGCCAGTTCTAGTTGGATAATGGCCAAATTGAGCTTGAAATAAGGGGATTTGAAACAAAAAGAAAGAGGTGAAAGTAAGAAAACAATTAAATATTCAATTCTAATTTTTCAAAAAGTAAAAACTTAAGTAAAATTACAGAGAGACGGCATCTGAAGAATGTATATCTTGGGAACAAGGATTAGATATTCAAACCCCTGAAATAGCTAAGCAGACTAACTTGTAAGACACCAAGAAAGATTTGATATCTGCTCTTGTACCAAAATTTTGTTTCTCTTTCACTTAAAGAAATTTCAACCATAAACAATTCTCATTCACCATGTTGATAGATTATTAGACATTAGTCCCACTATCAGTTTTCCATCACTATCACACGTTATATTATTGTTATTTAAGGGTCATCTATACCCTTTCTGGTTTCGACCTTTCTCACATAACCTGTGAATTTCTATCTCTCAATTAGCATTTTGTGGATAAGCTCCATTTCCACAAGTATTATGGTGTTGATTTTTCCCAATAAAATTATGGAAATCCTATAATTCCAACAAATAAGATAAATTCTGAATTGAGGCTATTTCATCGGTTTTACTGGATGCACTTATGTAAGTTTGTAACTACCTCCGCAATCGAACTTTAACGCAAGGTACTAAATGGAAAACTGAATTTCAAGTTGCAAAGAAGGAGAACATGCTATGGTGGCATAGATGTGATTTATTTTTCCTAAAATTAGTAAGAACGAAATTATAGCACATCACCAAGCTTGATCGCAATCTGCCAAAGGGGTTAATAACTTTTCTTGATAGAGCAAGCCTTCCAAGTTCATAGTATGGGGATTGATTAATTGAAATCAACTTAGGGGAAGTAATGTGAACATTTGAGCAAGTAAAAAGAAAGAACTTTAACCATTCAATATTCTTTAGATATTCACTTTATATTGAAATATAAGTAATCTTTGAACAGTGATTTCTATCAATTGAGAATAGTGGAATGATTCTAGACATGTATACCTTTACCACACCAGCATCATCCTGTCGACCCCAGCCAGCAGCAGATCCTACTCAATAGTGACATTATAACTGTTAATTGCATGGAAGACAACTCTGAAAGAGAATTAAAATGAAAGGACAGCATGCAGAGATAAACATGTACAATTGCATCACAAATATAACATCTATATTTGATAAATAAGATCCAATCAACAGGTTAACAATAAAGTGCTGGATTTGGTGAGTCGAGTGTCTCTTAGCCTCGATCAGCTTCCACAAATGGCCCTCTTCTTCGGTTCGACTTGGGCAGTCAGGTAGAAGTGCTTCTGTTGGTAGAGCTGAGAGTGGATTCTTCGATCGAGTTTATTCGAGATCAAGGAGGAGGGGAGCTAAGAGCTGCAGTGGTCAAGGAGTATTAATTTTATCTCCGAATAGACTGGAGCTAAAGATGGAGGTGTTAGAATGCTAGCGAATAGTTGGGTGTCACGTTTAGAGGTGGGAAGAAAGCTTTTACGAACAAAGTTTTAACTTTGGAAAAGGAGAGGGAGAAGCAAGGGGAAAGTTAATTGGATTGGGTATTTAAGGTATTAGAGTTATCAGTATGGGTACGTTGACCTTAGTGTCGTGGAATGTTAGATGTTTGGGTAGAAGGGTTAAAGCTAGAGTTGTAAGGCGGTTAATTGACGAAAAGAAACCCACTTTTCTATTTATTCAAGAATCGAAAGTTGAAGCAATGCACCCATCGTCACTACGGAAAATTGGGGGGAAGCTGCTACGTGGTTCGGCGGTGTATTCTGCAGTTGGCTCTGCTGGTGGTGTTATTTCTATGTTGAATGAGAATGAGTTCGTGGTACAGTCGGAATACATCCATAGAAGTTTTGTTGCAATAACGGGTATATATTTAAGGTATTGGAGTTATCAGTATGGGTAAGTTGTCCTTAGTGTCGTGGAATGTTAGAGGCTTGGGTAGAAGGGTTAAAGCTAGAGCTGTAAGGCGGTTAATTGACGAGAAGAAACCCACTTTTCTATTTATTCAAGAATCGAAAGTTAAAGTAGTGCTCCCAACGTTATTACGAAAAATTGGGGGAAGCTGCTGCGTGGTTCGATGGTGTCTTCTGCAGTTGGCTCTGCAGTATGGTCCGAGTGTTGATTTAGAGAAAGAAGAGTTCTTTGGGGATCTCTGGTCCTTCATAGAGCAACTTGATTGTCCAATGTGTTTAGGTGTAGACTTTAATGCGATCTTATCGCATGAAGAGAAATTGGGTGGACCTGTGAAATTAGGACGTTTCACATGGTTTAACAACAGGGAACCTTCGACTTTTGTAAGACTCGATCGATTTTTATTGGATCAAAGATTTCTTTATCTTTTTCCTAAAGTTAGTCAAAGCTAGCTTCCGAGGTCAATTTTCGATCATAATGCCATCATTCAGGAAAATAGCGAAATTAATTGGGGACCTAAACCATTTAGAATGTTTAACTGCGTTATGGAGGAGGCGGGTTTTAATGAGATGATGGAGGAGTTGTTAAGATTCGTAGAGACGGGGAGAAGTTAATTTTCAGTTTGCTTAAAAGGGTAAAATATGCGGTGAAGAGCTGGTCAGGGAAGAGACATATGGAGTTACCTGGTAGAATTTCTAGTCTTGAGAGATCAATCCAGGAGATGGAATTAACTATGAAGCAGGGATATCCTACGATGTCTATGAAGTTACTGGTTGAAGCAAAGAAAGAGTTACGGGATCTCTATAACAAAGAAGAATTTATTTGGCTACAAAAGTGGAGACTAAAATGGGGGTTGGAAGGTGACAGGAACTCAAGATTCTTTAATCAGTGTGCTTGAATTAGAGGTAGTCTGAATGGAATTAAGTCTCTCAAAGTGAATAAGGAACAAATTTCTGACCCAAGTTTGATTAGAGCTTGTGCGGTGGACTTCTTTAAAGATGTGTATAATCAGAAAATTGCTTTGGAAGTTGAAGAAATGAACTTGGTTTTTCCAAAACTCTCGGAGATTCAAAGTTCAATTTTGGAGAAACCCTTTTCGATGGAAGAGATTTAGGATGCAGTAGCACACTCGGATAGTAACAAAGCTCCAGGATCTGACGACTTGAATTTGGGGTTCTTCAAAAAAAATTAGCCGAACTTGAAATAAGATATTGTAGTTTTCTTCAATGAGTTTTATAATGGGAAGGATTGGGAGAAGGGGGTGAATCACTAATCTATCACTTTTATTCCAAAAATGGTCAATCCAGATTGTTTAGAAGATTTCTGGCCTATTAGCCTTGTAGGAGGGCTATATAAAATTCTTTCGAAGGTGTTAGCAAGAAGATTGAGGTTGTGCATTAATTATATAATTAGCCCTTCACAATTCACCTTTATTCCGAAGAGAAATTATGGACCGTTTATTTATAGCGAATGAGGGTATCGAATTTTGGAGGAAAAAATGATTGAAGGGGGTTGTTTCTAAGGTGGATTTTAAAAGAGCGTATGATTTAATGGATTGGTCGATTTTGTTGAAAATCATGGAGAGTATGGGATTTGGTGAGAAATGGTGTACTTTGATTTTCAAATATGTGTCCATGGCTTCCATATCGGTGCTAGTAAACAGTCACCTACGGAAGAATTTCGAATTGCTAAACTGTTGCGTCAGGTCTATTCATTATCGCGAGTTGTTAAATATGTTGCTTATTAAAGCAGTGAACGTTGGGTTGTTTAGAGGGTTCGAGTTAGGTAATCAAGAACGTTCCTTCATGTTGTCGCATTTGCAATTTGCAGATGATCTCATAATTTTTTGCAATGACTCTTTACGGGAATTGAAGAATACAAGAAGGGTGCTATTAATCTTTGAATTGATGGTTGGGCTGCAATTAAATCAAAGAGCAGAATTTTGGGCATTAACGTTGATCCAGAATTGATAAAGGACTGGGTTAAGGCTATTGGTTGTTCGATGGGGTCATTTCCGACAGAGTATCTAGGTTTACCTCTTCGGACTAAGAGGAATTCGGTGACTATGTGGGAGCCGATTGTTCAAAGATTTCATAAAAAGCTAGTTGGTTGGAAGGCTTCATCTTTATCCTTAGCAAGAAGGGTGGTATTGGTGAAATCAGTGTTGTGTGCTCTTCCAATCTACTTCCTTTCTATCTTTCGATTATCAGCATGTGTTTTGAAAAAGTTAAACTCCATAATGGCAGTTTTTCTTTGGGGGGAGGGGTTCGACAAATAAGAGGAATATCGGGTAAATTGGGCTTCGGTGTGTAGGCCAAAGAATTTGGGGGGTTTGGGTATTCCTAACCTGGATTTACTGAATAGGGCTCTTTTGGGGAAATGGATGTAGAAGTTTGCTTGTAAGAAAAAATCATAGTGGAAAAGGGTTGTATGATGTGTCTATAGTCTGGATCTGAATGCAACCAGGGCAAACAACTCGATTTCTGCTAGTGCTTCGTGGATTTGGAAATGGGTGGTGAAATTTTTTTACTCAAGCGATGATTTTGAAGAATGCCTTAGAAAGAATATGAGTTTAAGAGTCGGTAATGGCGAGTCTGTGGTGTTTTGGCATGACATTTGGTTGGATTTGTAACACCCCAATTTAGGGGTTAAATTTAAGGAAATATAAATTGGTGAATTTAATTGGTATTTTTGGAAGAAATCGGGGATTAAATTATAAGATTTCAAAGTTGGCAGACCGTTTCAAGAAGTGTAGGAAGTTCAGTGGCTAAACCCATGATTTAGCCATTTTTTGTTTGGAGAGAATTATAAATCTCTCCCCCGTATGTTTTCTGGAAATTTTTCCAGATTTTCCTCTTCATCAACCCCTCTTTCAACTCCGATCTACTCGCCGTCCGACCTCCGATCGACGAGCCGAAACCACCATCGTGTTCGTTGTCGAGCGAGAAACAAAGCCCCTCAAACCTTTCGTCGTGAATCATCGTCGTTCGTCGTTAATTTTAGTCGGAAGTATCGTCGGTAATAACTCGATTTTAGTTGGTTTTTCATCGATTCACGACGATCGGGTCATCCGTTTACGACACCTCCCGCACCATCGTGTTCGTTGCATCGTTCCGAGTCCGCCGGTGTCATCCTTGGTCTTCGTCGATGGCGGCGCGTGAGGAAGTGAAGCGGTCAAAGTTTCCGATTCGTTGAAATCAAGCTCTCCGCCGTTCAAAAATTTGAACCGAGCTTTGTAAGTTTATCGAAATCGCTTAAAATAATTTTTAGGAATTTTCCGATATCAGGGCACTGTTCACACGCCCCCACGCGCCGTCACTTCGCGTGGGGAAGACAAAAGTGACCGGTTTTGGTGCATAGTTGACAGGTTTGACCGGTCATAACCCGACCCGACCCGACCCGTTGACCCAACTTGTTGACTGTTGACCCCGTTGACCGTAGACCACTGTTGACCAAACCTTTGACGGTCTTTGACCGGGCATTAAACGACCTTTGTTTTTGACCGAGTATACCTATCCTGACATTTTTCGACGTTCCAAATCCGATTCCTCAATCCGTTTTTCGGAATTCGGACCCGAAAGCCTCGAAATTGCCGGTCAAACCCGTTGACTTTGATTTTGACCGAAAATTCCAAATTTCTGAAAAGTCATATTTTATACTTTCGACGTCCTGAATCCAAATCCGAAGTCTGTTTCGCCAAATTCAAACCCGGTAAGCTGTTTTTCACTGATTTATCACCCAATTCGATCCGTTTATTGCAATTAAGCTTTGTTTCTGATATAATTTATGTTAATATGCATCTGAGGAATTATTGGAAGTTGAATTGAAGATCAAAGGCGTTCGAATGGAATTTTTATGGTCGATCAGTATTGCACGGAAATCAAAGTAATACTTTACTACCTCTTTATGCTTTATGGAACATGTTTATATTGATAAATGCATGGACAAGATAATGTTGGTCACTTTAGTGGAGTTGAATAATTTATACATTCGATATGATGTGATAGAAATTCTGTAACTAATTACGGATCGAATGACTAATATAAGAGATTGAGGAATTGTTAGATTAAATTACAAGTTTGTGATTAGTGATAAAGAAATCAGCCTTGTATCTGCAACTTATAATTTATTTCATCAAAGGTTAAGGTACTTGGATGAGAAATTATGAGAATATTCCGGTAGGGTAAAATTACGAAAATACCCTTATGTTATAAAAAGACAAGATTTGAATATGGAAGTTAGATAAGAGGATTTTACAGACATATTGATCTGATAAAAATATTGATGTGCATAAGAAATGTTAGTTTTATTTGGAAATTATGGATAACCGGTTTTAATCCTATGAGAGTTTGTGAAGGATACTAGAAGTTTGTTAAGAGAACCGTTTCAAGATCAGAGAGTGTTCAAGAAAGCAATTAATCATAGGATCTCTAAATTATATTATTTTCGTTAAGAGCTAATATCGAAATTATCTGGTTAAGAAATTACAGAAATGCCTTTAAGAGGTAGAATAGACTGAGTTGACTCTGAATGAGAAAATACTTGGGGGATTCGTATTTAACTCGATTAAGTACGGATTTAATTGTTAAGATCCTGACTTAGTGCAGGAAAATTCCTGATATTCCGTTTGTAAAATCTGAGAAGGCACCTGACCCAGAAATATCTGAGTTATGAGTAAATACCTGAAGAACAATTTGTCGGGGTTGTTCTGTTGTCAAAATTGTTCGAAAGGACTGAAATAAATGATAAGATTGAATTTAATAGTAAGATCAGACGGAAGGAAATGATTAAAGTACACTGAATCTGTACAATGACCAAAATACCCCTGTAATAGAAATGACCCAAGAATACCACCAAGCTCAAGAATGATTGGATATCCTCGAGCTCTGAAATGAATGGAATAAAACTGAACACCAAAATTACCAAAATACCCTTATGGCCTATATTAAGTAAATATCTTGGAATAATGAAGAAATCCAAATAAACATAGGTGTTGGACTACCTTTAAAAGTTATGGAACAAAACTTAAGTGAGTAGATCAACCCTAAAGCTATGTCAATACCTGAACGACATAGATATTACTGGAATGCATGTTCGTCTTTTCAAGTTTGGCTCGATAATAAATTTGGAAGTATTCAGCTCAACTCAACTCTAGATCATATTCAGTACCAAGAATTGGATATTTGTTCGACAAATCAACCACGAATTCTGAACTGAACGAAAGTACAATATATATCCGAAATTCAGAAAATGTCTGATTTACTCTGGAAAACTCTTAAGTAACCGGGATAGACTTGACTGTTAAATGAAATAAGTAACCTCAATGACCGATGATTAAATAAGTGATTTGGATGAGTCTGGAAACGTTAACGAACATACATAATGAAATGTTTTTTATGGGTCATGAACTATAAATCAAGCACGTTAGCATTTCATGATACTGTGGAAGCGTGAAAATGAAATAAAGAGCATTGGAATATCTATGGATAAGAATGTTAGGTATAAAATAAATAAATACCCTGGAAGGACAAAGAATTGACCAGTCGATGGGCATTAGTTATGGGAATTATTCACATCGAGTAACTCGTTAATCTGATCAATCGACAAAGATTGTAAAATTTCTGAATCGTTTTTCTCCCTTATCAGCTCAAATTAGTTAGGTTATATCTGAAAATATAAGTAGCTCAGATGTAAAGGATTCTGAATACCCTTTTGATTATGTAGTGCTTTCAAAAAAAATGTATGAATAAGATATGATCTCGATAAGTCTCAATCTGAATAACTTATGATTCCATCAGTTATTGAACTCTTCCAATAGTGATTATAAATCCTAACATTCTATCGGTATATTGAAGATCTGTGTTTCTCTGCCTGATAAGATTATTATGTACTTATGAATAATATCTGTAAACTCTGGTGTGTTCCCTACCCACATGAATATTTTATCTAATTTTCGATTTGAATTCTGATCTGATACTTGACATGGATTCTGATCTGATATCTGACATGGATTTTGATCTGATACTTGACTTGGATTCTGATCTGATACTTGACCTGGATTTTGTTATGATACTTGACATTAAATTATGTTTTGATTTTTGATATATCTGTTTACGGACGGAACATGTTTTATTTGGGGGTATTGTTGGAGGTTACAATATATGCAGGTTCCTCGGCTTTATGCTCGGGGCCTTACTTTGTGTGTTGGTGGGTGTATGGTTCTGGGGAACCTACACATTATGGTGTGTTGGTGGGTGTATGGTTCTGGGAAACCTACACATTATGGCGTGTTCGGTTGGAGGGATTACTATGGTTTTTGATAAATGTTTTATGGGAGGGTGTTGTTGGAGGAAGTTATCGTTACCGTTACTGCTACTGCAGGCTCCTCTGCTTTGTGCTCAGGGCCTTACTTGGTGTGTTGGTGGTGTATGGTTCTAGGGAACCTACACATTATGGTGTGTTTGGTTGGATGGATTCATATGGTTTTTGAATAAAAATATGTTTTGAATTGCCACTGTTTTAAAAGAAAAGATATGCATCTATCGACTTCAATAAGGGAGTTCTTCCGGCGTTGTTGCAGAGTATGGTACATGTGATTAGGGGGTATGTAATTGTATTTTGATTTATATACGAGTCTGGAAATCTGTTTTATTTTTAAATAGTGACAACTGATTTTATTAGTTTACATGTAATTTAAAAAGTTTTAAATTTTCCGCTATTTTTACAGTGGGTCGCTCTGGTGGCCCAAATATGACACCCCGGATCGGATCTTGTTACCCTTATCGGTCTGTGGGGGTTACAGGATTCGATTCCATTAAAAGATAGGTTTTCGAGATTATTCACTCTCTTGATTAATAAAGGAGGCAAAGTTGTTGAATTCAGGGTTAATACTTCGACAGGATGGGTGTGGGATTTAAAATGAGAAGGAACCTTGCTGATTAGGAGTTTGATCAATAGCTTTTACTTAATTCTATGTTGAATAACTCCTTATTGTCGGCTTCGTCGGAAGACTACTGGGTTTGGAAAGGGAATGGGGAGGGATGATTTTCAGCAAAGTCATGTATTAGGAAATTTTTGGAGATTTCGGGTACTAATGTTATTTGGGACAGACACGTGTGGTTAGGGATAGCCCCACCCCGAGTAAAAACGTTCGTCTGACAGGTTGTTCATCAAAGATTGACAGTGAAAGAGGAATTGCTAAAGCGTGGAGTCGCAGGGATTGAGGATACACTTTGTCCTTTGTGTTGCAAGTTCTTGGTGTCCGTTCCTCACTTATTTGTGCATTGTGAGGTGGTTTGGGGCTTATGGTCTAGATTCCTGCATCTTTGGAACGTTTCCTTTGTTGTTCCGGAGAGTCAGACTATTATGATCTCTGGTTGAGCAGATTTAGTTCCGCGATCCACTATTTGGACTTTCATTCCTAGGGCGGTAATGTGGTCGGATTGGAAGTGTAGGAATGAGATTATTTTTTAAAAAGGCAAGTTGGACTTAACTTTGCTGTTTTTTCTGGTAAGGAATAAGATTGCAGCCTGGTTTATAGCTAGATTTTCGGATATGGTTATTCCTTTTGATTCTCTTGTGGGCGATCCAAAAGTAGCAGATTGTGCCATGAGTACTAAGAAGGGTAGTTCTTCTTGGAGCTTTGGGTTCCTCCTCCTTTGGGATTCTTCAAACTAAATGTGGATGGTGATATGGTAAAGGGGTGGTTAAGAGGTATTGGTGGCTTGCTAAGGGATAGTGATGGTGTGATGTTTGGTTCATTCTCAGAGAGTGTTGGTTCCGAGCCTCCTATCCTAGTTGAATTATTGGAAATTAAAAGGGGTTTGTTATTATTTGTGGAGTCCGGTTATGATTTAAGGGGGAGGCTTATTCTTGAATCGGATTGTTCTACTGCTTTGGAGTGGATTAAAAATCCAGGTCGTTGCATTCCGCTGTTCGAGTCATTGGTGAAAGACATTGCCACTTTAGTAGTTGAACAGGAAGTTATGGTTAGGCATATTTTGAGATCTGCCAATTGGGAGGCAGATGGGTTAGCTAAGGCTGGAATAGGGTGAAATTGTGTTGCAGGTCGGGGTATTTATGTTTAGTTCTAGGTTTTATGGAGGTTGTTGTAGTGTGTTTTTTATGTTTTTGGTCGGGTTATGTATTTTAGTGGGTATTGTTTGTATTGTACTGGTTTTGTTATTGTTTTTCATTAATAAAATTTTGAGGCATTCTTTTCCTCCTTCCAATGTCCGTCAAGCTACAGATGCAATTTGAAGGTTATGAAGGGGGTTTTTAATGAGGCCTCCAATATTTTTATAAAAAAAACAGGAGTAAGAAAGGAATCTTCCTATCTCAAAGGAAGTATGTTCTTAATAATCAAAATGCAATTCACATTGCTTCTAATCCAGTCTTTCATCAATAAACGAAACACATTGAGATTGATTGTCATTTTATTCGCAAGAAGACCCAACATGTCTTGATTACTATCAGCTATGTGAAAACCAGAGCACAAATAGGAGATATTTTCACAAAGGCTCTTAATGGGGTCCAAATTGATAATCTATGTAACAAGCTAGGCATGAATAATATCTATGCTCATAACTTGAGGGGGAGTGTTACATATTTGTAGGCTAAATCTAAGGATTAATATATTGTAATTAATGTAGGATACTATGTTACCTATTATAGTAGCTTTATATTTGTATATATACCCATACATTGATGAATTAAAAACACGAGTATTATTCTCTCTTTTTCTGCGTCTAAAGACAGAAAATCATAAAATCAGTACAATTTATGCACCAAGTCACCTCAGGTAGAAAATGTAAAAAAAGGAAGGGAAAAAAAGGCAGCCACAATTTCTAGACAGAATTAGAGAGGTTATGATTTACCTGCAATAAAGAGTTGGTGTGCAATGGTTGAAATATGGAGTGGAACTTTATGAGCTGAGCATTCGCGAGCAACAATACCCTGTAGGATATTAAACTTTGTCTTACAGCTAAGTAAACTACGGACATATTTGTTTCAATTGGAAAAGATAAACAAGCAACCAATTATCTGACCAGATCCTTCACAAAGATATCAAGAGCAGAGTAAGGGGTATAGTCATCGTCTAACATATGCGGAACACGATTTTCAAACATCCTGCAATTTAGTCATTATCCAATCAGAACTCATCAGAAATGAAAAATATCCTAATGCCTAGGACCAGTTATTTTAAGAAAAAGGAAATGCAGAGGTTTCTCTAAAGACAAGGACTCTCATAGTGATGAATTTTACAATTCTAGAAATAAGGTTTCAAGTTTCCATAGATGATATTAGATTAAAACATGTAACATGTGGAACTGGGATCAGTTTGTTTGAACATGACCATGGCATAAATTTTGTCACTTGAATTATCTGGACACAAGACACAAGGGTCATGAGCTTTTCGTATACTATACTAAATATTTATCAAATAAGAATTGATGTTTTTTCATTGTAAAAGAACTAAAGACATACTAAACAGTTGTGATAATGGGAAGTGAGAAACTTGACAAGAATAGATGAGCGCCTGCACCCACACTTCCAGATTGAAAAATAAAAAAAGTTCATATTCTATTACGGCTGAACAAAAGACTAAGAGAGACAGAGAAAGGAAAATGCGCTTTTTTCAGTCCTCAAGTGAGTGGCAATTGCTATTCATGTGTAGAATCAAATATATCTTATGAAAAGAACTATTGCACATTCAAAACTTCTGAAAACAAAGCAAGACGCATGAGCAAAACTTGATTACAGCAAAAGAATAGCATGGAAATTCAAGGATACCTCCCAAAACAATGTTTGTTAGGATCATCAATTCAACAATCAACTTTCAAAGAAAATTTGCCATAAAGAGCAACACTTTAAGGGATTATTACCAAAAACCTATTACTATTGCTATAGGTTATTTTCAGCCCCAAGCTCTACATTCAACTACAAGTGGCAGTCATCATGCCAGATAAGGAGAAAATAAGGGAAGTGCAAGGCAATATGGAGATGTGAGGAGAACAGCTCCCAATGCTACTGTTTGTAGATATATTTCAACCGGAAATGCACGTCAAAAGTGAGCAGGGGTAGAGAAAAGAAAACACTGGAACAAACTCTAAAAGACCTTTCTCTTGATGGCCTTTCTCAAGAAATGGTCCTAATAAGAGCATGAGGATGAAATCTGACTCATGTAGCTGACCCAAAGACAAGAAAGAGATTTGTCTACTGTTGCAGTTTTAGTAGAAGTAGAAAACGGAAATTAGTTTAGTGCTCATGATAAAATAGTTTTGTAGCCATAGCATTTCAATTTAGAATTGTGACCTTGTTATGAAGCTCAGGGTAGGATAAAAGCATAAAAATAACCTTGATATGATAATGCTTCTATAACAGCTATGAGTTTCTAATAGTTAGACGTTCCGATTCCTTTAGGGGACTACAGACTTCTACAAAAGAAGACCATTCTCAGGGTCTATGTAGTTAGTAGTCAGGTTTCAAGCAACAAAACAAAAGTAAAAAAGAAAACAATAAAGAAAACACAATACTTCCAGTTCAGTGTATAAGAACCTACCAGGATGTTGCCCCACTATTGCTGATGATATCAAACAATATTCTTGAGTTAAGACGTAATCGGGCCCCAAAAGCCATTGCCTCAGCTGATGCTGCTATATGAACTCCGGCAAGCAATTGATTAACCATCTTTACTCCACTAAAGATTGAGAAAGGAAAAAAAAAAGCTGATTCCTTGACAAATAAATAGGCAATTGATGCTTTATGCTATGACCAATAATTGCTCAGAAGTACCTTCCTGCCCCACAACCCCCTTTGATAACATAGAGCTTCTCACTTAATGCTGTTCAATATCAACAACCAAGACCAATCAAAACATATATCAGGTATTCCTTCACCTGACAACTGAAAGTTTACTGCATGCAAATTACCTGAGAGGACAAGACCTGCACTTTTAAGAGCATCATCTGAACCTGCGGCCATTATCTAGAAATAGAAACAGAAAAAGAAAAGTAACAAACTTCAGAAGAACAAATCAAGAGCTTTCAATTAAAATTTTGTATTAAAATCTCATTTGCGTACTGTAAGTTCACCCATAGAGGCTCTTTTAACACCCCCAGAAACAGGTGCATCAACCAATTTTAAATCTTTTCCTTCATCTGCAGAGGCACAGATAAATTACCAAGTGAATAACGATGACATCAAGTATAATGGAAAAAGCAGCGCACTTTTAACATTTTGAACAAAAGAAAACCATTATAATTTTACCTCGGTTGTGGGTTTGTTTAGCTAGTCAGAGTAGTTGAAGGGAACTGAGAATTAGTAGGGTTGGCAAACATACTATGTGCTGTTTCAATTTTATAATCCGGTATATATCTCCTATTAAGGGTTTGGAAATACTGCTTATATTGTTCAGCTACTATAAAGTATAGATGAAAAAGCATAATGATGTCATTATGTTTTCTTTGCTTTGCAGATAAAAAGAAGTTTTCTTTGCATCGTGATAATTTTTTAGGTAACTAAAACTCTCAACCATGGGGTTGCTGTCTAATTTTCCCTTTCGCATTCTCCTCCACTGACAACTACTACTTCTCAAATAGTAAATAACTCAAATTAAAGCAATCCATTATTAGACTTCCAAGCAAGCAAATACGGTAACGCGGACAAGATGGCCAATTTTAGTGCTCTCTATCTCTCTCCCTCTTTCTCTCGACAAGCAGAATTAATCACAAGCCAAAAAAGGTCCTAACATCGCACATCAAAAGAACAAGTGAGAATAAAGGTCCCCCCCCCCCAACACACTACATCTTTCTCTCACGAGTCAATTGTAAATAAACAGTCCTCGTCTACTGGACCAACATAAAGTGAGCCAAAAATTGCCTTTTTGTGGGCTTGTTTAGCTTAAGTTGCAAGCTCATTAAGAGCTAGAGCTCAACTTGATACTCTGCTGAACTAAATGACCAACGTTCGAACAAAGTTTTTACTTATGTAAGCTCAGCTTGTGCTCAGGATCGAAGAGCTGAGGCTAAACACAGAGACACTTAGCTCAGCTCAGCTCTGTACCTAGCCATGCAGTGTACTCAAGCAGGACAAAATAAAAGCAAGAAGGGATTCTTGTGAGGGGAGATGGAGGAAAAGAAACATTGGGAGGAAAGCTGGAATTTGAATAATAAAACAATGGAATGTTTTAGTTCAAACGATAAATTTTGCTTTTTGTTACTGCAAATAGATAACTGAACAAAATAAACACATACTCTGTAAACGTCGTTCTAGTTGGTTCAAAAATGCAGGAGATACCGTGGAAGAAAGAATTATAGATGCTCCAGATGGAAGGGCTACAAAATACAAAGTGAAATCAGCCGTGGCTCATAAATTGCTGAGGGCTACAAAATACAAAGTAGAAACATACCTGAAACTGCACCCAAGTCCCCAAATAAAACACTATCTGCTTGAGCTTCATTGGTGACCATGACTACAAGCACATCAACATCTGCAGAAGAAAACATGTCAGAACATACATATTCTTACTTGTGAATGAATCATGAAAATTTTAAAATAACATTCGATGGTCTCCAATTTTGGAACATTTTTGTTTCATTACAGATTTAAAGTTCACTGTTTACATAAGATAACTGAAGTCTGGAAGCACAATAGACTTAAACAAATTTCTATTGCTTGATCAAATATCTACACCCTGTGCTAGACTAAAACAATGCAAGTACATCATTGTAAAGACAGACTCACAACTGATTATTGAAATCCGCACATCCAGAAAAATGTAAGGAGGAGTTTGTAACAATATCTGCGAATGAGTATTGTCCAATTTATTCAACTTTAAGAAATAGTGAAACAGTTATTCGGTCCTATTTTTGTTCTTGTTGAGTCAGGTTAACCCAATACATGTCTTGTTTTTGCTTCTTCAAAATGGGTCATTGATTCTGGTGCTACAGATTACATGACAAGTAATTCGAGTTTACTTTCTGACTTTCAGCCACATAAATCTATTACTCCTATTACTTTAGCTGATGGATCAACCCGCAATGTTATTCGGTCTGAAACCATAAATCTTACTTCATCCATTCATTTATCATCTATTCTGAGTCTTGTGCAACTTTTAATCTAATTTTTTTTTATAGGAATAGGAGGTCTCATTAAAAACCTCCCTCATAGTTGGCTCTTGTGAAAGAGGCAACTAGCGGAAGGAGGAAAAGAGTACCTCATTATATTAAAACCATGTTTACATAAGATTACAGCTTACTAAATAAAATGTCCGAAAAAAATACAAACCAAAACAACCATAAAGCTCAAACATCAACCAATACCCTCTTTAGCTAGCTTATCAGCCTCCCAATTGCATGTCCTAGGAATCCATCTAACAATAATACCCCTAGCAGAAACTAAGGCCTCAATTTCCCCAACTAAAGTATTGAAAAAAAGTAGGGGCAGAAAATGGCATCAAAATCCAGTCAACTGCTGTTTTACAATCTGTCTCAAGGATTAGTCTTCCCTTCAGAGCCCATTCGGAAGAAATGAATAGATCAATCCCTTGTTTAATAGCTTTTAGCTCAGCTAACATAGGAGGACCAGGTCCCACCGCAAAAGAAAAGGTATATAAAGTAAAACAATCCGAATCTTTCAAGACTCCTCCAATACCTCCCTGCAGCCCATCACCTCTTACCGCACCATCAACATTGAATTTAAAGAAATTCGGAGGAGGCGGAGACCAGTTAAGAACCTTCTCCTTATTGTAGGATTTTATAGGCAAATTGTCTGCAAGCGATGGATCCCCTACTAGTAGGCCAACTTGAATATTAGCATGAGGAAATTTCGCTAAAAACCATTTAGCCAACCTAAACCTGGAAATGAAGAATAGGGATGAATTATCTAATGTCCAGTTTTCAAAAACCACTGCATTCCTAGCTTTCCAGATAGACCATAGAACAACACCTGGAATGAACTTCCAAATATTAGAACACTCCCTTAGATAAGACCAAGAGCAAAGAAAGGAAGGAGGATCTTGGGGCATGACCGAAGAGATGTCCCAAAACCTTAAAAATCTATACTACAACTCTGCAACCGAGTATGAAAAAAACAGATGACGAATTGATTCCTCATATTTGTGGCAAAAAGGGCATAAAACATCTTCTAGATTGACCCCTCTTTTCTTCAATTCCACTTTTACCGCCAATTTCTGATGAGTAAACTGCCATAGAAATGTTTCCACTCGAGGAGGAGTTAATCCGGACCACACCCATTTCTTCCATTGAAAATGACCTCCAGTTCTGCTTGAGATAGTCATTCTACAGGATTTTACCGAGAACAAACCATCCCCTTTCCCCGACCACCCCAGAAAATCATCCACTGATTCATTCGGTGCTATGTTGTCAATCAAAAGCATTAAGGAAAACCACTGATCCAATTCTCAGTCACAAAGATTTCTCCTTAGCTGAATGTTCCAAACCCAACCATTAGCTACAAATCCACCAAATTCAACCAATTTTCCCCTTTTGTTAGTCGACAGAGCATAGATTCTAGGAAATTGAATCTTAAGAGTCGATCCATTAACCCAAATATCATTCCAAAAATCAATTGACCTACCATTCCCCACTTGGATCTTCGAATTGGATCTCAAACAATCCCCAATCTCGTCCTTTTTCTCATAGTTACTCCGAATTCCTCTCCACACCCATGAATCTTGAAGAGAAACAACCTTGCCTATAGACAGAGAGTCCATACTGACATTATGAATACAACAAATCAGTTTTTTCCATTGAGAATCTTTGTCATTTGCATACTTCCAAACCCATTTCCCTAGCAAAACTCTATTAATCATACTTAAGTCCAATACTCCTAAGCCTCCTTCTTCCAATGGTTGACAAACCGTACTCCAATTCACCCAATGAACCCTCTTCTTGTCTGATTCTTCACCCCAAAGAAATCTTGCCATTACTGAGTTAATTTTCTGATTGACCTTAAACGGAATTTTGAAAATGGAAAGGTAAAAAATAGGTAAGGAGGACAATACCGATTTTATCAACACCAATCTTCCAGCCAACGATAAAGAAGCAGCTTTCCACCCTGCTAATCTGGTGAAAACTTTATGTAAAACTGGTTCCCACAATAACTCTGAATTTTTCTTTGTTCCTATCGGAAGACCTAGATAAGTCATAGGAAAAGATCCCACTCCACAACCTGCTTCCAGTGCTAAGTATTTTAATCTGTCCTCTGCCACATTAACACCAAACAATTTACTCTTGGATAAATTAAAATGAAGCCCTGAAATTAAACTGAATACCCTCAATATTCTCTTTAAATTCAGAATTTGAGTTGAAGAATCTCTGCAAAATAAGATTAGGTCGTCTGCAAACTGCAGATGAGTCAACTTAAAAAGATTCTCTTCAATACCAATATTGAATCCTTCAAAAAGACCAAGGGTAGCAGCCTTACTCAACATTAAGTTCAATAGCTCACCAACAATATTAAACAGAAGAGGAGATAGACAACAACCTTGTCTCAGCCCTTTGCCCATCTGAAATTCTTGAGTAGGGGAACCATTAATTAGGACTGAAATTGAAGCAGAAGAAATACAATAATCCATCCAAGAAATCCATTTGTCTCCAAAACCTATTATCTTCAATAACCTCAAAATAATTGGCCATTCCACTGAGTCAAAGGCTCTGCGAAAATCTACTTTAAAAACAACTCCTTTCCTACCTTTTTTCCTCCAGTAATCTATAGATTCATTTGCCATAAAAGCGCAATCAATGAGCTGCCTACCCGGAATAAAGGCGAACTGTAATGGGCTGATCAAAACTTTAATAACAGAAACCAATCTCCTCGATAAGATTCTAGAGATAATTTTGTACAAACTTCCAACAAGACTAATTGGTCTGTAATCTTCAATAACTTCAGGGTTGAGTTTTTTAGGAATCAAAGTAATGAAAGCATGGTTGACCCCATGCTCCCAACTCATTCCTCTGTGAAAGTCATCCACAAACTTCATTAAATGATCCTTCAAAACATGCCAGAATTTTTTAAAGAAACCCATCGTGAAGCCGTCTGGACCCGGGGCTTTGGAGCTGTCCGAGTGAAACACTGCTTCCCTAACTTCATGTTTTGAAAACCGTACCTCAAGTCCATTTTTCTGCTCCTCTGATAATGTCATAAAATTGAGATTAATGTCCTCTACCTCCAGCATATTTTTAGAGCTGTAGTTCTCCTTAAAATACTCAAAGGCAAATTTTTTCAGCTTCTCCGGATCAGAAATTTCTTCATCAGCCACTCTCAGGGCCAAAATTGAATTCATTCTATTTCTATTTAAAGCTGTTAAATGGAAAAACTTTGTATTCCTATCCCCATCCTTGATCCACTTCAATCTTGATCTTTGTAACCAAATACTCTCTTCCATCCTATGCAGCTTCCATAATTCATTCCTGGACAGAATCAACAAATCCCTTTCTTGAATGGAAATTCCTCCTTCTTGCAATTTGAATTCCAGATCATTAATCAAGTTTTCTAGTTGAGAAATTTTTCTAGAAATCCCCTTTTGAGTCGAAAAAGGCCTATCCCTGATCTTCTGCTTTGTTCCTCGAAGTAGAGAAAATAGACCCCTTCGACCATTCGCCTTCACCGTAGACAATGAATTTTCAATCAACTCAACAAACCCGTCTTCCTCTAACAAATAGTTGTATAATCGAAAAGGTTTTGGTCCCCAATTGTTGCATTCTTCTACTAACACCACAGGATTATGATCCGAAAGGGATTTTGGGAACATTTTTTGGATCATATTAGGAAATTGATTTAGGAAAGAACCACTGATAATAAACCAATCAAGCCTTACCCAAGTAGGAGACTCTCTGTTGTTGCACCAAGTATATCTTCCTCCTACTAATGGTAAATCCATAAGATTAAAATGTTGAACAAAGAGTCTAAACAAATCCATGGAATGCCAGTTTTGAGCTACACCGCATTTCTCCCTTGTATCCAAATAAGCATTAAAATCCCCTCCTATGCAGACTGGCAAGTTTAAACACTGCACAGAACACATCAGCTCCCTAAAGAATTCCTCTTTATCCGCTTCTACTGCTGGACCATATACATTTATTAAAACACAATCAAAATTATACAGCTTGAACTTTCCTGATAATGCTATAAATCTGCTATGTTTATGTTCGGCATTGACCACAAAAACACTCTCATTCCACAAACTTATCAGACCTCCTGCAGAACCCTCAGCTGGAAGGAAGACATGACCTTTCAATAGATTACCTCCTAACCTCCTCCATAAATTGCTTTTACAAACATTCAGTTTTGACTCCTGTAAGAATAGGATAGACGGCTTCTCTCTAGTAACGAGTCTGGCCACTGCTCTTATTTTTTCTCTTCTCCCAAGACCTTTAATATTCCATGTGATTAATTTTAACTTAGACATAAAATTGACAATCATAAACTCCATATCAAACCAAAGAAACCATCAGGGTCATTGAGAAGACCCCTTCAATTCCATCCTAAAAATCTCCTCCTCTAGTAAATGCTGCCCCCCTTTAAAGGTGATCCCCAACATTTCACAGACCTCCCTAGTAACAGCAGCTTCAATCCTAGCTTTAACAGAAGATTGGGAAGACTGAGATACCTCCCTGACTTGCTCCACTGACTCCCTGACCTTACTTCTAAGAACCTTTCTATAAACTCTATCATAGAAGCTGATAGACACTTCAGTATCCGAGCAAACACTTCCTGATCGGCGAGGGGCTATTCTCAACTTTCGCTTATTAGTGAGGCTTTTAGACCGAGGAATACACTGATCCTGCTGATTAATAGGAACTAGATGACTTTCCTTTGCTTTAAACTGGTCATCTTTCTTGTGGCATGGAGTACTTCCCTCTTGAATCTCATTATTTCTATTCTTTGTACTTGAACTTGAGAAGATTTCCTCATTAGAGTTACATAAATTATCATTCATAACCTTCTCCATCTGCTTACCACCTTCCGATTTATCAACTGTACATTTAAACCCCTCTACATCATTATCAATCTGCAAACTAATAATGTGGTCCCCCCCAGGCTTTTTGAACCAATGTAGTTATGCTTTCTTATAACATCCCTGTTCACTTGGATTCACTTCCTTTCCCCCTGAAAATTGACTTTCGCCCCCCTATCCTCCCCCTCATCAGCAGCACTCAAGTGAATTGCAGGACTGGCATTGGGCTGTAAGACAAACTTGTCCCCAACCCATTTAAGATTAAATGCTGGCCCACTGGGAACCCATTTTTTATTTCGAAATAATGCAGCCTCATTTTCCTCAGATTGCACTGAGTCTACCGGATCAATTGTATCTCTCAATCCCAAGCCCAAGTGATTGTCATTCTGACTTGTCTTAATTCCCAAGAAACCTGACAGCCCACAATCAGAATTATCTGCGGTTGACTTACTCGATTGGACATGTCCCCCACTGACTCCATTCACTCCACTGTTCTGCCCACAATTTAGCCAAGAAATGACTTTAAGCCTAGCATCCTCTGCAGACTCATCCCTGTCTTCAGCCAGAGTAGGATGTCTGCCAGATCCCACCTCTGACACGACATAACCACTGTTCCTCTTTTTTGAAAATTTCTCCATCTTCTTCCTTCCCGCTTCTTCCTCTGGTTTAATCAAAACAGATCCCAGAGTGATCGTAACTTTGAACGATCTACCATACGAACCAATCGTCACTTTATCAGGAATATCATAAGGACTTTCCACCCTGAGCAGAACTTTTGTCGTCGAGAGGTCCTATCTGCTCTCTGAATCTTTGTTAAAACATAGAAACTGACCCCACTTCCTTGTAAGCTTTCTTAAGAATGCCTCATTACAACACAGTAAAGGCAATCCAAATAACTCAATCTGGCAAAGTGCCGACGGAACTCCATCCTCGTTCAAAACTGGGGCTAACCAATCAAAGCATAAGAACGGCTTTTCCTTTTTATTCATCCATACCTGTGAGGCCTCCTCCACCGAGTTGAAAGTAATTATGCATGCATTCCATGCATAACCCCATCTAACAACTTGAACTTCCATGCCTTCTAACTCTAGAGCGTCCTTCACCGAGTTATGTTCAAAAGAAGACTTCATTATCCCTGATAGTGAACGTTTAACCCATTCCGAATTATCTGATGGAATATGCATGTCCCAAACGTTTCTCACAGTTGGAACACTCTGATTGTTACCCGGCAAGTTTGCCCCTGATATTGTTTTCCTTCTCAAATCATAATCAGAGTTCACCACATCCTTATACGATCTGTTATCTCTCAAGCTTCTCAACGACACAGCTCTCCTCCCCAATCCTGGTGCATCTTTAATCTCAGACCTGATCTCCAACATTCTCTTCCCGTCCACAGCTTCCCTTCTCTTAACCTTTTGATACATAGCGATCCCTACTGAGAGTCTTCTTCCATCAAGCCACTTCCCATTCACGGACCGGATTGCCTTGTTTCTACTTTCCTCGCGAGCATATTGGACGAAAGCAAAAGTAGAAGATTTATAATTTGGTTTTTCTAAAAAATGAGGGATGAAAATCCTCAAGATCTGACCATAAGGACTAAAATAATTCCTTAACACCCCTCTGGAAACACTTTTGTTAAGATTATCAATGAACACTGTCCATTCCTCATCAGCATCAATGGAAATTTTTGACTTTTCTCTCACTCTCTCTCTACCTAACACGCTCATATCTCTCTAAACAAAACCCAACTTTTAATCTAATTATTATCAGCAAACTTAAGAGTGACCTTAATTGTTGTCTCATTTTTTCTGTTTACTGTTTTCAGGATCTCTTGACGAAAAAGATTATTGACAAGGGACATGAGTTTGATGAACCCTTCATCCTTGATACCAAAAAACCAAAATATATTATCTACGCTTAAATCGTTACTCCATTTTATGAACCTTTTCATTTGGGTAAATTTTAACCTTATTATTGCTTCATAAGCTTTTATCTCTTAACTAACTTGGACTAGCAGGTCTTTTTTTTTTATAGGAATGGAAGGCCTCGTTAAAAACCCCCTTCTTGGTTAAAGGAGTAGGGGTAAGCTCCTTAATCAGCGGAAGGAGGAAAAGAGCGCCTTAAAAATTTTATTGATAATAAAAGTTTACATAAGATTTAACACTACACCAAATTACATCACATAAAACTTAACAACTACATTCAACTAGACCTCCTCGCTGGATCAGAAAATCCAGTGATAGAGCCTTACAGTCAACCTATCCCTAGCAGGTCATTAAAGAGTCCTTAAATTACCTTTAGATATATCTGCCGGAGAGCTTCCAATCAGACCGCCAGCACTTTCAAATCGAGTTAGTGTAGGTTTGTACACCTGCCATCCAATGAAAATTTGGACTCATGGTTAAACTTTGACTTTGTCTCTCAATCACCAATAATAACTAACTAAAAATTCAAGAGGGAAACCATAGATTTATTTAATATGCAGGCATAAAACAGAAAGTAAGCATGCCATATGCAGATATGCTTTTTTTTATATAAGAATTGAAGGCTTCGTTAAAAAACCCCTTCTTAATTAATGGAGCTCGTAGAGAAGCTCCTTAATCAGCGGAAGGAGGAAAGATATGCTTATTTTCAGGCCATCTAGAAACAATATGAGGAGAACATCACTTTTCCAGCTAGTCAAAATCATGAAATTACTACCGAACTCGATAAATTCATAATTTATTCCTTTAAGATCTTTTTACCCCCTTTGAAAGTGATCCCTAAGAGGTTAATTGAGAATTGAATAAAACAAGTCAAACATTTTAACAAAATCCTATGAGATTTAAGATTCCATCTAACAAGTCTAAGGTCTGGAATTCCCTTCGACGAGTTTTATTTATTCATCATATTATTTATGAGGAAGAGGAAGAACAAAGGGAAAGAACCCTGCTAAGACAGAAGATTTGTCGGTGCATCATTCAGTGACTCAATCTATAACTTGAGAGTGTAACACCATCCCTCCCCACCACGATAGCCATAAAAAAGCATCTAAGGTAAAGGTTCATTCAGAGCCATTGATCATTGGAAATTTAAAA
Source organism: Hibiscus syriacus (assembly GCF_006381635.1). Lineage (NCBI taxonomy): Eukaryota > Viridiplantae > Streptophyta > Magnoliopsida > Malvales > Malvaceae > Hibiscus > Hibiscus syriacus. The sequence goes on from NW_024063088.1 coordinate 4,280,827, forward strand.
TAGCATTTCCTGTTAGGCTCTGGGTAAAATTGCTTTATTCTGCAGAAAAAGTTATGTAATTTGACTATGACCCCCGCCTAACCAACTAGTAGAGTCCCTCACTGTCAACTAGAATACATCCAAAAATCGGGACTCAATAATCAACCATGGCCTTAACTTGTATCCCATGTAAGATGCTCAATGCATAAATTAACACATTTAGGCATGTTAAGTTTTGTTATCAAAAGATGAGAGAGTGTCTTAGGTGGTCAGTCTTCTAGTGAGGATTGGACGGTGTTTGTAGACAATCTTAGTAAGAGAGTCACTTGGAGAACATTAAAGGATATTTTTCGTCAGCAGGGTAGTGTTACGCGAGTTTACATCCCGAATAATTTTAACAAGCCAAATTATAGAGATCATACGTTTGCGTTCGTTCAATTTGTGAAGGAGGAAGGAATGAAGAAGGCGATAGCGAATGTCAATGGTATTTGGATAGATGGGAAGAAAGTTTCGGTAGGTGCAGCTAGATATCGGAGGCAGAGCCATAGGAAAACTGTAAATAGAAATCTCAAAAAAGATGATGATAAGGTGTTTAAGAGAGCGAACTGGAAAAGAAGAGTTGGATCCGAGTCTTTCAATCATATGAGGGATGAAAGATCATATAAGGAAGCATTAGTATCGTCTGATGGGTTAAGGGAAGATCCGGCGAGTAAAAATAGTAAGGAGGGTCATCTTAGTAAGGATGTAGGAATGAGAAATCTGTGGGAGATGCATTTACCCTCAGCTGAATGGGATTGGGTGAAAAGATCATTGACTGGGATTATTAAATCCCATTTTGATCTGGAACTAGTACTGAAGGGGCTGGCTAGTGAGGGGATTATGGTTGAGGGTGCTAAATGGGGATATACATGGAACTCATGTATCCTAACTTTTGATTCGGTGGAAGAATTTAAGGAAGCGTGGTCGAGCAGATTGGAGAAATTGTCCTTTTCGTTTGATTGGATTGATCCGCTTTTGAATGATGAAGGTATTCCGATGGCCTTTGGTTCGGTTGACCTTGTTGGTATTCCATTATTATGTTAGAATGTTTCTTTTCTGGAAAAGCTTGTTTCAAGGTGGGGGAAGCTTGTCTGTATCCACGAATCAACGGCAAGAAAAAAGGACATGGAGGTGGCAAGGGCTCTGTTGAGGGTGGCCAGTCCTTTTGATATTCAGGATTCTGTTATGTTGGGTTCGTATGGGAGATCTTTCAAGGTCAAAATTAATGTGAGGTCGGTCTATAAAAAGCAGGAAAATTTTTCAGTAGGAAATTCAACGGTGGCCGACAAGGGTGTGATCAGAGGCGATGAACTTTCAGAGGAGGAAGAAGGTCGGTGCTATGATGGGGTTGGGAGACATGATTTAATAACTGGCAATACTAGGGACAATGTAGATAGGTGGTTGGTAAGAGAGGTTGGTACAGCTGTGGCAGTCGGTAAAGAGGGTCAGGTTTTAATGTGGAAGGAAGAAGGTCAACCTAGTGGAGTAAAGGTGTCAGAAATTCCAGAAGGAAGTTTGAATTTAAGAGGGAACTTTCAGGGTATGGGGAATATAAGTAATTTTTCTAACGAAAGTAATAAAGCCCAATCAGAGGACTTGAGTGAGCCCATCACAGCTGGGCCAGATGTTAATTTAATTAGAGTGGGCTATGGTAAACATAAGGAAGCTCGGATGGAGGAATAGGAAGAGTTACAGCATAATGTGATGGTTGAATCAAATTTGCAAGATTTGGTTAGAGCTTCGTCTGATTGTAATTCAAATTTAGTTGGTGGGTCCAATAACAGAATACAGATTCAGTTTTCAAAGGAAGACCTAGTAGAGGAAGTTGTAGTCATGGAAAAGGAAGATGGTATTGTGGATGGGATAGAGAGGGAAAGGGAAGGAACGCTAGTGCTATTGGGTGATTATCAGGGGAGGGGAATAAATAAAAAGCCTTTCTCTCTTGGTCTAAGAAGAGGTTTTCTAAAGCACAAGAAAAGCTTCCATTAGTTTCCATGACCGAGTTTATGAAAGGGTAGATGGAGGTCTGGTCAGGGTTCCTTTGGATCAAAATAGTGCTACTTCTGAGTCACCTAACAAATCTGTGGAAGCAAGATTGGAAGCTGCTGCTACTAGGGAAGTCTGTGATATGTTGGGGATCTCTTTCAAAGGGGGAAATCATGTCTTGGAAGAGGAGATCTTGAAGATGGAGCTGAATGGGCCTATTAGTAGGTCTTGAATTGTTGTTTTCAGGATGGTCAGGTTTTGCTGATATTGATAATTATGTCACAAATCAGATTGATTTCATGGAATGTTAGGGGGCTTGGAAAAAAAGAAAAAATAAGAGCAGTTGCAAGATTAGTATCAAAAGTCAAACCGGTAATTATTTTATTCAGGAATCTAAATTGAATAAATGTCGAAAGGGTTTACTGAGGAAGTTGGGGGGTAATTGCATGAAAGGTATTAGCTTTCAGCCAGCTACTGGTTCGGCAGGGGGGTTAATATGCTTGTGGGATGAAAATCTGTTTGAAGTTAGTAGGGAATTTAAACAGAATAGATTCATTGCGTTATCAGGAAAGTTTAAGTTGGTTAACTTTGAATGTGTTGTTAATGTGTATGGTCCATCGGTTGAGGCTGATAAAGAGGAGTTCTTTGGAGAGTTGATGAGTTTTATGCACAACCAGGATTTGCCTGTATGCCTAGAGGGGGACTTCAACGCCCATCTAGATCCCGAGGAGAAAATTAGAGTGGCTCAAAATTGGCATTCGGTGGACTTATTCTCCAACTTTATCTTAAATTTAAATCTTATGGACTTACCGTTAGTCGGAGGGAGATTTACATGGTGCAATAATAGAGAAGCTTCCACGTGGATTAGATTAGATCGTTTTCTGTTAAGTGGTGCTTTTTTTCAGGTATTTCCAAAAGTTATTCAGAAAGTGTTGCTGAAATCTTTATCTGATCATAACCCTATAGTACTTGAGGATGATTTCAAAAATTGGGGTCCTAAACCTTTCCGGTTTTTTAATTACTTACTAGAGGAGGATGGGTTTGATGGGGTGGTAAAGAATGTTGTGTATGATTTAAAGATGCAGAATGCTCGTAGGGGTATGCTGAGTATTCTTCAATGAACTAAGAAAGTGATTACAAAGTGGCCTAACAGTAATAATATGGGGTTCTCTGAATAGATTTCAGATCTAGAGAATAGGATAAATGATTTGGAATTGAGGTGTCAGGGTGGGAGGATTTCTGCACAAGATTGGGGCCAATTATTGACTTGGAGGAATGAATTGTGGGGTTCGCATAGGAAGTAGGAGAGCATCTGGTTCCAAAAATCAAGACTTAAATGGATCAAGGATGGGGATAGAAATACCAAGTTTTATCATTTATGTGCTCTTAATAGGAGTAGAGTGAATGCCATTTCGTCTTTGAAAGTGGATGGGGAAGATATTATTACTCCTAATCAGATTAGATCAATTATCTCTGAGTTTTTTAAAGTCAACTACAATTCGAATTCAACTATGGAAGTGGACGAATGTAATCTGAATTTCAACAAATTGACAGAGGAACAAAAGGCTGGGTTAGAGGTGGACTTTTCTGAACAGGAAGTGTGGGAAGCTTTCTTTTATTCGGATAGTGCTAAGGCACCTAGTCCGGATGGGTTTTCTATGGTTTTTTTAAAAAAATTTGGTCCATTTTGAAGGAGCATATTATGCAATTTGTCCAAGATTTTCATAGAGGTAAGGAATTGGAAAAGGGAGTGAATCATTCCTTTATTACTCTAATCCCTAAGAAAGCGAATCCAGAGGGAATTGAAGATTTCAAGCCTATTAGTCTTGTTGGCAGCCTTTATAAGATCATTTCTAAGGTGCTATCGAAAAGGCTTGTATCTGTTGTTAATAACTTGGTAAGCCCTTCACAATTCGCTTTTATTCCGGGTAGACAACTGATTGATTGTGCGCTTCTGGCAAATGAAGGCATTGACTATTGGAGAAAACTAGGGAGAAAAGGAGTTATTTTCAAAGCGGATTTTAGTAGGGCATATGATTCGGTTGAATGGCCTATCCTATTCAGAATATTGAAGGTTATGGGTTTTGGGGAAAAATGGATCTCATGGATTAAACGTTGTGTTTCTTCAGCTTCTATCTCGGTGTTAGTTAATGGCTGTCCTACTGACGAATTCCACATTAGTAAAGGGTTGAGACAAGGGTGCAGTCTTTCACCTCTCCTGTTCAATCTAGTGGGGGAAATGTTACATCTTATATTGATTAAGGCTGCTGATTTAGGTCTTTTTCAAGGGTTCAGCATTGGTAGGGTTGGTAACTCATTTCATTTGACTCATTTACAGTTCGCAGATGATTTAATCCTTTTCTGCAGAGATTCTTCAATGCAGATTTTAAATTTTAGAAGAGTATTGAGGATTATCGGGGTCATGTCTGGGTTACATTTAAATTTGTCTAAGAGTTCATTATTTGGAGTTAATATGGATGTTGACCTGGTTAAAGAATGGGCTACGAAAGCGAGCTGTGGAGTGGGGTCCTTTCCTATGTCTTATCTTGGTCTACCGATTGGCACTAGGAAGAATTCAGAGAGTATGTGGGATCCTGTTTTTCAGAATTTTAATAAAAGACTAGCAGGTTGGAAAGCAAAATCATTGTCGTTGGCGGGTAGACTTGTTCTAGTTAAATCTGTGCTTTCATCCTTGCCGATCTTTTTTTTATCTATTTTCAAGATTTCTCTCAAAGTGACTAAGAAGTTGAATTCTCTGATGGCTAACTTCCTTTGGGGTGAAGACCTTGATAAGAAACGAATTCATTGGGTGAGTTGGAAGTTGGTTTGTCAACCTATTGAAGAGGGTGGCTTGGGAATCCTTGATTTAAGGGTGATAAATAGAGTCCTACTTGGGAAATGGATTTGGAAATTTGCAAATGAAAAAAGAAGCTTGTTGAAGGAGTTGATCTGCTGCAAAAACAATGTTGATGTCATGTCCCTTTCTATTTCAGATGCGGCTTCTCCTTTTGATTCTTGGATTTGGAAAGGCATCCTAAGTAACTTTTCGAAGAATGATCAGATCGGTGACTGTTTGAGAGACAATTCAAAGATCCAAGTGGGAAATGGTCAGTCGATTGCTTTCTGGACTGATGTTTGGATCACTAGTCTGCCTTTAAATCATCAATTTCCCAGAATTTTTGCTTTGTCTACAAATAAATGGGGGAAGGTCTCTGAGTTTGGTGGGTATGTAGATAATGTTTGGGTTTGGAACATCCAGCTTAGAAGGAATTTGTGTGATTGGAAATTGGACCAGTGGATCGATCTAATGTTGTTGATTGACAAGACTAAGCTGTCATGTTCTGTTGATGATTTCCTGGGGTGGTCGGGTAAAGGGGATGGCATGTTCTCGGTCAAAGCTTGTAGACTGTCGTTATATGATAGTTCTGAAGAGAGTTTTGAGTGGAAGAAGTGGGTCTGGGATGGTTTGGCTCCGCCTAGAGTTCAAACCTTCTTAAGGCAGATTTGCCATCAAAAACTAGCAGTTAGAGTGGAATTAAAGAAAAGAGGGATCCCTCTAACGGAAGTACTGTGTCCATTATGTAATTCCCAGGATGAAACTATAGCTCACCTGTTCTTAACATGTTCTGTTGCTTCGGGATTGTGGTGTAAATTTCTAAGGTTATGGGATATTTCTACTGCTCTGCATCAAGATCCTTCCTCTATTCTCTGCTCATGGTCCAATCTTAGGCATAATTCTATCATTTGGAGGTTTATTCCGACTGTTATTTTCTGGTCAATCTGGAAGCAAGAAATCTGGTTGTTTTTGAAAATGGAAAATGTGACAATTCAGTTTTGTATTTTATCACTAGATTTAGATTGGCGAAATGGTTCTTAGCTAAACATCCTTCGGTTCAGATTCAGACAGACCTTTTAGTAGGGGATCCTACGAGGGCAGATTCTTTACTCATTACTTATGGTCCTAAGAAGGTTATTGGTTGGTCTCCTCCTCCAGCGGATATGTTTAAACTCAATGTTGATGGAGCAGTGACTGGCGATGGGATGCAAGGGGGTATTGGTGGTGTCTTGAGAGACTCTTTCAGCGGCTCTTTAGCTTCTTTCTCTTCTGCAGTAAGGCCTGGTTTGCCTATTTTGACTGAACTGAAAGCTATTAAGGAAGGATTGGGTTTTTTCTATTCTTCAAATTGGGCTAAGAAGGGAAGACTTATTATTGAGAGCGACTGCAAATGTGCAGTGGATTGGATTTTAAAGCTGCAACCTGCCCCTTCATTTTTCAGTGATCTGGTGGAGGATATTGAAGCTCTTATTACTGCTAAGGGGGTCGTTCTTAGATGGATTCCTAGGAGCTGTAATTTGGAGGCTGACAGGTTAGCTAAGCAGGGGATCAGTTAAGTGTAACAGGCTTCTTGTAATGTTTTGTGCTTTTTAGATGGGTTTGTTGTGGTTGATCCTTTGTAATAGTATTGCTAGTTTGGGAATCAGGACTCTCCCTCTGATCTAGGGTACTGCTGTGTCGATTTTGAGTAGGTTTCTGTTATAGTTTTGGTTTGCTTTGGGTTTCGAGCGCTTTATGTTGTTTATGGTTTGATGGGGGTGTGGTCCTGGTTGTTTCTTATGTATTTTATGTTGTTGAATAAAATCCTAAGGCGCTCTTTTCCTCCTTCCAATGATTAAGGAGCTTTCTCCAAGCTCCATTAATTACGAAAGGGGTTTTTAACGAGGCCTTCAATTCTTATAAAAAAAAAGTGTTGTTATCAAGTTGTGTTTCTTGTAGTCGTCTTATATTCAGGTTGGGCCCTTTCACCTATTGACAACTAATTTTAGGTTGGATGCTGAACAAGACGTGGGAGAAAAATAACCTAAGGCGTCAAGAAAAGGACACGTGATCCAAAACAAACAGTAGTTAGCACTTACATCATAACCAATAACACAGAAATTTGACTTCACAAGGTGAGTTGCCATGCCAAATCCCATTGCTCCAAGACCAATAAAACCAACTCGTTTGACAGTTTTTGATTGGGAAGTAATTTGAGTTGCAAGTTCCTCTGGGTTATAGCGTTCAGCATTGGCAGCATCTACAGTGTTCACTCCAAATACTTGGTCCCAAACCTGTTCACCAATCACACAGCACAGGTGTGACGAGCAAAGTTAGTTTTAGATTAGAAAAACATCACAATGTTCCCCCTTTAGAAAGAGAAACCTTAATGTTTTGTCAAAAGCCAGCTTATGTGGCTCATCAATTCATTAACAGAATTACATGTAACAACCTGAACCAATGGGGTATTATCATCTCCAGCACCAAGTGAAGATCCTGAAAATGGAGACATCAGGTAGCTAAGAAATAAAAGTTGCTGTGAACCAAAATAAATCACCACTACCAATGGACTTAAATTGAAAAGAAAATACTATATTAGTACCAAGAACCAGTTGCTGATGAGCACTTGCCAAAAGTGGGAGAGGAAAAGTAAGCGATTTGGCCATATCCAAAACAATACCCTTGAATTTAGGAGAGAAAAAGAGATTAATTACATTGGAATGCCACAAAAACAAGCTGATGTAATATAGTGGAATGTCTATCTGAAAACATATTAGTTTAACATCTACTAACAAAGAACAAAGATTATTATGGAACCTTAAATTCAGCATTATAATTATGACGTACATAAGTTGCGTCTTCCAGATAACTAATAACTACAAATTTTAGTTACTTCTAAGTAGAAAGTGTTACCTGAAGGTTATATAAAGTTCCAAAAAATTAGCAGAAAAGTATTAAGTGTGCAGAAAATACTTATTAGGAAAAAAAATTAAGGCCGGTCAGTCTCCGTAACCCAGCTAAACAAAACAATAAAAAAGGAAATTATCCATCATTGTACATAAACTTACCAATTTCTGAGTGAAAGGATTCAAGAAATGATATTTGACATTGCCACTGAGCAGCTGTGGTATAAAATTCTTGAAAACCCTGCATACATGGCAACAACATAATTAAAACTCAATTAACCAACCATATTGTTTGTTTGAATTCATTCATCAGGGAAAACATCAAAAAAGAAAAGTGCTAATGAACCACCTGAGAGACGAGGCTACAAGAAATTACTATCCATTTAATGCATTTTTCTAGAAACTTGCAATGGAGACCTTATTAGTCACATTTGACAGAAGAAAAGGGACCTCTATATCACAGTATTCATCACGCATCTAATGTGTTCTTTGGGTTTCATTACTTGCATCTTCAAATTAAATGACTTCTACTCTACCTGCCAGCAGCACTTACTATCTGGAGTAATCTTCATCATAAAAAAAATCTGGAATAGTAAGACATGTTGAGTCATATTAGCACATTCCACACGTCCAATAAAAACCTGTCCAGCTTTTTGAATGTCACTTTCTAACTCGTGATAGTTTATTCAGTCTAAGCATAAAATTAGACAAAAAACTAGATAAGAATTGTCCCGAAAGAGATATCCATTAATTCCTCTATGGTCATTATTGAAGAATCATTATAAATGTCATTGCTGCAGACTTTGTTTATTTTCTCATTAATCCCTAATAAACTGGAATAGTTTTTTTTTCTTTCATTGCAGTCTAATGTTATTATTAAGCATATCAGCAGATGTATTAATGTGGAAGTTGATTGTCTAGCTAAGTCAGGAATTGGTTAGTGAGTGAGGAGGTTGTTGTTATGAGTTGTGGGTCTGGTGTATTATTTTGGTTATGTTTCTATGTTAGGCAATTTTATGTAATGTTTGGTAATCTTATGTAATTATGGGTTATTAATATATTAAGGCACTCTTTTCCTCCTTCCGCTATTTGTCTCCACACAAGAGGCAACTATGAGGGAGGTTTTTAATGAGGCCTTCTATTCCTATAAAAAAAAAGAGAGAATGTGTGGAATTCAAGTTGACTAGTGTTAGCAATTATAGTTAGAGGGGTTTTGTGAATAATTTTGTTGATTAGTAGTTCGTAGAGATAATTTAGGAGTAATTGTTGCATTTTGTACTAGTGCCCTGAATTAGGACCAAATATCAAGCTTTGCTATAGTTTCCTGTTTTAGAATTTTAGCATGAATTGTAACTAACAAAATGTATGGAAAAGATAAGAGACTCTTTTCTCTAAAATATATTCTCCTTCTCAACAACTTTTTTTCTCTCAAAACTCTTTCTCAACAGAATAGCTCCAATGACAAGGAAAAGTTAGCAGTTTTAGTACTAATACATAAAATGCATGAAATTTCATTTTCTACTTAACATTCATTTATTCACTAATTATAGGACAAAAGGACCTCATTTCCTATTGACAATGCATGAGGTCAAGTTAAAACAATGTAGTGAATGTAATTTAAACTTTCATTACATATTGTGACCTTCTTATGAAATTTACAGAATATAGGTACATGTATATGTACATCTCCTAAAGCAGTCACTTCATATCCTATTATATTATAGAGACTAACCAAAAATATATTAGAGACTAACAAAAACCTAAGGCTTTTCTTGGTAGAGCGGATAGAATAATGGAAATATATGAAAAGAGAAACAACAGAAAAATGTAAAGAAAGAAAATACATATTTTTTCCTTCTATGGTGTGCTTAGTAGGAAGATGGAAAATTGGAAAGAAAAATAATTTCCTATCACCCATTTCTTCGCATGTTTAAGAATGGAAGGAAAAAAAGCGAAAAATACATTGTTTTACCATTATAGTCTTTGACTCTTTGTAGTTATGATGAATAAAATGAACAAAACTGATAGATGATCTTGTAAATATACATACTTGACTCAAGCTACACTCATTTTGTTTCATCTTTTCTTTCCAATTTGAAGTGATTATTTTTTGTTAATAGTTATGGAAAATGATAATCTTTCCTTCTTTCTTCTCTCTTTTCATTTCACTTTTCCACACTACCAAGCATATCCTAAATCTTTACTAATTTATCTCAACCATGGAGATCATAGAACAAGTCACAATTCCCTTAGGATTTTTCAACTCTAGTGCAACTGAGATAGAGAGTAAAAAGAGTAAATTACAAGCCATCGGAAAGACTAAACCAAAAACATAAACAAACAGCTCCAATCCCCAATTGCAAGCCTTATATGCAAGCCTTAAAGCCTCCCTACCTACTACATCTCCTCTGAGCATTAATAAGGGAACCAGTTCACAGCTCAATTAAAATCAAGCATAAGGAATCTATCATTTCTCATATCATATATGATATATGATAGTATAAAGTATGCACCAGATGGGGTTTAACTTTTTTCAATGTGAAGGCAGACATCAAGAACCCAGAGCAGAAATAATAAGCCATCAACAATTTTAAAAGGAATATATTAAGAGTAAATAGAAGCATAAATCACCAAGAATTTCCAGCAGCATTTGAAATGATGTCATAGATTATCCATGGATGGATCCCAGCTTTAACACCAAGAGATATAGCTTCTACAGCAGCAATAAGATGAATGCCCTCAAGCAGCTCAGTGACCAATTTAATTTTGCTGCAACAAACAGGAACTAAGAAACCTAAGACCCGAAAGAAAATTTAGGGCTTTGAAGACCATCAGAAAATATTTAATGTTTTTAAAGCAATTTCATTCTGAAAGTGACAGATTGATGAAACAGTCCTCTATTATGGAACTGAATTACCATGTCACTGATGTCAGTAATCTTATAGAAAAATCTGTATAACTTTTTGGCAGCAGGTCAAGATGAAAAAAATACCTTCCAGCTCCAATTTCACCTTTACAAATGTAAAGCTTTTTGGACATTGCTGCAAAAAGAAAAATCAAGAATGCATCTCAAAGACTCAAATATAACCAACGGTTTTAAAAGATAAATCTACAGAAGTGAAACTCATTTATAGCTAATTAGTTTGTAAATTGAAGAATACCAGAGAGAATAGGGTAAGCCTTGGAAATGGCATCAGACATTCCTGAGGATACAACCTAAAAACATTTATAAGAAATTATTTAGGACTTCAACAGAGACCAAGAATAAAATGTTGAAATATTTGTTGAACTTCCATATATTTTGAGATAATTTTTAAGTTATTTAGATAGATAATCTTAGAATAATCAATTGAGATTTTTTTAGGAAGACTTTTTATCTCTTAGTAGTTTATTAGAATATGAGAAATATGTTCCCAATTATGTTGTGAGTTTTTCTTCTATTTAAACTTAGTTCTTTACCTAATAAAAAGATATAACAATTTACTAAATATAATCTCTTAAAACTTTCATGGTATCAGAGCTAAGTTAAATCTCCAGTAACATCGTGCTTAAAACAGCCTTCACTGGAGATAAGAGATCCAGCAACCAAACTGAGGTACAAAGCTCTACCGTCGGAACAACTACTTTGAGATAATTTTCCAAGGGTATCGAAATATTTGCTGAACTCCCATATATGTTCGGATAATTTTTAATTTATTTAGATAAACTTAGAATAAGCAATTGAGATTTTTTAGCAAGACTTTGAATCTCTTAGTAGTTTACTAGAATAAGGGAATTATTTTTCCCAATTATGTTGTGAGTTTTTTTTTTCTATTTAAACTCAGTTCTTTACCTAATATATTTTATTGAATATAGTTTCTTAAAACTTTCATAAAATTCCTTAGGATACGATACCATAGCTAGATTGAAGTTTACCCTTTTCTATATCTTTCTTCAAAATTCCCAGAATATAAAAGGGAAAAAATGATAAATAAAAATAACACAAAGATTGGCCCAGTATACTTACAGCTAAGCCAGAAAAGGGAATGAAGATAAAGGTTTAGATACATTATTACCACAACTTTTCCATTTAAGTTCTCAGATGTTGCCTTATAGACATATGCATCCACTATTGAAGTTGCCAGACCATTCTCTGTAACATAATAGAAAGCCAATGAGAAAGGAAGTCTTATTTTCCAGGTTAGAAGGGATAACAGGGCAATAAAGAAGATTAAGGTAGAAAACGGAGAAATATTTAAAATTTATGATCAACTACTTTAGGCTTAATAAACATGAAAAAATAACTGATTTTTCAACATCCTAAAATGTCCTCATAACATAGTAATTTTAAACTCTAAGGTGGCGTTTAGTTCGCTGGAATGTTTCTAAGGGAATTGGAATCTGTGAAGGAATTGGAATCTGTCAGGAATTGGAATCTAATTTCATATTCTGTTTGGTTGTCAGGAATTGAATTGGAATTCAATTTCATATTCTGTTTGGTTCGCAAACATGTCAGATGAATTTGATTTCAGTAATGTAAAATGACAAGATTGCCCTTATTGTTCTTTTTTGCTTAATTTTAGTTTGTTTTATAAATAATATATAGCAATATATTATAAAAATTAAAAAATATTAATTTTACTGATTGATTATTTATTTCAATAAATTATAAAAATCATGCTAATAAACATCATAAGTTAAAATCATCCCAATTAGGGATGACCATGGGTCAGGTTGGGTCGGGTTTTTGGTCCACCCGACCCGACCCGAGAACAAAGGAACCTCCATCTGAGACTCGATCCGACCAAAATAAAGTTTCACCCGACCCGACCCGAATATATATGAATTAGAAATCTGACCCGAAATAATAAAAAAATATTTTTATTCAATAAAAATAGTGACTTAATTAAAAATATATATATAGGGGTATTATTGTAATTATTCCTAAATATATAAGGTACAATTATATATTTTTTGGGTCGGGTCGGGTATTTTTCACCCTAAACCCGAACCCTACCCGACCCCGAATATCACACTTAAAAAAACCAACCTGACCCGACCCGAATATATGAATTAGAAATCCGACCCGACCCGACCCAAAATAATAAAAAAATTATTTTTATTCAATAAAAACAGACTTAATTGAAAAAAATTATATATAAAGGGGTATTATTGTAATTATTCTTAAATATATAAGGTAAAATTATATATATTTTCGGGTCGGGTATTTTTCACCCTAAACCCGAACTCGACCCGACCCGAATATCACACTTAAAAAAACGACCCGACCCGACCAAAATAAAGTTTCACCTGACCCGACCCGAATATATGAATTAGAAACTCGACCCGATCCGAAATAATAAAAAAATATTTTTATTTAATATATGAATAAGTTACCAAAAGATTAATGAGTGTAGTATAGTCAAATTTCAATTCCCTCCAATAAGGGAATTGAATTCCATCATAGAAAGGATGAAATTCACTTTCCCTCATTTGATGGAAAGTTGAAGCCATGAGGGATTTCAATTCTCTAGGAAAAACTTGAACCAAACATTGGAAAGTTGTGGAATTGGATTCCAATTCCCCCTAATTCCAAGAGATTCATGCGAACCAAACGCCACCTAAGAATAGATGATGTAAGAGAAGAACATCTATGTTGGAATGCTTTAGCTGGTTTCTAAACAAACACAAAATAGTAGCAGGGTACTCAGTACTGGTTTCAGTAAACAAGAATTCTCGAGAACCAAATGAAGAACAAACTATTATTCCCAAAAGATGTTTTATCATGTCAACCCAAAAATGTTAAAACCACAACTACCTTTGAGATTCTTCTCCAAAGTCTGGATGTGTGACGGCAATATGGTCGAATAAAGAATAATGACTGCATCTTTCTGTAACCCTGAAAGTTTCATAAACATGTATGATCTACCTAAAAACAAAGTGAGTAAAAATTATTTTGACAAAAATACAAAGAAGCTTTATAAAGACCTTCTAAAGCACCATCATGACCCAAAATTACATCATGTATTTGATCCCCATGAGATATTAAGACAATTAAAGCCAAAACACCTGCATAGGATAATTAAAAATAAAAGGATCAGAGGGTTGACCACCAACTTATTTCATTGTGATTCGAATAAATTTGAATGGATTATACACTTTTTTTTTAAAAATAAGAAAAATGATAACAATTGAAAACAGACACAAATATACTTCTTTTGACAATATTCTTGTATAACTGCATATGGAATATAAATGAATAGACATCACCCTATACCAATCACATCAAAGCAGGCTCCAAGCAGCAGATCATTCTGATCAATAGGTCCAAGCAGTCTTCCCTAGAAAACAGTTTCAGAATCTCTAGTCCCTTATTTCCAAAAACAGATCTGGCACCACCTTAATGGGCAAAGGTCAGTGAACAAATCATTGCAACCTCATATGGTAATCAAGGTTCCTGGCTTGCATCTAAGACACAGTGCTACTATAGAACCTCCCAACTACAGGGTTTGTTGGTAATAGTTGTCAAATTTTCAGTTTTACTCATAGTTTCTGTGCTGTATCAGACAGAAAAATACCATTTATACACAATTCAGATGCCTCTTTCTAACCAGAGATTAACTGGCAATGGCTGTCAGCTTGTCTTAGCAATAAAAGATTGCCAATCCCCTATGAAATGAATTTTCTGGTTCTGAGAATCTTCTGATATAAAAGAACTCATCTTCTATTGTAGCATACTACCCAAGACACTCACTTGTTAGTCATTACAGTCAAAACACTATTAATTTTATATTACTTTTTATTTTCCAATTAGTTGAGCACATATATTTGTCTATCATTCTTCTAAAATGAAGCATTGTTTTGTGCTGTTACACCTTGTAAATATCAAGATCACTTATCTTGGCTCATGAAATTCCCTCATTAAGAAATGAAAACCAACTTATTGTAAAATTGCAAATGTGCAGTTGAAACTGTCAATGCAAACATTATATTAATAGCCTATTCTTAATCTTAAAAGCTTTTAAAAAAAACATAGCAGAGCTTTCCAAGAAACAATTAGAAAGAAAATCCAAAGTAAGTGGAACTTGAAACTTTGGCTCAAGTGTAGATCCAAGTGTTCCCTTGTGCATAAATTTGGGTTTCACACAACCCCCCCCCCCCAAAAAAAAAAACAATTAATAATAATAATAATAGCAATAACAACAAGAAAAAGGTGTTTAACATCATAACCTTTCGCTGCCTCCCTAAGGCTCAAGCATTCAGTTCCCCCTAACTTCAAAAATTCATTCATCAAAAGATTTTGGACCTGCAGATGGAGAAAGTTGCAGCGGAACAGAAATTAAAGCTCTCAAAATGAATTTCAAATTACAAGGTTGTTCTGGTGTTATGCAATGAAAATCCAAAATAAATGTATGAACAGGAGAGAATTATGAAAAGAAAGATATTAGACTTGCAAAAATCATGATAAATATGATGGTATTTCTTTAAGTAATCACTAATAAGCCGAAATGCTACACATAAAAGTTGGATAAATTCTTGCACAATTGACCTTGAGCAAGGTTTCATAAAAATATTATGTTAACACTTGGTTCCTCATGTATATTTAACCACATTGCAGCTTATAGGAGGGAGTCTGGATAATTTGTTTCCTGAAAACAGAAACTTCTGGTTCATGAAGTCCAACTTATAATGTATCTGGTTTGGTTACAAATGCAAACTTGTAGCTTTCCAAAAAATTTAGGATCCTCTTTCTACATCTAAAATAGAACAGCAGCAGAGGAAATGTCAGTCATGGTGCAATAATGGAAGCTTCACCATTGAAGGAATGCCACACATGAGTAAACCCTAAAAAAATTAAACATCAAGATGAACAATGAGATTTGGAATCTCATCTTGAAGATTAACTTCATAAATCTTGGTAAAAAAAAGGTTCCACTTGTAAGTAAATATAAAAAAAATCTCATCAAATTATTGGTCAGGAAGACTAACACTCCAAATATATTAAGAAAAATTAAATGCTGACGTGTCAATTACATGTCTGCATATGACACCCAAAGTCCCAAGCACCATAGAATCGAATATCAAAGATGCAAATTTCTAACATTGCAACTTTATGTTGCCAAATGTCAGGTCCGCCTATTGAAACTATTCTTATAACATGAATCTATGTACTTTAACATGTAATAACTTTTTCAAGCACCCATCTGTATCAAAATTCCACAATGGATTAAATAACAAAATGCATTCCAGTTCTTAAGTATGGAGTCGTATCCTATGTCTGGATTGGAGTTAGAGGGGGAAAGGAACGAAATTGAGTATCCCATACTTTGTATTAAAAGACTAAAATCACATTTAGTCCAGTTTGAGTTAAAGTTGGTGAAAGTAAAAAGATGTTTTAAGTTGTAAAGTATCTAATTTTTTATCTCTTTTTTCTTCTCTAGATCATTCTAATGAAAATATTATGTTTCTAAAATTGCATTATAATCAATCACTTCCTTTTCACCCTTTAGCCAAACAAAAACTATTAAAATTACTTTAGTTTCCTTCATTAACTTTAACTACCCAAACAAGATACAATATAATCCTTCCCTCTTTCTGAAATTCCTCTCTTGTACTTCACTTCCCTTTCTCTTTCTTTTCATCCAAACATAGAACAGCTGCCACTGCAACTGAATTAACTAAGAATCTTCCTTCCAAAAATAATAATGATACTAAATAACTAATATTCCGATTTCCCAATTTATTCATTTTACAACAATGGTTTTATCAAGAACTGAACTGAGATTTCAAAATCAATTGAGTTCATCAATAGTCAACTGGCAAAATATTGAAAAGGAAAAAGTTGTGATTTGGAACCTCAAAAGCTTGGACTTTGTAGCCAGCGCGAAGAAGCAAAGCAGCCATGTCCAAGCTCAGTTGGTCCAACCCCACGAATCCTATAACGCCCGCCATTGCAGAATTCAGAGCACAAACACACCTTTTCTTCGCTTTGGATTTGCTTTGCTGAGCTTCGGTTATTGTTTATACTACTGCTTGAGGCTAAATCTAAAAGAACGAAACAGCTAGCAATGCAAAAACCAAACGAGTAGTGGGCCTACCGACTGTTGAATTACTATTTCCACCTTCCATAAGTAAATAAATCTGCACGAAATCTTTTTTAAAGTAATAAAAGGATAAATCCATTATATAGCCCTTTAAGGATACCTATTCTTACACTTTACACTATTGTAATTTATCCCTTAAACTATCACTTTTGTCCCATTTACCACAAAGATTATTAGCATCCAATAAAATTTATTGAATAATTTCAGTAGTAAAAGAAAATGTTAATTTTTTTAAAGAATTTGAATTCGAAAAAATTCATCGGATTGAATTCCTACATTGCAATCACCTTTTCTATACTAAAAAAGAATTAATTGCATCATATGTTCTCAAAGTATGACTTTTATTTTAAATTGGTTCCTAAACTTTTAAATATTCTACTTTTATCCCTAAACATATGACTATCATTCTAAATTAGTCCTCAAACATTCAAATATTTTAATTTCATCCCCAAACTATAACATTCATTCTAAATTAGCCCCCCAAACATTTTAAACATTCTAATTTCATCCAAACTATACGTAATATACTAATCGCATTCCTTGTTAATAAAATCGATAGGTCAAGTTATATTATTATATTTTTTGGGGGAAAACAAAATTTAGGTTAAACTATATTTAAGAATAATTACATGTTTGGATGAAATTGGAATGTTCAAAAAGTTTGGGGACCGATTTAGAAAAAGAGTCATAGTTTAGGGATGAAATTGAAATATTTAAAAGTTTAAAGACTAATTTAAAATGAGAGTTGTAATTTAAGGATAAAGTTAGAATATGTAAAAGTTTAAAGACCAATTTTAAAAAAGAGTTATAGTTCAGGGACATATGATCAATTAACTCCTAAAATTAACATTCTAGTGTTATCACCTTCTCAGTCCGAGGTGATTACACGTCTGATTACCCATTTTCTTTTATTTATGTGGGCCTTAGTTGAAATAAAACCAATAAAAAAAGGAAATAAATTTCATAACGCCAAAAGCATCAACGATAGTGACCGTACGACAGGGGTAGCAAAATTCAATTTGATGTTTAAAAATTAGATTTATATTTTAACTTTTAATATAATTAAATTTTTATATACAGTTCGGGTTATTTCAATAATTAAAATAAGCATATTAATAAGGATTGATTTATATGTTAAGCAGCTTTATATCACATAAGTAAAGTTTTAAATTTGATTTCTTGTATATATAAAAAATCTCTACTATGAGACTTGTCCATTAAAATCAAGTCTGCGACACAGATCGATCAATATTAATTAAGGTGAAGTCTTAAAACCGGAAGATAAAATAATAATAATTAAAAAATAGTATAGTTCAATCTATCATTCTTCTCGTGTATGATTTTAATCAATTCAATGATCAAAAGGTTTTCTATGATTTAATTGGGCTTTTCTTATAACTGACGAAATACTTGTGAAATTTTTTTTAATAGAGTAATGATATTTTTTTGTTCTTGAATTCATCTCGTAAAAGTAATATTATATATATATATATATATATATATATATATATATATATATATTTAGGTTTTTGTATTTTATAATTTTTAATAATTTAAATATATATTTTTTTAATTTCTTTACGTAAAAGGACAAATATTTGACGTTACGAAGATTTTTTTATTTTTAAATATATTTTTAACATTTTTTATAATTTTAAAATATTTTTAATTTCTTTACGTAAAAGGACAAATATTTGACGTTACAAAGAAAATTAAGAATTAAAATATGATATAAAATCATTATACAAAACTAAAATAAGTATGTGATTGGCAACGTGACACAAAAATAATTGATACAAACTTGCATAAAAGAACAAACTACTGAAAATTTTATTGAATTATATATATAGATAGAGGACGCAATTACATAATTTAAAATTTTTAAGTTTTACATTACTGAAAAAATAATTAACCTCAATCTTCTATTTCTATTTATCTAATGATTTTAAATCTGTATAAAATTAAAATAAAATACACTATGTAATTATATCTAATTACATCCAGTGTAAAACTCAATTTTACACCTTTTTAGGAGAGTTGAATGAAGAAAATCATAGACTGATATTAATAGTAGAAAATGAGAATATATTCATTCGAAAAAAGAGGGAATTAATCTCAGCCTTTAATTTCCGTCATCCAGCAGTCTTAGAAATGTGTAAAACTAAAAATGTTATGCTGGGTGTTAATGGATCCTAACTTTTATATATATATATATCAAGTGAGTTATCAAACAAGCTTTAAATATATTAATCTTAGTGTTGATCGTCGATCACCAGTATATATTTATTGTTTTTTTCTTTTTTTTCTTTTGTTATATTGTATCCTTTTTTATTTTTGTTTTTTAATTTTTAATAATTATGCGGCACATTTTCTTCTACCTTTATGGCGTATTTATCTATGCCTTTTGGCATATTTTTAATTTTTTGACTGTTATTTTTGTTTATCCATTTTCTCAGTGTTGGATTTGATATCGCCACGACTAATCAAGATATCACTTATTTGTTATCATACTAATTTTTCATGCTTTGGATCTTCATATTGAATTTGGATGTGCTATTTGCGTTCGTAGATAGTTTATTTACGTCGCTTGATTTTGATTTTTTTTTTCAGTGGTCTTTCAATAGTTTGATCTATTTTTGTGATTCGTTTGTCGATTCGGTCAGATCTGTTTGTAACTACCTTTTATTTGAGTCTATTTGGTTAGTTTTTTTTAAACATTTTCCTTGTATGATCCTTGCGTGATCTTATGTAGCTAGTTTTTTTTATTTTAATAATTATAGTAAAATGTCTTTATTATATATTTAGTTTACAAAATTATAATTTTTTATTATAATTTAGATATTTTCTATTTTTTTAAAAAATTTACAACTTCTATCTTGTAAAAAAACCACTTTAAACAAAATATTATCAATGAAAATTACATTTTATTCTATATATTCTACTTACTTTTTCTTTACTAGTTTTTTAACACTTACGTTGCATGTGTATATATATTTTTAAACTTTTTATTTAATAATTATTTTTATTTCATACAATATATTTAAATACAAATATTATGAAAAATAAAAATTTCAAATCATAATACCAATAATTATATAATATTAAAAATTGATATATATAGGGTTAGGATCCACTTACACCTATGTAAAACTAAAATGTTTTACTCTATTTTAGAATCGTTGGAGGAGAGGAAATCAAAGGTTGTGATTAACTCCTTGTTTCATTTTCCAGTGAATATATTCTCATTTCATACTGTTAATCACAACATCTGATTTCTCCTCGTCTAACGATCCGAAAAAGGTGTAAAACTTTTTAGTTTTACATAGGTGTAAGTGGATCTTAACCCGATATATATATGTAGGGATAAGATCATGTTACCTCTTTTAGTTTTACACAAATTTATGACCGTTGGATGAGTGAAAATAAATGGTTAAGATTAATAGTAGAAAATGAGAAAATATTCACTGAAAAAAATCAATGAGTCAATCTCAGCCATCTATTTTTATTCATCTAACGGTCCTAAATCTGTGTAAAACTAAAAAGTTTTACATTGTATAATTTGATCTTAACTCATATATATATATATATATATATATTGCTTATCTTCTATTCAGTTGACCTACATCCACTTCTAATTGTAATGTCAAAGTTTTTTATAAAATTATAAATATAATTCAATATTAATTAAAAATAACATAAATATAATTTTAAATATTAATTAAAAATAAAATAATAATAAACAAAATATATAGAATTGTAAAGTGAAGCTCACGTTAGACAATGTAAACACCAAACTTAGAAATTTCATATTACTTTAATTGAGAAACCATAGTGGTTGTGGTAGATACGAAAAAAAAGTGAAGACAAAGTAGGAAGGTTCTCACCGAAAAATTAATTAGAATTTTTTAGAATGCATTTGGATCAAAGATTTTATAGAATAAATTCCTTAGTGAAAATATTTACTATATTTCTTCCAAGTGGTGTATGCAATAGTATATTTAGGCATAATATCTAAAATAGCCCCTAACGTTTGCTAAAATGATCATTTTGGCCCCTATTCTTTTTTTTAGCATTTTGGGCCCCAACATTTCACTTTAGGGCAAAAAACTCCCTCTATAGATGAAAACTATTATTTAACACACGATTAACACTCCAAAAAATGACCCTTTTTAACTTGAAATGAAACGTTGAGGGCTAAAATGCCTCAGAAAATAATAATAAGGGACAAAGTGATTATTCTGTCAAATATTAGGGGTATTTTTTTCCTAAAATGAAATGTTAGGGGTCAAAATACTCCAAAAAAATAATAGGGGACAAAATGACCATTTTGGTAAACATTAGGGGACTAATTTTGGCATTATGCCTATATTTTAGTGGGTGTGGTATGTAAAAAATAAATACAATCATAACAAATAAATATATCTTAAAATAATTGTTATTTTGTGATATAGTATGTTTTATGAAGTTCTTGTTTATTTTGTGATACATGTTTCATGATCTTTTTTCTTAATAGTTTTAGGGTAAATTATGTATTTAGTTATTTAATTATTTTCTCGGTTTTATTTTGGTCACCCAATTATTTTTTAAATTATTCCTAACATTACGTTTTAGTTCCCTTTTAGTCATCTGCCGTTAAAAAATTAAGGTTTAAGGGCTACTTTTACCCCTGTAGTATACCTAACTTATCATATTCGCCCCTATGTTATTTTTGCATCAATGTAGCCCTCAAAGTCCGTTTGACTAACAAAACTGTTAGTCTTCTGCTACTATGGAAACTAGAAATTTCCATGAATTTGCTGACATAGCTTGATGACGATGTGACATCTATTAAAAAATAAATAATAAAATATTTACTAAACACAACGATTAAAAAAATCTAAAATTTTAACCTAATCCCTTAATCTCACTGAAATAAATAATAAAATTTTGGGAATTTTTTCTAGCCATTGTGTTTAGTAAATATTTTAACCTAATCTCTTAATCCACATACGCAGAAGACTCACAATTTTATTAGTTAAAATGGTCAACAAACTTCGAGGGCTAGGATGATGCCCCTAAACAACTTCAAGGGCTAAATTGATGTAAAAATGATAAATTAGGTCTAATATAGGGGCAAAAGTAGCCCTTAAGGCAAAAATTAAGTGTGATGCTAATGTATCACCATAAGATAATATCACATCATCATTGAAAAAATTTAAAAAATTACCACGTCAGCAATTCTATTAGTTTTTTAATGACGAGTGACCAAAATGAAATCAAAACATGATGTTAAGTATGATTTTGAAAGAAAAAAAGTTTAATGATCAAAACACTACCAATAAAATAATTGAGTGACTAAATGTGTAGTTTACCATAGTTTTTAACAGAAAAGGATGTTAGAATTCAATTTGGGACTAAACTGTAAAGTTTAAAAGTTTGAGAGAAAATGGTAATTTTATCAGAGTTGAGTAAAATGAAATTTTATATACTAACTATTGCCTATTGAATACATAACTGTAAAAATGTTACGTGGATCGCAAAAGCTATAAGCACACAATAAATTATCCTAAAATGAACAACAAGTTCCCTTACATATAGGCATGTCGATACGTTGCGGCGGGAAGTTCGTTTATGTTCGTCAATTTATTAAATGAACGAACATGAATAAGATTTTGCGTTCGTTTAATTAAATGAACGAACATGAACAAGAGGCTCGTTCGTTCATTTACGTTCGTGAACGTTCGATTATATGTTCGTTTATGTTCGTTCATTTATGTTCGAACAGATGGCAAGTTGAATATGTTACGAAGATTATTGAAGTTGTTTGGATTTCAAGAAGATTGTTTTGTTGAACAAATTAACTTTAAGACTTTATTATGTTCATATAGGTTATTTATTATTTATGTATGTTTTTGTCGTATTTGAACAAATTAACTCTAAAGTTGCAGGTTATATTAATGAATTTTAAGTTGTTATTCTTGTTGTTTACTTTTTTTACATTCGTTTGTTGTGTTCGAATAAGTTTTTTTGTGTTTGTGTTGTTTGTTTATTGTGTTCGTTTATGTTCGTTCGTTCGTGTTCGTTTTTGTTCGTTTATTATTTAAATGAACGAATATGAACAAGTTATATTCCTTAATGAACGAACATGAACAAAAAAAAATTGTTAGCGTATTTATTAATTGAACGAACATGAACATACATTCGTTCGTGTGCATTCAGTTCGTTTACATGCCTACTTACATAAGCTACTAATGCATAGCAGATTAATTATATAATAGAACAGTAACAAATGTGATATAGAATGATCATGATTTGTCATATCAAACTATCAAGAATAATAAATTGAATGCATAAGCGTAATTAATCTATAAATATTAATATTAAAATATTAAATCTTATGATTTTGATTTTGATCTTTTAAATTAGCACACAAATATCAATTTGATAAATAAAGACTATTGACTAACTACGTAAATAGACTAACTATATCTAATTATTGACTTTTGCTTGGAGGATTGCAACTATGCCTTCAAGCGGCGACGAACATAAGTTTCATGCTCTAAACACATATTTTATTTTCACCTCCCAATCTATCTATCTCGAGTAGGACTCTTCGTGCACCAAAGTTCCATACTCCGATGAGTCTCTCCGATACTCCTCTCTAAGGGTGTAAAAAGTTGACCCGACTTGTAAAATTGGCTAAAGCCGACTCGAGTTAAAACTGTTTTTGACTTGCGCTGTGACGATCTAAAATCGACTCGAGTCGAAACTGGTGTTGACTTGAACCTAAGTTGGACATGGAAATTGTGGACCTGAACCCGACCTGCACCCGACTTGAGAATGACCTGAACCCGAATTGAACCGAAAATATGGTACCTGAACCCGAACTGCATCCGACTGATATGAACCCGAACCCGTGATTGACCTGGTAAATAACTGGTATTACTCGACCTGTTTTCAACCTGACCTGTTATGAACATGACCTGTAATTGACTCAGCCTGTAAATGACCTGATTTGTTATTTAACTGATTTGGTATTTACTTGACTTATAATTTACAATTGATGACGTTGTGAAATTATGAAATTATGAATTTATGATATTATAGTGTTACAAAATACATCTTCATAATTTAAGGTACATAATTTAATTGTGAACAAAATAATTTTTCAAAATTTATAATAAATTATTAATTGAAATTATTAAATTAGATTCTTATATTAATTATGATTATTATATAAAAATTTAATTATAACCATTTAATTAATTTTTATTAAACTGAAAATTAGATTTAATTGTTGGATTTCTTATTTGTAGGCTAGAAATGGAGAATTTAAGATTAAAAAAATTTGTTTTCTTTAGGCGGGCAATGGAAACAAAAATAAGAGGGAAGAATGAGCGGCAACGAAAACTAATTTTTTTAGGCGGGATTTCATTCTCCTTTTCATTTTTCATTTTAGATTTAATATAAAAAAATAAATATTTTTGATAAACTACAGAAACGGTCATTAAAGTTTGAGTAAAATTTTGTATATATAGTTCATATGTAAACTATATAGTTTATATAGTTTATATATAAATTATAGTTTATATATTATATATATATATATATATATATATATAGTATATAGTATATAAATAGTTTATATAATTCATTAATAAACTATATATATATAGTTCATAGGTAAACTATATAGTTTATATATATAGTTCATATGTAATAATGTAAACTATATATATTATATAGTATATAAATATGAACTATAGTATATAGTTTATATATAAATTATAGTTTATATATAGTATGTATATATATATATATATAGTTCATATGTAAACTACTAAACTATTTATATATTATATAGTTTACATAGTTTTTATATATATTTATATAGTTTATACATATAGTTCATATGTAGTTTACATATAGTATATATGGTTTATATATAGTTTATATACTACTATCTATAAATTATATAGTTTATATATAAACTACATATAATTACATGCATTAACCTTAAACCATATTATATATATATATATATATATATATTATAGTTTATATATAATTTATTAAAATAAACTATAATATATATAGTATATATAGTTTAAGGTTAATGTATGTAATTTATATATAAATTATATATGAATTATATATAAACTATACAACTTATATTTATATATTATGTATAATTATAAATTATATATATATTATGTATAAATTATATAATTTATTAATATAAACTATATAATTTATATATATATATATATATATATTTAAATTAGAATTCCAATATGGATTTTTTCAATTCGTAGGGTCTAGCGCTGCAGCAGAGCATGATCGACAGACTCAATAGTAGGCTTCCCTATCTGATTTCTCATACTGTTACAAGTGTGTTTCCTGACAGTGTTACATTATTGTTTTAAAAATATCTATCTGAATATTGAGTATTTGATATATGATTTACCGCATATTCCGATATGATTTCTGGATTACGGTATTTTATACCAATTTCTAAATATTGATTATTTGACATCTGAATTAATGTATATTACTGATTTGAATTCTGATTTCTGTATTTTTGCATATGGTTTCCAAGCATTAAACATTTTTATGTTTTAAGAGATTAATCATTGTTTTCACTCGAATACATTCATGTTTAATATTGTCATTGGGGGGTATTGTTGGAGGAAGATTATCTGCAGAATCATCGACTTTGTGCTCAGGGTCTAAATGGTTGTGCGGTTGGGTGTATGGTTATGGGGAACCTACACATTTATGATGTGAACGGATAGGGGTAGTGTTCATGTTTAAAAATAAAAACATGTTTAATAAATAAATATTACTGAAAGATTTTATATGTATGTTTTTTATACTGTATGGAGCACACTGGGCTTTTTAACTCATTATGTAAATTTTACCCTTTTCAGATAACAACAGACCGTAAGTTAGCAGATTTGGCATCAGGGGAGATCAACTACTTTTATTTTGTACGAACGTATACCTCTATATGTTTTCCAGTTGTATTTGGTGACATGTATTTTGCTATCGTTTTGGATATATATGTATTGTCGATATTTTGTTACGTATTACCTCTAATGTTTTATAAATTATTTTAAATATTAAAAGAATCTCTGAATGGGATATGTGACCGCTTAAGTTTGGGTCTAGGGTTCAGGTCGAGTCTAGGGGGTTACATTTGGTGGTATCAGAGCTTTCGGTTTTAAACACTCGGACGGTAGATAAGTCCTAAACTCTTGATTTTTAAGATTTTTTTTTATTTTCAAAAATGTGTCACCTTATTTTATGAATTATTTTTTTTATCCGAGATCCCTGATTAATCTGACCTATGTTTCAAATTCTTTCTGTAGAGCCTTATAGATCCAACGATGAATGCTACTAGAGGTCGTAGGACAGGACGTGGCCGTGGTCGAGGGTGAGTCGCTTAACCTTCTGTTACGATAGACGATTCAATGTCATCGCTTGATCCTCCTGTTCCGCAAGTGGATCCGGCCCTAACTCATGATGATCAGTTTACTCCTGTGAGAGACCCTCCCGTCACTGAAGATAAGGATACTTACATGAACGAAGACGCCATTAATAGAGTTATCTTTCGCATGTTTCAGAGAGCTGCTAGAGCCCCTAGTAATATGACTGCTGTTGAGATTTCAAATTCTTTGGTAGCTGCTGGAGTAGTTCATTTTTAGGGAATTACTGGTGGACTTCCAACTGATGCTAAGTATTGGCCTGAGGATACAGAGAGAGTCATTGATGAGATGGATCTGAGGCTTGAGCAGAAGTTAAAAGGAGCTCTGACTATACTGAAGAAAGAGATTTTTAGATGGTGGCAATTGATTTCTGGTAGTATTCCGAGAAACCAGTTAACATGGGATCTTTTCAAGACATGTTTCCCGATCGCTATATTGGGGAGAGATATCTGCAGGAGCGACGCCAGGAGTTTCAGAATTTGGAGCAGGGTAATATGTCTGTTATGGACTACGAGGTTGAGTTCATCCGATTGAGTCGCTATGCTCCTGGACTTATTGACACTAAGACAGATCGATGCTTGAGGTTCGAGAATTGACTCAGATATGAGATCAAGAGTCGAGTTGCTACCAATCGGGAGAGAAATTTTGATGCCTTGTGATAACTCCGTAAAAGGCCACATTTTGGGACCTTTTAACTTAAGTTATTGAATGTCTAAAGTCTCATTTAGGACCATGTAGATGTATTTAGAAGCATTTAGTTGCATGTGGTGGATTTCGATTTACCGTGGCATTTTACTTTTATAACGGTGCTGCTTTATGGGAAAGGTATTTGTCTGATGATGTGCAGGTATTGAGAGCAAGGAAAAGAGGAAAGAAAATGTCATGACATAAGGAGATTGCTAAGCAAAATGAATTTGCCAAGTTCAACCGGTATTTCGAAAGTGCTTACATTGCGAGAAGATATTTTTGAAGCCAGCTGTATCTGACTTTCCGAGAGATCTGCCCGAGAAATCCACCTTGAAGATCTGCTTGGAGGGACTGGCACTGCAACCGCTGGTTCTGCTGATGACACCGCCTGACCTTGCAGATCCTGTCTATCCTTGGGCGCCTGTAACAGGATTTTGTCGGTCTATCAGCCAGCTACCCAGACTGCATCATAGCATGTTCTGCTCGACTCTCAAGTACTTAAACATGGTTTTTAGGGTTTTTTATGAAAATTAATATCAAGTCTTAGGATTTATTTTCCCCTATAAATAGAGGATGAAGCCATATTGAAGAAGACTTTGGTTCTACCCGGATTTGAGCTTAAAAAGTTAGAGTGAGAAGGTTTCACCGTTCTCAGTCAATCCTACTTGCCGTGGCATTTCTCCTTGACAAGCCAGAGGGAGTGGCGTTCTAAGCATCCGAGAGGAGCTAGTTTGCTAAGAGCAGTTCTTGGTGGCCAAGGAAGGCATTTGGCAGTGCACGTTGAAGACTTTTTCTCCTCCCCTTTGTTCTTGCTTTCATATTTTGTTATTAGGTTGTAAGGAACGAATGATACTTGCTTTGTGCTTGTTAAGTTTGAACCCCACCATGAACTACTCCTATTTGGTGGGAGTTTGCATGGATGTTTAAGTTTTTATTTTAATGAATGGTTGTTGTTCAATGCTTTATTTTGTCTTGTTTATGAAACTTAAAGCCTTAAGGTTGTGGGAGCTAGGAGAGTAGTCATTCCTTATGAGGGTCATAGGGTTCCAGAGAATGCCTTGGTAAATTATCCTTAGTATTCGAGAGAAACTATGGAGGAACTACATAAACAACGGGTTCTAGAGAGTAACTAGGCCTAATCCACCTTAGAGATAAGGATAGGATTTCATTCGACTAAAAGGAATTGTTCTTGAACGATAGGTTAGGTGTTAATGTTGCCGCAAAAAGGTATTACCGAGACATATCATGTTATTTGGACCAATAGGATCACTGCAGGGGTTTACGCCAATCGGTTTTGCCAGGGCATCTTTAATCTGTCAAGTCCCTTACTAGAGATAGCATAAGGCACCTCAGTAGACTCTGTCGGGCAGTGTAAGCATAGAAGAAATACCATTTAGAGAAGTAGACTTAGGTGTTCCTTGTGACTCCTATCACTCATTCTCATCGTTGCTTGTCATGTGAGAAAGTTAAAGTCCTATATATATATATTTGTTAAATCCAGTAATTGCACTTTATTTTTCCTTGACATTTTTATTTGTTTGCACTTATCACAATTGAATTTGCCATGACATTTTATTCAACTTGCCATGACATATTCAATTGCAACCATACTACCACCATTTCATTTTCACATCAGTCATTCCATTTTGCCACAACATTCTCATTTGTACATACCATCATTAACTTTACTTTGGTGACAAAGTAAAGTGCCTTGACAAACCATTTTAATTTCCCCAATTCCCTGTGGAGACGATACTCAACTTATCACTGTATTACTTGTTCGATTGTGTATACTTGCACATATATACATACTCATTTTATAGTACCCACAAGAGCGGACAAGTTTTTGGCGCCGTTGCCGGGGAATTGGCAACTGGAAGTTAAATTGTTTTGTCATAGCATTTTTAATTTACTTGTTTATATTTCTTTTATTTAGTTTTACCCTTTACTTTTTATTTTCTTCAGGATTTCATGGTGTACGACCAGAAGTAACCCTGACGAGCCATTAGAACAGGTTGAACCTGAGATCGAGAGGCACTTTAGGAGTAGAAGATGTGCTCAATGTGTAAATATGTACCAAATTGGAAATCCAGGCATTGGTCATGAGGAGGATCAGAATGCCGAGGCAAATCTATTTGTTGGGAATGCTCCTAGGCCTCGTGCAATTCGTGGATCATTTAAACCCGATTTTAGACAATTTAAATCCTGGAATTGTGGCACCAGAGATTCAGGCAGCCCATTTCGAGCTCAAACCTGTCATGTTCAATATACTGAACTCCATAGGGCAGTTTGGGGGCATGCCAAACGAAGATGCCAGGTAGCATATTCGTAACTTCCTGGAGTTGTGTAATTTTTTTCGCCAACAAGGGGTGCACGAAGATGTTCTGAAGTTAAAATTATTTCCATATTCTTTGTGTGACCTAGAAAGGGCTTGGTTGAGTGGCTTTCCCGCTGGTTCAATGGAGTCTTGGATTGATCTGTGCAAATAAAATTTGATGTGGTATAATCCTTCAAATATGAACACCCAATTGAGGAACGACAATGCTTCTTTTCGTCAAGCTAATGACGAGTCGATGTATGAATGCTGGGATCGATACAAGGTATTGCTTCGCAAGTGCTCAAACCATGGTTTTCAATATTAGACACAAGTGGTGATGTTCTACTATGGAGTAAACGCACCCACGAGGATGATGCTAGATGCCTCAGCAAATGGGACGCTACTTGACAAATCACCAGCATGGGCATTTGTCATTCTGGATAAGATTGCCACTAATGATTATCAGTTTCATCCACACGTCTTGGAGTTGGGCACAAGTCACACGGAGCTTTTGAGCTAGATTCTAAAGATAACGAGTCTGCCCAACTTGCTACTATCACTAACATGTTGAAGAATTTGAAAAGGCCAAGTGAGGTGAGAGAAGTGAAGGCAGCTCATTCAGCATGTTTATTATGCCACGACAATCACAATGAGAGTGACTGCCCAACCAATCAAGAATCCATCAACTTTGTAGGCAACTATATCGAGATAACAACATCCCTTATTCCAACACATATAATCCTGGATGGCGTCAACATCCAAACTTTTCGTGGGGAAATCAAGGATCAAGCAATGCTCATCAACCAGCTCGGCAGTAGAATTTCAATGACTCTAGGGATTTCAATCGAATATGCCATGGCATAATTCGAATAAGGGAGGGTCATCTTCATCAAACACTAGCTCATTGGAAGCCACAATGCAAGAGTTCATTGCAACAAAAAATACAATGCTGCAAGACCATGTGACCTCTATCAAAAATCAAGGAGCCTTACTTCAAAGCCATAGTTCTTCGCTAAGGGCGCTGGAGAGTCAGGTTGGTCAAATTGCCGCGGTATTACAAGAACGTAGACCAGGACATTTGCCGAGTGACACTGAAGTCACCAAACCTCATGGCAAAGAGAACTGCAGCGTGCTAACTCTCCGAAGTGGTACACAAATTAATGTTGAAGACGAGTTTGGGGGAAGACCGAAGGATGATTCACCCCCTGTAACCATGCAAGCTAATCAAGAAGTGCAAGAAGAAGCACCAGTGGAAGAGGAAAAGGCTGATGGTTCATCAAGTAAAGAAACTGAGGGGGCAAATAAAAATGCCAAGGCAACTTCTGTTCACACTCCATCAGTACTGGAAGCCAGACCCCCACCTCATTTTCCGCAAAGACTGAAAAAACATAATAAGGATATTCAATTCAGGAAATTTATTGACATTCTGAGTTAACTTCAAATCAATGTTCCTTTTCTGGAAGCTATGGAACAAATGCCTACATATGCGAAATTTCTCAAGGAAATTGTTACCAAGAAGTGAAAAGTGGAGCAGTACGAGAAAATTGCCACGACAAAAGAATTTTTCTCCTTCTTAAGCAAGCTGCCACCGAAGAGACATGATCTGGGCAGTTTTATCATTCCATGTTCGATAGGAGACAAATTCGTTGGTAAGGCATTGTGTGATCTTGTTATATGTGCGTCCAGAAGGGCGAATTGAAGATGTCATTGTGTGGGTTGAAAGTTTTGGTTTTCCTGTCGATTTCTTGATTTTGAACTGTGAAGTTGATGCCACAACACCCATCATCTTGGAGAGACCCTTCCTAGCTACCGGTCGTATTCTCATCGACTGTGAGAGGGGCGAGCTGACTATACGAGTGGTCGATCAACATGTCACTGTGAATGTCTTCCGATCTTTCAAGTACATGGATGATTCTGAAGAATGCCAGAGCATTTTAGAAGTGGATACAGTAATAACAAAAGAAGCAAATCAATTTTTCCAGGACAATTTCATTCAGCTGGGACCTGATGAGGGGCTAGTGGAAGACTTAAAGGCCGAAGAGCCTAATGATTTTTCATCCGAGGAACAGCAGGCTAGCTTTCTTAAAGCTAGCCCAGGTACGCGTTTTGAACCTCTTAATTTTGAAGAGTTTGTTCTTCCCAATCCCTCATTACAGCATTCCCCTACCCTAAAACATAAAAATTTGACACATCATCTTAAATATGCTTATCTGGGTAGTAATGAAACTTTGCCTGTGATTATTTCCTCTGCCCTCACTCCTAACCAAGAATCGAGTTTGTTAAGTGTTTTGTCATAATATAAGAAAGTGTTAGGCTGGACGATGGCATATCTCAAGGGAATAAGTCCAACAATCTGCATGCACAAAATTCTGCTGGAAGAATGCCACGACAAATCTATAAAGCCACAGCGAAAATTGAACCCAATCATGAAACAAGTTGTGATGAAAGAGATTCTCAAATGGCTCGATACTAGAGTAATTTAACCCATTTCGGATAGTTCGTGGATGAGTCTCGTTCAATGTGTGCCCAAGAAGGGAAGCATGACCGTTGAGACAAGTGAAGACAATGAGTTGATTCATACTCACACGGTCATCGGATGACGAATCTGCATGGACTACCGTAAGCTTAACAAGGCCACCAAGAATGATCATTTCCCTTTGTCGTTCATCGATCAGATACTGGATCGACTTGCCGGCAAGGCATTTTATTATTTCTTGGACGGTTACTCGGGGTATAACCAAATTTCCATCCCACCGGAGGACCAAGAGAAGACCACGTTCACGTGTCCCTATAGCACTTATGCTTTCCGAAGAATGCCTTTTGGACTCTGTAATGCCCCAACAACTTTTCAGCGCTGCATGCAAGCCATATTCTTTGACATGGTTGAGCATTGTCTTGAAATTTTCATGGATGATTTTTCTATTTCTGGGGACGACTTCCAAAAATGCCTCGGTAATTTGGAAAAGGTACTGAAGCGATGTGAGGAGGCTGATCTCGTGTTGAATTGGGAAAAATGCCACTTCATGGTAATAAAAGGCATTGTTCTAGGCCATAAGATATCTGAAAAAGGCATTGAAGTAGACAAGGCCAAGATCGAGGTGATCGAGAAGCTTCCCCCACCAAATTCTGTCAAGGGCATTCAGAGTTTTCTTGGTCATGCTGGATTTTATCGAAGATTCATCAAGGATTTCTCCACAATATCCAAGCCTTTATGCACCTTGCTGCAACATAATTAATCGTTCGTGCTAGATCAGAAATGCCATGGCGCATTCAAAGAGCTGAAGCAAAGGCTTATCTTTGCACCAATCGTAGTTCCCCCAGATTGGACGACACCGATCGAATTAATGTGCGACATTAGTGATTTTACCATGGGAGCTGTGCTTGGGCAACGTAGAGGTAAAAATATTTATGTGATTTATTATGCTAGCCGCACTTTAAATAGCGTACAATTGAATTACATGACAACTGAGAAAGAATTACTTGCTGTGGTATTTGTATTTGACAAGTTTAGGCCATACTTGATAGGCACAAAGGTCATAGTTCTCACCGATTACTCCGCTACAAAATATTTAGTGAACAAGAAAGATGCCAAGCCTAGACTGATTAGATGGATATTACTCTTGCAAGAATTTGACATAGAGGTAGTTGATAGGAAAGGTACTGAAAATCAGGATGCAGACCATTTATCTAGGCTAGAAAACATTTAAGAATGCCATGACACTGTTGATATTAAAAAAGAATTCCCTGACGAGAAAATTTTATATGCCTCGAAAATTCCGTGGTACGCTGACCTCGTCAATTTTCTTGTTAGTGGTGTTTTTCCTTATGAACTAAACAGCCAGGGTAAAAAGAAGTTTCTGCATGATGCCAAGTTCTATTTTTGGGACGAGTCGTACTTGTTCAAGCAATGTGTCGATCAAATGATTAGACAGTGTGTCCCTGAAGAGGAGCAACGCGATATCTTATACCATTGCCACACCGCAACCTGTGGAGGGCATTTTGGAAGTTCAAGGACTGCTGCAAAGGTCCTCCAATCGGACTTCTATTGGACATCGCTATTTAAATATGCCCATGAATTTTGCAAAGCGTGCGACAGATGCCAGCGCTCTGGAAATATTTCCAGACGACATGAAATGCCGCTGCAAAATATTTTGGAGATAGAGTTATTCGACGTTTGGGGCATTGATTTTATAGGACCATTCCCATATTCCTTAGGAGATTTATACATTTTGCTTATGGTGGACTATGTGTCTAAGTGGGTTGAAGCGATTGCCACAACGAGGAATGACTCGAAGACGGTGCTCAAGTTCCTTCACAAGAACATATTCACTCGATTTGGAGTACCAAGGGCCATTATCAGTGACGAGGGCACCCATTTTGACAATAGGTCAATTGCCAAGGTATTATAGAAATACGGAGTGTGACATAAGATTGTCACGGCATATCACCCACAGACGAATGAGCAAGCTGAAGTTTCCAATCAAGAAGTCAAGCAAATCCTTGAGAAAGTGGTAAACCCTCGCAGGAAAGAGTGGTCCCCAAAACTCGATGAAGCTCTATGGGCATATAGAACGATATTTAAAACACCACTGGGAATGTCGCCTTTCAAGATGGTATATGGAAAAGCTTGCCACCTCCCAGTTGAACTAGAACACAAGGCATACTGGGCAATCAAGAAGCTAAACTTTGACGCACAACTTGCTGGGGAAAAACGATTGCTCGATTTGAATGAAATGGAGGAGTTTCGAGCATAAGCATATGAAAATGCCAAGCTCTACAAGGAAAAGACTAAGAAGTGGCATGATAAAATGATTTTTTCCTCGGTATTTCTATGAAGGCCAGAAAGTTCTGTTGTTTAACTATAGGCTCAAACTCTTCCCAGGTAAATTGAAGTCACGGTGGTCGGGACCATTTGAAGTCCACCATGTTTACCCGTACGGTGCTATTGATATCAAGAACATGGACGATGGGTCCATCTTTAAAGTCAATGGTTAGCACCTGAAGGCTTATCAAGGAATCCCACTTGCGTATGACAAGTCGGTGTTTCTCTTGCATGATGTCAACATTGGTCCGGCATCTTAAGGATGCCGTGACATTTTAATTTTACTTCTGTACATAAATTATTTTTGTCTTGCCATTACTTTAATATTTCTCATTTTAATTAATTATTTTTATTTTATTTTTGTTGCAAGGAATATCCCACATGGCCAGCACGTGAGGTGTGTGGAGGAAGATTGTGAAAATTTTGGGCGACAAACTTGAATTGTAAAAAGAGGGAAACTTTTTCACTTTTCACTCTTACTTAAGATTAGAATTTTTACTCTTTCTTTTTGCTTTATTCCCGCCTAGACCCCACAATTTCACTTTTATACCCCACAAAATCTCTCTTTTGTTCTTATCTTCTTATTTTGCTTCACTTTAACTTTTTCTTCTTTCTCTTTCATCTTCTTTTTCCCTCATTTGTCGAAACGACCATAACCGCCAATGTCCCGGAACCACCACAATTCGCTGAACCCCTGGCGGCGGAACATCCTCATATGCCGTAACCTACCGCGACTATGGAAGAAGCACAGCTTGAAGTACATCAGCCCATCGAGTCAACTGAGAAGTCCCAATTCGAGATGCCACGGCAAGCTCCCTTGCGTAGGAGCCGACGCTGCCTCAGGAAAGCATCTCAGCGTGAGGAGCCTCCACTCCCAGCCGTCCCAGAGGGACCTAGCACTCCTCCAGTCGCACCAGCTTCTGACTCAGAACACTCCAACCCCGCTAAGCTGGGAAAGCGAACTCGCCACGCGACTGCTGCACCACCACCCGCTTAAAGACAAGGTACCTTGCATTTGCATTGTATTCATAGCATGTAGTTTCATTTTTCTAAGTTTAGTAAGCATTGGGGACAATGTTTCTCTCAAGTTTGGGTGAAGTAGGGTTCTCGCATCACTACATGATAGTAATAGTGAAATAAATATGCCATGACATTAGTAAATGTTTGAATAGTTTTTGGAATTAGTTAAGGATGCCCGATGATGATGATGATTTTGATGGCTATGATAGAATGTACATGACTAGTTAAGGATGATAGAACCAACTATAGGACTTGCTTATTTGAAATCTTTAAAGACACGATTGTATGTTTTCCATGCTTGAGAAACTTAGGAATTTGTATAAGAGAATTTTTAAATGCCATGGCATAAAACTGTTAATGATGAAAATCGCTTAAAAAATGTTTGAAATGAAGTTGAGAATAAATGCCTAGGCATATATGTAGAGGCACACTCCGCTATGCCATGGCATATGAGTGAATGAAAGATGTCACGGGATGACTCTACCTGACTAGCTCGGGGGTGGAATGTATACTCCCTTTCACCTAGAGTGTGGGATAGTAGAGTGATGGGCTGACTCCCCTCGTAGCAGAACTAATAAAAGAAAAGAAAAGCAAAGTGGGAGTAAAAATTTATAAATGTCATGGAAAATTAAGAAAGATTGATTAGAAAATTTTTAAGTTTATTAAGCATGTACTGGATACAAACACGCACACACCCACACAAAGAATCTTGCCCTAGGGAAAAGTACTAGATTTCTCAACCTAGTCTAGCATGTTGAAGCCATATGTGCTGAGGGCTGAAATTTTATTCCATGAAACTATTTGGCTTCTGAACTTGTCATGATATTTTTGTTTTTCTTATTACTATCCATTGCTTGAGGACAAGCAATAGCTTAAGTTTGGGGTGTGATAACTCTGTAAAAGGCCACATTTTGGGACCTTTTAACTTAAGTTATTGAATGTCTAAAGGCTCATTTAGGACCATATAGATGTATTTAGAAGCATCTAGTTGCATGTGGTGGATTTCGGTTTGTCATGGCATTTTACTTTTACAGCGGTGATGCTTTATGGAAAAGGTATTTGTCTGATGATGTGCAGGTATTGAGAGCAAGGAAAAGAGGAAAGAAAATTTTGTGACATAAGGAGATTGCTGAGCAAAATGAATTTGCCAAGTTCAACCGATATTTCGAAAGTGCTTACATTGCGAGAAGATATTTTTGAAGCCAGCTGTATCCGATTTTCTGAGAGCTCTGCCCGAGAAATCCACCTCGAAGATCCGCCTGGAGGGACCGGCACTGTAACCGCCAGTTCTGCTGATGACGCCGCCTGACCCTGCAGATCCTGTCTGTCCTTGGGCACCTGCAACAAGATTTTACCGGTCTATCAGCTAGCTAACCAGGCTGCATCATAGCCTGTCTGCTCGGCTCTAAAGCACTTAACCATAGTTTTTGGGGTTTTTTTAAGAAAGTTAATATCAAGTATTAGGATTTATTTTCCCCTATAAATAGAGGATGAAGCCGTATGGAAGAAGACTTTGGTTTCACCCGGATTTGAGCTTAAAAAGTTAGAGTGAGAAGGTCTTACCGTTCTCAGTCAATCCTACTTGTCGTGGCATTTCTCCTTGACAAGCCAGAGGGAGTGGCGTTCTAAGCATCCAATAGGAGCTAGTTCGCTAGGAGTAGTTCTTGGTGGCCGAGGAAGGCATTTGGCAGTGCACGCTGAAGGCTTTTTCTCCTCCCCTTAGTTCTTGCTTTCATATTTTGTTATTAGTTTATAAGGAATGAATGATACTTGCTTTGTGCTTGTTAAGTTCGAACCCCACCATGAACTAATCCTATTTTGTGGGAGTTCGCATGGATGTTTAAGTTTTTATTTTAATGAATGGTTGATGTTCTATGCTTTATACTATCTTGTTTATGAAACTTAAAGCCTTAAGGTTGTAGGAGCTACGAGAGTAGTCATTCCTTAGGAAGGTCATAGGAATCGAGAGAATGCCTTGGCAAATTATCCTTAGTATTCGAGAGAAACTAGGGAGGAACTACATAAACAACGAGTTCTAGAGAGTAACTAGGCCTAATCCATGTTAACTTCCTAAAAAGGCTACTTTTAAGGCCTTTTTCACTTAAGTTATTGTTTGTTTAAAAGCTCATCTTAGGCATTTTAGGATCATGTAGTTGCATATAGTGCATTTGTGGTGGTTGTGCTATTTATTTCTTAATGGTGTTGTTTGAGGGAAATGTGCAGTTTGTTTGTGGTGTGCAGGGAATAGCAAGAAAAAAGGATTCTTTGGGAAGTAATGTCATGGCATCACACGTTGCTAAAGTAGATTGAAATGCCTTGGCATTTCCGGCGCAGAAAAAGACAAAAAAATATTTCTGCATAAGGACAGCTGGCACTGGACAGCTGTCTCTGCACGTGAAGGACTGCTGTAACCGCCTGCCAAAGCTGCCAAAGGACCACTGCCACTTGGAGGATAAGGTTCACACCCAACATGTGATTCTAGGGGTATGAGGGGTATTTTGCACCCAATAACCTCATCATTACCCCTAGATATTTTTTATTATATATGACACCTCATGGGAGAGGAGAGAAGAGGACACATACGATAGCAAAAATCACATTTTTATTTTATCTTTTCCTTTCTTCTTCCTTTGATATTCCTCCATTGATAAAGCTCCAAAGAGTGGCGAGCTAGGAGCCGAAAGGAGCTAGCGAGCTAGGTGGTTTACGGTGGCCGAGAGGAGACCTCCGATGGTGCGTCGAAGGCTTCTTTTCAACTTCCCTTTTTGCTGCTATTTTATATTTATTTGTGGGTTGTTGGAATAAATATTTTCATGACTTTGTGTTTGGATATTTTGAACCTCACCATGAACTAACTTATTTGGTGGTGGTTGATTTAATGGTTGTTTGAACTTTATTTTTAATGGCATATTTAAGTTTATTTTGGTTCTTTATTTGCTTTGCTTATGACTGCTTCACCATCTAGGCTTGTAAGAGGCATGGAAATGTCCATTTCTTAGATGAAGGTTAGGTATTCAGAAGAATCCTAGACTAAAAATACTTGTAAGTATTCGGAAGAAACGCAAGATAAGATCCTCATAAGCAATGAGTTATAGTATTTTCAAGGGGCTTTGAACCGGCCTAGGAATATTATAACTTAATCCCTTAGATCTCGGAAGAGGCTAGGATAGGATTTCAACGACTAAAAAGGGTGTCTTTATCAATAGGGTAGGCTGGCCAACATCGTTGAGTGAGAGCAGATGCCTTGGCATCCTATTCTGTTAGGTTCTTTAGAACACTTTAGGAAAGCCATGTCGAGTAAGTAAAGACCAGTTAACTTAAATATACTTGAGAAATAAGTTTAGCATCCGTAGATCAATCCTTACCATTCATTCTCTTGGAAGCTTGTTACGTGAGGATTATTTTCTTTTCATTCTATTTTCTTTTTATTTACTGTTTTTACCATTTTTCATTGCCTTGACATTTCACCATACTCAACATCAAACATCCATCATTTCCATTGCATTTCCATTTGCTACACCATCAGACCATCACTACATATCCACCAGCATACACATTTACATTGCCGTGACATTTGTATATATCAAGACTAACTATACTTAGATTGAATAGTGCATTGCTTTGGTTAGACTTTTGTAATTTCACCCAATCCCTGTAGAGACGATACTCACTCATCATTATATTACTTGAGCGATTGTGTATACTTGCACATTATTTGCGTATAATTTATAGTACTCACAATACGCGAACAATCCACCTTAGAGATAATGATAGGATTTCATTCGACTAAAATGAGTTGTTCTTGAACGATAGGTTAGGTGTTAATGTTGCCGCAAAAAGGTATTATCAAGACATATCCTATTATCTAGACCAATAGGATCACTACAGGGGTTTACGCCAATCGGTTTTGCCAGGGCATCTTTAATCTGTCAAGTCCCTTACTAGAGATAGCATAGGGCACCTCAGTAGACTCTGTCGGACAGGTAAGCATAGAAGAAATACCATTTAGAGAAGTAGACTTAGGTGTTCCTTGTGACTCCTATCACTCATTCTCATCGTTGCTTGTCGTGTGAGAAAGACAAAGTCCTATATATATATATTAAATCCAGTAATTACACTTTATTTTGCCTTGACATTTCTATTTGTTTGCACTT
This sequence comes from Hibiscus syriacus, assembly GCF_006381635.1. Classification (NCBI taxonomy): domain Eukaryota; kingdom Viridiplantae; phylum Streptophyta; class Magnoliopsida; order Malvales; family Malvaceae; genus Hibiscus; species Hibiscus syriacus. Next base: position 4,320,102 of record NW_024063088.1, read on the forward strand.
ATGACAATTGAATTTTCCACATCATTTCATTCAACTTGCCATGACATATTCAATTGCAACCATACTACCACCATTCTATTTTCACATCAATCATTCTATTTTTCACAACATTCTCATTTGTACATACCAAGAGAGCTATTTTGAAGACCCCAGATAACCGAAAAATTGTAATGATTGGGGAACGTTGTGGATTTCTGACGAATGTTGTGTCTGTTTTGGTAGATGAGAAGATGATCAAAAAGGGTTCTGAGGTATTTCTTGATTTTATTTTAGACACTAGGAGTTCTCAATATGATATTGAAGGCATCCGGATAGTCAAGGAATTTTTCTATGTTTTTCCTATGTTTTTCCTAAAGAGTTGCCTGGATTACTGCCAGATAGAGAAGTTGAGTTTGAGATTGAAGTCTATTTTGGTTCTATCCCGGTTTCAATGGCTCCTTATCGTATGGCCCTAAATGAGCTTAAGAAACTGAAAGTCCAACTCCAGGAGTTGTTGGATAGGGGATTTATCCGACCCAATGTATCACCGTGGGGAGCCTCAATTTTCTTTGTCAAGAAGAAAGATGGGACATTGAGACTCTGTATTGATTATAGGAAACTGAACAAGCTCACGATTTAAAACAAATATCCTCTACCCAGGATCGATGATCTATTTTACCAATTTCGAGGGGCTTCTATATTTTTAAAGATAGACTTGATATATGGTTATTACCAACTTAAAGTGAAATATTCTGATATCCTGAAGACTATTTTTCGTACTCGGTATGGGCATTATAAGTTTTTAGTGATGTCATTCGGGTTAACTAATGCTCCTGCTGCTTTTATGGATCTGATACTTCGGGTGTTTCGACCTTATTTAGACCAGTTTGTAGTTGTGGTCATTGATGATATACTGGTGTATTCTAGAACTGAAGCAGAACATGAGGACCATTTGAGGATTGTTCTGCAGACTCTAAGGGAAAATAAGTTATACGCTAAGTTGAGTAAGTGTGAGTTCTGGCTCAACGAAGTGATTTTTCTTGGATATATCATTTCTGTTGATGGTATTCGGGTAGATCTGAGAAAAGTGGAGGCTATTTTGAACTGGAAGCAACCCAAGAATGTCTCTAAGATCCGTAGTTTCTTGCGCTTAGCTAGTTACTACCGTCGTTTCGTTGAGGGGTTCTCCCTTATTGTAGTTCCTCTGACGAAACTATTAAGGAAAGATGTTCTATTTGTCTGGTCTGAGAACCAAAAAGCTAGCTTTGAGAAATTGAAGACTGTTTTAACTCAAGCCCCAGTGTTGATTCAGCCTGAGTCTGGAAAAGATTTTTCTGTCTACAGTGATGCTTATCACTCTAGATTAGGATGTGTTTTCATGCAAGATGGGAAAGTTGTCGCTTATCCGTCATGTCAATTAAAGCCGCGTGAGCGTAACTATCCTACTCACAATCTGGAGTTAGCTGTCGTGGTTTTTGCTTTAAAGATCTGGAGACACTACCTCTATAGAGAAAAAGGTTATATCTATACTGATTATAAGAGTCTGAAGTATCTGCTTACTCAGAAAGAATTGAATTTGAGACAGCATCGCTGGTTGGAGCTTCTAAAGGACTATGATTGTGAGATAGAATATCATCAAGGGAAAGCTAATGTAGTGGCTGACGCCTTGAGCCGTAAGGCGATATCATATCTCAGAGCCTTATTCGCCAACTTGAGTTTATTTGATGATAATAGTTTGTTAGCGGAATTGCAAGTTAAACCTACTTTGGCCGAGGAGATTAAGGCTAAACAGCTTCTTGATAGCTCATTTCTTTCCATTATTGAACAAGTTAAGTAGGGATCGAGTTCAGAGTATATTGTGGATTATGATGGTATTTTGTGTTTTCACGGTCGTTACTACGTCCCTAAAGATGATGGGTTGAGACGGGTTATTCTTCAGGAGGCTCATAGTAGTCCTTATGCTATGAATCCTGGCGGGGATAAAATATACAATAATCTCAAAGAGCGTTACTTTTGGACTGGTATGAAGAAGAATATTTCAGACTTTGTGGCGAGGTGTTTGACTTGTCAGCAGGTTAAGGTAGAGCACCAACATCTGTCTGGATTGTTACAGTCAATTAAGATTCCTGATTAAAAATGGGAGCGCATTACGATGGAATTCGTTATTGGTTTTCCTCTGACTCCTTCAAAAAAGGATTCTATCTGGGTGATTGTTGATCGACTTACCAAGTCAACGCACTTTATCCCTATTCGATTTAATTATTCTCTGGACAAACTGGCTAGATTGTATATTTCTGAAATCGTTAGACTTCATTGTATTCCATTGTCTATTATATCTGACCGAGAACCGAGGTTCACTTCCAGGTTCTGGAAGGCTTTGCATTAGGCTTTAGGTACTCGTTTGAATTTCTGTACAACTTTTCATCCTCAGACTGATAGACAGTCTGAGCAAGTTATTCAGGTGTTGGAGGATATGTTACGGGGTTTTGTGATTGATTTTCGTGGTAGTTGGGAAGATTTCTTGCCATTAGCCGAGTTCGCTTACAATAATAGTTACCAGACAAGCATTCGCATGGCATCGAACGAGGCTCTATATGGACGTAGATGTCGTACTCTTATATGTTGGACAGAGTTACATGATAGAAAAACTTTGGGTCCAGACTTGGTTCAAGAGACTGAAGAGACAGTCAGATTGATCTGTGATTGCTTAAAAGAGGCATTTAATAGGCAGAAATTATACGTAGATAAGCGACGGAAGGATATCGAGTTTGAGGTTGGGGATCAGATTTTTCTCAAGGTATCTCCATGGAATAAAGTATTGAGATTTGGACGTAAGGGTAAACTGAGTTTGAGATTTATTGGGCCGTATTGTATCCTGAAGAAAGTCAGACCAGTTGCTGATCAGCTTGAGTTGCCTCCCCAGCTCAGTCGTATTCATAATGTTTTTCATGTATCTATGTTGAGGCAATATGCCCAGATCCAGATCACATCATTCAGGTTGATGAGGTAGAGCTAAGACCTGATTTGTCATATGAGGAGGAGCCCGTTCAGATTTTAGAAAGAGACGAGTGGGTTCTTCAGAATAGGCGTATTCCAATGGTCAAGGTTCAGTGGAGTAACCGTGGCCCCTCAAAAGCTACTTGGGAGACATTAGAGTCAATGAAGGCTTAATTTCCTCATCTATTTTCATAAGGTAAATTTCGAGAACGAAATTTCTTGCAGAGGGGGAGATTTGTAACAACCCGGAAAATTGGAAAAGAAAAAAAATATAATTGTAATTAAGTAATTTAGCAAAATTTGGGGATTAAATTAAAAGTTTTCTAAACTTGTACCCTATTTTAGAGTTAAAGGAAATTTAGGGGCCAAGCCCTAAATTTACCCTTAGAGTGTCGGCATGACCATGTTATATATGTGGTTTTCTGTTTCAAAACAGAAAACCAATTTCATAATGTCCTTCCTCCATCGCCCAACTTCCAAACCCGATCCCGACGCCGTCCGACCTTCTATCGTCATTTTGAAACCACCATCGTGTTCGTCTTCGAGCGATGAACAAACCCTTGAAATGAATTGAAATGAAACGCTGTTAAACGCTATGAATTTTGATTCAAAGTTTCGATGTTTTTTAGAACCACCGTCAGGAAAATCTTAAATTCATCATCGATCGTTGCTCCATTTTTGACACCTCCCGCACCATCGTGTTCCTTGTGTCGTTTCGAGTTCGCCGGTGTCCTCCTTGTCTCCGTCGACGCTGGCGCATGAGGGAGGTGAAGTGGTCAAAGTTTCGGATTTGTTGGAATCTTGCTCTCCACCGTTCAAAATTTTGAACCGAGCTTTGTAAGTGCCTCAAAATCGCTTAAAATAATTTTAGAATTTTTTTTGTAATTTTTCCGACACTGGAGGAGGTCTCACGTGCCACCACTGCGCGTGGGGAAGGTTCTGTCGCGGTTTGGATGCTTTAAAACTGGTTTGACCGATTTTGAACCGGTTTGACCGGTCCGAACCGGTGACCCAACCTGACCCGTTGACCGTTGATCGACGTTGACCACTTTTGACCACCTTTGACCAGAACTTTGATCGGCGTTGACCAACCATTAAACGGTCGTTGACTTTTTTGGGTATACATATTCTAACGTTTTTCGGTGTCTCGAATATGTTTTTGTGGTACGTTTCACCAAATTCGATCCTGAAAGCCTCCAAATCGTCAGGCAAACCCGTTGACTTTGACTTTGAACAAAAATTCAAATTTTCGAAAGGTATATTTTATGTTTTTCAACGTCTTGAATCTGATTCCGAAGTCCGTTTTACCAAATTCTGACCCAAAATCCCCAAATTGAGCTTGTTAACCCAAAAATGCTTAGTATTTTAGCATTTTTTATTATTTATTTGAGATATGGTTATGTAATTGATTTAGTAAGATATTTTATGAAGGTACTCGTGTTTCACCTGAGTGAGGATCAGTTAGGTCCGGTATTGTCCGTTCGTCAAATCAGCCCGAACCGCATACTACAAGAATTACCCGTACGTTTTCATAAATTATTTAAATAAAGATTAAGATTATTTATATTAGGATTCAAATATGGATTTTTCCGATTCGTAGGGTCTAGCGCTGCAGCAGAGCGTGATTGACAGACTCAATAGTAGGCTTCCCTATCTGATTTCTCAGACTGTTACAGGTGTGTTTCCTGACAGTGCTACATTACTGTTTTAAAATATCTATCTGAATACTGAGTATTTGATATCTGATTTATTGCATATTCCGATATGATTTCTGGATTACAGTATTTTATACCAATTTCTAAATATTGATTATCTGACATCTGAATTACCGTATATTACTAATTTGAATTATGATTTCCGTATTTCTACATGTGGTTTTTAAGCATGAAACATTTTTATGTTTTAAGAGATTAATCATTGTTTTCACTCGAATACATTCATGTTTAATATTGTCATTTGGGGGTATTGTTGGAGGAAGATTATCTGCAGACTTCTCGGCTTTGTGCTCAGGGTCTAAAATGGTTGTGCGGTTGGGTGTATGGTTTTAGGGAACCTACACATTTATGATGTGAACGGATGGGAGTCGTGTTCATGTTTAAAAATAAAAAACATGTTTAATAAATAAATATTACTGAAAGATTTTATCTGTATGTTTTTATACCATATGGAGCACACTGGCTTTTTAGCTCATTATGTAAATTTTACCATTTTCAGATAACACCAAACCATAAGTTAGCAGATTTGGCATCAGGGGAGATCAACTACTTTTATTTTGTACGAACGTATGTCTCTATATGTTTTCCAGTTGTATTTGGTGACATGTATTTTTTTATCGTTTTGGATATATCTGTATTATCGATATTTTGTTTCGTATTACCTCTAATGTTTTATAAGTTGTTTTAAATATAAAAAGAATTTCTGAATGGGATATGTGACCGCTTAGGTTTGGGCCTAGCGTTCAGGCCGGGTCTAGGGGGTTACAGTATATATGGTTTATATATAGTTTATATACTACTATCTATAAATTATATAGTTTATATATAAACTATATATAATTGCATACAATAACCTTAAACCATATATATATATATATATTATAGTTTATATAATTTATACATAATATATATATCATTTATAATTATACATAATATATAAATATAAGTTGTATAGTTTATATATAATTTATATTAATAAACTATATAATTTATATATAGTTCAATAGTTCATATATAAACTATATAGTTTATATATGGTATATATAGTTTATACATAATATATATAGATTATCTATAGTATACAATAATATAGTATGCAATAATATAAATATAAATTATATAGTTTATATATATAATATATATACTTTATATATACACTATATATTTTATATTAATAAACTATATAATTTATATATAATATATATAATTTATATATAGTATATAATAATATAAATATAAACTATATAGTTTATATATACTTTATATATAAACTATATAGTTTATATATATTATATTATTATTATTATTATATTAATATATTATAATTGTTTTAATTTTTTCTCAACTTTTGAAATGAATGCAATTTAGTCCATTTTATAGATGTTTTTTACATTTTACAACTATTTCGATTTGATCCCTTTGTGTTGTTTAATTTATTTAAATTTTTATTCGTAATTCCATATTTGTTCAATTTAGTCCTTAAAATTATATTTGCATATGAAATTGGCCCATACTTATTACTTATTTATATTTTTTAATTGGCCCATAACTGTTTAAATGGGTATAATTTAGTACTTTTTTATATTATTTTCAACCTCACATTATAAATTATTTCAATTTGGTCCCTCATCAATGCGTATTCTTTAATTTATTTAAAATTTTACTTGTAATTTCATATATGTTCTATTTATTCCTTAATTTATATTTTTCATAAAATTGATCCATGATTATTTATATTATTAGTAATTTACTCTAAATCATATACAATTACAAATTGCAATTCAACGTTCACTAAAGACGAAAATAATTAATCCAAAAATAAAAATTGACCCGATTTGAACTCAATTTGTATCTGATAAAGATCATACGTGAATTTTATCTGCCAATGATGTGACACGATCTGAACGAGATCCGCCTGAAGTCCATCCGAACCTGAATTAACCTGGTCTTTAACTGCTCCAGACCTGAATTGTTTTGACCTGAACTATCATCGATCCGAACTGAAAGTAACCCGACCTGAACCCGAACTAAACCTGGTGTCAAATCAACCTGAAAATGACCCGACCTGATTTGACATGGACACGACTTGATCCAAGTCGAAGCATCATATTTACCTGACTTGACATGTATCCGGTTTTACCCGACTTAACAGGATCCGACTAAAACTTGAACGATTACCTGATTTTACATCCATACTCCCCTCAACTCCGCTTCTAAAATCGTTCATGTACCTATTGATTTATAGAAACCTAGCTCCCACCGACCTTATTCATTGCATAATACCCCCTCGCAAGAAGTAGTTCCAGCCGCACTATTGCTAGCACCATCAGTATTGAGCTTAAGCCAACCAGCTAGAAGTGGCATCCATCGAGTTTCATGCCTTGTTTGTAGCCTCATGTTATAGCAAAGTTAAATGAGCCTCTTAATTTTGCCAAGCTGAGGATTTCAAAAGGTTGTTTGCATGAAATAAAGTGGAATAGTTGAAAGGATAGCTTTTGTAAGGGCTATTTTTCGTACTGTTGAGAGTAAGTGAGTCGACCACATAACCAGGGTTATTCTTTCACTAGGATTAATAGAATAACAACATATTATCAAAAATATCAATACAAGCTTATCACATACATGGGAATCAATTAGGGTCTTCATATCTAAATTTACGACTCTTAAAAGATATTTTAGTCATTTCATGTCTTAGAGTCTAATACTAGAATCATAGGATCATTGTAAAAGGATTCAGGTGTAAGAAAAAATGTTTTTAAACCTTTCAAAGAGTGTCGATACTTCCCAATGGACCTTAATACTCTATTATGAGTATCCGTATTTATAGTGAGTATCAGTACTAAAATGGAATGCTAAAATTTTCAAATTAACTCGTATTTACATCAATGTAAGTCCAACATCGATAACATATATATGAGCATTTTGTTATGGATTGAAGAGAAATAGAGAAGATTACGAGAATAGAGATGATAGAAGAAGAGAGAATTTAGAGAAAATGAAAGTTCATCATTCATTTCATAAGGGAAATGTTGATTACACAGCAGGTATTTATTTAGTTACTAGCTAGTACGGGAAATCTAACAATTCCAGCTGGCATTCTGTACTAACAGAATGCTTAACCAACTGCTTCTTATCCTTCTTTTGGTGCTGCAGGTATTGGGCCATCTTGATAGGGCCACTCCATCTCGTCTGGTACTCCTTAGTCTGCTCCAACCCATCAGATAGGTGAGACACATGACTCCCTCGTGCTTCAGACCCTTTTCTGATTTCAATTCCCAAATTACTCTCCTCAATCCCTAACCCTCGTTCCTCTATTCCCAAATCCTCCTCGTTCCTTCATTCTTCCTCTTCTCCTCCGACCATGACAATACCCACCCCTCGAGACGAGCCTTGTCCCCAAGGATCAAACGCAGTAAACTGTCCCTTTAGAGTCGAATAATCCTCCCCAGTGTCATACTCTTCATCGAGATTCTCCCAGCGACCCAAAAGTTGAGTCACAGTTTTGCCATTTCTGTTTACAATCCTTCTGCCCATAATCTTTAAGGGTTTGATTTGTAACAGCCCTTTTTCATCAACTGTTGGAGGCTTGGTGACAGCAGTGGATGAATCGCCTATGAACTTCTTCAAGAGGCTCACATGGAATACTGGATGCAAGCGAGAGGAATCTGGTAAGTCCAACCTATAGGCTATTGTTCCTATTTTTTCCAGAATTCCATAAGGTCCATAAAATTTCACTGCTAACTTCAATTTCCTTCGCAGGGCAATGGATGTCTGCCTGTAGAGCTGCAAATTTAGGTATACTTCTTCTTCGAATTGAAACTGTCTTTCACTTCGATTTCTATCAGCATGTTGTTTAATTCTGTTTTGCAACATATCTGGGACCTTATGCACTGTTAATTCTAAACACCATAGCAGAGTAGGTGGTTTATCTGGATTCACACTCACTTCATACAACACCGCATCATTGTTTTGTGAAACTATTCTCTTCCGTATATCTTTTAGCCTCTCATTTCTTCGTTTCAAGGTAACAAGTTGCCCAACTCGAATATCATCAAAATGGAGGGGTAGAAACCCAATAGCTAGGCATGGTCCTTGGATTGACAGCTTAATAGACCCAAACTTAGACCCCACATACTTCTTATATTTGCCCCAAACCCATTGTTGGGTTTCAACTGTTAGAATCACTGCCACAACAGTTAGTTCAGCACCTTCTATTTCCCTTCCGATAAGAGCAATTATCTCCACCAGTTGAAGTTTAAGGAAAAAATTTCCAATTGGTTCAAACATTCTAAGTTCTCCAACAACCAAATCTGATCGAACTGATGTGTACCCAAATAAAAAACGACTGTTATAATCTGCAACAGTAACCTCATAAGTTTTAGCATTAACCACATTGACAAGAATAATTTTTCTGTCAATAATTTCTCTATACCAACTAAGGAGAGTTGATCCTTCATAGCCACTAAAATATTCTTCCACCCTAGAGTATATCCTTAAATCCATAATATTCTGACGTAATACACCCACATAGTCCAATAGATGAGTAAGCATATTCCCAATAGGTTGAGTTTCATTTGTAAGCTCCCAATCCCCGTAGTTCTCCACAACCTTCTTTGTTTTCTTCTTTTTCTCAATGTTTTCATCTTGACCAGACTTTTTAGCTTCAACTGGGTCCCCATCAACTTTGACCTCTTTATTGATTCCCTTTTCCTGCCATGTATAAATTTGGAAAGAAACAATTTGTGAATAATTCTTCACAAGCTTTTGAGGCCATTCTGGAGTTGTCTCCTCCCAAATAGAATAGGAGCTTTCATTTACTTCTCCTTCCCGTACGTATGATTTCGGACTCTTTGTTGAAACAACTACCTTGTCAGAAACCAAATATGCTGAATAGAAATCAACTCCAAACTGACTGATCAAATTGTTGTTTGTACCAGCATCTTTGCTTTCCTTCACAGCCTTCAAGAACTTAGCAGTTCCACCCTGTTTAATTGTTCCAAGACAATCAACAAGTTCTTGTTTTGTCATACCCAAGCCTGAATCAATAATTGTTATTATCCCACTGTCTTTATCAATTTGGACACGGATGTCAAGATCAACAGCTTCCTTTAAAAGCTGAAAATCAGTAACATTTAAATACTCTAACTTGTCCCCATAAAACTCAACGAATTTGCCAACAACACCATGCTTCCTCAGTATTTGTGTCACGGTTATAATCAAGTTAGTAGATGTCACACCATTTCTTAATTTTCCAAATAACTTTAATCCAACAACACCAAGTAAAACCATGCTCATAGGCTGACCAAGCATGGCTGCCTCAGTTTTAATACCACCAACTCCCCAACCAGCTACTCCAAGACCATCTATCATAGTTGTATGGGAATCAGTTCCAACCACATTATCGGGGTACAACATTCCGTTGGTGTTGAAAACAACCCGCCCGATATATTCAAGATTAACTTGATGCACAATACTAGAACCAGGAGGAACAACAAGCATTTTATGAAAGCCATTAGATCCCAACTTAAGGAAAAAAAAATTTTCCTTGTTACTCTGAAACTCAAGTTCCATGTTTGCTTGCACTGCATTTTCTGATCTGGTTACATCAACTTGAACTGAATGGTCAATGACAATATCTACAGTAACCATAGGATTAATTGTATCACTGTCAAGTTTGTGCATTGCATTACGCATACAAGCAAGGTCAACCTCAGCAAGCACTCCAGTGAAATCGTGGAAGTTTTCGCAGTTACGAACCGCAGATTCAAGCAAGATTCTAATAGAGTATGGCAGTTTATCAATCCTTGGATCATTCAGGGCAGGCAAGCTGTAGAACCTTCCAAACTCGCCACCACCTGGTTTGGAAAGACTTGTCAACACTGCCTTAAATGAATGTTCTATAGCAGATTTTTGGCACTGTAGAATTTGAGTTTTATAGTGGTCCATCCTCCATCCCGTATCATAATAAGGGGCGATTCTCTTTCTTAGTGCATCTGGAATCTCCATTTGATTTTGAAGTTGCTGTGCAAATTCCAACCTAATCCATTTTTTTGTTCTGTTCATGTAGAGGTTTATCCCCTCGACATTGAACTCACATTTGATGAATTTATCAACACCACCTGTGAAAACTTGTCTTAACATTTTGTCATTACTGCCATGATCTATCCAATGCTGAAACGTTAGCTTAGACATTTTTTCAAACAGTTTATGCCCTCTATTGTGAAGTATCCTAATATCCTTGGCTGTGAACTCATTAGTGGAGTCACCATGTGCTGGTTTAGATTTTAGGATTTCAGATTCACTAATCTTATATGAAAATCGAGATTCATTCATCCCTGTCACTAACATAGGTTTCTTCCCATCAGTCTTAGGAAGGTTAGGAATATTTACCTGTTTATTCTCTGAACTGATTTGTTCTTGTAGTTGAGTAAAGCAGTCCCCATTCATTTGCTTTTGCTCACACTTTTTATCCTTCAAAATCTGTAAGATCTGCTCCACATATCTCTGATTTGTTTCCAGTTTAGATTCCAACGTATTCAATCGGCTTTCCTGTTTTTTCCACCATTTAGGTGGATTAGAATCATCTTGGCCTTGCTTCACCAACGCAGCCAAGTCTTCAATTTGTTTTTGAAGTACAGAAAAATCAGTTTCAGCCATATTCTGGTTTGTCTTTGTCACACCCACTGAAAAATTGCCAGGAATTGAGGCTCTAGATACCAATTGTTATGGATTGAAGAGAAATAGAGAAGATTACGAGAATAGAGATGATAGAAGAAGAGAGAATTTAGAGAAAATGAAAGTTCATCATTCATTTCATAAGGGAAATGTTGATTACACAGCAGGTATTTATTTAGTTACTAGCTAGTACGGGAAATCTAACAATTCCAGCTGGCATTCTGTACTAACAGAATGCTTAACCAACTGCTTCTTATCCTTCTTTTGGTGCTGCAGGTATTGGGCCATCTTGATAGGGCCACTCCATCTCGTCTGGTACTCCTTAGTCTGCTCCAACCCATCATATAGGTGAGACACATGACTCCCTCGTGCTTCAGACCCTTTTCTGATTTCAATTCCCAAATTACTCTCCTCAATCCCTAACCCTCGTTCCTCTATTCCCAAATCCTCCTCGTTCCTTCGTTCTTCCTCTTCTCCTCCAACCATGACACATTTGTACTACATGAATAAGCATCGATACTAGATGAGTGATTATAAATACTCCACCTGAATTCCTCTTATTTACATTGGTGTAAATACAATATCAATACTTTATCTATTCTTATTTACATAAATGTACATACAATACTGATACTTGTTCATACAATATCGATAGTCGTTTTTAAAAAACTTAGAAATATACACAAAAATAATCTTAAACATGCTTCAAACATCCATATTTCACATGTTACCTACCTAACATATGAACATAATTATACATTCAGGAACAATTTTAACATATTAAAAACACCAAACATTACAGAAACATATTTGGTTTGTTGGCCAAGCTGCTTATTTTTGTTCTCTTGTATTTTCTAGGTCATGGGTTCTAGATCTACTGGGAACACTCCTTTCCATTCCCTCAAAGTAAGATTATTATTAGATTTAGAATTTGCAAGAAAAAAATACCAAACATTATAACAAGCGTATAATCATGATAGTTACTCTAGAAAATTAAACATACAAATATCCAACAAGATATCACATATATAAAATTCAAAAAATATTTCATATATCAATGTGTACTACCTTAATACATAGTAACTAGTGATTAATCGAGCAATGTTTTTTCAAGGTAGGTACACATATATTACATGCAATAAACACATTTTTAAGGTAGATCAATTAATGAAATAAAAGATTAATATGAAGATATTTTAAGGTGGATAAGTACCCATCCTAAACAAAGCATGGATTCGTCGGCGACAATAATTAAGGAAGCTTTGTTGCTAGATGTTTCTTAACTTTCCTTTTCCTTTAGCTCTTGACAACTACTTAATATCTTTGGCAAGTGCGAAACTTCGCATGGGCAAATAGTTGTCTGGGTCCTGCCAACTATTTTTTTAATGTTTATTAATATTGAAAAAATATATAAATTTTTGAAAAATAAATAAAATAAGTTCTATTGGGCTCCCTCAATTGAACATAATTAGATATTATTATGCGATCAATTGATCATTGATCAGCAGATATTAATAGACTCTCTCTATTTTATTTTACTTCCACTTTAATAAATTTCTAGTTTCACTCCTATTCTTTTAGCTACTGTTTTAACACATAAGAGAAGTTCTAAATCATTAAAAGGGTTAAAAGAAGCTAAAATACTTGTTTTATCTTACCATCATTTAGAATAATATTTCATCTTTCTCTGTCGTCATTGTTATTAGAGCACGACAGTCGCTCTTTAAATAATCATTACTTTAATGTTATATTTCTTTTTAGTGCTTCTAACTCATTAGTGCTAATAATATTTTTTTATTTTAAGATATTATTTGATTGTAAATACTAAATTAGTAGATGTTATTTATAATGTTAGGTCTTAATTTTAATTGATATATAAGTGTAACATTAATTAAGTGTTAATTAATCTAAAATAATAATTATAATTTACTATCAATATTAATTTATTTTTAAAAATTTGATTTACGTTCTAGACGTCTAAAAATATTAGATAAAAATTAATAGTTTATTAAAAGTAAAGGGTATTTTAATCTATTCAAAAAAAAATTCGGCTTGTAATTTTATATAGATTATAGATAGATATATAAATATATGATGAGTTTATTTATTTCTTGTTTCATTTTTATGAGTCTTCTAAAAGTACAAGGATATTTTACTTTTTTTATTTTATTTACTTTTATCCTTTATTTTCTCACTTATAGAGGAGAAAAATCTTAGTAGTTCATTATAAATAAAAAAAATTTAAAGAAAAATATAGATATATATCAAATTAGGTGTTTGGACCGTAACAATCGTTAAAAATCTCCGTTAAGCGACACGTGTCATGCTCTAATGATTTTGAAAATTTATTTTTTTTAAATATTTTATTTAAAAAATCATAATTTCTCTTAAATTATAAAAAAGCTCCAAATCCCTAAAAATCTCTAAAATAAAACCTAAAATCCCCAACACTAAACTTACCTTCTCTTACAGTCTACATTTCCGGCCACGATCGTCGTCGCCTATGCCACCCCTGACATCTCCTTTGTCAGTCATCGTCGTCCATGCCATCATGCTTGCCTTCAGATCACTTGGGTGTCACGAATTTCAAAAATTTCATTCATCGGTTTTTCATTTTATTTGCCATCGACGTCAGGTTTCTGAGTTATGGGTCGTCTGGATTGTCTTGTTGTCACGTGGAGGCTCGACCGACGACAACGAACGTAAATGGTGAGGAGCGATGTGTATTGGGATTAGAATTAGGGTTTTCAAACTTTTGGGTTTTAAGATTTGAGAAACTTTTATGTTTAAGTTTTTTTATTTTTAAAAAAATCAAAATTACCATAACGTGGCATGTGTCATTTAACGAAATTTTTAATGGCGTTACGACAAGCACTTAAAATGGTAACGTTTGTAACGATAGACACCTGAATTGATCGAAAAAGTTTAGACACCTATTTGAAAAAGATGTGTAATTTGAACACGTATTTTTATATTAAGCCTTCTTTTTTTATCATACTTTTTTAAAAAGTTATTTAACAAAAATTATAACACTGTAATATAAAATTCTTTAACTCCGTCTCCATCTAAGGGCATTCATCCCTCAGCCTATGTAATCAGGACCCACCCTGGGCCAGGGAAAAAGGGCGCCCGCCCAGGGCCCATAAATTAAAAATATTATTAGTATAATATTTTCTATTTTTTATAAGAAATTAAAAAATTATAAAATAAAATAATGGGGCCCATTAGTTAATTAAGGTGTCAATTTTAATTGTTGATTTTTTATACTAGTGTTAATAAATTGTTCCACTCCCCATAAAAGTGTAATTCAATATTTTTTCCAAAATTTAAAAAAAAAAACAATTTGAATCTTTTTAATTTTGGTGTTCTCAAATTACCACTAAAAATGCGCCAAATATTTTTTCCGATTTTCCATGTCAATGAAAACTTTTATTGACTTTATTTTTTCCGCTTCAAAATTCAATGGGAGAAATTTTTTTTAAGTATAGTTTGTATGCTTTTTTTCTTTTCCATATTTCAAAATTCCTCTTAAAATTATTACTCTCACTTTTTAATTTATAATATTTTCTCACAAACACAAAGTCACAATTGTTTATCATCAATTGTGGTGCTTAAATCATATTAAAGATTGTTCTTAAAATTCTAGGTAAGATCATGTTTCTAAATCATTTCTTTTGATTTTTAATATTTCTAAATTTTAGACAAGATCGTTCTTTTATTTCCAAATGTTATATTATGTATGGAGCAAAAATATATTGAATGGCAATGATATTGATACTATGATTAATGATTTTGAATCAAGAAATATTTGAAAGACAATGCTTTTTGTAAGTATTTGTATGCTTGAATATATTTTTGACATTGTAATAAATTGATAATTGTTTAATTTAATAAAAAAATCTAATAAAAAATTATATTACATATTTAAACATAAATAAATTAGGGATCTTCTTTAGTTTCGTCCTGAGTCAAAAAACAATCAAGACCGGCCCTGTATGTAATAGTTCAAACTTGATGAACGTAAACCTTGAATAATTGAAGTCAAAATCCATTCATCTCTTGTACACAAATCTGATAACATCTCGACCCGCTAATATCAATAATTGAAACGTCTAGTATTTTAGAAATTTAAAATGGACAAGAACAGGAACCGTTAGCACTTTGTGGATAACTATTATTTTTCCATCCCATCTAGGGTTGGACATTTCATATGGACTCCATAGTTTGTGATCGAGTTATTTTGAAAAAAAATAAATTCAGATCAGATTAGATTGAGTTGAGTTTTCTAAAGATGGAGTTAAGTTTTAAGAAAAGTGAAATTGGATTGAATTAGATTTTTTGAAAGGTGGAGTCGAACTCTGACCCGACATAACATTATAATTATCAATTATATATTTAAGAATAAGGCGTTTGTACCGAAATATCACCCGTACACTTAATAATTACCTGTCAGGTACCGTTTCTTCTAATATTATTGATCTAGCACCATTTCTAACAAAACGCAAATCGACATCCGCCCCTTTGCGGGGTTCTGTCTGAGCTAGCACCACGTCAAGAAAGGCGCGGATCGCCATCCGCGCCTTCGCAGGATTTCTGAAATGTACGTAAGGTGCAGATAATGATTTGCGCCTTCTATTATTGGTACCACCTGAGCAACTCGGCTTTTAAACCCTCCCTTCCCCTATAAATAAGAATTCCCTCTATGCAAACATCACCACATCAAAATTATAGGAGGTTGTGCTTGGCGGAAGAGGGGAGGGGGTAGACGTGTTCCCATAAATGTGGGAGGTGGATGGTTGGGGTATTAATGGAAAGGCGCGGATTATTATCTGCGCCTTACGTACTTGTCAGAAATCCCACGAAGGCGCGAATGACGATCCACGCCTTTCTTGATGTGACACCAACTCAGGCAGAACTCGACGAAGAAGCGGATAATGATCTGCGCTTTATCAAAAAAGATGTTAGATCGGTAATATTAAAGAAAGAATATCTTACAGATAATTATTAGATGTACGGTTAATATTTTGGTCAAAACGCATAAGAATAATTATAATAGTAGTCCTTTCAATATTTTTTTAAGTCTTTATCCAACCTAATATATATCTCTAATCAGATCAGATGAAATGCACATTTGATCTAAAAATTAAATCAGATAAGATCATTCTATACTCGAATTGAGTTAAATACAGATAAAAAAAATTAATTTTTGAATCGAATTTGAGTAAATCAAAAACCCAACCTCACTAATCCCATCCCATAATCCCATGTTGCATAAACTAATGGAGGGTATTGGATAAAACTTTGGGCATAAATAAAAGTACCACCTTTTGAGAAAATGTCAGGTCATGCTTCCATCATCTTCAAATCACGCTCACACACACCGACTGTCTACGTACATTTGGAATATATCAAACACTTTGTTAAATTCCATACCTAAAATATCATTACCCTCTCATGATTCTTATCTTCTAATTGATTGTCTGCAAATGTCAAAGATTCCTTGCTAAACCCTTTTTTTTAAAGGTAGTAATGGCAGCCAAATCAATGATTATGTTTCTGAAAAAAAAAATCCCATTCGTTAACAGACATCAGATCACAGCTAACCTTTTAAAGCAACTAAAACAGCCTGGTCTTGAACATATAAAAAGCTGCAAATGCAAAATGCAAAGGTAATAATTACAACTACCAATATCCACCCAACACCAACCACATTAGAACACATTTCCACCTCAAAGTATAAATGAAAAAGAAAAGAAATACAATCCAACAGCCAATGGGAGAATTAGATGGGAAGAAGAAGAAGAAGATGACAATGAAAATTACAATGGCGCCTATTAAAGGAATATGAAACTGAGATAGAGTGAAGCATACAACAAGGCCTAAGACCACCAAACTAAACATGCTAATTATGGACGTTGAAAAAGAAATATTAGAAGGGGGTTTGATAATCCATTTACCACTACCACCCATCATACGAAATGATGTATGATGGCCTGCTTTAGCTAATCAGCTAACTCGTCCGGAGCCGCCATCTTCCTCATTGATCTTAATCAGGCAGGATGTACATTTAGATCGTCTCGCAAACTAGAGCTGCGTAACTCCTCAATTCGGTTTCTCACTTGAGATATGGTAGGACGCTTGTCAGGGTATTGTGCAGCACAATCTACTGCGAGTTGCAAGAGTTGGACCATCTCTTCCTCCACATTCTGATGCCTGAGGAGCTCAAGATCAAACACCTCGGAAGTCCATTCCTCACGAACAACAGACTGCACCCACCTCGGGAGGTCAATTCCTTCTTCGTTCAAGATCGAATGGGTGGGGGCTTTCCCAGTCAATAGCTCCAAAAGCAGCACACCGAAGCTATAAACATCAGCCTTTTGAGACACTTTGAGGGGGTCAGTCACCTCAGGTGCCTTGTACCCGAGAACTCTATTTGGACTAGACGAAGGCCCTACAATGTCTGCCAGGCCAAAATCCGAGACTCGTGCTTCATACGATTTAGTGAGGAGGATATTCGACGATTTAATGTTTCCGTGAGAGACATTAGGCCCTCGAGAGTGCAGGTATTCGATTCCACAGGCAGCTCCAAGAGCAATTCCAGATCTAATGTCCCAGTTCAGCGGAGTCCTTCCGGCCCCTTTATTCCCTGCATCCCAAAATTAAGTTACAGTGAAATGAAAGAACAAGTAAAGGTGCATACAGCACTATCATTTCAGACTCCCATAAATCGCAGAGGTAAATGAAGAATTACTTTAAATCAACCTATAAGCCCCCTGGAGATGAATAAGGCATACAAAATGAATCTCAATTAGAAGATAATGACAATAAATAGTGCTAAAATGAAAGAATTCAATTTGTGATCATCTTCACAAAGGAACCAAATTTATAAGCCAACTAATAACATAATAGCCTAAAAAAAGAGTTAGAAGCAAAAGATAAATTCAAAAGGATGGAAATGTTCTCACCATGCAAAAGCGCAGATAAGCTTCCCATGGGCATGTAATCATAGACAAGAAGCTTCTCATCCCTACTAAAATAGTAAGCTCTGAGGGGGACCAAATGTTGATGATCCATATCTCCAACCCCTTCAATCTTCTCCTTAAATTCGCCATCCGATACTGTGACATCCTTGAGCCTCTTAACAGCCACTGCATTTCCACCTTCCAACACCGCTTTATATGCTGTTCCGAACGTTCCTTTGCCTAAGACCTCTGCAGAAGCTCTCAACAAATCCTCCAAATCGAACACTCTCGTCGCATTCCCAAAGAAAACCAACTTTTTAGCTCCACTCCCACTATTTTCAGCCGCTTTGGCTCCACCGCCACCCGCCATTGCAGCTGCAGCGGCCGCGGCCACTGAATGCCCACTCCCATTCCCATATCCACCATTCTCCATTTCAGATTTCTCCCCGGGAATCTCCATTTCTTTATTTTTAATCGAAGCAATATCAACTGACCTCGTTTTCTTGCTACTCTTCTTTCTACATAAAATCATCAAAATCATAACAATCAGTAGGAATCCCAGCACAGATCCGATAACAATACCTGCAATTGCTCCACCAGACAACTTGCTCTTCTTCTTCTCATTTTTCTCTGGTTTATTCCCATTCATTGGATTAGCAGGCTCACTTGCATTCCCAGGAGCAGCAGTAGCTGTAGCAGGGCAAGGCTTGTCGAGGGGCTGCCCACAAAGCAAATTCCCCAGAAACGCATCGGATCCATATTTCTGCAACCCCTTGGGAATTGAGCCGTTCAACAAATTACTTGACACATTAAACTGACCGAGATTCTTCAAAGAACTCAAATCAGGGACCGAGCCAGAAAAGCTGTTGCTATCAAGAAGTAAAGTTCTTAACCTCGCCAATTTGTTGAACCCAACTGGAATTTCACCAGTAAAATTATTCCCACCAATATTTAGCCTCACTAAAGCATGAAGACCAAACATAAACTCCGGTACCTCACCGGAGAAACGGTTTCCCTGCAAGTAAAAGTTCCGGAGATTTCGACAAAGAGCAAGATCCGAAGGGAGTCGTCCGGTTAAAGAGTTGAAACGGAGACTGAGGGTGCGCAGTTCAGTCAAGTTTCCGAGAATTCCAGTGGGGATTTCACCAGAGAGAGCAACACCAGGTAGCCTAAGCACCGTAACGCGGTTCTGCTCGCACGTAATACCAGCCCAGGAGCATGGACTCTGGTTGGAGATATTCCAGAGGAGGGTTCGGCCTCCGACCGAAGAACGGAGCGCCAAAAGCGCTGCTCTGTCGGTGACAAGGTCTAGTTCGGCGAGCTGCAGTAATAGGAAAGAAAGAATGGCAGTGAAAAGAATCCGAGTTGCCATTTTTGGTGCTGGTAAAGACAAGGAGGGCAATGTGGGCTGGATTTTGACCTGAAACTGCTATTCTTTTCTTTCTCCCTTACACTAGATTTGAAGGCATTGAAAGAAGAAAAGAAAAGAGTGATAATGAAAGAGCAAAGAGTGGGTGAGGGTAGTGACGAATGACAAAAAGGAAGAAGAAGAAGTGGGGGGGGGGGGGGAGAGAGAGAGAGAGAGAGTGTAGCGTGAGGCAAACCCTAGCTGTCTTACATGCCTGCTTCGTCAACCCGGTTTCCTCTTACCTTTTAAAAGTTCGTATTTTTTTTAATTATTATTAATACTGGTAAATACAAAGCAGTAATTATTTAAAAAATATTATTTTTAGTTTAGTTGAATTCGATAATAAAAAATAATAATATTATTTTTAGATAATTCAGGTTCAGAGTAATATTATTTGAATGGGTATGTAAGTTTAGATATAGATATTTTAACAAAGAAAAACATTCATTTTTAGTTTTACGGTTGACATTTGATTTATTGATGCACTATTATAGTTGAAGATACTCGTTTTTTTCATTTGAATATTATTTATATTTTATTATAATTATTATAATAATAATTATTATTATATTTTTTTATTATTATTAAATAATTACAAATAACATTGCAGGCTCAAAATCAGACCGGCCCAATTACAAGAACCCAACCCAGATCGGCCCAACTACAAACCTTAAACCTATTTAGGGTTTGTATCAATTTCTTCAACCGCCCTCAATCATCACCCGTTGGATCTAGCTTTATCCAACGGTCCCAAATGCACCAGAAATAACCCTAGGGACACGCAGTCGCCGCCGATCTACGCCGCTCCACGTCGTTTCACACGCTGCCACGACGCCAACCGAAGGCTCCAGAAGGCCCATCCATAACCGCACACGTCGTCCCCAACAGTGAGTCACCACTGAAAGTTCGGTGACTCACCAAACTTTACCCTTGTGACAGGTCCGAGGCAAGACTCGGTGGTGGCTATAAAACCACCTAACCTGCAAAATAAGAAAAGGCAACGAGCAAGAACAGAGAGCAATGAAAAAAAAACAGAGACCAACTCACAACAACCAACAACCAACTGAGAAGAGAGAAGTAAGAGCTTACCTTGCTGGAGAACCACAAACGACGCATGAGAAACTAAAATACCAAAGGTATTTCCTTAGATCTAGGAAAATCTATGGCTTTTTAGGATGAAAGAAGGTTGGAATTGAGTTTAGGGTACTCGGATCTAGTGTTTAAGAAATTTTGGTGTTTTTCGGCCACCAACGACGGTGGCTGAAGGTGAGGCTGGCAACGGCGATGGTTGCCGGTCGATGACTGGCTTCCCTCCGATGAGAGAAGCTAGAGAGAGGCGAGAGAGTTTAAAACTCTCTCAGTTTAGAGAGAGATGAGAAGTGAAGTTTTGGCCTTAAGGTCGTTGGGATTAGGGTTTAAATACCCCTCCCCGAGCGACGTCGTTTTGGGGAGGGGTGTTCCTGTAATTATTAATAGATAAATTATACCCTCTGCCATCATAACTTTATAACTTTATATTTTGGTCACTAAATCAAATTTTAGATATCTTTAATTCGGCACATGAATTTTAATTTCTTTATAATTTGGTCACTAATTTAATTATAGGTAAAATAACCTAATTAGTTATTATGATTTTAGTAATTTATATTTTAATCATGAACAAAATGTTTTAATTTCTTTCAATTTGATGTTTGAACTTTATATAATTTTATTTTAGTCCCTAAATAAAAAATATAGGAAAAATTACATGTTTAGTCACTGGAATATTAAATAATTATTTACTAATTAGATATTTAATTTTAACATGTTCTGATTTAGTTACTATTTTTAATATTTTCATTTATTGCCGATTACAAGTTTTTTTATATAGTTTTAATTAAATTTATTCATTATTCATTTATAGTTCAATATGTTTTATTATTAGTATTTAATCATAAATATATATAATTTTAATAAATAATATATTTTACATGTTTATTTTAATATATTATTATTAATATTTAATCATAAATACATATATATAGTTTTATTAAATAATATTTATTTATTTTATTTCTATTAAAATTCTATTTAATATATTATTTTTAAATCATTTTAATCATATTTTAATATATTTATCAATATTAAGAAAGGGCAGTTCTAAAGCAACTAGATGTCCATTTTCTGATATTTTTAAATAAATAAATATTTTATCTTACTTTATAAATTATATATATTTTAATAAATGTTTTATTAATATTTATTTATTTTTTCATATTAAGAAATGAGCTGCCTTAAAGCACCTAGAAGCCCTTTTATGATATTTCTAAATAAATAAATATCTTATTTATATTTAAATTAATATATTTTCATAAAATTATAAATTTGAAATAGCAATATTATAAATTAAATATATCTTTGAATTTTTAAATTTCTAATAATAGAGACAATTTATAATTAATAAAGTACCGATTTTGGGCGTTTTAGGGGTGTTAATCCTTCCCTAAACGTAATCGACCAAGAATCTTTTTTTACTAAATTTTTTTATTATAAGCAGATCAGTTTTATCTTTTAAATTATGTTTTATTCAAAACTATTTTAAAAGATTATTTTTAGGTATTTGACTTATCTAACCCAAAAAGGTCAATGGTGACTCCCAAAATATTATTTTATAAAAATCATTTATTTATTTTAAATTTTCCCGTCAAGTAAAAGTAAATCGTTTCTGGAAGAAAACCGGTTACGACAATAGTTTGTAGAATTTCATTATAATAATGATTGTTTTAATTTAATTTTTTTATTTAAAACATTTAAATTCAAAATTTTGACATTATTTAAAAGATAATAAGTTTAAAATTAATAACTCTAATCTTGTGTATTTTTAAGATAATCTGTTAATGGAATCATAATAAATTTCTTGTAAACATAATGGATTAAAATGTTACTTATCTGATGATTTTAAAATTAATAATTATAATTTATGTATATTTTAAAGATAATCTGTTAATTAAATTTATATTATATTTCTTTTAACAAATTAATTAAAAAAATTATTAATGATTATTTTAAGATTATATACGGGTTAATCTAAAGGATAATGCATTTATTAAATTATTAAATCTAATGTTAATTATTATAATAATTATAATATATTTATAATCTGTGTATATTTTTAAAATTATATAATCTACTGCACGAAATTTATAAGACTATCAAACCCATTATAAAGACTATCTTGTACAGTCAATTTGCACTTAATCTTTTTTTTAATAGTTTTGCACATAATCTTAAATATACACAGATTGTATAAGATTATATAAGGAATTTTGATGGATAATTATTAAAATGATTTAGTATTTTTTTTAAATAATTTAAAATTGCCATTATGATTTATTATTTTATATACATTTATTTGCAATAATCATAAGACACTTTATTTTTAATAAAATTAACAATTTCTATTAAAAAATATTCACCAAAGTTAAGTGTACAATCTAGATCAATCTGGATTAGTCAAGATAAAGCCTAAAGAACCACATAAGGGCAAAAAAAATAATGATAATCAACTTCTTGAGTTGCTTAAGACAAAGGAATTTCGTCATGGAAGAAGAATTTGAATAAAGAAGCAATTAATATCATAAATAATAATGGGTAGATAGTTTTCATCTCTGAACACCTTTTTGAACAAAACATTTCTTTATACAAAGAATATTGCTCATTACGTGTCCTATTCTTAAAATTTTATTTTTAAAAGAATTTAAAAATGTTTTATAATAATTAGTAATTAATATACTTTGATTTGATTTTTATATTTTCCCAACTGAATTGGTGCATTGAAATAAGGAAAGTCAAACTCAAGCATTTTAAAAATATACTTTAAAAGACAAACCAAGTTATCTCAATGATTAAAGGAAGATTGTTATCTCGATAGAACTTATAATCGAGCACCAAAGATTACAATGATGTTTAAGCTTTTATTATCAAATGTTTGAAAATCTTTAGAATATATACTACATTGCAATCACCCTAGATTAATAAAAATATATATACTTTAAAGTTAAAGAGTTAATTCCATCATATGTCCTCAAGCTATGACACTCTTTCTAAATTGGTCCCTATACTTTTAAATATTCTAATTTTATCCCTAAACTATGACTATCATTCTAAATTTGTCCTCAAACTGTTGAACACTTTAGTTTCATCCTTAAACTATATCATTCATTCTAAATTAGTCCCTAAACTTTTTCAACATTTAAATTTCATTCCAAATTATATGTACATACTAACCAGAATTCATGTTAATAAAATCGTTAGGTCAAACTATATTATTATATGTTTGAAAAAGATAAAGTCTAGGTTAAACTATGATTAAAACTAATTGCATATTTGGATGAATTTGGGGATGAAATTGGAAGATTTACAAGTTTGGGAATCAATTTAGAATGAGGGTCTTAATTTAATGATGAAATTGGAACGTTCAAAAGTTTAAGGATTAATTTAAAATGAGTATCATAGTTTGAGGGTGAAATTAAAATATTCAAAAGTTTAGGGACCAATTTAGAATGAGGGTCATAGTTTTGGGGACATATGATACAATTAACTCAAAATAAAAAAGAAATAGTATATAGTTAATTGCATAGAAGGACCCTAAACTATGACCCTTATTTTAAATTGATCATTGAATTTTAAAACATTTGGATACTAGTCTTCAAACTAGTATATACATATATCATACAGAGTCGAGATACTCTATTCAAACTTGAAAATTAATCCACTAATTACTAAAAATTTCAAGTTATTCGAGTTCTATTTTATAACTCAACTCAAATTTGAATTTTTTTCGAGTCGAGTCGAGTTTATGAAATTACAAGAAGTTAATTCGAGTCGAGTAAAAAAAGTCAAATTTTCAAGTTGAGTCGAGTTTTGCTAATCCCTAGTCATGGATTAAATTCCCAAGACCTTAAAAAACATATTAACTTTTTTAATCAATTAATTTAATGACACGTTGCCATAATGATCAAAATAGAATGGTATTGATAGTTTGAAGATTGATAAAAAATGTTTAAAAGTTTAGGGATCAATATAGAATAAGGAATAGTTTAGGGATTGACATATGATGTTTTAAAGTTTAAGTACTAAATTAGAATGGAGGTCATAATTTACAGTAATATTTTATACAATGCAAAAGTCATAGATCAAAGCTAAAGTCATATTTGTAACTTTTCAAAAATTGAGACAACACATTATGCTTCTTAAGACAACAATTTTGGACGTCATTAGAGTGTTTTAACTTTTCTCGTGCATAAAGGGATGGCAATGGGTCGGGTCGGGTCCCGACCCGAAATAATAAAAAGAATATATTTTTATTCAATAAAAACAGTGACTTAATTGATAAAATTATATATAGAGGGGTATTATTGTAATTATCCCTAAATATATAGGGTAAAATTATATATATTTTTGGGTCGGGTCGGATTTTTCCACCCTAAACCTGACCCAAACAGTGCATTTAAAAAAAAATCCGACCTGACCCGAACACGATTTTTTAAAAAAAATTCAACCCGATCGGGTCAGATCGGAACCCGTCGGGTTTGGGTTGAGTTGCCATCCCTACGTGCATAATCAACTTACGAACCTAATTTTCGCTTTAATTTTAACTACAAACCACTAAATTTATCTTTTTAAAGCTAATTTTCATAAAACTTTTTAGAATGGATGATTGTATAGGTATTTAATCTTATTCAGTCTAAAATAAACGACAACGATTCTATTTTGTCAAAACATATATACATTTTCAAGAAATATATTGTTCAACCTAAAAACGATTTTAACAATAATATTTTAATTACGTTTGATAATCTAAAATTAAAACTATTAGTTAGAACTTTTTTCAATGAAAAATATATAAATAAAAATACTATAAAAACTTTAAATTCTTCTCTATAGCTTGTATTTTTATAATTGTAGAAAATATACCATTTTTTATGTTTACTCTATATATTTTTTTTGAAAAATTATTCCTTTTTATTTACTTTTCTTTTAAAAGTATTAAAAGAAATTAACAAAAATCAATAGATTCGGAACATACCGAGATAGGGATGGATGTATCTAAGATACAGGGAGGGAGGTTGTAGTGATTTTTAAAAGACTTAATATAAAAAATATCCAAAAACATTTTATGTGTTTAAATTTTTTCGATTATTGTAGGTGTTTAATGTTATCGATATTATTATTTTAAGTGTCTGGTCCGTCACGATCATTACAAAAATGTATTATTTAAAATGTACCGCGTTTATATTTTTCTTAAAAATTCTATTTTTATAAGTTCGTCCCTTAATATAAAATCTTACGACAGTTTATTTTTTATTATATATTATTGATTTGTTTACCATGATTCGATTGCAATTGTTTTTCTGCTTCTTTAATAAGAAAATGAATTTATTTAAAATTATCATATATTCTCGATATAATTTTTGTTTAAAATTTAATATATATATATATATATATATATATATATATATATCATTAAGGACATATACAAAATTTTATGCTAGTGTCGAAATTATAAAATTTTAAGAGAGAAAAACATATTTTCAATAAAAAAAATACATAGAAAAAGTAAAAAAAATTATATAATAATTTTAAATTTTCAAGAGTGACTGCTCTTCGATCGACCCCTGTATACAATTCTATCTAAATTTATTTGATATAAGTTCAAATACATTATAGTAATACTAATAATTAGTTGATTTAGTGAGATGAGACACTAGATCCATTAAAGTAAGGTCAAAAATTTAAATCCTAACGTTCACAAATGGAACAACTTAAGTTAGGAGGATCGCATTCATCTCAACTAACTCAGATATTAATTTAATTTTATAGGAGAAATGAGCTGTTAGAGTTGGTTGGTTTGAAATTTATTCTTCAATCTTTTTCAACTGTTGGTTCTTGTCCTGTCAATGTGATAAAAATAAAAATAAGACAATAAGTTAAGATGCTCAAACAAAAAAAAAGTAGGTATATACTTGCCGTTGCTGCTCATATACCATTCAGACAACAGTAACATAAATTACTTCAAACATAGATCAAAAACTTAATATAAAAATAAATGTTAAAATTATATGATTTTTCTTAAAATAATGTCTATTTTTTTGAGTAAATCTAAGTGTCTAACGTTATAAATATTATCAATTTAGGTGCATCGGCTTTAACGACAGTTAAATACTTCGTTATGTGACACGTGTCACGTTCTGATAATTTCAGAAAATTTTATTTAAAATATATTTTTTAAAACCTACATTTTCAGAAATCTTTAAAAAAATTCTAAAACTTTGAAAACCTTTATTTCAATCCTTAAACTCATGCTGGCCGCCGCCCTTTGCTGTCGTTGAACCTCCATCCGATCTTACGTCCACCTAACGACCAATAATCCCACAAATAACCACTAGAACAGGAGCCAATAAACGATGAATCATGCGACCCCATGAAGAACAAAGTTGTAAATTGTGAGCTCACGCGATCTTGACAGTCATTTACGGCAAGGATGACGATGCCTAACTATGGTGATAGCAAGGACGACGTCGATGACGACAGTCGTGACTGACAAGAGAGGTAAAGTTAGGGATTTGAGATTTTTAGAGATTTGGAGTTTTTTTTGTAATTTAAGAGAAATTAGGATTTTTAAAATTTGAAAATATTTTTACTTTTTTAAAATAAAATTTTAAAATTATCTAAGGGTGTGTTTGGTTCACGGAATGTAAGATTACCAGTGGGAATAAAAGATTACCAGGGAATAGGATTACTGGGAATGTTGTATTTTGTGTTTGGTTGGTTTAGCAGGAATGTAAGATTATCGTGTTTGGTCAAAGGAATAAAAGATTATTGGAATGTATATTTGACCAAATTGTCCTTATTATATATTTGTATAATATTACAAATTGTAAAATATTTATATATTTTCTTTAAAAAATTAAATTCATAATATTTATATAATTTTTTTACAAAATTAAAAATATAAAAAATATTTAATGAAAGGGTAAAAAAAATTTAACCCCTAAACTTCATATAAAATTTTAATTATAGACTTTTTTTGTAAATCTAAAATAATTTAAGGATAAATTTGTAATTTAACCTTCGTAGAATTTTTATTATTCAATGACAGAAGAAGGATATTTTTGAAAAAAAATAAAAATTTAAGGGCATTTTAGTCCAAAACGCCGGTAATGTTACAATACCTAAGGGAAGGGAGGTAATGACATTCCCGGTAATATACCCCAAAAAATCTACTATTGGTAATAAAACATTACCGGGAATGAGATTCCCAGCCAACCAAACATGGGAATGTGGGATTCCCATCCCATGGGAATCCCACATTCCTTGAACCAAACACCCCCTAAAGGTGACACATGTTACTTAATGGGCTCTTTCAACAGGTGTTACAATCGAGGCACCTATTTTATATTAAACATATATTAAAATAACGATAATTAAATAAAGATAAATGCATTTGTCTTTTGATATTTTTTAGTTTGATCATCAATATTTAATTTATTGAACGATTAATTTAAATAGAATATTATAGACAGAGATAGACGCAAGATTTTATGTTACGGGGTAAACTTATAAAATTTTAGAGATGAGTGAACTTATAAAACTTTAGAGGGCGAAATAAATTATCAATAGAAAATACATATAAAAAATCTTAAATATAAGAGAATTTAAAATTATCAGGGTGACTGCCCCACCCACTTTCAATTTTCTTTTTGTTGCCTTTCCAATTCTAAGGTTTCACCTTGACTAATATGGACTAATCTGCATCGCACACCTGACTTTAGTAGGTGAGTCTTCTAGTAAGAATTTTCTACATACACAAAGACTCGAACTCAAGATCTTGCTTAAGTAATATCAAGCTGCAACCATATTGGTTTTTTATTTCAAATTTAACTATACCTATATTCCATATATATATATATATATATATATATTTATTTATATTTATATATTATCATTATTAATATTTCTTATAATTTAATTTATTAAAAAATTATAGGCTTTTTGAAGAAACAAATTTAAAATAAGCCTAATTTTATTTGAATTATCTATCTTCATTGATAAATCAGCTTAATTTAATTTCTTTAAGTTAATTTTAATTCAAAATTATCTATCGTCATTGATAAATCAGCTTAATTTAATTTCTTTAAGTTAATTTTAATTCAAAATTATCTATCGTCATTGAATAATCTATCGCCAGTGACACTGCATGGTGTTCCCAATTTGTAGTAACACTAATAATGTAAGGTTACAAAATATTATAAATCTGTTACAATCTAAAATATTATTAAGAGCACAATTGTTTAGATTGGACATAATAATATTTTAGATAACCAAGTGTGGACACTAATTTTTCGCCGCTAAAATCTCAACCCACCTCCCCCGATTCTCGGCACAGTCAACAACCATAACCCAATAAATACAGTGTTTCAACCTAAACAAAACTCTAAATCGAACCTAAAATTAGAGTTTTAAAACACTATAAATAAATAGGAAGAACACAAGGAAGGGGGCATTAGTTTCGAAAGCAACACATAATAATGGAAAGGAGAAAATAGAGAGAACTACAGCTAGGGGGAACTCACCTTCGATTCTGAAAATGTGGGGGGGGGGGCAACCTTCGATTCTGAAAATGGGGGGGGGGGGTTGGCAGCAAACAAGGGAGGTTCTTACAAATCCAAGGACGTCAAAGAAGCAATTTCGCTCTACGAGTCCGCCATTTCCAACAAAACTCGCCTCAACCAACACCATTTCAACTCACTGCTTTACCTTTAATCCACTTTCTCCACCGACCCCGACTCAAAAGACCTCGCTTTGCAATATGGGTTTCGAGTTTCTGACCATTATGCCCAAGGATATTCAATTCGCCGCTCATCAGGTCCGGTACCTACGCTTGCGAGCTGTGTGGGGTGTCGTGCACCGAGGAAGGGAAAGCGGTCATCCGAAAACCTTAGAATTGAAACAATCTGAATTGAAACAATATCAATTCTAAGGTTTCGTGAAAAAGAATGAGGGGAGGAGGCAAAAGCAATCTGAGCTTTTGCAAATAAATTGAAAATGTTGCGTGGAAATGAAACAAATCCCACGTGAAAGTGGACTTCGGGGGTAAGCTCTCCCTTTGTCCTTCAAATATTATGGGTAAACGACCTCTGCGGTCCTCAGATTTTGTAGTATTTATACTCTCGTTATTGAGTTTAATTTTCATTTCAATGTAGATTCTAAATTTAATATGTTCACATTTTAATTCCTTTTTATTTATTTATTTATTTAGTTATTTATTATTTATTTTCATGTTTCTTTTCATTTTTTATTCTTTAATATTTAACTTTTTTTTCTTTTTCTTTTTAATTTAAATTAATTTATTTTTTTATTTTTATTTTTATTTTATTTTCATTATTATTATTTTTACTTATCTATTTAATTTAATTTATTATTATTATATTTTTTATTTTTTTCTATGTTTATTTTTTTCTTTTGATTTATTCTTTTTTTTTTCTCATTTTTTCTTTAATTTTTTTATTCAATTCTTTTTTTCCTTTTAACTTTTTTCCATTTATTATTTTAGTATTTTATTTATTTATTTTCTAACATTTTTAACTTTTTTTCAACTAATCAAAAATGAGTAATTTGAATAGAGTTTTTAAATTTCAATTTAAATTTTTAATTTTCGTAATTAAAGACAACCGACAATTTAATTGGTACCGAAAGAGCCGTTCAAGGGTGCTAATCCTTCATTGACCGTAATCGACTCCCGAACCCGACACATTTTTGGTAAAATACAGATCAGATAAGATTGTGTCCGATCTACCTAAATGTTTTTAAAATGATCGGTGGCGAGTCTAACCATTTTCTTAAGTCGAAGCCCAATTCCAGATCCAACCGAAAGACGGTCGCGACACCAAGAATATTATAAATTTATATAATTTTTTAAATTGAATAGAATAACATTTTAAATTAAAAATTATCTTACATTAGCCTTAAATTAGTTATTGCGCACAATAGAACCACGCGAGAGCTTGGCATCCATATCACAAATCAAACTAATTCTTGAACTTGGAAACCTTTGATAGCATGGGAAGTCTAACGAATGACAACCTAACTTAAGATTAAAAAAAAAAAATGAGATTGTCATACAATAGAACTATTCTGGCACCATTTCCTCTTATCTGATAGTAACATCTTCTTATGCCACTTGCTCACGAAATAGCTCCGTGAAAATAGTGTAAAGTGTAACGTTTGAAACTAAATTCACAAAGCCATCATTTTTTTTCCAATTTAATCAATTCGTAAGTATCCTTAAATAATTCAACAGATCGATCAACCATTAATTTCACTGTGGAAAAGGGTCCAAAGAGCATAATACTTTCTCTGTATTGGGGTGAGCATTTGATCGAGTCAAGTCATAGAAATTTGAGTTATTTGAGTTGACGAATCTTATTTTATAATTCGAATCGAATTTAGAATATTTTCGAGTCGAGTTTAGTTTATCAAATTTGAGTCGAGTCGAGTTATTCAAGTTTCTATATAAATTTAATTGTAAATATTTATAATATTATAATAGTATATGATTCCAACTTAAACGGTTTTTTATATCCATATACAATACATATATATTTCCTTTTTTTTTTATTTTTTTAATATGTGATGAACATATATTATATAGAGTCGAATGACTCGACCTAAACTTAAAAATTAATCTACTAGTTATTAAAAATTTTGAGTCATTCAAATTTGATAACTTGACTCGAATTTGAATTTTTCGAATCGAGTCGAGTTTATGAAATTATGACTCGAAATTAATTCGAATCGAGTCGAGTCGAAAAGATCAATTTGGACGGGTATATTTGGGTAGAGATTTGACGGATTTCAAAATATCAATGTTATTAAAATATCATAACATTTTAGATTGAGTACAACCTAAAATGTTATATTTTTACTAATATTTTCGGTTATGCCTCAAAATTATTGTTTTTAACCTTAAATTAAATTGTCGCTCCTTAAACTTCCCCATATTCGACTGATTTCAGTCAGTCTACATATCACTTAGATTGAAGCATCCACATAATTGATGGATA
This sequence comes from Hibiscus syriacus, assembly GCF_006381635.1. NCBI lineage: Eukaryota > Viridiplantae > Streptophyta > Magnoliopsida > Malvales > Malvaceae > Hibiscus > Hibiscus syriacus. The sequence continues at coordinate 4,351,942 of NW_024063088.1, forward strand.
AAATCATTGGCTCCTCTTAATTGAATTTTGATCCTCCTTTAACTCCTTAAGCCATTAATCTTCAGATCATTTAACTACAAGATGAGTTTAACAACTCGTGAGGTTATAATCAACACAAGACCAAAGATGAAGCATAATCATCAATCAATATAAAAGATAACTTAAATTTATTGACTTAAATGAAGGTCGAAGAAAATCAAAGTATTAAGAAACTCCAAATAAAACTAAACCCTCAATAATATAATTATCCTTTGACACACTACAGCAAAACTGTACATTTGCGGCGTTTTTTTCTACCTATAGCGGCATTTTTAAACGCCACAAAAAATACTTACGGTGATATGACAAACGCCGCAAAAGCACCGGGGAAAATAGCGCTGCTAAAGTTTGCGGCGTTTGATAACAAAAAATGCCGCAATAGGCAACGAGATATAGCGGCGTTTGTCCCACCAACGCAGCAATAGGTGTTGAGATTTAATGACGTTTTTCCCACAAACGTCGCAATAGGTGTTGAGATTTAGCGGCATTTCCCCACAAACACCGCAAAATACGTACGTCTATAGCGGCGTTTTTATAAACTCCTCAAAAGGTTAAGATATTTTGTGGCACTTTTTGGATACAAATGCCACAAAAGGTCTGGTATATAGCGGCGTTTTTTTGATACAAATGCCGCGAAAGGTCTGGTATATAGCGACGTTTTTTGGATACAAACACCGCGAAAGGTCTGGTATATAGCGGCGTTTGTCGGATATAAACGTCGCTAAAAGTGTGATATATAGCTGCGTTTTTAGGATACAAACGCCGCAAAAGGTATGGTATATAAACGGTATTTCTTGTTACAAACGCCGATATTGTTTTTGATATTTAGCAGTGTTTTTTTACAAACGCCGCTAAAGAACGCATAATTTAAACAATTTAAATATTTTCTTCGATTACCCCAAATTTGTTTTTTTTAACCTGTTACATTATCCAACAAACAGGACATCAATAACATCAAACTCTATATCCATAACAAGCAACATCAAATCCAATATAATATATAAAAGTTTTCATTAACGTAATATCAATTCAGTTAAACACGGTTCAGTAACATTAACAGACCGCTGATAACATAAATGAGACTATGATGGTGGATTCTGAGGTTACATTTTCTTTAACATCTGCATCATAACATCGAGTCGTTTTTCAAATTCTTGACATTTCTACTGATATGCTACTCTCTCTGTGCTGCCGCTGCTTCATTTTTGGCTTTCATGTTAGCCATTTGTTGTTCAATTTCAGTCAACTTTTGTTTTAAACGACTAACTTCTAATTGGGAAGACTGAGACTGTGATGACATGTATTGAGATGAAATGGATCCAAAATATTTGGTGGGAGTAATGAATGATCATTGACAGCGCATCCGACCATATCTTTCAGGACCTAAAACATCATTAATAGTTTGGTACTCATCCTCATTAACAAGACCTTGACTCGAAGCCGTAGCTTGATACTCCACCTTTTTCTCCCTAAATTTTTCCTAATAATAAAGTAAATAATTAATTCAAATAAAAATGTCATGCTACAGATATAAATAAAGTCAGGTAAATTTAAAACCTCTATCTAATAAACGTACCATAATTTCTACAGCTTCAACAGTCATAGGAGTGCCATCCTTCTTTGTATGTGTCATGTCGAAGAGTTTGATTTGACCAACTTTAGAACCAGATGTATTTTCCTACAATGTACCATAATATAATTAGTTTGAGTTAGTATGTACATGGAATACAAATAAATATGTGAATAATCTATAATACCTCCTCATTAGCTATACAAGCAAAATTCTTCGATCCAGCTGTGTACGTGAACTTTTGTTGTTGCATGCTAGCAACACCAACATGCTCTCGGTCCTACAATGTCAAACAACCACTTTTAATGATGATTTATAAATCGTTAAAATTATTCTTGAAAAATACATCATACCCGTCCTTTTTGTGAACTCCAAAATTTGACTGCATCTTCCCATTGGTACATGAGCATTCCAGATGGGACTGTTTGTAGCTTCTCTTCAAGGCTGAGATCATTCTTGAAGTATTTCTTTTTTAATGATCTCTTGTGGTCTCTCTATCTCTTCTCTAACGCTTGCTTCACATAATCGTCAGAGACCTCTAAAGAAAATTTCTCCTATACAACAAATAAGTGTTCAACGTAAGTATAAATTATAGAGTATCTATTATAATGACATTATTACCTTAATAAAATCCAAGCCTAATTTTTGTTACCAAGAGTTTGTTATACACAATCTAATAATTTATTTCAAATCGAGTATGATACTATTGAGTTTTAGTCCAACCAATGAGTTACATTCCTATGCTAGTTTAGATGTTTAATCTAATGTTAGTCCAAACCTTAAATCTCGCCTTGATGCTCAAACTCAAGTAAATGTTTCCAAGCATAACTATTTGTTACAATCCATTGCTTCTTCATCTACTGCACAGTTTAACACAAATGTGTCTTCTGTTGAGCCTGAAAGAGATAATATGAGCAGTCTTCAATCAATCAGCTATCAATTTATTGAATCATAGGATGATGATATGTTTCAATGTAATGTTAATACTCTAACAATTGATATTGTTCGAAGCACTTCACATGCACCTCCTCAACATTCTGTAATCTTGAAATCTACTACCCATACCATAAGGGCACATCCGATGGTTACAATATCTAAAGTTGGAATCTTTAAGCTAAAGGTGTTTTGTGGAATACTTAGTCATTGTAAACCTACTAACATTCATCAAGCTATGCTTTCAAAAGAATGACGTCGAGCAATAGATAAGGAACTTACTACTTTAGTGGGGGAAAACGTGGGGTTTAGTTCCTTTTTCAAAAGAATGCCACTCTATATTATTGAGAGTTTAAAGGCCATAAAGTCTATGTTATGGTTTATGTAGATGTTGTGGTAATTTGTGGTTCAAATGCAGAAAAGGTTAATGAGGTCATAAGAGAGTTAATTTTATTTTTTCGCTTAAAGATCTTGGAAATGTAAATTTTTTTCTTGGTATGGATGTTCATCATGTGGAAAATGGACTTATTCCAAGTAAAAAAAAAGTATATTCTCGAGCTTCTTCAGAAAACTGATATGTTAGATGCTACTCCAACTCCAACACCTATGATTACTACTCTTTACCTCTCAACAAGTGATGGTGATTCTTTCCCGGATCACACACAATACAGGCAGGTCATAGGTTCTCTTCAACATATATCTAATACAAGGCCTAACATTAATTTTGCAGTCAACAAGGTCAATCAATTCACACACTTTCTGTTAAACAAACATTTGAAGGCGGTTAAACGTATCCTAAGGTATCTCAAAGAAACTATAAATCATGAGCTATTGTTTCCAGCTTTTACATCCTAACTGAGTTAACAAGTTATTCAGATTCAAATTGAGGAATTAATGTGGATGATAAGCATTTAACATATGGGCATTGCATGTTTCTTGGGGTAGTCTAGTAGCATAGAGCTGGAAAAATAAAAATATGGTCTCTAGATCATTTGAAGAGGTAATGTTTAGAAGTTTAGACAATGCAATGTGTGAAACCATAGGGATTAAGTCTCTTCTTGCCTTCATTATCCTGACAGACCAACCATAAATCCATTAAACCAGAAAAAATTAATGACGAACGAAAGCAATAGGATGTCACCTAAAATGCTTTATGGAAAACACATAATTCTCTCATAAGCTTATACTTAAACTACCTAAACAATAAACTCAAAAAACGAATTGAAAATAAAGAGCAAAATCCATTAAAATACAAATAATAATTCACATAAAGATGATTCAAATGTAAATGCATACCTGGAAGCAACCTCTGTTTGGAGGGATTAATCCACCAGAAAGAAGCTTACAATACGAGCATATATATGCAGTCAAAAACCCCGAGAAGAAATATTAAAGTAGCTAAGGATAACATAGGAGAGAGAAACATAAATGAGACAGATTATAATGGATGCACTAGGTCAAAACAACTCAATTTTGCTTTGAAAAGGGTTAAACCAGTCAAAGATTACCAGAATTTTAGCCTTGAGGGGTGACCGGCGGTGCGACCAGGATGATTGGTGGCGCAATGTTGGTCACTAGAGGTTCAACGGTGGTGAGTGGTGCACCAATTTGATGAAGACACACTACTAATCGGATGAAGAATTGGGGATAAACAAATAAGGGATCAACCATAATTGGGGATATCTGATATTTGAATGGACAATGGTGGCATTTATATTAAAAATGCCACTAAGGGACAAAACTACCGCGACGTTTATTAAAAAATGCCACTTAAGGACAAAACTATTGCGGTATTTTTTACAAACGTCGCTAAAGTATATGGATATTGCGGCGTTTGGTCACAAACGCCACTAAAGTACAATGCTATTGCGGCGTTTTCTCACAAACGCCACTAAATTAAGAGTATTTTGCGGTGTTTAATAAAAAAATACCGCTATAAATACCGATATAAAAAAGTAACAAAATTCCTAATTTTTTGCGACGTTTTTCGAAAAATGCCACTATAAACTAATCCTATTGGGGCGTTTGTGCTAAAAATGCCACAAATTACTATTCTATAGCGTCGTTTTTTAAAGAAACGCCGCCAAAGTTTCATTTTGTGGCGTTTGGGTTGTAAACGCCGCTATATTTTTAAAGTTTGTGGCCTTTTCCCCCTAATTTTTTCCTTTAATAAAAAGAGTTTCTTAAAAACATAATAATCTTAATCTCCATAAACTAATCAGAACCGCAGATTCAAAAACAAGAAAAAAAATGAAAATTTAACTACAACCCAAAAATTAAAAGAAAATTAAAATAGAGAGCAGATGTTTAATAAAAAGAGTCTCCTAAAAACATAATAATCCTAATCTACATAAACTAAATTTACTATCATGTAGTTTTATGTAATTAACAGCAACCATACATTTTAATTAAGCCAGAAGTTATGCATAAAAATACTTAACAACAAAATACATTAAAATTTAGAAACATTAAAGTTATGCATAAATAGTCTTCACCATATTATTCACTAGAATTTAGTCTTCATTGCTCCTTCATGGGGGAAATGACGTAAGAAAGTTGTTTTCCTTGTTTGACGACACATCGTTAAGTTTTTCCTCCGTGTAAACTCTATATGGAGAAACTCTTCATCCATTTCACCAAATAAATCCCCTACATCCGGTTCACCAAGAAGGCTCCTTGCGTGCTTCAGTGCTTCACTTGAAACAGATAACGACCTTCCACCTACAATATGAAACTTGATTGGAGGTGGTTTCGGAACTCAATCAAACATTAAATTTTTTTTAAATAGAAGATATAAACGTTTACTTGGAGTATCAGTAGAGGCAACGTCGTCTTCATTGAGGATATATAATGCTTTTGCAATTGAAGATTCTTTTAACGCCACAGAGTTACCAAATTTGGTTATAAACATCGGGTATTTATCCACTCATCTATCATCATTCTCAATAAGCTTCGAACATCCTACATGTGTACGATCTATGAAATTTGAGAGTACAAAATAAAAATATAGCGACAAAAACTTTCAGCGATTATTACCTTGAAGTAGGAGATCAACCATGGAAGGGCATGGAGCAATAGGAGTTCCTTTCAGGTCATCATCGAGTTTCGACGGCAAGACCGAACTGATAGCCTCCCAACAATAATTTGATCCATCGTCAGAGCAAATACGTCACGTAGACATTCCGACGATAATTTCTTTTACTCAAGGCAACACCTGCTCTTTGTACGACAACCATTTGTTCACGTTTTCAAAATCTATTATTTCCCTTTTCGGAAGCAGATCTATTATTTTTCTATTCGAAAGCAGTAAAACACTGCTCCCAAGCAATAAACCAGTAAAACACTATGTATAGATATTGTTTTCCTATTCGAAAACTATTTTTTTTCTCAAATACGTTAGCTTTCTGGGTTTTCCCCATTTTCAGAATACCAACAAAAAAAATGAAAAAGATCAGTAGTGAGAAGAGGGATCAAACCGTGCAATTGTGTTATAGTTCGCCGGTGAGAGGACCGATTTGGTCGCCGGGGCAGACAAAAGACGACGTCGCTTGGAATCGTGTGAGGGCTGTTGTTGTACCAGAGAAGAAACTTTGAGGGAAGAAGAGTTGAAATGATTTCAGGGATCGAGTAAGAGAAAAGGGTGGAGCATATATTTAACATATGGTGGCATTTTAAAAAAAATGCCATTATATCACATGTTTTTGCGGCGTTTATACAAAAACACGCCACTATTGATTAACACTATTGTGGCGTTTGTCTAAAATGACGCTAAAGTATTATTTATTACGGCGTTTGTTCAAAAAATGCCACTAAAAACCCTATACGGCATATGTGGTATAAACACCTCTAAATTACTACTCTATTGCAAAGTTTAGGCTAAAACGTCACGAAATTACTACTCTATTGCAGAGTTTTTACAAGAAACTCCACTATTGATTAACCCTTCTGTGGCGTTTGTCTAAAAACGACGCAAAAATATTCTTTATTGCGGCGTTTGTTGGAAAAACACCACTATTAACAGCCCTATTACGGCGTTTGTGGAAAAAACGCCGCTAAAGTATAAATTTGTGGCGTTTGGATTGTAAATGCCACTATATGTTTAAAATTTGTGGCGTTTACTCTCCAAACGCCGCTACAGAACAGTTTTCCTGTAGAGACAAATGCATCTAATGAGGCTCATATAGTAATAATATCAATCTATTTGATTGAGTTAATTGCATCATATGCCCTTAAAGTATGGCTTTTATTTTGAATTGGTCTCTAAACTTTTAAATATTCCAATTTCATCTCTATATTATGATTATCATTTTAAACGAATCCTTAAATTTGTGAACATTTCAATTCCATACCAAATTATACATATATACTAATCACATCCATTAGTATATACACATCCATTGCTAATAAAATCGTTAGGCCAAGCTATATTATTATATGTTTGAAAAACATTAGGTTAAACTATGGTTGAAACAACTTAAATATTTAGATGAATTTAGGGATGAAATTGAAATATTCAAAAGTTTAGAGGTTAATTTAAAAAGAGGGTCATAGTTTAGGGATGAAATTATAATGTTTAGAATTTTAAAGACTAATTTAGAATGAGAGTCATAGTTTGGGGATAAATTTGAAATTTTTTTTCAAATTTCAAAAATTAGAATTTGAAGGTTTTTTTTTGTACAATTGAAATTTTAAAGAAAATGCTTTTTTTAATATAATTTCGAAAAGAATGTGCATTCACAACCATGATTCTACTACTGTTTGCGGAAAAAAAAATCTTTCACAATACATCAAATATTTTTTTTAATTATAAATTAGGTATACGACAGGCAAAAAGAATATAAAAATTGAAATAATTTAATCAAATACAAAAAGATAATTCATGATTAATTGGTACAGTTTTTACCTTGGTCTATCAAGCAAAACTTGATTCAAGGAACATACAAGAGAGATGGAGAGTAGTCAAAAACGATTTTACTAAGATTCCTCGATTAATCACTTGTTGCTGCTTGGGTCTCCAACTACGATGAATGGTTTCTATGATTCAACTTCCTCTGCATCCATGTCGAAATTAAAATAAATACGAAAACCGTAAGATACGAGACTGTTACTAGGATGCAATCTGACTTGCAATGGGACCGCAACAACGATGCTGATGTCGTGTCTGCGGTAATTGACGCAAACCGTTCTTGGGACTGTCTTTTCCTGCAAAAATGAGGTCGCTCTTCTTATTCATCAGTTTTACAGATCAAAATATCAGCCTTCTTTGCTAGTTGGATACCCTAACATTTTATGCTCACATTGATCAAGTTCATCTAGAATATCAAAGAGCCTGAATGCTCCAATGAAATAATAAATCCGAGTATGATTTTCTTCGGTTTTAATGTGGAAGATCAAAGAATATAGAATTACAGTAAAACCTACCCCAAGAAGGCTTTAATTGAGTTCCACAAAGATGCAACACGGCTGGTCCTTTCGTTTGAAGCCTTGATGGATTTGCTAGCTTCATGCATCCCTAGAAGATACAAATCCCATCAGAACAAATCAAACATTAAAATTTTTAAAGTGCATCCACCAAATTAGGAGGAGAAAGAACCAACACCATCAGAAGGAGAGCTTCTCTTAGATGCTTTGAGTGAAGCTAATTCCTCAACAAGCGCACGTTCTTTGTAGCTATCATTACAGCAACATACCAAGTTGCAGGTAAGGAAAAATTCCCAGAAGACAACCAGATTAAAAACTATTGTGACAATCAATGTTGTGTTTTAAAATCCAGATAAATTTGGTTTCTAGTTTATCTGTGGCACATACTTTTTTTACAGGTCAATATGCATGATTTCCTTGTGGTCAATGTTTGTCATTTAATGCTCAAATATCATGAAGTATAGAGTTTGATGTTATCCCTTTCTTACGAGTAAAGGTATATCAATGAAAAAAAGTGAAAAATAAAAGACATTAATAGATTCAATGAGGATGGCCTTTTTCATGCCAATAGCCTTAGACAAAAAAATGCCTCTAGGCGCACTAGGCGAGTGCATGACTAAATGGGCCTGGAATGTAAGGGTCCGAGGCGCTTTTGTAGTACAATGCTAAGGCACAGGTGTGCCTAGGCACGAGCCTTGACAACACTGAAAACAATCAATATTTGAACTTGAAACAAAGCATGGGTGTAAATGAAGTAGCTGAGTCAAGTTAGTTTTGAGCATATTTGCTCAACAAACACTTGGTTTATTGTGTTTTGCATTTATATATATAGAGCTACTTTTAGTCATGGTTGTATTTAGTAATTCACGCTCTTATTCGGATTTGGTTTAGTTCATTAAATATTTATATTATTTCACTTTCATGTAGGTTTCGACGACAAAGAAAATTGAGTTGGCAACATTTCTCCTTCTATTGATTATTGTGGTTTTCTCACCCTAGTTCTTCTATGCATCTCAATTTCCCCCTCCTCTCCAATTCTTGTTTTCAATTTAAAGTTTATATGTCATCATTTTCCCCTCCCATTCTAGTCACAATCACCTCATTCCAAGGTATCTTCCAACAAGCTTTAAGTTCAATGTTAATCGTGTAATAAAAACAAACTTTTCACTGTTCCTATTTGTAACTATAGAACTAGGCCTCAATAATATGGTACAAAAAAAATTAAGAAATAAGGACCATAGAAACTAAATTACTGCACTTGTAACTATTTAAGATGCATGAAGTGGTAAGTGGGTATTGCCAGAGAAATACCTGATATCTTTGGGGATCAGAACATTCACAATAAAGTGATGATCACCTCTAACTGAAGGTTTATTGATATCTGGAACTCCTAAGCGTGACAGTTTCACCTTATCACCAGGCTGAACCCCACAGGGGATTGTAAGATTTTTAATACCTTCAGCAGTTTCTACCTGAAGTTATTTCAGATTAATGATTAAAAACAAAGATGAGAAAAATAAACTCTCAGGCACGTAGAAAATTAAGGACCAGAAACGCTTAAATCTATAATGAGCTTGCTTAAAGACAAACGGAAACAAATGTATACTTGCTTTGCAATTTTGTACTTGATATGAGCACCAAAATACAAATGCGCGATATCAACCGGAATGTATCCAAAGTAACCATTTTTAAATGGTTTTACCCTGAATTTTTAGTTTGGAGTCTATTGTGGCCATGTATTCCTGTAGCTGTTGACAGAATCTAGCAGATTTTTTACCCGAATTTTTAGTAAGACATCCCTAAAAATCTGGCAATGAATTAAGGAATAATTTCCTAAAAAGCCAATGCAAGCTGTAAATACTGAAATCAATTCTAATTTCTTTGTGAATTAGACTTCCCTAGTTTATGCTAATATTCTAAAATATTTGAACACTCTTGTAGACGATAAAAGGCTGCATTTGATTGTCAATGAAACACAAGTGAAAAATAAAATTCTTTTCTAATTCTTCTATTCCCATAGTAATCTAATTTTAACAGTAGCCCTGCACGAGTCATTTTAGATTGGATGCGTAACATGGCATGATAGCCAAGTAGTTTATTACCACATTTGTCCATAGTAGCCTCAGTTTTTGAAGTTGCATTGTCTTAGGAATTCTAGTGGGCCAGCACTTGGGAACTACTATCCCACATAGGTTTCTTTGGAGTTTTTGATGGACCTATATTCACTTGGACCTCTCTACTTTCCACCCATGGCCTTCATCGGTTGTAGGAAAACAAAGGTTCTAGGCTCCTAAGCATCTAAAAAAATAGGCAATATTAAGAATGTGATTTTCCTAAAAGTTGATGACTAAAACATAGAATGGCCAAAATATAATACAAAAGATGATCAAGTTTTGTATTGGATAACGTCTGTAACAGAAAACTAATAGGTTCAGTTATCAGCATATGCTTTTGGAGGTATTTTGAAGTTAACCTTGAAGCAGGGAGAATTCAAATGCCATGGGGTATAGAGAAAAAACTAGGCTCAACCTTAGCACAAGCTTCTTATTTAAGGGATAATATGACTCACTAACAGCCTCCAGAAATTGGACAAGAATGTAAAAGACAAGTCATGCTCAATCCTACTTTCAATTCTTGCATTCCTAGGCAGGATTCTAAAAACAAAAGGTTGAAAAAGGCATGGACATCATCTTCAACCGCAGTTTATAGCTAATATCTTTTACTTGGCTTTTACTATGTCATAATTTAAAAGGTGCTATTGATCTATGTTTAGAAAAATCATCAAATAAGACGCTTATAATTTAGTATGTTGAGGATTTAAATTTGTTCCTCCAATTGATTTGTGGGTTTCAATGGTTCTAGCATAATGGTAAAAGTCTTAAAGAGGACAAGAATATAATTTAGCATTTTACAACTTAATTCAGTAACATTGTAGTTCTTTATTTCACTGGTAATGTGTATGTTCATTTTCTGAACTCAAAAGTATTTTCATGTATTTTGTGAGAGGTAACGCTTGTGTTCATTCTCTGAGCATATTTATAACCTTCTGTTGACTAAGTGACAGCTTAGCATGTTGGCTTTAGCTAACAAACACCTAATATTGTTAGGGATTCGTGTATTCTTTATTTCCTAGAGTTAGACCACTGTGTAAATATATACCACTGTGAAGGAGAAAAAATTAGACCAATCCAAGTTCATCATGTGCTATTATTATTTATCTCTAATTAAATACCATTAGTACAACCAAAACCCAACAAAACATGATCAGACAAAGCATATAGAGATAGATAGACACTTCATTAAGGAAAAGGTGATAAATGGATAAAAGGAAAGTCATTAGTGAGAGAGTTAGAAACGTAGAGAGAGAAAGAGAGAAAGGTCAGTCTTCCTCCTACGAGAGTTGGACTGTTTTCGTAGACAATCTTAGTAAGAGAGTATCTAGAAGAGTGTTAAGGGATTTGTTTCTCTTCTAGGGCCATGTGGTGAGAGTTTTCATTTCAAATGAGATGAATAAACCAAAGTATAAATATTCCACATTCGCTTTTGTGCTGTTTGGTAATGAAGCAAGTATGAGAAAGGTAATTGAGAATATTAACAGGTCGTGGATAGATGAGAGGAAAGTATTTATTGGAGTTGCAAAATATCAGAAAGATCGATCAAGGATAGTAGGAACATCTCGGTCACTAACTGATGCTTCAAATATGATTACATAAGAAAAATCTAAACCAAAGGAGAAAGCTGAGCTTCCGAGAAGTATAAGGGATGATGAATCATATAAGGATGATGAATCATATAAGGATGCCTTGTTGACGAGCAGCACGCACATGAGGGATTTGGATGATAGAGAGAATAGAAATGATAGTTTAGACAGAAGGAGATGGAAGAAGAATATTTTGGGAGATGTATATTCCTACTGAAAGCTTAAGCTAGGTGAAACGGTCACTAATGGGTATCGTCAAACAATCGTTCGAACTGGAGATTGTTCAGAGTGCTCTGGATAATGAAGGTTTTGAAGTCCATATTGCTAGTTGGGGATACTTTTGGAACTCTTGTGTTGTCACGTTCAAATCAACTGAGGATATGAAGGAGGCTTGGACAAATAAGGGTGAGGTGTTATGTTTTGACCGGTTGACACCTCTGCTGAATAAAGTTGGGGTGCCAATGGCTTATTGTATGGTGGAGCTTTATGGTGTTCCTTTGTTATGTTGGCAAAAGGCTTTTCTGGAAAAGTTAGCTGGGAGTTAGGGGACAGTGGAAGGCATTCAGAAATCGACATTAAGTAGGGAAGATCTCATGATGGTGAAAATTTTGGTCAAGGTGGCAAGCCCATTTGACGTCCCAAAAGTGATCACCTTAGGGTCGTATGGAAGATCTTTCTAGGTAAGTATTAAACTGGGATCGAAATTTAATTTTTTGAGTTTTTTCCAAGAAAATTGTCGGAGAAAGATTCCGATGAAAGTGAAACTGCCATAGAGCCGTGAGAGGAGGAATCTGACAGTCTAAACTCACCTGACAAGGTAAATTCTGTTCGGTTTGTCAAGGATGCACACAAGAAAGTTGACACATGGATTGATCAGGGAGTTTCTTCCGGATTTGTTGAAGCTGGTAGAGGAAATCAGTTTCCAAGAAAAAGCAGAGATGAGAAAGGCATTAATGAAGGGGTGTCAGATTTTCTCAGTTTTGGGAGTAGAAAAATGGGAGAGTATGTTGGGCTGGGCATTAGAAATTTGGATATTTCAAAATTTAGCACACATGCCTAATCAGTGGGTGAGTACTAAGCCTGTTTCTCATATAAAGAAGATAATTCCTACTGGTCCAGCAGTAAAAATAAATGAGCTCGGGTTTGTAAGTCAAAAACAGAGTCTGACTTCTTCCAGCAGTTCAGAGGAAGCATGTAAAGGGTGGAAAAACCCCTGTGAGTTAATAATAGAGGTTGGTTTAGAGGACCTAATAGTGAATACAAAAAATATGGGGTCTGTTGATGGTTTTAATGTGAAAAGCTCAAAGGGTGGTTCGCAAAATCGTTCATCAAGTTCATTATCCATGAATAGTGCTCCGGATTGAAGGAGGATGATCGGAAGTTATAAGAGAGTATATAGAAGGTTTAGGGAAATGAATATATGGCTTTAAAATATGTAGGGTTTTAGTATTGTAACAAAGGGGGATTTAAGTAAACAGAAGAAAAGTGCTATAATTTCAAGATCAGTTCAATCTGAAAATCCAGAGGTTATTTATAATACAGAAGGGGATAATGTTGGGTCGAGGAAGAGGAGATTCAACAAGAGATTTAAAAGGTCTATGATTATGGATGCTTTAGATCAAGTTAGTATTTCTACTATATCTTCCTCAGCTTTTTCATTGTTGTTGGAGGAAGATCTAGCTACTTGGGAAATAAGAAAGATGTTGGGTATATCTTTCAATGAAGGTAAGAAAGCTTTTTTTTTTTGGATAAAATCATGAATTTAGAGAAAGGCTTGAGTGGGGATAGGCGAGTTCGAAGATAATTTGGGGGAAAGTTTGGTATTAGTTCATTATTTTATGATGCCAAATATAGTAATTATGTCATGGAATGTCAGAGGTTTGAGAAAAAAAGAAAAACATCGAGCTGTTCAAAAAATGGTTTCTGAGAAGAAACCATCGATTCTTTTTCTGTAAGAAACAAAAGTGGAGATATTTCCAAGTTCTTTATTGAGAAGAAGTGGTTTGAATAATTTTCATGGGTTTGTTGAATCACCATCAGAATGTTCCTTAGGTGGTATTTTAAGTTGTTGGGATGATAGGTTTTTGAATTAGAAAATCAGCATATCCATAGGAGATTTATTGCCATTTTTAGAAAATTTAAAACTAATCAATTTAGGTGTGGTTTTATTAATGTCTATGGTGTTTCTGTCGAGGAAGAGAAAACTGGTTTTTTTTAGGAGTTGTGTTTGTTTCTAAATGGGTTCAATATACCTTTATGTGTGGGAGGGGACTTTAATGCTTATTTAACAGAAGATGAGAAAGAAGGAAGAGCTCAAAACAAAAATTCTATGGAGATTTTTAGGCTTTTTATTCAACAAACTGGCCTAATTGATCTACCATTATTTGGGGGAAGTTTTACTTTGGGAAATAATCATGAAGATCATACTGTTGACAGATTGGACAGTTTTTTTTGGTAAACATTAATTTCTCAACTGCCTTTTCAGATATCACCCAATCCTTACTTTTGAAGTCTATTTATGATCATAATGCAATCATACTTGAGAATGGGGGGAACTAATTAGGGGTAGGAGACCTTTCAGACTGTTCAATTATTTAATGAATGAGGATGGGTTTGAGGAGCAGGTTGTAGCGTCTATAAAAAAGTGCAATAAATATCAGAGAAGAACTAAAATTCTGAGTATTCTTAGAAGAACGAAATCTGCTATTAAAAAATGGTCTAGAAGTAGAGAACAGTTTCCAAGTGCTTTAATTACTGTCATACAAGAGAAGATTCATCATTTAGAAAAGGGTTTTCAGCAAAAGCAATTTTTGAGGGTAGAGAAAGTGTAACAGAATTGAGTTCTTCGAGAAATGAACTGTGGAGATTATACAGGATTAAGGAGCAAATCTGGTTTCAATATTCAAGAGTGAAATGGGTAAATGATGGAGACTAGAATTCTAAATTTTTTCATACTTATGCTACCATTAGGAGGAGGATGAATTCTTTGAATACTCTCAAAGTTAAAGGTGAAATCATTAATGATCCGGTTCTTATCAAGGTAAGTGTACGAGATCATTTTTTTGAACCTTCTAATTACCGTTCAACTATGGAAGTGGATGATATTAAGCTGAATTTTCAAGAATCTCTTTGGAGCAGAGCCTTATTTTAGAAAAGGAGTTTACGAAATTAGAAATTTGGGAGGCTTTAAATTCTTGTGATAGCAATAAAGCTCCAGAGCCTGATGGGTTGAATATAGGGTTTTTTTTAAAAGGTTTTGGTATTCGCTGAAAGATGATATTCTGAAATGTTTTCACAATTTTTTTCTTGGGAAAAGATTGGGAGCATGGTATTAATCACTATTTCATAACTCTCATCTCGAAGGGTTCTAACATTGGTTGTTTAGATGACTTCATACCTATCAGTTTAGTATGAGGGATGTACAAGATTATTTCGAAGTGTTTTTCGAGAAGGTTATAAAGTGGCATCAATGATATTATCAGTACTTTGAAATTTACTTTCATTCCTAATCGACAAATCTTGGATTGCTCTTTTGTTGCTAATGAAGGAATTGACTTTTGGAGAAGGAAAGGACTAAAGGGTTGCGTGTTTAAGGTGGATTTCAGGAAGGCTTATGATACAGTGGATTGGGATATTCTTTTTAAAATGATGGTAAAAATGGGTTTCGGAATCAAATGGTGTAGTTGGATTAAAAAATGTGTTTCATCCGCCTCGGTGTCAGTTTTGGTTAATTGTGTGCCAACTGAGGAATTTTCAATGGCTAGAGGCCTTAGACAGGGCTTCTTCCTTTTCCCACTACTGTTTAATTTTATAGGAGACCTTCTTAACCTATTTTTTATTAAGGTGGTTTCTTCGGGCATGTTCTGTGGTTTGGTTTTAGGCAAAGATAAGGGTTCTTTTAATTTATTTCATCTGCAATTTGCAGATGATCTCATTATTTTTTTGTAATATCTCGAAGACACAAATTTTAAATGTAAAGAGAGTTTTACGAGTTTTTGAAGTTATGCCTGATCCTCAATTGAGCCTCAATAAAAGAAAATTATTTGGCATTAACATTAGTGAGGAAGAGGTTAAGGAGTGGGCGGGTGATATTGGTTGTTCAGTTGGTCGTTTCCCTTATGATTATCTTGGGATGTCGCTTGGTGCAAACATGAATTATTTAGCTTTGTGGGATTCGGTTGTTCAGAAATTTTTCAAGAAGCTGGCCGATTGGAAGGCAAAAACCCTTTCATTGGCAGGGATATTGGTCTTATTGAAGGCAGTGTTGTGCTCTTTACCTACATATTTTTTGTCTTTATTCAAGATTCTTTCTTCAGTGAATTTAAAACTCAATTCCATCATGGCCAATTTTTTATGGGGAGGAGGGGTATAGTGAAAAAAGATTCAATAGGTTAACTGGTCGATAGTGTGTAAAGAAAAAAGTTTTGGTGGTCTAGGAGTGTTGGACCTCAATATCATGAATAGAGCTCTACTAGGGAAATAGTCTTGGAGGTTTGCTAATGATAGGGAGTCCGTGTGGAAGAAGGTGATTTGTAACAAATATAATCTGGACACTAATTTGTTATTGTTCAAGAGGAAACTTCCTGCATATGCTTCTTGGATTTGAAAATCGGTGGTTAATAATCATTTTATAGAAGATCAGTTTGGTGCTAAGTTTCAAATCTTGTTTAAATTCCAAGTGGGCAATGGAGAGAGTGTCCAATTTTGGCTTTGGCAGTTGGGCGTTTTATTCTCCTTTTAAAGTTGTTTTCCCGAGATTATTTGCTCTTTCTTTGAATTATAATGGAAAGTTAATTGAGTTTGGTGAGTTTCGATCAGTAGGTTGGTCTTGGCATGTTCAGATGAGAAGAAACTTGTGTGATTAGGAACTGGATCAGTTTTCAAACTTACTGGCTATCATTCATAATATTAGTCTTTCCCAAGAGTTGAGAGATGGTCTGATCTGGAGAGGAAATGGGGAAGGTATTTATTCAGTCAACTCTTGTGTGAAGTTATGCTACTTTGATCTGGCAGCTGAGAATTTTTGGATGAAAAACATTTGGAGGAGATTGGTGCCTCCAAGAGTGGAGACTTTTATGTGGCATGTAGTGCATCAGAAATTGGCAGTAATTTCTGAATTACAGAAGCGAGGGGTTTTTAGGATTGTAGACATTGCATGTCTTTTTTGTAAAAGGGAGATCAGATCTTTCTCTTATTTATTCTTCACCTGCTCTGTGGCGTTGTCCCTATGGAATAGGTTTCTAAATTTTGGGAAAGTTAGTTTGGTTTTTCATGGAAATGCTCAAAGTTTTTTTATTAGATTGGGATGATTTGGTGTCTTATTCATCTATTTGGTCCTTTATTCCGGGAGTTGTTCTTTGGACTATTTAGAAATTCAGAAATGCCATTGTGTTTGAAGAGGATTGTTAGATCAGAGTGATCTATTTTTTATGGAAAGATTTAGGCTCGCTTCTTGGTTCCTAGCTAATGTAATACCCCAAATTTTGAATTAAGACTTTATTGAAAAGAATTTAAAAATTAAGAGGATTTATTTGATTAAATGATAAGGATGCGAATGATTGGGTTTAATGGTTTAGACTAAATTGTGGCAATGGATTATTAAGAGGGCATTTTGGTCCTTTACAAGATAATGAATTTAAAATTATTAGTTAGTAAAGTATTAAATTTAAGGAAAAATGGAAAATAAACACAAAAAAGCCATTCCCTTTTCTTCTTCTTTCACGTGGGTGAAGTCTTCTCTATAGCTCCAAAGGTAAGTTTCAATTATTTGGTTTTTCTTTTTAATTGTGGGTTGTTTTTACAACCTTAAGTAATATTAAAGCTTAAGGAATGATTAATTGAGATTGAAACCATGAAAAGGAGAAAATATTAGAGATTCTAGAAAATGGGGTTTGAAATGATATGTTAGTATATTGGTGTTTATTGAGGTTTATTGGTAGATTTGACTTTCCAAAGAGGAAAATGAGAGATTAGAAGTATTATATAGGATTAAGAACATATTAGAAAAAGTGGTTTGATTCTTAGAATTGAATGTTCTTGAAAGATTTTAGATATTCTAATAGGCTAAATGAAGGAATGTTAGTACGGATAGTTAAGGAAGAATTTAATAGTATTGTATAGGGTAAATATAACGAGAATTGACCACATTTGGATGAAAATTAGGTTAAAAACTGGAAATTCTGGGCAATGGTATCGGTACTGCTAAGAACAGTACCGATACTATATGCTAAAATGAGATAAATTAGATGAGTAGTACCGATACTGATTCAATCAGTATCGATACCGATGAGGTAGTATCGATACCATGATAAGGGGTATCGATACCAAGCAACATCGAATCTAATTTTGGTATCCATACCGAAAGGGGGTATCGGTACCATAGTATGGTAGTATCGATACCATGGTAAGGGTATCGGTTTCAGGCAACATCGAACCTAATTTTGGTATCGATACCGAATGAGGGTATCGATACCATAATATAGAAATATCGGTACTAAGGTAATAGTATCGATACTATGGAGCCATAAATGTTAAAAATAGGCTAATATTGGTATAGAAAGTTAATGATATGTTCTTTTAAGTATTGTTTAAGTATAATAGTTAGGAAATATTCTAACACTGGGTATGGTATATGTTTTTATGGATGCTTGAGTAGATCAGAACCAAGCTCTCAAAACAAGCAAAACTAAGGGCAAAGGCAAAGTACCAGAGTGATCAGCCTTACCTTTTGGATACATAGAGAGGATAGTCAAGTGAGTGCATTTATTTTGTACATTAAGGGTTATAAAGATATGTTGTTAAAAATATATTTTGCCTCGATATATCACTACTATGTGACTACATGCACTTTGTGTGCATATTAACAAAATTCATCATGGGTTGATGAATCACCGTACAGGTACTTTGTGTGCATATTCACAAAATTCATCATGGGTTGATGAATCACCGTACATGCACTTCTTGTGCATATTCACGGAATTTATCATGGGTTGATGAATCATCGTACATGAACTTTGTGTGCATATTCCCGAAATTTATCATGGGTTGATGAATCACCGTACACGCACTTTGTGTGCATATTTACGAAATTTATTATGGGTTGATGAATCACCGTACAAGCACTTTGTGTGCAAAACCACGGAATTTGTCATGAGTTGATGAATTTTCGTATAGGCACTAAGTGTGCATTCTAACAAATGAACATGAATAGAAAGTGGGTAAATAACTATAGTAGAACCAATGGTGCAAAATTGTAAGGTTTACAATAAATTGTAAAGAGTTGCTCGTTATTAAAATTGTTACCTATATTTATGTTTATATGTTGCTTATGATTAAGTATGCCTCACTAAGTAATACTTAACGTGTGTTCATTTCACGCGTAGGTTGAATACCAGCTGAGTAAGAAGATCATCGGACATCGAGTCAGAGTCGCCTAATCAGTAACAGTAAGACATACATGTCTACTTTTGATATATTTTAGTCGACATGTAATAGGTTTAGTAAAAACGCTCTGTAAAACTTTTGAATTAAAGTGCTGTAAAATGGTGAAATGTAGTACATCTCTTTTTATTAGTAAATGTAAGTTAATGCATGTTTTAATTATAACTAAATTCTAATGGTTTATAAAATGAAACAAAATTGTCCGAATTTTAAAATGGGAAACTGTTTTAAAAGTGATGTGACATCTGTAGCTCATATGCGTAAATGTATACGGGAGATGAGTGTTACATTTATTGGTATCAGAGCCATAGGTTTAGCCGATTCTCAACCAAATTAAGTGTAATTTTAATGTAAAAAGAGTTTACATGCCACTAAGATGTCAAGGTTATTGATAGGGTATATAATGAATAGGATAAGATGTCTCTCCTTACTAACTTAATTATTATCTTTATAAATGTTATGATAGATGTCAGATTCTACGAATTCGAGAAGAGCGGCTGGTTTAGAGAGTAAAGATGAGTCGGGTAATGAAATTTATGAAGAGAATAACGAACATCTGATTCCTTCTGAGAACGCTATCGCATCCGTAGCTCAAATTATGTTTGTTTAAGAGTTTATAGCTTTTATGCAAGCTCTCGACGCTATTTTGACAAGGTTCTAACCTCCCTTGCCTCCCCCTGCTCCTCAAGTACCGCGAATGCTAATTCTGAGTGAGTTAAGAAGTTTGAGAGCTCCTGAGTTCAGAGAAGAAGAAGGTGAAGGTCATATGGACACAAACTTATGGTTGAACGATGTGATGATGATGTGGGAAAGTCTGTAGTGCTCTAATCATAAAAACTGGGAGGAGCTGTATCGTTACTCAAAGGATCGACTCGGGTATGGTTGACAAACACGATAATGTATACGTCTCCCAAGCAAGTGAACTGGCAGTTCTTTCAAGAGGAGTTTAAAAATAAGTATATTAGGGAACAATTCATGAGATCAATGATGTTGAAGTTTCTCAACCTAAAACAAGGTGACCGAGCGGTGCATGAATATGAAGCTTAATACAACATGTTTAGTCGTTACACTACTGAGGTGGCCCCTAATGACAAAGATCGATGGGATTGGTTTATTGAGGGACTGAGGCCAAAGTTGAAAGAGCTAAGTGTACAATTAGGAAATAGGTTTGGGATGTCTTCATCTACGTCTCATGCTAAAAGAGGCAAAGGCTCAGGTTCCTGATATACTGATAGAGCAGATGTTGATGCAGCTGCATAGAAGTCTAAGCAGTCCCATTATTTTGTTGCGAGCTCAGATAGAGCTTTTGGAGAAAGAAGTAATCAATGTCAGATATGTGGCATATTTCACCGGGGAACATATAGAGTGCTTTCTGGCACTTATTTTGTTTGTAGAGAATCGGGTCGCTATGCTCGGAATTGTCCGTAAAAGTCTGGGTATATATCAGCACAAACCGAAAGATTGGTGGCCGTACCAAGTAGAAGTAGAGAAAGAGGAAGATCAGGTGGTCAATATGAGTCCAGTTAGAGACAAGATACTCGGGGAGTGGCCTGAGTTTATAATATAAAGACCAATGAAGATATGGAGGGTCTGGAAATCATAACAGGTACATTTCACCTATTTGATGAGCCTGTTTTTGTTCTAGTTAACCCGAGTTCTACGCACTTTTATATTAGTACAAAGTTGATTAGAACTAGAGGAATTCCCTTAGAACCAATTTTTAGTGAAATGGTAGCGGTAAACCCAATGGGTCATAATGCAAGGGTAACACGGGTGTGTAGAAAGTGTCCAATTAAAATTCAAGTGGTTGTCTTCTTGGAAAACTTAATGGAGTTTCCCTTTGATGAGTTTGAAATCATTCTGGGCATGGATTGGTTGTCTCCACATCATGGATGAGTATATTGTCTCAGAAACAATTATTTTTAAAAGATGCGGAAGGCTCCAAGATTATAGTGATTGGTGATAAAGCGAAGTCCCTCTCCAATGTGATATCAACCATGACCGCAAAGAGAATGATGTCAAAAGGATATGTAGCTTTTCTAGCTAATATAATAGACACTAGAGTTCTGGAAGTGAGATTACAGGATATTCCTACAATTAGGGAGTTTCCAGAGGTTTTTCCAGAAGAGTTACCGAGTTTGTCTCTCGATCGTGAAGTAGAATTTAGAATTAAGGTTTATCTGGGTACTGAACCTGTTTCTATGGATTTGTATAGAATGACCCCAACAGAGTTAAGGGAACTAAAAGCACAATCGCAGGAGATGCTTAATAAAGGATTCATCCGAACAAGTGTTTCTCCTTGGGGAGCGTCTGTGCTATTCGTGAAAAAGAATGATGGGTCTATGAGGTTATATATTGACTATCGCCAATTAAACAAGGTAACAATAAAGAACAAGTATCCTCTTCCAAGGATTGATGACCTGTTTTGATCAGTTGAAAGGCGGAGCAGTGTTTTCTAATATAGATATGAGGTCAGGGTATCATCAGTTAAGGATTGAAAAGAAGGATATTTTCAAGACAACTTTTTGGACTCTGTACGAACACTATGAATTTGTGGTAATGCCGTTTGGATTAACAAATGCTCCTGCAACATTTATGGATTTAATGAATAGAATATTCCAACCGTACTTGGATCAGTTCGTGGTAGTGTTTATAAATGATATTTTGGTATATTCCAAGTCAAGGGAGAAACATGATGCTCATCTTCGGATGGTGCTTCAGATACTTCGTGAAAAAAAGTTGTATGTAAAACTGTCTAAATGTGAATTTTGGTTAGTAAAGATTGCTTTCCTTGGTCATATAGTCTCTATAGACGGCATAAGAGTAGATCCCAAAAAGATTCAAGCTATAGTGGATTGGCAACCCCCAAAGAATGTTTCTAAAGTTTGGAGTTTCTTGGGGCTATCTGGTTATTATAGGCGTTTTGTGAAAATAATTTCAATGTTAGCTCTGCCTCAAACTAAGTTGTTGCAGAAAGATATGCCTTTTTTTTAGATGGAAAGATGTCAGGAAAGTTTTGATATGATCAAGAGAATAGTAACGGAGGCTACCGTTCTTGTGCAACCTAAGTCAGGTAAGGATTATGTCATTTTCAATGATGCATCCCATAACGGATTGGGATCTGTACTGATGCAAGAGGGGAAAGTTATGGCCTATGCCTCAAGACAGCTGAAGAATCATGAGAGAATTTACCCAACTCATGATTTGGAATTACCGGCAGTAGTGTTTGATTTGAAAATCTGGCGCCATTATCTGTACGGTGAGCGTTGCTATGTTTACACATAACATAAAAGTCTAAAGTATTTGTTGACTCAGAAAGAGCTAAACTTAAGGCAGAGAAGATAGATTGAGCTCCTAAAGGATTATGATTTGGTCATTGATTATCATCCGGGAAAGGCTAATGTGGTAGCAGATGCTCTCAGTCGAAAGACTTTTGTAGCTTTAAGGCCTTTAGATGCACGTATGTATTTAAAAGAAGATGGTACTTTGATTGCCGAATTAAAATTAAGGCCGATGTTTTTGGATCGGGTTAAAGAGCTGCAAGGTAGAGATAAGAAATGCTTGGCACAAGTCGAAAAAAGAGAGGCCAAAGATTTTGAATTAGGGGATAATGGATGTTTATATTACCATGGAAGACTTTGCATTCCTGATGACGATGAATTGAGGAGAGATATTCTTGGTGAGGCACATTATAGCCCGTTGACGATGCACGCAGGTGGAAATAAGATGTATCAAGATTTGAAAAGTCGTTACTGGTGGTCTGGCATTAAGAGAACTGTCACAGAGTTTGTTGCCAAATGTTTGACATGTCAGCAAGTAAAAGCTAAACATCAAGTGCCATCCGGGTTACTACAACCAATATCCATTCCCGAGTGGAAGTTGGAGCGAGCCACAATGGATTTTATTTCGGGGTTACCGTTGTCATCGGGTAAAAAGGACTCGATTTGGGTAATAGTAGACATATTGACAAAGATAACTCATTTTATTCCAGTTCGAGTAGACTACTTAATGGATAAGTATGCGGAGATGTATATAAAAAAGATTGTTAGACTATACGGAGTACCAATATCGATAGTGTCCGATCGATACCCAAGATTTACTTCAAGGTTTTAGAAGTCCTTGCATGAGACATTGGATACTCAATTGAACTTTAGTATAACTTTTCATCCGCAGGTAGATGGGCAGTCAGAGCGAGCTATTTAGATACTAGAGGATATGCTTAGGGCATGTGTGATTGAGTTTAAGGAATCATGGGAAAGGTATTTGCCTTTAGCAAAATTTGCATATAACAATAGTTATCAATCAAGTATTAAGATGGCCCTGTATGAAGTTCTATATGGGAAAAAATACAGAATGCCATTAAATTGGTATGAATTGAAAGATCGAGATTTGTTTGGTCCAAATTTGATGAAAAATATGGAGGATAAAGTGAAGATTATTCAGAGCAATCTAAAGATAGCCTCAGATCGACAGAAGTCCTATGCGGATTTTAAAAAAAAAGAAATAGAATACCAAGAGGGAAAAAATATTTTTGAAAGTATTGCATTGGAAGAAGGTATTACGTTTTGGGAGAAAAGGAAAGCTGAGTTCGAGGTTCATTAGATCGTATGAAATATTGATAAGGGTTGGACTCGTAGTTTATCAGTTAGTTTTGACTCTGGACATGGACAAGATCCACAATGATTTTCATGTATCGATGCTTAGGAGGTACAGATCAGATCCCTCGCATGTTATCACTCCTAAAGAAATAAATATATGACCATATTTGACTTATGAGGAAGAACCAATATGGAAGAAAATCAAGGAATTGCGTAACAAAAGAATTCCGTTGGTTAAAGTACTTTCGCAGAATCATAATATGGAAGAGGCTACCCGGAAGAGAGAGGAGGATATGAAAAAATAGTTTCCACATCTCTTCGGTTCAGGTACTTCTTTAAATTCAAGGACTTTATTAAGGGGGAGAATTGTAATACCCCCAAATTTTGAATTAAGGACTTTATTGAAAATAATTTAAAAATTAGGAGGATTTATTTGATTAAATGATAATGATGAGAATGATTGGGATTAATGGTTTAGACTAAATTGTGGCAATTGATTATTAATAGGGAATTTTGGTCCTTTACAAGATAATGAATTTAAAATTATTAGTTAGTAAAGTACTAAATTTAAGGGAAAAGGAAAGTAAACATAAAAGAGTCATTCCCTTTTCTTCTTCTTTCACGTGGGTGAAGTCTTCTCCATAGCTTCAAAGGAAAGTTTAAATTATTTAGTTTTTCTTTTTGATTGTGGGTTGTTTTTACAACCTTAAGTGATATTAAAGCTTAAGGAAGGATTAATTGAGATTAAAACCATGAAATAGAGAAAATATTAGAGATTCTAGAAAATGAGTTTTGAAATGATATGTTAGTATATTGGTGTTTATTGAGGTTTATTGGTAGATTTGACTTGCCAAAGAGGTAAATGAAAGATTAGAAGTATTAGATGGGATTAAGAACATATTAGAAAAAGTGGTTTGATTTTTAGAATTGAATGTTCTTGAAAGATTTTAGATATTCTAAGAGGCTAAATAAATGAATGTTAGTATGGATAGTTAAGGAAGAGTTTAATAGTATTGTATGGGGTAAATATAACAAGAATTGACCACATTTAGATGAAAATCGGGTTAAAAACTAGAAATTCTGGCCAAGGGTATCAGTACTGCTAAGAACAGTGCTGATACTATATGCTAAAATAAGATAAATTAGATGAGTAGTATCAATATTGATTCAATCAGTATCGATACCGACGAGGTAGTATCGATACCATGATAAGGGGTATCAATACCTAGCAACATCGAATCTAATTTTGGTATCGATACTGAAAGGGGGTATCGGTACCATAGTATGGTAGTATCGATACCATGGTAAGGGTATCGGTACCAGGCAACATCGAACCTAATTTTGGTATTCATACCGAATGGGCGTATCAGTACCATATTATAAAAATATCGGTACCAAGGTAATAGTATCGATACTATGGGGCCAGAAATGTTAAAAATAAGCTGATATTGGTATAGAAAATTAATGATATGTTCTTTTGAGTGTTTTTTAAGTATAATGGTTAGGAAATATTCTAACATTGAGTATGGTATATGTTTTTATGGATGCTTGAGTAGATCGGAACCAGGATCCTGAAATAAGCAAAACTAAGGGCAAAGGCAAACTACCAGAGTAATCAACCTTACCTTTTGGATACATAGCGAGGATAGTCAGGTGAGTGCATTTATTTTGTACATTAAGGGTTATAAATATATGTTGTTAAAAATATATATTGCCTCGATATATCAGTAGTATGTGTACCACAGGCACTTTGTGTGCATATTCACGGAATTCACCATGGGTTGATGAATCACCATACAGGTACTTTGTGTGCATATTAATGGAATTCATCATGGGTTGATGAATCACCGTACAGACACTTCGTGTGCATATTCACGAAATTCATCATAGGTTGATGAATCACCGTAGATGCACTTTGTGTGCATATTAACGGAATTCATCTTGGATTGATGAATCACCGTAGAGGCACTTTGTGTGCATATTCACGGAATTCATCATGGGTTGATGAATCACCATACAAGCACTTTGTGTACAAAACCACATAATTTATCACGAGTTGATGAATTTCCGTATAGGAACTAATTGTGCATTCTAACAAATTAACATGAAGAGAAAGTGGGTAAATGACTATAATAGCACCAATGGTGCAAAGTTGTAAGGTTTACAATAAATTGTAAAGGGTTGCTCGATATTAAAATTGTTATCTATATGTTGCTTATGATTAAGTATGCCTCACTAAGTAATACTTAAAGTGTGTTTATTTCACGCGTAGGTTGAATACCAGCTGAGTAAAGAGATCATCGGACATTGAGTCAGAGTTTCCTAATCAGTAACAGATGACATACCTGTCTACTTTTGATATATTTTAGTCAGCATATAATAGGCTTAGTAAAAACGCTCTGTAAAACTTTTGAATTAAACTACTGTAAAATGGTGAAATGTTATACATCTCTTTTTATTTGTAAATGTAAGTTAATGTATGTTTTAATTATAACTAAATTCTAATGGTTTATAAAATGAAACAAAATTGTACGGATTTTCAAATGGGAAACTGTTTTGAAAGTGATGTGACATCTGTAGCTCGTATACGTAAAGGTATACGGGAGATGGGTATTACATCTAAGTTCAAGGATGTGTCTATTTCTAAGGAATCTCTCATTAGTGATCCCTCTATTGGGGATTTATGCTATTTTTCCAGGAATTTATGCTGTGAGTGGTGATTGGAGGATAAGTGGTATAGGTGGTTTATTAAGAGATGAGGATGGTTCGGTCATGGATTCTTACCAAGAGGCTACTGGACTAGGTCTTCCTTCTTTGACGGAGCTTAAATCCATTAAGAAGGGTTTAATTTTCTTTGATTCTCTTCGACAGCGGTTCAAGAAGCGTTTTATTGTTGAAAGTGATAGTAAACTAGCAATGGAATGGGTTAAGAATTTAGATAGATGTCCATTTGTTTATGTTGATTTAATGAAGGACATTGCTGCTAAGTTAAGTGATATGGAGGGTGTTATTATATGGGTTGCTAGGACACCTAATATTGAGGCTGATGATTTAGCTAAGGCTGGTATTGGCTAGTTTCATTGTTCTATTTAGGGTTTTTGTTTAAGTCTTTCGGGCTGTTCATTGTAAGGGGGTTTTGGCTTTTTTTAAACATTATGTTCTTACTATTATTAATGAATTTTGAGGCACTCTTTTCATCCTTCCGCTGATTAAGGAGCACCTCTTGGCGCTCCTTTAATCATGAAGGGGTTTTTTTTTAATGAGGCCTCATCTTCTTATAAAAAAAAATTAAGAAAAAGGTGACTGATGGTATTTTATCTCACATGACATCTAACAAGCAGTTAGTTGACGTGTCCGCTATAGGGTTTGGGAACAAGACTTATCACACTCTAGTCTTAAAGTTGGGCATGTGTGATATCTATACACCAACTTGAGAGATAGTGTTAACTAAGTGACAGCTTAGCATGCTGACCACAACTGACAGACACCTAATGGCAGATTCTTGGGTTTATAGTTAAATATTTTTCAATTATTATTTATTTCCAAAATTAAACAAATTAGTGTATATAACTTTGTATTTTGATTAGAAATACATGCATGAATGCAATTAAAAATTTCTTCACTTTTTATACTAATGTACCTATAAGGGGAAACTTGTATATCCAATTTGGAAAGATGCTCTCTGAACAAATTTGTAACTAAATTCCCTCTAATGTATTAAGGCCTAGCCTTGACCTTACAAAGAATTGAAACCCCTTCAATACTACTTTCACTTTGTAATATACTAGCCAAACAATGAACACGAGGGAATTAAATGTTAAGAAGTACCTTCATCACCGACCCCAATATTGCCTCAGTGTAGTCAACATTGATCTTTAAATAAAGATTGAGACCTTCCCTCCAAATTCCTTTCTTTACTCCTATATGAATGACTACGAAGAGATCACCAGCTAATCCCCTATAAAGAGATAAATGGTAATGTTATTGCGTGATAAAAGTTTCCTAGGTACAAAAAAATTCTAACCAAAATATATAACATGAAAAAAGATGAGAACATAAATTAAATCAATAAATTTCTCCTAAAAATTACTAAATAAAATAAGATGCTCAAAGAAGAAGTTGAATCTCCTTTTTTTCTATTTCTTTTTTTTTGTACTAAAAATGTAATGGTCGAGAAATAAATTGTATTAATAAATTAGTTGCTTTATATCCAAGCACTCGCCTTCATTGTTTATAGCATTACTCTTGCATAACAATAAAAACAAATGAAAAGGTGAATGGAAATCAAATGACTATATAAAAAAATAAAAACAACATATGTATTCAATATTAAAGAAAAATATTCCTGAATATGAATATATTCAAAGAAAAAAGAAATGAAATGAAAAAAACATAACAGTTTGACCTTGTTAAGCTTGGAGGGTCCAACTTTAATATAAGCTCACACAAGAAACCTAATATAAAAGTGGGGTAACACCACATAACAAAAATAACAAAAGAAAATACCCCCTATTCATAAAAGATAACCAAGATTCCTAAGTTTTATTGCATGCTTCACTTCTTCATGTTTCTTTTCACTTCTCTCAATTTTCAATCCTAAGATCAGATCCCATTCAATTCGTCATCTTAGCCTATTACACATCAGAAGCCAATATACCAGAGAAAAAATCTACTAGCAACTCACCCAACTTGCCGCCAATGGAAAAAAGAAAAAATAGAAACTCACTCAACTTCAGATCTCCAAATAAATTTATCTAAATAAAAGAAAATAATAAAGAAATAAAAAAGACTTGTATGCAAAGACCATGCTTATAACAAAAAATTACACAATAAAAAGAAATTTTCTACTGTATTAATACCTTTTCTTATCAAAATTGCCTTCCACTTGTATTTGCATAGTGGAACCATCAGTAACGCCAGGGGCTCTAATGACTCATACTTCATCTCATATTTACTTTACAGCTGCCACCACATCTTCGATAAGTATTTGTGATTATCTTGCCCTTGCCATCATAGTTTGAGCAAGTAAAAACCTAGAAATATGGCATATTATCTGTAGAACATATGCTAAAGATAGGGAATGAATTATAAAAATAAAATTACAAGGTTGAAGATAATTGGACTTGGGCTTACTATTTATAATTTTCATTTATGAAAAAAATTGTGCAACATAAAAAATATTATCCCCTTCAGTGTTACCAGGGTGTAAGGTGCACTCTAGACATAGAACCATTACATATCCCAAGGCCTATTTAACTGGAATTTGGCTGGGTGGAAGGCAATTTCATTATCTATTTTTGGTAGAGTTGTGTTGATAAAATATGTTCTTTGCTCTCTGGCAATATATTTTATGTAAATTTTCAGAATGTCAAGTTGTGTATCGAAGAGGCTTAATTCAATTATGATGAAATTTCTTTGGGGGATTCGACTGTTAAAAGCAGAATTCATTGGGTTAACTGGTCTACCATTTGCAAGCCTAAGGCTTTGGGAGGGCTTGGGGTTCCAAATTTAGATTTTATGAATAGAGCATTATTAGGAAAATGGGCATGGAAATTTGCTAATGAGAAAAACTCCTAGTGGACAAGGATTATTTGCTGTAATATCAAAATTGATCCGAATTCAATGGGATTGGGAAATTCGACCTCTTACAAAGCATCTTGGATATAGAAGGGGGTTGTTAAAAATTGTTATTCGGATGATGACTTTGGAGTTTGTTTGTGGAGTAATTTAAAATTAAGATGGACAATGAGGATTCAATTTTTTTGGCATGACGCTTGGCTTGATGGAGTTCCATTGAAAGAGCATTTTCCAAGGTTGTTCACTCTTTCGAATAACTAGGAGGGGAAGATTGTTGATTTCAGGAAATCAAACTCTTCTGGTTGTTTTTGGAACACTCATATGAGAAAAAATCTTATCGATTGGGAGATGATGCAATGGAATAGACTTATTTCATTGTTGTATAATTTTAATCCCTCGCCTTTGATTGATGACATCCTTGTGCGGTCAGGAGAATGTGATGGCCTTTTTTCAGTTAAATCTTGCCTTAGAATCCTTCTTGATAATTCGAATGACATTTTTTTGGTTAAGACATGTGTGGTATGGTGTGGCTCCTCCTCGGGTTGAACCTTTTGTCTGGCAAGTGGTGCACAATAAGGTAGCAATCAAAGTGGATTTAATTAAATATGGGGTACAAGGGATTGAAGATCCATCTTATTCATTTTGCGGGTTGGTTCAGTAAATTGTTTTTCATTTGTTTATTTCGTGTAAAGTGCCATGGGGTTTATGGGTGAGTTTTTTACAACTTTGGAAGGTTTCTTTTGCTATTCATGAGTGTCATGCTGCTTTGATTTCTGTTTGGTTTGATCTTGTGTCTCGATCAATTATTTGGGGGTTCATCCTAGGAGTATTTTTGTTGTCAATCTGGAAGATGAGGAATGAGATCGTTTTTAATAAATGGAAGTTGGGTTTTGCTCTGTTATATTTTCTCACGAGGTATAGAGTGGCAGCATGGTTTACTTTAAAATTTCCTAGAGTGTTGATTTCTTTTGATATCCTAGTAGGGGATCCTTCATTAGTTGATCATGTTTCGAGTTCTGAAATGATCCCTTCAAATTTTGTGAGTTGGTATTTGCATCTACCCGGTTTTCTTAAAGTGAACGTGGATAGTGCTATAG
Organism: Hibiscus syriacus; assembly: GCF_006381635.1. Taxonomy (NCBI): domain Eukaryota; kingdom Viridiplantae; phylum Streptophyta; class Magnoliopsida; order Malvales; family Malvaceae; genus Hibiscus; species Hibiscus syriacus. The sequence continues at coordinate 4,382,317 of NW_024063088.1, forward strand.
AAAGAATATGGCTGAAAGGTGGCATTGGTGGGCTGCTCAGAGACGAGAAAGGTGTGGTGTTGGATCTTTCTTAGAGAGTTGGTTCTGGCCCTCCAATTCTGGGAAAATTTATGGTAATTTAGAGAGGGTTGATGTTTTTCTTGAAGTCAGGGATGTCGGCGAATCAAAGGCTTATTTTAGAATCTGATAGTGTTGTGGTTGTAGATTGGATCAATAATCTTGGTTCCATCACCCTGTTATTCTTGTCCATAGTTAAAGATACCGCCTCAATTATGGTTGATAAAGGTGTTACTGTAAGGCATGTATTGAGAGTAGCTAACTGGAAAGTGGATGAATTTGCTAAGCTAGGGATAGGCTAATTGGTTGGGATATATTTATTGCATTGAGTTTGTTGTATTTTGGGGAAGTTTTTGTAGGAATTACAAAGATATATGAGTTGGTATCATCCCTTCAGTTAAGGGATTCTGTAAATAGTTTTCTATAATCCCTTATTTTAAGGGATCATATCTCCTAGGATTAGTTTATTTCCTTACTTAGAGTTTCCAAATTTAGAGATATAATTTGTATATAAAAATGCAATATGTTCTATTGAATACATAAGAAAATACAAAGAATTACTTTGATTTCTACAAGGTATCAAATTAGGTTACGGTTTCTTTCCAACCTAGACCATGTCTGCGACTTCTTCTCCTACATCTCCTTCTCTTACTCCGGAGATCACTTTAAATTCAGAAAATCTTTCTGGTTCTGATGCTCAATCAGATTCATCTGGTCTGACTATCACCTGCCATCGATTGAATGGCAACAACTTTCTTGAATGGTCTCAATAGGTTAAGATTTTTCACTTGGGCAGAGAAAGATTGGGCTCCGTTAATGGTGAAATCCAGAAGCCTGTTGCGATTGACACTATTTTTGCTAAGTGGATGCATGACAATGGTCAGGTTATTACTTGATTCCTCAATTCCATAACCCCAACTATCAATAGAAACTTTCTTCTGTACAACACAACCGCTAAAATCTAGAGTGCAGTCCATGAAACCTACTCTAGCACTGATAACATTTTTGAATTATATCATATTGAAGATCAGGCAGCCACCCTTAAGTAGGGAACAATGACTGTCACTCTATACTACAATACCCTTACCACCCTTTGGCAATAATTAGATATGTATGCACAGTATGATTAGGCAGATCCAAGAGATGATATCTTTTACCAGCAAATTGTCACTCAACAAAGATATTTTCAATTTCTCCAAGGCTTAAACAAGGACCTGGACGAGGTTCTTGGCAGTGTTCTGGCTATTTCTCCTCTTCCCTCACTTTGAGAGGCTTTCTCTATTGTCAAGAAAGAAGGAAGCCGCATATGTGTGATGCTGCCTGATGAACCATATTCCCCTCCTGAAAGATCTGTCTTACTCACCCATCAATCATCTCCCTCTTCCAAATGAGTGAGACCTTGGTGTGACCATTACAAAAAGCCAGTCCACTCCAAGGAGAAGTGTTGGAAGTTTCATGGTAAACCTCAGGACTGGAAGTCTAAGAACTCTTGCAATAATAAATCAAGCCTAGTCGCTACCACTTTTGTCACTAGCTTCACCAAAGAATAGATTGGTGAACTTCACAAACTATTTGGAAAGTTTCAAGGGCCTTGTAAGAGTAATCTGGTTATGAAAGAACCAGAAGGTAACCCTTATACTACAATTTTTTTCTCATCCTAGTTGATTCCTAATTGGATCCTCAATTCTGGTGCTACAGATCATATGACTGGTAACAAGGCTTTGTTTTGTAATTTTTCCCAAACTTTGGTAAAGCTATCAAAATGGTTGATGGTTCCTTATGCAAAATAAAAAGACAAGGCATTATTGATCTCAATGAACATGTTGCACTAAAATAGACTTAGGGACTGAAGCATTTCGAAACATGAGTGAGAGAGGCAAAGACATAGTGAGAGAAAAGTTGAAAGGTTAGTCATTCTCCGGTGAGGTATGTAGTGAGAGTCATCATCCCAAGAAAAACGAAAATTCCAAAATACAAATCCTCCACTTTTGCTTTTGTACAGTTCAACACTGAGGTATGTTTAAGGAAGGCTATCGAGAATGTAAATGGATCGTTTATAGATGGGAGGAAAGTTTCAGTAGGAGTTGCAAAATATCAGAATGATAGATTAAGGACAGTCAGGACAAAATGAAGTCTAATTGTTGCTTTGCGTCGGAGATAGAAGAAAGAACTAAGTTAAAAGAAAAAGATGAGTTGCTGAAGAGTATTAGGGATGACGGATCCTATAAAGATGTTCTGTTGACAGACAGAAGGCAAAGGAGTGATTTGGAGTACAAGGAGAAAATGAATAACAATATAGAAAAAATGATAGGGAAAATGAATATATGAGAGATGAATATCCCTTCTGAAAGTTTAAGCTAGATGAAAAGGTCATTAACAGGGTTTATAAAACATTCTTTCAAGCTAGAGTTGGTGCAGAAGGCTTTGTCTAATGAGGGTTTTAAAGTTTAGATTGCAAGTTGGGGTTACGTCTGGAATTCTTGCATTGTCACTTTCAAATCGATCGAAGAGATATCGAAGGCATGAATGAAGAAGAAAGAGGAGTTATGGTTTTGGTTTGATCGGTTGACACCCTTGGTGAATGAAGAAGTTCCTATGGCTTACTACCGGTAGAGCTTTATGGTGTCCCTCTTTTATACTGACAAGATTCATTTCTGAAAAGGCTAGCTGGGAGATGGGGGATGGTGGACTCTATTCAAGATCCGACACGAAATAGGAAGGATCTCTCGACGGCAATAATTTTGATCAGGGTGGTAAGTTCGTTTGATGTCCTAGAGGTGATCAATTTAGGTTCATATGGAAGGTCATTCAAGGAGCGTACAAAGATAGGATCCGTGTCAAATTTTTTGAGCTTCTTTCTAAGTCAATCGGCAGAGAAAGATACTGATGATAGAGTCACTGAGGAAGCTTCGTCGGAGGAGGATGTTATCAGTCGATTGTCAGTTGACGATGTAGGTATTGAACAATCAATTGACAATACACGATAAAAAGTGGACATGGGGTTGGTTTCGGGTTGATGAAAGTTGGTGGGCACAACAATCTCTATTTAGAAATAGAAATGAAGAGCGCATTAATAACATGGTGTCAGACTCCCTCATTTTTTGAAGAAACAATGTTGGAGAGTATGTGGGGTTGGGCATAAGAAATTTGGTATTTTCATATACTTGTATTCAGGCCTAATCAGTGGGCAACAATGAGCCCGATTCTCATGTCTCAAAGATTATTCTTGCTAGGCCAGTAATTAATTTAAAGGGGTATGGGTTTGTGGGTTAATAAAAAAACTGATTTTCTTCTAATATTTTAGGCGACAAAGTCAACTTCCATAAAACAAATAAATCATCTATCAAGAGTTCCTCATAAGGAAGAAAGAGGACTGTTTGTTTTAACAGAGTTTACAGTAGGTTTACAGTGAGAAAAATCTGGCTTCGAAAGGAGCAATGTACATTTTCTGTTACAGAAGGGGATCAAGACGAACAGAGAGACATGGCTTTAGTTTTATGTTTGGGTCAATTATCAGACCCGGAGACATCTATCTCTAAAGAAGGTTACATGGACAATTATTCTCATGTCCAAACAGTATATCAAAGTCATTTTAATCCCAATGAAGGTTGTCATTCGGGAGATTGCAATTATGGCATCATGAAGGAGAAAATTAACAGGAAGTTCAAAAGATCTTTGATAAGGGGTGTGCTAGATCTGGTCAGTATTTCTATAATCTCTTCCCTAGCTTTCTTGGTGTTAATAGAGGAAGCTCTGGCTACTTGGGAAGTTAGCAAGTTGTTGGGTATTTCCTTCAAGGACGGGAAGAAAGCCTTTCTAGAAAAAATAATGAATTTGGAGAAAGGAATTAGTTTGGCCAGGTGAGGTGGTTGCCTTTGTGTAGGTTAGTTAGGGTCTTAGATTTTCATTTTATGATGCCAAAGTTTGCTATTGTTACATGGAATGTAAGGGGTTTGGGTAAGAAGGAGAAACAACGAGCAGTTCAGAATTTGGTTTCCATGTACAATACATCTGTTATATTTTTGTAAAAAACCAAAATGGAGAATTTACCTACATCTTTCTTTCGAAGGAAGGGCTTGAATAATCTTCAAGGGGTTATAGATTCACCAAATAAAGGCTCCTCGAGAGGTCTCATAAGCTGTTGGGATGAAAACATTTTTGAAGTGGAAGATCATTTTGTTAATAGAAGGTTCATAGCCATCTTTGAGAATTTTAGATTTAATCATTGTAGATGTGGTTTCATTAACATTTATGGGTCTTCCATGGAGGATGAGTAAGCTAGCTTTTTCGAGATGCTTTGTTCGTATCTAGCTAGTCATAGAATACCTTATGTGTGTGAGACGATTTCAACGTCTATTTAACAGAAGAAGAGAAGAATGATAGAACACAAAACAAGAATTCTATGGAGATTTTTAGGCATTTTATTCATCAAGTTGGCTTAATTGATTTACCTTTATTTGGAGGAATGTTTACATAGTGCAATAATTAGGAATATCCAACTTTCGTTAAACTGGACAACTTCTTGGTGGATTCAAATTTCTTGACAACCTTTCTTGAGATCAATCAGTCCCTTCTTCACAAGTCGGTTTCAGACCATAATGCCATCATTCTTGATAATGGGGGAGCATATTGGAGTAAAAGACCTTTCAAGTTGTTCAATTATTTAATGGAAGAGGATGGTTTTGAGGAGCTTGTGTTATAGTCTATTAAATATTATAAGAAAACTCAGAAAAGAGTTGGAATTTTGAGTATATTGGGAAGAATGAAATCTGCCATTAAAGACTAGATTGGTTCGAGGGGTCAATTTCCAAGTGCTTCGATAATTGATGTAGAAGGAAGAATTCACAGTTTAGAAAAGGAGATACAACAAAATCATGATTTGAATGAGAATATTGCAGATCTGGTTTCTCCGAGGAATGAATTATGAAGGCTTTATAAAATCGAGGAGAAAATTTGGCTCCAAAAATCTAGAGTGAAATGGGTGAAAGATAGAGATCGTAATTCAAGATTCTTCCATACCTGTGCTTTCATTAGGAAGAGGTTTAATTCCTTGAATGTTATTAATGTTAAAGAAAAGATCATCAAAGATACGATTATTATTAAGGCAAGTGTCCGAGGCCATTTTTTTTTAAAATTTTCAATAACCGATCTACATTGGAAGTGGAAGACGTGAAGCTGAATTCTGCTAGAATCTCCTTGGAATAATGCATTCTTCTAGAAAAGGAGTTCTCGGATGAAGAAATTTGGGATGCCTTAAACTCGTACGATAGTAATAAAGCTCCAAGGCCGGATGGGTTGAATATTGGTATTTTCAAGAGGTTTTGGTCCTTCCTAAAAGAAGATATTTTGAGATTTTTTCACAATTTTTTCGTTGAAAAAATTGGGAGCACGGAATCAATCACATCTTCATTACTCTCATCCCAAAGGGTTCCAACATTGGTGGCTTAGATGACTATAGACCTATCAGTATGGTTAGGGGATGTACAAGATTCTTTCGAAGTGTCTTTTGAGGAGATTGGGATGTTGTATCAATGATATCATCAGTTCTTCGTAATTTGCTTTCATCCCTAATCGACAAATCCTGGACTGTTCTTTTATCGCTAATGAATAAATTGACTATTGGCTGAAAAAATGACTAAAGGGTTGTGTATTCAAGGATTTTATTAAGGCTTATAACACGGTGGATTGGCCAATTCTTTTTAAGGTGATGGAGAAGATAGATTTCGGGGCCAAATGGTGCAATTAGATAAGAAAATGCGTTACTTTCGTCTCGGTGTTAGTTTTGGTAAATGGGGTGACTATTGAGGAAATGTCAATGGCAAAAGGGTCTTAGACAGGGTTGTCCTCTTTCACCATTGTTGTTTAATTTGATTGGGGAACTTCTTAACTTACTGTTACTCAAGGCGGTTTTCTCGGGCCTGTTTGGTGGTTTGGTGATCGAAAGATATAAAGGTACTTTTAATTTATCGCATCTACAATTTGTCGATGATCTAATTATTTTCTGTAACACCTCAAAGATGCATATTTTAAATGTTAAGAGAGTTTTACGAAACTTTGAAATAATGTTTGTTCTTCAATTGAATCTCAACAAAAGCAAACTATTTGGCACAAACAAAAGTGAAGAGGAGGTGAATGAGTGGGCGAGTGCCATTGGTTTCTCAGTTGGAAATTTCTCTTCTGATTATCTTGGGCTGCCTCTTGGTGCTAATAGAAATTCTGCAGCCTTATGGGATTCGGTTGTTCAAAAAATTTACAAGAAGCTTTTCAGGTTGGAAGGCAGTAACCCTTTCTTTGGCAAGGAGATTGGTCTTATTAAAGGTGGTCCTATGTTCTCTTCCTTCTTATTATTTATCCTTATTTAAGATCCCTTCTTCTGTGAATAAAAACCTCAATTCTATTATGGCAAGATTCTTATGGGGAGGAGGAATAGAGAAGAATAAGATTCATTGGGTAAATTGGTTGACAGCATGTAAAGCCAAAGAGAATGGGGGTCTAGGTGTGCTGGACCTCAACTTTATGAATAGAGATCTTCTTGGAAAATGGTATTGGAGGTTCGCAAATGATAAGGAATCCGATTGGAGGAAGATGATATGCAACAAGTATACTATTGACAATAATTTATTGTTGTTCAATAGTAAGATTTGGCTCAAGCTTATTGGCTTTGGAAATCGGTGGTGAATAATCATTTCAAAAAAGATTCTTTTGGGTCCAAGTTGGAAATAGCGAGTACGTTTGGTTTTGGCATGACATTTGGGCTTTAGATTCTTCTCTCAAAGCTGTTTTTCCTAGACTTTTTTTCCTTTCTACAAATTAGAATGACAAGTTAATAAAGTTTGGCGAATTTCGAAATGCAGGTTGGTTTTGGAATATAGAGATGAGAAGGAATTTAAGCGATTGTGAATTAGATCAGTGGATAGATTTATTGGCAATCATTAATAGAACTAGTCTTTCAGAAGCTTTGAGGGATAGTTTTATTTGGAGAGGAAATAGGGAGAGTATTTATACTGTCAACTCTTGTGTGAAGCTATGTTCCTATGGTTTGGATGCTAATCCCTTTTGGAAGAGCCTCTTTTAGAGGGGGTTGGTGCCTCCTAGGGTGGAGACCTTTTTGTGGCAGGTTGTTCATCATAAATTGGCTGTAAAAATAGAATTAATTAAGAGAGGGGGTTCAAGGAATAGTGGATGTTTTTTTCCATTATGTAAGCAAGAGTTAGAATCTTCCTCACACATTTTCTTCGCATGTTCAGTTGCATGGAATCTGTGGAATCGGTTCCTGAATCTGTGTAAAATTTCTTCGGTTTTCCACGAAAATGCACAAAGATTTCTTTTAGCTTGAGAAGATTTGGTGTCTCATTCATCTATTTGGTCCTTCATTCCGGGTGTTGTTCTTTGGACAATTTGGAAATATATAAATGCTATTATTTTTATGGGGTATATTAGATCAGAATGAATTATTTTTCACAACAAGGTTCAGGCTTGCTTCTTGGTTCTTAACAAAGTTTAAAGATGTTTATATTTCTAAAGACTTTCTCATTAGTGATCCTTCTCTAGGGTATTTCTGCTCGACTTCTAAAAGTTTGATAGCTAAATAGGTTCCTTGGTCACCTCCTCCCAAAGGCTTTCTAAAGCTGAATATGGATGCAACCGTCAGTGGTGATTGGAAGTCAAGTGGACTAGGCGGGATTTTAATAGATGAAGCTGGTTCGGTGCTAGTTTCTTTCCAAGAAGTTGTTTGTCTAGGCCCACCTACCTTAATGGAGCTTAAGGTAATTAAGCAGGGTTTAATCTTATTTGATTCCTTTCGATGGTGCTTTAAGAAACATTTAATTATTGAAAGTGATAGTAAGTTGTCAGTGCAGTGGGTAAAGAATCTAGATAAATGTCTAGATGTGTTTGTTACTATTGTTAAGGATATTGTTGATAGGTTAAGAGTTTTGGAGGGTTTACTTCGCTGTGTAGCTAGGACAACTAATATAAAGGCTGATGGTTTAGCTAAATCTGGTATTCGCAAAGTTAGGGAGTTTCTGTTTGGGTTGTTTTTCTTTTTGATTTTCAGGCTTTCAGTTGTAAGGGGGATGATATTGGATGTTGTCTTCTCTTTGTAATATTTTTTTATTAATAAAATTTGATGCACTTTTTTCCTTCTTCCGCTAATTAAGGAATTCTATTAGGTGTTCCTCTAATCATGAAGAGGGTTTTTAACGAGGCATCCTCTTCTTATAAAAAAGCATGTTGCACTTAAAAACGTTCTTTTTGTACCAAATCTGGCTTGCAATCTCATTTCAGTTAGTAAACTTTCCATGGACTTGCACTGCTCTACAATTTTTATTGATATTGATTTTAATTTGCAGGCACTGAACTCGAAGAAGATGATTGGTATGGCCAACTTGCAGAATGGTCTATAAATTATCCTTTTCTCTACTACAATCGAGAACTATAAATCTTTCAACATTTTAGAAAAAGTTGATAATGTTATGTTATGGCACTTTCATTTAGGCCATCCTCGTTTCCACTATCTTGCAAAATTGTTCCATGATCTATTCATTAATAAATGCCAAATTCTTTTTCTTGCAAAGTCTGCTCTCTTGCCAAACATACTAAATCATCTTATTCTATTTCTACATACAAGCATTCTCACCATTTTGCTTTAATCCACAGTGATATTTGGGGCCCTTCTCGGGTGAAGAATGTTGATAATTGTAAGTGGTTTATCACTTTCATTGATGATCACAGTAGGATAACTTGGACTTATTTGCTAAAAGATAAATATGAAACTGCTTGTGTTTTTTCCCAATTTTATAACATGGTTCTCACTCAATTTGGGTATAAAACCCAGCTCTTTAAATCTGATAATGGCATTGAAATTTTTGCTAAGTTTTTGGGTATTTTTTTAGGTAAAAGGGCATAGTTCAGTTTAGTTCTTGTGTTGGAACCCCACAACAAAACGACATTGCCGAAAGAAAAAATAGACACCTTCTATTTACCACTAATGTTCCAAAATATTTGTGGGGGGGAAGCCTTATTATCTGCCACACATTTAATCAATCGAATGCCTAGTAAGATTTTACAATTTCAAACACATCAATCTATATTTTTGTAACATTTTCCCCATTTTAAACATCTCCTCCTTTATGCCACTTAAAATCTTTGGTTATACTGTTTTTATCCAAAACATTGCTCCTAATAAGTCCAAGTTTAAAGCGTGTACTAGTTGGGTATTCTTCACTTAAGAAGGGTTATAAATGCTATCATCCTCCTTCTAAATGATTTTTTATCACTATGGATATAACATTTTATGAGTAGGATCCCTATTTCACTCAAGCTGAAATTCAAGGGGAGACATGAAGGGATTTTCAACCACATCAGGTATCTCCTCCTACTCTTCATTCTTAACCTTCAAAATTGCCACCATTTTTTCCTTTACCTACATATTTGTCACCTGCAACTACTCTCATTGATTCATCTGTAATACATATCACTAATTCACTCACACTTACTTTAAACACCCTTCCTAAAAATACACCTACTGCCATTAAAAATATTCTAAAAACAATACCAATCAAACAACTTCTTGTCTATACAAGGAAAAGAAAACATATTCCTGAGGTTGTTTTGCAATATAATTCTTGTCGAGAATTGGATTTGGGTCCAGCTGTCGAAATGGAAGAAGAAATCACTAAGTCTACTTCCCCTACTCTAGATGACTTCCCTATTGCTATTAGAAAAGGGGTTAGACAGTGCACCAAGCATCATATTGAAAAATTTGTTGGTTATAATTCATTAATGCCTTCTTTTCAAGCATTTATATCAACCTTGGATAAAGAACATGTTCCCACAAGTATAGTTGAAGCTCTAAAGGATTCAAAATGAAGAAGGATTGTTGAAGAGGAAATTTGAACATGAGAGAAAAATGCTACTTGGACTATTACAAACCTTCCTAAAGGAAAAAAGGTTGTTGGTTATAAATGGATCTTTGATGTAAAGTATAATTCAAATGGTAGTATCCAACGATATAAAGCTAAACTAGTGGCCAGAGGCTTTAAGAAAACATATGTGATAGATTTCATAGAAACTTTTGCACCTGTGGTGAAGCTTAACACTGTTCTAGTAATCCTAAGTTTGATTGTAAATTGCAATTGTCAATTACACCAACTTGATGTAAAAAACACATTTCTTAATGGCAAGCTAGAAGATGAAATCTATATGAAATTGTCATCTGGCTTAAAGTCTGTTGAAGGTAGCAACAAGGTTTACAAGCTCAACAAGTCTCTATACGGGTTAAAACAATCACCCAGAGCTTGGTTTGAGAGGTTCACTAAAGTCATTCTTAAAAATGGATACAAGCAGTCCATTGCCGATCGTACTCTTTTCATCAAGGCAACTTCTACAAATAAGTAATTGTGTACGTGGATGACATAATTTTTACTGGAGATGATGAAGAAGAGATTAGCAATTTGAAGAAGTTGTTAAATAGGGAATTCGAAAACAAATACTTGGGAAAGCTAAGGTTTTTCCTAGGAATGGAGGTGGCAAGATCAAAAGAAGGACTTGTGATCAACCAAATAAAGTATGTACTTGATTTACTCAAAGAAACTGGTTTTCTTTGTTGTAAGTCGGCTGATACAACAAAGGAGACAAACTTAAGATTCAAAAAAGAAGATGGGTCCTTAGTAGACAGAGAGAAATTTCAAAGATTAGTTGGGAAACTAATTTACTTATCCTTGACAAGGGCAGATATAACCTTTCCCGTAAATGTGATAAGTCAAGACATGACTAATCCTACTGAAGAGCATATAGCAGCAACAAATAGAATTCTCAAGTACTTGAAGAAAACTCCAGGACACAACTTAATGTTTAAGAAGACACAAGACAGAACTGTTAAGATTTTTACAGACTCTAGTTGGGCCGGAGATCTCACTGAAAGGAGATCCACTAGTGGCTACTGCAATTTTGTTTGGGGTAATCTGATAACTTGGAGAAGTAAGAAACAATCTGTCGTTTCAAGAAGTAGTGTTGAAGTTGAATTTAGAGCACTAGCATTAGGAATATGCGAAGGAATTTGGCTACTTAAACTATTAAAAGAACTTGGTACTAATCAAGAGGATCACTTTAAAGTTTTGTGTGATAATCAATCTGCTATTCAGATTGCCAAGAACCCAGCTCAACATGATCGGACAAAGCATGTTGAGATTGATAGGCATTTTATTGCTGATCAAGTTAACAAAAACACGACAACACTTTCATACATTCCTTCATAAGGACAAATTGCAGACATTCTTACTAAGGCTTTGCCAAAGCCTGTTTTCAATAAATTCATATTCAAGCTGGGATTATACAATGTTTATTCTCCAACTTGAGGGGATTGTAGGAATTATAGAGATATATGAGTTGTTACCATCCCTTCAGTTAAGGGATTTTGTAAATAATTTTCTATAATCCCTTATTTTAAGGGATCATATCTCTTAGGATTAGTATATTTCCTTACTTAGAGTTTCCTAATTTAGAGATATAATTTGTATATAAAGATGCAATATGTCCTATTGAATAAATAAGAAAATACAGAGAATTACTTTGATTTCTACAATTTTGGTTATATTTGTCAATTGTGTTATGTTTATGTTTGGTTGATTGTTTTTAGAATATAGTTTTCTTGAGTTGGGTTTGGTCATTGTTGTGTTTCTGTAGTTTAATGTTGTTAACTGTTGAGGTGGTAGTCAGGTTGTGTTTGGTGGTGTACTGTACTCTTCTTGTACTTGGCATCTATGCAATAAAATTTTGAGGAACTCTTTTCCTCCTTCCAATGTACGTTGAGCCACTCTTATAGCTTGACGGTTATGAAGGGGGTTTTTAACGAGGCCTCCCTTTTTATATAAAAAAAAGTGACTATGCACACTAGGTAGGCATCTGATCAAACATGACTTGTACAAAGCGGTTTGAGATGCATTTTTTGTTTGGAGAATTTAGGCACACACCTTAACAACATTGATTCCCTCAAAATGAACAATATTTCTTAAAATATGAGTCTATGGAGCGTATTTATGTCAGCTTGAGAGCATTAAAAGAAACACACAATCAATTATCATAATACTGTTAGCGTTAATATAAAAAATGTCGGATGAAAAAATGAAAAAAAAGAGAGAACAATAAGGATTGCCTAAATCATAAACTAAAAGAAACAAATAGAAGAGGCAGAGATTTATTTAAGTCACAAAGCAAGGGGTGCAACCGTGCAAAGCTGAGTTTAGAAGAATAAAAAAGCCACATCATGTCATTCCAAAAAGAATACATTGTTGCATTTAGGAATCATCTACTAGGAGGCATATCACTTCAGGTCAGACTGAGGATTAGGTTCATCGACAATAAAACCCTTCCGTCCATCTCATACTCTCAACTATATGGTAGTATATACTAATACCACTCATCCCATATATATTTTAAAGCAAACCTTCAACCATGATGTCACTCTCACCTTTTAAAAAGACCTCTTTTTCTTTACATTTTGTTTTCTTTCTTTCATATCTGGTTACTTTTTATGACATGAAACCACAAAAATTTCTTCTCCCAAATGAACTAGAACTGACACATGCTTTATTCTCTCTCACATCAACTCTATAAGACTATAACCTACATCAATTGCAATGAAGGGAGTCCTTAAAGATATCCAAGCACTAATAGATACCAAAAAGTGATACCCCTTTATTCTTTCCTTCACTTTCCTCTCTTTTATTTAAATTTTGCTTATATTTTTACTTGTTTTTGCATGTCTTGATTTTCTTTTCCTCCCAAAACTAGCTATTTCCCACAACATGAATGCACAAAAATTTATTCCATTCTTCCCATTTTAAATGAATAAGCCAAGTTCAAATAGAACACATTAGTTTTAGTGCGAATGAGCTCAAAAGAAACATGAATTAAGCTAAGCCTACGATACAAGTTATATATTACATATATAGATAGTACAATGCGAACAATTATAATATCCTCCATAAATTGGCAAGAAAACTGAAAATAGGGAACAACAATTTAGGGGGGGAATTTGGAGAATCAACAACTATTGCAACATCAATCACTTTAATGTTGTCGTGAGGATATAATACATGTGATACAATTCCAAATGGGCTCCTTTGGGATTTTATTTCCACTCCTTTACCTCCACAACCGGTACATGATTTTATGCAACTACTAGTTTTAGCACCTGTTCCACCGCAATCATCACATGTTTCAAGACAGGGTACCATAATTTCACGCTTTCCTCCGAACACAGATTCTTCAAAGCTCACTTGAAGATCATTCCTACAACATTACGAAATTTGAAGTTAGAAAACGGGAATTATTTACTTAAAAATGACTTCTTAGGCCAAATCAAAAAATAATTAATTAATTAATCAAAAGGAAAAATATATCCTATCTCCTTTTATATCTAATATTTCATAGATTAGGGTTAACTGAGAATATTACATTTATATTACCGTTTGTAATCTTAGTTTGCATTTTATTAACTACAAGGTTATGTTTAAGTTTGTTAATTTGATTTTTGGGATCTAAACATTTTTCTTAAAAATCACAGTATAAACATGTGATGACCAGCAAAAATCGTTCAAGTAGATAGTTACCAAATGTCAAGATCATTGTTTCCCTTATTTCTCAAATTGATGTTAAAGCCTCCTGGTTCACCCCATTCCACTGAAGAAGCCATCAGAACAACCAAAGAATGCATTATACAGTTCAAAGGGATCAACCTAAACATAAAAATTGATCATAAAACATGAAGCATAATCATGCATCCAAAATATTTCACACATACAACCAGAAAACAACCCCACCTACCCATACTATGCATTGACCCAAAACAAATTAAAAGAAGAAAAAAAAGGGCAGCGTGGGTAGATGAGATTACTAGTGAACATAAAGCATGCCATTTGATACTTGCAGGGTGAAATAGAATTAGTCATTATCTTACCGCCGCTGAAGTACCACCTGATCCATCATATCCTCCCTGTAAGCCTCCCTCGCCAAGGCGATCATATAAAGATCTTTTCTCATTATCTGATAGGACCTACATAAATGCTTCATTATGACAACTTAAAAGATTAATGTATTGCAAGTGTAATACTACCAATAACTTTGATGCTTGGTCTTCTAAAAAATGGAGTATCTGATTCAACAGTGCACAATCTTGGCCTCCAATACAATTGTCGTCAATCAAATATATGGTTCAAAAGTAGGATAAGGGTACGAGGGTTTGTTCCAAATTCAATAAAATAGGATATGTTTCTTTAATTGTAAATTATCGAGTAATCATTTTAATTTAAAGATATGGTTTTACTTTTCTTCGAATCGTATTAGGACTCTTTGAATGATTCTTCTACCTCTTTCTCTTTAAAGTTTAGTGTTTATGTCTACTGTTTAGGTTTTGTCCAACCTCTTTCCACCACGCTCCCTATTCCTACTCTTTCAAGCAACATCCTAAGCCAATCACCCATCTTAATTATCTTCTACATTTGCTCTTTTTTTTTTATTTATAAGAAAATAGGCCTCATTAATTTGCTCTCTTCTTGTCATCATCTCTCTAGGGCCCCTTCCTCTTTTTTAGGTTTATGGTAATTAATTTTCTCTTTATTATCTTCTCTTTATTTTTAGTTTTTTATATTTAACATCTAACCAATGAAAACGAGATTTGAAAAATAGAACTTTTGATTGAAACAACATCAAGCTACCCTCTGTTACCAAACTGTCAGTTCTTTGCTATGCCAAACACAGATCCCATATCATGCCAAGGATTGTGTCAGGTCAACACAGATAATGCTCCATCTTTTAAGAGTACAAGCAGCATAGATGAAAAAATTGCATTTCTATAACAAAAGATTTTAAAACAACAATAGTTACCTCATATGCAGCACTTATCTCTTTGAACTTCTCTTCTGCACCAGGACTCTTATTCATATCTGGATGATATTGTTTTGAATGATATATCAATTATCGCACAACATGTGAACCAATAACTTGACCCTACCCTACTAGTTTTTAACTAACAATAGTACAATTGATCATAACATTTTCCAAATGCCAACATATATCATATTCTATCCTTTTTAAATTATTAAAATTGAGCTTAGGACGAAGCTCAAAACTGCAGATTTACTTTAAATAACAAAAGAAAAACATTCGTTTCTCCAACCAACAATGTTGTTATGCTTACAAAGAAATGCACTACAGGAAAGTTATCCCAAAAGGAAACAACTCCCACTCTATAATCCTACGGAAAAAACTACCATAAAGAAAGGGGGATAGAGAAGGGAAAGAAAATATTAGAAGACTTTTGAAAACTCTTTTTCCCATCTTGATTGGTTAGGATAATGAAAAATTAATGGCAGACATAAAATGAACTAAAGAGTGGATATCTTTATGAGTCTTATTATTCGATCTACTTTTCAATCTAATATATTCTAGGGAAGTCAGTCCACCCAAATATGATGCAAACTATAGCTTTGAAATTCTGGGGATAGGAAAGCGAAAGAAGAGAACACTATGCAACCTAGAAGTGAAGGGGAATAAAGGAGGGTAACAAAATATCAAAAGACTTATGATAATGGTTTTTCCTTCCTCTTGTTCAGTCAAGAAAATGGAAATTTGAGGATAATAAGGTGGCGTTTGACTCGCTGGAATGTTTATGAGGGAATTGAAATCTGTCAGGAATTGGAATCTAATTCTATATTCTGTTTGGTTCGCAGACATGTCAGATGAATTTGATTTCAGTAATGTAAAATGACATAAATGCCCTTCTTGTTTTTTTTACTTTATTTTAGTTTGTTTTACAACTTACATGTAGTAATATATTATAAAAAATTAAAAATTATTAAATTTTCATTTTATTGATTGATTATTCATTTCAATAAATTATAAAAATCATGCTAATAAACATCATAAGTTAAAATCATCGCAATCAAAATATGTTAATAAGTTACCAAAAGATAGAGCAATATTTCGATACATTCCAATCGGAGTATGTTAATTAATTACCAAATCATATACCAAAAACTATTTTTATTCAACATATGAATTAGAAACCCGACCCGACCCAACACAAAATAATAAAAAAATTATTTTTATTCAATAAAAACATTGACTTAATTGAAAAAAATTATATATAGAGCGGTATTATTGTAATTATTCCTAAATATACAATGTAAAATTATATTTTTTTCGGGTCGGTCCGGTTTTTTTCACCCTAAACCCGAACCTGACCCCGACCCGTATCACACTTTAAAAAACCCGACCCGACCCGAATATCACACTTAAAAAAACCCGACCCAACTCGACCCGAATATCAATCTTAAAAAACCCGACCCGACCCGAACAAAATAAAGTTTCACCCGACCCGACCCGAATATATGAATTAGAAATCCGACCCGACCCAAAATAATAAAAAATTATTTTTATTCAATAAAAACAGTGACTTAATTGAAAAAATATATATATAGAGAGGGTATTATTGAAATTATTCCTAAATATATAAGGTAAAATTATATATATTTTTCAGGTTGGGTATTTTTCACCCTAAACCCGAACTCGACCCGACCCGAATATCACACTTAAAAAAACCGACCCGACCCGACCAAATAAAGTTTCACCCGACCCGACCCGACCCAAATATATGAATTAGAAACCCGACCCGACACAAAATAATAAAAAATAGTTTTATTCAATATATGAATTACCAAAAGATTGATGAGGGTAGTATGGTCAAATTTCAATTCCCTTCGACAAGAGAATTGAATTCATCAATTCTTGGATGGAATTCACTTTCCCTCATTTGAGGGAAAGTTGAAGCCATGAGGGATTCCAATTCCCTTGGAAAACTTGAACCAAACATGGAAAAGTGGTGGAATTTGATTCCAATTCCCCCAATTCCAAGGGATTCCATCTAACGAAATGTCAAATGAACTAGCAAGCACCCAAATATTTTGTAAATCTGTTCAAAATCTCAATGTACCAGTGGCAAACTAAAGACTGGACAGTGGACATTATTAGGGCCCCATTAATGGAGCAGTTTTATATATCTACAAAGCCTTTTTGAATTTAATTTGAAATTTCAATAATTTAGGCAACTCTTATAGTGAATATATTACATACAAGTACTTTTAGATCATCTTACCTATTCTTCTTGACTTTCTACTATCATAAATTTTACAGAAATTCTCACTCTGATTAATGGACATTATTTCAACTTCAAACTACAACTATACATCCCTTGACTCAATATGATCCTGAAAATATTGGTTCTCTTAAGCAAAAATCATAAGCCAATCATCAGAAACAGCCTACATGCAAACCCAGATAGTTCACCGCACCCGAAATATTTAGAATATAGTCTAAAAATTCCAGGTTTTAGTTAAATGTTTTCTTTCTCTGCATAATTAATGAGCTCTTGGACTGATTTCACTGGTGTTAGAACGAAAGATAGTTCATAGTTGCTGAATAAAGAGAAAATAAGGATAGAAAGACATCACTACAACTAAATACACTATTCTGATCATTGAAGGTTGCATGAATATTTCAAAAGAACACCCGATGTTTTAAGCAACTAGGTGATTGGCTTGAGATCAAGTTGATTAGATGTCTTGCTATGGCTTCGGTAAGGCCGAACTCTTATTAGAGCTAGATAATTTCTATGGAAGTGTATAACTTAAAGATTAATTCAATTCATCTAACAATAGAGGCTGATATATAGTAATGGCATGTAAATACTAAAAACTCGTGATTTCCTTTTCTAGGAGTTCAATCTATAACCAAAGCGTATGTCATCTCATTTAAAAAAAACGAATCCAATGTAATTCCAGAAAGATGCAATGTAAGCCAACTGTGAAATTCCAAAACCAGCATAAAACTAAATGGAAAAAGCGACGAACCTAGCGAGCAAGATTCCTGTAAGAGGCCTTAATCTCTTGCAAAGTGGCACCACGACTGATGTTCAAAGTTGAATAATAATCGGAGCCGGCGGCCCTGATTATGCTGCTGTGACAGCATTTCTTGTTGATGATACGAAGATGATAGATAGGGGGTTGGGTTTTGCAGAAGAATTGAGAATCGCTCCAACCCAAGACGACGACGGAGCATCTACTGTCGCCGGCAGGAAATATAAGTTGTGTCTAATTCCACAATGTTGAAGTGGATACGATGTTGCCATTCTTTTTTCCTATTAGCAGGGGCTTGGGGTTTAGCAATTTTGTCGAGGTTTTAGGACTTTTAGCGCTTCCTCAAGTTTTTTTTAGTCTTAATAGAAAAACGTGTCTAAATTTTGTCTCGAAAAATATTTTAGTGTCTAAAGAAAATTTCATTAAAAATATGTCTAACATTTTCATTGAAGATTTTTAGATATCTGGGCTGTAATGACCATTAAATTTGACCGTTAAGTGACATGTGTCATGTTTTTGTATTTTTGAACATTTATTTAAAAAATTAAAAATATATTTTTATTTTAAAAAAACCCAACAGTCACCCTCGTCCCCTTTTAATTTTACCCCTTCCCTTTCTATTGTCATCGGTCGGCCAGCCGTGACCATTACCACCACCTTCATTGGCATCAGCATCGACCCCTAACCAAACCTCATTGGTCTTTCATCGTAAAGTGTCACCGTTTGTCGTAGATAAACGTTCAAATATTCGTCATATTTTAAGCCACCGTTACCGTTTTTCATCGATCCTGATATCCATAAGTCACACCGCTACCACCATTCGAACCACCGTGCAATTCTAACCACGACGACAAAAGAGATGACGGCCGATAACGAGAATCGTAAGGGTGGCATCAACGGTTGTGACTGACGAGGGAAGTAAGTTTAGAGATTTGAGATTTAGGATTCGAGATTTTTAAGGATTTGAAGTTTTTTGTAATTTTAGAAAAAATAGGGTTAAAATAAATGAAAATTAAAAATATATTATTTGTTATTTTTTTTCGTAACACCCACAGACTGATACGAGTGACCCGATCCGATCCGATGTGTCACATTAGGGCTACCAGAGCGACCCACGATAAAAATTCAGGAAAATTTAAAATTTAGGTTAAAGTGCGTAGTATCATAAAACAATTTAGATATTAAAAATAGAATTTAACAATATCCAAAAATAAAATAGATTCTAGACTTAGATATAAAAATAGAATACAACATACATGCCCCCTAATCATATGCACCGTACTCCGCAAGCAAAGCCGAATACTGAAGTTGATAGATGCACTGGATCAATTCTTGCAACCTGAAATGGTGAGTAAAAGAGTGAGCTTTGGGAAGCTCATCAATACATAACTACCAAGTGATGCTAAAGAACATGCAGATAAAAGAAACATGATAAGTTTTCCTCATTGACTCAACCGTCTACAAACTTCCATAATGAGCTGAGGTTCTAGTGATATTGCATATAGTAAAAGCCATGAAGATTTCAGTTTATAGGAAACATTCAGAGTACCGTGTTTTCAGGAGATTGGAATAGGATGTCTAATGTATTCCAACCAAAACCAGTGTAAAGGTACATATCTTTTTAAAACAATAACAATTTAAAACATATTTTCAAAAACCATAATAATACCCTCTAACCGAACACCTTTATGCAGTTCTCCATAACTGCATCCATAAGGACTTACCCTAAGCACACAGCAGAGGAGCCACCCTAAGGAAATGTCTTGGGGACTATGGGTCTACCCAAGGGTCACCTTAGGTCCGTAAGGATTTACCAGCTTGATCAAAGTCGAACCTCCATACTCCAAAATCCTACCCATACAGTATCTAGTAGAAATCAGATTTAACATTAACAGTAATATATGGATTGTGATCCAGTAAAATCTCTTAAGTGTGACAATGAAATAAAATATATAAATGCCCTCCACCTGTACACCATATGCAGTTCCCCATATATGAATCCATATGGCTTACCTTATACCCACTGGATATAAGAAGTCAACCTAAGGGAGCATCTTGGGGCCTGAGAGCCTACCCAAGAAAGTTCTTCGGGCCTCTGGGCCTACCCAACAAATTTCTCGGGGCCTTAGAGCCTACCCAAGGGTCACCATATGTCTGTAAGGATTTACAGCTTGATCAGAGCTGAACCTCCATACTCCAGCCAACCCAAAAAAATGTTTTAATAAAATAGTTCACATAATAAGTAGTAATTTCCATGATCCGTATTCGGCATAATCATATTTCTAGTGAAAATAAATATTCAAATAACATATATCATTCCACCATAGTCCATAAACTTTTAACCAGTAAATCAATAAATCATAATTTTCAGTGAAACTTATTTCAAAGCAGATGAAACAGTCGTGTAGCACATAGGAAACACACTAGAGGATCTAGATACTATTTGGAAATACTTGGTATTTAATAGGTAGGGAACCATGAAACTTTTGTAATTTAATAGGATTTCATAATCAAGATCCCTATACAAAGAGGTTTGATAGCTAACTGATTCATCATTCAATTGGGAAGTGATTTATCAAGATCATACAATATTCAGAAATTTCTCGTAGGCAATTAAGTATCAAGAAGATATTCAAAATCTTTTACATTAGAATTATGGAAGATTTAGACATAATACAAGTGTTCCTATTATTCAGGCAATTAGGAGTATTCCGGACATTTCAATTTCTGATGGATTCTTAGAAACTTAATCCAATAAGGGTAAAATGGTAGTTTGCAATATTTTAAATTTATACCAAATTATCATGATTTTGAGTCAAATATACTAACTGATCTCCACCCTGTAAAACTTGTCAATATTTCGGATTAATATACTTCACGAATAATCACTACTTAATATTGATTACACTTGTTGAATTGGTCACTTTCAGAATCACCACCAAACGGAACTAGAGGAGACAACCATGTATTTGATGGCATTATACATTTATGGGATATATCAGTATCAAAAATACATCAGCACACTTGATTTATGTTCCATAACCTTTAAGGATGATACAACATAAGTTTGTTGGTGTTTCTAGAATTTATCCAAAGACATTCACTTATTTTAAGTTGTTAGGATATTTAGGTCACTTCAACACTCGAGGTTACTTAAGTCATCTTAAAGTTCAAGGTATTTTTAATTCTTTTGAGGTTTAGGGGTATTTTAGTTATTTGAGTATCAGAGTTATTTTAATATTCCACAGCTCGATGACATTTCAATAAATTCATTTCAATCCAAACCATATGTACCTTTTTGGGTAATTTGTCAGATATATCCGTTCAGAGTTATTTAAGATTTCAAGATTATATAAATATTGAATTATCGTGATACTTCACTATTATTCATTTCTTAAAAACCCTGAACGGATATATCTGACAAATTGAGTGCACTCGGAATCCTGATAACTCAATAAATATTGAGTGCACTCAATTATCGTGATACTTCACTATTATTCATTTCTTAAAATTGAGTGCACTAGTTGAACTGATCAAAATCAAGATCGTTGTTAAATGGATCTTATGGAGATGAACAGGTATCCCAATGTTATTTATTCATTTCTGTGTTGCAATGGTATCACGAAATGTCGATGTGATGGATCTGTAGTTAAAAACCCTTATGGACGGTACAACATATAAATTCATTATCATTTCCAGAGTTATCCAAGTTATTTGCTTAATTCTAGGTCTTTGAGTGTACTTAGGTAATTTGGTATTCAAGTTTAGCCCGGTCACTTTGGAGTTTCCAAAGTAATTCAGTCGTTTCCACAATTTGGATACATACATTATTTCATTTCAGTTCAACTTGGTTATTTTTACCTCATAAGGGTATAATTTCATAGTCACGTAATACCCGCATTTAATCTTTAAATAAATAAATCATAATTTTGGGTTATGGGATCAACTTATTATTACATAATTCATGGACTTAAAATTGTTTTGGATTTGTCTACTAATTTTTTTGCGAGCAGATTGAGTATTCTACAGTGTTCTACCGTTCTACCGTTATTCCATATTCAGTTTAAGTCCAATGATAATTAAATACACCTCATGGACTAATTATTTCCATTCATGCATTTACCAATTCAATCTCGATTTCTGTGCTCCACTGATCGAACATTTGAACTCAATTCAATCTCTCTGTACAAGTATTACCTCGATTTCTATGCTTCACTGATCGAACATTTAAACTCAATTCAATCTCCCTCGAACTTTAATTTCATGCCCCCATAATGTCTCGGATACATAACAAACGAATTTACATCAGAAACTGAACTTAATCAAAAAACCAACTTGAATCCAAAGATAAAACACTTAAAAATAGCTTATCGGGTGTGAATTTGGCAAAACAGACTTCGGATTCGGATTCAGAATGTCGGAAAACAAAAAATAAGACTTTCCATAAATTTTAACTTTTTCGGTCAAAGTCAACAGTCAAAGTCAATGGGTTGACTCGGACGAGTTGACTCAGTTGGGTCAAACACACCGGGTTCAGGTCGGTCCAGACCGATTCTAGAATGTTTCTAGGGTAGGGAAGGAGGCTCACGCGCACGCAGAGGTGCGTAGCGGTGGCGACGGGCTTGGGGTTGTCGGCCAATTACTCCACTAGCATCTATACATCATTTCAGACCAAAATCAGACCAATAACATTAACCAGACATAGCCAAATTAACCGAAAACACTTGGGACTTACTTATACTAAAGATAGAGGGAAATTAATGGTGACAACCTCACCCACTGGTTGGGTTTTGATCGCATAGAGCTGGGGAGTCTTCCTAGGGTGACGGTGAGGCGAGACGGCGATGGAGGCGGGCAAAAAAATGATTAATCAAGGCGGCGGGTGATGGCTTCGATGGTGTTTTGAGTGTCGATTCAAGGAAGAATGAGGTGTTTCACGGCGTGATAATGTTTGGGCTTTAGTCATCGACCGATTGAGAGTCAAATAGGGGTAGCGACGTGTTCTACGGTGGTTGGACGGCGAGGATTCAATAAGGGCCAGTTGGCTAGGGTTCGAGGTTTAAAATTTTAAGGATAAATTTTAGGGTTTTGCTTGCTTGATCTAGAGTTTATTTTTATTAACCAATAAAAATTGGATAATTCAGGTTTAAGTCCCTGAATTTCACATAAATTCCAAATTTAAACTACAAATTTTAAAAAAATTACAATTTGGTCCTCAATTTTTCCCTTGTTATGACTTTAATTCAATACTTAAAATTATTAAAATTTAGCCCCTAAATTTGGGTATGATAAATCTCCTCCCCTTAAAAGAATTTCGTCCTCGAAATTCACTCAAGTCACAGAAATACATAAGTGAAGTTTTCAGCAATTCTTCATTATCTTCATATAGTTTTTACAGAAGTATGGGTCCTCTACTAATCTTTAACCAATTGAATGTATATTCTCGTTAACACTCTCCCTCATTCCAATAAAAAAATTTGAACAAAATCATCCTTCATAAGTCGAGCCCTAACGGATAGAAAAATTAGGTTAGCTCGTTATAAAGAAGGACTCGACCTTGGAGTTCCGTCTTAGAGGAGTACTGTTATAGTCTAGGGGCATGTACTGACCAAACATCCTATGACATTCGACTGGTCGGTCTACTCAGAAAACTTGACTCAACCTAAGCTCCGATACCACTAAATGTAACACCCGCAGACCGATGTGAGTGACTCGATCCGATCCAGGTGTCACATTAGATCCACCGGAGTGACCAACGATAAAAATATGAGAAAATTTAAAATTTATGTTAAAGTGTGTAGTATCATAAAACAATTTATATATTAAAATAGAATTTAACAATATCCAAAAAATAAAATAGATTTCAGACAGATATAAAAATAGAATACAACCTACATGCCCCCTAATCAAATACAACATACTCTGTAAGTAAATTCGAATGGAACTCCCAATATTGAAGTTGATAGTTGCACTGGATTGATTATTGCAACCTGAAATGGTGAGTAAAAAAAAGTGAGCTTTAGGAAGCTCAGTAATACAGAACTACCAAGTGATGTTAAAGGACATGCAGATAAAATGAACATAAGTTTTCCTCATTGACTCATTCGTCTACAGACTTTCGTAATGAGCTGAGGTTCCACTGATACTGCATCTAGTAAAAGACATGAAGATTTCAGTTCATAAGAAACATTCAAAGTACCAAGTTTTCAGGAGATCAGAATAGGATGTCTAGTGCGTTCCAACCAAAACCAGTGTAAAGGTACATATCTTTTTAAAATAGTAACAATTTAAAACATATTTTCAAAAACCATAGTAATACCCTCCAACCGAACACCTTTATATAATTCCCCATAACTGCATCCATAAAGACTTACCTAAGCCCACAATAGAGGAGCCACCCTAAGGAAGTCACCTTAGGCCCGTAAGGATTTACCAGTTTGATCAGAGTTGAACCTCCATACTCTAGAATCCTACCCATATAGTATCCAGTAAAAATTAGATTTAACATTAACAGTAATATCTGGATCGTGATCCAGTAAAATCTAGTAAGTGTGACAATGAAATAAACCATATAAATGCACTCCACGACAATGAAATAAACCATATAAATGCACTCCACCCATACACCATATGAGTTCCTCATAACTGCATCCATAGGGCTTACCTTGTACCCATTGGATATAATGAGCCAATTTAAGGGAGCATCTTGGGGCCTGAGAGCCTACCCAAGAAAGTTCTCGGGGCCTCAGAACCTACCCAAGGGTCGTCTTAGGTCCGTAAGGATTTACCAGCTTGATTAGAGCTGAACCTCTATACTCTATCCTACCCAAAAAAATGTTTCAATAAAACATTTCACATAATAAACAATAATTTCCATGATCTGTATTCGGCATAATCATATTTCTAGTGAAAACAAATATTCAAATAACATATATCATTCCACCATAGTCTTTAAACTTTTAACCAGTAAATCATAATTTTCAGTAAAACTTATTTCAAACCAGATGAAACAGTCATGTAACACATAGGGAACAGACTAGAGGATCCAGATACTATTCATAGATACTTGATATTTAACATGTGGGGAACCATGAAACTTTTGTAATTTAATAGGATTTTTTAACTAAGAATCCTATACAAGGGGGTTTGATAGCTAATTGATTCTTCATTCAATCGGGAAGTGATTTATCAAGATCATACATTATTCATAAATTTTTCGTAGGCAATTGAGTATCAAGAAGACATTCATAATCTTTTACATCAGAATTATGGAAGATTTAATCATAATATAAGTGTTCCCATTATTCAGTCAATTAGGAGTATTCCAGGCATTTCAATTTCTGATGGATTCTTAGTAACTTAATCCAATAAGGGTAAAATGGTAGTTTGTAATATATCAAATTTATACCAAATTATCAGGATTTTGAGTCAAATCATACTAACTGATCTCCACCCTGTAAAACTTGTCAATATTTCGGACTGATATACTTCACGAATATTCACTTCTTAATATTGATTGCACTTGTTGAACTAGTCACTTTTAGAACCACCACCGAACGGAACTAGAGGAGGCGGTCAAGTATTTGATTGTATTACACATTTTTGAGATGTATCAGTATCAAAAATAAATCAGCACACTTGATTTATGTTTTATAACCTTTAGGGATGATACAACATAAGTTTGTTATGTTTTTAGAATTTATCCAAACAAATTCGGTTAGTTTAAGCCGTTAGGATATTCAGGTCACTTAAACACTCGAGGTTACTTAAGTCATCTTGAAGTTCAAGGTATTTTTAATCCTTTTGAGATTCAGGGGTATTTCAATCATTTGAGTATCAATGTTATTTTAATATTCCATAGCTCGATGATATTTTGATAAATTCATTTCAATCCAAACAATATATACCTTTTTGGGTAATTTGTCAGATATATCTGTTTAGAGTTATTTATGATTTCAAGATTATATAAATATTGAATTATCAGGATTCTGAGTCTGATTGAACTACAACTGCCAACACTACAATACTTGTCAATCATTCGTACTAGTTGAACTGATCAAAATTAAGATCATCGTTGAATGGATCTTATGGAGACGAACATGTATTTTAATGGTATTTATTCATTTCTGTGTTGCAACGATATCACGAAATATCGACGTGATGGATTCGTAGTTCAAAACCCTTATGGACGGTACAACATATAAATTCATCATCATTTCCAGACTTATCAAATTTATTCACTTAATTCCAGATTTGTCACTTCGGAGTTTCCAGAGTAATTCAGTCGTTTCCACAATTCGGATACATACGATATTTCCATTCAGTTCAACTTTGTTATTTTTATCTCATAAGGGTATTTTCATAATTTCATAGTTATGTAATCCCCACATTTAACCTTTAAAGAAATAAATCAAAATTTTGGGTTCTGAGATCAACTTATTATTACATATTCATGGACTTAAAATTATTTTCGATCGGACTACCAATTTATTTTGCGAGCAGTCTGAGTCTTCTACAATGTTCTACCGTTAATCCATATTCATTTTAAGTCCAATGATAATTAAATACACCTCATGGACCAATTATTTCCATTCATGCATTTACCAATTATCAATGTGTTCCGGAAAGCATACAAAAGGTAGTAGAGTATTACCTCGATTTTTGTGCTCCACCGATCTAACATTTAAACTCCATTCGATCGCCATCAAAATTTAATGCCACGCCATATAATGTCTCGGATACATAGCAAACAAATTTACGTAAAAAACTGAACTTAATCGAAAAACTAACTTGAATTCGAAGATAAAACATTGAAAATAGCTTACCAGGTGAAAATTTGAAAAAACATACTTCGGATTTGGACTCAGGACGTCAAAAAACATAAAATAAGAATTTTCAAAAATTTTGACTTTTTCGATCAAAGTCAACGAGTCAAAGTCGGGTTGAATTTGACGAGTTGACTTGGTGGGGTTAAACAGACTCTATTCAGATCGGATTGATCGATTCGGGCCGGTCCAAATCGATTGGACCAATTCTAGAATGTTTCAAGGGCATGGGAGAAAGCCCAAGAGCAGGCGGAGGCGCGTGCCGGCGTATGACGACGGCGACGGGCTCGGGGTTGTCGTTCGATTACTCCTCTAGCATTTATACATCATTTCAGACCAAAATCAGACTAATAACATTAACCAAACATAACCAAATTATCAGGAAACACTCGAGACTTACCTACACCGGCGATTGAGGGAAATCGGCGGCAACAGCCTCACCAACTGGTGGGGTTTTGATCGCACAGAGCTAGGGAGTCTTCCTAGGGTGGCGGTGAGGTGAGACGGCGATGGAGGCGGCCGGAAAAAGTGATTAATCGAGGCGACAGGAGATGGTTTTGACGGTGATTTAAATGTCGATTCGCAGCGGAATGAGGTATTTCACGATATTCGTGCTTTGGTCGCCGACTGATTGGGAGTCGAATAGGGGTAGTGACGCGTTCTACGATGGCCAAACGACGAGGATTTAATGAGGTTTGGTGGGCTAGGGTTTGGGGTTTGAATGTTTAGGGGTTTTGCTAGCTCGATCAAGGGGTTTATTTCTTCATTGACCGATAAAAATAGGATAATTTGATACTTAAAATTATTAAAATTTAGCCCCTAAATTAGGGTGTGACATTTTTATTTTATTTTTATATTTGGGTTTAAAGAAAATATCATAAAATAAATTAAAGGACACGTAACACGTTTTTAACGACAGTTAGACTTGGGCACTTAAAATTATAACGGAGAAAACGTTAGACATATATTTTTAATGAAAATTTCTTTAGGCACCAACAGTCAATTTTGGGTATACTTTAGGCACTTATTTTTGTATTAAGCCTTATTATTATTAAAGTTAGTAGCATCAAATATTCCCAAAGTATGACCCTTAATTTAAATTGGTCCCTAAACATTTAAATGTTCCAATTTCATCCATGTACTATATTATTATTCTAAATTAGTCCTCAGACTTCTGAGCATTTCAATTTCATCCCCAAAGTATAACTTTCATTCTAAATTGGTCCCTTAAGTTTTTGTATATTACAATTTCATCCCAAACTATATGTATATATTAATCACATCCCTTGTTAATAAAACCGTTAGGCCAAGTTATATTATTATATGTTTGAAAAAAATAGATTAAATTATGGTTGAAACTAATTATATATTTGGATGAATTTGAAGATGAAATTAGAACATTCAAAAGTTTTGAACATATATGACCTTATAATCAACCTAAACTATTCAAAAAACAGTATACCTCTTATTGTAGCCATTTCAAAGTCCCAACACAGTTTTTATTAAAAAATATAATCTCTAATGACATATATGTATTATATACACATGTTCAAGCTCGGCTTAATATTAAAATAAATTAAATAATTCATTGAGTGGTCTTAGTGGTTAAAGAGAATGTTATTCATTGAAGTCCTGAATTCGAGTAGTTATATCTATAAGTTATGTGTGCATTATCAATTGTTAATATAATTTATCTTATAACCTTCCAAATAATTTATAGCTAGCAACGATAATAATCGAATAGATTTATTCTATATATCCTCTAATCGACTCATAACTAAAAACAAAAATAATCATACAGCTTTTTACCCCTAGTGTAACCCCCATACCGATGAGGGTAACCCAATCCGATCTGGAGTGTCACATTAGGGCCACCGGAGCGACCCACTGTAAAAATCTCGAAAAATTTAAAACTTTTTATCTGAACATATAAACTCATAAAATCATTTATCAGTATTCAAAAAATAAAATATATTTTCGGACTCGTATTTAAAACAAAATACAATTACATGCCCCCTAATCACATATACCAATCTCTGGAAGCAACGCCGAAAGAACTCCCTTACTGAAGTTGATAACTGCACTGGTACAATTCTTTTAACCTGCAATGGTGAGTAATAGGGTGAGCTTCGGAAAGTTCAGTAATACCAAACTACCAAATGATGCTGAAGAACGTGCATATACAAATAAACATATCTTTCCTTATTGGTTCCGACATCTATAGATTTTTATGCTGAGCAAAGATCCTACTGATATTTTAGGTGGTAACGAAAAATGAGTTTTCATATCAGATAAATATTTCAGATGTCTAGGTTCAGGAGATTTAAATAGGTTATCTAGTGTGTTCTCGTAAAACCAGTTAAAAGATACATATCTTTTAAAACATTAGCAGTTTAAAACATATTTACCTTGTGAACAAAGCAGAGGAGCATGCAAAAATTATAAGTCTTATCCTTGCACATAGCAAAAGAGCCTGGGGAAACTGTAAGGCTGACCTTTGCACATAGCAAAGACACCTGGGAAACTGTAAGGCTTACCCTTGTACATAGCAAAGGGACCTAGGGAAACTGTAAGGCTTACCCTTGCAAACAACAAATGGGACCTAGGAAACTGTACGGATTACCCTTGCACACAGCAAAGGAACCTGGGAAACTGTAAGGCTTACCCTTACACACAGGAAAGGGACCTGCTATAACGGCAATTAATCCATTAAAATATGAAAATGTTCCATATTTAGAAATCATGTACAAAAATACCGTAACCAGAAACTATATCAAAATATGTGGTAAATCAAATATCAAAATAAACTGTATTCAGAACATCGGGTATTGTCTCATAAAAATATTAGTATGTGATTTATCAAGAACATATTTTCCAATGAAAATAGGAAACTCGATAACATATTTCAAGTAAACATAGTTCATAAAACCAGTAGATTCCATGATGTCATAAATCAGGAATAATTCATATTTTTCGGTGAAACCAGTAATCGAAAAACATATAACATGTTACCATGGTTCATAAACTAGTAAATAGATAATTTTGGTGAAACTCATTTAAAACATATAAAATCGGCATATGGAACACACTAGGATATCCAAGTATTTCTTAGAGAAACTTGGTAGTTATCAAAATGGATAACATAAAACTGATGTAATTTGATCAGATTCTAAAAATGAGGTCCTATTTAAGGGAATCAATTCCTAACCAATCTAATCTGACATTTAAGGTTGATACTTTAGAATTTCGTTATGATTCATATGCATCAGGAAAGTGTTCAGAAACCTTTATACAAAATATGTCGTTTGATCTGATTATCAAACAACTCTTAGATGAATAGTTCCTAGAACTAATGCTCGTCGATTGGTCAATTCATTGTTCTTCCAGGAAATTTACTCTTTAATACCATAAATTCTTGTCCATAAATCATCTACAGAATTATTGCTGAATAGATCTTCCAGTGTCTTTATTTCATTTTCATGCTTCCACAATATCATGAAATACTGACATGTTTGATTTGCACTTCATGACCCAGAAGTACAATACATCATGTAAGTTCATTAGCATTCCCAGACTCATCCAAATAAATTATTTAATCCTCAGTCCTTGAGATTATTTTGTTCATTTAGCATTCAAGTCCATTACGGTTACTTCGGGA
The DNA here is from genome assembly GCF_006381635.1 of Hibiscus syriacus. Lineage (NCBI taxonomy): Eukaryota > Viridiplantae > Streptophyta > Magnoliopsida > Malvales > Malvaceae > Hibiscus > Hibiscus syriacus. Next base: position 4,412,772 of record NW_024063088.1, read on the forward strand.
TTTTCTAGAGTAATACAGACGTTTCTGAATTCCATATACATATTGTATTTTCGTTCAATTCAATTTGATCTTCGTGGTTGATTTCTCTAACGCATATTCATTTCTTAGTACCGGATGTGATCCAGAGTTGAGCTGAGCTGATGACTTCCAAAATTATCATCGATCCATACTTAATGAGACGAACAAACATTCAAGTGGTATTTATATCATTCAAGTAATGATATAGCACTAGCGTTGGTTGACCACTTAAGCTGCGTTCCAAACCTTTTAAGAGCAGTACAATATCATTATTTATTTGTATTCCTTAATTAATCCAAGACATTTACTTAGTCTAGGACATAAAGGTATTTTGGTCATTTTGGTGCTCAATTTTATTTCATTCATTTCAGAGCTCGAGGATATCCAATCATTCCTGAGCTTAGTACTATTCTTGGGTCATTTCTATTCCAGGGTATTATGGTCATTTTACAGATCCAGTGTATTACAATCATTTTCTTCCGTCCGATCTTATTATCGAATTCAAACTTATCATATACTCCAGTCATTTCAAACAATTCTGACAAAATAGCACCCCCAATAAATTATTCTTCACTCGGAGATTTTCAGGTCAATTGTCTTCTCAGAAGTTACCAACAGGTTATCAGGAATTTTCTATACAAAGATAGGATCTTAACAATTAAATCTGTAATTTATCGAGTTAAGTACGAATCCTCGAAGTACTTTATTATTCAGGGTCAACTCGTACTATTTTTACCTCTCAAAGGCATTTTCGAAATTTCTTAACCAGATAACTTCAGTATTAACTCTTAACAAAAATAATTATAATTTAGAGATCCTATAGTTAATTGATTTCCCAAACATTATCTGATCTTGAAATGATTCCTTAACATACTTTAATATCTTTCACAAACCCTCTTGGGGTTCAAAACCGATTATTCAAAATTTCCAAGTAAAATTAACATTCCTTATGCACATCAGTAGTTTTATCAGATTAATATGTCTTTTCTGATTTATTAATCAACTTCCAGTGGCAATTCTTGTCATTTTCCAACATAAGGGTAATTTCGTAATTTTATCTAATCGAAGTATTTCCATACCTTATCAAATGGGATAAATTATAAATTGCATATCCAGCGCTGATTCCTATATCACTTAATCTCAGAACTTGTAATTGAATTCAAATTGTCCATCAATTTCTTATATTAATCATATGATCCATATTCAGTTACAAAATTTTTACTGTATTCGAATCGAGTGTAGAACTTCATTAATTACACATATGAGACCAAACATTTCCATTCATGCATTTACCAATACCAACATGTTCTATAAAGTATAAAGAGGTAGTAATGTATTACCTCGATTTTTGTGTTATACTGATCGACCATAAAAATTGCATTCGAACGTCCTCGATCTTTAATTCAACTTCAAATATTTTCCTCACGATCCAGGCCATCAAAATTACTAACTCGTTTCTAAATAATTTCTCTTGCCATAGAGATATCTTATTAGAATTGAAATAATAATTTGAAAACCTAATTAGTAAAATAGAATACTTGTGGGGCTACATTAATAATTAATCATTAAAATTAGGGACTCAACTAAATTAATTTGACTATTGAGCCATAAACTAAAACTAAAGGAAACTGTGAGACAAGACCAAGTTCTTACCAAGCCTTGAGGACTCATGATGATTTTCCACTTATTTTATTAACCACCCACGTGATTTTTCTTTTGGGAATCATAACTCCATTTTTCAAATAATTGATGTGTCGAGCATTGCCACAGAACCCATGTGGAGTGTCCCTTGAATGCACCACTCTTAATTATTAAATCTGGTTGTAGCGATGTGGCAATGAACCAAAGACCAAAGCTATGGTCAAAACTCATTCCATTCATTAGTTTTTCCCTTGCACGAATAGTCCGACAACCATTGTATCCCAAACATCTTCTCTCGCATGATAGAGTGAATCATCACGCTTGACAGCCACGAGATTCATAGTAGGTTCTGGCTCATACGAACCGCTGATGGTATCTTCAATTCTTCATACTTTGAGAGAGTTTTCTAGATCTCATCGTTCACATTCAAAGCTTCGAAAAGCAGGGCCTCATTTTCTCCAGTAGTATCGATGATTCTGAGAACAATGGATTGAGACTGTCAACATTGCTGGACAAGCATGGTTGTCAAATAATCCTCAAGAGTGTCTTGTTGTGGTGATGTGGATAACACAGTTGAAAAAAAAAAGCTTGATGTTATTTCTTGATACATCAAATGCTTCCTTAGTCTGTTCAACGGTAAAGGTTTGGAGATGCGCATCATCCTGAAGCTGCATGCCATGTTGAAACTGATTTGCAAGACTAGCATCTACTTCTGTTGCAGAAACTGAACGAGAAGGGGTAAAAATAGGTGCCAAACTCTCCTTATCACGACCAGGAAAGCGAACATCCCTTGATTTTAAGCTTCTGCTTTATTTGGTTCCAAATATTTGAAATAAATTATTAATAGAAAATTCTTTTATTTTCAATCCCTCGTATTCAATCAATCACTCATCCATTATCTTGAAATATATATAAAAACAAATCAAACCCCTGTATTCAATCAACCACTCATCCATTATCTTGAAATATATATAAAAACAAATCAAACCCCTGTATTCAATCAACCACTCATCCATTATCTTGAAATATATATAAAAACAAATCAATCCCCTGTATTCAATCAAGCACTCATCCATTTCTTTCATAATTGAGAAGTGGTTGGCTCGGTGCCTACATAATATAATGGCATTAAAATGTGGCCATAATAATTGCTACGAGCCAATATATATGTGATCTTAATAATTATAATAATTGGGGTGTTACAATTCTCCCCTCTTTAAAAAAATTTCATCCTCGAAATTCATTCATTTCACATAATTACAGAAATGAAACTTCCATCAGTTCTTTCATATCTTTCAGTAGCTTTTACAGAAGTATCGATACTCTATTAATCCTTAACCAGCTGAGTATACATTTTTTTCTAGAACTCTCCCTCAGTCCAAATAAATAATCAAAACAACTTTATCCTTGTAAAAATCAATTCAGCCTTGGTTACGAGAATAGGCTCATAGAGCAGCAGTATATCCCAATTTCATTTTCGGAGTCGGATCAGAATTTCTCAGATGAGTAACTCTCACATGGCTCATGTGGTACTTTACAGAATTTAAACAGACGTTATTGGTATCCCTTTATATAATGGTAGAGTCCTAACATATAGAAAACTTAGGTTTACTCATTACAGATAGGGACTCAACCTTGTAATTTCGGCTCAGAGAAGTACGATTGTATTCTAGGGGCATGTATTGATCATACATCTTTTGACATTCGATCGGCCGGTCTACCTTGAAAAATTTGACTCAACCATAGCTCTTATACCACTAAATTTAACCCCCAGACAGATGCGGGTAACCCGATCCGATCTGAAGTGTCACATTAGGGCCACCGGAGCGACCCACTGTAAAAATCTCAAAAAATTTAAAACTTTTTATCAGAACATATAAACTCATAAAATCATTTATCAGTATTCAAAAAAATAAAATATATTTTCAGACTCGTATTTAAAACAAAATACAATTACATGCCCCCTAATCACATGTACCAATCTATGGAAGCAACGCCGAAAGAACTCCCTTACTGAAGTTGATAACTACACTGGTACAATTCTTTTAACCTACAATGGTGAGTAATAGAGTGAGCTTCGAAAAGCTCAGTAATACCAAACTACCAGATGATGCTGAAGAACGTGCAGATACAAATAAACATATCTTTCCTTATTGGTTCTGACATCTATAGATTTTTATGCTGAGCGAAGATCCTACTGATATTTCAGGTGGTAACGGAAAATGAGTTTTCATTTCAGATAAATATTTCAGATGTCTAGGTTCAGGAGATTTAAATAGGTTATCTAATAAGTTCCCATAAAACCAGTGAAAATATACATATCTTTTAAAACAATAGCAGTTTAAAACATATTTACCCTGTGCACAAAGAAGATGAGCATGCAAAAATGATAAGGCCTTATCCTTGCACATAGCAAAAGAGCCTGGGGAAACTGTAAGGCTGACCTTTGCACACAGCAAAGGCACCTGGGAAACTGTAAGGCTTACACTTGCACACAGCAAAGGGACCTGGGGAAACTGTAAGGCTTACCCTTGCACACAGCAAAGGGACCTGGGAAACTGTAAGGCTTACCCTTGCACACAACAAAGGAACCTGGGAAACTGTAAGGCTTACCCTTGTACACAGCAAAGGGACCTACTGTAACGGTAATTAATCCATTAAAATATGAAAATGTTCCATATTTAGAAATCATGTACAAAAATACCGTAACCAGAAACTATATCAAAATATGTGGTAAATCAAATATCAAAATAAATTGTATTCAGAACATCGGGTATTGTCTCATAAAAATATTAGTATGTGATTTATCAAGATCATATTTTCCAATGAAAATAGGAAACCCGATAACATATTTCAAGTAAACATAGTTCATAAAACCAGTAGATTCCATGATGTCATAAATCAGGAATAATTCATATTTTTCGATGAAACCAGTAATCGAAAAACATATAACATGTTACCATGGTTCATAAACCAGTAAATCAAAAATTTTGGTGAAACTCATTTAAAAACATATAAAATCATCATGTGGAACACACTAGGATATCCAAGTATTTCTCAGAGACACTTGGTAGTTATCAGAATGGATAACATAAAACTGATGTAATTTAATCAGATTCCAAAAATGATTTCCTATTGAAGGGAATCGATTGCTAACCAATCTAATCTAACATTTAAGGTTGATACTTTAGAATTCCGTTATGATTCATATGCATCAGGAAAGTGTTCAGAAACCTTTATACAAAATAAGTCGTTTGATCTGATTATCAAACAACTCTTAGATGAATAATTCCTAGAACTAATACTTGCCGATTGGTCAATTCATTGTTCTTCCAGGATATTTACTCTTTAATACCATAAATTCTTGTCCATAAATAATCTTCAGAATCATTGCTGAATAGATCTTCCAGTGTCTTTATTTCATTTCCATGCTTCCACAATATCATGAAATACTGACATGTTTGATTTGTACTTCATGACCCAGAAGTACAATACATCATGTAAGTTCATTAGCATTCCCAGACTTATCCAAATCAATTATTTAATCCTCGGTCCTTGATATTACTTAGTTCATTTAGCATTCAAGTCCATTACGGTTACTTCGGGATTTTCCAGAGTAGTACAAACTTTTTTCAATTCCATATACATATTGTACTTTCGTTCAATTTAATTTGATCTTCGTGGTTGATTTCTCTAACGCATATTCATTTCTTAGTACCGGATGTGATCCAGAGTTGAGCTGAGCTGGTTACTTCCAAAATTATCATCGATCTATACTTAATGAGATGAACAAACATTTATATCATTCAAGTAATGATATAGCACTAGCGTTGGTTGACCACTTAAGTTGCGTTCCAAACCTTTTAAGAGCAGTACAACATCAATATTTATTTGGATTTCTTAATTAATCTAAGACATTAACTTAGTCTAGGACATAAGGTTATTTTGGTCATTTTGGTGCTCAGATATATTTCATTCATTTAAGAGCTCGAGGATATCCAATCATTCCTGAGCTTAGTATTATTCTTGGGTCATCTCCATTCCAGGGTATTCTGGTCATTTTACAGATCCAGTATATTACAATCATTTTCTTCTGTCCGATCTTATTATCGAATTCAAACTTATCATCTACTCCAGTCCTTTCAAACAATTCTGACAAAATAGCACCCCCAATAAATTATTCTTCACTTAGAGATTTTCAGGTCAATTGTCTTCTCAGAAGTTACCAATAGGTTATCAGGAATTTTCTGTACAAAGACATGATCTTAACAATTAAATCCGTAATTTATCAAGTTAAGTACGAATCCTCGAACTACTTTCTCATTCAGGGTTAACTCGGACTATTTTTACCTCTCAAAGGCATTTTCGAAATTTCTTAACCAGATAACTTCAGTATTAACTCTTAACGAATATAATTATAATTTAGAGATCTTATAGTTAATTGATTTCCCGAACATTATCTGATCTTGAAATGATTCCTTAACAGACTTCTAGTATCTTTCACAAACCCTCTTGGGGTTCAAAACCGGTTATTCAAAATTTCCAAGTAAAACTAACATTCCTTATGCACATCAGTAGTTTTATCAGATTAATATGTCTTTTCTGATTTATTAATCAACTTCCAGTGGCAATTCTTGTCATTTTCCAACATAAGGGTAATTTCGTAATTTTATCTAATCGAATTATTTCCATACCTTATCAAATGAGATAAATTATAAATTGCATATCCAACGCTGATTCCTATATCACTTAATCTCATAACTTGTAATTGAATTCAAACCGTCATCAATTTTTTATATTAATCATCTGATCCATATTCAGTTACAAAATTTTTATTGTATTCGAATCGAGTGTAGAACTTTATTAATTACACATATGAGACCAAACATTTCCATTCATGCATTTCCCAATACCAACATGTTCTATAAAGCATAAAGAGGTAGTAATGTATTACCTCGATTTACGTGTCATACTGATCGACCATAAAAATTCCATTCGAATGCCCTCGATCTTTAATTCAACTTCAAAAATTTTCTTCACGATCCAGGCCATCAAAATTACTAACTCGTATCTAAATAATTTCCCTTGCCATAAAGATATCTTATTAGAATTGAAATAATAATTTGAAAACCCAATTAGTATAATAGAATACTTGTGGGGCTACTTTAATAATTAATCATTAAAATTAGGGACTGAACCAAATTAATTTGCACTATTGAGCCATAAACTAAAACTAAAGGAAACTGTGAGACAAGACCAAGTTCTTACCAATCCTTGAGGACTCATGATGATTTTCCACTTATTTTATTAACCACCCACGTGATTTTCCTTTTGGGAATCATAACTCCATTTTTCAAATAATTGATGTGTGGAGCATTGCCACATAACCCATGTGGAGTGTCCCTTGAATGCACCACTCTTAATTATTAAATTTGGTTGTAGCTATGTGGCAATGAACCAAAGACCAAAGCTATGGTCAAAACTCATTCCATTCATTAGTTTTTCCCTTGCACGAATAGTCCGACAACCATTGTATCCCAAACATCTTCTCTCGCATGATGGAGTGAATCATCACGCTCGACAGCCACGAGATTCATAGCAGGTTCTGGCTCACGACGAACCGCTGATGGCATCTTCAATTCTTCATACTTTGAGAGAGTTTTCTGGATCTCATCGTTCACATTCAAAGCTTCGAAAAACAGGGCCTCATTTTCTCCAGCAGTATCGATGATTCTGAGAACAGTGGATTGGGATTGTCGACATTGTTGAACAAGCGTGGTTGTCAAATAATCCTCAAGAGTATCTTGTTGTGGTGATGTGGATAACACAGTTGAAAAAAAAGCTTGATGTTATTTCTTGCTACATCAAATGCTTCCTTAGTCTGTTCGACGATAAAGGTTTGGAGATGAGCATCATCCTGAAGCTGCATGTCACGTTGAAACTGATTTGCAAGACTAGCATCTACTTCTGCTGCAGAAACTGAACGAGGGGTAAAAATAGGTGCCAAATTCTCCTTATCACGACCAGGAAAGCGAACATCCCTTGATTTTAAGCTTTTGCTTTATTTGGTTCCAAATATTTGAAATAAATTATTAATAGAAAATTCTTTTATTTTCAATCCCCGTATTCAATCAATCACTCATCCATTATCTTGAAATATATATAAAAACAAATCAAACCCCTGTATTCAATCAACCACTCATCCATTATCTTGAAATATATATAAAAACAAATCAAACCCCTGTATTCAATCAACCACTCATCCATTATCTTGATATATATATAAAAACAAATCAATCCCTTGTATTCAATCATCCACTCATCGATTTCTTTCATAATTGAGGAGTGGTTGGCTCGGTGCCTACATAATATAATGGCATTAACAGGTGGCCATAATAATTGCTACGGGCCAATAGACATGTGATCTTAATAATTATAATAATTGGGGTGTTACACCTAGTTAATTTATACTTAATATAGATCATAAAAAATAAATAAGGTGAATCATTCAACCTTAAAAGGGAAAACTCATGACGAAAGTTTATTGAACTTGAATTCCTAAAATAAAAAGCATAAATAACCTATATATAGACTTAAGCTACTTCAAGAACTAGAAATTAACCCTTCCTTTGCTTCTAAGTAATTAATTTTTTTGAAGTATTATTCCTCAAGAAAATATAACACTAACAAACTAAAATGAACTTAAATGTTATTATATCAATCAACAATTTCTCAATTAATACCTCCTCTCTCTTGGATTGTGAGTTTAATACTCATTAGGAGCAAAATTCTCTTTCTCCATCCCTAAGTAAGAATTGTTCAAAAAAATTATTATATTGGTAATGAATCACACGTATGACACATGATAATTAAAATATACAATTGGGCTTATAATTATGGATGAACATTTGACTCGAACTTGGAAATTTTCGATCAAACTTTATAGGGCTGAGCTTTTTGTTGTTTTGAAAATTCAGGTTCAGATCAGATTAATTGTTTTAAAGGATAAGGTCGGATTGAAATTTAGAGTGAAAAATACCCGACCTAACCTAAAAATAATAGTGTAATAGACATTTATATATTTAAGGATAATTGCTACAATACTTATCTATACTTTTTTAATCAGGTCTCTATTTTACCTAATAAAAATAAAAAATTTATATATATTTATATTGAATCGAATTAAATACGAGTTTTTACCTTGAAAGTAAGATCAGATTTTTTGGATCAGATTTTTACTAAATATTGAACGGTAAAAACAAAAATGATTATTTAAAAAAAATATATGGGACTAAAGCCTAAAATATCATTAGACTAGTTAAACAAGCTGAAAGGATTGCCTTATTTGTTTTTTTTTCCTCCCTTCTTTCCCTCGATGTCAAAGGAAAGAGTTGGGACAACTTGTTAAGCTGAAACGTGGCTTAACCAAACCCCAATCATGACGTCCCATAAAAAATCTTGTTCTTGGAGCAGGTTTGTTCATATACAAGTGTTGTTTATGACACAACGTAAAGCCTCAAAATTTAAAAATCTCTTACATGGATAACATTTAAACTCCTCTTTATAATTTGTGTGCTCTAACAACACTTTTGTTTCAAGAAAAAACAATTTTTACGTTTGATTCTCGAGAAAATTACAGAGAAAATTAAAAACGAAGATTTTAATAATATCTTTAATCCTTTTTCATGATGAATTTTGATAGAAAAGACCTCAAAGATCTCTCATAATTTCAAATTTGACAAATTAATCCTTATTATAAAAGAGAAAATAACCTCAGTGACCAAAAATCCCATATAATATACGATTTTAACCAACTTTTTCCGGATTTGCCAAAATGACCAACAAAATCGCAATGCGATCGCTAATTCGCAACGCGATCTCCATTATCGCAAATTCGCGTTGCATTTTTGCAACGCGATAGTTGAAAATCGCGTTGCGATGGTCTACAGTATCGTTGCGATTTTCCCAATTCGCAATGCGAATAAGTAAATCGCAACGCGAATTGGGAAAATCGCAATGCGAATAAGTAAATCGCAACGCGAATTGGGAAAATCGCAATGCGATACTGACTATCGCAATGCGATAATAAAAAATCGCAACGAGATACTTACTTTCGTAACGCGATACTGACTTTCGCAACGCGATAATACATAATCGCAATGCGATTTTCAAAGCGCCATTAGTATCCTGGCCAAGTATTTTATTTTTAAATTCGAAACACGAATATTAATATATTGGAACACTGAACTGTCCACAGTATATCCCGTAATCGCAACTCATAACCTAAAACCTAAAATCACAACTCAGTCCCATCTCCATCTCTCACTCTCTCACCCATCTCCGACGAAATCCGTCCCCATCTCCGGCGAAATCCGTCTATCTCCATCTCTCAGAGCCACCCTCACAATCAGAAATGGAAAATCAACCAAATCAACCAACGAGGGTTAGTTTTTTTAATTATTTTCTTTTTGAAATTTTTTCATTATTATTAGGTTTTTCATATTGAAATTGATGATAAGTTTACTGGTAATTTCAATAATAGATTAACCATTTCACTTAGATTGCTTATTAAATCAACCGAGAATCGCAACGCGAAATGCAAATCGCAACGCGATTTTAGTTTCGCGTTGCGATTCTCTCGTTGCGATAGTCGAATTCGCGTTGCGATTTTTATTTTCGTGTTGCGATTTTCATTTTCAGAAACTATTCTTCTTCTGCAAATTGAAACTTGAATGAATTGCATTACTTCAACCAAAAACAAAGACAAATACGAAATTCACAGTGTTGCATATTTAAGTTTGAAGAATAAACTACTACTATTTATGTTTATTATTGTTTTTGGTATATCTTCACAGTGTAGTTTTTGGTATATCTAATTTAGTATGTTTATTGTTTTTGTAGAACTTTTATTCGGCTCAATTGACCTTGAGAAATAAAGTCAGCCTGGCCAAAACAATTGCGTCGAAGCTTTCACCTGCACAAAGAAAAATGTTTGAGGATACATGCTTCGGGCCATGGCTGAAAGTACAACATCCCGGTGGAGATGCGATGTTGACACACCTGTTTCTTCAAACCATGACTAGCGATCTACCAGAGACTATACAACGTCGTGATGAAGAGATATGGTTTGATTTTCCACCGGCGTATACGTGTTTTGGGCAGGAGGAGTTTTGCTTAATCACCGGTCTACGCTTCGGACACGATGATGTAGGTCGGTACACTAGACACATTACCCGCCCATCATGGCTATCCCGGGTTTTTCCTGAGCTGGAGAGGCCGAGTCTACACGTAGAAGACCTGACAAGATTTTTGAATAATAAAGATGGTTTTACTCGGATGGATGACGTCGACGTTGTCCGAGTATGCCTTCTAATTCTTTTGCATGCCGGCTTTTTAGGCAGAGAGGCCAGACAACCTATTCCAAACGATCTAATCAAATTGGTAGAAGACCTAAATGCGTGGAACCTGTTTCCGTGGGGCTCGTATTTATGGAAAGCTACATGGAATAAGTTATCGTCTGCCTTGGATGATCGAAAAAGTTTGCAAGGCGATGGTTCCAAATACACTTTGACAGGCTTTATTTGGGCCTTTAAGGTAAGAATTTTTATATGATGTTTCCAAAATTATAAGTAATTATTTAACAATTACTAATGTTTGTTATTATATTGTTTGTAGATTTGGATATTTGAGGCCTTTCCCGCCATGAAGACATATGCAATAAAAACTTCAAATGATATTCCCAGGGCTATTTCCTGGAAGAGGAAACGGACCTTGCAATGGGAAGATTTACTACGGTATACGACAATAAATAATGTAAGTTAACATAAATACTACCATATGTTTATAAACAAGTTATTACTAGTACACGTTTAACTTTGTTTGAGCTTTTATATTGTTAGGAGGCCAACACTCCTCTACAGAGGCTGACACCCACGGAAGCTGAGCTTGCCACTGATTGGTGGCAAGCTAGTAAGCGTTTTTTTGATGGAACGGTTGATGAGCAGCCTCCACTTTGGGAGCCATCACCTCGCCCAGAGCTATCACCTCACCCAGAGCCATCATCTGATCGACCCGGCTATACACCTCCACAACGACAGCCATCACCTATTCTGTCACATCATCGAGCCTCTTCTCCACCATCACCGCAAGATAGGCGACCGGAAAAGATGCCACGACGTTTATCTCCCTGTTCTCCACCTCCACCTCAACGGGATGAGTTAGGGGAGTTACGTGATGAGGTCAATGCCTTGCGTGAGGAGGTCGGTACTTTACGCAAAGACGATGGTGCATGGCGTGTTGAGGTGTCTACATTACGCGGTGAGGTAGCCGCTCTACGTGAGATGATAGTATCGTTGCAGAATGAGGTTCATACTCTACGCAACGAGGTAAGTTTAAGATTTTTCATACTCGTAATTCATTCGGTTGCTGCCAATACTGCTAAACTGTTTTTGTTAGTATTTGTTTTTGGTTTTGTTTTTGTCTTTTGGTTGAAGTAATGCAATCCATTCAAGTTTCAATTTGCAGAAGAAGAATAGTTTACTTTCGCAACACGAAAATGACTATCGCAACGCGGAAATGGCTATCGCAATGCGAAATGAAAATCGCAACGACAAAATCGCAACGACAAAATCGCAACGCGAAATGAAAATCGCAATTTTGCGTTGCGATTTTGTCGTTGCGATTTAATTTCGCGTTGCGATTTTGTCGTTGCGATTTTCATTTCGCATTGTGATATCCATTTCCGCGTTGCGATAGTCATTTCGCGTTGCGATTTTAAGTTTCGTGTTGCAAAAGTAAACTATTCTTCTTCTGGAATGTTTATATATGTTGTCCTTTTAAATGTTTATATAAGTGCTTACTTCTGGAATGTTATCTGAGCATTTTGTGAACTATGATAGAATAATGATTTGGGTGAATACAATGCTAGTTTGAAACATATTTGTCTTTGTTTAATATCATGTCTGTTTATTTACTGATTTATGTATTAATTTTTTTAGCGGCCCGATAAGGTGGATGCTTTACGTCGGGTTTTCTTTGCACGACGGAGTTCACGCATCAGACGGCGTGGACATGCTATTACGTCTCCGTTCACCCCAATGGTGCGAAGACTCCGCAAGAAGAAGCCCGACTCACCGGTCATCCCTCAAGAGTCCCCTCCAATCGTTCAAGAGGCCCCTATTCTCCCTCAAGATTCCCCCCCCCCACCGTTCAAGAGGCCACTGTCATCGTTGAAGAGGTCCCTCCCACCATTCCAGAGCCCGATTCACATGGGGTAATATATCGAAGTATTGAGAAACCCCCACCGGTTCTGGAAATGATGGATGACAGTTGGCTCTCGTATGAGTTACCGGCTAGTACCCTTCCGGTATCTGAAGTGGATAGGAGACAACTACCGGAAACAATTGTGGATAATACCCTTTGGGCTAAGACCGCAATTGATTTTTATCTACATGAGCGGAGCCAAGGGTGTTACACTGACATCAGCAAACTCAACGATGAAATGTTTTTGTTGCTTGATCGGTCTTGGTGGGGTGTGCTATTAGGGGTTGAAGACAGTGGCTATTTGGATGGGGAGGTAAGTCTTATATTTGTCTTATATATGATTTTGATTAATTTGTTTAAAAATTAATGTAATTCACTAATATATGTATTTTTTTGTAAAACAGCATATCGATGCGTGGGTGTCACGTCTACTAATAATAAGGAAGCTTAGGAAAAATAAAAAAAATTCGCTATATACAATAATGCCGACGGCTTTTCACGCAGTTCACTTGAAGAATCAACGAGATGAATCATTTTTGTTGGGCAATGGACAAGCTAAACTTTATCCTGCATGGTGGGAGGTCGATAATGTTAGTGTTTATTTTTTAAATTTTTTAAAGGTGTTCATAAATAAGTGCGCAAATAAATGAATTATTAATTATGATCGCAGGTGTTTATCCCTGTTTTGGAACGTCGTCACTGGCTTCTCGTCCAACTTCAGCTCCCATCCCTGAAGATAATAGTGTATGACAGCATGATCAATTACATATCACTGTCTGATTTGAGAGATATTTTCAAGGGATGGAGCTCTCATTTGGCTAAATTCTTGGATGGGATTAAGTATTGGAGTTATTCTGGACACAAGAAGCCAAAGAAGTTCAATGTCACAGTTGTCAGAGACGAGACCGCGCCACAGCAATCGCCGGGAGCCAGAGGGGATTGTGGTCCTCTCGTATGCCTTTGCTTGGCGCGTTTGACGACGAGAAGCACAGAGTTTTTACCTCCCACCGATAGAGATAGAGGTGTAGTAGGCTTGTGGTTTCGGCATTATATGGCTAGAGCAATATATTCGAGACGCTGCCTACCTGCATCCGCGTTATGAAAGTGTCCATTGTTAATTGGTAAGTCAAATGCAAGTTTTGTTAACATATATACTCCTTTTGGTTTGAAAATGTTTGGTTAAGTACCTAGAATTCAATAATTTTCTGTTTGTAGGTTTTAGATGTGTAGGAAGTCTTGTTTGAGCAAATGTTTGGTTTCTGCAGGTTAATCCTTAAGTGAGCTGCGTGAAATGGATGTACGGGGTCACAAAGTTGTTGATTCATTGATTCAATAATTGATGAAGAAATAAGAATTATTATTATTTTTTGATTGTTTAATTGATTTGTAAAAGATGATTTGTAAATGTTGATTTGTTTAATTGATGTGTACATAATTTGTGTTGAAATGTAATAGTTGATTTGTTGATTTTCAATCTGCTTTATGTTGAAGGCAAAACAGACTATCGCAACGCGAAATGGCTATCGCAACGAGAAAATCGCAATGCGAAATGAAAATCGCAATGCGAAATGAAAATCGCAACGAGAAAATCGCAATGCGATTTTCATTTCGCATTGCGATTTTCTCGTTGCGATAGCCATTTTCGCGTTGCGATAGCCATTTTCGCGTTGCGATAGTCAAATGAATGTCTAATAAGTGATAACAACTGAACAGATCATAGCAATGTTCAAACTCAAGTTACTAATACATGTCTAACTGAAAATGTTAAAAGTGCACATATAAAATACACATAATGCAAGTTTTGTTAACATATATACTCCTTTTGGTTTGAAAATGTTTGGTTAAGTACCTAGAATTCAATAATTGTTAAAAGTTTATGCATGTTAATCCTCGTTGCCTTTTTCATTTCGCATTGTGATTCTATCGTTGCGATTTGCATTTCGCATTGCGATGGTCAAATGATTGCCTTTCGCAACGCGATTCTGACTTTCGCAACGAGATAATACAGAATCACAATGCGAGTTTCAAAGTTCGCAACAGGTTTTAGTTTCGCAAGCCAAATTTTTTGTGTATATATATACGCAGCAGCAACAACTCATAACTTAAATCACTAAATCGCAACTCATTCCATCTCCATCTATCACTCTCTCCGGTGACATCCGTTCCAATATCCAACGACATCCTTCCCCATCCGGCAACAGGTCTTAGTTTCGCACCTCGTTTGTTTAGTTACAACCATGAAATCATCTAATGTTGATCATGTTTGGATAGATTTGTGTTTTGGAGGGTCATGGGAGAATGTTCATGGTGTTTTACAATATATGCCTTTACCCATGAATCTTCAACTAAAACTGTCATTAAAGAAGTTAACTTATGAAACCCTAATGTTACATGTTTCAAAGAAATTGAATTTAGAGCCCCTAAGTGGATTTAGGCTATCTTATCAGAGAAATGGTAAAGTTTATTTGTTAACCGACAATGAAGATGTTGAACGATTCATTGGTTACATTAATGTTTCAAGTGATGATGTTACATTGTATGTTGTTGAACCTAGAAGTAGTATTGTTGGGTCAGTAGCGGGTAGTAATCAACTAAGTGGGTCTCAAAACCCACAACCTTTCTCTAATCCAAATCCAAATAAACTTTCAGCACCAAATTTCGGTTTTCGTATTGACCAATTAGACGATGATGAGCCAAGAGAAAAAATTGTGAGTACTAGTCAGTATTCGAAATTTGATCTTGGTCAATACCCGGACTTTGATATTGGTCAATACACGGATTTTGATGATGTTTCAGAAGAAGAAACAAACCCTGCGTGTAATGATTTTGATATTGGTCAATACCCGAATTTTGATGATGAAACACCCGTTGCCGAGGAAGATGTTGTTGATGATAATAAGGAGGAAGTTACGACTGTGAATGAACATGTTGAACATCCATTCTGTAATTCATATAATCCTGAAGAAGAAAAAGAAGAAGAAAAAGTCCCCGAAGAAAAGAAAATGCCACGGGAGTATAACTGGAATATGCCAGAATTACTTCAGTTACCGGAAGAAGAGTTGGCAAAGAAAGCAGTTGATTGTTACACAAAAGTTATTCGTATCAAGAAAGATGATTGTTTTGATACAAAGGAAGACTTGAAGATAGCTTTGTATACGAAATATGTGGAAGATGGCTATCAACTAAAAGTTAACAAATCAAGCAAAGATCGTTTCGAAACAAGGTGTACGATTGACAAAAACTGTACGTGGCGTATGATTGCAAAGAGGATAAAAGATTGCGCAATGTTTCAAGTTAGGACTTTTATTGATAAACATACATGTTCAAGAACCCAAGTTTTTCCTCACCATAGACAGGCAAACAAAAAGGTGTTGGGTGGTTTTCTGGCTGAGTTAATGTTTTTGAATGGCAGGGTATATCGGGGACATGAAATTATGACTGACATGAATGCTCGGTTCAAGATTAGTATATCATATTCTCAAGCTTGGAGAGCCAAATGTTATGCCTTGGAATTGTTGAGGGGGTCGCCAGAAGCATCGTTTGCCCAACTGCCGGCTTATTGTCACAATTTAAAGCTGAAAAATCCTGGGTCGGTAACTCATATCAAAACAGATAGAGATGGACGCTTTGAGTTGCTGTTTATCGCCATTGGCGCTGCGGTTAGTAAATCAATATAATTCTGTTGACTCATTTCTGTTAGTTACATGCATTTCATATTTAAATGATTATATTTCTTGTGTATATTATTTTGTAGATTCATTCGTTTATTACTTGCATGCGCCCAGTTATTATAGTTGACGGAGCACATTTGAAAGGTCGATACCTTGGAGTAAACTTATTAGCAGTAGCCATGGATGCTAACAATGGGATATTGCCAATAGCTTACGGGGTTGGCAAATCTGAAACCTCTGATTCATGGACATGGTTTATGGGGCATCTTAGGGATTGCATAGGTCCTATTAGCAATCTAACAATCATATCCGATAGGGCAAACTCAATTGACAACGCTGTTAGAAGGTGTTTCCCAGATGCTTTTCATGGACTTTGTGGTGTTCATTTGTATAGAAATCTAAAATCAAGGTCTGCTGGTATAAAAAAGCACAAATGGACATACTGGAAGGCTATAAAGGCTTATCGGGAAGTGGATTTCAATAAGCATATAAACTGTTTAAGACGTGTTTTGCCTCAGTGTGCTCAAACACTAGAAGATGTCGGGTTTGAAAGATGGTCAAGAGTACATCAACTTGGAGCAAGATATGGTTTCATGACGTCTAATAGTGCAGAATCAATTAACGCTCTAAGTCGTCATTCTCGGAAATTACCCATTACTATGTTAATGGAGTTTTTTCGAGCCTCTATTCAACAGTGGTACTACAAGAAAAGAAACCATGCAGGTATTATTTCTTTGAATTCGTAACTTATCATATATTTTACTAAGTATTATTTATTTAAATTTACAGGAATATTGGAACATCGTGTTACACCATGGACTGAAAAAAAAGATAACGAAACGTGTTGTGAAGTCAACGTTATGGAGAGTTGAACCATGTTCAAACACTTTGTTTGAAGTACTGGATAATAACTTAAATGGGCTTGTCGATCTAAATGCAAGGACGTGTAGTTGTATGAAATGGCAAACATCTGGTTATCCATATGGCCATGTTATAAAAGTTGCTCTTCATCTAAACCAAGATAATTCAAGCACATACGCTATGGATTGCTACACTACAGAAGTATATCGACAGACTTATGCCGAGATTGTCTATCCTATTTCACATCCTTCTGAGTGGGACATACCAGATGACTTACAAACAGTTTTGCCACCAGCCATGGACAGAAGGCTACCTGGCCGACCAAAAAGTCACGATCGTATACCGTCTAAGGGTGAAGAGAAGAAGAGATCGACATGTAGTCGGTGCAAAGAAAGTGGTCATACAAGGTTGACATGTGGATCACCAGTGCCATCACAATCATCTTTTCCTCTACCAAAATATGGATCATCATCAAAATCCAAAGCTCATATGGTGTCAAGAAAAAGGCAATCAAAATCGCAATCATATTTAAAATCCCAATCACAACTGGCTTCACCTTTTGGGACTGTTAACTTAGGTGATTTTTAAATGCAAACGTTGTATTATGTAGATTTTATGTGTGAACTTTTAACATTTTCAGTTAGGCATGTATTAGTAACTTGAGTTTGAAAATTGCTATGATTTATTCCAGTTGTTATCACTTAATAGGCAATCATCTTAATGTCTATCGCAACGCGGAAATTACTATCGCAATGCGAAATGAAAATCGCAACGAGAGAATCGCAATGCGAAATGAAAATCGCAACGCTAATTTCGCAATGCGAAATGAAAATCGCAACGAGGGAATCGCAATGCGAAATGAAAATCGCAACGCGAATTTAATTTCGCGTTGCGATTTTCATTTTCGCGTTGCGATTTTCATTTCGCATTGCGATAGTACTTTTTGCCTTCAACATAATGCAGATTGAAATCAACAAAATCAACCATTACATTTCAATCAATTAAATAAGCACAAATAAGAATTATGTTAACATCAATTAAACAAATCAACTTTTACAAATCACCTTTTACAAATCAATTAAACAATAAAAAAATAAACAATAATTATTAGAGAAAATAACACTTCTATTATTGAATCAACTTTTGCAGCCATACATCATTTTCACGCAGCTCACTTCTGAGATTAACCTGTATAAACCAAACATTTGCTCAAACAACACTTTCTACACATCTAAAACCTACAAACAGCAAATTATTGAATTCTAGGTACTTAACCAAACATTTTCAAACCACAAGCCTATAAACATACCAATTATTTATGGACATTTTTATAAGGCGGATGCAGGTAGGCAGCGTCTCGTATAAATCGATCTAACCATATAATGTCGAAACCACAAGCCTACTGCAGCTCTATCTATATCGGTGGGAGGTAGATACTTTATACTTCCTGTGATCAAACGGTCCAACGCCAAGCATACGAGAGGACCACAATCCCCTCTGGGTCCTTTCGTTTGTTGTGGTGCGGTCTCGTCTCTGCTAACTGTAATATTGAGCTTCTTTGGCTTCTTGTTTCCAGAACGAGTCCAATAATTTATCGCATCCAAGTATTTAGCCAAATAAGAGCTCCATCCCTTAATAATATCTCTTAAATCAGCCAATGATATGTAATTTATCATGCTGTCATATACTATTGCCTTAAGGGATGGGATCTGAAGCTCGACGAGAAGCCAATGGTTATGTTCCAAAACAGGGATAAACACCTGCAATCATAAGTAATAATTCATTAATTTGCGCACTTATTTATGAATACCTTTAAACTCAATCTAAAATAAACACTAACCTTATCGACCTCCCACCATGCAGGATAAAGTTTAGCTTGTCCATTGCCCAACGCAAATGATTCATCTCGTTGATTCTTCAAGTGAACGGCGTTAAAAGACGTCGGCATAATTGTATACCGTGTATTTCTTTTATTTTCCTTAAGTTTCCTAATTATTAGAAGACGTGACACCTACGCATCGATATGTTGTTTTACAAAAAAAGACATATATTAGTAACTTACATAAATTTACAAAAAAAATAATCAAATGAAAATATAAGAAAAATATAAGACTTACCCCTCCATCGAAATAGCCATTGTCTTCGACCCCTAATAATACGCCCCACCAAGACCGATCAAGCAACAAATAGATATCATCATTGAGCTTGCATATGTCAGTGAAACACCCCTGGCTTCGCTCATGTAGATAAAAATCAACTGCGGTCTTAGCCCAAAGGGTGTTATCCAGAATTGTGTCCGGTAGTTGTTTCCTCTCATCTTCAGATACCGGTATGGTACTGGCCGATAACTCATACGAGAGCCAACTTGAATCCATCATGTCCGGCACGTCAGAGGGTTTCTCAAGAATCCTACATATGACGCCATGTGAATCGGGATCTTGAATGGTGGGAGGGACCTCTTCAACGATGACAGTGGCCTCTTGAACGGTGGGAGGGGACTCTCGAAGAATGATAGGGGCCTCTTCAACGATAGGAGTAGACTCTTGAGGGATGATAGGCGAGTCGGGCTTCTTCTTGCGGTGTCTTCGCACTATTGGGGTATACGGAGACTTAATAGCACGTTCACGCCGTCTGATGCGTGAACTCTGTCGTGCAAGAAAAACCCGACGTAAAGCATCCACCTTATCGGTCCGCTAAATAAAAATACAAATATCAGTAAATAAACAGACATGATATTTAAACAGTGAAAACAAAGATAAATATATTTCAAACTTTCAACCAAAAGACAAAACAAAGACAAATACTAACTTCACAGTGTTAAAGTAAAAAGTTTAGCAGTTTTGGCAGCAACCGAATAAATTTACTAAGTAATCTAAGTGAAATGGTTAATTTAAGTGAAATTACGAGTAAATTTATCATCAAGTTAAATATGGAAAATCTTAAACTTACCTCGTTGCGTCGAGTATGAACCTCATTCTGCAACGATACTACCATCTCACGTAGAGCGACAACCTCACCACGTAAAGTAGACACCTCCACACGCCATGCACCATCGTTATCAAGTAGAGTACCGATCTCCTCACGCAAGGCATTGACATCATCACGTAACTCCCTTGACTCATCCCGTGGAGGTGGAGAATAGGGAGATAGAAGTCGTGGCATCTTTGCCGGTCGCTTATCATGAGGTGATGGTGGAGAAGAGGCTCGATGATGTGACGGGATAGGTGATGGCTCTCGTTGTAGAGGTGTATAGTCGGGTCGATCAGGTGATGGCTCTAGGTGAGGTGATGGCTCTCGAAGTGGAGGAAGTGGAGGCTGCTCATCATTCGTGCCATCAAGAAAACGCTGACTAGCTTGCCACCAATCAGTGGCAAGCTCAGCCTCCGTGGGTGTCAGTCTCATTAATGGAATGTTGGCCTCCTAAAAATATAAAAACTCAAACAAAGTTAAACGTCTAATATTAATAACTTGTTTATATATGATAGTATTTGTGTTAACTTACATTATTTATTGTCGCATATGGTATTAAGTCTTCCCAATCCAACAGACGTTTCCTCTTCCAGGAAATAGCCCTGGGAATATCATTTGAAGTTTTTATTGCATATGTCTTCATGGCGGGAAAGGCCTCGAATATCCAAATCTACAAACAATATAATAACAAACATTAGTAATTGTTAAATAATTAATTATAATTTTGAAAACATTATATAGAAATTCTTACCTTAAAGGCCCAAACAAAGCCTGACAAAGTGTATTTCGACCCATCGCCCCGCAAACTTTTGCGGTCATCAAAGGCAGACGACAACTTAGTCCAGGTAGCTTTCCATATATACGAACCCCACGGAAACAGATTCCATGCATTTAGGTCCTCTACCAATAATATTAGCTCCTGAGGAATAGGTTGTCTGGCCTCTCTGCCTAAAAAGCCGGCATACAAAAGTAGTAGAAGGCATACTCGGACAACATCGACGTCATTCATCCGAGTAAAATCATCTTTCTTATTAAACAATTTCTTCATGTCGTCGACGTGTAAGTTCGGCTTCTCTATTGACTCATCAGGAAAAACCCTGGATAACCATGATGGGCGGGTGATATGACGAGTGTACCGGCCTACATCATCGTGTCCGAATCGTAGACCAGTGATTAAGCAGAACTCCTTCCGCCCAAAACAAGTATACGCCGGTGGAAAATGAAACCATATCTCTTCCTCACCACGTTGTATACTGTCGGGTAGATCGCTAGTCATGGTCTGAAGCCACAAATGGATCAAACTAGCATCTCCACCCGGATGCTGTACTCTCAGCCATGGCCCGAAACAGGTTTCTTCAAACAATTTTCTTTGTGCAGGTGAAAACTTCGAAGCAATTGTAGTGGCTAGGCTAACTTTATTCCTTAATGTCAATGAAGCCGAAAAAAATTTATACAAAAAAACAATAAACATACCAAGTTAGATATACCAAAAATTACACTGTCAAGATATACCAAAAACAAAACAATAAACATAAATAGTAGTTTATTCTTGAAACTAAAATTTGCAACACTGTTTTTGTCTTTTGGTTGAAATGAAAATCGCAACGAGATAATGAGAATCGCAACGCGGAAATGACTATCGCAACGCGAAATGACTATCGCGACCAGACAATCGCAACGCGAAATGAAAATCGCAACCGCGAAATAAAAATCGCAACGCGAAATGAAAATCGCAACGCGAAATAAAAATCGAAATGCGATTTTTGTTTCGCGTTGCGTTTTTTATTTCGCGTTGCAATTATCTCGTTGCGATAGTTATTTCCGCTTTGCGATTTTCATTCTCGAAACTATTCTTCTTCTGCATTACTTCAACCAAAAGACAAAGCAAAGACAAATACTAACTTCACAGGCTAAACAGTTTAGCAGTATTGGCAGCAATCGAATGAATTTAATAAGAAATCTAAGTGAAATGGTTAATCTATTATTGAAATTACCAGTAAACTTATCATTAATCTCAATATGAAAAACCTAAAATAATGCAAAAATTTCAAAATAAAAATAAAAAAAAACTAACCCTCTTGATTTTCCATTTGTGAATGATTGTGAGGGATTTTTTGAGTGTGAATGGTTGTGAGGGATTTCGCCGGCGATGGGGACGGAAATCTTCGGAGATGGGGACGGATTTCACCGTAGAGAGTGAGAGATGGAGATGGGACTGAGTGTTGTGTTTTTGGGTTTGAGGTTATGAGTTGCGATTACTGTGGACGGTTCAGTTTCCGATTTATTAAGAAAAAATTCGTGTTTGGAATTTGAAAAAAAAAAATACGCGTTAATACGAATGGCGCTATGTAAATCGCGTTGCGAAAGTCAGAATCGCGTTGCGAAAGTCAGTATCTCGTTGCGATTTTGTATTATCGCATTGCGATAGTAAGTATCACATTGCGATAGTCAGTATCGCATTGCGATTTTCCCAATTCGCGTTGCGATTTACTTATTCGCATTGCGAATTGGGAAAATCGCAACGACATTGTATACCATCGCAACGCTATTTCCAACTATCGCAACGCGAAATGCAACGCGAATTTGCGATAATGGAGATCGCGTTGCGAATTAGCGATCGCATTGCGATTTTGTTGGTCATTTTGGAAAATCCGGAAAAAGTTGGTTAAAATCGTATATTATATGAAATTTTTGGTCACTGAGGTTATTTTCTCAATTATAAAATATTGTAAGGGTTCTAATACGGACATGTCTTGTAGAAAGAACAATAGATGGAAACCATGGAGGTCAATTTGATATCTGTATTCCTTTTCAACTTCATTTGCATGCATTCATACCAGAAATCTACTGAAATGAAACAATGAATCTTCAAAATTTTGATGGAGGTGAAAGAATGAATGAATCAAAAGCTTTCTTTTCTAGTTCTACCTACTCAAAAGAACGAAAAAATAGTTGTTTGATGATGTCCTCCTTATTTACACTGATCTATTTCTCCTACTCTCACAAATTCAAAGAACCAACCAACTCCATTGTTTCTACTTACAAGCTGATTCATTGACTCCCTCCTTCAGCGTATGGCGGCAAACCAACTCTTCCAAGGCTTCTTTCATCCACAAATGCGGGCATTCCTCTCTAGCTTTCGACACTGTCACCTGCACAATAAGAACAACATATGATTCTTCTTCTTCCATGGATTTTGCTATAATTGATTGATTTGATTCACATTTCACAGCAAGATACATTGATTACAAGATAATATTTGTTCTGAAGTTTTCTTAGTCTATTAAAAACGTATACACATCCTCCGCGTAACAAGGTACGTACCCATTCCCGCTTTCGAATGTTTTTCTCGGGCCATCGATCTAGCTCTTGCTTGACAAGCAAAGGGAACATGTGGCCTTCATGGAATATACTTTGCCTTTTGCTCTTGTAAGACCATTTACCCAATTTACACTGCAAAAATAGATATCCAAATAAGAAGCTGAAAGAACTGCGATGAAGAGGTCAAACTCGACTAGCACGGTAAACACCAAGGATTAAATAGAGGTTTTATTATCGGAATAGTAGCTGTTCGAAACCGTTCAGTTATTGCACAACAACGATATTAAATGTAACGCAACTGAAAATTCGGCCATAAACGCAATTAATTTAAAGTCATAGTAGACACTAACCTCAATATCGCCGAGAACACCGGCTTCCTCGAGCGTCTCTCTAATGGCTGCTTCTTCCATGGATTCATCCTTCTCCCAACCGCCCTTGGGGAACAACAGTCCTTTACCATTCTGCGCACTAATCACAAGAACTTCAATAGCTTCTTCGTCAACAGAGTTCGCTTCTTCTGTTCTCCTATACCTGTACGGAATGCAGCTGCTCAAAACAAAAATATTCCTAATCAGAAACTTTCTCTTCCTTGTCAACAAAACCCGGAAAGGAAACTCAAGCCAAAAAGAAGAAAAGAAAAGAGAGATTCGTGAATTACCCAACAACTAATCGGAAGCCTCTATTATTATAGCGCTGCAAGTGTCTGCCGGTGCGAGGATAAGAAACGCGATGAACTAGTTTCTCGATCGGCATAGGCAATTTGATGGTGATTCTTTCGAGGAGAGACGAGACAAAGTGGAGCAAAGGGGGAAACTTCATAAGAAAGCCCGAGATCCCTCCCATGGTTTCAGAGAAAACAAGAAATTAAAAAAAAAAACCCAGAATTTTTTGCAGTTTTTTTGTTTGTTTTTGGCCAAATTCGCAGTGTGACTATATTTAGAAATTGGGTTTTGTTGAGTTGTGATAAATGGTGGATAAGGAGTGAAATTGAACCGCGTCTGGCATTCGTGGAGGGAGACAAAGGAAAGAGAAACGAAGCAATCCTTAAAACCGACGCGCCTTCTTACACATTGTTTTAATTCGATAAGTCAATTACTACATGTAAATTATCAAATTAAGATTTCTCCATCACACGCATTGCAATTTATTTATTTACTTATTATGATGTAATTTATAAACTGATATTTAAATTTGATATTTTTAATACAAATTAAGCAATTTCAATAGTTAATAAATTATTGTAATTTTTTTGTTGTCTTTCTCGGTTCCTAAAGTTTCTTCTTTGATTAATTCGGATCGATATAGGTCGCACATCTATTTATGGTAGGTGAGTTTTTCCAATGGAGATTTTTGCATACACAAGGACTCGAACTCGATACCTACTTAAACGATATTAAGCTGCTTAGCACTTAAACCAACCCTGTTAGTAAATTATTGTAATTTTTGAAGTCTCATATTTAAGTATTGTGTATACAAGATACGAACTTTATTCTCAAATAGTTAATAATTTTAAACATATACTACTTTATATTAACTTCAAATTTATCAAAAAATTAATATTTTTTAAATTGATATTTAAATATTTTATATTAAATTAGTATTAAATTTATATTTTAACTTAAAAAATTATTAAATTGGCATTTAGTAGTATTGTGTTACTTTAACAATCAATTAAATTAGCTTTTTAAAAAACAATCAATCAAGTTACAACTTATGACATTGGATGATATCATTTTAATAATTCAATATCACATTAATAATTTTATTGGTTGTTGAATCACAAGTAAACAAGAATATATTTTTTAATTCAAATATAAATTTAAATAAAGGTAGATTATATCAATATTATTAAATTTTAGGTTATATCACTGAACTTTTAATTATAGTATTAAATTTCGGTTTTAACTTCAATTATGTCACATGATCGTTAAATTTTAATGAAACGATGATAAGGATATAACTTTTTATCATTGTGTTGATCTGGGCAAAATGACATCGTATTGACGGAGACTATAACGTCGTTTTAGGCACTAAACTTTGTGGGTGTATCGATTTTGTCATGAAATTTTAAACAATTCCATTTTTTACGATGCACATTTTTGACTGTTGTCGATAGCCAATCATTGATTGTCAACAATTGTCTTTTGCGGTAAGATAAATATCATTTACATTTCACTCATCTTTCTTCTCATAAGATTAGTTTTCTATGAAACCCACTAAAAATTGACGAAAATTTATTTAAAAGTTTGTGGTACTAATACTCCGATCTCTTCCGATGATGTTAGTTTTGAGTTATGTTGTTTGTTTTATCGAAATAATGTTTCTCTTCATTCGAATTTTTGAACAAATATCTTAAATCTATCAAATCTAAGAAAATCCTCAAACCCTAAAAAATTATAATTTATTAGTGAAAGCTAAATGGAGGATCCGATTTTCAATTTTGACCGACGCGTGTGGAGCTTAAAGGTTCCTCACTCCTTGCTCCTCGTCTCGTGCATGCAAAATAAAAGAAAAAAACAGAAAATTAGAAAAGGGGGAGGTTATCTTTTTTTTGGGGGAAGAGATATAACAGCAAACAAAAACGAAAAGGGGAGATTATTCTTCTAGCAGCGAAGAGAGCACAAAGAGAGAGAGAGAGAGAGAGATCTCGATCAACGATAACAAAAAGCAAAAAAAGGGGGAAAGAGCTTTTATGATAGAGTAACCGAATATCCAAAAAAGAGAGAAAACTTGATAAAAGGAAAAAACCTTACCTTTCTTGTGGGAAGAGGGTCACCGTCGTTGCCCAGAGTCAAAATGCCCCTGAGTCACCAAAGGTAACTCTATTTGGCCCTCGTTTGATGGTCTCGTTTGGGGTTTAAAAGTTTGGTTCGTAGGGTTGTTAGTTAGTTGGGGTTTCGACTAGTGAAATGGGAGTTTAGGACAACTTGGTTCCTCGTTAGAGCCTTTGGGGAGGCAATGACCACAGTGGTTACCTAACCTAGAGGGAAAAAGAAAGAGATGAGGTTGAGAGAAGAAAGAAACGGTGGGTGGGGTTAGGCGGGTATGATAAAATGAATTAGGGTTAATTTTTTTAACCTAAAATAGCCTATTTATTCGGATGTCAAAATGACACCGTTTAGAACCCGCGTCTGAGAGGGTTTAATTGTTCAGGGGCTCCATCTAGTTTCAAGTTGTTACGTTTTGGTCCTCACTTCGAGGTTTTGTAAATTTCTAATATGGTTCTTAAGTTTCTACGAATTACATTTTGGTAAATGTTACTCGCTAGTTTGTATTTTGTTAGAGTATGCCCAAAGACCAATCATATGATGATTGTAATAATACTTTTATTTACTGATTTTTTTGAATAAAGGCATTGCCGCTATTATTTTCATTTATATATATGTGTTTAACATAAACTGTAAGATAATAAAGTCCATATAATGACATAATTGTTATTATTAAAAGATCCATAGTCAAATATTATTATGGGCATGGACAATAATAATACGCTTAAGACTAACATGTTATTGATTGATGACAATGAGTTGTCATTGACATAGAGATGTCAGAATTGATACATGATTATATTGTTATAGAACAATGTATTGGATTGACCGACCATGAGCATATGTCTTGGATTATTATGTGACAGTCATAACATTGCTCATGGTGATGACTATATGTATGATCCTCAGACTTGAGATCAATACTATCCCAACATATATTGTTGTATGTTTTGATGCAGCTAAACAAGCTCCGTAACTGGTTGCTCTATAAAGACTGTTATTGGATATATCTCAATATATGTAGTGGGTGTGTATGATTAAGATAGGATTTGTCCTTCCTACATAATAGGAAATATATCACAGGCCACTTGATTGAGTAAGACTAGAAACGCATGGCCATGCTCGAATAAGTTGATATGAGATATCATAAACTATTCGTTAATTAAAGTCTACTCTAGATATCAAGAAACAATATATGGGCTATACAAGTGTGACTATTCCAAGACTTGTGCATGTTCTAGATATAAAGGACATAAGGATGTAATACATAAAAGAGCAATCACCAAGATGATATGTCGAATCATATTTTCTTGTAACTTAGGTGACAATGATATATTGCTAGATGTCACTCATTGTATGTAATATTAGAATTGTTCTAATAATTACAAGGTCACACCATAGGATTGAAACGAGCAAAGATGTACAATTTGTTGTACATTACTAAAATATATGTTTTAATAATCCCAAATATTTAATTTCAATTAATTAAATATAGATTTAATTAATTTAAAATAATAAAATCCCTAATATGATTAGGGTAACTTGGATATAAGAGGATTATTAGATTCCAATTAATTAAATATAGATTTAATTAATTTGAAATAATAAAACACTAATATGATTAGGGTAACTTGGCTATAAAAGGATGTGTTAGGTCTAGCAGCCGTTTAACAACACACACTCAAAACCTTCAGCCGTTTTCTCTCAAAAGAGGTTTGGGGAAAACAAAGATTGCTCTCAATCGGGTGAACTGAGTAGAGGCCGAGACGTGACTTCGTGGAGGCTTAAGATTCGAACCGATCTACACCACCAGTATTCACTGTTGTCCTTGCTTTTTTTTTCAAGGAACCCACTGTAAGTATTCGCATCTCTTTCTCCCAATTTTAGTTTTTCGTACTTGGATCGCTGGTGAGACCGTCGAGTTTTGTTTCCGCTGCGCCATGGGGTGCGCCGACGGTCCCAACATATTTCGTACTATTTATACATTTGACACGTTTTTCCCATGATTTTTATTTTAGTCCCTAAATCAGGTTATTTTAGGATTCTGATTTTGTCCTCAAGTTTGCGCGCCTTCCATTTTAGCCCTACACTAGGTTATCTTAATTTATGTGGATTCCTGTATTTAGCATGCATGTGATTTTATTATGTTTTTGTTCCCGTCACTATTGGTATGTCCATCTCGTTTTCCTGTTGCTTTGTATCTTTGGTGCTCAATCTTATATGTATTCACTTTGACCCTGGATGTTTATGGTCTTATTATGATTTGGCCACTATTTTCCCCTTTTGTTTGAATGCATCCCTTTTTTATTTATGCATTTTCGTCTCTAATATTTTACCTTTACATGTTATGCAACTTTTGTTTAAGTCATTTTATTGTTGATATCTATTCACTCGAACTTGGCATGCTACCGTGTTGTGATTTAATGCCCCTTTTATTTGTATATTATTTAATATGTTTTTATTATTCCCAACTTTGTTATTATCTCGTTCCAATATTAAGTCTTAAACCCTAAAATCGAGGGCTTGTCCACTGTTTTTTTGTGTTATTTTTTAGCCGATTTTCATGCTTACACAATACTACTTTATACTAGATCTTTGACGAATATGGACTTACATTATATTATATTCATAGCCATGTTGAATGTATGTATATGTGCTTACCTAATTATTTGTATACACGTGCCAAACCCATTGTGTGCCCTACATATATATATATGCACTCCATGAAGCATGTACATTTTATATTTCATGTCTATTGTTTCCATATTAATTTTCCATGTTAATGTGTATATACGTTCTCTCTGTAATGCATGTTTATCGTCCTTTCTACGTATAAATATGGATGGCTATAATTATTATTGTTTTTCTTACATATGCGTTTTCTTATAATTTATGAAACACATGGCATCATTGTCGCACGGTATGTATGGTGTACTCATGAGTATTATTTCACCCGATCAAATAATTGGATTAAGGCTAATAATCTTTTATTTTAAGGTTGTTGTGAAGTGAATGTCTTAAGGTATAAGAAAGTTAATTCTGATAATTATAAAATGAAAGTGCATCCCATCAAGTGAAACCTAAAAAATGATTACATTTAAAAATTGGGAATGAGAGAAAAAAAAATGTTCGTCTATTTAAATTCATCGAGAAAAGATCGTTAGAACTTATAAAAGGTCCGATCTCAACGTCTTTAAATAATCGAACATCCTTCTTCTTTCTAAAAGGATTGGCAATTTCTAATTTAATTCGATTTATTTCATCATTGTTCATGCATTTTGAAATTTGAATCAATAATGAATTTTCGAATGGGATAGTAATATTTCTTTATTTCGGTTGGAGTAAGAATTGACTGCTTTAAGACATAAGAGGTTGTTTCTTCTCAATAGAAAATATTTAAATATTGTCGTTTTCTGTTTTAAAATTCAAAGACTATTATTTAAATGGATCTTAAATTAAATTAAATTTGAACTCAAAAATTTCATTTCAAAGATAACTAATTAATCGAGTAGGTACCGATATAGGGCGCCGTGGGGGTGCTAACCCTTCCCCATGCGTAATCGACTTCTGAACTTTTTTTTTGGAACGTAAACCAAAAAATGTTGTTTTAATAATATTAAAATTAATTTTGTTAAAATTAAAATTTTTTTGGGTGCCCAATCACACCCTAACCAAATATTTATGGTGACTCATCGAACTATATTTTTATTTTAAAAACGAAACATCAAATTAATCGAGGCGAGATTTTTTTTAAAACCATTCTTAATTAAATTTTAAAGAAATCATTTCGACAAAATTATTTAAAAGTTTAGTGACAAAATCGATACAGTCTTATAGTTTATTGTCTAACACGACGCCGTTTTATGCATCAATAGTCATCGTCAAAACGACGTCGCTTTGTGCATGTCATCACATTATTTGCATATTAACAACCTAGTTACATAAATGAAGTTAAAATCAAATTTTAATGCTATGAAGAAATTGAAAGCTAAGGGGTATACACGATATACCACCTAAAATTTAATGGTATCTAATATAATTTAACTTAAAATAAAATAAAATAAAATTAAAATTTAAAAAGAATTATCATATTTAAATACTAATTTATATAATATAAGTCAAAACAAATAAAGTTGAAAATATTTCATCACTAATGTTTTCTTATCAGTCCTATTTTGATCTTGTTAGATCAATACGGTAAAATGTAGTATGGCTTTTTAAACTAATAAATAGTATATTTATATGTTGAAATTTATATATTATATTAATTTAATATTAAATATAAATACATTAATAAAATCAACTTCTACATTTATAAATTTTGTTAGTTAGATATTTATTTTAAAATTTGTAAAAATATAATTATAAAAAATAAAATATACTAAAATTTTCATATTTTTTATAAAAATTACATTAAACCATCTCAAAAAAAATTATGAATTTTTTATAATATCTATTCAAAGATAACTTTTATACTTTTTTCCATAAACTCAAGAAGCATTATAAATTCTAAAATGTGTAAAGAATTAGGAATGCTAAAATATTCTTAGATTAAGTTAATGTTAATTTAAAGGGTAAAGTATACCGATGGTCTCCCGACTATAGGATAATACTTTTTGGAGTCCATCAACTATTAAATGATACAAAATGATCTATCAACTATAGGATGTTGCTTTGTTGAGTCCTCCGATTATTAAAAGTTACAAAATGGTCGCCTGACTATTTAGTATGTTCCAAACTCGTCATTTTCTGTTAACAATTTTAGGACAGTCTAAGCTAAATGTTAACTTGCTGAATGAGATATGATAAAATCTGATTCTATAATCTAAAAAAAGTATCATATCTCAGTCAACAGGTTAACATCCAGTTCAAGCTATTATTAATTTTTTTAATGAAAAATGGTGAATTTGGAACATGCTAAATAGACGGGTGGTCATTTTGTAACTTTTAATAGTTGTTGGACTCAACAAAGCAACCCCTATAGTCGAGGAACATTTTGTAACTTTTAATAGTCAAATAATTCAATAAAGTATCACTCTATAATTGAGGGACTATTTGTGTGCTTTACCCCAATTTAAACATCCAAAAAAAGTAAAATTTAACATTTAGGGTGCGTTTGGTTCACGGAATGTAAGATTATCAATGAGAATAGAATTACCGATGGGAATAAGATTACTGAGAATATTATATTTTGTGTTTGGTTTGTTTAGTAGGAATGTAAGATTACAGTGTTTGATTAAAGGAATAAAAGATTATTGGACTATATATTTTATCAAATTGTCCTTATTATATATATATTTTTTAACAAGTTGAATTCTATTATAATATTACTATAATTAATTTATATATTTTCTTTAAAAAATTTAAATTCATAAAATTTATATAATTTAATCCTTGAACTTCATATAAAATTCTAATTATGAACTTTTTTTTGTAAATCTAAAATAATTTAAGGATAAATTTATAATTTAACATTCGTAGAATTTTTATTATTCAATGACAGAAGAATGATATTTTTGAGAGAAACTTTTTAAGGGCATTTTAGTCCAAAACGCCGGTAATTCAACAATACCTAAGAGAAGGGGTAATCACATTCCCAATAATATACCCCCAAAATACCAATGTTGGTAATAAAAAATTATCGGAGAATAGGATTACTGGCCAACCTAACATATGAATGACATTTCATTCCCCCGATAATCTCATATCATATTACTTGAACCAAACACCCTTTATGCGAAGACATCGTTAGTAAGCAGGGACAAAAAACATGTTTGGCCAATAAAACCTTTTGCCTAATTATGCCAAAACTTCAATTTTCTAATGTTCTTATTTATTGCCCACTTTCAATTTCGGTAAAATCATTTTATTACTCCATATATTATAATTTGATTAATTTTAGTTTATGTACTTTTTAAAATTTGAATGTATTATATTTTTTTGGTATTAGTTATAAATTTAATTATTATTCTTAAAATTATTATTTTAAATTTATTTAATTTATTAATATTTTTCATATATCATTTGAGTCATATCAAAATTTCAAATTTAAAAAATATATATAATTAAATTTGATAAATTAGAGTTTAAGGACTAATTTAAAAACTTATTAATAATTCAGGAATTAATGACAATTTTTACGGATTAGTAAAGTGGAAGCGAGGCGTTATTTAAACAGAACAAATTGAAAAGAAGGAAAAAGAAAAACACTACAAGACAGAGAATCCCAAAAAGTTAAGAATCGTAAGAGGGACGCGCATGAGTGAGAGTTTGATTACACTTGCGTTCCTTGGCCGTTATTACTTATTCTGGTTAAAAAAACTATTGTCACTTTTATTACTAGTTAAACTTGATAAAAATTTATTTTATTTCTTCTCATTAAAAAATTTATTACTCAACTTGTTATTTTTTAAGTTGATCATAATTTTATTTTATTTTTTTATGATATATAGAATTTAACCATTATAAATAATTTAATATAAACATAAATTAATAAAATTAACAAAAAATAATAAAAAATTCTAAGAAACAATTTCAAAGTCTAATTTTTTAAAGCAATAATCCATAAATGCATCAAATTAATATACTACAACTAAAGTAATAATTCACACATAATTTTTAATTAAATAATTTAATATTTTTATTATCTATTAGTAAATTAATAATTATAAATAGTCTTACTCTTTTTTTGAAATAATTTTTAAAGTGACTATTAAAAATTATTAAATAAACTTATTAAATTAAGTTAAACTTTATTAGAAAGAACTTGTTAAGTTCTCAAATCAATTTAAATTCAAATCAAATAAACTTAAATTAAATATTAACTAATTTTAATCAAATTCAATTCATGTAACTTATGAATTGTTCGACTCATTAATCATCCGTAGCCGTTATAAAGGGGAAGAACGAGGTGGTGTTTGTCGAATTGTGGTGTGTGAGTAACACGCGACACTGAGTTTCTGGTCTCGGCAGGCTGGGTCGAATCGGAAACGGCACACGGAATTGTGTGCCGCAAAGCAAGTAGAGATAGAGGCCTCCGTTTTGCACTGATCTTCATCTTCCTTCAAAGTCGCAATCAGGAGTCAATTCAAGGCCTCAATCATTTATCACTTAATCAACACGTGGAATGTTTATCTTTACACGTTGGAAAAAATATTGTTATATGGAATGGATCACGTACCGATTGATATTTTTAATTTTTTTATTAATTTAAATATTTTTAAAATATATATCTAACACAAATTTTAGTGATTTTGATGATATATAAATTATTATTATTCTTTGAAATTTTAAAATTGTTATCGCTATCGATTTTTTTTTGTCATCGATTAGGCAAACGACTAAACGTTGGTGGATGTATCAAACTTTGGATTCAATTAATGGCTGTGATTGGACGCGTTAAATTTTTCAGATCATGCAATACGAAGTTGTGATTAAATCTCAACCAACAAGTATTTGAGTTTTAGAGGTATGTTATGGGTAACCATCAAATAAATTAACGGTTTCGATCTTAGTCGGCGAAACTATAATGTGTGGGTCATGTCATGGTTTTTGATGTTTTTAAGAATTTAGGGTTCAAAGATTTAGAGGTTTAGAAATTTAGAGAGTTTGAAGTAAGAGTGTTCAGATCTAATCCGATCCAAAAAAAATAATAATTGAAAATCGATTCAAAAAATGGATAACCGAAAAAAATCGAAACCGATTTGTGTGTTTGTTTTTTTTTTAAAATCGATCAATTCGGTTCGGTTTAGGTTTGGAAATCCGGAACCGAACTGAACCGATAATCTCTTACAATGAATGACTATCTCCCAAAGATGAAAAATCTTAGTTCCATCAACAAACTGTTGCTGAACTATTAATGTGAGCAAACTTCACAAGCTTGTATTTGTTAAAATATATATTCTATTTGTTTTTGTTATACATATGCTGTTTTTTTATGAACAAAAATTCAATAATTAATTTTAAAAATTAGAATCCAAAAACTGCACAAATCTAAACCGAATCAAGCCACACTTAATTGGATCGGACCGGATCAGATTTTTTTAGAAACATCCAAACCGATCCAAACCGCAAATATTTATACTTTCGGATCGGATGAATTTTTAGCCAAAATTCGATCCAAACCGACCGCTAACACCCCTAGTTTGAGGTGATAATAAAGACGATGAATGATCAATGAGTGAACCACAATAAATCAATTACTGTTCAATAATAAAAATGATGGTTAGCAATTATCGGTGGTCGGTGACAATGATTTGAAACGTTCCCTGGACTAGGGCATACATGTTATGCCCCCTACCATCAATCCTGTATAAGCAAGTCTATACAAGAAACCCCTTAAAATACCTAATCCTCGAAGCATCACTCTGCAAGGAAACTCATTTGACAAATACCTAATCTTCTATATGTACGTTTTCGCCAAGTAAATCCAACAATTCTCAGCCCAAAATATATAGGAGTAAGCCATCATTCTCTTTCTCTAATTATAACACCAACACAATTCAACAAAAAATAGTTTTCCTCACAAAGAAAAAGAAAAAATAAGGTGAATAAAAATTACAACAAAAAGATGGATTATATTTTTTTTAAAAATATTTAATAAATATAAAGTCATTCAAACATAAAGATTAGAGCAAAATAATATCCAATTTCCTAATTAGGGTTTCTTTTATTTTTCTCTCTTTTTTCATAGTCATCAATAGTCTCTATTCTTTTTTATTATTATGATCGGCGGCAACACCATTATTTGTACTGGTTGCCAATATTCATTATTTTTCTTTGCTATATTATAACATATCTTATTTTTTCTTATTTTTTATTCTTAATAATTCTACCTTTTTTGTATATATTCTTCTGTCTTTATGTCACATTTTCTCTACTTCTATGGCACGTTTTCGATTGTTTGGTCTTTTTTTCATTTTTTTAGGGTTGTATTTGACATTGTCGCGACTGATTAAAATGACACTTATTTGCTATCATGATGATCTTCCTTGCTTTGAACCCTCAGATTGAATTTGGATATGCGATTTGCATTTGTGGATAATATTTTCACATCGCTCGATTCCGATTTGCTGTATGTCGATGGTCTTTCAATATCTTTATTTTCTTTTGTGGTTCGTTTGTCGATGCAGTCAGATCTACTTGTCTGAGTTTATTTGGTTAGGTTTTTTAACCTTTTCCTTATACGATCCTTGTGTGATCTTAAGTGGCTAGTTTTTTTGTGTTTAGAAAAATATTCTTATTATATGTTTAGTTTATAATTGTGGTTGTAAACTTTCATTGTAATTTGAATATTTTTTATTTTTAATAAAAATAGCAGCTTATATAAAAAAAGATTAGTGCAAACTAAAGAGCGATGAGGTTAAAGAGAGGTAATCAAAGAAATAGAATTTTGTTTGTAGATTTTATTTTGTAAGGTTTATTGTTCGAATACTAAGATTTAAGGGTTAAATTGGAATGTCAACATACTGTGTAATTAATATAACAATAATTTTAATATTTGAGTGATCATTTTATGATTAAATGATAACATAAGTGGCAATAATATAACTTTTGATAGTTTAGTGATTGAAATCATAAAAATGAAACAAAAATGACCAAAAGGGTTATTTATCCATTTTTGTCTTATTTTGGTACCGAAATTATTATTTCCTTTCCAATTTACTCAACATAAGAAAAAGCCAATAAAAACATGACATGAGAAATAGTATTATTGAATATCAATAAATTTTTAAGATAAAATGAGATGAAAATAACATTTCAAGTACCAAAGTGGGGTAAAAAATTGGATAACAAAATTGAAAAAACAAACATAATTCAGGGGCCAAAACGAACAGTAAGCCACAAGTACATATAATGATACACATATACAATCAGTGATCGAAAATTCTTTATAATATACGATTTTGACCAACTTTTTTTCGATTTGTCAAAATGACCAACAAAATCGCAATGCGATCTCTAAATCGCAACGCGATCTCCAGTATCGCAAATCAGTTTCCAGATTCGCAACGCGATTTTGACTATCGCAATGCGAATATGTAAATCGCAACGCGATAATACATAATCGCAACGCGATTCTGACTGTCGCAACGCTGAATTTCAAATTCGCAACAGGTTTTAGTTTCGCAACACAAATATTTTGGGTATATAACTACGCAGCAGCATCAACTCATAACCTAAATCCCTAAATCGTAACTCATTCCATCTCCATCTATCACTCTCTCCGGCGACATCCGTTCCTATATCCAATGACATCCTTCCCCATCCGGCAACAGGTTTTAGTTTCGCAGCTCGTTTGTTTAGTAAATTAATTTACAATAATGAAATCATCTAATGTTGATCATGTTTGGATAGATTTGTGTTTTGGAGGGTCATGGAAGAATGTTCATGGTGTTTTACAATATATGCCTTTACCCATGAATCTTCAACTAAAACTGTCATTAAAAAAGTTAACTTATGAAACTCTAATGTTATATGTTGCAAATAAATTGAATTTAGAGTCCTTAAGTGGATTTAGGCTATCTTATCAGAGAAAAGGTAAAGTTTATTTGTTAACCGACAATGAAGATGTTGAACGATTCATTGTTTACATTAGTATTTCGCAAGATGATGTTACATTGTATGTTGTTGAACCTAGAAGTAGTGCAGTTGGGTCAGTAGCGGGTAGTAATCAACTAAGTTTTTCAACCCCAGTTTATGGTGCTCAAA
Organism: Hibiscus syriacus; assembly: GCF_006381635.1. Taxonomy (NCBI): domain Eukaryota; kingdom Viridiplantae; phylum Streptophyta; class Magnoliopsida; order Malvales; family Malvaceae; genus Hibiscus; species Hibiscus syriacus. The sequence goes on from NW_024063088.1 coordinate 4,449,994, forward strand.
ATTTAATGGTTCCACCACAATTTCATCACCAAGCAAATTTTGTTTCACCACATTTCCAATACCAAACACAATCTTAAAACCCACAACCTTTCCCTAATCCAAATCCCAATCAATTTTTAGCACCAAATTATGGTTTTCGTATTGACCAGTTAGACGATGACGAGCCAATAGAAAAAATTGTGAGTACTAGTCAGTATTCGAAATTTGATCTTGGTCAATACTCGGACTTTGATCTTGGTCAATACTCGGATTTTGATGATGTTTCAGAAGAAGAAACAGACCCTGCATGTAATGATTTTGATATTGATCAATACCCGAATTTTGATGATGAAACAGCCACTGCCGAGGAAGATGTTGTTGATGATAATGAGGAGGAAGTTACGACTGTGAATGAACATGTTGAACATTCATTATGTAATTCATATAACCCTGAAGAAGAAAAAGAAGAAGACGAAATCCCCGAAGAAAAGTCCCCGAAGAAAATGCCACGGGAGTATAACTGGAATATGACAGAATTACTTCAGATACCGGAAGAAGAGTTGGTAAAAATAGCAGTTGATTGTTACACAAAAATTATTCGTATCAAGAAAGATGATTGTTTTGATACAAAGGAAGACTTGAAGATAGCTTTGTATACGAAATGTGTGGAAGATGGCTATCAACTAAAAGTTAACAAATCAAGCAAAGATCGTTTTGAAACAAGGTGTATGATTGACAAAAACTATACGTGGCGTATGATTGTAAAGAGGATAAAAGATTGCGAAATGTTTCAAGTTAGGACTTTTATTGATAAACATACATGTTCAAGAACCCAAGTTTTTCCTCACCATAGACAGGCAAACAAAAAGGTGTTGGGTGGTTTTCTGGCTGAGTTAATGTTTTTGAATGGCAGGGTATATCGAGGACATGAAATTATGACTGACATGAATGCTTGGTTCAAGATTAGTATCTCATATTCTCAAGCTTAGAGAGCCAAATGTTATGCCTTGGAATTGTTGAGGGGGTCGCCAAAAGCATCATTTGCCCAACTTCCAGCTTATTGTCACAATTTAAAGCTGAAAAATCCTGGGTCGGTAACTCATATCAAAACAGATAGAGATGGATGCTTTGAGTTACTGTTTATCGCCATTGGTGCTGCGGTTAGTAAATCAATATAATTTTGTTGACTCATTTTTGTTAGTTATATGCATTTCACATTTAAATGATTATATTTCTTGTGTATATGATTTTGTAGATTCGTTCGTTTATTACTTGCATGCGCCCAGTTATTATAGTTGACGGGGCACATTTAAAAGGTCGATACCTTGGAGTAAACTTATTAGTAGTAGCCATGGATGCTAACAATGGGATACTGCCAATAGCTTATGGGGTTGGCAAATCTGAAACCTCTGATTCATGAACATGGTTTATGGGGCATCTTAGGGATTGCATAGGTCCTATTAGCAATCTGACAATCATATCCGATAGAGCAAACTCAATTGACAACGCTGTTAGAAGGTGTTTCCCAGATGCTTTTCATGGACTTTGTGGTGTTCATTTGTATAGAAATCTAAAATCAATGTTTGCTGATATAAAAAATCACAAATGGACATATTGGAAGGTTGTAAAAGCTTATCGGGAAGTGGATTTTAATAAGCATATAAACTGTTTAAGACGTGTTTTGCCTCAGTGTGCTCAAACACTAGAAGATGTCGGGTTTGAAAGATGGTCAAGAGTACATCAACTTGGAGCATGATTTGGTTTCATGACATCAAATAGTGCAGAATCAATCAACGCTCTAAGTCGTCATTCCCAGAAATTACCCATTACTATGTTAATGGAGTTTTTTCGAGCCTCTATTCAATAGTGGTACTACAAGAAAAGAAACCATGCATGTATTATTCCTTTAAATTCGTAACTTATCATATATTTTACTAAGTATTGTTCATTTAAATTTACAGGAACATTGGAACATCGTGTTACACCATGGACTGAAAAAAAGATAACGAAACGTGTTGTGAAGTCAACGTCATGGAGAGTTGAACCATGTTCAAACACTTTGTTTGAAGTATTGGATAATAACTTAAATGGGCTTGTCGATCTAAATGCAAAGACGTGTAGTTGTATGAAATGGCAAACATCTGGTTATCCGTGTGGCCATGTTATAAAAGTTTCTCTTCATCTAAACCAAGATGATTCAAGCGCATACACTATGGATTACTACACTACAGAAGTATATCGACAGACTTATGCCGAGATTATCTTCCCTATTCCATATCCTTCTAAGTGGGACATACCAGATGACTTACAAACAGTTTTACCACCAGCCATGGACAGAAGGCTACCTGGCCGACCAAAAAGTCACGATCGTATACCGTCTAAGGGTGAAGAGAAGAAGAGATCGACATGTAGTCGGTACAAGGAAAGTGGTCATACAAGGTTGATATGTGGATCACCAGTATCATCACAATCATCTTTTCCTCTACCAAAATATGGATCCTCATCAAAATCCAAAGCTCATATGGTGTCAAGAAAAAGACAATCAAAATCAAAATCCCAATCACAACCGGCTTCACCTTTTGGGACTATTAACTTAGGTGATTTTTAAATGCAAACGTTGTATTATGTGTAATTTATGTGTAAACTTTTAACATTTTCAGTTAGGCATGTATTAGTAACTTGAGTTTGAACATTGCTATGATATGTTCAGTTGTTATCACTTATTACACATTCATTTGAATATCGGAACGCGAATTTGACTATCGCAACACGAATTTGACTATCGCAACGCAAAAATCGCAACGCGAATTTGACTATCGCAACGTGAATTTGATTATCGCAATGGGAATTTGACTATCGCAACGAGAAAATCGCAAAGCGTATTAGACTATCGCAACGCTTGCGATTTTGGCTTTTTCATTGCGATTTTGACTTTCGCATTGCGATTTTGAGTTTAGCGTTGCGAAAGTGTACCTTCAACAAGTCTTTTTCCTTCAATATGATGCAGATTGAAATCAACAAATCAACTTTTATATTTCAATCAATTAAATAAGCACAAATAAGAATTATTTACACATCAATTAAACAAATCAACTTTTACAAATCAATTAAACAAGCACAAATAAGAATTATTTACACATCAATTAAATAAATCAACTTTTACAAATCAACTTTTACAAATTAATTAAACAAGCAAAAAATGCTAATAATTCTTATTTTCCTCATCAATTAAACAAATCAGACTTTTAAGAATCAATTAAACAATAAAAACAAGTATACCCCAGACAGTTGTTTATGCACCCATACATCAATTTCACGCAGCTCACTTCAGGATTAACCTGCAGAAACCAAACATTTGCTCAAACAAAACTTTCTACACATCTAAAACCAACAAACAACAAATTATTATTGAATTCTAGGTACTTATAAACACTTTCATTTGACTTACAAATTGTTTATGGACACTTTTATAACGCGGATGCAGGTAGGCAGTGTCTCGCATATATCGCTCTAGCCATAAAATACCAAAACCACAAGCCCTCTATCTCTATCGATGGGAGGTAGAAACTGTGTACTTCCTGTCGTCAAACGCTCCAAGCACATGCATACGAGAGGACCATAATCCCCTCTGGCTTCCTGCGTTTGTTGTTGCGCGGTCTCGTCTCTGATAACTGTAACATTGAACTTCTCTGGCTTCTTATTTCCAGAATAAGTCCAATAATTAATCGCATCCAAGAATTTAGCCAAATGAGAGCTCCATCCCTTAATAATATCTCTCAAATCAGACAATGATATGTAATTTATCATGCTGTCATATACTATTGTCTTCAGGGATGGGAACTGAAGCTCGACGAGAAGCTAATGAGTACGTTCCAAAACAGGGATAAACACCTGCAATCATAAGTAATAATTCAAATTGCGCACTTATTTATGAACACCTTTAAAATATTTAAAAAATAAATACTAACCTTATCAACCTCCCACCATGCAGGATAAAGTTTAGCTTGTCCATTAGCCAACACATATGATTCATATCGTTGATTCTTCAAGTGAACTACGTGAAAAGACATCGGCATAATTGTATATCGCGTATATTTTTTTCCTCAATTTCCTTACTATTAGAAGATGTGACACCCATGCATCAATATGCTGTTTTACAAAAAAAAAAGACATATATTAGTGAATTACATAAATTTAAAAAAAATTAATCAAAATGAAATATAAGAAGAAATATAAGACTTACCCCCTTCGAAATAGCTTTTATCTTCAACCCCTAATAACACACCCCACCAAGACCGATCAATCAACAAATACATATCATCGTTGAGTTTGTATATGTCAGCGTAACACCCCTGGCTCCCGCTCATGTAGATAAAAATCAACTGCGGTCTTAGCCCAAAGGGTATTATTCATAATTGTTTTCGGTAGTTGTCTCCTCTCCACTTCATCTGCCGAATGGTACTGGCTGGTAACTCATACGAAAGCCAACAGTCATCCATCATGTCTGGTACGTGAGGGGGTTTCTCAATAATTCGACATATTACGTCGTATGAATCGGGCTCTTGAATGATGGGAGGGACCTCTTCAACGATGATAGGGGCCTCTTGAACAGTGGGAGGGGACTCTTGAGGGATGATAGGGGCCTCTTGAATGATAGGAGAGGCCTCTTGAATGATGACAGGTGAGTCGGGCTTCTTCTTACGGAGTCTTCGCACTATTGGGGTGAACGGAGACGTAATGACACGTGCACGCCGTCTGATGTGTGAACCTCGTCGTGCAAGAAAAACCCGACGTAAAGCATCCACCTTATCGGACCGCTAAAAATAAATAAATTAAAACATAAATCAGTAAATAAATGGACATGATATTAAATAGTGAAAACAAAGACAAATATGTTTCAAACTTGCACTCTATCATAGTTCACAAAATGCATTAGATAACATTCCGGAAGTAAGCACTTATATATATAAACATTTAAAAGGACATCATATAGGTTTAGTGCAAGTTCAAGGACAACATAAAGAGTAGTAGTTTATTCTTGAAACTTAAATTTGCAACACTGTGAATTTAGTATTTGTCTTTGTCTTTTGGTTGAAGTAATGCAATCCATTCAAGTTTCAATTTGTAGAAGAAGAATAGTTTCTAAAACTTAAAATCGCAACACGAAACTTAAATCGCAAAGCGAAAATGACTATCACAACGCGGAAATGACTATCGCATCTTGAATTTTGACTATCGCAACGGGATAATCGTAATTCGAAATAAAAATCGCAACGCAAAACTAAATTCGCGTTGCGATTTTCATTTTCGCATTGCGATTTTTATTTCGCATTGCGATTATCCCGTTGCGATAATCAAATTCGCGTAGCGATAGTCATTTTCGCGTTGCGATTTTTAAGTTTCGTGTTGCGACTATTCTTCTTCTGCAAATTGAAACTTGAATGGATTGCATTACTTCAACCAAAAGACAAAACAAAGACAAATACTAACTTCACAGGGTTATTTTAGAACTGTTTAGCAGTATTGGCAGCAACCGAATGAATTTACTAAGCAATCTAAGTGAAATAGTTAATCTAAGTGAAATTACGAGTAAATCAAGTTAAATATGAAAAATCTTAAACTTACCTTGTTGCGTAGAGTATGAACCTCATTCTGCAACGATGCTACCATCTCACGTAGAGCCGCTACCTCACCACGTAAAGTAGATACCTCGTCACGCCATGCACCTTTGTCATCGCGTAAAGTACCGACCTCCTCACGCAAGGCATTGACCTCATCACGTAACTCCCCTAACTCATCCCGTGGAGGTGGAGGTGGAGAATAGGGAGATAAATGTCGTGGCATCTTTGTTGGTCGCCTATCATGAGGTGATGGTGGAGAAGAGGCTCGATGATGTGACAGAATAGGTGATGGCTCTCGTTGTAGAGGTATATAGTGTGGTCGATCAGGTGATGGCTCTGGGTGAGGTGATGGCTCTCGAAATGGAGGCTGCTCATCATCTGTGCCATCAAAAAAATGCTTACTAACTTGTCACCAATCAGTGGCAAGCTCAGCCTCCGTGGGTGTCAGCCTCTGTAATGGAGTGTTGGCCTCCTAACAATATAAAAACTCAAACAAAATTAAACGTGTACTAGTAAACTTGTTTATATATGGTAGTATTTGTGTTAACTTACATCATTTATTGTCGTATACCGTAGTAACTCTTCCCAAATCAACAGCCGCCGTTTCCTCTTCCAGGAAATAGCTCTAGGAATATCATTTGAAGTTTTTAATGCATATGTCTACATGTCGGGAAAAGCCTCAAATATCCAAATCTACAAAAACAATATAATACACAAACATTAGTAATTGTTAAATAATTAATTATAATTTTGGAAACATTATATAGAAATTCTTACCTTAAAGGCCCAAATAAAGGCTGACAAAGTGTATTTGGAACTATCGCCACGCAAACTTTTGCGGTCATCAAAGGCAGACGACAACTTATTCCAGGTAGCTTTCCATAGATACGAACCCTACGGAAACAGGTTCCATGCATTTAGGTCCTCTACCAATAGTATTAGGTCCTTAAGAATAGGTTGTCTGGCCTCTCTGCCTAAAAATCCGGCATGCAAAAGTACTAAAAGGCATACTCGGACAACATCGATGTCATCCATCCGAGTAAAACCATCTTTCTTATTCAATAATCTCGTCAAGTCGTCGACTTGTAAATTCGGCTTCTCCATTGACAACTCAGGAAAAACCCGGGATAACCATGATGGGCGGGTAATATGACTAGTGTATCGACCTACATCATCGTGTCCGAAGCGTAGACCAGTGATTAAGCAAAACTCCTCCCGCCCAAAACACGTATACGCCGGTGGAAAATGAAACCATATCTCTTCATTACCACGTTTTATACTCTCGGGTAGATCGCTAGTCATGGTCTGAAGCCACAAATAGGTCAACATAGCATCTCCACCCGGATGTTATACTTTCAGCCATGGCCCGAAGCAAGTATCCTCAAACAATTTTCTTTGTACAGGTGAAAGCTTCGACGCAATTGTAGCGACTAGGCTTATTTTATTCCTTAAGGTCAATTGAGCTGAAAAAAAGTTCTACAAAAACAATAAACATACCAAGTTAGATTAAAAACTACACTGTGAAGATATACCAAAAACATTAATAAACATAAAGAGTAGTAGTAGTTTATTCTTCAAACTTAAATTTGCAACACTGTGAATTTCGTATTTGTCTTTGTTTTTTGGTTGAAGTAATGCAATTCATTCAAGTTTCAATTTGCAGAAGAATAATAGTTTCTGAAACTTAAAATCGCAACACGAAAATGAAAATCGCAACACGAAAATGACTATCGCAACGCTAATTTGACTATCGCAACGAGATAATCACAACGCGAAATGAAAATCACAACACGAAAATGACTATCGCAACGCGAATTTGACTATCGTTGCGATTTTCATTTCGCGTTGCGATTTTCAGTTTCAAATAGTCATTGTCTAAAATTGAAACTTGAATGAATTGCATTACTTCAACCAAAAGACAAAACAAAGACAAATACTAACTTTACAGGGTTAAAGACTAAACAGTTTAGTAGTATTGTAAACAATCGAATGAATTTAATAAGCAATCTAAGTGAAATGGTTAATCTATTATTGAAATTACCAGTAAACTTATCATCAATTTCAATATGAAAAACCTAATAATAATGCAAAAATTTCAAAATAAAAATAATAAAAAAAACTAACCCTCGGTGGTTGATTTGGTTGATTTTCCATTTCTGATCGTGAATTATTGTGAGGGTGGCTCTGAGAGATGGAGATAGATGGATTTCGCCGGAGATAGGATGGATTTCGTCGGAGATGGGGATGGATGTCGTCGTAGAGAGTGAGGATGGAGATGAGACTGAGTTGTGATTTAGGGTTTTAGGTTAAGAGTTGCGATTACAGGATGTATTAATATTCGTGTTTGGAATTTGAAAATAAAATACGCGTTGCGATACTAATGGCGCTTTGAAAATCACATTACGATTTTGTATTATTGCAACGCGATAGTCAGAATCGCGTTGCGATAGTCAGAATCGCGTTGCAATTTACATATTCGCATTGCGATTTTCTAAAATCGCAACGCGAATTTGGAAAATCGCGTTGCGAATCTGGAAACTGATTTGCGATACAGGAGATCGCGTTGCGATTTAGAGATCGCATTGCGATTTTCTTGGTCATTTTGGCAAATCGAAAAAAAGTTGGTCAAAATCGTATATTATAAGGAATTTTCGGTCATTGAGGTTATTTTCTCTTAATATTAAGTGACTCAATAATAATTTGGTACCTGAATTTGTCACTTTTTTACGAATGTGATATCTATGTATTGTTTTGAACCAATTTGGTACTTATATCTTGTTTTGAACCATATACATGAATATAACACTATTAATAATAAGTGGCTTAATATATCAAACATATAGTATTTAATAAATATATGTATCACATTGGTTAAAAAGAAAAGACATGTACTATATTTATAAAATTAAAAAATTTATATATTAAATATATAAAGTTTGATAAATATATGCATCAAATTGGTTAAAAAGAAAACACACTATATTTATAAAAGTGATAAATTTATATATCATATATATAATATTTGATAAATATAAATAACAAATTAAATTAAAAAATATAAATATTACATTTATAAAAATTAATAAATTCAAATATCAAATGATGTATTAAACCTTGGATCTCTTCTCTTGTACTAAAACAAAATCAACTATTAAGATTTGATATAGGAAAATTAAGGGTAAATACATGTTTAGTATCTCAGCTTTCCCTTTTTCTTGATCACTCAATTATTATTTTCGAAATCACACCTAACGTTTAGTTTTGATTTCATTTTGGTCATTTGCCATTAAAAAATTAACGGTGATAATGACGTGTCACCATAAGGTAATGCCACATCATCATTGAAAAAAAATCATGTTAGCAGTTCTATTAATTTTTTAATGGAGGGTGACTAAAGTGAAACAAAAACTAAACTTAGGTATAATTTTTTTAAAAATATAGTTAGGTGACCAAAACAGAAGAAAGTGATAGTTAAGGTACTAAACTTGTAGTTTACCCAAAAATCAACTAAGAAATGTTATAGAAAAAGGATATTTTGGTAATTGGAGGTGGAATTTCTTGTCCGGGAGGAGAAGTAAAACAGTAGCAGAATGGTTGAATTGTGAAAATCTCGAGAGACACTCCACTAGGGGTGTAAACGAGCCGAGTCAAGCTCGAGTATTGCTGAGCTCGACTCGACTCGAAAACTTTGAAATTGAGCTCGACTCGACTCGAAAACTCTGAAATTGAGCTCGACTCGACTCAAAAACTCGCGAGCTTAAAATTTTCAAGCTCGACTCGAACTCAAAATCCTGAACTGAAGCTCGTGAGCAGCTCGAAAAGGCTCGAAATGAAAAAAAATCTTAAACTTAACTTAATTGAAGCTTCAAACTCAAACATGAACCTTAAATACATGAAATCTTACTGTATTTTTTTAAAAAAAAATTAATACATAAATATTAATATTATGAATAATTTTTTTTAAAAAAATAAAATCTTAATATATTATATTTTTGAGCAGTTCACGAGCTTTTCGAGTCGAATATCGAGTAGCTCGTTTCGGCTCGTTAAGAACTCGAGTGGAGCTCGAACTCTAGTCAAGTCCATTCGATCCGAGTATTTATCGAGCCTTGATCGAGTCGATCTCGAGTAGCTCGCGATCTGTCTCGTCTCGTCTCATTTACAACCCTATACACTTCCAAATAGTCCACCAAAATTAAACACACCTCAAATCTGATTTTCCTGTTATCCCTCAGTCTTCGATTATGGCTTTTCGAGGGAATAAGGTCATCAACAATCTTAAGGGTGAGTTTGGACGGGGGAAAATAAGATTACCGAGGGAGAAATTTTTTTATAGAATGTGATACTCATGTTTGGATTGCAAAGATTCTCAACAAGAGGTAATAAGTCATTCTCAATAGTGGCATTTTTGGAGCTTAATACCGGGAATGTCATTTCCCCTAATTCCTTAGGTATTAATATTTTTTCATGACTTTGGACTAAAATGCCCTTAAAACATTTTTTTTTCAAAAATATCATTCTCCTAACCGTTGAATAAAAATATTCTACGAAGGGTAAATTGCAAATTTATCCTTAAACTATTTTAGATTTACAAAAAAAATTCACAATTAGACTTTTATATGACGTTCATGGAATAAAATAAAATTAAACTCTTTCATTAAACTAATTTATTTTTAAATTTTGTAAAAATAATTATATAATTTTATGAATTTAAAATTTTTAAAGAAAATATATAAATTAAAAATAATAAAATTATATATTTTCTATGATATTTTATACAAATATTTTCTTATGAATATTTAGAATTCAACTTGTTTAAAAAATAAATATATAACAATGACAATTTGGTAAAATATACATTCCAGTAATCTATTATTCTTTTAACCAAACATTATAATCTTATATTATTGCTAAATAAACCAAACACAACAATGCAACATTCTTAATAGAGAAAATAACTTTAGTGAAACTTTTTTTGGATTTGCAAAAATGACCAACAAATTCGCCACGCGAACTCCAATTTCGTAACTCAGTTTCCAAATTCGCAACGCGAATATGTGAATCGCAACACATAAGTCAAATTTGCAACGCGATTTCCAAATTTGCAATGCGATTTCCAAATTTGCATTGCGATTTCCAAATTCGCAACGTGATTTACAAATTCGCAACACTGAATTTCAAATTCGCAACTCGATTTCTAAATTCGCAACTCGATTTTCGAATTCGCAACACGAATTTTAATTTCGCAACAGGTTTTATTTTTGCAAAACAAATGTTTTGGGTATATAACTACGCAACAACAACAACTCATAACCTAAATCCCTAAATCGCAAATCATTCCATCTCCATCTATCACTCTCTCCGGCGACATCTGTTCCTATATCCAATGACATCCTTCCCCATCTCTAATTTTTTTTACATAATTTTATTTCTATATAATTTTTCAATGATTTCTCTCCCAAATTATCAACTATCAACTATCAACTTAGTAAAGGTATGTTATTCTCTAAGTTAGTGATGATATGTAGTTTATAGCTCGTTTGTTTAGTAAATTAATTTACAATTTGTAGAATGAAATCATCTAATGTTGATCATGTTTGGATAGATTTGTGTTTTGGAGGGTCATGGGAGAATGTTCATGGTGTTTTACGATATATGTCTTTATCCATGAATCTTCAACTAAAATTGTCATTAAAAAAGTTAACTTATGAAACTCTAATGTTATGTGTTGCAAAGAAATTGAATTTAGAGTCTCTAAGTGGATTTAGGCTATCTTATCAGAGAAAAGGTAAAGTTTATTTGTTAACCGACAATGAAGATGTTGAACGATTCATTGCTTACATTAGTGTTTCGCAAGAAGATGATGTTACATTGTATGTTGTTGAACCTAGAAGTAGTGAATTTGGGTCAGTAGCAGGTAGTAATCAACTAAGTTCTTCAACTCCAGTTTATGGTGCTCACAATGTACAACGTTATTATCAACCTCAAAATTTAATGGTTCTACCACAATTTCATCACCAAGAAAATTTTGTTTCACCACATTTCCAATACCAAACACAATCTCAAACCCCACAACCTTTTCCTAATCCAAATCTCAATCAACTTTCAGCACCAAATTTCGGTTTTCGTATTGACCAGTTAGACGATTATGAGCCAACAGAAAAAATTGTGAGTACTAGTCAATATTCAAAATTTGATCTTGGTCAATACCCAGACTTTGATCTTGGTCAATACTCGGATTTTGATGATGTTTCAGAAGAAGAAACATACCATGTGTGTAATGATTTTGATATTGGTCAATACCCGAATTTTGATGATGAAACAGCCACTGCCGAGGAAAATGTTGTTGATGATAATGAGGAGGAAGTTACGACTTTGAATGGAAATGTTGAACATCCATTCTATAATTCATATAACCATGAAGAAGAAAAAGAAGAAGAAGAAGTCCTCGAAGAAAAGAAAAAGAAGAAAATGCCACGGGAGTATAAATGAAATATACCAGAATTACTTCAGATACCGGAAGAAGAGTTGGTAAAAATAGCAGTTGATTGTTACATAAAAGTTATTTGTATCAAGAAAGATGATTGTTTTGGTACAAAGGAAGACTTGAAGATAGCTTTGTATACGAAATGTGTGGAAGATGGCTATCAATTAAAAGTTAACAAATCAAGCAAAGATCGTTTCGAAACAAGGTGTATGATTGACAAAAACTGTATGTGGCGTATGATTGCAAAGAGGATAAAAGATTGTGAAATGTTTCAAGTTAGGACTTTTATTGATAAACATACATGTTCAAGAACCCAAGTTTTTCCTCACCATAGACATGCAAACAAAAAGATGTTGGGTGGTTTTCTGGCTGAGTTAATATTTTTGAATGGCAGGGTATATCGGGGACATGAAATTATGACTGACATGAATGCTCGGTTTAATATTAGTATCTCATATTCTCAAGCTTGGAGAGCCAAATGTTATGCCTTGGAATTGTTGAGAGGGTCGTCAGAAGCATCGTTTGCCCAACTGTCGGCTTATTGTCACAATTTAAAGCTAAAAAATCCTGGGTCGGTAACTCATATCAAAACAGATAGAGATGGACGCTTTGAGTTGCTGTTTATCGCCATTGGTGCTGCGGTTAGTAAATTAATATAATTTTGTTGACTCATTTTTGTTAGTACATGCATTTCACATTTAAATGATTATATTTCTTGTGTATATTATTTTGTAGATTCGTTCGTTTATTACTTGCATGCGCCCAATTATTATAGTTGACAGAGCACATTTGAAAGGTTGATACCTTGGAGTAAACCTATTAGAAGTAGTCATGGATGCTAACAATGAGATACTGCCAATAGCTTACGGGGTTGGTAAATCTGAAACCTCTATTTTATGCACATGGTTTATGGGGCATCTTAGGGATTGTATAGGTCCTATTAGCAATCTGACAATCATATCCGATAGGGCAAACTCAATTGACAACGCTGTTAGAAGGTGTTTCCCATATGCTTTTCATGGACTTTGTGGTGTTCATTTGTACATAAATCTAAAATCAAGGTCTGCTGGTATAAAAAATCACAAATGGACATACTGGAAGGTTGTAAAAACTTATCGGGAAGTGGATTTTAATAAGCATATAAATTGTTTAAGACGTGTTTTGCCTCAATGTGCTCAAACACTAAAAGATGTCGGGTTTGAAAGATGGTCAAGAGTACATCAACTTGGAGCAAGATATGGTTTCATGATGTCTAATAGTGCAGAATCAATCAACGCTCTAAGTCGTCATTCCCGAAAATTACCCATTACTATGTTAATGGAGTTTTTTCGAGCCTCTATTCAACAGTGGTACTACAAGAAAAAAAACATACAGGTATTATTTCTTTAAATTCGTAACTTATCATATTTAATATATTTTTTACTAAGTATTATTTATTTAAATTTACAGGAACATTGGAACGTCGTGTTACACTATGGACTGAAAAAAAGATAACGAAACGTGTTGTGAAGTCAACGTCATAGAGAGTTAAACCATGTTCAATCACTTTGTTTGAAGTATTGGATAATAACTTAAATGGGCTTATCGATCTAAATGCAAAGACGTGTAGTTGTATGAAATGACAAACATTTGGTTATCCGTGTGGCCATGTTATTAAAGTTGCTATTCATCTAAACCAAGATGATTCAATCGCATACGCTATGTATTGCTACACTACAGAAGTATATCGACAGACTTATGTCGAGATTGTCTACCCTATTCCACATCATTCTGAGTGTGACATACCATATGACTTACAAATAGTTTTGCCACCAGTCATGGACAGCAGGCTACCTAGCCGACCAAAAAATCACGATCGTATACCGTCTAAGGGTGAAGAGAAAAGGATATCAACATGTAGTTGGTGAAAGGAAAATAGTCATACAAGGTTGACCTGTGGATCACCAGTGCCATCATAATCATCTTTTCCTCTACCAAAATATGGATCCTCATCAAAATACAAACCTCATATGGTGCCAAGCAAAAGGAAATCAAAATCGCAATTAAAATCAAAATCTCAATCACAACCGACTTCACCTTTTGGGACTTATTAACTTAGGTGATTTTTAAATGCAAACATTGTATTATGTGTATTTTATGTGTGAATGCATACATTTTCAGCTAGAAATGTATTAGTAACTTGAGTTTGAACATTGCTATGATCTGGTCAGTTGTTATCACTTATCAGATTGTTGTCTTTTATCTTTTTCAGTTGTATTTTATGTAGTCAAATATGCAATGTGAAAATCAAATTCGTAACGCAAAAATCGTAATGCGAATTTGACTTTCGCGTTGCAAATTTGACTTTCGCAACAATCACAACGCAATTTTTACTTTCTCGTTGCGAATTTGACTATCGCAACAATCGAAACGAGAAAATCGCAATGCGAATTTCAATTTTGTGTTACGAAAGTGTACCTTCAACAGGTCTTTTTTACCTTCAACATAATGCAGATTGAAAATTAAACAACAAATCAATTAAACATTGTTGTGGGTACATTATTTGAACATTGTTATGTGTATATTATTTGGAAAATAATGTTCCGGACTTCGTTAGAAATAACCCTTTTTCATCGGATTAATTTCGTTGATGTGGGTACATTATTTGAACATTGTTATGTCTAAATTTATTGTGTATGTATGTTTTGGTTTGATTATATTGTATGTATATTTTCATTCAGATGGGATGGGCTGTGCATAACAAAACAATCTATCTCTTCCATGTGAGTACTTTATTCCCACCATGTGACAAGTGTGACAACCCCATCAACTCACAACTCAGCTTTGAACTCAATCAATATTGTCTTTTAACTTGATGGTTCATAAAGCATGTTACTTGAACAGTATGAATCAATTATGCAATTTCCATGTTCAATTTAACATTGCATTTCAAATTCATTTCATATGTAATTGTAGTTTGAATTTAAATTTCAATTTGAGTTTGAATTTCAATATAAATTTCAGCTCCACTATAAGGCCGATCTTTTGTTCCATCCAAACAACAACTTACTCAATAGAATAACTTAGCCAATATGCATGTTATCATTGATTATTCCTAATTTCCATTGTTTTTTCCAACTTTAAACGCGAGGGAAATCCCGACTATCGTAATTTTTGGTTAACAAGCAGGAAGATTGGATATCCGAAGAATGTCTTTCGGATACTATCCATTTCAGTCAGCTCACTGAGGTAGGTTAACCCTAAATTAAAACTATCTTAGCCAAACATACTTGATGTAGAAGCAGCTGCAGATTTAAAATCTCAATGGTGATGCATTTGGTTCTCAAACAGCTAAAGCGTCAGAAACGTTTCGGACATATGATATGGGTGGTATACGGGAAATGCAACAAATGGCAACTAAAAATCTCGAGAATATTTTGATGCATTTTGTTGCATTACCCTTGTACCACCCAACTCATAAGTCTGAAATGCTTCTGATGCTTTAAATTTTGAGAACCAAATGGATTACCTTCGAGATTTTAAATATGCAGTTGCTTCTACATCAACTATGTTTCTCTCAGACTGTTTCAGTTAAAGGTTAACGGTTATCCAGGTAGCTTTCCATAGATATGAACCCCACGGTGAACCCCACGGAAATAGGTTCCATGCATTTAGGTTCTCTACCAATAATATTAGGTCCTCAGAAATAGGTTGTCTGGCCTCTTTGCCTAAAAAGACGGCATGCAAAAGTAATAAATAGCATACTCAGACAACATCGAGGTCATCCGTCCAAGTAAAACCATCTTTAACAAATAATCTCTTCAAGTCATCGACGTGTAAACTCGGCTTGGCCTTTGCCAGCTCAGGAAAAACCCGAGATAACCATGATGGGCGGGTGATATGACTAGTGTACCGACCTACATCATCGTGTCTGAAGCGTAGATCAGTGATTAAGCAAAACTCCTCCCGCCCAAAACAAGTATACGTCAGAGGAAAATGAAACCATATCTCTTCATCACCACGTTGTATCCTCTCGGGTAGATCGTTAGTCATGGTCTGAAGAAACAAATGGGGCAACATAGCATCTCCAGCCGAATGTTGTACTTTCAGTCATGGCCCGAAGCAAGTATCCTCAAACAATTTTTTTTGTACAGGTGTAAGCGTCGACGCAATTGTAGTGGCTAGGCTTAATTTATTCCTTAAGGTCAATGAAGCCGAAAAAAATTTCTACAAAAACAATAAACATACAAAGTTAGATATACCAAAAACTACAAATTATACACTATAAATAGACATGATATTAAACAGTGAAAACAAAGCCAAATATGTTTCAAACTTGCACGGTATTCACCCAAGTCATTATTCTATCATAGTTCACAAAATGCATCAGATAACATTCCAGAAGTAAGCACTTATATAAACATTTAAAAGGACAACATATAGGTTTAGTGCAGGTTCAAGGACAACATAAAGAGTAGTAGTTTATTCTTGAAACTTAAATTTGCAACACTGTGAAGTTAGTATTTGTCTTTGTTTTTTGGTTGGAGTAATGCAATTCATTCAAGTTTCAATTTGCAGAAGAAGAATAGTTTCTGAAACTTAAAATTGCAATGCGAAAATGAAAATCGCAACGCGAAACTAAAATCGCGTTGTTGTTTTCATTTTCGTGTTGCGAATTTAAGTTTCAAATAGTTTTCTGCAAATTGAAACTTGAATGAATTGCATTACTTCAACCAAAAGACAAAACAAAGACAAATACTAACTTCACAGGGTTAAAGACTAAACAATTTAGCAGTATTGACAGCAACCGAATGAATTTACTAAGCAATCTAAGTGAAATGGTTAATCTATTACTGAAATTACCAGTAAATTTATCATTAATTTAAATATGAAAAATCTAATAATAATAAAAAAAAATCAAAATAAAAATAATTAAAAAAACTAACCCTCGGTGATTGATTTTCCATTTCTGACCGTGAATGGTTGTGAGGGTGGCTCTGAGAGATGGAGATAGACGGATTTCGCAGGAGATGAGGACAGATTTTGTCGGAGATGGGGACGGATGTCGCCGTAGAGAGTGAGAGATGGAGATGGGACTGAGTTATGATTTAGGGTTTTAGGCTATGATTTGCGATTATACTGTTTACATTTGTGTTGCGAAACTAATATTGTGTTTCGAATTCGAAAATAAAATTCGCGTTGCGAAAATAAAAGCGCTTTGCGAATTTGACTTTTGCGTTGCGAATTACAGATTCGCGTTGCGATTTACATATTCGCGTTGCGAATTTGGAAACTGAGTTGCGGAATTGGAGTCGAATTTGTTGGTCATTTTCGCAAATCCAAAAAAAAATGGTTAAAATCGTATATATAAGGCATTTTCGGTCACTGAAGTTATTTTCTCTTCTTAATAACGTGTTAAGTAATGTTACATTCAAGTAATTATATTTCCAGAGGTAATGCTACATTCCATGAACCAAACGCTAATGATAATCTTATTCCTCCTCCTTCCCCCCACTTTCTCATCAGAAAAACCAACAATATTCATTTACTTATCTTTTACTCGTCTGTCTTCACAAAAATGACAATAATTAGGATGGTATTGGCATGCATTTCCTAATTTCATGTTCATTTGTGTTCGTATCGGGTTATTTTGGAATTTTTTTAATTGTTTTTGTGATTTGCCCTCTAATTAGCGGTTAGAAAATGCTTGATATATGTAATTTATGTATTTTGTTTCAGTAGCAGCTATTGTTTGTTTCTATACTTTCCTTCATTTGGTCTGAGAAAATGAACCTAGTAAAGAAGCAAGGCTATTGCTAAAATTTAGGAAAACAAAGAAGTCTCTGTTTCGCTTCCTAGATTTTCTGCATCGATTGCACTGTGTTAGAGCTGTATCAAGCTTTATTTACTCTTGTTTCTCGAATGCATTACTTTACTATGCTCTTTCCTCCGTTGAGTTTCCTGTTCTAGTTTTCTGCTTTATGAAAAGCCATTTTGAAGTTCTTTTGTTATGATGGTGGCAGATGTGGTGACTGAATTTGTTGAGGGTCTTGTGGAAACATATCCAGGACTCCAGTACTTAGATGGTTTCCCGGAGGTGATTTTGTTTTCTGCTTTGCTTATGTTAAGTTGGTGAATTAGACTTTATAAACACCAATTTCTGACTTGTTCGTTTGCAGGTGAAAGTTGTAATTCGTGCTGATGCTTCAGGCACAACATACGACAAAGTTGCGGTCATATCAGGTTCGGACCCTGCAAATCTGCTAACACTTGATATCTGTCTTCGTGTGCTCAAATTAGAAATTGAAATTCTATACATTGTTATCTTGACACTCGCTTTAGCTACAACGATTTCTAGAAAGCTTTTAAAGCTTCAGTCACCTTTTGGCTTTTGTGTTTCTACTGACTTTTACGACCAAATAGTTTAATATGCCCTTTGTTAGGCAATTTTGGGGGTCAAAGTTTATGTTTCCCTTAGCATGTATGCTCAAAATGTTACTCTCCGATCTTAACAAAATATATTAGTTACTACCTTGACAGTCCAGGACCCACTATGGACTAGCTTCTATCATTTGGCATAAACTTTGGGAGCATGCATTAGTCTTTTTTTACTGGTCTCTACACTTCTTGAAATTTGTTTCTCCCATGTAGCCACTGATGTTTTACATTTATGGTTTTGTTTATGCTCATCGATCTTTATTTCTGAACATGTTACATCTTGTTTACTTGTAGGTTGTAGTTTTTTATTTTTAATAAAAAAGGAGGCCTCGTTAAAAAACTCCTTCATAACCGTCAAGTTACAAGAGTGGCTCAACGGACATCAGAAGGAGGAAAAAAGTGCCTCAAAATTTTATTGCATTGATACCAAGTACAAGAAGAGTACAATACCACTAAACACAACATGACTACCACCTCAACAATGAACAACATTAAACTACATAAACACAACAATGACCAAATCCAACTCAAGAAAACTATATCCTAAAAACAATCAATCAAACGCAAGCATAACACAATTGACAAATATAACCAGAACTTCCCCAAAATACAACAAACTTAATGCAACAAATATATCACAACCTGAACAAAATTATACTTGCCAGTTAGGTTAGGACGATATTTTAGCAGTACTGCTATCAATAGAAGAGTATGAAATGACATCATATTTAAGCACTCATGTACTAAAAAATAATGTAAAGTTTAATCACCGTTTTTTGTGTTCTGTTGATGAATACAAATTGGTCAAAGGTGCCTTTTTGTTCCCATTGTTCCAGAATAACAAAAAGTAATATGGGTTACATAAATTGTCTAAGAAACTCATGTAGCTGACGTTAGGCATTTTTCACTTGAAAAATAAAATAATTTCACGAATAGCATCAGATGTTTTGTTGTCCAAAGAAGATATATATATATATATATATATATATATATATATATATAGAAAATAACACAAATGTACATTGATAGATGAAATTCAATTCCTTGGAACTAGATCCTTAAATTACATCCTTTTCGGTAATGTGAATAGCGGGCAGGGGTTGTTAATATTGTTAAATGAATTTTTGGGCACATGACATTGTTCATACCTTGTTGGGTTTGAGGAAAAGACAGTTTCTTGTTGTGCTTGACCGGCATCTTCATTCATGTTTGTTCTTGGTAGTCATTAAGTCGGCCACTTCAGCTTAGTGAACATGGCCGAATTCTTGAAACTGCTATCGAAGCAGCAGTAAATGCAGTAATCGATACGAGGGACAGTTTGAATGACTGGGATGGCAAAGTTGGTGACGGTGACTGTGGGTCAACAGTAAGTTGTGTACTCAAACTGTGTTAATTATCATTTATGCCTTTTGATTCACAATTTATTGTCTGATATTCATGATTAACTTGCTTCTGCAGATGTATAGAGGTGCAACAGCAATCCTTGATGATATGAAAAAATAGCATGCACTTTGTCCATTATTTTTATTATTTTCTTTTGTAATTTAGTTGGGGGAATTCTTCTATCATAGTAGCTTTGGCAATCCCTGGCCAGATTACTAAGATATATTTACTTATGCAAGCTGTTTCCCACCATTGTAATTGGTTTTATGTTTGCCGTATATCTGTAGCTTTTTGATGAAGTGTCGTTGGTTTTGACGAGTCATTATCTTTAGACACGGAAGGGGTATATTTGTCTTATTCGTAATGCTTTCCTGTAGTACCGTCTATAATGTATTATTTTAGGACTCCTCTTTCAATGTGGGGCTTGCCAAGGCCCACTTATAGATATTTTTCTTGGTCATAGATATACTTGATTTCATTTTATTATACACTTTGTATTAGTGTCATTGCAATTGCAAGAAGAATCCCATTGATGCTTCAGAGACTTGAATGCCCATAACTCTCCTAAGAATATTTCTGATAGGAGATATTTTAATGTATAAAACAGTTCTAGTCAAACAGGTCACTGGTGTTTGGAGCATGATGTTATAGCTCCGTTTGTTAGCTCCAGTGTAACTTGTTTTTCCTCCATTATCATTTCTGCAGTGATTTGCTAGTGTAATGTATTGATTGATGGCTGTCATTTTTGGTTATGTGGTTTTAAATTTTTTACAACAATCCTTTTTTACCTCGGTGATTAATATTATATAATATCTATTTTTGTTGTATATTTGAATCTTACTTGACGAATCATCTTCATCTGTCCCAGTTATCCTCTGAATGATGCTGCAGAAACAGTGAATGAAATTGGATCGTCTGTTATAAGAGCTATGGGAGGAACAAGTGGAGTCTTGTAATTTACTTGCCTGTTCTCTGCTTGATTTTTACTTACAGATAACTATAAATATAGAACACTTGGCATTTCTCTCTGAACAGATAATATATTTTGTAAGGCAGCATGTGCAAAGTTGAAAGCTAACTCAGATTCAGCTGTCACAGCAAAGCAATGTGAGATGATGCTCAGGCACCTTGTCTTACTGACATTTTATTTCAGGGGCTGAAGCACTTGAAGCTGCGATCGCTGCAGTCAGTAAATATGGTGGGACTAGAGCTGGTTATCGTACATTATTAGATGCCCTTATTCCTGCATCAGCAGTTCTTAAGGAGGTTGTATAGATCAATTTCCGTTTGCTCCTTTTCGTTGATCCAGTCCTAAGATTTCATGGTAATAGTTTTGTTTTGCAAGCAGAGATTATCAGCCGGTGATGATTCTTCTACTGCATTTGTTCTTTCATCCGAAGCAGCATTGGCGGGAGCTGAATCAACTAAAGACATGCAGGCACAGGTTCTGTATCATCTTTCCTTCACATAGTTTAGTATTTAGGATTTTGATTTGATTGCATCGGGCTGTTTCTTTTGGTCGGCTGTTGTTGGCTAGAAAACTTGATTAAAAGCAGGAAGCTGTTGTTGGGATGTTGCAGGCAGGCCGGTCAAGCTACGTGTCGGCGGCTATACTTGCGACAGTTCCAGATCCGGGGGCGATGGCGGCAGCTGCTTTGGCCGTGAAGGCTAAATACGAAGCTTCTTGAACTCCCATCTTTCAACATTCATTCTACCTTTGTTGAGTTTTGTTTACTAATTGGCTTTCCGCTTATGCTTTTTCCCTTTTATTTTTTGGATGCATCAAACCGAGAGAGGCAGTTTTATACACATACATTACACACAATATGTCATTGAATTTTAAAACCAAATCCCAAATATATGTTGGTAAATATACTGTTGCAAAACAAACATATTAGCAATGGGAATAAAATTAAAAGGAAATAAATTAATTGAGCAATTTTCTTCGTATACCGTAATAAAGAATATTAAACATATGAGAATTGGATTTTTTAAAAAGAAATTGGTGAAAAGTGGGAGAAGATTGCGATAGCAGAGAAGTAACTGCAACAATAGAAACAAAGTTGAAACTCTATTGACACTTCTCGTTACACTCAAATGGAACTCTTTTATAAAGTATCTTGTGTCGCGGCCGTCTTTTGGTTGAAGCCAGAATTGGGCTTCGACGTGAATAAATGGGTTAAAGTCGCTATAGATAATTTATTTTAAAAATAACACGGGTTGATCGGATACCTTAATTTCTTACCTGACCTGCATCTTACCAAAGATATGTCGGATTCGGGAGTCGGTTACAGTCAAGGAAGGATTAACACCCTTGAACTGACCTTTCGGTACTAATTAATTTCCAGTTGTCTTAAATAACAAAATTGCAAGTTAAAAAGGTAAAAATTGATCCGAATTACTTACCTCTGATAGATTTGAAAAAAGACCCTTAAAAAGTTAGTGATGTTAGATTTATAGAGAAGTACAGAGTCGAATTAAGATAAAAAATATGTAAATATGATAATAATAAACAAAAAAATAATAATAATAATAATAAAATAAGTAGAAATAAAAAAATGATAACATGAGTAAAAATATAACAAAACAAAAAAATAATAAAAATAAAGATAAAAGTAAAAATAAAACAAAAAATGAAACAAGAATAAAAACAAAGAAAAATAAAAAAAGTACATATATAAATAAGTTGAATAAAAAGAAAATAATAATAGGAATAATAATAATAATATTAATAATAAAAATAAAAATAAATATATAAAATAAGATATAAAATAAAAATAAAACAAACAAATAAAAAATAATAATAAAATAATAATAATAAAATGATTAGAATAAAATAAAAATAATAAAAAATATATAATAACGTATAAACAAAATATAAAAAATAATAAGAAATAAAATAAAAATAAAATGAATAAATAAAAAATAATAAAAAGGAATAATAAAAGGATTAAATTGAAAGGAAAACAAAATTGAGGGTGAATTTAAAATGAAATTTGGTGCAAATTAGATTTAGGGGGTAAAATTAAGGCATTAAAAATGATGAGGGATCGAATGGGGATTATCCCCTTTTCCTTTAAAAACACACGGATCCCCTAAGGGATCCGCTCGGGACGTGGGTCGATCCGTGGGTTGGGTATAAAGCCCAACCTTTTAAACATTTATTCATTTTTCATTCACCCCTCAAATGGATCAAATCCCCCTATCGTTTTCTCTCAAAGTTCTTGGGTTGTTATTCATTTTGAAGAATAGTCAATGTACGAACCCAGAATCCGGCCACTCACAGCCTTGCCAGCGGCTAAATTTTTTTTTTTTAGTTTTTGAAAACTTTTTCATACCCCAGTGCTAATATCAAATCGGTTTTTACAAATCGACCTCAGGGGAGGTTAGATCTGAGATTTAAAATCTCGAACCCTCCCCTAAAGTTCATCGGCCAAACATTTTTTCCTTTTTTCGAATCAAACACAAAGAACCAAGACCACATGCGAACAAGGACCGAACGGAAATAGGTAACAAAAATACATTTCTTCTTTATTTCTTGTTTCGAAGAGTACAAGTGCTTCTAGCTTTTTTTTATCAATTTTTTCTTGTATTTCGTGCGTAATATTCTCTGTATTTCGAACGTAAATGTTACATTTATTTATAGGAAACAAAAATACTATTTTTAGACTCTTAATCGAACTAGAAGTCTAATGCTTGTTGATTTGTGTTGTTTGCTTTCCTTGCGCCGGACGTTGCGGAGACGTAAGAGGCATGGAGTCTTCGGGGGTGAAGTGCAGCGCCAAGGGTGAGAAAAGTAAACTAATGTTCTGGAAACCCTAGTTTTTTGGGTCGGATCAGCGTAAGTGGACCGGTTCGGGTTGTGGAGTTGAGGCCGATTCAGGTGCTCCAAGTATTCTGTTGGGTTACAACTTGGGTTTGGGCTACTGTGTAAGAGGTTGTGGGTGTAATTGACTGTTGGGCCTGTAAATAAATAAAAACATAGAATAAATATAACATATATATATTATACCATAATAATGAAAATAATAAAATAAATTTATATATATATGGCTGGTTGAATATTAGTGTCCACAGCCGCCCCTCTTTGTCTTTTTTCGTGGAACGAAAAATAAGACAAAGATAAAATGACACAATTTTTTGTTCGATGGAGTTGAAAATTGACTCTGATATTTCAATTAAGAATAACTCCCTGTCGAATTGAGTTGTGGATAACTCCTCTATCGAGAAGTCAAGTCCATCTTGAAATGGAATTGAAGCCGTAGTTCGGAATTTGAATCAAAATGTGGCTTCTCGTTGCCAAATTATAGTTCACTTCGGTCTTCTTCTTTATCATTGACAGATAACCCTTCTCGCCTTGAGTTATGTTGTAATGAGTTGAGAGATTGCCCCAGATCTTCTTCTTGACCTGAAGACCTCGACTTCAACCAGAAAGTAGTTTCTCGATGCTACCATGTGGTTGACGTTGCATCGAGCTGAATGAAACCGAACTCGAATGTATTTGTTGATAGATAACCCTTCTCGCCTTGATTTATGTTGTAAATTTGATGTGCCTTTGATCTGTGTGTAGTCGAGCTCAAAGGTCTTTGCTGACAGATAACTCTTCTCGCCTTGAGTTATGTTGTAAATTTGATGTGCCTTTGAGCTGAATGTAATCGAACTCGAAGGTCTTTGATGACATATAACCTTTCTCGCCTTGAGTTATACTGCATTGGGCTGGGAATGAATCCTTGTTGTTTTTGATGACTTATTTGTTGTGAAATCAAGTCAATCTGTTGAGCACAATATCATTCGTCGTGAAGTTGAAATCGTGGATGACTCATTCGTTGTGAAGTTGAGCTTTTAATTGGATATCCTTCGTTGTGAAGTTGAAATCCAAGGATTGTTTTACCAAATTTGTTTTGAGCTAGATATCCTTCGTCATGAAGTTGAAATCCAATCTTGAGTAAGTTTCACCAAATTGGCTTTGAGTTGGATATCCTTCGTCGTGAAGTTGAAATCCAATGGGCACGATATCCTTCGTCGTGAAGTTGAAATCCAATGGGCATGATATCCTTTGTCGTGAAGTTGAAATCATGGATGGCTCATTCGTTGTGAAGTTGAGCTTTGAATTGGATATCCTTCATTGTGAAGTTGAAATCCAATCTAGAGATGGATGATGCTTGTGGGCACGATATCCTTCGCCGTGAAGTTGAAATCGTGGATGGCTCCTTCATTGTGAAGTTGAGCTTTGAATTGGATATCCTTCGTTGTGAAGTTGAAATCCAATCTAGAGATGGATGCTTCTTGTGGGCACGATATTGTTCATCATGAAGTTGAAATCGTGGATGGCTCCTTCGTAGTGAAGTTGAGCTTTGAATTGGATATACTTCGTCGTGAAGTTGAAATCAAAGTATTGTTTCACCAAATTGGTTTTGAGTTGGATATCCTTCGTCGTGAAGTTGAAATCCAATCTTGAGTAAGTTTCACCAAATTAGCTTTGAGTTTGATATCCTTCGTCGTGATGTTGAAATCCAATCTCGAGTAAATTGTATCACTTCGAGTCCAATATCCTTTGCTGTGAAGTTGAAATTGATTATGAATGAAACTGGAAAGTTGTTTGTTGAGTCCAATATCCTTCACAGTGAAGTTGAAATTGACTCTGAATGAAACTGGAAAGTTGTTTGTTGAGTCCAATACCCTTCGCTGTGAAATTGAAATTGACTCTGAATGAAACTGGAAATTTTTTTGTTGAGTCTAATAACCTTCACTGTGAAGTTGAAATTGACTCTGAATGAAATTGGAAAGTTGTTTGCTGAGTCCAATATCATTCGCTGTGAATTTGAAATTGACTCTAAAAGATGCAAAAAATAATGTATGCAAAAAATGATAAATGCGATGGTCTTAAGTATGTCTAAGATGCATGCAACATGAATTGGTTATTTTATCTTCTGGATGGAGTCTCATTTTTGTCTGTTGGTCTTGTCCTTGGAATCGACCATACCCCATTTTCTTCTCAGGTTGTTGACGATGTCACAAGTTCTATATGGTCTCTCGAACTGATTGTTTTCAAGAGTGTGAAATGCTCAAAATTTGGCATTGTTCGTTGTTTCTTCAATAGAGGCAAAATGAGCCTCAACAACTTTCAGGACTTTTCACATTTGAAATTGTCCTGTTTGAAAATGTTGTTCTCATTTCTCTTATTTTAGGAGGGAATAAAAAAAGATATAAAATGTAAGAATTCTGTAAAACATTGCCCCTTAATTTAGGCTCGCAATCGAATCAAATCGTAAACATGAGTTCAAAGAATATCAATAGAATCAACAGCTCTTTATCTTTCAGAGTTATAGCTCTTTGAAAAATGTCCAAAATTGATGAGTTGGTTTCAGGTTGGCTTACTATTTTGTAAGGTTTTGGCCACCAGAATGTCATTTCTTTCTCGATCCTTTTTGAACATCGAAACATGCCTCTATTTCTTGGCTTGGCATTTTAATCGGATGCGGACAAAATGA
The DNA here is from genome assembly GCF_006381635.1 of Hibiscus syriacus. Lineage (NCBI taxonomy): Eukaryota > Viridiplantae > Streptophyta > Magnoliopsida > Malvales > Malvaceae > Hibiscus > Hibiscus syriacus. Next base: position 4,476,372 of record NW_024063088.1, read on the forward strand.
CGCAACTAGCATAATCAATTACTAGACCTTCTATTTCAGTCCTCTTGAAATCTTCCAATTTTTCAAGCTTCATAGGCTCTTTTAACAAAGGTAGTGCGAAAATATCGGCCTAAAAATGAAATTCCTGAGTTATAGTATGAAATTGACTATATCAAGTGTTCCTTAACTCCCTTATTCCATCTTTACCGAAACTCATTTATTTAAATAAATTTAATTTACCATTATCTGGCTAGCTGAATCCATAAAGTCGGGGCGTTTAATCAATTGCCCTAGAGGGACAACTTTATTATTATAATCACCTTTATCAGGCTAGCTGAATCTTATCCATAAAGTCGGGACGTTTAACTAATTTCTCTAGAGGGACGGTTCAAGCTTTATTGTATAGATTTTATAATCACCTTTATCAAGCTAGCTGAAGCTTATCCATAAAGTCGGGGCGTTTAACCAATTGCTCTAGAGGGACTGTTCAAGTTTTATTGTATAGATATTATAATCACCTTTATCAGGCTAGCTGAAGCTTATCCATAAAGCCAGGGCGTTTAACCAACTGCTCTAGAGGGACGGTTCAAGCTTGATTGTATAGATATTATAATCACCTTTATCAGGCTAGCTGAAACTTATCCATAAAGCTGGGCGTTTAACCAATTGCTCTAGAGGGACGGCTCAAGCTTTATTGTATATATATAATATTATAATCTGGGTATACGGATCCAATTTCTTAAGTTTGTCAAGAAGAACCTGTTATAGTCTAGGTGTTTTTGAAAGTCAATGAATCTCATCTTTAGAGTTCAATTTCCAAGCAACTGACCTAAACTAGATTCACTTACTCGACTATCCCATTCGTAAATATCATGATAATCATTGAACGTCTTCAAAAAAAGTATAGTAATGTCATACACAAGAGATGCCCCATGTTGTCCGCTCTTATGCATACCTAATACCAAGCCTCTTGTTCATTCCCTTATGAAAGGAGAAGGTTATATCGGTTCTTAAAAGAGAAGGGTATGGCGTTCGAGTGTTCCTTCTGGGGTAAAATCAAAGGTCATTATTTTTAATCATGTCACAATGTCAAAGATCTGTAACTCCGATCATTTACAGAGTTTTTGATTCAGTTGATATTCAAAGAATTTCAAGTTGTAAATTTGGTTCAACATTCAACATAAATTCATTTAGATATCCTTATAAAAAGAAAGTTCAAAAAATAAGTTCCAAATATGAGAAAGTTCAAAAACAAATTCAAACAGGATGCCACAAAATGTAATAAGGCCTCATCAGGATGCCCCACTAGTTGGATTAGGGCATTCATCTGCACTTGCTCCCCATTTCTCAATTATTTCACTTATCGGAGCTCTTTTTGATATACCCTCAGACACACAAACTTCCGCTTCTTCTCGAGAAACTTCTTGGGAAGATCCTACTTCCTTGCGATTTATCAGTTTTTCCTTTCCTAGGTGGAAATTAGGCCCAAATTTAGATCCAAAACGATTTTCCTCGGCGGTGATAGTTTTGGTTGGATCTCGAATGCATATTACAGCTGTGATTGTCGTAATATTCGTCAGACCTTCTAAGCTGCCCAGAACCCCTCCTACCTTCAGGAAAACTGATATAGGTGTTTGAGGTGTCTTCGAAGCTGCGTCTGTCCCATTGATTCTTAAACCCACGGGTCAGTCTCGGACTACATCCAAGGAAGGCCTTTTGCTTAGATTTCTTTTTCGATCCTCTTGTGCCTTATGTTTTTCGTAGGAATCCTCTGTTGAAACAGTTTGAGGTGTCTTCTTGGCTACATCTGCCTCAACCATTCTTAAACCCACGGGCCAGTCTCGGATTACATTCACGGAGGTCCTTCTACTTAAATTTACTTTTTCATTTTTTTGCCTCTTATGTTCTTAATAGGTATTCTCGGTTAAATCGATGACTTCCGAGTTTTAGAGCCCTAAATTACTTATTCTAAAGAATCTTTAGGGTTGCTAAGAACTTTAACGGAACAAATTAGGGTTCTATCCTGGTTTATCCAAGAAAGCTCTTTATAGGTCCAGTTCTCATTCGGGGGTCACTATAGCCGAACATATCCTGGTGTAACTAATCCGGTTGTGAGCATTTCTGAACATAATTTTTCAAGCGAAAAATGGAAGCAAGGGAATTGAAAGCCTTGCACTATCTTTTTTTTCTCATCTAGTCCCTATGACAAGAGACTACTTGGAAATGACTTTATAGATAGAAATTGAGTGTCCTAATTTGATGATTGTAAAGTACCTCTAATCATAAGAGGTTTATCCTTCTTAGCTTTCTTGGTCAACATTTGGGCATCTTCTATGACCCTCTTCTTTGAGTGAAGCTTATCTCTCATAAGGGAAACTTCATCCCTCATTAACTCATCCTCCATTGTTGGCCCAGTGAAAACTTCTACAACCATATTTGGTTTTTGGGGATGACCTGAAGTATCTGGCTCCTTAACAGGTCCTCTGGTCATTGTTGTTTCAGTTTCAGCACCAACATTCATAGTCCCATCCTAAATGGGATCCACTAGAGGCTTTTATCCATAGATCATGTATCTACCATATACATTAACTTGTTTATTTGTTCTCTGGATTCATCCTAAAATCTTCTCGCTTGATCGATCATCTCCCGTTGGTTTTTTATAAGTTGCTCCTGAATTTTCTCAATCCTACCAACACACACTAGTATCTCATTCATTACTTTGGATCTTCTTACAGACACACTTCAGGTAATTTCAATTTTCCTTTTCTTTGAACGAACTCGATGTGTCCAGTTTTGGTTCCTTTTTATGAGACATCCCTCGTTAGTTATCGTGAATGTAATAAAATAACAAAAATGCAAAATATGTTTGAATGCACGATGCATGAAATGTTCGAGGCATTAATCCAAAAACACATATGTTATTATAAATAATCCTTATTGGGAACAAAAGTGTTATTTCTTAAGAGGCAAAAAAATATTTTAAAGGCATATTCTTCTAAACCCCGAACAACTCCTAACAGATTGATTCATCTTCCGCCTTTTTTCTGTCACCGGTTGAATACCCTGTCAAATCGTTCCGGCTTCTCTGGCTAAACTGTACAGGTGACGAGCTGCTTGCTCCAAAAAGTCTCGAATGAATGCATCTTCGACTTTTACTTTAGAGTCTGTTCCATAACGGAAATGCCATTGAAGCCCTCCATCGTTAAGAGCTATCTGAATTTCATTTGCTTATTTCTTGAATTTGTCAGCAATGGTATCCAGCTCATCTAGGGTTTCACCATCTTGTTCTCGTAGTCTTCGAAAGGACTCTCCGGGTCAGTAACATTTTTCTTGTCTTGCCCCTGCAACTTTCGCCATCCCGTTTTGGAAAAGTTGACTTTTGGCGTGCTTGGTGTAAACCCGGTCCCTTCCGAGTCTTTTCTGACCATAGCTGGACTTTTGAACTTTTCATCTCTTGTATTATAACGTCTTTTTCCATTAATGCATATTATTTACGTTTAACAAACATGTTTTTGGTGGATCAACACCTCTTTTGAATGATGCAAATGATGAAAATAAAATAAAAGAGAACAAAAAATGAAAAGAGTTAGTGAGGTAAAGATAATAATAAAAACGATCATGAAAATAAAAGTCCTACCCCACATGATATCTACCCCACATGCTTATTATTCCTACCCGGACATGATCTATATCTCGTAAGTTAATTTTGAACCAGTCCTAACCGCATAAATTTCTAGTTCACATGTTTTGAACATAAAATAAGGCTGGAAATGAACTTAAAATAGCCTAGGGTTTGCAATGAGGTTTTGGGGTGGGCTCTAATTCCTTGTAGTCTCCCGGTTTAGATTCTAAAGAAGGTACCCTAGTTCTCCTTGTTGGTGCCCCCTTGGGCTTACCGGACCCTTAGTCCTAAGCCCATTACAAGCTTGTGTAGACTAAGTTAAACTCGAGAGGATACATTCTCTTATGTTTGTGTGGTGAATAAATTCACGCGAAGACATAAGGTATATAATCCCAAAGGATACTTGCTAGGCCTGTACGGAGAATAAATTCTCACGAATGTGTCGCTTTCACCCCCACTTAAAAAGGGGTTTAGAGCCTTAGATGGGAAAAAGCTTTAAAGACTGAAATCATTGAAATAAACCGTCAATACAACTATTTATTTGAAAAAATAATCAAAAGTAAGTAAAAAAGATTAAAAATTACCTTACAATTTAAACTTACCATTTTCATTAAAAAGACAACTGGAAATTACCTTAGCCTGACTCACTTACATGTCCCCAATGAAGTGCCAAGCTATCACGGCCGTTTTTCGGTTGGGCCCAGAATTGGGCTTCGACGTGAATAAATAAGTTAGAGTCGCCACCGATCATTTATTTTAAAAATAAAACGGGTTGATCGGATACCTTAATTTCTTATCGGATTTGCATCTTACCAAAGATATGTCAGATTCAGGAGTCGATTACAGTCAATGAAGGATTAGCACCCTTCAACTGCCCTTTCGGTACTAATAAATTTCCAGTTGTCTTACTTAAGAAAATTGCAAGTTTAATTAAAAAGGTAAAAATTGATCTGAATCACTTACCTCTGATAGATTTGAACAAAGACCCAAAGATTGTGATATTATATTTATAGTGAAGTACAGAGTCGAATTAAGATAAAATGTGTGTAAATATGAGAATAATAAACAAAACAGAAAAAAATAATAAAGTAAGTAGAAATAAAAATAAAACAAAATAAATAAAATGGTAAAATGAGTAAAAATATACCAATAAAAAAGAATAAAAAGAATAAAAATGAAATTAAAAATGAAACAAGAATAAAAACAAAGAAAAACAATATATATATATATATAATAACGTATAAACAAAATATAAAAAATAATAAGAAATAAAATAAAAATAAAATGAACAAATAAAAAATAAAAAAATAATAAAAGGATTAAATTGAAAGGAAAACAAAATTGGGGGTGAATTTAAAAGAAAATTCGGTGTGTAAATTAGATTTAGGGGGCAAAATTAAGGCATTAAAAATGATGAGGGACCAAATGGGGGTTATCCTCTTTTCTTTTAAAAACACACTCGTGGGTCGATCCGTGGGTTGGGTATAAAGCCCAACCTTTTAAACACTTATTTATTTTTCATTCACCTCTCAAATGGATCAAATGCCCCCCATTGTTTTCTCTTTAAGTTCTTGGGTTGTTCTTCATTTTGAAGAACAATCGTCGCATGAACCCAGAATCCGACCACTCTCCGTCTAAATTATTTTTTAGTTTTTGAAAACTTTTTCGTACCCCCAGTGCAAATATTGAATCGGTTTTTGCAAATCTGCCTCAGGGGAGACTAGATCTGAGATTTAAAATCTCGAACCCTCCCCTAAAGTTCATCAGCCAAACTTTTTTTTTTTTTGCTTTTTCGAATCAAACACAAAAAACCAAGACCACATGCGAACAAGGACCGAACGAAAATAGGTAACAAAAATGCTTTTTTATTTATTTCTTGTTTCGAAGAGTACAAGTGCTTCTAGTATCGATTTTTGCTTGTATTTCGTGCGTAATATTCTCTATATTTTGAATGTAAATGTTACATTTATTTATAGTAAACCAAACTACTATTTTTAGACTCCTAATTGAATTAGAAGTCTAATGCTTGTTGATTTGTGTTGTTTGCTTTTATTGCGTCGAACGTTGCGGAGACGTGAGCGGCGTGGAGTCTTCAGGGGTGAAGTGCGACGCCAAGGGTAAGAAGAGTGAACTTGGGTTCTGGAAAGCCTAGTTTTCCAAGTCGGGTCAGCACAGTAGACCGGTTCGGGTTGTGGAGCTGAGGCCGGTTCGGGTGCTCCAAGTGTTCTGCTGGGTTACAACTTGAGTTTGGGCTGCTGTGTAATGGGTTGTGGGTGTAATTGACTGTTGGGCTTGTAAATAAATAAAAACATAGAATAAATATAACATATATATATATATATTATACCATAATAATGAAAATAATAAAATAAATTTATATATATATATATATGGTTGGTTGAAAATTAGTGTCCACAATTTGTTCATAGAGACTGTAATTATTGAAATTTCTTTAACAAAGCAGCGATAATATCCAATAATCCTAAGAAAATTGTGAACCTCAATAACATTCCTCGACGATTTTCAATCTATCACATTCCGAATCTTTTGTGGGTCAACTTGGATACCATCCGATGCAACTACGTGACCTTGAAAAGGTTAGATAATCAAAACTTACACTTGCTAATTTTGACAAAAAAATTCTTGGAGATAATGATCATGCTCGCCCTCTAATTGCGATTATACCAATATATTATCAAAGATGATCACCACGAGTTGATCTAAATAAGGTTGAAAGATTCTATTCATCAAATCCATGAATGCCTCTAGTGTATTCAAGGACGGATGTAAAATTCATGGACGGACGCAGAAATTTATGTTTGAGGTTCGAATTATATTATAAATTTAATGGGTGTGAAATTATAAAATATCAATGGTACAAAATTAGATATTCAATACGTAAAATATAATGAAATTTAAAATTTCTTGCACCCTTGGTCCATTCATGGGTGCATTAGTGAGACCAAACAACATCACTGTGAACTCTTAATGGCCATATATGAACCAAAAGATTGTTCTTGAAATATCTACTTCTTTAACCTTCAATTGATAATATTATGATATCAAGTTAATCTTAAAAACACACAAGTACCACCTCAACTGATCGAACAAGTCGTCTATTCGGAGATACTTATTCTTTACTATCGCCTTATTAAGTTGACGAAAATCAATGCATATATCATCGACTCATAATTTTTCTTAACAAACAACTTAATAATATTTTAATAATTAATGATTTAATATTTATGTACTTGTTTCATTAGAGAAAAATATAAATAATATACTAAATAATAATTTGATAAAATTAAAATTTTATCAAATTATAATATTTCAGATATTGACCTACAGATTATCTAAAAAAATGTTTTATTTCAAATAATTAATATTAAAACAATATATTATTAAAGTATTAATAATTTAACCAATAATCATATCATATAAATGGTTAAATGATATTGAAACTCTTTTATTCAAAATTCAAATCATACGCTCTTTTTAAATTATACAAAAACATTAATATTTTAATAATACTTTAATTATCTAGATGTATCTTCCTACATTATTATTGGAAAATTTACTTTTCAAAAAATAAAAAAAAAATAGAAATCACCCTTTACTAAATCTTCCAAACATCAAAATAATTTTACAATTAAAAAATCACATACTTTAATAAATAAATAAATAAATTTTAGGAAAACGGAAAGTGTGAATTGAATACTGGTTGGTGAAGGCATTACCGGCCTATTAAATGGAGTAACTGGCACAGCTACCTGCACTTCACTAACCATTAATGATATTCAAAGTTGACTGCCCCAATTTTCATCCATTCCTTATCATCCAAGCATCACCTAAACATTGACTTTATTTCTCTTTTATTTTTATATAAATTTTAAAACTATAATAATACTTATTCGAGTAATTCACATTGACAGTAGAATTGAACTCGTTGAATATTTTTTTAGAAAATATAATTTTTAGAGTTTTGGGTTCGAATAGTTGTATTTACATAATATACACATCTTCAGTCTAAACCCTAAATCTTAAACCCTAAAAATAACTAATAGAGATCACACTAATATTCAGCCCTTTATCAATTTCATCGTCGTTAACTATAGAAGAAATGCCATTAGCAACATCTTTTCCCTTCACAATTTTAATATAATTAATATCAACAATACAACATTCTTCAGATATATCTATTTCTTTATCATCTAGAATAATTTTATATGTTATAGAATCGTTTATGAAAAATTCATTTTGATTTTTGATTTTTGGAGTTTTACACCTTTGTTTGAACATTGTTTTAAACTAATTCTTACCTAGAGGAGACAAATGAGATTTTTTCCTTTACAATTTTTAAATTTAGATATTCAGTAGAACTTTATTCTTTTGATATAAAAGAATTTAGCCTTTTTTAATGCTTGATCCTAACTTTGCTCTGGTTGTTCCTATACAGAGGGTTCCTCAATACACTTGTCATGTAGCTTAAGCCTTTCTGTGTAAAAAAAACTCTAGACGAGAATAATCAAGTTGAATTCAAACAAAAATAAGATTTAGGTTGAACTTTAACCTTTCAAGTTTCACTCTCATTAAGTTGCTTTTGATTTACCTCGAATAACTTTTCCCAGTCCATTAATTGCTATTACAAAAATTCATCCAATGTGAGCTATATGATAGTAATTATTATTATTCTTTAAGGATTAACGCATAGATACCAGCATGGGCGGAGGCAGGTTATATGAAACCTTCACAAACTTTTGGGAAAAAATTTAATATGAATTTTATATAAAAATATTTAAAATTTAATAAAATTAATTACTTTTAAAAGAATATTGACACCATTAAACATAAATGGACACCCATTATTCAATTTAATCGCTCAAGAAAAAAAAATATTCATACAACTTTTAAATTTGACACCCTAAATCTCTAAATTTGACACCCAAAATAAATATTCTAGCTCCACCTTTAGATGTCAGAGGTACGAGAATTCAATGTTGAGAGTTATTTTTAAGCATGAACTGTCTTATACTTATCCCAAATTAATAAAAAAAAATAAAACGGAAGAAAACAAAGAAAGAATGAAAAATCAAGAGCCAGTACAAACAAAATCAGACAAAATTAATAAAATTTGAAGAAAGAAATAAGAAAAATTTTGGCTGAGCAATAGACCCACTATTTTACGCCGAGAGTATTTCCTAAATATATTTCCTAAGTTTAATCTTATATAATTAAACCAATTACACTAACATCGTTAAATAATTTTAACGAAAAAAAAATTAAATTAACACTTTTACTTTATCCTTTTTTACGTATCACTATCAAATAATATTTAATTAAAACTTTTAAAAAAATTAAAGAATTTTTCAAACCTTTCATTTAAATAAGAGTTAATTGCATAATACGTCCTTAAAGTAGGGCCCTTATTTTAAATTGGTCCCTAAACTTTTAAATATTCAAATTTCATCCCCAAACTATGACTATCATCCTAAATTAGTCCTCAAACTTTTAAACATTTCAATTTCATCCCAAACTATGGCATTCATTCTTAATTGGTCCCTAAACTTTTTAAATATTCCAATTTCATCCCAAACTATATATATATACTAATCACATCCATTGTCAATACAATCGTTAGGCCAAATTATATTATTACATGTTTGAAAAAACCAAATTTAGGTTAAATCATGGTTGGAATTAATTACATATTTGCATGAATTTGGAGATGAAGTTGAAATATTTAAAAGTTTAAGGACCAATCTAGAAAGAAGGTCGTAGTTTATGGGGTAAATTATAATTTTCAAATGTTTAAGGACTAATTTAGAATGAAAGTTATAGTTTGGGGATGGAATTGAAATCTTTAAAAGTTTAAGGACCAATTTAAAATGAAAGTTAGGTGGTGTTTGTTTTTGCAGAGGTAAAAGGTCTGCAGTCTACGGACCACATCTGCATGCATCTACAGCAGAAGAGGTAGACCAAAAGTCTGCAGTCTGAAAGAAGAAGATTGTTTGTTTTTTAACGTCTGCAGACTGCTAAAATAAACTGAAATATAAATAAACTAATTTTTAAATTTAAAAGAGTTTTGCAATACTGAGATTTCAATAATTTTAGTTTTACAATACTGAAATTTAAATAATTCATACAACCACAATAATAATTTTTTTACAAAAACAAACACCACCTTATTAATTCTATTATAAGTCTCACATAATCACATGTATTATTAGTTTTATAAGTTTTATAGAAAAAAATTTATAAATGATCATTAAATTATATGATTTTTTTAAATATGCAATTATGTAATACTTTTGATTTTTTTAAATATATATTCATAATTTATTTTTATAATTATATTATATTTTTAGAAAATATTTTTTTAATTTATCAAATTATTTTATGATTATTTTTTAATTTAATTGTGATTATATTTTAAAATTTTAAAAACATAATTTATAATTTTGTATCTTAATTATCAAACAATGAAATCATTTTTTATTAGAGAAAATAACTTCAGTGACCGAAAATACCTTATAATATACGATTTTAACCAACTTTTTTTGGATTTGCGAAAATGACCAACAAATTCACAACGTGATCTCGAATTCGCAACGCGAACTCCAATTTCACAACTCAGTTTCCAAATTCGCAACGCGAATATGTAAATCGCATTGCGATTTTCCAAATTCGCAACGCGATTTCCAAATTCGCAACACTGAATTTCAAATTCGTAACTCGATTTCTGAATTTGCAACGCGAATTTTGTTTTCGCAACTCGATTTTCGAATTCGCAACAGGTTTTAGTTTCGTAACACAAATGTTTTGGGTATATAACTACGCAACAGCAGCAACTCATAACCTAAATCCCTAAATCACAACTCATTCCATCTCCATCTATCACTCTTTCCGGCGACATCCGTTCCTATATCCAACGACATCCTTCCCCATCTCTAATTTTTTTACATAATTTTATTTCTATATAATTTTTCAATGATTTCTCTCCCAAATTATCAACTATCAACTTAATAAAGGTATATTTTTCTCTAAGTTAGTGATGATATGTAGTTTATAGCTCGTTTGTTTAGTAAATTAATTTACAATTTGTCGAATGAAATCATATAATGTTGATCATGTTTGGATAGATTTGTGTTTTGGAGGGTCATGGGAGAATGTTCATGGTGTTTTACAATATATGCCTTTACCCATGAATCTTCAACTAAAACTATCATTAAAAAAAGTTAACTTATGAAACTCTAATATTACGTGTTGCAAATAAATTGAATTTAGAGCCTCTAAGTGGATTTAGGCTATCTTATCAGAGAAAAGGTAAAGTTTATTTGTTAACCGACAATGAAGATGTTGAACGATTCATTGCTTACATTAGTGTTTCGCAAGAAGATAATGTTAAATTGTATGTTGTTGAACCTAGAAGTAGTGAAGTTGGGTCAGTAGCGGGTAGTAATCAACTAAGTTCTTCAACCCCAATTTATGGTGCTCACAATGTACAACGTTGTTATCAACCTCAAAATTTAATGGTTCCACCACAATTTCATCACCAAGAAAATTTTGTTTCACCACATTTCCAATACCAAACACAATCTCAAAACCCACAACCTTTTCCTAAGCTAAATCCCAATCAACTTTCCGCACCAAATTTCGATTTTCGTATTGACCAGTTAGACGATTATGAGCCAACAGAAAAAATTGTGAGTACTGGTCAGCATTTGAAATTTGATCTTGGTCAATACTCGGATTTTGATGATGTTTCATAAGAAGAAACAGACCCTGCGTGTAATGATTTTGATAATGGTCAATACCCGAATTTTGATGATGAAACATCCGCTGCCGAGGAAGATGTTGTTGATAATAATGAGGAGGAAGTTACGACTATGAATGAACATGTTGAACATCCATTTTGTAATTCATATAACCCTGAAGAAGAAAAAGAAGAAGAAGAATTCCCCGAAGAAAAGAAAAAGAAGAAAATACCACGGGAGTATAACTGGAATATGCCAGAATTACTTCAGATACCGGAAGAAGAGTTGGTAAAGATAGCAGTTGATTGTTACACAAAAATTATTCGTATCAAGAAACATGATTGTTTTGATACAAAGGAAGACTTGAAGATAACTTTGTATACGAAATATGTGGAAGATGACTATCAACTAAAAGTTAACAAATCAAGCAAAGATCGTTTCGAAACAAAGTGTATGATTGACAAAAACTGTACGTGGCGTATGATTGCAAAGAGGATAAAAGATTGCGAAATGTTTCAAGTTAGGACTTTTATTAATAAACATACATGTTCAAGAACCCAAGTTTTTCCTCACCATAGACATGCAAACAAAAAGGTGTTGGGTGGTTTTCTGGCTGAGTTAATGTTTTTGAATGGCAGGGTATATCGGGGAAATGAAATTATGACTGATATGAATGCTCGGTTCAAGATTAGTATCTCATATTCTCAATCTTGGAGAGCCAAATGTTATGCCTTGGAATTGTAGAGGGGGTCTCCAGAAACATCGTTTTCCCAACTGTCGGCTTATTGTCACAATTTAAAGCTAAAAAATCCTAGGTCGGTAACTCATATCAAAATAGATGGAGATGGACGCTTTGAGTTATTGTTTATCGCCATTGGTGTTGCGGTTAGTAAACCAATATAATTTTGTTGACTCATTTTTGTTAGTTACATACATTTCACATTTAAATGATTATGTCTTGTGTATATTATTTTGTAGATTCGTTCGTTTATTACTTGTATGCGCCCAATTATTATAGTTGACGGAGCACATTTGAAAGGTCGATACCTTGGAGTAAACTTATTAGCAGTAGCCATGGATACTAACAATGGGATATTGCCAATAGCTTATGGGGCTGGCAAATCTGAAACCTCTGATTCATGGACATGGTTTATGGGGCATCTTAGGGATTATATAGGTCCTATTAGCAATCTGACAAACATATCCGATAAGGCAAACTCAACGTTGTTAGAAGGTGTTTCCCATATGCTTTTCATGGACTTTGTGGTGTTCATTTGTACAGAAATCTAAAATCAAGGTTTGCTGGTATAAAAAATCAGAAATAGACATACTGGAAGGCTGTAAAAGCTTATCGGGAAATGTATTTTAATAAGCATATAATTTGTTTAAGACATGTTTTGCCTCAATGTGCTCAAACACTAGAAGATGTCGGGTTTGAAAGATGGTCAAGAGTATATCAACTTGGGGCAAGATATGGTTTCATGACATCTAATAGTGCAGAATCAATCAACGCTCTAAGTCGTCATTCCCGGAAATTACTCATTACTATGTTAATGGAGTTTTTTCGAGCCTCTATTCAACAGTGGTACTACAAGAAAAGAAACCATGCAAGTATTATTTCTTTAAATTCGTAACTTATCATATATTTTACTAAGTATTATTTATTTAAATTTACAGGAACATTGGAACGTCGTGTTACACCACGGACTGAAAAAAAGATAACGAAACGTGTTGTGAAGTCAATGGGAGAGTTGAACCATGTTCAAACACTTTATTTGAAGTATTGGATAATAACTTAAATGGGCTTGTCGATCTAAATGCAAAGACGTGTAGTTGTATGAAATGATAAACATCTGGTTATCCGTGTGGCCATGTTATAAAAGTTACTCTTCATCTAAACCAAGATGATTCAAGCGCATACGCTATGGATTGCTACACTACAGAAGTATATCGACAGACTTATGTCGAGAATGTCTACCCTATTCCACATCATTCTGAGTGGGACATACCAGATGACTTACAAATAGTTTTTCCACATCATTCCACATCACGATCGTATACCGTCTAAGGGTGAAGAGAAGAGGATATCGACATGTAGTCGGTGCAAGGAAAGTGGTCATACAAGGTTGACCTGTGGATCACCAGTGCCATCACAATCATCTTTTCCTCTACCAAAATATGGATCCTCATCAAAATCCAAAGCTCATATGGTTCAAAGCAAAAGGTAATCAAAATCAAAATCGTAATCAAAATCCCAATCACAACCGGCTTCACCATTTGAGACTTATTAACTTAGGTGATTTTTAAATGCAAACGTTGTATTATGTGTATTTTATGTGTAAATGCATACATTTCAGTTAGACATTCATTAGTAACTTGAGTTTGAACATTGCTATGATCTGTTCAGTTGTTATCACTTATCAGATTTTTTGTTGTGATTGTTGCGAAAGTCAAATTCGAAACGAGAAATCGCAACGCGAAAATCGTAACGCGAATTTGACTTTCGCGTTGCGAAAGTATACATTAAACAGATCATTTTTGCCTTCAACATAATGCATATTGAAATTTAAAACAACAAATCAACTTTTACAAATCAATTAAACAAGCAAAAAATAAGAATTATTTACACATCAATTAAACAAATCAACATTTACAAATCAACTTTTACAAATTAATTAAACAAGCAAAAAATAATTCTTATTTCCTCATCAATTAAACAAATCAACTTTACAAATCAACTTTACAAATCAACTTTTACAAATACATCAATTTCACGCAGATAGTTGTTTATTCACAAATACATCAATTTCACTCAGCTCACTTCAGGATTAACCTGCAGAAACCAAACATTTGCTCAAACAACACTTTCTACACATCTAAAACCAACAAACAGAAAATTATTGAATTCTAGGTACTTAACCAAACATTTTCAAACCAACAAAGAGTATATATGTTAACAACACTTGCTCAAACTTACCAATTGTTTATGCACACTTTCAGCACACGGATGCAGGTAGGCAGCGTCTCGCATATATCGCTCTAGCCATAAAATGCCGAAACCACAAGCCTACTGCACCTCTATCTCTATCTGTGGGAGGTAGAAACTGTTTACTTCCTGTCGACAAACGTTCCAATCACATGCATACGAGAGGACCACATTCCCCTCTGGCTCTCTGCGTTTGTTGTGGCGCGGTCTCGTCTCTGATCATTGTAACTTTGAACTTCTTTGTCTTCTTGTTTCTAGAATTAGTCCAATAATCAATCGCATCCAAGTATTTAGACAAATGAGTGCCCCATCCCTTACAAATAATATCTCTCAAATCAGACAATGGTATGTAATTCAACATGCTGTCATATCCAATGACGACGTTCCAAAACATGGATAAACACCTACAATCATAAATAATAATTCAATTGCGCACATTAAATTTTTATTTATGAACACCTTTAAAATATTCAAAAATAAATACTAACCTTATCGACCTCCCACCACGCAGGATAAAGTTTAGCTTTTCCATTACCCAACACATATGAAGTGTCTCTCTGATCCTTCAAGTGAGCTACGTGAAAAGACATCGGTATAATAATTCATCGCGTATTTTTTATTTTCTTCAATTTCCTTATTATCAAAAGACGTGACACCCATGCATCAATATGTTGTTTTATAAAAAAATACATATATTAGTGAATTTCATAAATTTTAAAAAAATAATCAAAATGAAATATAAGAATAATATAAGACTTACCCCCCGGTCGAAATATCCAATATCTTCAACCCCTAATAACACACCCCACCAAGACCGTCAAGAAACAAATGCACATCATCGTCGAGTTTGCATATGTCAGCGTAACACCCCTGGCTCCGCTCATATAGATAAAAATCAATTGAGGTCTTAGCCCAAAGGGTATTATCCAGAATTGTGTCCGGTAGTGTTCTCCTCTCTACTTCAGATACCGGAATGGTACTGACCGGTAACTTATACGAAAGCCAACTCTCATCCATTATGTCTGGCACGTGAGGGGGTTTATCAATATGTCGACATATTATGCCATGTGAATCGGGCTCTTGAACATTGGGAGGGACCTCTTAAACGATAACAGGGGCCTCTTGAAGGATGATATGGGCCTCTTGAATGATAGGAGAGGCCTCTTGAACGATGATAGGTGAATCGGGCTTCTTCTTACAGAGTCTTGGCACTATTGGGGTGAACGGAGACGTAATGGCACGTGTACGACGTCTTATGCGTGAACCCGTCGTGCAAGAAAAACCCGACATAAAGCATCTACCTTATCGGGCCGCTAAAATAAATTAATACATAAATCAGTAAATAAATAAATAAATAATGCCGAAAAAAGATTATTTGCATTTTTAGTATAGTATTAAACAAACTTACCTTATTGTGTAGAGTATGAACCTCATTCTGTAACGATGCAATAATCTCACGTAGAGAGGCTACCTCATCACATAAAGTAGATACCTCACCATGTAAAGCATCATTGTCATCGCGTAAAACCTCTACCTCACCACGTAAGGACCGTACCTCATCATGCCATGCACCATTGTCTTCACGTAAAATACCGACCTCCTCACGCAAAGCATTGATCTCATCACATAACTCCCCTAACTTATCCTGTGGAGGTGGAGAAAAGTGAGATAAATGTCATGGCATCTTTGCCGGTCGCCTATCATGAGGTGATGGTGGAGAAGAGGCTCGATAATGTGATTGAATAGGTAATAGCTCTCGTTGTGGAGGCGTATAATCGGCTCGATCAGGTGATGGCTCTGGGTGAGGTGATGGCTCTCGAAGTGGGGGCTTCTCATCATCCGTGTCATCAAAAAAATGCTTACTAGCTTGCCACCAATCAGTGGCAAGCTCAGCCTCTGTGGGTGTCAGCCTCTGTAATGGATAGTTGGCCTCCTAAAAATATAAAAGCTCAAACAAAGTTAAACGTCTACTAGTAATAACTTGTTTATATATGGTAGTATTTGTGTTAACTTACATCATTCATCGTCGTATATGGTAGTAACTCTTCCCAATCCAACAGGCGGATCCTCCTCCAGGAAATAGCCCTAGAAATATCATTTGAATTTTTGATTGCATATGTCTGCATGCTGGGAAAAGCCTCAAATGTCCAAATCTATAAACAATATAATACACAAACATTAGTAATTGTTAAATAATTAATTATAATTTTGGAAACATTATATAGAAATTCTTACCTTAAAGGCCCAAATAAAGCCTGCCAAAGTAATTTCGGTCCTCAAAGGCAGACGAAAACTTTTTCCAGGTAGCTTTCCATAGATATAAACCCCACAGAAATAGGTTCCATGCATTTAGGTCCTCTACCAATAATATTAGGTCCTCAGAAATAGGATGTCTGGCCTCTTTGCCTAAAAAACTGGCATACAAAAGTAATAAATGGCATACTCGGACAACAGCGAGGTCATCCATCCGAGTAAAACCATCTTTAACAAATAATCTTTTCAAGTCATCTACGTGTAAACTCGGATTCGTCTTTGCCAGCTCAGGAAAAACTCGAGATAACCATGATGGGCGTGTGATATGACTAGTATACCGACCTACATCGTCGTGTCTGAAGCGTAGACCAGTGATTAAGCAAAACTCCTCCCGCCCAAAACAAGTATACGCCGGAGGAAAATGAAACAATATCTCTTCATCACCACGTTGTATCCCCTCGGGTAGATCGTTAGTCATGGTTTGAAGAAAGAAATGGGTCAACATAGCATCTTCACCCGGATGTTGTACTTTCAGCCATGGCCCGAAGCAAGTATCCTCAAACAAATTTCTTTGTACAGGTGTAAGCGTCGACGCAATTGTAGTGGCTAGGCTTAATTTATTCCTTAAGGTCAATGAAGCCGGAAAAAATTTTATACAAAAACAATAAATATACCAAGTTAGATATACTAAAAACTACAAATTATACACTCTAAACAGACATGATATTAAACAATGAAAACAAAGCCAAATATGTTTCAAACTTGCACGATATTCACCCAAGTCATTATTCTATCATAGTTCACAAAATGTATCATATAACATTCCAGAAGTAAGCACTTATATAAACATTTAAAAGGACAACATATAGGTTTAGTGCATGTTCAAGGACAACATAAATAGTAGTAGTTTATTCTTGAAACTTAAATTCGCAACACTGTGAAGTTAGTATTTGTCTTTGTTTTTTGGTTGAAGTAATGCAATTCATTCAAGTTTCAATTTGCAGAAGAATAATATTTTCTGAAACTTAAAATCGCAACGCGAAATGAAAATCGCGTTGCGAATTTAAGTTTCAAATAGTCTTCTGCAAATTGAAACTTGAATGAATTGTATTACTTCAACCAAAAGACAAAACAAAGACAAATACTAACTTCGCAGGGTTAAAGACTAAACAGTTTAGCAGTATTGGCAGCAACCGAATGAATTTACTAAGCAATCTAAGTGAAATGGTTAATCTATTACTGAAATTACCAGTAAATTTATCATCAATTTAAATATGAAAAATCTAATAATAATACAAAATTTTCAAAAGAAAAATAATTAAAAAAAACTAACCATCGGTGGTTGATTTTCCATTTCTGACCGTGAATGGTTGTGAGGGTGGCTCTAAGAGATGGAGATAGACGGATTTTGCCGGAGATGGGGACGGATTTTGTCGGAGATGGGGACGGATGTCGCCGTAGAGAGTGAGAGATGAAGATGAGACTGAGTTGTGATTTAGGGTTTTAGGTTATGATTTGCGATTATATTTTTTACATTTGTGTTACGAAATAAATATTGTGTTTCGAATTCGAAAATAAAATTCGCGTCACGAAAATAAACGTGTTTTGCGAATTTGACTTCTGTGTTGCGATTTACATATTCGCGTTGCGAATTTGGAAAATCGCAATACGAATTTGGAAACTGAGTTGCGAAATTAGAGTTCATGTTGCGAATTTGTTGGTCATTTTCGTAAATCAAAAAAAAGTTGGTTAAAATCGTATATTATAAGGCATTTTCGGTCACTGAAGTTATTTTCTCTTTTTATTAAGCAATGTGGTTTAAATACTTACATTTTGTATAAAAAGTTTAAATATAATTTAAAAATAACAAATCCAAAAAAATATTATATTTAAACTCTTAAATCAGAATAATTAAAATAAATATAAAATTTTAATAATATATAAAATAATTTATATGATATAAAATTAAATATTTATAATATAATATTAAAAATTAATATTTAATTTATTTAAAAATTAATATTAAAATTAATATCTATAATATAATATTAAAAAATTAATATTTAATTTATTTAAAAAATTAATATTAAAATTAAAATCAAATATAATATAAAATTAAGTATAAAACCTCTTTGAAGAGGTTAAAAGACGTATGCAGACATAAGATCACGTCTGCGCCGCGCAGACCACGCACAGACATTAGAAGAGCTTCTGTCTTCTAAAAAAACAAACGGTCTGCGAAGCCCAATGTCTACGCGTGGTCTGCGTGGCACAGACATAAAAGCTTTGCAGA
This sequence comes from Hibiscus syriacus, assembly GCF_006381635.1. Taxonomy (NCBI): domain Eukaryota; kingdom Viridiplantae; phylum Streptophyta; class Magnoliopsida; order Malvales; family Malvaceae; genus Hibiscus; species Hibiscus syriacus. Next base: position 4,495,259 of record NW_024063088.1, read on the forward strand.
CCTTACACAGTAAAAATAAACACCACCTTATAGTTTAGGGACATATGATGCGATTAACCCTTTAAATAAATTAAACAAAGTTTTTAGTTTAGATATAAAATTAAAAGAAAACTATAGGTTTCTATGTTATAACTATGAGAATATGTGAAAAGAAGATAATCCCATTTCAACTTGTTGAGAAAATAAATTTGTTTAATTGACAAATGATCAGAAATTGTTGTATTCTTCCGAAGAAAATTCTTTTAGATGGTCCAAGCTTAATTTGCATCATATAATTTTATTTATAATTTTAGTATATTTAAATTTCTATTCATCCACATTGAAAAATAACATAAAAATAAAATATAAAAGTTTATTGTTGTAAATTAGAAATCTTTGTTTTGTTTTCTTAAAATTTACTCAAATTAAAAACAAGTAAAATATGTTGAAATAAAATGTTCATTTTATTTTTTCTTTAAAAATATTTATTAAAGTAATAAAAAAAATAATCAATAATCAGTTGGTCTAGTGGGATGAGGCATTATATCTCTTAACCAATGTTAGAAGTTCGAATCCTAACGTTTGTCTTCGCCTCTACAGTATCTGATCTGGATTAGTCGATCAATAGATCATAAATTGGTAGTACCATCATTTTGATGATACGACGATATATCATCACATTGAGTGATATTGTATAAATAATTTCATCACTTTAGATGACGTGACACATACCACATCACTAATTAAACATATGTAAAAATATCACATCAATAATATACGTTTACTTTTAGTCAACTAACGATTTCCACCTAACATAGACTAAAAATTAAAACGTTAAAATTAAGATTTTTTTATTAAACTAAGGTAATTACAAATAAGTATTTGTTTTAAGTACTCTCAATCATTTGACAATGAACGTTCAATTACCCTTGCAGTCACTGATGCTTGAACTCATGACCTCTAGGAACAACAACGATTCCTTTAACCACTAAAGTAAGTTAATTCGTGTAAAAATTAAGATTCTTAAAAAGCATAATATGTATAAAAAATCATTTATAAAAATATTAAAGATTAATGATTAAATTAAAATATTATTACCTATATATAAAGGCTAAAATTAGATTCATTATCCCATAATTGCTTTATATAATTTATTTATAGAAAATTATTAGTATAAGAAAGAAAAGAAGAATTGGTAGGGTTAACGTGTGTATGAACTCCCCATCTAATTATGGGTAGGCATTATAATTGAGTCGGTTCTCCTGTTTAATGCAACAACGACCACCCGACACCAGTTTAATGATTTCCTCTTAAACATTTTAAAGTACCCACAATTTTCATACTTGCTCATATTTCAGATCTACTGCGTAAAAATAAGGAATGAGTATTAGATTAAGTGAAATAAAAAGAATTTCGAGTAAATAAAGTTGTTGATTCTTATTTTATAATTTAAATTTTATTTTAAAAAAAATTCAAAGTTGAATTGAGTTAATAAAATCCGAGTTGTTTGAGATTTTGATTAAATTTAATTATAAATATTTATAATATTACGATACTATCTAATTTTAATTTAAAAGTTTTCTATAACTACATACGATATATATATATATATTATACATTGTTGAGGGACTCAATTCAAGGTTAAAGATCAAATACTGATTATTAAAAAAATTAAAATATTTTTAAATTAAATTTATAAAATTTCAAATCAAATAAAAAAAGTAGATATTTTTTTCGAGTCCCTCACCTCCTGAGAATTAATATTTGATTATGCATGATGATTGTTTTTTGGCGGTGGAATTGATTTGCTTATCAACTCAGCTGCGTCACGCACCCACAAAGCATAAAAGGAAGATATAAAAAGGAAACTGCTCAAAGTTGATGAGTGGGAGAGTCGGCTCATTTTGCATGGGAGATAACTCTTAACCTACTAACAAATCCATTCCACGCTTCATCTCTTCATACGAATCCCATTTTTCTCTTTCTCTTTTTAATAGTTATACTCGGTTAGTCATCATCTCCGTGAAGAGTTCCGCTTCAAATTCTTTAATAATGGAGATACAGGCTAATAAACCGGAGGTTAACGGTACGGTGGTCGGAGGTTTGAGTCCCCTGAGTGAGACATTGTGGAGAGAGAAGACCAACACCGAGTTAATGGGAGACGTATCCGCCAGGCTCACATGGAAGGACCTGACGGTAATGGTGACTCTCAGCAACGGGAACACCCAAAGGGTTTTGGAAGGACTCACCGGTTACGCCGAGCCGGGCACTCTAACCGCCCTCATGGGACCTTCCGGCTCCGGGAAGTCCACGCTTCTCGATGCCCTCTCCGGTCGTTTGGCTGCCAACGCTTTTCTCTCCGGGACCATTCTTCTCAATGGTCGTAAAACCAAGCTTTCTTTCGGAACAGCTGCCTACGTGACTCAAGATGATAACTTGATCGGCACACTCACTGTTCGGGAAACGATTTCCTACTCCGCTCGACTCCGTCTCCCTGATAGCATGCCTCGGTCCGAGAAACGGGCGCTCGTTGAAAGCACGATCATCGAGATGGGGCTCCAAGATTGCGCTGATACTGTTGTTGGGAACTGGCATTTGCGTGGGATCAGTGGAGGAGAAAAGAGGAGGGTCAGCATTGCTCTTGAAATCTTGATGAGGCCAAGATTGCTCTTCCTTGATGAGCCAACCAGTGGACTTGACAGGTTTTCTTCACATCAATTTATGATTTTGATTCTCAGATTTAGTGTTTCTTTTTAGCAACTTTGTTTCATAAGTTCATATCTCCTTGTAAATTCGACGCTTAACATAAAATCATGAGTATGTTTCTGACTTGAGATTGCATATGGGCAGTGCTTCTGCATTTTTTGTAACCCAGACCTTACGTGGCCTGTCAAGAGATGGTAGAACCGTAATAGCCTCGGTTCATCAGCCCAGCAGTGAAGTGTTTGAGCTATTTGATCAGCTATATTTGCTCTCTGATGGCAAAACCATTTATTTCGGCCAGGCTTCTGAAGCATACGAAGCAAGTGCCTTTTCTTTCATTACAGTTCAGTTTCAGATTCAATTCTATATATGTATGTATGTATGTAATGTTTCTTGGATTGTGAATGCAGTTCTTTGCACAAGCAGGATTTCCATGCCCTGCATTGAGAAATCCATCAGATCATTTTCTCAGATGCATCAATTCTGACTTTGATAAAGTTAAGGCTACTCTAAAAGGATCAATGAAATTAAGGGTATCCCCTTCATTCCCTCTTTGTTTAATTTTCCCTCTTACTTTGGTACACTGCATTTGCATGACTGGAAACACATTGCTTTCAATGTAATCAGTTTGAGGCGAGTGATGATCCGCTGGAGAAGATAACGACGGCCGAAGCTATCCAAGCTCTTATTAGCTTCTATCGTACATCACAGCAATGTTACGCTTCAAAGGAGAAGGTTGATGAGATATCCAAAGTTGTAAGTGCTTCACCAGCCAATCCTCTGTTGTTATCTTAATCCTCATTAACTGAATTGCATTTACCACCACTTTCCATATGTTGCAGAAGGGAACCGTTCTCGATTCCGGGGGCAGTCAAGCTAGTTTCTTGATGCAGTCTTATACGTTAACCAAGCGTTCGTTTGTGAACATGTCCCGGGACTTTGGTTATTACTGGCTGAGGCTGCTAATATATGTTGTAGTCACCATTTGCATTGGAACCATTTATTTCAATGTTGGAACCAGCTACAATGCCATCTTGGTATTCCTTCTACTTATCTCTCAGAAAACACTAGTCCAAAGTTTCATTTGGAAGTATCATATTTAAGATTGTATATCTTGTGAAACAGGCAAGGGGATCATGTGCTTCTTTTGTGTTCGGATTCGTCACGTTCATGTCGATCGGTGGGTTCCCTTCCTTTGTAGAGGACATGAAGGTAAGTTAAGGACTCGCAGGTTAACTTACCGGCCACGGAGGTGCCAACATCTTTTGACTGTTTGTTTGTTGCAGGTATTCCAAAGGGAGAGGTTAAATGGCCACTATGGTGTAACTGCATTTGTATTAGGGAACACACTCTCTGCTATGCCATTCCTAATTGTGATAACCTTCATCTCTGGAACTATATGTTACTTCATGGTTCATCTTCACCCTGGATTTCAGCATTATTTGTTCTTCGTGTTGTGCCTTTATGCAAGTGTTACAGTGGTGGAGAGCTTGATGATGGCAATCGCCAGTATCGTCCCGAATTTCCTCATGGGGATCATCATAGGAGCAGGGATTCAGGTTTCTTTCTCTGCATCATTCCTATAGTATGCACTAGCATTTGAAAGTATTACATAGTCTATGCTGCTCCTTAGGCTCTTCATTTTTTCTTGAAGTCTGAAACCGACACATACGGACGTCCAAATCCAACTCTGATATATATGTTCAACACCGTTTCGATGACTGATATCGCGATCTGGTTGTCTTTGTTCCAGGGAATATTCATGCTTGTTTCTGGCTTCTTCAGGCTCCCAAATGACATCCCAAAACCTGTGTGGCGTTACCCAATGTCATACATCAGCTTCCATTTCTGGGCTTTGCAGGTGATGAAACATGTCAAATTAAAAACAATTGCAGAAAGATGCCATATCGGCTCATCATCGAGGACTAAAAAAGAGACAATGCATTTTTCTGTTTTGTTTTCAGGGACAATACCAAAATGATCTGAGGGGCTTGTTGTTTGATAACCAATCACCAGAGCTCCCCAAGATTCCCGGGGAATACATCCTGGAGAATGTGTTCCAAATCAACGTGGGGCGGTCAAAATGGATTGATCTGAGTGTGATATTCAGCATGATCGTAATCTACCGCATCGTGTTCTTCTTAATGATAAAGATCAGCGAGGATGTTACCCCTTGGATCAGAGGTTTCGTGGCTAGGAGAAGAATGCAACAGAAGAATGCAACTCTAAATACGACGGTTGCGGCAGACCGTCTCTCGCAATCACCTTCGTTGAGGAATTACGTCGGAACAGCTAAAAGGTAGAGACATGGTGTCCATGCAGCAAGAAATCTCGATTTTCAATGCGATCATATCAGCTTTGAGTCCTGTCAGATATGACGACCTCAGTTTTTAACATTTAAACCTTATGCTTTAGTTACTTGATCTAGGTATAAAGCATTTTCCTTCAGAAAATGTAATACATATATACATACATGCACCAATCTGTATTATGACTTTGAAGTTAATATATATATATATATATTACAGAAGGGAACCATGGAAAGATACAAGCATCGTGACCACTTATTGCTTTCATGCTTCTAAAATCATATTTCAGTTTTGATGCAAACGATAGGGTACAGTGTGTCAAGAGACCCATCACCATTTGATAGGCCCCGGGCTAGTCGTATCCGCGTCGTGAGGTTATGATCGGGTTTATATGTTATCGTGGTCTCATTAAACTTTTAATTTGATCACGGGCGGAGCCAGGTTGTACTGACACCCCCACAAACTTATGGGAAAAAAATTAATATGAATTTTAAATAAAAATATTTAAAAATTAATAAAATTAATATGTTTTTAAAATAATATTGACACCCTTAAATATAAATTGACACTTATTATTCATTTTCATCCCATCTTTATATAACTTCTAAATTTGACACCCAAAATAAATATTTTAGCTCCGGCTTTAAATTGATAAACACTTGTTAATCTCGATGACAGAATATTGAGTTGGAACGTTAAGCGCTTACCTGGATCGTCAAACGCTTACCTGGAGAGCCCGTTAGACTCCTGTTGACCGACGCTTCAACACATTGCAACAGCAACTGAGTCAAAGCTCCACCCAATATTGCTTTTTCCCTCGCTTCCACTGATTCCCCACATATCTTCGTCAACGAGTTAACCACGCTCTCACTCTTCCTGGTCCGACACTATGAACACCATCTTCACCACTCGCTATCTCGTTCCCCAGCACTAGCTCTATTCTCGCCATTCCTACCAAGGATGATGAAATTAGCCCCACAATCTTTGAAGTTGCAGTTATACATGAAGTTCCTGAAACCAGTGCAAAAGGCAAAACTTGCTTTGCTGTGAAAAAAGTGTAAGGGTAAGTCGGTTTTGGAAAGCGATGATCGGCTTACAAAGCCAGATCCGATACAGGAAGATAAATTGGGATTACCTGTTAAAGATGAAGTTGACCGGATAAATATGATTTTCTAAGTGCAAAAGCCTGAGAGAAAGTTGCCTGCTGAATATGGAACTGAATGCAAAAAGGTAAATAAGTGACCATTATGTATGATCTGTGGTTACCTTTTTTTCATTTTTATCACTGCCTAATATACAACAGCATTGTGCTCCTTTGATCTGCTTTGAAACACCAATGTATGCATTCTAGGTTTCATTATGTCTTGTATTCCTTTTCTTCAAAGCTTGATAATGTGACCATTTTATGTGCACAGGCAATGATATACTTTTAGTTGTAATTAAGATGTTGGTAATATCAAGGCTTAATGAACGGTGCACATATACTGTATAATGGTATCATTGATTCATGGTGAGTGTTGTGATAAAATGAATAATCTTTTTCTTCCTAAGAAAATAGATTGTTTTGCATAAAAATGGACATGATACAAAAGTTGCATGCAGAATCAGAGGTTTGTTTAAGCATTTTCGTGTATGTATTTACAGTTACAAGTTGCTGCGACTATAAAACTCAAACCTGGGTGCTGAAAGAAGAAGGGGAAGATATATATGTGTGGGGTTAACAATTAGTATTGAGAGGCAAATAATTAAATTTCTTTGTCATCTTCCTTTATCCATGAAGTTATAGCCGAAGAAAAATGGTGATGTCAGAGAGATGAATGGCTATGAATGAAGCTGTGAAGAAGAAGAAGACAATGTTAACGGGTTTTGACCGATTATTTTGATCGTTGGACAGCCAAGTCAACTCACTTAACACTCCACATCAGCATTTCAGGTTATCTTAGTAACCTCAAGTGACTTATATATTGTAACATCCCAAATCAAGGTCAGTGATTAAATTGTAAATTTTGAAAACTATGTGCTCGATTTCGAAACAAGTTAAAAGCTCAAGGATTTAAATAGAAAAAAAATTTAGTGTTAGATTAAATGGTACTTTTTGGAAAGTTTGAAGAGTATAATGATAATTCCATAAGAAAGATTTTTATTTATAATGGTAATTCCATAAGAAATATTTTTATTTCTCCTTTATATAGGAGATGTCACTTGGAAAATGAGGAAAGAAAATAGAAAAGTTTGGAGACTTTGGTTCAACCTTCTTCTTCTTCTTCTCTTCCCGTAAGCTCCATGGAAAAGGTAAGTTTAATTTCAACTGTTAATTCTTGAGTTTTAAACTTAGTTTTGATTCTTGGGGTGATAAGAAAGATTATTTAGAGATTAAAGTATGTTGAAACTCCAAAATGAATGAGTTATGAAGGATTAAATGTGAAGAGTTTTTAAGTAAATTATTGAAATAGAGGGAGTTAATATATTGTGAAGTTGAATTTGACTTGTCAATGGTTAAATTAAGAGATTTGGAGTGATAGAATTGGATTTAGAACATATAGAAAATTCGGTATGACTCTTGAATGCTATGTGGAGGAGTGAATTCTTAAGTTAAAGAGGATTGAATGAAAATTAATTAGTTTAAGTATGTATATGAAAGTTAGGAATATTAAAGGGAGTGAAATATGAAGTGTTGAGCTGAAAATAAAGTGATTTTCGAGCTCAACATGTGATTTCTGGGCTAGGGGAATCGGTACCCATTCAAGGGGAACCGATACCCCCTCAAACGAACCAGAATTTACAGAATGTCATGGGGGAATCGATACCCCCACAGTAGGGAACCGATTCCCCCCTAAAGGAAGAAATGAATATTGGTTTATTAGGTTCATTTAAGTTGTTAGTATCGAATTACAAGATGTAGATATCTAATAATTGTCTTGAAAATGTATAATTATGTAGATACAGAGCCTAAACGAGTTTCAGAATTATTGACAAGTAAGATCGATCAAGGGGAAAGATAAGAGATTTGTATTGACTAATGAGGCTAGGTGAGTGCATACTAGTAACATGTAGTGTTTAATGGAAATAACACTTGTGATGAGTCCATTTCCTAGAGTAATATGCATGAAGTCATGAACATGATTATGTGTTTGTTAGAAGTTATGTATTATATTAATTGTATGTATGCATGACTAAAGATATTGATATGCTTGGTATACATTAAATTATTTGTGTAAAACACTATTATGTAATAATAGAAGAACATGAAATAAGTTATATGATAAAGACATAAGGACTCAAATGAACATATGAAATAAGCTACAAGTTAATGAATCATTGACATATATATATGAACATAAGATAACTAAGTATAAGTCATATTATATGGTATAAGTGATTACACGAGAAAGGTTAAGAGACTCTATGAGGATAGTATAAATTTGAGGGCATAAACATAACTAATGATACATAAGTTTTATAGGGAAGATTTATATACTTAAAAGAAACTATAGTTTATGAGTTATAAAGTGAAGAATTACAACACTTTATGAAAGAGTATTATAGAAGTCATGGGAAATTGAACTAAATAAATAGATAAAACTAGTATATAGATGATTTATATGAGTGAAAAGGGAAGTGAGATAAGATAAGTAGAAACTATGTATAGGATAGAATGAGACTATTTGAACTTGTAGTATAAACTTTATAAAGGAAGACTTAGGTAAACTCATTATATGATACAATTATAGAGCATTGTTATGCCAATTATATTAAGAGTATATATGAGTATATGAGTAAGTTTATAGGTTATTGATAGGACATATAAGGTTATATAAATGTATGATAATATGAAAAAGTGAACTAAGTTTAATGATGTTGAACCTTATGAGTAGAAGTTATGTGATTATAAGTAACATGATTACATGATCACAAGATATGATACTTGAAATGAGATATATGATAGAGAAAGCATATGTCATATGAAATATTATATGACTATGTAATTATATGAAAAAGAATACAATTATATGTGATAAACTCTATGATATGTGAATCATATGAAAATGTTCTACGCGTAAGTAAATCATGTGTCTATATGTATATGTGATATATGATTTATATGACAATGAGCTACGTGAAAGAACTATGAGACTATGTGTATATGTGAATGTATGCTAACATAAATATTAATGCCCATGACATGAGAGCTAGAGGTATAGTTGGCATGCCAAGAGTCGAGGGTCTACGCGGTCCTTCGGGACATATATGTATTCTTTGGAACATGTGTGAGGTCTTTTGAGACACATACTTGATCCTTGGCATATGTATATGATTTTTAAGGAATTTTCTACGTGGTCCTTAGGGAAAACCTTATATGGCACTTCGATGCATTTCTACGCGGCACTACGGTGCAATTCTACATGGCACTTCGGTGCATTTATACGAGCTATGGTGACAACATTAGTGCATAACCTCTATAGACTCACATATCTATGGTTCTCACATGTGTACATGGGCTAAGAAAGAGATAATTGTGAAAACAATGTATGTAATATATGTATATGATATGTGATATGAATTGCATGACATGATATATGTGTGATATGGGTTATTGTATCTGTTACATGATATACATGAATATATGTTGATGTATATGCGAATGAGTATAAATGATTTATATGATGATATAAGAATTTGTTATAAGATATAAAATATGAACGTAAGAGATCATATGAACAAGAAATAAGAGATAGGAAGTATAATAGTATAAGAGTATAATAAAAACATAAGTGATGATATATATGTGTACAAGTATGTAATTGTTATATAAAGAAAAGTATATGAGTTGTATGATTTGATAGCATAAAACAGTCATGCATGATTAGTGGATATGAATTTCATTAGATATATTTTTATGCCTCACTAAGTCATCGACTTAGCATGTGAGTGTTTCACACGCAGGTTACGGAAAGTGAAAAGAGAAGCTGAGAGGAGCAAGACAGGTCAGCATCTTCCTTACAAAGTTCAGATCAGAAAAGAAATTGTTGATATGTATTTTATTCTTTTAGATGTAGTTGACATGTAATATAAACGATTTGAATTGTATATGCTCTGATAAGTGTGAAAACTTTTATTTTGAAATAATATGAAATTTTCTTTAATGGAGATTTGTTTTTCAGTATTTTGAACAAAGGGTTAAAAGTTTATGTGACACCTCGAACTCGGATTCGGGTCAGATACGGGTTGGGGGTGTTACATTTTATGGTATCATAGCTAAGGTTTAGCCGATTCTAGGCTTAAACTGGAGTCAAATGAGTTTTAAAAATGTGTACATGCCAACATAAAGTGAAAATTTCTGATCTGATAGTGTAAGGAGTGTGTTGTCTTGCTAATAGAATTAGATTGCTAAGTTATAATAGAAGTATGATTTTTTTTTGAAGTAAAGTGAAAGGCAATATTTTTGATTGTGATAGCTATTCACCTGCTATGGTTAGACAGGATGAAGAGCGGACATCTCAGGAAGTGCCTAGTAAGATCAAAGGTTGATTTCAGAAAGCTGAAATCATATATGAATGATGATACAAAGTTTTCATTGTTTTGAATCGGAAACACGGTATGGAGTAGTTTTGTTATTACGTGGATAAAATAGAATATGGTGAACAAGTGTCACCATAAGAATGTTAAAAAGATCAAAGGATGTGGTGAGTATTTGTATAAGAATTCAAGAATAGATACATCAGTGACAAGTGTATAAGAGATATGGAGATAGAGTTTATGAATTTAAGACAAAAGGATAGTACTATGTTTAAGCAAGAATATGGATACGATAAGGGTTTGCATTTTATATGGAAAGAGTTAGCGTTGGCTAACCAAATTATGTGATGGAAAATGTATAGAAATTTAATATTTTGAGATGTTGTCGGGATAAGACAACCAAAGATGAGGTGGATCGGGATACAGTTGTATTTTGATCATAATAATGTGACATAATGAAGAAGGTGAGGATTCGTATGTTTGAGTAAAGCTAAGGATTGATAAGAAGAGTTTAAGAATGGGTACATCAGTGATCAGTTTATAAGATAAAGGAAGTTAGAATGTTGAGTTGGAACAACAAAAATTTCATGGTGTATGAGAATAAATGTGGATTTGATAAGTTAAGTAAACTATTGCTGAGATAATTCTGACTGGAATGAATGTATATGAATGGTTCAATGAAGGTTTATGCTTTAGATTGGAATAATTAGTGCTGACTAACATAATTATGTGATGGTAAGTGTATTAAAGTTAAAGGATTAGAACATGATGTCAGGGTAAATTAACTAAGTATGGTGTGAATTGAGACAAGATTATGTATTTTGATCATGGAAATGTAAGGTAATGGAAGAGACAAGAGAATAGTAATGTATATGAATAAGAGTGTGTGTTGGATAAGTGAGTAAATTGCACTGGTTGGATTTCAACTGAGAAGATGAATATGATTAGTATGATTAGGGCTTATGCCCTAAATTGGAAAAGTTGTTACTGATTAATTGTAATAGTACGAATAATAAAGTTATAAGATTTGAAGAAAATATAAAGTTAAGTTAATCAAGTATGATGTGGATTTGGAAATGGTTTCGATCATATAAATATGATGTAGGCAAGGAAATAAGTATTTGTATGTTTAAAAAGGGGCTTTAAGGAAGAAAATACAAGTACAAGGGATGGTAAAGAATGAGGTTCTGTATAAGTAAAGCGGGTTATCAAAGTTATGAAGATGCGATGAAGATCGGTAATCAGAGATGATTATAAATGATAAGAAAAGAGTATGTGAACATTAAAGAAAAGATATGATATGTGTATAAGAAGATTTTGATTTTGACGGAATGAAAGAATAAAGGGATAGGAAAAGACAAAGATGGAGTTTAAAAGATCAAGTAAGACAAGAGGTATATTGAGATATAAGTTATAAGTTTGATATTGAAATGATACAATTTTCAATTATTAGAAGAACGAGAATGAGTGATTTTTTTTTACAAATACGTAAGGGTTATATGAAAGATTGTGTGTATAGTAATACAGACAATGATTAAGAAATGAGCAAAAGCTTGATTTATGTGCAAAACACATAGAGAATGATGAAAAGATCAATTGATCCATAATATTGAGAAATAAGGATTTAGGGCTGTTGTTTATATAATGAATGAAATTATATGGACTTATAAAGATGTGAACGTATATGAAAAATTAAGTATGGGAAAATGGTCAGTTTGCTAGCGGTAACAGGAAAGATTAAGGGAAGCAACATGAAAATATTAGAAGACATGATATTATAAAGGTATGCAGTGAAAATTCGAGGACAAATTTTCTTTAAAGGAGGGGAGATTTGTAACATCCCAAATCAGGGTCAGTGACTAAATTGTAAATTTTGAAAACTATGTGCTCGATTTCGAAACAAGTTAAAAGTTTAAGGATTTAAATAGAAAAAAAATCAGTGTTAGATTAAATGGTACTTTTTGGAAAGTTTGAAGGGTATAATGGTAATTCCATAAGAAAGATTTTTATTTCTCCTTTATATAGGAGATGTCACTTGGAAAATGAGGAAAGAAAATAGAAAAGTCTGGAGACTTTGGTTCAACCTTCTTCTTCTTCTTCTTCTCTTCCCGTAAGCTCCATGGAAAAGGTAGGTTTAATTTCAACTGGTTAATTCTTGAGTTTTAAACTTAGTTTTGATTCTTGGGGTGATAAGAAAGATTATTTAGAGATTAAAGTATGTTGAAACTCCAAAATGAATGAGTTATGAAGGATTAAATGTGAAGAGTTTTTAAGTGAATTATTGCAATAGAGGGAGTTAATATATTGTGAAGTTGAATTTGACTTGTCAATGGTTAAATTAAGAGATTTGGAGTGATAGAATTGGATTTAGAACATATAGAAAATTTGGTATGATTCTTGAATGCTATGTGGAGGAGTGAATTCTTAAGTTAAAGAGGTATTGAATGAAAATTAATTAGTTTAAGTATGTATATGAAAGTTAAGAATATTAAAGGGAGTGAAATATGAAGTGTTGAGCTAAAAATGAAGTGATTTTCGAGCTCAACATGTGATTTCTGGGCTAGGGGAATCGGTACCCATTCAAGGGGAACCGATACCCCCTCAAACGAACCATAATTTACAGAATGTCATGGGGGAATCGATACCCCCACAGTAGGGAACTGATTCCCCCTAAAGGAAGAAATGAATATTGGTTTATTAGGTTCGTTTAAGTTGTTAGTATCGAATTACAAGATGTAGATATCTAATAATTGTCTTGAAAATGTATAATTATGTAGATACAGAGCCTAAACGAGTTTCAGAATCATTGACAAGTAAGATCGATCAAGGGGAAAGATAAGATATTTGTATTGACTAGTGAGGCCAAGTGAGTGCATACTAGTAAAATGTAGTGTTTAATGGAAATAAGACTTGTGATGAGTCCATTTCCTAGAGTAATATGCATGAAGTCATGAACATGATTATGTGTTTGTTAGAAATTATGTATTATATTAATTGTATGTATGCATGACTAAAGATATTGATATGCTTGGTATATATTAAATGATTTGTGCAAAACACTATTATGTAATAATAGAAGAACAAGAAATAAGTTATATGATAAAGACATAAGGACTCAAATGAACATATGAAATAAGCTACAAGTTAATGAATCATTGACATATATATATGAACATAAGATAACTAAGTATAAGTCATATTATATGGTATAAACATAAGTAATGTTACATAAGTTTTATAGGGAAGATTTATATACTTAAAGGAAACTATAATTTATGAGTTATAAAGTGAAGAATTACAAAACTTTATGAAAGAGTATTATAGAAGTCATGGGAAATTGAACTAAATAAATAGATAAAACTAGTATATAGATGATTTATGTGAGTGAAAAGGGAAGTGAGATAAGATAAGTAGAAACTATGTATATGATAGAATGAGACTATTTGAACTTGTAGTATAAACTTTATAAAGGAAGAATTAGGTAAACTCATTATATGATACAATTATAGAGCATTGCTATGCCAATTATATTAAAGAGTATATATGAGTATATGAGTAAGTTTATAAGTTATTGATAGGACATATAAGGTTATATAAATATATGATAATATGAAAAAGTGAACTAAGTTTAATGATGTTGAACCTTATGAGTAGAAGTTATGTGATTATAAGTAACATGATTACATGATCACAAGATATGATACTTGACATGAGATATATGAAAGAGAAAACATATGTCATATGAAATATTATATGACTATGTAATTATATGAAAAAGAATACAATTATATGTGATAAGCTCTATGATATGTGAATCATATGAAAATGTTCTACGCGTAAGTGAATCATGTGTCTATATGTATATATGTGATATATGATTTATATGACAATGAGCTACGTGAAAGAACTATGAGACTATGTATATATGTGAATGTATGCTAACATAAATATTAATGCCCATGTTATGTGACATGAGAGCTAGAGGTATAGTTGGCATGCCAAGAGTCGAGGGTCTACGCGGTCCTTCGGGTCATATATGTATTCTTTGGAACATGTGTGAGGTCTTTCGAGACACATACTTGATATTTGGCATATGTATATGATTCTTAAGGAATTTTCTATGTGGTCCTTAGGGACAACCTTATATGGCACTTCGGTGCATTTCTACGCAGCACTACGATGCAATTCTACGTGGCACTTCGGTGCATTTATACGAGCTCTGGTGACAACATTAGTGCACAACCTCTATAGACTCAAATATCTATGGTTCTCACATGTGTACATTGGCTAATAAAGAGATAATTGTGAAAATAATGTATGTAATATATGTATATGGTGTGTGATATGAATTGCATGACATGATATATGTGTGAAATGGGTTATTGTATCTGTTACATGATATACATGAATATATGTTGATGTATATGCGAATAAGTATAAATGATTTATATGATGATATAATAATTTGTTATAAGATATAAATATGAACGTAAGAGATCATATGAACAAGAAATAAGAGATAAGAAGTATAAGAGTATAAGAGTATAATAAAAACATAAGTGATGACATGTATGTGTACAAGTATATAATTGTTATATAAAAAAAGTATATGAGTTGTATGATTTGATAGCATAAAACAGTCATGCATGATTAGTAGATATGAATTTCATTAGATGTATTTTTATGCCTCACTAAGTCATCGACTTAGCGTGTGAGTGTTTCACACGCAGGTTATGGAAAGTGAAAAGAGAAGCTGAGAGGAACAAGACAGGTCAGCATCTTCCTTACAAAGTTCATATCAGAAAAGAAATGGTTGATATGTATTTTATTCTTTTAGATGTAGTTGGCATGTAATATAAACGATTTGAATTGTATATGCTCTGATAAGTGTGAAAACTTTATTTTGAAATAATATGAAGTTTTCTTTAACGGAGATTTTGTTTTCTCAGTATTTTGAACAAAGGGTTAAAAGTTGATGTGACACCTCGGACTCGGATCCGGGTCGGATACGGGTTGAGAGTGTTACATATATCTTGATTCCATGTTGACGGATGGTGGATACTGTGAATCAATATGATCTTAATTTTTTGGTTGAGTTTCCGAATTTTAAAGTGATTTTGAAAGAAGAAAAAAAATATAAACTATAGAGTGATAAAAGATGATGAGTTAAGTTTGTCGATATCTTGAGTAGTAAAAAAAATCCAAAGAATGGTGATGTCAATGTTGGTGTAATACATAAATAAAACTGTAAAACTTTTATTTTTAAAAGGAAAGATAAAAGAAAAAGAAAAAAAATGACATGGATTATACATACATGCCATATCATAAAAAAGTAGTCCCCATCAGAATATGGAGCTTTCATCTTATCCTTCCATTTCTTATTTAATGCTCGAGTGATCAAACTAAAATTAAATAAAATAATTCGAGAATAAATTGAAATTTTTAAATTTTAATGACTAGAATAAAAATATGATAAAATTTACAATTGACTCATTTAATATATGCAAAAAAAAAGGTATACGAAGTTCATGTACTTTTTGAAAAACACTAATATGATACTTGAATTGTTTTTGCATATAATGTGACCATTAAATTCATAAAAAAAATTAATGTGACCCTTTGACTGATGATTTTCGTCATTAATTGTTATGATGCTGACATGACAGTTCATAGTGATGACGTGGTGATTCACAATGCTAACGTATGGGTCCACTGTGACTGATGAACTAAATTGATTTTTTTTATCTAATTCGATTGCCATTTTTTTAAGTTTAGAGACTTATTTAATTTTTTAAAAAATAAAAATATTTTAAATTTAAATTTAAAATATAAAAATATTCAAATTTAAAAAAAAAACTAAAAATAGCCAACAGAGGTTGGTTTAACTGGTAATCAGCTTGATATTGCTTAAGTAAGGTCTCGAGTCCTTGTATATGCAGCAAATCCCTGTGGGAGACTCACTCATCAAAGCTAGATATGCGACCCGGGTCGGTTCGGATTAGTCAAGACAAAACCTTGAAATCATGAAGGAAAAAACAAAAAATAAAAATTAATTACTAAAAATTTTAAACAAATATATTAAAACACTAAAAATATATCACAAGCTATATAATGATACATATAAATTATTAAAAGGCTTAATGTAAAATTAAGCGCTCGAAACTAAGTTAACTTTAGGTGTCTAAAGAATTTTTTTGTTAAAAATAGGTGTATAATGTTTTCGACATTACACTTTTAGGCACCTAACGTTTATTCTGTTATACTTTTAGCTGTCTACGCAGTAATTGTCGTTAAAAATATCATTAAGCGACATGTGTTATATTTATATTTTGGTTTGATACTAACGTTTCAAACGTTACACATTTAGATGCATACGTAACAATGATCTTTAAAATACTATTAAGTGATATGCGTCATGTTTATATTTTTAAATTTTTTTTTTCTTTTAAAAAAACTTAATATTATTAATTTAAAAAAATATTTTTTTAAATTCATCTACAACCAACCGACGACACAGCCACGCAAGACACCAGCAACCAACTATTTAAATACAACCTCTAAATCTCTTAAAATTTTTCATCATAACTTTTTTTTAAATATATAAATGCAACAAGTTTCCTTTAACGGGATTTTTTTAATGGTTATTATATATATTTAAAATGATCATATTTATAATATTAGAAACTTAAATTGACAAAAAAATTATTTAAATATTTAAATAAGAACTTTTATATTAAACCTAATAACAATGGGAAGATCATACTTTACTCATAGAAGAGGCGAGTGAAGCTGAGAACAGAGCTGAGATCCCCGAATTGGCGAGTGTGAGAGAAAAGCGAGTGGAAACGAAAGGAAAGAAACCCTAAATCTCCCAAACCCCCAATCCCCTACGCGCCTTAGCCCACTCGCCTTTGGTTTTCGCAGGATCATCACTCTCTCGTGCTATTTCACCTCCACTTCAGGTGTTTTTTTTCTTCCTATTTTTAAATTCCCTTCGTCAACTATTTGCTTTCCGATTCCGCTTTTTAATTTTTTCCTATTTCCCTGTTCTTTTTCTTGATTTCGATTCCCTTCTACCAAATGCCTTTTCTTTTTCTCTTTTCTGCTGTTTTAATATGAAAAACAATATATGATTGAAACCTGCCCGATTATCTTGTTGTATTGATGTTGTTTTTGCCTGATGAATTTTCTGGGTTCATCTCATTCGAAATTATTTTGTCCCGTTAATCTTAGCTTTCAGGTGTTATCAGTTGCCTCCGGGATCTTATGAACAAATTTGTGGCTAAAACTCTTAACTTTATTAGAATTGTAGCCTTTTTGTTTGTTTGGAATGTTGGTATTAGGGAAAAACTCCTCACATATTCAACATACGGTTTAGGAATTTTGGAATTCCGGTCATATATTTAGCTTGGGAATTAACTTATTTTATGTTTATGTAGGTATGTATATATGTCCAGGATTGGTCAAGAGCTAAAGAGGAATTGAGTTAGTTTTTTTTTTCCCTTCTCTTTTTAGTAATCAGATTTGGCTATTGTGCATTGTTCTTTGCTCTGGTTTTTTATGTTGACATGATGTCATCCTTCCACATTTTATTTTTTCAGGTTCACTCAGCAAAACAGTTGGTTGTCGTAAACTAGTTTCAATCATGGACATAGATCTTAGGTTACCCTCTGGTGAACAGTGTAAGGAAGATGAAGATGCAAATGGAATTGATAATATGTTACATGGCGATGAAGCACTGCATAATGGAATGGTTCAGGTTGTAGGAGAGGATATACATGCTGAAGATGGTGGAGAAATGCATTCTTCTGCTGTGGATATGATGACCTTCAAGGGGGACACGAATCTTGAGCCACTTTCTGGTATGGAGTTTGAATCGCATGGAGAAGCATATTCTTTTTATCAAGAATATGCTCGGTCTATGGGATTCAACACTGCTATACAAAATAGCCGACGTTCGAAAACTTCAAGAGAATTTATTGATGCAAAGTTTGCCTGTTCTAGGTATGGGACCAAAAGGGAGTCTGACAAATCCATTAATCGTCCACGTTCTAGACAAAGCAAGCAAGACCCTGAAAATGTAACTGGTCGCCGATCATGTTCGAAGACAGACTGTAAAGCAAGTATGCATGTGAAGAGAAGGTCTGATGGAAAATGGGTTATACATAATTTTGTGAAAGAACATAACCATGAACTTTTACCAGCCCAAGCTGTCAGTGAACAGACAAGAAGGATGTATGCTGCAATGGCTAGACAATTTGCTGAATATAAAAATGTTTTTGGTCTGAAGAATGATCCCAAAAATCCTTTTGATAAAGGTCGAAATTTGGCATTAGAAGCTGGAGATGTTAAGATTTTGCTCGAATTTTTTACACACATGCAGAACATAAATTCAAACTTCTTTTATGCAGTAGATGTGGGTGAAGATCAGCGACTGAAAAGTTTATTTTGGGTTGATTCAAAGAGTAGGCATGACTACAATTATTTTTGTGATGCTGTGTCTTTTGATACCACTTTTATCACAAACAAATATAAGATGCCTCTTGCACTATTTATTGGAGTGAACCACCATTACCAGTGCATTCCACTTGGATGCGCATTTGTATCAGATGAGAGTGCTGCGACATACTCTTGGATAATGCAGACATGGCTGAAAGCAATGGGTGGCCAATATCCTAGAGTCCTAATAACTGACCAAGGCAGAACTCTGAAATCAGTTGTTTCGGAAATCTTCCCAAATACTCATCATTGCTTCTTTCTGTGGCACATAATAGGAAAGGTATCTGAGAATCTTGGTCATGTAATCAAACAGTATGGGAATTTTATGGCAAAATTTGAGAAATGCATCTACAGGTCATGGACAGATGAAGAGTTTGCCAAAAGGTGGTGGAAAATTCTTGATAGATTTGAACTCAAAGATGATGAATGGATGAAATCATTGTATGAAGACCGTAAAATGTGGGTGCCAACCTATATAATGAATGTTTTGTTGGCTGGGATGTCTACAATTCAGAGAAGTGAGAGTGTGAACTCATTCTTCGACAAGTATGTACATAAGAAGACCTCAGTGCAAGATTTTTTGAAACATTATGAAGCAATTTTACAAGATAGGTATGAAGAGGAAGCCAAAGCAAATTCTGATTCATGGAGCAAAGTGCCTACCTTAAAATCCCCATCACCTTTTGAGAAGAGTGTTGCAGGGATATATACACATACATTATTAAAAAAGTTTCAAATCGAGGTTGTGGGTGCGATTGCTTGTCATCCAAAGCAGGAAAATCATGATTCAACATGCAGCATTTTTAGAGTTCAAGATCTTGAAAAGAATCTGGATTTTATTGTTACTTTGAATGAGATGAAGGCAGAAGTTTCGTGCATATGCCGCTTATATGAATACAAAGGGTATCTCTGCAGGCATGCTATGGTAGTTCTCCAAATAAATGGCCACTCGGCCATCCCGTCTCAATATATTTTGAAACGATGGACGAAAGAGGCAAAGAGCAGGAATTTCATGGGAGAAGAATCTGAACAGGTGCAATCTAGGGCGCAGAGATATAATGATCTGTTTCAACGAGCCATGAAGCTGATTGAGGAGGGTTCATTGTCTCAAGAAAGCTACTATATTGCATTCCAAAGCCTGGAAGAAGCATTTGGGAACTGTTTGAGTGCAAATATTTCTTACAAGAGCCTTGCAGAAGCTGCGGCATCTCCCACTCAGGGAATGATATGTATTGAAGAAGACAATCAAAGCAGAAGCACAAGCAAGACAAATAAGAAAAAGAACTCAACTAAAAAACGAAAGGTTAGTTATAAATAGTGTTTCTCATGTCAATAAATTGTTGGAAGATTCTATTCCCGTCCCATACTTAGGGTTCTTTTTTTTTCTCATTTCTTTTTTGTCCAGGGAAACTCAGAGCAGGAGGTAATGACTGTTGCAGCAACAGATGGTTTGCAACAAATGGTTAGTCTTGTTTTATAAATTAGCAGACTAGTGATAGATGTTTTAATGATTTGCAAGACCTGCATTAAGTAATAGCACAACAATGAGATTATTGTAGCCTTTGCAATCAAGAAAATTTTCTCAGGCTTTTAGAATAAAGTTGGTTTGAATCTGGTCACTCGATTTTCTTTTGTAGGATAAATTAAGCTCAAGATCAGTAGCCCTAGATGGTTACTTTGGTGCTCAACCAAGTGTCCAAGGAATGGTTAGATTATTACAGTTGATTATCTTTATCCTTTCTGTCAGTTATATTCAGATACATGTTATATGCCTTTTGCAGGTTCAACTTAATTTAATGGCACCTCGTGATAATTATTATGGGAATCAACAGGCAATTCAGGGGCTGGTATTCTCATATTTTATAGCCATATTGAGTCAATTAGATAGCTTTATTCATGCAATATGTACTGCATTAAGGGGATTAATTATCAATTTTGGCTTTTGCATTCATAGGGACACTTAAACACCATAGCAACGAGCCATGATGGATACTATGGCACACAGCAAACCATGCCTGGGATGGTATAGTATCTCTTTGTGCAATATTTTCTTTATATTACTGAATTCAAATGGTAACTTTGCATAAATTCTCATCTTTTGTTCAACAGGGACCGATGGATTTCTTTCGATCTCCTAGTTTCTACATTCGGGTGAGTCTTCCACACAGTGCAAAGTGCAAACATAACATGGTCAAACTGGTTTGGTTTTGTTTCGGGGATTTCTTACATCTATATGGTCTTCCCCATGACAGGATGACCCTAATGTGAGAGTGACACAGTTACATGATGATGCATCAAGACCCACATGACGGTGCTTTTCTCACAGTGGAGGTGGTGCTTTAGGCTTCTTGTCGGTCGGTCGGTTGGTTATTATTATTATTAATTTAATGATGTATGGGTTGAAGAAGAATGTCTTACTTTGTAGGTCGAGGATGGAATAATATATTGAAAATGATGGATAGATGGAAGATTGTTTTGAAGCTAACTTGATTGTGAAGAAAGGAGAAGGTAAGATATGGAATATTGGATTAGTGTTAGAAACAATGATGTCTCTCTTTTTGGTGTCTGTAAGATGTAAGATAGAAATCGAGTTGTGTAAACTCTGTTGTATTATTATTTGTGATTGTTACCCCCTAATTAGGGTGAATTGAATCCCAATTATAGATGCGCATTTTTATTTATTTATTTATGTATTATTATAGGGTAAACTACGTATTACTCACCCAAATATTTCTGCGGTTCCGTTTTGGTCATCGAACATAATTTTATTTCAAAATCATACCTAATGCTACATTTTTGTTTCGTTTCGGTTATCTGCCGTTAAAAAACTTTCGGCTAATGAAGTGGCATAATTTCGTCAAAATAACAAAAATTATAATTTCAATTATTAAGTTGGAAAAAAGTTTTAAAGTCCGGGAACTAGTGTGGACGAGGAAAAGTTTATGGATGAAGTTGAGTAAATGTTGGTTTATCTTGATTCAGAATTATGAGATTATGATTCATAGAAAGAACTATACGGTCAATGAAATGAAATTGTCATGTACTATACGTTCATATAAAGATTTGTAGTTTATTTTTTAAAGTTTAATGTGGGTTTGTAATTTGAATTTTGGCAATGTGTATTTGACCATGTTTGCAATACGTGCTTCATTTGATTTTTAAAATTGAAAATTCATTGAGCTATTTTCGATTTCTTTGGATTATTTATTTATTTTATAATAACGGGGTGTCAATAACTAAATTATCCGTACAAAACCAATACAACTAAGATGATGATGCTTAAAATCATTAAATGTATGATTTTAAGAAATAAATTTATAGTTTCAGAAGACGAGAGTAAATTATCAATAAAAATATAAAATTATATTTAAAATTTACGAGAATCTAAAATTTCTAAAGAAAAAAACCACCTCGACCCTCGCAGGACAAAAAGTAAAAATAAAATAAAATAAAAGAATATAGACTAAAATGATTATTTTAGTTAAACATTATGACCTTTTTATTGTAAAATGAAATATTCGGAACCAAGATGAATACATGCATTCCAGTTGTAAATCAAAGAGGAATAGAAAAAGGTATATTTCAGAAGAAAACGTGTACGTTTAAGATGCAAGTTTCAACAGTAAAACATAGATATATACAGAATAGTGTCTGCAAATTACTAAACAACAATCACCAAATTTACACTCGACACAGTTAATTCGTAACGAAATGGTACCTCGAGTCCACGAAACGTTCAACATCCCATAGGAAAGAACCAAAGGTGACAGCCTCCAATACAAGTCTCTTCAAACCACCAAAGCTAATCTTAATAAGCTCATCATTGGAAGAATCAACCGTCCCTTGAGGAGTTATACCAATCTCGGGTCTTTCGAATAGAGCCTCTGTGTGCTTCTCAATAATGCCAACAGCTTCTTTTGATCTGATTGTAGAATATCTCTGAAGTGTCT
Organism: Hibiscus syriacus; assembly: GCF_006381635.1. NCBI lineage: Eukaryota > Viridiplantae > Streptophyta > Magnoliopsida > Malvales > Malvaceae > Hibiscus > Hibiscus syriacus. The sequence goes on from NW_024063088.1 coordinate 4,518,216, forward strand.
CCCCATCAAAAGACATCACATAAGTCCTTAATCGAGAGGGCTTTATCTCATTACCAAAACCTCCGGGACTGATGCCGCCTGCAGACCAAGATGAAACTTCAGGGTGTGATGAAACAGCTTGATAGGAAGGTCTCGTGTCATCCCCCACAGTTTGCTCAATACTACTCTCTTCACCATCTGAAGCATTTGGAAGGATTTTCATGGACTTCTCAAGCTGAAATCGTTGATCAACCCGCCTCAGGAAGTATCCATACATCACCGACGCGGCATAGACCTGCCCGACCCTAAGTTTACTTATCTGCGCTACAGATGTTGAATCACCCAATCGGTTTCCCAGGATGAGCGCTAGGTGGTTTTGAATCATCTCGTAGGCCTCATCTGAGTGAAGCTGCTCAAGCCTATCTTCTTGACTAGGCCATGTGTCCACTCGACCTGAAGGATCTGCAGAAGATGAAGTTATTGCAGGCACCAAGGAAATATTGGCATCCATAAACTTTTGCACAACCAATGCGTAGAGGATCTCTTCTAATGCCCTTTTTCGCTCATTAGCCTTGACCTCGGCAATTCTCCTGCAACAAATTCAAAAAATTTCCCATGAGACAATTTCAGATCAAGTCTAAAAATTCTCACTCAGGCGAGAGGCTAACCTATACAATATTAAATCTGTGCCTGAAGCAGATGGCTCTTCCTTCTTTTCTTCAGCATCACGGTCGGTTTGAAGTTGTTCAAGCTGCTGCTCAACTGCGGCAGGAACAAGATGTGGATGACTTACCAAAATTTGAGACAAAAACTGACCGATCGGAGATTCCATCCGAAGTGGTGCAACTTGAGCATTGGGTTCAGCAGAGTCAGGAGACGCCGACGCCTTCACAACCATGCCTCTTCTAATCCCCAAAGGCATTCTCCTATTCCACGATTTCGAATATGAAACAGAAGAATAAAGCTGAAACAAAATTTAAAAAGAGAAAACACCAAATCAAATACAGAGTTCCCGAATAAATTGAATACGCAAAACACAGTATCAATCATAAAATTTACTTCCAAACAAAACAATTTTAAATTAATAGGAAAAAAAACCTCTGTTTTTTTAAGAAATGGAAACATAAAAAAATCTACCCACATATTCCATTCAATAACAATGAAAACAAAAACAATAAATCAAAATAAGCTTAAAAAGAGCCTTAGTACTTAGAGGCTAATAATAGGGTCTGCAAGCATCAGGATTTCCCTTTTCCTCTCATAAATTACCACATAACTTTAAGAAGAAAAGGATCTAACACACCCCAAACAGATGTTAAAAAGTAAACAAAAACCCAAAAGCGAGAATCTTTTTCACCTCTAAAAAAGGGGTAGAAGCTAAACCGATACCTTAATCGGGGAGGGGCTACGAAGACTGGCAGCAAAACGTGGGAAAAGTGGGCAATTGGCAGCTAAAGCAGCCGATCTGGCAGCCGGGCATGAAGGTCGATGTAGAGTCATAGAAGACCCAACCACAGTGGCTGCTTCCATCTTCAGCGCTGGAGAAGACCATTTCCATCAGAATAAAAGAACCAAATAAAGAAGATAAAACAAAAACCCAGCAGAAGACAAGTTGTTTGGAACAAAAGAGTTACCTTTGAGCTTGAAGAAGGGGGAACAAATGAAGCAAGATTCCTAGCTTTTGATTATTGGTTCTCTTGCCTGTTCGAAGTGGGTTGTTGCGTGGGGGAAACGACCAGCTTCGTATTAGGGTTTGTTTTCCTGTGGGTGTTCGGTGTTCCGTGATTTTCCAGGAAAATTCAATGGCAAATGGGGTTTAGTGCTCTACCATTTCTCCGTTCATTATTTATACTTTTCATTAAAATATCATTATCAAATAAAATGGTTTTAACAGCTCGCCTAGTTTTGCTATCCCTAAAACTTATACCCTATTTTTTCTGCAAATTACTGTATTGCCTTCATTTTAATTCAGGGTCAATTAGATATTTCATCACTCACCTTTATTTTCACTCTTGTTTTGGCCACTAAAATAAAATAATTTTTCAATTTAATCATTGAACTTCTTATTTGCTTCTTAGATTGTAAAAAAATATTAATCTTAATATTCTTATTTATAAAATTGTAAAAAAAATATCTTAAAAATAATATTAACTAAATTACTGTTAAGGATTTATAATAAATAATTTTTTAAAATTTTATTAATGAGTGAAAAATGATTTACACAATATCATCTAAATCTAATAAAATTATTTTTTAAAAATATAACTCATTTTATGTAAATTGTTTTTTCAAAAAATCATTTACAATAAATTAAATGGACCTTAAATACAAAACCATTCAAGCCTTAATTTTTATGCAAATAGAAGCGTTAGTTTTATTTTAAAAAATATTTAAAATTATAATGACAATTTACAATCATAAGTGTAAACTAAATACATAATTATAACATTTTCTATAATCATTAACATGAAACTAGTCAATTATGATCTTATAAGGATCATACAAGCAAATTGTTAAAAATACATTCAAAAAACTCGAACATAATAAAGATGTGAATATATATGATTGCATCGATAACGAACTATAATAAGAGATCATGCTATTAAAAGACCACCGACAATCAGGAATTAGAATCGAACGTCGTGAGAAAACTATCTTAAAACGCAAACTACATGTCCAAATTCATTCGAAGGTCCAAAGCAGGGTAGATCAACAGGATAACCATAAGCGTCATCTTTTGATTAGTTGAGACGATGTCAAATATAACCCTAAAAAAATTAATGGTAAGATCAATCAAACAACTGATAAAAAGACTGAAACATGTCAAAAATATACAAAAATGTGTCATAAAGTAAAAGAAAACATACTATAAAGACATAATTATTAAAATTAAAAAAAAATCAAATGTACAATATAAAAAATAATAATAAATATTACGAATGATAACTAATATCAATATTGATGTCGTCATCGATCAATTAAGATAAAGAATAAGACAAAATATAAAAAATATAATAATAAATATTACGAATGATAACCAATATCAATATTGATGTCGTTGCCGATCAATTAAGATAAAGAAGAAGACAAACGACGCAATCAATAAGAAAATAGAAAAACTAGGTTAGAAAATTATATTCCATTCACACCATACCTGATTTTAATTATGTGCTTCATTTCATACATTGTTTTATCATATTTAGAGATGACAACACGTCGGAATTTTAGTCGATATGATCTGACTTAAATATCTATATATATATATATATATATATATATATATATATATATATATATATTACTCGAATTTGATTCAACTTGAAAAATAGTTATCTTTCACCTGACTCAACCCGATTCGAAGGGTATATTATCTCTACATGAACGTGATTCAACCCTAATTTTTGGAGTATAAATCTAATCTGACCCGATCGACATAAAATAAAGACTTAATTAAAAAAATATAGAAAATATGTATTTTAACAATTATCCATAAATTTATATGAATAAATTATACTATTACCCTCAAGTCGGATAGAAAGTTTTTTACCCTTCATTTGAACCCGACGTGACCTCATCTTATACAAAATCTGACTCGAACTAGAAACTTTTTAAAAATTAGATCGACCATGTCATGTTAAATCAAATTAAAATTCACTGATGTCAGATTAGATTGTCGTCCCTAATCATAGTGGATGGATGTATGCTCAAAGATCAAAGTGTCTTTTATATACATTTCATACATATATGTTCAACACTTGGGTTCTAAATCACTTCAACTGCAGCCCAATGCCTTTTGTCCGGAATCCATTAACTTTTGTAACTCTCAAGAGTCTATTGGATAGAAAAGCATTTCAGTATAGTTTAAGGACCATTTATATAGTTTACTCTTTTATTTTTATTAATCTCTTTTTATTATTATTAATTTCTTTCTTATTTAATCTTATTTTTATCTCTTGATGTCTCGGATTCGAGCATCGTATATATAAAGGATACGAGTGTTTATTTTTAAATGATTGAAAATCTTTTAACATATATTATCTTGTATTTGTTCCGGATTTATCGATTTTTTTATTAATAGGAATGATAAGGGTCGTTTTGGTAATTCCAGTACAGAAGATATTTGATATTTTTGAATTTTGATGGTTGGGGGAGGATTCAAAGGTGGCTACGTAATTGATTCTCAGAGTTGACGTGTCTCCTTTTTGCCGACTACTCAATCTGTGGCTCTGCATTTTCTTTACAAATCATTTATTTATTTTAAATTTTAAGCTCATTTTTAGCAGAACAGTCGGGAACATACAAGAAGGGAGCCCACTAGGCATGGAATCCGAACTCGATTGTGTTTTGATCTAAACTTCACCCGTCAGATTTAAAAAAAAAGAATACGTTAGGGTCCAGTCAGATTTTTAAAAGGTGATATTTAAGTAGAGTTGAAATCGAGTTTAGGAAAAAATATTTGAGTCGAAAAAAATAATTTTTATGAATAATTATAATAATACCTCAATATATATTATTTTTTTTAAATTAAATTATTATTTTTATTGAATAAAAATAATATTTTATTATTATTTCGGATTGGGTCAGATCGAATTCGAATTTTATCTCAAAAATTTAAGCCGGATTAGAATCGAGTGAAGAATGTTAAATTTTCAGGTCGGGTCAGGTTGACCGAAACCCGACCCATACCCATCCCTAACTACACCTGTAACTGTCAGTTACTTGCTTATTTTAAATTTGAAGATAAATCATATTAGATATTATTAAGTTTTAAGTAGTATATTATTTTTAACATTAGAATTTTAATTTTTTATTTTTGTTTTCATCTTAGTTTCAAGGTTACGCTTTAATTAATTCGGACGGATTCACGTCATACACTTAATTTTGATGAGTAAATCTTCCAACAAATTTTTTTTACGTACATAAATAGTTGAACTCAAAACCTTACTTAAATGATACCAAATTGCTTAATTATTTATATCATATCATTAAAATGTAAATAATATGATAACATAAATAAAACAACGTAATTTTTACTTAATTATTTATGTTTAAAATAATGTTGTTTTAAACATTTAACTGGATTATCACTAAAAATTTAATCAGTTTCCTTTCTAATATTATATTTTTCTTTCAGTTACCGTTAACAATTAATCACCATCTATCATTAATTATCTTTTACTAGAAGATCGATCTTAAAGTGATCATATTTTATCGATCTTTCTTTTATAAAATTAATTTTCTCGTAAAATTCATTCAAAATCAATGAAAATCTAAAAAAAGTATCCTTTAACTCTTGAGAACAAAATTAATTCTAAGAAAAATATAAAATATCAGTCAATCACATTAAAACGTCATTTTATCATTCTAATCATCACAGTGACGTACATATCACAAGTGATTAAAATTTGAAGACCGAAGCCCAATCGTTGATTTAACCCAATAAAAATAACGAATTTTTTATTTAATTCATTAAAGTAAATCAAAATTTATTTTGAAATTTACGATATTTTCTACACTATTATTAAAACTCGTCACACTAAAATGATGAACTCCAAAAAAAAATATTAAAATTTATCACATCGAGATAAAAAGTTAAAATAAAAAAATATTTTTATTAAAACTTGTTACCTCGACATGACGAGTTCTATGTGACTATAGAAAAGACCATAGATCTCAAAATAAATTTTGACTTGCCCTAATAGGATAAATAAAAAAACTCATATATCTTACTGGGCCAATTTTACCAGCCCAAGTAGTATTGTTAAAATTAAAATCTAGCAGTATAATTAAATAAGCTAAATGTTTAATTTTATAAACGATACAATTAAGTGATAATTTACCTTCAAATTTAAAGGTAACTAATTTTTTTTATAAGAATGCTAAGCCTTGTTAAAAATCCCATTCTGGATTAATGAATTTTGTAGGAAAGCTCCTTAATCAGCGGAAGGAGAAAAGTGCCTAAATATATTATTCATCATAATAAATTACAATGAAACAACAATAGTAATCCCCTTACAAAACACGGGAAACGAAGAAACAAACCTAAACAACCATAATCACCAACACTAACTCAGCATATGCCTTCTTTAACTAAGGAATCAGCCTCTAAATTGGCTATCCTATTAACCCATCTAACAACACCTTGAAAGGCATTAAGCCTATGAACAATATCTTTAATCAAGAAGACATACACAACATGACATAATTCAACCCCTTAATCCAATCCACAACCGCTTTACTATCACTCTCAATAATCAAACGGTCCTTGATCTTCTCTCAAAAATTTGCATAGAAAGACAACCCTTTAAGAATAGCCTTTAATTCCATCAAAGTAGGAGGCCCCGGACCAGTAGGTTCCTTGAAAAAGCCTAAAGTAGAACCTGATGAATCTTTTAAAACTCCTCATAACCCGCTTTTCTTCCAATCCCTTGTAATGGCATCATCAACATTTAACTTCACAAAACCCATAGGAGGAGGAGACCAAGGTAAAATAGTTGCAAACTGATTAGAGTGGAGATAAACAGAGTCCTCTAAAAAAGGGTCTGAAATGAATCCTTAGAAATAGTCACTTCTTTATGCTTTGCTAAGAACCAAGAAACAAGCCTAAACCTTACTAAAAAGAAGTATTTTGCCTTGTCAAACTTTCCCCCTTCAAACACAACAAAATCCCTTATTTTCCAAGTGGTCCAAAGAACGACCTTTGGAATAAAAGGCCATATCGTAGAGTTAGACTTCAAACCATCCCAAACTAAAAAAAAGCTTTTAGCATCCGCTGGTAAAACAGAACAAATCCTCCATAAATTTAAAAACTTATTCCAAAGAGACCACACCACCGAACAAGAGAAAAACAAATGAGAGAAAGACTCTTCCGACATCTTGCATAGGGGACACAACACGTCTTTTATTCCTTGAACTCCTCTTTTGACAAGTTCTGTCCTAACAGCCAGCTTCCCATGAACAATCTGTCAAAGAAAACACTCTACTCTTGGGGACAATAAACCTCTCCAAATAAACTTCTTCCAGTAAAAGACCTCCTCCGATCCCAAGGTCTCCGATGAACATAGATTAACAGCTGATCTAACAGTAAAAATCCCATCCCCAGTTCCTTTCCAAATCAATCGATCAGAAAGTTCCCATCCCCAGTTCCTTTCCAAATCAATCGATCAGAAAGTTCCGATGATAATGAAAAATTTGTAATAACAACCAACAAGTTAGACAACTGCTTTCGAGTATTGTTATTTAAATTTGAATCAATACAGGATGAAGTAAGAGAAGGCATCTGAGCAAGGCATAGTGTGGCCAAACACAAAGTGAAGGAAGGGCATTTGGCAATATAATGACACCTATCAAACACTACCAACACAAGCATAAAAACTCAAGTAAACCGGCTGAAATGAGCAAACAAAAGAGCGCCAAATAGGGTTCTAGCTTCCATACAAGCGTATTCAAAACACAAACAATATCAAATATATAGGCTTATAACAGAACATAGTCTCCAAGTACATGCGTTTTTAAACTTCATTCATTCTTGTATCTCTTCTCTACTTCCTCCAAACGCTCTATTTCCTTGTGATACTTGCAAATCCTGTAGATACACCTGTACATACATCATAACATCCCAAATTATTTCAATATTTCAAGTCCTAAATTATCTTTCTCAAGCAACCAGCACATACCAGTACAGGAAGCATGCAGTTATACACAGAATCACATTCCTTTGGGCTTTGTACACCTACATAGCATCACAAACTCGTATTATTTCCAAATCAAGTTGCTCACAAGAATTTTGGGAACATTTCAGAGAACCAGAGAACTGTGTTACTTCTTCATATGTTAGTGTAATGGAACGCTTTATAAAAAGAAATAGAATGACCAAATAATTTAATTAATCATAAACAAGCTCTATATAAGCTGACTATAAAATGCACTAAAGCCCAAAACACAGGAATTGTTTTAAAAAAGCAAGGATCCTTGCTCCAAAGACTTCTGGAATTGCTAAACTCAACATCATTAACCATACGGTTTTAAACCTTGTCAATGCAAATATTAGTCTTTGAGCCTTGTGATTGCGCACTACTATTCACCCCATTTTTGAAATTTAAAGCTGCGAACAAGCTGTTATTTTCCCATCCCTAAAAAGGTCAGAAACCAAAACCAATAAGAGAATAAAGATAGCAAAGCAGAGAGATACGCCACTACAAAAAGACAATATGCTTTTGTGCATCCCCCGGATCTATGGGATGAGGAATGCTAAATTATATAAATCCCCCATTACTTTGAGTAGTAACATGTGACCCATCTACCCCATTACATGGTGAAAAACCAAAGCTGGACTCCAATTTGTGTATGATATGCTCTAGATGTCTTGTCTTTGGTTTTAGCTTTCTGGTCTCCTGGAGTTGGCTAAAATATAATCCAAAAGATAGGGGCTGGATGAGTAAATATGAGATCCAGCAAAGAGTCAGAAAAGAGAAATAATTTATTGAAGAAGATAATGCAAGAATCTTAAACACTTTCTCCAATAAGCAGTCAGTATGGAGCGTGCAACTCCCACATTACAAATAAACCAGTAATATCAGGATGCCCCTACGTCTAGTAGTTTTGGAAAATTTTGTTGCCCCATGTAACTCATCAGCAAGCTAATCAATATTGGGAACTGAGCTGTCAGGTATGTTTAGGATCCTGTAGTTGGCACACAAATGCCCAAGAGTTATCTTTCTTTTAATCAATAGGATAAAGCTAACAAACAATCTTGAGGTAGGGCAAATAAACCCCAACGCTAACAAAGCAACATACTTGGTTTCTATTTTTATTTTTGATGGTGAGGATAACGATACAGGAGTATGGATGGGAGGTAAGGATGTGGGTTCGATGAGAACTAGTACAAACTCTTGATAAGAGATTGCATGGGAGATGAGGGATCAAACATGTTAGCTATTGTCCTCGGCTAGGTAATTTTGTCTAACGTTTGGAAAGAGGCATCATCTGATTGGTTGGTTTGAGCTCCCTGTAGCTTATATAGCTAGCCATCGAGATGAAAAATCATTAACATCTCACTCCAATTTGTCTGAAATATGTTCAGATATGCCAACCGCTTAATCCCTAAGACCAAATCTGCACCGCAAATGGAGAATGAGTAGAAGTCATGTGATGATTAAGGCAAGACAATTGCATGGGAAGGTTCGGCTGAATGTTTGATCTTTTATTCTTGAGGTTTGGGCTTAGCTTGGATTCAAACTGAAGGGCTAAACTCATGGCTTTGTAGACTAATCTGGCCAACCTGTGACTTAAGTCATTAGCTCCTCTTTTAAGTCATTCAGAAACACACCTAGGCTAATCTGGCCAACTTGTGACTCACAAACATCAGCCATTAGGACCTTGGAACTCCCATGGACCATAGTGTTCCTCCAATGCTTGGACAAAATCCTCTCAATGAAGTAAAGTTTTCTCCCAGTTGATCCAGGAAAATTAGTTGAGGGAATCACTTTTAAGATGCATAGAGGCATTGTCAACTTTGAGTTTGTTCAAAGTTTTGATTATAATGTGAATATTTTTCCAGTTTCCGGATCCATCTAGAGGATCACCATCTTCACAATTGGGAAATTCTATCTTCGTATGAGGGTGTGTGAAAGACTCATAAGCCATCAAGGATTCTCCATGTCACTTTCATCTTCTTCTGTGACCATGTTGATCTTACTTTCTCACGAAATCCAAAATTTCTTTGACCTTTCTGTTTCTGGATACTCCGACACTGGTTTCCGTTTTGGGGGGGTCATTGGCTTTGGACTTGAGTGTTGCTACTTTTGCTGCTAACAAGTCTACAGCCTTCATTTTGGAGGAAGTGATGGAGGTTAGCTGCTAGCAATGGAATCAAAATTTGAATTGGCTGGTGGATTAGAATTTGGGTTGGTTGGATCATTTTGGAAATTGGACGGTCTTTAACCATGATGATCCAATGGCTTTGATGCCAATAATTGTTGAGCTCTATTTCTCCAATAAGCAATTTGTATGGACAGACAACTTCCTCAATACAATTTCAGCATGCCCCTAAGCTATAGACAACTTGGTGTATTTATTGTCTGGAAACCCAAGAGATTATGTTATTTGCAAGGAAGGATAACTATAATTAATCCCCTAAAATAAGGAGAAGATATCAAAATCTACAAGTAAGTCATCACCCTAAGTAGAATATAGAGATCTGTGTTTAATCATCCCATTATTTCAACCAGCTAAAAAGAATCCAAAGACCTTTAGCATAAAATATATAAATTGCAGTATTTTCCCAAGCTGCTAATCCATTCCTTCTTCATGCTAAAGTAAAAGGAAATATAGACAAATCATATATATAGAGATCCTCCTGACTGTTTATTGTGCTAAGATATAGGTGACTTAAATAAAGATAAGAAAACCCTTCACATATGACCGAGTGGACTAAGCCCAAGATAATGAACAAAATAACCAAAACACGGTAGAAACATCTTTCCTAGAAAGAAGAAAGAAAAACTAAGATCTGAAAATAGTCACCTACAGATACTGGCAATAATATAAACAGATTTCAGCATCAATCATGTAGGAGTTATAACCACGTCAAATACTTAGAATTATTACGGAGTCTAAAATTCAAAAATCAGTGAAGCAATATGCAAAGTCAGCCAGGGATGGACCGAGAGGGTGCTAGGTGCGGCACACCTCTAAAAGGTTCAAATTTTCATATAATTTAGATATTTTCTTGTATTTTCTATTAATGATTTAATTTCATACTCCTAAAATTTGATAATTTCACTAATTTATAATACAACTTCTTAAATTCACACCTGAAATAAAATCCAGCCTATCTCCCTAAAGTCGGAGATATATCATCAAAAAAAATTCACAAATTATAATACTTACAGATTTCTCATAACGATCTCTCTCGGAAGCAGTGCAAATCTCAGAGGTACAACTCAAGCGATGCTCGTTCTTCCAGTAGATATCTGCACAAAGAAAATGAAAAAAAACCTTGAAACCCATTTCATTTAAGATTAAGAAAGTAAAGAAAAAGAAAAGAGAGAAAACCTAAGAGCTGGAATCCGGCAAAGGGGACAATAAAGAGGGAAGGCTGAAGAATCAGAGAGATGAGAGAGACCAAACGGTTCTTCAATAGCTTGGGATAGGGAAAGGTCAAGAGAAGAGCCAGCGCGGCCTCTGCTGCGACCACGTAGGTTAGAATCATCCACTGCAACGCCATTTTTCGATTTCTTTGAGCTTTCTTTAGTATCGATTTTTCTCTCTTTGTTGGTAATTTGGTGTGACTATTTAATATTTATTTTTCCCTGTACCGTTTGTGCTTGGCTTAACGGTGTAGGGAACCGCTTGCTGAAATTCAATGATTCTAGATGTTTAGCGTGTTCCTGGCCGTTCGATCTCCAAATTGCTTGAGAACTTACACGTGTTTTACTTGCCAATGCCTTTATGAAAAATTATTATATGAACTCGGCTCACTACGTCATCCATGATCACAGATAATAAAATCCATTAATCTTATTTTTTTAAGGTGAATTTCACATTTTCTTATATGTAAATAAGTAGATAATTATATGGAAGTTACTGAGATGGATAGATCTTATTAGATGAGATTATAGATGACGTGGTGAGTCGGATCCATCTAATAATTTTTTTAATCTTAACCACCGTCGAAGATGAAGATATTCAAAATACTTTTTATGTGTCAATGTTGAAAAGATATCGTTCAGATTCATCTCACATTATTCCAATTGAGTATATCAATGTGAGTTTAAACTTATTATATTATAATAAATCATTGAAGATCTTCACCAAAAAAGTTTCAAAACATCGAAATAAAAAAATCCCGCTAATAAAAATCTTGTGGAAGAATTATGATGTGGAGAGGACTTAATTTTAATTATCATAATGTTCTTTTTAAAATTTTTACCTAACATGTCAATGTTAGAAGTTAACAAAGATAATGTAATACTATGTAGGTTGTCAACGATTAAAAAAATTCTGAATATATATTATCTTATAATCACTAAATTATTTAAAAAAGAAATTCATTCGAATCTCCACCCAATTTCAACCACATGGGATCAAACATAAAATCTTAAATTAATTTCTCTAGACGACCTACAATATCACTAGAATCAATTTTATTTAAGCATCGTCAAAATGTGCACATTAAGGTTGTAATAAGTCAAACGAACTTGGGCAACGTTGAACTCAACTCAACTTGAAAATTGTAAACCGAAATCAACTCAATTGAAAACTCACGAGTTTAACATTATAAATCTCCACTCGAAATCGAAATAAAAAATTAAAACTTGCTAGCCGTGCAATATTTTTTCTTTTGAAAATAGGTTCCAATGATTTATGAGTTAAGTTTTGATAGAAATGAAATCGGACCAACGGAACACACTTGGTTTTCTCCTAAAATATAAGGACAAAAAAGGCACCAAAGATTTAGGACTTTGAAGAAGCTAAAATGGTGGGAGATTCCATAGCTGAGAATCTACCACCCAAAATGCCAAAGCCACATCTGATCTAATGTCAAAATTTGCAAGCATTTTAAGTATGGACCGATTCACAAACCAGATTTCATAAAAAAAAAACTTGCTAGCCGTGCAATATTTTTCCTAGTTTAACCCAGGCAGCAAGGTGCCATACCTATCCGACAATTCGGCAACCTTCGGAACCAAGTGACTTGGATTTGCCATCCATACTGCACCAGCAACAAGATTTTATATCTACAACATAATATCTTTTACAGTTACATCATCACAGAATCTCATCTTGTAAAAGAATTTCATAAATATCAGTCCTCAGATTCAACCCCTTTTCTCTCATCACTTCTTGAAGGTCCGACAGCTCCTTCGCCGTTAAGATGGAGTTCAATCTCAGAAAACCATCCAGCCAAAGCGTTTTTGACCTACCGATTATGGAACAACATTCAGCAATTATGAAATGTAAGCCAATCCAAAGTATATCATATGAAAAATAATAGAAGAACGATTCTATTCCCACCATTCCGACTTGACTGATTCATACCGAACTTCTTTTTCCTCTTAATTGATATATACATATTGTTGGAATAAGAAATAATGGCCTAGCTGTAAATATAGATACTCTAGGGTACATTAAAGGAAAATAAGAAGATTAGGCAAATCACTATCAGATTTCTTGTATAGCTGTAAATTGATGTAACTGTGTTTTCTTCATTTAGGTGACATTTGTATCTATATGTACAATGTAATCCATGAAGTAAGTTGCAAAACAAGCTATACTTTCTATTTGTTTTTTCACCTATGCTATATTCCTCGGCAAGTATCGTATTAAATGTTCATGCATATCCACTGACATTGTTCATTTATTTCCAAAAAGAAAGCATTTTTTCTAGCATTTTAATGATATAGAGTGGAACCTAGTAACAAATACAGCCCTACATCTTCCACCAATTTTCCCCAAATTAAAAAAAAAAAAATAGCTTAGGCTCACAAATTTGAGAATCACTAAAGCGGATTAACTGCATTTTTGAGATTTTGGTTCCTAAATCTTTGCTCTATATCTCTCACATGGTATCCATTTAATAGGCTGATTACGACTATAATTGGTTCTTGTAATTTGATTCAAAAGGGTTTCAGAGGGAGAAGTCACTTACCAAGGACAAGCATGAATAGCACGAAAAAATATTCGCCTTGCAGCAGATGGATTGTGGACAACGTTAATCTCGTACGCAACATACAATCGCCAAAGTACAACTGAACTATGAAATTTATCGTTTGCTAGTGCCCTCTCAAATAATCCATGGATCCTATGCGGCGAGCCATTCCGACTTATCTCAAATATTAATGCAAAAAGCCAAACTACTACTGATGGTCTCCTGAGAATATTTACAGAATAACAATCAATATAGGTTCAAAGAAAATCGGGAAAAAATCAAGCCCATGAAATTTCTTGAAAACCCAAAAAGCAAAATGCTAATTCATTAAAGAATAAATGACAATCTCAAATAACATAAAATACTGAAAATACACCTCAATTTTAAGGTCCTGTTAGAGGATTCCTGTAGGCAGCAGCACTAGTTAACAAATATTTAATTACTATTTAAATATAATATATGTTGCATTGATTGCGCAGCTTGTCAAATTTAAGGGGAAAACAATACATTAATTGCACTTTGTTTTCAGAAAAAGCCAATCTCCAGTTAAAACAGGCCCAATGTAAAGGAAATCATAACTTTAAAAAACAATAATAAATAAATAAATTCTAAAACTTGGCCAAAACTAAAAGCGCAACAACACTATACATTTTGCAAAGCCACAAGGAAGATGATCTTACTTGTGACAGTGGTTGTCGAACATCCACCGTAATTTATTAGGAGTCGTGTAAAGACAGCTGATCTCCACTAAAGCTTTAAAGAGTTCTGGGCTGGATGGATATATCTGCAGCCCGTGTGTGACAGATTCCCAAGCTTTGGACAAAGTAAATTGCTCATGATGTCTCTGAAGCATCCCAACATAATAGTTGAAAAGATATTCTAGATGGTGACTTTGGCTTCTTCTTTCTGCAAAACACAAGAATTTAGTATTAAACAAACCATGTAGCAATATCAATCAAATTGCAGCTGCAACAATTGGGCCAACTGCCTCACTGATAATATTCTTTCTCTATGATTGAATACAAGGAAAAATTTAACTTATTTTATTAAACAAACCATGTAGAACCATCAACAAATTTTGATGTGTCAAGATACTCGCGCATTCAGTTTAGGGAAAAGAAAAAAGACAACCAATTTTAATCAAAAGTGGGTTTCGCAATTCACCCTTTTTCTCCAGATTGAACTTCAGAAATAAAAAGAGTGGATTAAGAATGGTGTATAAAAAGGCCGCAAAAAACTTCCATCTAGTCAGCAGCATGAAATTTGCCCTCTTTTTCTCACCCATTCCTCTTTTTCTCTTTTGTTATTCTTATCTCCTTCCAAACTCTAGCATAAAGCTGCTGGCAAACTAACACAACACATCCAGAGCCATAGGGAACAAGGCACAGATAAGCGACATTGTTGTAAGAAGTCTAAAACAATACGAATGCTATTCCAAAGAATTCATAGTGACGAGTGCAAACATAAAGTCCTATCAATCATGAAAGGTTGATTAAAACTACCATGTCCTCGACAGCAATAGAAAATGCCAATATACATATATATCATCTGGCAAACAGAGTTGGCAGATAATATATGTATGTATATGATTGTATATTTATATAGTTTCAAGAAGGAAGAGAAGAACCTAAGCTGCGACTATTTACTTTAATTTCAAAAAGCATGGAACTAGTTTACTATTAGCTTCTAATGTTACTTGTAAATGTAAAAGTTAGATGAAGGGGAAAATTTTATATGTATATGCATACATAAAAAGAACACAATAACATGGCTAAATCAGCTAATTTACTAAGAAAAGTGAAGTGCTCTAGAGCTTTCAACCATACTGATTAAAAAATGAGGAAAAGAAGTAATGAATACCTGGAAGTACCATTGTAAAAACATGATCTATAATTTCAATACCCGCAGACCATCCAGCAGCCAACTCTTCAAACAAAGCCGCTGCACAAACTAGGGCAACTGACTGATCATCAACAGAACCACGCATCCACTTTGATCTTAATGTGTTTAATTTTTCTTTGAACCCCTGCCGTGCTTTCAGTAATTGCAAGCTTGATGGATGACTTTTAAATGGACTGTACGCCATACTACTACCTAGGCAGGAGAGAATATGCATTGCCCGTGATGATGAATCCAATTTACTCCCACGATTGTTTCCGAGCTCGGCTTCAGCGTACCACAAATATAGAAGAGATGAATTAGACTGTAGATCCTGCTCAAGTAAATAAGACTTTTAATACATTACACTGAAAAAACTAAAAGATAATTGAACAATTGCATTGAAGCACACAAATTGAGTGAAAATGTTCAGATGTCAAATCTGATACTTGAACTTACACATGAATGTTAGATAGAATGTGTCTGAGAGGAGTATGCTCTTTTTTAAAAAATAGAGTATTTTTCATATATTTAGAAGGTCATTGGATGATTATATCCCATACCCATGTCCGAATATGCATCAGATGCAAGTACTTCAAGAAAATCAAAGAGTCAGATGTATTGT
This sequence comes from Hibiscus syriacus, assembly GCF_006381635.1. NCBI lineage: Eukaryota > Viridiplantae > Streptophyta > Magnoliopsida > Malvales > Malvaceae > Hibiscus > Hibiscus syriacus. Next base: position 4,534,349 of record NW_024063088.1, read on the forward strand.
AAACTTCAAGCATTTCTTTAAGCACAACAGGGAGGAAAGTAAGTCAGAGAAATAAACACATCAAGAACAGTTTAGAACAGCAAATTAGCATAGAAGATCAGGGACAAAGAAGATGAATTAGAAATTTCCAGAGCTAATAAATGAATTTGTGACAGCCAAAACAAAGGCTAAAATATTTAGTTGCTCCTGATATAAGCAGTTAAATACAGAAGTAAAAACAATTCAATCTAGTAAAAGGAGAAACAGTCCTTACTACACTTGATAGAAGGCAAATCAATTATTTCTTTAAAGTGGTGAACTCAACATCATATATGTAACACTTAAACACTCACCCGATCATGCGGTTATATCTTGTTTATTAAAAAGAATTGAAGTTTCGTTTTCAGCTACTACATCCAATCTATTGGGTCAATAGTCATCAGAGCATTAAGAGCTTACCATTGGAAACCCAGCAAGTGACAGCAATGCCATGTCAAAAACTCTTCTGGCATTATCCATATTCCCATAAAAGGCCTCCCTACGTGCATAAATTCCACAAAGCAAGAGATCCTATAACAGCAAAAAAATAAATAAAATAAATAAAAAATAAAGCAAATTAAGCACAAAACAGAATAAAAAGCTTCATACTGCAACAGAGAAAGTTGAAAAGACAAAATTACATTTATTTTCATTTAGTTTTAGAAAGATTAGCAAATTGGACACTGCAAATGATTAAAACCAGACTGTCCTAAACTTATTCCAGCATTACTTTCTACTGATTTTACTATGCTGGCCTTAATCAAATGCCCATATACTTATTTAGACATCATTTGATGTTATTTCTGCCACTTGATTTTTGCTCTTTGCTTTTGCTTCCTAGGAAATTACTAAAAGCAAAAGCAATTAGAAAATGGAAACCATTATTGATTAAAATGAACAAATAATAAAATGTGATATCAATCTAAAACTCTTTTACATAAAATTGAAGGGAAGCATGCATTCTGTTCCCCAAAAAATTATAACATTAAATTTAAATTACTCAAAGATATTATTGCCTTTATTAACCAATATTTTATTTTTCTTGTGAAGCAAGAAAAAGCAATAAACAAATGAAACCAAAAGGTGAGAATGTGACACGGAAAGAGATATCATGCATGAATAATTATAAGTAAAATCATCCCAATCAATAGCAGAAATAGCTTTAAAAGAATATTAACAAAAACAAAAACAAAATTTACATCACTGATAAAGTAGCAGCCATACAATTTAGCATATTTATAGGTGGGTTAAACCAAATATTCCACCGAGTATCACACAAATTTAGCAAAAAGGTTATATTCAAACAAAAGAAATAACTTGAGAAATAACTATAAAAAACCTAAGTGAACTTGTCTTCTGTTACAAAGTGAAAGAACTCAGATGGAAACTTGTCTTTCTATTAGCTATTGTACTATTTCTTCCTAATGACTCAGAAAATCAGACAGACACTTCATGGAGAACATCACAATAGCTTGTCAATAAGGGAAACAATCTAAAATATTTACTTAGGCTCAAGTGAAACAGAAAATAAATCATGAATTTCATGTTAATAAATCAAGAATATCTGTCAAGCAAGTATAGGATTCAATCAGGCATGTATATGTACACCTTTAGACAAGTAGAACAAATAAAAGATACCTGCCGATCACATTTGAGAAGGCGTTTTGCTAAAGATTGACTCGGAGCACCTGAACAGCTAGAAGAGTTCATTCTTGTCACTAAGAGCTCTTCCGCCAAAAGAGCGGCTTCTTCCAATATATAGTTACGGGGAAAAGCAGTTAAGCAAAGTAACACAGCATTACGAAGAAATTTCATCATTTCAGTCCTCTGAAGGATGCCTCTGGCACTATCCAAAAGGAATTCCAAACTGAATTCACCAGGCTTACTCTGTAATTTATTTAAATCATCCAACAACCTTCTCATATTTTGCCAAATACAATCTGGTATACCCTCCAGGCTAAGAATTTTCTCAGTCCAACTGGAACTGTTGGTACAAACCCTAGAAGAGGAGGAAAAGGTTGTTGTAAGTGACTCATTCATTGAAACATGAAACCATTAACATATTAATGAACAGATCATGGTGTTAGATTTTAACACTCTCATACAGCCCTACCCCTTAAACACCTAAAACCAGGTCACTGTTATGTTTTGTCCAAACAATGTAGCTCTACTCGGGGGCATCGTGCCCTGATAAGCTTAAATGAGAAGGGTAAAGATACAGTCAAGTTCTTATACAAAAATTTAGGCTAACTTTGAAGGATAGGAAGATGCAATTTCCATTTGGGTTTTTCCATGTGGAAAGCATCTCGAGGAAAGACTATGACCATCCATAACCTCCAAAACAGATGGGAAATTGTTACACATAAATGTTAGCCTAACCATTTCATCTACTTTCTAAGTAAAATATCCTTCAACAAATTTGAATTATTTGCCATTTAAACATTTTAACTACATCAAAGCTTCCAAGAGAAGTTCAAACTCAATCCATGTTTGGAAAGTTGTCAAAGTGAGCTACATGATTAAATATGATTTAAAATCCAATACACTCAAATACTCTAAGGTGGCGTTTGGTTCGCTGGAATGTTTATGAGAGAATTAGAATCTGTGAAGGAATTGGAATCTGAATCTGAAGCATGTTTGGTTGGTAGGAAATTGAATTGAAATCCAATTCCATATTCTGTTTGGTTCGCAGACATGTCAGATGAATTTGATTTCAGTAATGTAAAATGACAGAATTGTCCTTCTTATTTTTTTGCTTAATTTTAGTTTGTTTTATAAAATTACATGTAACAATATATTATAAAAATTTAAAAAATATTAAATTTTCATTTTATTGATTGATTATTCATTTCAATAAATTATAAAAATCATACTAATAAACATCATAAGTTAAAATCATCCCAATTAGGGATGGCCATGGGTCGGGTTTTTGGTCCACCTGACTCGACCCGAGAACAAGGGAACCTCCACCCGAGATCCGACCCGACCCGAATATATGAATTAGAAACCCGACCCGAAATAATAAAAAAATGATTTTTATTCAATAAAAATAGTGACTTAATTGAAAAAAATTATATATAGAGGGATATTGTTGTAATTATTCCTAAATATATAAGGTAAAATTATATATTTTTTTCGGGTCGGGTTGGATATTTTTCACCCTAAACCCGAACCCGACCTGAATATCACACTTAAAAAAACCCGACCCGAACCTGAAATTTTAAAAAAAATCCAACCCGATTCCGAAATTTTAAAAAAAAATCTGATCCGAATACCAAAAGATTGATGAGGGTAGTATGGTCAAATTTTCATATTCCCTCCTCCAAAGGATTTCAATTCCATGATGTTATGGATGGAATTTACTTTCCCTCCCTTGATGGAATTGGATTCCAATTCTCCCTTTGAAAACTTGAACCAAACATTGGAAAGTGGAATTAGATTCTAATTCCCCCTAATTCCAAGGGATTCCAGCGAACCAAACGCCACCTAAATGGATTGGCAAGATTGAAATCATACAAACGAACTAAATAATTGCAAGGGATTGCAAGTTTTCAATTACAGAACAACAGCAACATAGTTTAGCCTATTCATTAGGCATGGACTCTTTCATAAGTCTAGTGGTTATCTGTTAATAGATTACATTATCTCCAACCTATGCAAAAGAGTACACATGCCATTACACATTCTGTAAACCTATGCAAACCCTAATTCTGTAATATACGTTTTAGAAATTTATTCCATAACAGATGAAGGTGCTTTGGATGAAAAAGAATCCCGGAAACATGTAAATACTTGGTACAAACCATCATTTATCCACATATTTTTCAGCCTCATACATGAGAATCAATTTTTTATATGTTGAGTGCAAGAGTACACATGCAAGTTAAAAAATAGACAAACAGACAAGATGAATAGTCAATCAAGGAATAGTGAGAGAGTAAGACAGCATAAGATGGATTTGACACAAATAGACATCGTTAGGAAAGTGAAACTTACCAAGAGGAGATTTTCCCACCATAAAAATCAATGAATTGGAATACTAGAGATAAGCGAGCAACGTTAGAGCTCAATGAGAACAAGTAGTCGCATACATCTTCATATAATATCTCTCTCAAAAATTGCTCGTCTGCTTCTTCATTGGGCAGTCCATGAGTATCAGCAACTGCACCTGTTTGATAGCCAATATCGTAATATTTAACTGGTTACTTCAGATAACTGTAAATCACAGTCAAGGCCTAGTTTAATATATAAAAATATTTAAAAAACAAACAAATGAATATTGGTGTTTTCTTAACAAAAACTATTCTTTCTTTATCATATCGTTAAATTGACATTTCAATTTTTTATAATATGATTTATCCAATTCAAAAATAAGAAAAATAATTCGATTGAAAGACTTACATTAGTGGATTTATTTGATAAAAAAAATCAAAGTTCACATTAAAGTGCTTATCTTACATTAATAAAAAAAAAGCAACTGTGTTAATCTGATAGATATTGCAGACGTAGTAAATTTCATCTTCATGCAAATTTTCATTAATACGCATTTTTATTAGTTTCATTTATTTGTACAATGCCAACTCTAGTCACTGTGTTCAACATAATCATTATTTTACAAATAGATCATAGAAAGTATCATGTTCAAATTTTTTGATAAGAATTGAAGGCCTCGTTAAAAACCCCCTTCCTAATTAAAGGAGCTCATAAGCGGAAGGAGGAAAAGTGCCTTAAGATTTCATTAAACATAAAGAAACTTACAATAGAAATACAACACACCAAAATACCCTTTACAGGAACTAAAAACCATAGGACAACCGTAAACAACAACACAGAAATCAGCCTATTCCAGCCTTAGCTAAGGCATCAGCCTCTAAGTTAGCTGTCCTAGCAACCCATCTAACAATACCCTCAAAAGCTCTAAGCCTATCAACTATGTCTTTAACAATAAAAGCATACACTTCTGGACATAAATCAACATTCTTAATCCAATCCACTGCCACCCTGCTATCACTCTCGATAATACAAATAAAATTTAGGGTAGGAACTGCATCATGTTCAATACAAATAGCAACAAATATTAATCCGTATAATGTGCAAAAATCATTTCATATAGGAAGAGACCTTATATCAATTATAAAGCTAATTATTCAAGCTTCAAGAAAATCAAAAGCTGCAAATAAAATTTAGGGTAGGAACTGCATTATTGGCTTCAAACCAGAAAAACCTATTTCTTCCATCTTCTTCAATGGTATGTTGAAATTTTTCATTTGGTCAAAGCAATTAGTTATGCTATTAGTCCTATCGGGGTATATCAACAACAAAATAAAAGCTTTTATACACATATACCATACATTTTATTAAATTTTGCATAAAATAAAATAAATTGTTTAAAAGCCAGAAAAATTAATTACGAACAAATAACAAAACAGACCAAATGAAAAGTGCATCCCTAGTCCTAAATATGGCATCCGGATGACAGTTGAGGTTTCTTGGTCACTAGAATGAGAATAAACAAATTAAAAAAAAACTATATGATAAGAGAATAAAAAAATAGAATAGAATTTCCTAAAATATTACAATCAAATAAAAGCTAGTGTGCAAAAATGTATTAACTTAGAGGCTCTCAACATATTTCCAGAAAATTTTAGAATTGACATGAGCTCCAGTAGTATGTTAAGACTGGAGAATACAAATCAATGGTTGAATACTTTTAGATTGACGCTTATGTTATAAAGCTTTTCACCCAGATAAAACAAAGTATTTTAACTCTTCACTGATGTAACAAAATATGGTGTAAACCTCAAAATCATCCACAGTATCCAAACATACAAAGCAGAACAAGACACATGCAAAATTGTATAGAGAGAGAGAGAGAGACCAGATTTTGCACGAACAGGCATCCATTGATCAGAGTCTCTTGAGGACTCTTCTTCTGACCACCTAGCCCAAGTCAAGGTATCTTTAACCTCACCACCGGCCCCAGCATCAACATCAATGCCTAGCTGTTTCAGCAATGCTTCTGTATCATCTTCTTGCTCAATATCCTCGTTCTCAACTTTTTCATGGAAATCCTCAGCTATTGCATCATCATGAGCAACATTTTCAAGACTTGTGCTTTTTTCCTTACATTTCGATAATGGTTCTGACCAACCAGTCCAACCACCCTCATCATTCTTATCTGAACTCTCTTCTTTCATAACTCGCTGCCTATTTTCTTCTTCCTTCTCCAACCATATGGACCAACCAAGAGCCCCCTCTTCTCCAACTCTTGCACCATCACTATCCCAGAAGTGCTCAAACAGTCTATGTTTACTATGTTCTTTCAATAATAGAGAAGGACAAAACAAAGTAAACTCAATTTCAGCTTGAAATAAAGCAGTGGCCAATTCCTGGTGACCAGTCTGCCACTCAAGCCTACAAAGGGAAATAAATATATCAACCAGACCAAGCTCTAGATGAACCATAGCAGAATCCGCGGGTTTACTAGTTTCATGAATCTGCATGAAATTGACCATGCATAAACACTAAGATAAAGAAACTTGTCTAAGTTTGAATAGTTTTTTAGCAATCTCAAAGTCCATATATTGTAAAAGACAGGAAGGGAAGGAAAATCAACTGCTTATAAAATATTTCTAGTTCATATCAACCAACAGTGTCAACAAGAGCATGAACAACGAAATATAAGCTGTTATTTTTTATGGGACTGCAGAGGACATTACATTGAGATGAGTATTCCCAATTTTTAACTATAGTACTATATTTCAAGGTCTAATCAGTTCCCAGCATAGTCATCAAGCAACAACACTTGAGAGTTATAGGCTTTTCTGAGGAGTGACAACTTTACAGGACATAAGTTTGAGGAGATTTTGATGATATGGATCAATTGGTGTTTGTTGAAAGTTCATATTTTTTGGTTTCCTACACTTTATGCTAGCCCTTTGAAGCAGGATTATGAAATTTTAAAATTAAATGGGACAAAAGGGCCAATTCAAATGCCATAAGCCAACAAGTGGAACGATCAGTTTTGAACAGATTTTTTATCCAAGTGAAATAGCCATGGAAGGGCAAGTTTTAATATCGTTTATCATGTAATTTAACAAACTGGAACATAACAAAGTTAGCCTGGTAGCAAAGTGATTCACTCAATCATATAGGATTGACAAAAACCATTAATTCTAAACACGAGAAAAAAAAAACATGAGGGAGAAAGGCAGAGAGAGAAATAGAGAGTTTGTGACAGGTCGTTCATCTTCCGATAAGGAATGGACTGTTTTCGTAGACAATCTTAGTAAGAGAGTTACTAGAAGAGAGTTAAGAGAGATCTTCGATATTTATGGTCGTGTTTTAAGGGTCTACATTCCAAGTTTTATGGTGAAACCAAACTATAAGTCATCAACGTTTGCCTTTGTGCAATATGCGATGGAGGAAGGTTGTAGAAGAGCGATTCAGAACGTCAATGGAACGCTGATAGATGGGAAGAGAGTCTCAGTGGGGGTTGCAAAGTATAAGAAGGAAAGGAGAAGAGCAACTGATGACAAAAAGTTCCAGGTGGAAGGAAATAAGCATGTGCGAGGGGAGGAATGTAGGCAGCAGGTGGTAATGGGAAAGCCGAGCAGTCCGAGGGACGGCAGAACGTATAAGGAGGTGGTGAATGTGGAGGAAAGAGCGGAGCATGATAGAGCGGAATTAAGGGAGGACAAAATTTGAAAGCTAATGGGATAAGGAATGTATGGGAAATGCACATTCCTTCTGAAGATTCAAGCTGGGTGAAGAATTCTTTAACGGGGGTTTTGAAATATCCCCTTCAGTCTGATATGGTGAAAAAGGCCCTGGCGAAGGAGGGTTATGAGGTCAAAATAGTAAGATGGGGTTATGTTAAGAATGCTTGTATCGTTATATTCAGTTCTAATGAAGATTTCTTAAAGGCTTGGTCAAACATTAGAGAGAAGTTGTTCCTCTGGTTTAAGTGGTTATCTCCATTGTTAAACGAAGAAGGAGTTCCATTGGCGTACTGCTTGGTAGAGTTGGTGGGGCTACCATTTCTTAGTTGGTCTGCACCTTTTCTGGAGAAACTTGCAGGAATGTGGGGAGAGCTTGTGAGTATCATGGAGGAGACAAAGAATAGAGATGATCTTTCATCAGCGAGGTTACTGTTAAGGGTAGCAAGTCCTTTTGATATACCCGAATATACTTATGTAGGGTAATATGGAAGATCTTTTAAAGTCATAATCAATACGGGACCAAAGTGTAATAATTTCCAAGCTGGAATCAGAGATGAGCTGCAGAAGTATTTTGATTATGGGAGTAGTGATGATTTTTCGAAGGAGGATGAAGGAGTTTACTTAGAGAAGGAAGAAGACAAGTGGGAGAAGTCAGTAGAGGAAGTAGGGTCAAAGATGGACACGTGGTTACAGGAGGGTCAAGAAAGAGGGAGGTTAGAAGGTGGCGGGGAACAATCTCTGAAACATAAGTCCCACACGAAACCTATCATTAATGGGCTGTCAGATAATTTTGAATTTGAATTTGAGTCTAAGTCCTATAGAGATTATGCGGGGCTTGGGCTGCGAAAGGAAGTGGATCAGTTATATCAAGCCCAATCTGATGGGGAATCATCTTCACCAGTCTCTAAACTAATTCCTGCTGGGCCCGCTGTTAAAATTAAGTGGGATGGACTGGATAAACATAACAAGTTCCAGTCTCTTTATGAATTAATGGAGGATGATAGTTGCAATATTCTAGAAGAGGATAATGAGGAAGGCCAGGGTGAGGAAATTTTTGCTCGTGGTAAGATAGCAAAAGGAAGTTTCATGCAGGAGGATAATAATGTAGGATTTATGAAGGGCTCTAAAAGTTGGAGAATGGGACATTCAAATTATGCTAGCCTGTCAATTAGAAGTGCACCCGGTGGTAGGAGAGAAAAAGGTCGATATGCTAGAGTCTATAGAAGGTCAAGAAATAGACGAATTTGGTTAGGTGCAAATAACGAAACAGAATTATTTTGTTCAGAGGTTAATCTGAATCAAGGACAGAAGGCAACTGAAAGCAGATATTTTCAGCAGAGTTTTTCAGAATATAGGGGAAATGGACAGGAAGAGGATATCAATTGTTCAACAGATGTTCAGACACCGAACGTCCCATTAATTGCATAATCGTTCAGAGAGTCTGGCAGCAGCTTCTTACACTGCTTCAGGGTCACGATTTAATAAAAGAAGGAAGAGAAGAGCTCTAATCAGTGAAGCTTTGGAAATGGTTAATATTTCTACTGCTTATTCATCTCATTTTTCGAAGCTGGTAGAGGAAGAAGCTGGCCACATGGGAATGTGTCAGATGTTAGGTATCTCTTTCAAGGAAGGAAGAAGGCTTTTATTGATAAAATTGTGAGTCTTGAAAATGGTCTGGAGGTAGGAAGGAAGGGGATATGCGGGTTCGCAGGGAATATTTGGTGTTTGGTTTTGAAGTCGGTATATGCAGAAATTTAGTATCCTTACTTGGAACATTAGAGGTTTAGGAGAAGGGAAAAATCTTTAGTGTGGCAAGACAAGTTAAGAAGTTAAAACCTGTTATGATTTTTATTCAAGAATCTAAACTTGATCAGTGTCATGCGTCGATCATAAGGTATTGGAGGAAATTTGTTGAAGGGAGTGGTGGTTTCTCCTGCACAGGGGTCTAAGGTGGATTGATTAGTATGTGGAATGAAAACGTTTCAATGTCACTAACCAGCATGTTCATAGTAGTTTATCGCATTAGTGGGGAATTTTTTGAATGGCCAAAAGGAGTTTTCTTCATTAATATCTATGGATCTGTTATTGAAGCTGAAAAGGAGGAATTCTTTGGGAGCTGCTGAGTTATGTTAATTTGACGAATTTGCCAGTTTTGTATTGGGTGATTTCATGTGTATCTTGTTCCGGAAGAAAAGCAAGGGAGATCACAAAATTGGCATGCTATTGAAACTCTTAGATCATTTATACAGACAAGCTAACCGTATGGATCTGCCTATGTCAGGAGGAACTTTCACCTGGTGCAGTAACAGAGAGTTGTCAACATGGGTTTAGACTAGATCGATTTCTAATTTGTGGCAGATTTTTGAACAGTTTTCCTAGGATTTCAAAATGCTTTTACCAAAATCAATTTTAGATCATATCCGTTTTGTTGGAGGATGTTAGTCACAATTGGGCCCCAAACCCTTTAGGCTTTTTAATTTTCTGTTAGAGGAAAGGGTTTGATGATTTGGTTGAAGGTTGTTGGTTTGATGAGAAGAAGAAGAGAATAGAGGGGAGATTTTCAGGTTGTTACAAAATGCAAAGAAGAAGATCAAATGGCCTGGTAGCAGTCATTAGGGCTGGCAGACTCTATTTCGCTGCTTGAAGTGAAAATAACGAATTGGATTTAAGTCACAAGGTGAATGTTGTCTAAGGGGGAATGGATCAGTTGATTGAATTCAAAATGAGCTGTGGAGATGTTAAGGATCGAGGAAAATTTGGTGGCAGAATTCAAGAAATAGATGGATAAAACGAGACAAAAAACGAGGTTTTTTCACCTTACTGCTATAAAAGAAATAGTGTCCATACCATTCATTCTTTTGAAAATTGAAGGGGTGGTAATTTCGGATCCAGTAAGAAAAAACAGTGTTTATGATAGTTTTTCAGGACTGCATACACACAAAGCATCTTTTGAGGTTGAGGGTCTAGATTTGATTTTATGAAATATCAGTAGTTCAAAGGGCTAATATGGAGGAGGAATTTACAGAGCAAGAAGGTGGAATGCAATTTCTTCTTCATAGTGAAAGCTCCCTCCGGTGTTTTACCATGGTTTTTATAAGAATACTGGAATCATTGAAGAGCATTATGGAGTTTTTTCAGATTTCTTTGAAGGAGTGGGTACACGGGGTTAACCACGCTTTTATTACCTTGATCCCAAAGAAAGGTAATCCGGAGAGTATAGAAGACTATAGACCCATTAGTCTTGTGGACAGCCTATATAAAATTCTATCAAAAGTGCTTTCAAAGAGACTTATTTCTTGTGTCAAAGATATTATCAGTCCTAATCAGTTTGCATTTATTCCGGGGAGACAATTGTTGGAATGTGCTTGTGTGGCCAATGAAGGAATTGACAGTTGGAGGAAACAAGGGCTTAAAAGGGTTGTCTTTAAAGTAGACTTCAGCAGAGCGTATGACACAGTGAAATGGCAGATTGTTATAAGATTATTGAAAGAGATGGGTTTTGGTGACAGGTGGTGTTCTTGGACCACACAATGTATTTCCACAGCTTCTATATTGGTCCTAGTCAATGGGTCCCCTACAGAAGAATTTCTTATTGATAAAGGATTAAGGCAAGGATGTAGCCTCTCTCCTATTTTGTTCAATGTTGTTGGGGAATTGCTTCACAAGATGCTTACAAAAGCAGTGGATTTGGGTCTGTTTCATGGGTTTTCGTTCGGCAATGATCAAAATTCCTTTAATTTATCACACCTACAGTTTGCGGACGATTTAATTATATTCTGTCGAGCCTCTATTACCCAGATCAAGAATGTTAGAAGAGTTTTGAGGATTTTTAGCCTAATGACGGGGATCCATCTCAATTTAGCCAAAAGTAAACTTTATGGTATTAATATGGAGAATTACTTACTTGAAGAATGGGCGAGGGATATTGGTTGTTCTATTGGCTCTTTCTCGACAGTTTATTTAGGCCTCCCTTTGGGTGCAAAAAAGAATTCAGAGAAGTTGTGAGAGCCGGTCATTGAGAATTTTAGTAGAAAATTGGCGGGGTGGAAAGCTTCATCTTTATCCATGGCTGGCAGATTGGTGCTTATAAAGTCGGTACTTTCATCTTTACCCATTTTTTACCTATCTATTTTCAAGATGCCGTCTACTGTTTCTCAACAGTTAAATTCTTTGATATCGAATTTTCTTTGGGATGGAGGGGGCAAGAAGAAGAGAATGCATTGGGTTAGTTGGAAAAAGATTTGTAAGCCGTTGAATGGTGGAGGCTTAGGAGTTGTTGATTTGAATCTTACCAATCGAGCGTTGTTGGGGAAGTGGGTATGGAAGTTTGCAAATGAGAAAGACTCCATATGGAAGAAATTCTTTTGTAGTAAACATAATGTGAGTTGTCATTCCTTCCTTGAATATCACTAAGGCCCTATCTCATAAAGACTCGTGGATTTGGAGGGGAATTGTCAATAACTTCTCAAAGAATGACTTCATTGGAGGGTGCCTTAGATCTCATGCAAAAATACAAATAGGGAATGGAAAATCTGTCTCTTTTTGGAAGGATACTTGGCTTGGGGATTGTCCATTAAAAATTCTTTTTCCTAGGATTTTTGCACTTTCTACTAACAAAGGTGGGAATGTGGCTGATTTTGGTAGTTTTGACTTGAATAGATGGGAATAGAATATTAAAAACGAGGAGGAATCTATGTGATTGAGAAGTGTTGCAGTTGGTTGAGTTATTGAATAGCCTTAAAGACATTAAATGATTGAATCTTTGGAGGATTGCCTGCTGTGGGATGGCTTGGGGGACGGGCTGTTTTCTGTCAAAGAGTACAGGAAATCTCTAGAGACTGTTTATGAGGATACATTTCAGTGGAGAAACTGTGTATGGCTGGGATTAGTCCCTCCAAGAGTGGAGACTTTCCTTTGGCAGCTATCTCATCAAAAAGTTGTTGTTAGGATGGAATTGATGAAAAGGGGGGTTATTATTGGGGAGACTAACTGCCCTTTGTGCAACCTAAGTGATGAATCAGTCCAGCATATTTTTTTGTTCTGTCAAGTTTCGTGGGAGCTGTGGAATAAATTAATTTGTTATTGGGGTATAAGTCTAGCTTTTCCAGTTGACCCTCTTTCCTTACTTAGATTTGAGGCCTTCTTCGGTTATTTGGAAGTTTATTCCGGGTGTAGTGCTATGGTCAATTTGGAGAATCAGAAATGAAATTATCTTTGATAATGGTAAACTAGACAAGCTTTCACTGTTTTTCACTGTTCGCTTAAGGCTAGCAAGATGGTTTCTAGCAAAATATCCTCTTTCCTTTATATTAAGGTGGATTCTTTAATTGGTGATCCTTCCTTGGAAGATAGTATCTCTGCTTCTAAGGAACTACTCAGACCTGGGTGCTGGTGGATTCCTCCTCCAGTAGATTTTTTTAAATTGAATGTGGATGGGGCTTTTAGTAGAGTTGGGAGAGTTGTTGGAATAGGGGGTCTTCTCAGGGATTGGAATCGGGTTATACTTATCTCTTTTTCAGAAAATGTTGGTCCTTCTCATCCTTATTTAGCAGAATTGAAAGCTGTTAAAAGAGGCATTGATATCTTTGTTTCTTCAGAATGGTTGTTCAAGGGCAGACTCATTATTGAATGTGATTGCAAGCTGGTCGTGGATTGGATCAAAGATCAAGCATTGGTTCCTCTTTCCCTTTCAAATTTTGTTAAGGAAATTGTATCTATTGTTTCTTTTAGAAATTTTATTGTCAGGTGGATTCCAAGGTCTTGTAATTGTGAGGCTGACAAGCTAGCAAAAGAGGGGATCGGGTGATTTTTTTGTCTGTTTTAGTTGGTATCTGTTTCTGAGCCTAGAAGCTAGAGGAGTGTGTGAGGTCTTATGTTGTATGTAAAAGTGTTTTTAAGTCTTATGTAACTTGGCTTTCATTAATAAATTGAGGTACTCTTTTTCTCCTTCCGCTAGTTGGGCCTTACCTTACAGATAAGGTCCACTAAGAGGGAGGTTTTTAATGAGACCTCCTATTCCTATAAAAAAAAAATTTAACAAACTGGAAGCCTTTATCTCCAAGTAAAAACATGTTATTTCCTGCAATGTCTACAAAAATTAAGGTTACCCTACTAAAAAGTTCAAAGAAAGATATCAAGTCATAAAATCCATTCTCAATACATTGGAACCTAATGATGTCCTATTATTTTGTACTGAATTAGTCGTCAACTTGTATTATCAGTTCAGAAGAGATGGAGTTCTAATTACTCTAATTAATCAATGCAATTTAATAAATCTGGATGCAAAAGTCTAGATTGAAATGGGTCTGGAGGGTGATAAGAACACAAGGTTTTTTCATAACAGTGCAGCAATTAGAGGGAGGGTAAACTGCATTAAAGCCCTCAAAGTTGATGGGGAAGTTATAGAAGATCCTAGGTCAGTTAAAGCTTCAGTGATGGAGTTCTTCAAGAGGCTGTATAATCAAAAAAACACCCTGGAGGCAAAGGAATTAAATCTGGACTTTCTTAGGCTCTCGGAAGGTCATTGTTTAGCATTGGAGAAGCCTTTTTCTGAAGAGGAAGTTTGGGAAGCTATTGTTCATTCGGATATCAACAAAGCTCCGGGTTCGGATGGTTTGAACTTAGGGTTTTTTAAGAAGTTCTGGACTATTTTGAAGGATGATATGATGCAGTTTTTTAGGGATTTCAATGTGGGGAAGGAGTGGGAGCCGGAGGTGAATTTTTCCTTCATTTCTCTTATCCCAAAGAAGGCAAATCCGAAGGGGTTGGAAGACTTTAGGCCAATTAGCCTAGTGGGAGGTCTATATAAAGTTATTTCTAAGGTCTTAGCTAGAAGGCTGAGTTTGTGTATTAATGATATTATGAGTCCGTCCCAATTTGCTTTTATTCCGGGGAGGAACATCTTGGACTGCTCTTTTACTGCAAATGAGAGCATTGATTTTTGGAGAAAGAGAGGGCTGAAGGGAGCAGTCTTCAAGGTGGATTTCAAGAGAGCGTATGACTCGGTGGATTGGAAAATCCTGATACAAATAATGAGCAAAATGGGGTTTGGTGATAAGCGGAGGGAGTGGATATATCAATGCATGTCAACTGCTGAGATTTCGGTTTTAGTAAATGGGTCTCCTACGGAGAAATTTCATTCATCCAGGGGTCTGAGACAAGGATGTTCGCTTTCACCTATGCTTTTCAACTTGGCTGCTGAGTTGCTGCATTTGTTGTTAACTAAAGCAGTGGATTTGAGATTGTTTTCGGGGTTTGAATTAGGAGTGCAGGACAGAGCATTCAAACTGTCACATCTTCAATTTGCGGATGATCTTATAATTTTCAGTAAAGGCTCTATTCACGAGTTAAGGAATGTTAGAAGAGTGTTACTCATTTATGAGCTTCTGGTGGGGTTGAAGTTAAATCTAGGCAAAAGCAGGATTTTTGGAGTAAATGTTGAAGATGGGGAGTTAGCTACTTGGGCAGACGTTATTGGCTGCTCGGTAGGATATCTTCCATTGGAATATTTAGGACTGCCTTTGGGGTACAAGAGGAATTCGGCTGCTATGTGGGATCCTATAGTGGCGAGATTTCATGCTAAATTGAGTGGTTGGATAGCCAAATCGTTGTCGATAGTGGGGAGGGTGGTATTGGTCAAATCGGTGCTTTGCTCTCTACCGATCTATTTTCTGTCTATGTTCAGAATTCCAGCTACTGTGCTACTTAAACTTAACTCTATCATCGCTTCTTTTCTGTGGGGGGGTTCGATGGACAAGGAAAAAATCCATTGGGTCAACTAGAAGTCGGTTACTAAACCAAAGAAATTGGGGGGTCTAGGGGTCCCTAATCTAGCACTAATGAACCGAGCCTTACTAGGGAAATGGGTATGGAAGTTTACTTCTGAAAAAAAGTCTTGGTGGAAGAGAGTAGTTTGTGCTGTTTACAATCTGGATCCGAGTTCCATTATTTTGGGGAATTCGCGGTCAGCTTGTGCATCGTGGATTTGGAAAGGTGTGGTGAAAAACTTCTTCAACAATGATGATTTTGGAGATTGTCTTAGAAGGAATATGCGTTTGAAGGCTGGAAATGGGGAAGCTGTGGAGTTTTGGAATGATGTATGGTTGGGTGATGTTCCCTTGAAAATTTTGTTTCCTAGACTTTTTGTTTTATCAAATAATAGAGCGGGCAAAGTGACGGAGTTTATGGTGAAGAATGCCTCGGGTTGGGTGTGGGACATCCAAATGAGAAGGAACTTGGCTGATTGGGAAATTGAACAGTGGCTGCAGTTGATCACTATGTTGAATAATACCTCCATTTTTCCTACTGAAGATGATTGTTGGATTTGGTTAAGGAATGGGGAAGGAACTTTCACAGCAAAGTCTTGTATAAACTCTTTCTTTGACCAAGGTCGTTTTGAGCAGAATCATGTGAATTGGGAAAAGAATTTTTGGACAGGTTTAGCTCCTCCAAGGGTGGAAATGTTTGTTTGGCAATTAATGCAGCAAAGAGTACCAGTTAAAGAGGAGTTAGCTAAGAGAGGTGTTGCAGAGATTGTTGATCAACTTTGTGTTTTGTGTGGTCGGGAGGTGGAATCAGTTTCCCATTTATTTCTGCATTGCAGCGTTGCGTGGGGTCTATGGTCTTCCTTCTTGAAAATGTGGAATGTGTCGTTGGTGATTCCAAAGTGTACCATGGACTTTATAATTTTGTGGGATGATTTTATGACTAACTCTTTGATTTGGAAATTCATTCCTAGGGCAGTGATGCAGTCAGTCAGGAAATGTAGAAATGAGATTATCTTTCAGAAGGAAAGCTGGATTTGGTCAGATTATCCTTCATTGTTAGATTTAGAGTGGCTTCCTGATTTAGTGCTCGTTTCAAGGATGTGGGCAGTCCTTTAGATTCTCTTGTAGGTGATTTGAAACTTGCATATTCGGCAGGCAGATCAGGAAAGGGTTGCTATCAATCAGCTTGTTGGGTTCCTCCACCGGATGGATTTCTAAAGTTAAATGTTGATGGAGCGATGGTTTCGGGGTGGGAAAAAGGAGGTATTGGTGGTCTGGTTCGAGATAGCAGTGGACTATTGCTACAGTGGTTCTCTGAATCAGTAGAGGGTGGTCCTCCTATCTTGGCAGAGTTGTTGGCAATTAAAAGAGGGATTTGTCTTATGGAGGAGTTGGATTTTGTCCCAAATCAGAGATTTATCCTGGAATCAGATTCATCTAACGCTCTGAAGTGGATCCAGAATCCGGGTTTAATCCCCCCCTATGCATCTATCCTTGGTGAAGGATATAGTTTCGAGTTTGACCGGAAAAGATATTATATTTAGGCATATTTTGAGGGCGGCAAATTGGGAAGCTGACAAACTAGCTAAATATGGGGGGTTATATGATCGTGCTGAATAGTAGGAATTGTATTTTCTTGTTTGTTAGGTGGGTTGTTTTAAGTCTTATGTTCTTCAGTTGAAAGTTTAGGAGTTTGTTCAGTCTTTGTAATTTAGCTCTTGTGAATAAAAGTTTCATGGCACTCTTTTCCTCCTTCTTTGTTCTGTCATGTTACCTTCATAACATGACAGGGCTTTTAGGAGGTTTTAATGAGGCCTACTTTCTATCAAAAAAAAAAAAAAACTTCACAACGTACATACACCAGGCATTACTTGACTACATGAGAAAGAAAATATTGTTTGCCACTAAAACCAGAGAAACCAAGGTAAAAATAAAATGCACTAGATTAAGAACCTGTCTAAGCTGCTTGTTGCAGGTAGCAGATAGAGCTTGGATAGCATGTGCATACATTTTTCTCATATCTGAAACTTTAAACCTGGAGAACTCCCCTTCAACAACATGCAAGAATTCTCTCCACAGCATATAACTCCCAGAATGCAACATAAGCACATTTTCCCATCTCCCAATCAGCACATCAGTATTATCTCTTTTTTGATAGGCCCTCATTAAACAAAGCAAGATTTGTTCGTTATCTGGATTAAGTTCAGTTGCCTTCTCAAGTATGCTAATCTTCTTCTCAAGAGTTTGTAAGCGAACACCTTTCTGTCGTTGCATACTCGCAACCTTGTCCTGAAACTCCGCGAAGGATAGCCATGCTTTTTCATCATGGGGGTGCTCCCTGGTCAATTTGTTGAATTCCCGTGTTTTACGTAGCACTTCATCCTCCCAAGATTCTTCAATGACTGAATTGTTTGAGATTGAACTTTCTTCACCACGTTGAGGAGATGATTGAATATCAGACAAAGGAATGAAATCAGAAGGAACTACATCTGAAGAATTTTTGGGGGCATAACGACGAAGACGCTTTAAGTCCTTATGGTGTTCAAGTGCAGCATTGTTAGGAGACCAGTATCGACCAGCAGACTTTAGCTTAGGATCCAAAGCATCAATATCAGCATCCTTATCATATGTTGAAAATCTGTGAGTCCGACGGTACATAAATCCAGATAATTGTTCAGGATTTCTAAGTTTGTAGCGCGGAACATCCATCCTGCAGTAGAATAATGTTAGACAGCCAATTCAGACTATTTCAGATTCAGTAATTTAAGTGTAAAGGGGAACCAAGGGAACTGTTAGAACACTTTGCCTATGCTTTTCATCGGAATCGACTTTAGTGGAGTATTATGAAACAAAACAAGTCGAATAGGAGATAGCAGAAACAATACCAAAACAAAACAAGTTGAATAGGTGACAGCAGGAACAATTAAGTCAAAAATGAAATGTCAAATATGCCGAGATTAAGGCAATATCTGATTTTCATATTATCCATGTGTTATCTAGAACTAAAGATGTATATGTATATGTACCTGCGGTGTAATTTATTTTAAGAAAAACAAAATTAAATATTTACCTGAGAAATAACTAAGGAACTAAAGCAACAAAAACTAAATAATGATGAATGGAAAAGAGGAAGAGAACCTGTAGAGAGAGCCGTAGGCCAAGTTATCAAGATCTGGATGAGAATCAAAATAATAATCACTGGAATGAGAGGTTTTGGATTTGTATTTGGATAAGGAATCACCAATTTCTTTCGAAATCGTTTTCTTCTTGCTCCTCCTCTTACTTCTTTTCTTCCTTTTCCTCTCGTCGTACTTCGCTCCATCAGAATCTTCTTGTTCTTCCTCCTCCTCAAGTAGCTCGTAAAATGGTGGGTATTCTCCGCCTGCTTTGCTTTTTTCCTCTTCTTCCTCCTCCTCTTCTTCTTCTACGTTGAGGGGGCGAGAAAGAGAGGAAACGGCGTCGTTGATGAGGGAAAGGTCGGCGTTGAAGCTAGGGTTGGAAAGCCATTGGGGGATGCTACTAGTAGTAGCAACTGTAGAAGCGGGGACAGCGGCAGCAGGAAAGAGAGGAAACAGAGAGGGATTTGGGTCTTGTTGGTCGTCCACTGCGTCGCCCTTTCCATCCATATTTACCATTCCTATTCTCCTTCCATGTCACCTCCTCCACGATGCTTTTAAACATTCACAAACAAACAAAATTCGATTAAATGGATCATAAAATTCATTTTGGTTGGCTTGCTTTATATATTCATGAATATAATTATATACAGTATACTATTTTTAAAAAATATATTTATTTTAGTAAAATTATTTAATTATAATGGTACCATTTTTTTAGTTTTCAATTTATAATATAATTATATACTCTTTTTTGTTATTTTCTTATTAGTTACATTAATAAACACAAACCAAATAATCTCGATAATAAATGAATTATTATTACTCCTAGAGGTACATCGTTCAAACATTGTGAATACAAGATGCTGCAATTCAGAATCAAATTATACTCTAATTGTAACATTAAAAGAAACATGTTCATTCATGCTCGTCTTTACCATGTTATGCACAAAATTTCCGAGCTCGATTGTTAGTCGCCAACAACAGTGAGTCAAGGAGAAGATATCTGTCGTTCGCTGCCCACCGTCCACCGTCACATTCTGACCTCCGTTTGTCGCCGTTTTTCACAGGGAAGATCGTCTCGGCACTGCGATTCTAAATTCGAGATTAGTTTTGCAAGAAAACCCTTCATTGGGTGCAGATCTACAGTTGAAGTTCGAGTATTTTTTATACACAGCAACTTTTGAAAACCTCTCTCTCGTCACCGCCAACACCAAGAGGTTGTCTGTGCACTGATCGTCGAATCTGGAAATTCCGGCCACCGAACGCCCAACGTTTGATTTACACGCGCCGCCATAAGTTTTTGCACCTTCATCACGCGTCGGCGCGTGAGAGCACGTGTACGACCAGTTACTCCGCCGATTTCTTTCCCACTTTTTCTAGGTATTTCCGATCATACCCTGTCGGAATTTTCGACATACCCAGATAAAGTATCAGGAGGTTACTGTTCACTAGCTCGAAAATTTCCAGAACACTGCTGCCGTCTCTGGTTTTTCCCTGTCGGATTTTTTGCTTCGTCCAGCAACCTAAACTAGTAACGAAGAGATTACAAACGACGAAGGAAAAAATATGAGCGAAAATTCTTTTTTGGGTTCTCCTACTACTAGAGCCCCTTAGTCTGCTTTTGTCGATAATCTGAGTAGAAGAGTTAGTAGGGGTGTTTTGTGGGAAATATTCAAGCTTCATGGTAAGGTTACTAAGGTGTTTATTCCTAGAGCCAATAGGAGACCGAAATATAGGGACTCAACATTTGCTTTCGTTCACTTTGAACGTCATGAAGATCTTATGGAAGTTGTGACAAAGGTTGACAATGCGCTGATTGATAGGAGGAGAGTGGTGGTTAGGGTGGTGAAGTATTAGAAAACAACTGTAACATCCCGAAATCTGGGTCAGTGACTAAAATGAGAATTTTTAAATTTGGTGATAAAAGTAAAATAGTTTAATAGTTTAATGGCTTATTGGAAATATAGTCGAAGGTCGTTTGGTAATTATTGAATGAATTAAAGGGCAAATTGGTCATTTGATAAGAAATATATTTTTCCCCTTTTATAAGAATGAATCACGTCGGGGAAAAGAAAGAGTTATCTGGAAACTCTCTTCTTCTTCTTCTTCCTCCCGTATCTCCAAGCTCAAAGGTAAGTTTATGATTTCTTGATTATTTGTTGATTTAGAGGTTGGGTTATGATCACTAGATGATAATTAAGCTTAAGGAAAGCTTAATTTGTTCTTAAACAACAAGATGAAAGATATATGAGAGATTAAAGATTTTGAGTTCTTGAATGAAATCTTGGAATAAAGTTCATTACTCATATTGGAAGACAAATTTGACTTGTCAACTTAATTAAGGGATATGAAGTGATGCAATTGAATTTAGAACAAGTAGAAAATTTAGTATGATTCTTGGATTTCATATGGAAGATAGAATTTTGAGTTTAAAAAAGTGATTATAGAGTAGAAATGAGTTTAAGTATGTATATGAAAGTTATGAATATTAATGAAGGTGAAAGATGAAGAGTTAAGCTGAAAGAGAGTGAATTGTGCGTAAAATGTAAATTCTGGGTTGTGTGCATCGATGCATCTTGATGTGTATCGATGCACTCTCAAATATTGAACATCGAATGCCAATAGTACATCAATGCATAAGGAGTGCATCGATGCACCCGTTTAAAATACAAACATCGAATGGGATTTGTGTACCGATGCACCGGTAGTGCATCGATGCATGCCTTCATTAAAGATGAAATTAGCTTTTTTCTCTTAGTCTAAGCAGTGATAGATTATAGTATATCGATTGTATACTGATAGTATAAATATATGATTGTGTATATTGATCGAGAGAAAGTTTCGGAATAATTGAAAGATTAGAATTGATCTAGAAGAGAAAGAAAGCCATAGGAGTAATTGATAGCAAGTGAGGCCAAGGTGAGTGCATATTAGATCGTATATGATATAAAATGGAAATAAGACTTGTGACAAGTCTATTTCCTATAGTGTTATGCATAAATTCATGAACATGAACATGTGTTTGTTATGAATTATATGTTGTTGTAGGTATGATATGACTTGTATGAATATATGTTTATATAATGAATAATATGCATATATGATATATGAATATAAGAGATTAAGGGAATGACCATAGATGATATGCAGGATTATATAAGAATAAGATATGATATATATGTTTATGAGAAACTATGCAAGTGATATGAACTATGTGATATAAATATGTGAAATATAATACAAAGTGATGTGATTATATGGTCACAAGAGATAAGAGACAGGTGAAAGTGAACTATGTGATTATATGAATATGTGACATGATATGTTGTTAATGCCCATGTTATGTGTAAAGAGAGCTAGAGGTATAGTTGGCATGCCAAGAGTTGAGGGTCTACGTGGTCCTTCGGGATATATATGTATCCTTTAGAACATTTACAGGGTCTTTTGAGACAGATTTGATCCACTGGAATATATATATCGTTCTTAAGGAGTGGTCTTCGGGAAAAATACAATACATAGGTCATTCGAGACAAATCTCATAGCCCCTAGTGGGACCCCTTACGAGCTGTGGTGATAGCATAGTGCACAACCTCCATAGACTCACATATCTACAGTTCTCAGAAATGTACATGGGCTAGACAAAGATATAACAATAAATATATATGTGAAGAATATGCTTTTGTGATATATGTTGGTTAAAAAGGTTAGGTTCAAGAGGATATGATCAACACATATAAATGATAATAATATGGATAGTGAAATAAGATTAATGAAGTAAATGATGAGTGTATGTTTCTGTGTATATTTGATTATACGTAATGTTATATTGTTTTGTGTGATAGCATAGTATGATATGTTCATGCATGGTTAAGAAGTTAGAGTTTCTCTTATAAGTTTAATGCCTCACTAAGTCATAGACTTAGCGTGTGAGTGTTTCACACGTAGGTTCTAGAAAGCAAAGTGAGAAGCTAAGAGGAGCAAGACAGGTCAGCATTTTCCTTACAAAGTTTCAGATCAGAAAATAATGATTTAAATGTGTTTGGTTAATCTAAATATAGTTGGCATGTACTAATTGATTGATTTGAATATGCTTTGATCGATTTTGGTTATTTTGGTCAATTTATGTAAATAAACAGCTTTTATTTTAATGAAAGTTTTTAAATTTTCTTTATTTTTTCTTCAATAGTCAAAGTTTGAAAAGTCAATGTGACACCTCATACTCGTATCTGGGTCGGGTACGGGTTGAGGGTGTTATAACAACAATTGGGAAGAAGTTGTATGGGTATGCTGAGGATGATATAAAGAGGAAGACGATGGTTCAAACTTTGAAATCTGATGAGAAAGATAAATTATATAATAAGTTTCATGATGGTAGTTCTTATCGGGATAAATTGATGGGAATTACGAGTTTGTCAGCAAGGGTGGTAAGTAGGTTAAAGAGGGGAGAATAAGCTTCTAATGTAACATCCCAAATTACGAGTTAGTGATTAAATTATAAAATTTTGGAATTTGGGGATAAAAGTAGAATAGTTCAATAGTTCAATGATTTATGTGGAGATATTTTCGGAAAGTTGTTAGTAATTATTCAAGGAATTAAATGGCAAAATGGTCAATTGACAAGGAAAGATATTTTTATCCCCTTTAATAGGAGATAAAACGTGGGGAGATGAAAACATTTCATCTTTTTCTTCATTTCTTCTTCTCTAACCGTGGAAGCTAGGCAAAGGTGAGTTTTCTATTTTGTTGATTATTTGTTGAATTAAAGGTTGGGTTTTGATCATTAGATGATAACTAAGCTTAAGTTATCTTAAAATCAAAAGATAAAGGAGTTAGAGAAGATTAAAGATTTGAAGTTTTTGAGTGAAATCTTGAAATAGAGTTGATAAGTTGAATTTGAAATTAAATTTGACTTGTCATCAGCTTAATTAAGAGATATGAAGTGATAGAATTGAAATTAGAATATGTTGAAAATTTGGTATGATCCTTAAAATTAAGAATCATAATGAGATATGGAAGATAAAAATGATTTAAATGGATATAAATTAGTTTAAGTATGTATATTTGAGTTAAGAATAGAAAAGTGAATGAAACATGAAGATTTGAAGTGGAAATAGTGAATTTTCGTGCAATGAACAGTGCTTTCTGGGCTTGAACGAAAATTCCAGATTGTGCAGAGGAAACAATTACTCTCTGGGGGGTATCGATTCCCCCTAAAGAAAAAATGGAAATTTGGTTCATTAAACCGGCTTAAGTTATTAACATCAAGTTTAAGGTTTAGGCTTCTGATAATTGTTTTGAAATCTAATATTTATGTAGATATTGAGCCTAAACAAGTTCCGGAATAATCAAAGAATTAGGATTGAATCAAAGCAAGGCTAAGGTGAGAGCAATTTATTTTGTAATTAGGTTCTTGAACAAACATTGGCTTGCGATGAGCCAATGATGGAGTTACTATGGTAAGAAGTAACTTTTAAAATGTTATGTGATTATTATGTGTGTAGTAGTATATAAAAATGGATATATATTCTTATATGCTACATGATTTACATGTTTACGTGAAAATGCACTAGTGATATATGTGATGTATTGGAAACATATGAGAACAAGAGATGATATGATTTGTATGATGTATGAATTCATGAGTAAAGGCATATGTGAATATAATTTGTATGCATTATATGTCATGTGAACATAAGAGGATAGAGCATGTTATATGATATGAGATTAAGTGATGAAACATAAATGATATATATATATGATAATATAATAATAAGACATGGATTAAATGATATATATGTTTATGTGAATCCATGCAAAGTGATATGAGCTATGTGACATATAAATATGAATTCATATGAAAAGTAACATGAATTACATGAAAGTAAACTATGTGAATATTCGCACATGTGATATGTGATAATAAGAGCAATGATATGAGTACATGAATATATGAAGCAAAAGAAAAATGCCCCATGTTATATGATACGAGAGCTATAGGTATAGTTGGCATGCCAAGAGTCGAGGGTCTACGCGGTCCTTCGGGACAATATAGCGGTCATTCGGGATAATATAGTGGTCCTTCGAGACAAATTTCATATGCCACTCAATGGGACTTATACGAGCTGTGGTGACAGCATTAGTGCACAACCTCAATGTACTCACATACATTCAGTTCTCAACAGTGTACATGGGATAATAAAGAGACTACACAAGTATACTGAATATGATATGTATATGTGATTTGCTATATGGAATAGATCACAAGATTTATGTAATGGTGTATTGCTTGGTTAATGCATTATACGTTATATATAAGATTGTTAAATTATAAGGATTAATGATAATGAATATGAAATGTTAAACGTGTTGATAAGGATATATGTGCATGTGGGTATATGTTACAGAAATGATATATGTTTTTATATGATATGATCGTAATAAATGTTCATGCATTCGATATGAATTATATGATTT
Source organism: Hibiscus syriacus (assembly GCF_006381635.1). Classification (NCBI taxonomy): domain Eukaryota; kingdom Viridiplantae; phylum Streptophyta; class Magnoliopsida; order Malvales; family Malvaceae; genus Hibiscus; species Hibiscus syriacus. Next base: position 4,559,447 of record NW_024063088.1, read on the forward strand.
TAAGTGTATTTCTTTATGAAATGTTTTATAGTTTCCATTATATGTTTATATGTCTCATTAAGTCATCGACTTAACGTATGATTGTTTCACATGTAGGTTTGGAAAGCGAAAAGAGAAGTAAAGAGGAACAAGACAGGTTAATTCTCCTTACCGAATATTAGATCAGAAATGTAGTTGAATTACTTGTATTTGGTTATATAGAATTTAGTTGGCATGTAATATAAAAGATTTGAATCTGATATGCTCTGAACAAATTTTGTAATGTTTAAACTTATTTTTATAAATGGTAAATGTATAATGATGAACGTTTTAAATTTTATGAGTTTTATACATGCTTTACGGAAGTACTGTAGCAGGGTATCGATTCCCTGTAGCAGGGGAATCGGTTCCCCTATGACAATCTGGAAAATTTTAATATTTAGGGTACTATTCAAGATATTGTTCATTACTGTTCACTGTATTGTTCATTACTGTTCACAGTACTGTCCAATATTGTTCATATGGTATTATTCATACTATATTTTACTGTTCATAAATACATTTTTTCCTTAAAATTTTATAACAAACACAATTCAATAATATATGATCGTATTTTCTTAAAATGAGTTCAAATGTTTTGATATTTTGTAAGAATATCATTTTTAAAAGTTAATGTGACATCTCATACTCGTATCTGGGTCGGGTACGGGTTGAGGTATTACATATAAGGTCCAAATTTATGTTTACATCCTGGTAGAGGATATAAGTTGGTTAAAGAAGACATTAACCAGAATATATAAGCAGAATCATGATGTGTAATTAATCCAGAGAGCCTTACATAGTGATGACATTAACGCTACCATTATCAGATGGGGTTACACCAGAAACTCTTGCTTAGTGTCCTTTCAGTTGGAGGAGGAAATGTTAAAAGCCCTGGAGGAAAAATCATTGGAGCTCAACTACTGGTTCAACTGGTTGAGACCAGTCACATCGGAAAGAGGTGTTCCTTTGGCTTTATGTGAAGTATTGTTAATCGGAGTTCCTTTAAATTGTTGGAATGAGGTATTCTTCTCTAGTCTAGCCTCTTGGTAGGGGGAGTTAGTATAGATTAAGAAGGAAACATTGATGAAACAAGACTGCAGAGTAGCGAAGATAGTGATTCGGGTGGGAAGCCCATTTGATATCCCGGAGATAATCTCTATTAACTACAATGAAAGATTGTATGTGATTAAAATTAAAGTAGAATTGTCGACTAACAAACATTCAAAGGTATGGAATGGTGAGAGCGATGGTGATTCTTCTGATGAATGGTTTGTAGATACACCGAAGAACCAATGCAATGTTGATGGGATTTTAAGGGAGTGGAAAGCCCAGGAGGTTGGAGAGATATCCAAGGAGATATATGTTTCATCTAGTCAAAAGTCACAGACATGTAGAGTGGCGGCTTTTGTTTCGAGAATTATTGAGTCTGAGGTCCCGAGACGGGACAATTCTGTAGAGTTGGAGAAAGACAAGATAAAGATATGTGTAGTGTCAGCGATGCAAACTCTATCAGGTATGAATAAAGAGTTTAATGAGCAGATTGGAAACTGTATCAAAAATAATCAACATGTTGGCTCAAGGACTAGTAAAGAAGAACCAGCATATCGTGGTTTCAAATGAGGTTCAAATCATTGGGCTCTCTAAGCAGAAATGTGAATTACTCAGGAAGCATAGAAGATTCGCGTTTGGAAATATTTGGTGATGAGCTATTTTCCCCGTCAAGGGCTGGTTCCAATGGAATGGGTTTATCGCCAAATCGTGGTCGCACATTACAAAAAATGCGATAAATAGAAGATTCGGGGGTAAATCTTTCAAGAGAGTATATAGAAGAAACAGTGAGAGGAATAATTCGAGAGAGGCTCGGATGGACAAAACGAAGTCTTCAGATGATTGTTCAGATGAGGTGAAAGAAATCCGTGCAAGTTAGGAAGTAAGCAAATTATTAGGTGTAACTTGAGGAGGGAAGAAAACGTTCATGGACAAGGTGAAAGATGTGGTTGACGGTAGGTAGTTAGGGGTGGAATATGAAGGTCTAAGGGAATGTGGTATTTTAATTATGTATTTCTATATCGAGTTTAAGTATGATATCGTGGAATGTTAGATGATTGGGAATGAGAGAAAAGTCTAGGGCAGTGAGGAACATTATAGAAGGGAGGAAGCAGTCGCTATTGTTCATTCAAGAAACGAAGTTGGAGAATATCAATCCTTCCTTAAGGAGGAGGTTAGGTGGGAATTTTTTGAATTGATTTGTAGTTTCTCCGACGATTGCATCAGCATGAGGATTAATAACGCTTTGGGATGAAAATAAATTGGAGGTTGAGGAATATCATGTGTATGAGAGGTTCATTGTTGTTAAAGGTAATCTAAAAGAATTTTCTATGTCATGCTGGTTTATTTTTGTGTATGGGCCATCAGTTGATTCAGAGAAAGTATCATTCTTTGAGTCGCTATTAGCTTTTGTGTTGCAATTGGAATGTACTTTTTGTTTGGGATGTGATTTTAATGCGTATTTGACTCAAGATGAGAAGTCGGGAAGAGGTCATAATAAGTTATCTATGAGAATTTTTAATGAGTTTGTTCAGAAGGCTAGCTTGAATGATCTTCCAATGCCGGGGGGCAATTTCACTTGAAGTAACAATAGGGAAAATCCAACCTTCGTCAGACTAGATAGATTTCTAGTTGATTCAAACTTCTTATATGTAATTTCTTATCTGAATCAGAGTTTGTTAATAAGATCATTATCGGACCACAACGCAGTTAGTTTGGAAAGCAAAGGCACGGACTGGGGGCCGAAACCTTTTAGATTATTTAATTACATGCTAGAGGATGAGGGTTTAAAGGAAAGAATGGTAGAGGAATTGCAGCGAGTAAGGTTGGGCAACAGAAGGAAATGGATTTACAATATTCTTAAAAGCTCTAAAGTGGTATTGAATGAGTAGTCTAAAGGCACTTATAGTAAAATGCAAGGATCAATTTCGGAGTTGGAGAAATTTATTCATGTTTCAGAACTGGGGATGTAACAAGGTCTTACTTATGTCTCTATGGAATCTTTGGGTTTGGTTAGAAGGAAGCTCTAGGAATTATACAAGAAAGAAGAGGCGGTGTGGTTGCAGAAATCACGAGTCAAGTGGAATTTAGAGGGTGATCATAACACAAGATTTTTCCACATGTGTGCAACAAATAGAGGAAGGGTGAATGCTATTAAAGAGCTGGAAGTGAGGGTTCAATTAACTTCAGAGTCTGTCGATATTAAAGAGCACGTGATCAATTTCTTCAAAGAGACATATAATAAGAACCCTACAATTGAGATTGAGGCATTGGATTTTAATTTTTCCAAGATTTCAGAGGAACAAAATTCGTTTATGGAAAGATCATTCTCCGTGGAAGAAGTATGGGAAGCAATTTCGTCTTCCGATAGCAACAAGGCACCGAGTCTGGATGGATTGACAATGGGGTTCTTCAAGAAGTTTTGGCCGGATCTTAAAAAGGACATGATGAAGTTTTTCTGTGATTTTTATAAAGGAAAAAGTTGGGATAAATTACCCTAATCTTAAAGAAGTCCAGTTCAAAAAAATATCGAAGACTATAGACCGATAAGCCTTGTGGGTGAATTGTACAAGATTTTGTTAAAGGTGCTTTCTAGGAGATTATGGCAATGCATGGAAGTGGTTGTTGGCCCTTCCCAATTTGCTTTCATCCCAGGTCAGCAAATTACGGATTGCTCTATTATCGGAAATGAGGGGATTGACTGTTGGAGGAGAAAATGCCTTAAGGAGTTGCGTTTAAGGTTGACTTCAAAAGAGCGTATGATTCAATTAATTGGAGTTTACTATTGAAAATAATGGATTGCATGAGATTTGGTCAGAAGTGGGGATCGTGGATGAATATGCGCATTTATATACCTACCATCTCGGTGTTGGTGAATGGTTCTCCTTCAGATGAATTTCAGATCACTAGGGGTCTACGTCAGGGTTGCTCTCTTTCTCCGCTTCTATTTAATTTGGTTAGTGAACTATTGAGCTTGATGTTGATAAAGGCTATGAGGTTAGACTTGATTAGAGGTTTTCAGATTGGGAGCCAGGGAAATTCTTTTGAGCTTTCTCATTTTCAATTCATTGATGATCTGTTAATTTTTTTGTAATGCTTCAGTTGGGGAACTGGAAAATGTGAGCATGGTACTTATGATTTTTGAGTTGATGTCGGGTCTGCAGATAAATCTTTCGAAGAGTAGATTATTTGGTATTAACGTGAATAACGATGTAATAAGTGAGTGGGCTGCAGCTATTGGGTACTCTGTGGGTTTGTTCACAACGGATTATTTGGGTTTACCACTTGGGGCGAAGAAAATTCAGTTTCTCTGTGGGATCCGGTTATTCAAAAGTTTTATAAAAAATTGACTGGGTGGAAGACAACTACACTATCCATCGCTGGAAGAATTGTGTTGATAAAGTCGGTTCTTTGCTCTCTACTAATATACTTCATGTCGATTTTCAGATTACCGAGGTGTGTTCTGAAAAGACTTAATTCAATTATAGCAAGGTTTCTTTGAGGGGAATCGGGAACGAAAAATAGAATTCATTGGGTAAGTTGGGAGACTGCTTGCAAGCCTAAGGCTTTGGGAGGACTTGGGGTTCCAAATCTCGATCTTATCAATAGAGCTTTATTGGGTAAATGGACTTAGAAGTTTGCCAATGAGAAAAATTCCTGGTGGAAAAGGGTAATTTGTTGTAAAAATAATATTGACCTGAATTCTATGAGGGTGGATAGTTTGAACTCTTTTAAAGCTTCTTGGATTTGAAATGGGGTTGTGAAGAATTATTGCTTGGAAGATGAGTTTGGAGTATGTTTATGGAGCAATTGTCAACTTAATGCGGGCAAGGAGGACTCAATCAAGTTCTGGCACGATGCTTGGTTGGACAAAGTTCCATTGAAGATTCGGTTCCCTCGTTTGTTCATACTATCAAAGAATAAGGAGGGGGATATTGTAGAGTTCAGGACTGTTAACTCGTCAGGTTGTTTTTGAGATATTGCCATGAGAAGATACTTAGCTGATTGAGAGATGTTGCAATAGAATGAGCTTATGGATTTGTTGTATAACTAAAAATCCTACGCCTTTAATTGATGATAGTTTAGTATGGACAGAAGAAGGAGATGGGTGCTGATATGATCTCGATTATTTGTTTCGAGTCATATATGAGAATGCTCGATCGTGATTCTAGTAAGAAACCCCGTAATGATAGCTTGAACTCTGAAATTGTATAAAAATAAACATAAGAAGGAAAATGATATGAAATAATAATGGAAATGATGGAATGAAAAGAATGAGGAAGTTGTTTGAAGGTGATGAAAGAGTGATGGTTGTTGTGGTTTAATGATAATGAAAATAGATGGTGAAGTATGAATGGTGTTGTCGTGGTAAGTGTTTTAAGGTTAAAGCGGATTGTGACCCGTTAGCTATTTGGAGCTAAGAACCAACAATATAAAAGATGGAATCGAAATGGTAGGGTATGGAACGTGACCCACTAGCTATAGATGAGCTAGAAACCAACGCTATAACAAAAAGAAATGGATGAAGACTACAAGACTTTCATGAAGCCGATAAAGTTCTACAAGAGAACAAGAATGAAAGCAACCTCTCAAAGATGTTTTATATATTCAAAAATGTGTCCACAAATGATCCCAAAGGTGCCTATTTATAGTATTTCTAAGAAGCATATGAAAAGACTCAAAAGATGAAAGCATTCTCATCAATTTAGCAATAAAATGCACTTGAATGCGTTGTCTTCTTATCTTCAAAGTTGGATGAATATTCTAGATCATTTTGGGATGAATCTAGACATTTTGAAGCTGAATTTGGCCTTAATTTCGTCCAAGGGGAGGAAGACTCTTGCTATTCCATGCTGAAAATTGTCTTGATAAGTGAATTAAATCACCCTTCATTGCATGCTCCCTTGAAGAATATGAATAACCCTTGAACTTAGATGATAATAATCATCTTTGAATGCCTTTAATAGGTGAATTAATAGTCCTTCAATGGCTTGTCACTTGGATGAAGTTGAAAAGACTCTCCCTTGTCTCAAACTCATCCAAATCATCCATGCATAAAATTCCCGTAATAATTCCAGCCTGCACTGTCTTCAATAAATCGATCATATCTCAAGCTCCCGATATCGGATTAAGGTGATTCAAAAGGCGTTGGAAAGCTAAGAGATAGAGGAATAATGTCAAATTGATTTCTAGAACCAAACACATCTGTATATAATCCAGAATTGGAAGACATTCTGACTAACATTCTTGCATATGATGAAACCATTCAACTTCTCTCATGCACATAGACACAAAGGTGAACTTTATTCAATATTTAATTGAAAACATGCATGAAACAATTAAGATTTAATCTAATAATGAACTAATTTGATGAATGAACTAGATGATTTAAATGCAATACATGCTTGAATGAACAACACACTTATTACATGCAATGAATGTTATGCAAACTTTAAATTCTCATGCAAATTCATGCATAAGAAAAGTAAAGTGTTCCTCCCTTATTATTCCTTCTTCATCACTTTCCAAACATGATGTGAACATACTCTCCATGGCTGCTTGAAACTCCTTAGCCCTTGCTAGTGTGATGGGGCCACTTGGGTACTTCTCCGGGTCTTTGCTATTGGTGATCATATCAGTCCCTCCCTCTTTAAGGCGATTTGTCCCCAAATCGTCACCTATATCATAAGGAGACAAGTCAGCAACGTTGAAAGTTGCATTGACATTAAACTCACCTGGAAGATCTAATTGATAGGCGTTGTCATTGATCTTCTTGACTATTTGGAATGGTCCATCTCGCCGAGGCATTAATTTAGACTTTTGTTGTGATAAAAACCTTTCTTTCCTCATGTGCAGCCACACCAATCACCTGGCTCAAAAGTGATTCGCTTACGACCCTTATTTGCTTGCTTCTCGTATTGCTTAGTTTGTTTTTCAATGTCCTCCCTTACTTGTTGATGAAGCTTCTTAACAAACTCAGCTTTGTTAAGTCCATCTTTATTCACAATTTGATCAGCAGGTAATGGTAACAAGTCTATCGGTGTTAATGGATTGAACCCATACACCACTTCAAAAGGCGTACGCCCCATAGTAGTATGGATTGAACGGTTGTATGCAAGCTCCACATGTGGTAAACTCTCCTCCCATGTTCTCAAATTCTTCCGAATGATAGATCGAAGTAACATGGAAAGTACTCGACTCACCACTTCAGTTTGACCATCCATTTGAGGGTGGTAAGTGGTGGAGAATAGTAGCTTAGTACCAATCTTACTCCATAGGGCTCTCTAAAAGTGGCTTAAGAGCTTCACATCCTGATCAGACACAATAGTTCTTGGTATACCATGTAGCCTTAAAATTTCCCTGAAAAACAAAGTAGCAATATGTGAGGCATCATTAGTTTTGTCACAGGGAATGAAATGAGCCATTTTGGAAAATCTATCAACAAATACAAATATGGAGTCTTTGTTGTTCTTTGTGCGTTGAAGCCCTAGCACAAAATCCATTGAAATATCCATCCATGGTGCTTCTGGTATGGGTAGTGGTGTGTAAAGTCCATGTGGCATGACTTTAGATTTTACCTTCTTGCATGTAATGCAACGCTCACATAACCTTTCCACATCTCATTTCATTTTGGGCCAATATAGATGTTCTTGAAGTATAGCCAAAGTCTTTGATATCCGAAAATGTTCCATTAATCCTCCTCCATGGGCTTCCTTAGTGAGCAATTCTCGCATGGAACCTTGAGGGATGTATAGTCTCCCTTCCTTGAATAGAAAACCATCATGCTTAATGTATTTATCAATCATTCCTTTATCACAAGCTTTGTAAATTTCCCCAAAATCAGAGTCAGAAACATATAAGTCTTTAATAAAAGTAAAACCCAATAACTTAGATTCCAAAGTGTTTAAAAGAACATATCTTCGGGACAATGCATCGTCAACTATATTCTCCTTACCTTGCTTGTACTTGATAACATATGGAAAAGTTTCAAGAAATTCTACCCATTTGGCATGCCTTTTATTGAGTTTATGCTGCCCCCGAATATGTTTCAACGCCTCATGATCGGTGTGAATGATGAAATCCTTAGGCCAAAGGTAGTGTTGCCATGTTTCCATTGCCCTCACAAGAGCATACATCTCTTTGTCATAGGTAGGATAATTAAGTATAGCTCCACTTAATTTCTCACTAAAATAGGCTATAGGACATCCACCTTGAGACAAGACTGCTCCAATTCCTACACCTGATGCATCACATTCAATTTCAAAAGTTAAATTAAAATCACGAAGAGCAAGTAAAGGGGCATGTATTAAACAATCTTTAATTCTATTAAATGAATTCTTTTGATCTTTCCCCCAAAAGAATTTAGAATTCTTCTTAATAACACTTGTTAGTGGGGCGACTATGGTGCTGAAGTTTAAGACGAATCTCTGATAAAAACTTGCAAGTCCATGGAAGCTTCTAACTTAAGAAATGCTTGTAGGTCGTGGCCACTCTTCAATGGCTTTAACCTTATCTTTGTCAGCCTCCAAACCTTCAGAACTCACAACAAAACCTAGGAAAACAACCCCGTCAGCACAAAATATACATTTTTGTAAATTAGCAAACAGTTTTTCCTTCCTCAAAATAAGTAAAATTGACCTCAAATGTTGAATATGTTCTTCCATGGTTTTACTATATATTAGAATGTCGTCAAAATAAACAACACAAAACTTACCCAAGAATGGCCTAAGAACATGATTCATGAACCTCATAAATGTGCTTGGTGCATTAGTTAAGCCAAAAGGCATAACCAACCACTCATAAAGACCTTGCTTCATTTTGAATGTTGTTTTTCACTCATCACCTTCTCGCATTCATATTTGGTGGTAACCACTCTTAAGATCAATCTTGGAAAAGAGGTTAAAACCGCTAAGCTTATCTAACATGTCATCTAAGAGAGGAATAGGGTGACGATACTTTGCCGTAATTTTGTTTACCGCTCGACATTCTACACACATGTGCCAAGTTCCATCCTTCTTTGGCACAAGTAGAACCAGCAGAGCACATGGGCTAAGGCTTTCCCTCACGTAGCCTTTTGCCATCAACTCAGATACTTGCCTTTGTAATTCTTTAGTTTTTTTGGGGTTTCTTCGGTATGCTGGTCGGTTTGGAATGACTGCACCAGGAACAAAGTCTATTTGATGTTCTATGCCACGAATAGGTGGCAACCCACTTGGTATTTCTTCCGAAAATAGGTCATCAAACTCCTGCAATAAAGACACAACAAAAGCAGGCAAGTTTTGATCAAGGTAGTTAGTGTTCAAAAAATTTTCCTTGTACATGAGCACAAGTGCTTCCTTTGCTGTCATTAAACACTTTTTCAACTCTCTCTCTTTAGAAAGAATGATAATTTTCCTTCCCTCATTTTGATCACACTCTTTTACTTTCACCTCCATTTTGGTCTCTCTCTCTTTGGCTTTTTCAAATTTTCCTCTCAATTAAATTTGGTCTTCATGTATTTGCTTTGGTAAAAGTGGAACTAAAGTGATCTTCCTTGCCTCATGGGTGAATGTATACATGTTGGTATAACAATCATTGATCATGATAAATCCGTAAAAGGTCACATTTTGGGACCTTTTCACTTAAGTTATTGAATTTTTAAGAGCTCATTTAAGACCATGTAGATGTATTTAGAAGAATTTAGTTGCATGTGGTGGAATTCGGTTTGCCACGATATTTTAATTTGTTATCAGTGCTACCTTATGGAAAGGTGTTTGTCTAATGATGTGCAGGAATTGAAAGCAAGGATAAAAGGAAAGAAAATGCTGTGACATAAGGAGATTGCTAAGCAAAAGGAAATTGCCAAGTTCGACTGGCATTTCGATAGCGCTTAAAGTGCGAGAAGATATTTTTGAAGCCAACTATCTCCGACTTTCTGTGAGCTCTGCCCGAGAAATCCACCTCGAAGATCCACCTGGAGGGATCAACACTGCAACCGTCGGTCCTACTGATGACACTACCTGACCCTGCAGATCATGTTTGTCCTTGGGCGCCTGTAACAGGATTATGCCGGTCACTCAGCTAACTACCCAGGCTGTATTATAGCCTGTCCTGCCCGATTCCCAAGAAACTTAACCATGGTTATGGGGTTTCCTAGGAAAGTTAACACCAAGTCCTATGATTTGTTTTCCCCTATAAATAGAGGATAAAACCACATTGTTGAAGACTTTGGTTCCACCCAGATTTGAGCTTAAAATGTTAGAGAGAGAAGGTCTCATCTTTCTCCGTCAATCCTACTTGCCGTGGCATTTCTCCGTGACAAGCCTGCGGGAGTGGCGTTCTAGGCATCTGAGAGGAGCTAGTTCGCTGAGAGCAGTTTGTGTTGGCCGAGGGAAGCTCCGACAGTGCACATCGAAGGCTTTTTCTCCTCCCCTTAGTTCTTTGCTTTCATATTTTGTTATTTGGGTTGTAAGGAACGGATAATCTTGCTTTGTGCTTGCTTATTTCGAACCCCACCATGAACTAATCCTATTTGGTGGGAGTTCATTTTGGATGTTTAAGTTTTATTTCAATGAATGGTTGATTTTTCTATGCTATAATCTGTTTTGTTTATGGAGTTTAATGCCTTAAGGTTGTAGGAGCTACGAGAGTAGCCGTTCCTTAGGAGATTCTTAGGGTTTGAGAGAATACCTAGGTAACATATCCTTAGTGTTCGAGAGAAACTAGGGAGGAACTACATAAACAAAGGGTTCTAGGTAGTAACTAGGCCTAATCCACCTTAGAGATAAGGCTAGGATTTCATTTGACTAAAAGGAGTTGTGCATAAACGATAGGTTAGATGTTAATGTTGCCGTAAAAAGGTATTGCCGAGACATATCCTGTTATCTGGACCAATAGGATCACTGCAGGGTTTATGCCAATCGGTTTTGCCTGGGCATCTTTAATCTGTCGAGTCCCTTACTAGAGATAGCATAGGGCACCTTAGTAGACTCTGTCGGGCAGACTAGGCATAGAAGAAAGACCATTCGGAGAAGTAGACTTAGATTTTCCTTAGTGACTCCTATCACTCACTTCATAGTTGCTTGTCGTGTGAGAAAGCCAAAGTCCTATAAATTAAATCTTATATTTACATTTTGTTTTGCCTTGACATTTCCATTTGTTTGCATTCAACACTATCCAATTTGCCATGACATATCCATTTGCTACCACATTACCATCATTCCATTTCCACACCAGTCATTTCATTTTGCCATAACATTATCATTTGTACATACCATCACTAATTTTACTTAGGTGACAGAGTAAAGTGCCTTGACAAACTTATTTGATTTCCTCCAATCCCTTTGGAGACGTTACTCAACTTATCAATGTATTACTTGTTTGATTATGTATACTTGCACACATATCCGCACCCATATTTAGTACTCACAAAGAGCGGACAAGTTTTTGGCGCCGTTGCCGGGGATTGACAACTGGAAGTTAATTAGTTTTGTCATAGCATTTTTATTTTACTTGTTCAATTTTTTTTGTATAGTTTTACTTGTTATTTTCCTTGTCTTTTTCAGGCTTTTATTTTACATACTCAACGTGCTCAAGCAAAGATGTACCAAATTGAAAATCAAGGAATGAGTCAAGTGGAAGATCAGAATACCGAGGCAATTTCGAATGCTGGGAATACAGCTAGGCCTCATAGTATTCGAGATCATTTGAACCCTATCATGGACGATCTAAATCCCAAAATTATGGCACCCATGATTCAGGCAGCCCACTTTGAGCTCAAACCGGTTATGTTCGACATGTTGGATTTTATTGGACAATTCGGTGGTGCTCCTCATGAGGATGCAAGACAACATGTTAGAGCATTTTTGGAGGTTTGTGACTGCTTTTGACAACAAGGTGTGCATGAAGATGTACTAAAATTGAAGTTATTTCCATATTCTTTAAAAGATCACGCCAAGGCATGGCTCAATGGATTACCTTCCAGCTCGATAAAGTCTTGGGCTGACTTGTGCAAAAAAAATTTCCTATGGCATAATCAACCCGATATGAACAACCATCTTAGAAATGCCATAGCATATTTTCACCAAGGCGATGAAGAGTCTATGTATGAGTGATGGGATCGATAGAAAAATTTGCTTCGCAATTTCCCCAATCATGGATTCCACGACTGGACTCAAGTTGTGATATTCTATAACGGAGTTAATGCTCCCCACGAGGATGATCCTAGATGCCTCGGCAAATGGGACATTACTTAACAAATCACCAGTAGAGGCATTTGACATTCTGGATAGGATTGCCACCAACGATTACCAATTTTCATCTACAAGGCTTGGCATTGGGCGAAAATCACATGGAGCTTTTGAGCTAGATTCTAAGGATTCGGTGTTTGCCCAACTTGCTGCTATCACCAATATGTTGAAGAACTTACAAAGTCCAAGTGAGGTGAGAGAAGTGAAGGTAGCCAATTCAGCATGTTTATTATGTCACGGCAATCACAATGAGAGGGAGTGCCTGATCAATCAAGAATCCATCAACTATGTGAGTAACTACAATCGAGGTAACAACAACCCCTATTCTAACACATATAATCCTGGATGGCGTCAACATCCAAACTTTTTGTGGGGAAATCAAGGAACCAGCAACTCTAGTCAGCCCGCTAGGCAGCAGAACTTCAGTGACTCCCAGGGTTTTCAAACGAATATGCCATGGCATAATTCTAACGAGGGAGTACCATCTTCATCTGACACAAGCTGTTTGGAGGCCACGATGCAAGATTTTATCGCAACAACGAAGACCATGTTGCATGACCATGCGATCTCTATAAAAAGCCAAGAATCTTTGCTTCAAAGTCAAAACTTGTCTTTGAGGGCCTTGGAGGGTCATGTTGGCCAAATTTCCACGACATTACATTTTTGCCCACATGGCAGTCTACCTAGTGATACTGAAGTCACTAAGGCTCAAGACAGGGAACATTATGGTACATTCACCTTAAGGAGTGGAATGAAAATCTACAAATATGCTAAGTTTGAGGGGAGACACTCAGAGAGCCCGATCATGAGATTGTGCACGAAGATCCGAAGGTGCAAGAAGATTTATATTTGTTGGAAAACAATGATGAGGGTTCGAAGAGTGCAACCAATGAAGAAAAGAAAAATTTTGCCACGGCAAAAGAAAAACTCCTATAAGTAGAAGATGATGACCAAAGAAACGCTACAGAATTTTGCCATAACAAATTTTTATGCATTGATAATCACTTGAAGGAGCTCGAGAATATTCCAAAGGAGATGAGTAAGTCTAGCTCACCCAAAGCTAGACTGGGTATGAAATTTGAACCTTTGAATCCTATTGAATTTACTAATCCTAAACCCCAATTAGCTGCTTATTTTTCTAGGCTAGAAATTGTGAAAGAACTAAGGAATGAAATATAGATTAAGAAACAATTCCCTAATGAGAAATTATTATTTACCGCTATAATTTTGTGGCATGCTAATATTGTCAATTTTCTCGTTAGTATTGTTTTGCTTCCTTACTTGACTAGCCTAGGAAAGAACAAGGTCATACACGATGTTGGCTACTGGCATAAGGATGGCCTCGACCTCTCTAACGAATTTGCTGCCCAAATGATTTCAAGTTGCCACAACAAAAAGGAGCAAAAAGAGATCTCATTCCATTATCATTCAGCTTCAGGAAAAGAGCACTTTGAAGAAGAGAGGACTACTGTAAAGGTCCTACAAATCAGATGTGAAAGACACGAAATGCCAGCGCAAACTATTTTGAAGGCAGAACTATTATATGTGTGGGGCATTTTGGTCTACATTGGTGCTCCAGTCAAGCACGACAAATCTACACTTCTCTTGCATGATGTCAAAACTGGCTAAGCATATTGAGGATGTCGTTACATTTGGGATTTACTCCTGTGCATAAATAAATATTTATTTTGTTACTTTTTTTCCAGATTCCTTTTAATTGACTATTTTGTTTTTCTTTGCATGGTTAGGGTCCATACAACCTCCAGTCGCACCCGCATCTGACTTCGAACATTCCAGGCCCGACAAGTTGAAAAAGCGTACTCGTCGCACGAACGCTGCACCACCACACGCATGAAGTCAAGGTATCTTGCATTGCATTGCATTCATAGTATGTAGTTTATTTTCCTTAGTTTTAGTAAGCATTGAAGACAATGCTTCTCTCAAGTTTGGGGGAAGTAGGGTTCTCGCATCATTGCATGATAGTAGTAGTAAAATAATTATGCCATGACATGACTAAAGGTTTGAATAGTTTTTTGGAATTAGTTAAGGATGCCCGACGATGTTGAATCTTGATGGCTATGATAGAATGTACATGACTGGTTGAGGATGATAGAGCTAACTTTAGGACTTGCTTCTTTGAAATCCTTGAACACATGATTGTATGTTTTCCATGCTTGAGAAACTTAGAAATTTTTTATAAGAGAATTCTTAAAATGTCGTGGCATAAAATTTTGAATGATGAAAAACCCACTAAAAATGAAAAAAATTTGAAAAAAATGAAGTTGTGAATAAATGCCTCGGTATATCTTTATAGGGACACTCCGCTATGCCAAGGCATATGAGTGAAGAAAAGTAGTCACGGGATGACTCTACCTGACTAGCTCGGGGGTGGAAGGTATGCTCCCTTTCACCTAGAGTGTGGGATGGTAAAGTGATGGGTTGACTCCTCTCGTAGTAGAAATAAAGAAAAGAAAGCAATGCGGGAGTAAAAATTTCTAAATGTGATGGTAAATTAAGAAAGCTTGCTTATAAAATTTTTAAGTTTGTTAAGCATGGTCTAGATACAACACGTATACACCCACAAAAAGAATCTTGCCCTAGGGGACAGTACTAGATTTCACAAACCTAGTCTAGCATGTTGAAGACATATATGTTGAGGGCTGAAATTTTATCCCATAAGACTATTCTGCTTCTGAACTTGTCATGGTATTTTTGTTTTGCTTATTACTATCCATTGCTTGTATTACTATCCATTGCTTGAGGACAAGCAATAACTTAAGTTTGGGGGTGTGATAACTCCGTAAAAGGTCACATTTTGGGACCTTTTCACTTAAGTTATTGAATGTTTAAGAGCTCATTTAAGACCATGTAGATGCATTTAGAAGCATTTAGTTGAATGTGGTAGAATTCGGTTTGCCACGGTATTTTAATTTGTCATCAGTGCTACCTTATGGGAAAGTGTTTGTCTAATGATGTGCAGGAATTGAAAGCAATGAGAAAGGGAAAGAAAATGCCGTGACATAAGGAGATTGCTGAGCAAAATGAAATTGCCAAGTTCAGCTGGCATTTCGATAGCGCTTAAAGTGCGAGAAGATACTTTTGAAGGCAGTTGTCTCCGACTTTCCGTGAGCTCTGCCCGAGAAATCCACCTCAAAGATCCACCTGGAGGGATCAACACTGCAACCGCCGGTCCTGCTGATGACACCGCATGACCCTGCAGATCCTGTCTGTCATTGGGCGCCTGCAACGGGATTTTTCAGGTCACTCAGCCAGCTACCCAGGCTGTATTATAGCATGTCCTGCCCGATTCCTAAGTAACTTAACCATGGCATTTCTCCCCCTATAAATAGAGGATAAAACCACATTGATGAAGACTTTGGTTCCACCCAGATTTTAGCTTAAAAAGTTAGAGAGAGAAGGTCTCATCTTTCTCCGTCAATCCTACTTGCCGTGGCATTTCTCCGTGACAAGCCTGCGGGAGTGGCGTTCTAGACATCCGAGAGGAGCTAGTTCACTGGGGGCAGTTTGTGTTGGCCGAGGGAAGCTCCGGCAGTGCACGTCGAAGGCTTTTTCTCCTTCCCTTAGTTCTTTGCTTTCATATTTTATTATTTGGGTTGTAAGGAACGGATAAACTTGCTTTGTGCTTGCTTATTTAGAACCCCACCATGAACTAATCCTATTTGGTGGGAGTTCATTTTGGATGTTTAAGTTTTATTTCAATGAATGGTTGATTTTTCTATGCTATAATCTGTTTTGTTTATGGAGTTTAATGCCTTAAGGTTATAGGAGCTACGAGAGTAGCCGTTCCTTAGGAGATTCTTAGGGTTTGAGAGAATACCTAGGTAACATATCCTTAGTGCTCGAGAGAAACTAGGGAAGAACTACATAAACAAAGGGTTCTAGGTAGTAACTAGGCCTAATCCACCTTAGAGATAAGGCTAGGATTTCATTTGACTAAAAGGAGTTATGCATGAACGATAGGTTATATGTTAATATTGCCGTAAAAAGGTATTGCTGAGACATATCCTGTTATCTGGACCAATAGGATCACTGCAGGGGTTTACGCCAATCGGTTTTGTCAGGGCATCTTTAATCTGTCAAGTCCCTTACTAAAGATAGCATAGGGCACCTTAGTAGACTCTGTAGGGCAGACTAGGCATAGAAGAAAGACCATTCAGAGAAGTAGACTTAGATTTTCCTTAGTGACTCCTACCACTTACTTCCATAGTTGCTTGTCGTGTGAGAAAGCCAAAGTCCTATAAATTAAATCTTATATTTACATTTTGTTTTGCCTTGACATTTCCATTTGTTTGCATTCAACACTATCCAATTTGCCATGACATATCCATTTGCTACCACATTACCATCATTCCATTTCCACACCATTCATTTCATTTTGCCATAGCATTATCATTTGTACATACCATCACTAACTTTACTTAGGTTATAGAGTAAAGTTCCTTGACAAACTTATTTGATTTCCTCTAATCCCTGTGGAGACGATACTCAACTTATCACTGTATTACTTGTTCGATTATGTATACTTGCCCACATATCCACACCCATATTTAATAATCATAAAGAGCGAACATATCACTCGCCTATCAAATTACCAAGGCCTTCCAAGTAGTAAATGGCTTACGTGAATTGGTACGACATCACATAACACTTCATCTTTGTACTTCCCTATGGAGAAAGCAATTCGAACTTGCTTGGTCACCTTGAGTTCTCCTCCATCGTTGAGCCATTACTGTTTATAAGGTTGTGGATGCTTTGTTGTTGCCAAGCCAAGTGTATCTACCATTAAGGTACTAGTAACATTAGTGCAACTACCTCCATCAATAATAACAAAGCATACATTTCCTCCAATGTGGCAGCGAGTATGGAAGATATTTTCACGTTGTTCATCTCCTCCATTGGATTGCACGTTTAGGCTCCTTTTGACAACAGGGACCTCTCATTCCACGGCATGCTCTAATTCTTCCATATCAATGGTAGCATCTTCATTCTCATCCTCTTCTTATTCCGATTCAACTTCTCCATCATCTCGAAGAAGCATGGTGTTGCGATTTGGACATTGGCTTGCAATGTGTCAACGCCCCAAACACTTAAAACATTGTATGTCACGAGAACGATTTGGAGTGGCGACAGTCTTACCTTTGCTGGTTTTGGCAATGTGCTTACTTCCTTTGATTGGTCCTCATCTTTCATGGGATGACAATGGAAGAGTCTTCTTGTATGAACTTTGCCCCCATTTTGAAGTTACACTCCAATAAGATCGTGTGGCACCCTTCTTTTTGAGTTATTTTTCCACCTTCATAGCCATATGCACCATGTCATCCATCTCCACATAATGTTGCAACTCAACCACGTTCGCAATGTCTGGATTAAGTCCCGTTAAGAATCTTGCCATTATGGCTTCTTGATCCTCATCGATGTTGGCTCGAATCATGGCTACCTCCATCTCTTTGTGATAATCTTCAACACTTCGGTTACCTTGTGAATGGTTTTGAAGACGGTTGAATAACTCCCGATTGTAGTGGGTTGGAATAAATCGCCTTCACATCACTGCTTTTATTTCATCACATGTAATGATAGGATGTTCTCCATTGCGTCTCCTACTTGATGTCAATTGATCCCACCATATTAGTGCATAATCCATAAACTCAAGGGCAACGAGTTTTACCTTCTTGAGTTTGGAATAATCATGGCACCCGAAGATGTGCTCTACCTTATTTTTCCCATGCTAGGTAAGCCTTGGGATCCGTCTTGCCTTGGAATGGTGGAATAGAAATCTTGATATTAACAAGATTATCATCCATTAATGGACGAAACCTTTGGGGCCTTATACCTTAATTTCCCATTCTTTGTTGTGATGCACGATCTTCTTCTGGTCTTTCCACTTCTTCATTTTCTCCTTGATTGACATATTCTTGCTCTTAAAATCCTTGAGTATGCTCTTCTTCTATACGGTCAATACGTTCATGGAGAGGTTCCAACTCTTCCCTTAAAATCCTAGTCAATTCACGCACCATGGCTTGTATTTGTAGGTTTGGTTCAATGATACCTGTAACTTGAGAATTATCTCCCGAATGATGAGACATAATTAATAATAAAAAATAACCTCACACAACAAAAAACCTCACCAAACACTCCAAGAAAAGTCACTCCCACTCGTGTTTCACTCGGGATGGCTTTTACCCTTAATGATCACTCTTGCCTTTTACCACTCGTGTTTTGATTTCAAGTCCTTTTGGGAACTTCCTCAAGGCTTACAAGGTCTAGTGGACTTCGGCTGAAACAATTATGGTTTGGTAGTAATGATAGTGAAAGAAAATTGGCTACAAGGAAAAGAGATGGCAAGTAAAGGTAAAAATTGAATAATTGAATATAAATATGAAGTAAATATTTTTTAAGATAAAAAGAATTACTCCCTCCCTCTTTAAACTTTTTTTTCTTTCTTTCTTTTTTTTACTAACCCGGAAGAGAGAAAAACGACACGCTTACTGAATCGACTAGCTCTGATGCCAAATGATATGATCTCGATTATTTGTTTCGAGTCATATATGAGAATGCCCGATCGTGATTCTAGTAAGAAACCCTGTAATGATAACTTGAACTCTAAAATTGTATAAATATAAACATAAGAAGGAAAATGATATGAAATAATAATTGAAATGGTGGAATGAAAAGAATAAGGAAGTTGTTTGAAGGTGATGGAAGAGTGATGGTTGTTGTGGTTTAATGATAATGAAAATATATGGTGAAGTATGAATGGTGTTGTCGTGGCAAATGTTGTTTTGTGGTAAGTATTGTAAGGTTAAAGCGGATTGTGACCCGTTAACTATTTGGAGCTAAGAACCAACAATATAAAAGATGGAATCGAAATGGTAGGGTATGGAACATGACCCACTAGCTATAGATGAGCTAGGAACCAACGCTATAACAAAAAGAAATGGATGAAGACTACAAGACTATCTTGAAGCCGATAAAGTTATACAAGAGAACAAGAATGAAAGCAACCTCTCAAAGATGTTTTATATATTCAAAAATGTGTCCACAAATGATCCCAAAGGTGCCTATTTATAGTATTTCTAAGAAGCATATGAAAAGACTCAAAAGATGAAAATATTCTCATCAATTTAGCAATAAAATGCACTTGAATGCTTTGTCCTCTTATCTTCAAAGTTGGATGAATATTCTAGATCATTTTGGGATGAATCTATACAATTTGAAGCTGAATTTGGTCTTAATTTCGTCCAAGGGGAGGAAGACTCTTGTTATTCCATGCTGAAAATTGTCTTGATAAGTGAATTAAATCACCCTTCATTGCATGCTCCCTTGAAGAATATGAACAACCCTTGAACTTAGATGATAATAATCAGCTATGAATGCCTTTAATAGGTGAATTAAGAGTCCTTCAATGGCTTGTCACTTGGCTGAAGTTAAAAAGACTCTCCCTTGTCTCAAACGCATCCAAATCATCCATGCATAAAATTCCCGTAACAATTCCAGCCTGCACTGTCTTCAATAAATCGATCATATCTCAAGCTCCCGATATCAGATTAAGGTGATTCAAAAGGTGTTGGAAAGATAAGAGATAGAGGAATAATGTCAAATTATTGCATCCAGAATTGGAAGACATTCTGACTAATATTCTTGCATATGATGAAACCATTCAACTTCTCTCATGCACCTAGACACAAAGGTGAACTTTATTCAATATTTAATTGAAAACATGCATAAAACAATTAAGATTTAATCTAATAAATGAACTAATTTGATGAATGAACTAGATGATTTAAATGCAATACATGCTTGAATGAACATCACACTTATTAAATGCAATGAATTTTATGCAAACTTTAAATTCTCATGCAAATTCATGCATAAGCAAAGTAAAGTGTTCCTCCCTTATTATTCCTTCTTCATCACGTTCCAAACATGATGTGAACATACTCTATATGGCTGCTTGAAACTCCTAAACCCTTGCTCGTGTGATGGGGTAACTTGGGTACTTATCCGGGTCTTTGCTATTGATGATCATATCAAGTGCTTTTCAGTGAAACATTGCCTTAAAATTTTTCTTAGTTGAGTTGTCGATTGTTTTCAATGGGAAGTAATGTTTGGGCTGGTGTGGCTCCTCCTCGAGTCGAATCTTTTGTTTGGAAAGTGGTGCACAAGAAAATTGTTGTCAAAGTATAGTTAATAAAACGTGGGGTGCAAGGTATAGAAGACACATTGTGTCCATTCTGTGGGTTGGTTCAAGAAACGATTTCCCATCTTTTCTTCTCTTGCAATGTGTCTTGGGGTTATGGACTAGTTTTTTGCATTGGTGGGAGGTTTTCTTTGCAATTCCATAGTGTCATATGTTTTTTTATCTGTTTAGGCAGATCTTGTACCCAAATTAAGGGTTTGGGGATTCATCCCATGAGTCGTTTTGTGGTCGATTTGGAAAATGAGAAATGATATTGTTTTTAATAATGGGAAATTGGATTGTGTTATGCTATATTTTCTATCGAGGTATAGAGTGATAGCTTGGTTTTCTTCGAAGTTTCCAAATCTGATGATTTTCTTTGATAGCCTTGTAGGGGACCGTGAGTTAGTTGATCGTGTGATTTGCTCCGTTAAGAGGACTTTAAAGTCGGTTACTTGGTCTCCTCCCCTGTCAAGATTTGTTAAAGAGAATGTGGACGGCGCGATGTATAAATGGTGGTCGAAGGGTGGCATTGGGGGGATGATTAGATATGAAAAATGAGTGATGCTGGGTTCATTCTCTGATGGTATTGTATCCGGACCTCCTATTATGGCAGAGTTGATAGCGATAAAAAGAGGCTTGAATTTATTTCTGGATTTGGGGTTGTCGGTAAACTGAACGCTTATTTTGGAAACAAGTAGTCTTGTGGCAGTTAATTGGATAAAAAATCTATTAAGTTCCACCCCGATGTTCCTATCCTTAGTAAAAGATATTGCAGAGATTGGGGTAGATAAAGGTGTCATTGTGCGTCATGTGGTGAGAGCAGTTAATTGGGAAGTAGATAAATTCGCTAAACTAGGGATTGGTTAAGTAGAGGGGATTTAATTTTTTGTTGTCTTGTTTCTAGGTAATTTTTGACAGCTTAGGTTTATGTTTAAGTGTGTTATGGGCTAAGTCTTATTAGAAGGTTGTTTTCTGTAGGGTAATTTTTATGCTTAATTGTAGTGCATCTTTGCGTAGTGTTGTAGGGCCCCACTAATTTTGGCGTTCTTGTAATCGTATTGTACTTGTTTCTTATGCAATAAAATTCTAAGGCGCTCTTTTCCTCTTTCCAATTTGCGTTAAGTCTTGTTGCTTGACGGATATGAAGCGGGTTTTTAATGAGACCTTTCTTATTATAAAAAACACTGTGAATACAAGGGGTATGAGATATATTTGAACATATATTATTTTATATTTCTCTAAAATTAATAAAAAAGAAGAAGGGATGTGGAATACACTTGAAATATTTAAGTGTTTAGAGACATTTTGATTGTATCTAGGTAAATCGTTAGTAGTTGAAATTAATTTGGTAAAATTATTCACATTACTCGACGATTTTACTTTTTTTTAGACTAAATTATAAAAATAATAAAAGTAAAATAAAATAATAAATTTAAGAAAATGTGTCCTGAATTTCTTTAGTGTTGATTTATACAAAAAATCTTATTTTATTTTTTCTATTTTTCTTTTTACAATTTGATCTCAAAAGGTAAAAATAAATAAAGTAATTTCGTCGACAATTAAAATCAATTTCGATAAAGTTGTCAACAATAATATGCAACTTGGAGATTAATTTTATCTGTCGCAATTTGAATGAGGGGCACAAACACTTGCAACTTTGTCTCATGGAAATTCAATCGATGAGCTATGCTTTGAGGAACCTCCTCTTGAGGTGGTTTTTCTCCATAGAAAACAACAATATCATGATTCCTTTTTGACCCAAAGTGTGAGTGAACCTAACCAAGCAAGAAGTGAGACTGGAAATTCTCATACGATTCGGGTGGTTAAAGTTTGTTGAGGTGCTTTGTTTGTCCTCGGTTTGTGTTGAGTTTGTTTGCTCTTATTTAGATTATTGGTTTTGTTTTACCGAGTAGTTTCTCATGGTTTATTCTTGTAAATGCTACCATAGGTACTATTTTCTTCCAACTAGGCTTATAGAGGTTTTTTAACGAGACCTATGAGAGCATCTCCCCTTGCAACTTTGCCTCATGGGATGCCAATCGATGAGCTATGCTTTGATAAACCTTCTCTAGAGGTTGTTTTGCTCCTTAGGAAAGAACAATATCATGATTCCTTTTTGACCCAAAGTGTTAGTGAACATAACCAAACAAGAAGTGAGATTGGGAATTCCCATTCGATTCAGCAAGAGGATTCGAGTAGTTAACGTTTGTTGAGGTGCTTTGTTGTCCTATGATTGGTGTGGAGTTTTTTTCTCTTATTAAGATTATTGATTTTGTTTTGCCGAGTAGTTTCTCGTGTTTTATTTTTGTAAATGCTACCATGGGTACTCTTTTCCTCCAATTAGGCTTAAGGATTCGATTCAACGAGAGGATTCGAGTGGTTAAAGATGTCCTTAAGGACCACGTAGAAAATTCCTTAAGAATCATATACATATGCTAAGGACCAAATATGTGTCTCAAAAGACCTCATACATATTCCAAATAATACATATATGCCCCGAAGGACCGCGTAGACCCTCGACTCTTGGCATGCCAACTATACCTCTAGCTCTCGTGACACATAACATGGCACTAATATTTATGTTATCACAAATTCAAATATACACACATAGTCTCATTATTACATTTTTTATAAGATCACGCGTATTCAAGTAGTTCATTTCCATATAAATAACACATACACGTAGATCACTTGCACGTAGATCATCTTCATAAAACTCACATATTGCATAGCTTATAACTTGTTCTTATATCTTCTCATAACATATTTTCTTATAGCTTTCTGTCATATCATTCTCACCACTTAATTTCACCTAATTCATAGTTATATGGCTTATCTTATATACCTATATTCACATACGTTATAATTACCTAGTTTACTCCATTTCACACATAGTCAAATATTCACGTAATTTACTTACACATAGATCATTTCCATACCTAAATCATATAACACCTAAGTCTTCCTCATAAAGTTATACTATATATTCATATAATATCATATTATCATGTAAGTAAATACTTATCTTGTATCACTTTTTCATTTATTCCCATAATTATTTATACCATAACATATAATTTATATCACATATATAATATTATTTGTATACTAAGTTAATCTATTTATTTAGTTTAATTTTACATAACTCTTATACCATATTTTTCTTTAAGTATATTTATTCTCTATAACACTTATCTTATAGTTTGGTATCATCATTTATACTCAATTCCCTTCACTAATATATTATTCTCATATTACTCTATAGTCTAATCTTATTTAACTCATCACCCTTCTCATGTAGTCATATAAATCTATTATATTGATTCTTATAATTGATCACATATACTATGTAACATGGATGGTCACCTATCATATAACCTATTTCACATTCCAATGTAATAATATAGATCATTCATATTAGTTCCTATAACTTATCACACTACATGTATTCACACAAATCATTTAGCACATGCTGTAATCACATATACTCAAATCAAACATATGCATATGATAATAAATTCATGCATTCTAATATAGGAAATAGAGTCGTCACAAGTCTTATGTCCATTAAACATCATAAACTAACTTGTATGCACTCACCTGGCCTCACTAGTTAATACCGATCTCTCATCTTTCCCTTGATCGATCTTACTTGCCAAATGTTCCGAAACTTGTTTAGGCTCAATATCTACATAAATATAATTTCCAAGACGATTATTAGAAGCCTAAACCTTATAATTCGATATTAATAACTTAAATTAATTTATGGAACTATAATTCACTTTTTCCTTTAGGGGGTATCGATACACTTTTTAAGGTATTGGTACCCTCATTGCATTCTGTTAGTTTTTCGTTCAAGAGGGTATTGGTACCTGTTGAATGGGTAACGATACCCCTAACCCAGAAATCATATTTTCAGTATGAAAATTACTTCATTTTATCTCAAACACTTCATATTTCAATCCCTTTTGTATCCTTAACTTGCATACACTTACTTAAACCAATTAATTTTCATTCAATACCTCTTTAACTTAAAAATCCACTCCTCCACATAGCATTCAAGAATCATACCAAATTTTCTATATGTTCTAAATCTAATTCTATCACTCCAAATCTCTTAATTCAACTATTGACAAGTCAAATTTAACTTCAAATTCTACTTATCAACTATTTTCCAAAATTTCATTCAAAAACTCCAAATCTTTAATCTCCCATAACTCTTTAATTCTTTGTTTAAAAGCTAACTTAAGCCTTCCTTAAGCTTTTCTATCATCTAATGATCATAACCCAATCTTAAATTCAACTAAATATCAACCAACAAGAAATCTTACCTTTGCTCTTGGCTTCCACACGTGAAGAAGAAAAGAGAAGAAGAGAACTTTGGAAACTGGAACCTTGTATCCCTTCATTTCCACGTGTTATATCCTATATAAAGGATGAAATAAATATTTCTTGTGAAATTACTATTATACCCTTCAACATTTCCATAATTATCATCCAATCCAATAAGAAATTATTTCTATTTAAGTCATTGAACTTTTAACTTGTTTCAAAATCGAGCACATAGTTTTCAAAATTTGCAATTTAGTCACTGACCCTGATTTGGGATGTTACAAATCTCCCCTCTTTTAAAGAAAATTTATCCTCGAATTTTCACTGCACACAAAATAAGAACATATATTCTAATGTTTTTATGTTGTTTCCTTTACTTAATATTTCATTCCTTTAGTTCTTTAACTACCTTTTTCCTTTATACATCCTTATCATATCACTTATCATATAACCAGTAGCATCAGTTCTTATAACTCACAATCATAAATCAATCAAATTCCTTATCAATCTTTAATTACCTTGCAATAATAACTAACTTTCATTCCATCATCACTTAACTACTTCTTAAACTTCCTTAATACATATAAATTATTCTTTATTTCTCTGACTAAGTCTGCTTGACCAATAAACATAACCTTTATCACATCTGATTCTTTAAACTTTATCATTTCATTTCCTTATTTCATTATTCCTTTATTCATTCAAAACCAAAATCTTCTTATACACAAATCATATTTTTTTTTCATGCTCATATACTATTTTCCTATCACTTATGCTCATCTCGATTACTGATCTGTATCACCTCTTCATAACTTTGATAATCAACACTCCTTGCACAAATCTTATTATTTGTAAAGTCCTTGTTCAAATCACAATACAATATCCTTAACTTCCTTCAAACATATTATTCCTTATCTCTTTCACTACATCACATTTACATAATCAAATACATAACCATTTATAAATTTTACGTCATACTCTGTTAGCTTTACTTGACATCATCTTTAATCTTTTAACTACATTATTCATAACTTAACCTTGTCAGTCAGCAACAATTCTTCCAATCATATACACTCTTTCCAGTCGAAACTAACTCAATATTAATTTATTTGACTCATTCAACTCACATTCTTACTCATTCACAATGCAAATTTCCTGGGTTCAAACTCAAGCATTACAACTTCCTTTATCTTATAAATCAACATAAATGTACCCATTCTTAAACCCTTGCAAAACAGTACCTATATCAATTGATCCTTTTAAAATAATTTACTTTACATAATTTCTAGCAGAACTTTTAATCTAATCAATTACTTTCCTTTCTAAACTTAATTTCATATTCATTCTTAACTCCTTATTTAATCTTCCAGTACCAGACTCTACTATTCAAGCGTATCTATCTTTCATCAGATTTGATCCTTTGATATGGAATAGAGCTAATTCCAACCAAGGTTGTATTTGGAAACCAAAATACCAATTTTCTTAATCCTTCTGAACTCTCTCTTTAGAACTTTAGTACTATAACACTCATTCCATCTAGGCATATACTATTCACAAACCACTTGCATACCTCATTTTCATTTAATTTAGCCTAACAACAATTCCTTCAGCTTATTAAAATGCAGTCTTATCCATACACGTTATAATTCCCTTGTTTCAAATTCATAAACTCTATCTTCATATATTTTATACACTTATCAATGATGCACTTATTCTTGAGCTCTTCTACAAATACTCACCACATCATTTGATCTTTTTAACGTTCTTATGGTGACACTTGTTCACCATATTCTATCTTATCAACGTACTAACAAAACTAATCTATATCACTTTTCTGATTTAAAACAATGAAGATCTTCTATTACTATTCTAATATGATTTCAACTTTCTGAAATCAACCTTTGATCTTACGAGGCACTTCCTGATGTGTCCGCTCTTCATCCTTCCTGACCAGGGCAAGTGAATTGCTATCACCATCAGGTTTACCTCTCACTTTCCTTCAAAATTCTCACGATCGGATTTCTACTATATTAGACTAATCTTATTCTATTAGCAAGACATCATACTCCTTACACTATCATATCAGAAAATTTTCACTCTATGTTGGCATGTACAAACTTTAAAACTCTTTTACCTTCGGTTTCAACCTAGAATCGGCTAAACCTTAGCTCTGATACCATTAAATGTAACACTCCCAACCCGTACCCGACCCGAATACGAGTCCGAGTTGTCACATTGATTTTTCAAAACATTTACTTTGACAAAATATAATAAAAATTCAGTTTGACATTTTTAATAAACCAAATAATTTCTATTGTATGAAACATATGATTTTACAAAACTTATCAGAGTGTATTCGACACCAATCTTTTATCTTACATGCCAACTACATTTCATAAAATAAAATACATATAATTCAAGATTTTTCTGATCTGAACTGTAGGAAGGAGATGCTGACCTGACATGTTTATCTTCGATCCCTTTTTCCTCTTCTCCGAACCTACGTGTGAAACATTCACACGCTAAGTCAATGACTTAGTGAGGCATAAAACATATAATAGAACTCTAATGCATGATCATGCATGAACAATTTCTACTAACATATTATATACAAGCATAATACACACATAAATATACACCTATCATTTTCATACTAATTCCTAATATGCACATTTCATATATTTTTTCTAAATTGTCTAACACATTATTCACCAGTACACAAATACATATATATCCACTTCATACCAACTCATATATTCTTTTATAAAACATTTACATATATACACATATCATCATTTACAACTTTATCATACTCTTATACTATTATCCTTTATATCTCTTATCTCTTTATTCCTATGGTCTCTTCATTCATATTCTATATCTCATAACAGATTCTTATATCATCATATAAGTCATTTATATTCATTCACATATACATTAACATACATTCATGTGTATCATATAACAGATGCAATCACCCATAACACACGTATATCATATCGTACAATTCATATCACACATCATATGTATATATTACATACGTTGTATTCAAAATTATCTTTTTATTAGCCCATGTACACATGTGAGAACTATAGATATGTGAGTTTATAGAGGTTGTGCACTAATGTTGTCACCACAGCTCGTATAAATGCACCGAAGTGCCACGTAGAATTGCACCGTAGTGCCTCGTAAAAATGCACCGAAGTGCCATATAAGATGTCCCTAAGGACCACGTAGAAAATTCCTTAAGAATCATATACATATGCTAATGACCAAATATGTGTCTCAAAAGACCTCATACATGTTCCCAAGAATACATATATGCCCGAAGGACCGCGTAGACCCTCGACTCTTGGCATGCCAACTATACCTCTAGCTCTCGTGACACATAACATGAACTAATATTTATGTTATCACATATTCAAATATATACACATAGTCTCATTATTACATTTTTATAAGATCACACGTTGTCAAGTAGTTCATTTCCATATAAATCACACATACACGTAGATCACTTGCACGTAGAACTTCTTTATAAAACTCACATATCACATATTTTATAACTTGTTCTTATATCTTCTCATAACATATTCTCTTATAGCTTTCTGTCATATCATTTCCACCACTTAATTTCACTTAATTCATAGTTATGTGGCTTATCTTATATACCTATATTCACATACCTTATAATTACCTAGTTTACTCCATTTCACACATAGTCACATATTCACGTAATTTACTTACTCATAGATCATTTCCATACCTAAATCATATAACACCTAAGTCTTCCTCATAAAGTTATACAATATATTCATATAATCTCATATTATCCTATAAGTAAATACTTATCTTATCTCACTTTTCCATTTATTCCCATAATTATTTATACCATAACATATAATTTATATCACATATCTAATATTATTTGTATACTAAGTTAATCTATTTATTTAGTTTAATTTTACATAACTCCTATACCATAGTTTTCTTTAAGTATATTTCTTCTCTATAACACTTATCTTATAGTTTGGTATCATCATTTATACTCAATTCCCTTCACTAATATATTATTCTCATATTACTCTATAGTCTAATCTTATTTAACTCATCACCCTTCTCATGTAGTCATATAAATCTATTATACTGATTCTTATAATTGATCACATATACTATGTAACATGGATGGTCACCTTTCATATAACCTATTTCACATTCCTATGTAATCATATAGATCATTCATATTAGTTCCTATAACTTATCAAACTACATGTATTCACACAAATCATTTAGCACATGTTGTAATCACATATACTCAAATCAAACATATGCATATGATAATAAGTTCATGCATTCTAATATTGGAAATAGACTCGTTGCAAGTCTTATTTCCATTAAACATCATAAACTAACTTGTATGCACTCATCTGGCCTCACTAGTTAATACCGATCTCTCATCTTTCCCTTGATCGATCTTACTTGCCAAATGTTCCGGAACTTGTTTAGGCTCAATATCTACAAAAATATAATTTCCAAGACGATTATTAGAAGCCTAAACCTTATAATTCAATACTAATAACTTAAATTAATTTATGGAACTATAATTCACTTTTTCCTTTAGGGGGTATCGATACACTTTTTAAGGTATTGGTACCCTTATTGCATTCTGTTAGTTTTTCGTTCAAGAGGGTATTGGTACCTGTTGAATGGGTAAAGATACCCCTAACCTAGAAATCATATTTTCAGTACGAAAATTACTTCATTTCATCTCAAACACTTCATATTTCAATCCCTTTTGTATCCTTAACTTGCATACACTTACTTAAACCAATTAATTTCCATTTAATACCTCTTTAACTTAAAAATCCACTCCTCCACATAGCATTCAAGAATCATACCAAAATTTCTATATGTTCTAAATCCAATTATATCACTCCAAATCTCTTAATTCAACTATTGACAAGTCAAATTTAACTTCAAATTCTACTTATCAACTATTTTCTAAAATTTCATTAAAAAACTCCAAATCTTTAATCTCTCATAACTCTTTCATTATTTGTTTAAAAGCTAACTTAAGCATTCCTTAAGCTTTTCTATCATCTAATGATCATAACCTAATCTTAAATTCAGCTAAATATTAACCAACAAGAAATCTTACCTTTGCTCTTGGCTTCCACATGTGAAGAAGAAATGAGAAGAAGAGAACTCTGGAAACTAGAACCTTGTCTCCCTTCATTTCCACGTATTATATCTTATATAAAGGAGGAAATAAAATATTTCTTGTGAAATTACTATTATACCCTTCAACATTTCCATAATTATCATCCAATCCAATAAGAAATTATTCCTATTTAAGTCGTTGAATTTTTAACTTGTTTCAAAACCGAGCACATAGTTTTCAAAATTTGTAATTTAGTCACCAACCCTGATTTGGGATGTTACATAAATTACATTCACCTTTCTTTCACAATCTTTTATTTTGAGTCATCAAAAATAAAAAATTACAAATTGGTCACCATCATTTGACATTGTTAGCATTTTTGTCACTCAAATTAGATGCTATTGTGATTTTAGTCACTCCCGTTAAATTTTACTTTTTTCTATTTTTATTTTAAACACACGACTTAGACTTTATTGTCATTTTTTTCATTGACATAAAAGATATATATTGAGAAAAAATTAAAATATTTAATTTATATATGATCTAATCGAATTATGTTATATATGATGTTGTTTAACATATTGAATCGAGAGATAAGATGGGAGCTTTCATCTTGAAAAATCTAATTTAGTGCGAGTGAGTAAAATGACAGTAAAATCTAAAGCAAATGAACGAAATAAAAATAAGATTTATGAAATTTAACTGGAGTGACTAAAATACAAATAATGTCTAACATCGTCGACTAATGGCAAGTTTTTTATTTTTGGTACCGAAATGGAAATTTGTAAAAGTTAGGGGACTAAATGTGTAGTTTACCCTATATCGTATGCCAAAGCAGGTCCGAGAGAATTTGCAGGCCGAAAATCAACACTATAATACAACAAAGCACCCAACCTGACGATAGAAAAAGGGAAAAAAAAATCAGCGAAATGGCGGACAGAAGAAAAATCACATTGTAATTTTTTTTAAATGTGGAGTATGGTTGTGGAATCCAAAGCGAATAACAGAGATTGGTGTGACTGTTCTTCGTCGTCGATCTGTAAGTTCTTCCCCCCACCCTCGAATCTCTTGTTCGGTTTTTTGGCTGCTTCAATTCAAATTTGAATATCCGTTTTTAAGGTCATCTGGGAATTTCTAGGGTTTTGGGTCTGAGCTCCAGATCTTATCATCCTCAGATTTGATTCACGAGCTTGGGAATTTCTGTGGGTGTTTTTTTTCCTCCTTCTTCAATTCTGAGAAAATTTAAAATTTGTTTTTTGAAATAAGGGGATATTTAAACGGGAAAGGGAAAAAGTTCACTCCAGTTGTATGAAAAAAAGGGAGTTAGAAACGTAGGATTCAGATTATACTTTCTCAGTTATTGAAGATAGCCCTAGTAAGGATTAACAGTTAAGAAATCGATCACCATGGCCCTTATTTTCATGTTTGCTAACAACCTCAATTTTGTTTCATGGAATTTCAATTGTAAGTTGTAACTTTACCTTTATTTTTTGTTTTGAGATATAGATTGGTGTTCTGAAAGTAAAATAAACTGAAATCAAATTTAACCTGACCAAAAACAAACCCGCTAGCTTGTTAACCTTGGTTACTTACATCTTTCAGTTTTCTTGTCTCTGTAACTTTTCTTAAAGGAAAGGAAAAAAACTAAATGTTTCCAAATTTTGTTAATTCTTTTCACTGAAGTTAGCTTTCTTACACTGAGAAGAACATTTGAAGCTGACATCCTTTTAACTTCCATTTGGACTAAATAAACCATTTGTTTCTTTTGTTCGGATGTTTTCAGGTTTAGATTCTTCCTTATAGTATCTGTGTCTAGACCTATCGCACTTCATAATGACAGAACCAAGCTCAACTGATGTGATACTGGACTTTTTGAGGAGAAATCGCTTTACAAGAGCTGAGGCAGCTTTGCTTAGTGAACTTGGTAACCGCCCTGATTTAAATGGATTCTGCCAGAAACTTACCCTTGAGGAGGACTCTGGCAAGGTACTGGAAGAAGAAAATGGGGAAAAAATAGCTGGTGAAAGTCATGGTTCGGGCTCTCAAAACAGTGGTGAGGTCTCTAAGGAACTTATAGTGAAAGAGATAGAGTGTGCGGCTGGCAGAAATGGGTCTGAAAGCCAATGGAGAAATGCTGCTTCTACTGGGGATTCTAATAAACCCAATGAAGCGAGAGTGACATGTGATAAGAGTATTGCATTCTCTAATAAACCCAATGGTCCTGATCTGTTAAAAAATGACAGTATATTTAGTAGCCCCCATTTTTCAGACATGGGGAAACCATATCAGTTGAGATATTGCATGTCTGAAGCTACTGGCATTCATAAAGGCAATGTTAAATCTGGAGAAGAGATTTCGTTTCCAGTTGAAACTAAAACTTCATGGCTTGGAAATACTAGCAAAGCTAATTTAGATTACAAGTATGACAAGTTTCATACGAGTGAAACTAAGGAGCTTGATCAGCAATTTAAGACTAGCAGCGCATACTTGAAGGAAAACTTTGCTGATAACATCAGATGGTCTAGACCTGAGGAACCCAGTAGTTTATCTTCAGAGATATGGAAAGATTGTTCTGTCAAGACTGTTACTCCATTCCCCAAGGGGGATGTATCAATCGGTAATAATGCTGTTAGTGCTTCAGATAAGAGAGGAGGAAAGCAAAAAGCAGATGTGCTTGATGCTAGAGCAGCAATTAAAGAACAGGTGGATGAGGTTGGGAGGGCTCTATTCTTTGGGAAGTCTCAAGGTAGTGCTGAGCAAAAAGGTGTAAATGGATTGGTCTTCCCTCTTGCCTATGATGATCAAAAGGAAGAGTTTCCTAGGTTGCCTCCAGTTAAACTCAAGTCAGAGGAGAAATCATTGAATGTTAGCTGGGAGGAAAAATACGAGCGTGATGGCCCAGGAGCAAAGCTCATGACTGCCGACAATACCTTCCTTATAGGGTCCTATTTGGATGTTCCCATTGGGCAAGAGATAAATGCTTCAGGTTAGCTAACGTATTGATATGGTTAGTTGATGATTTGTGCTTACATAGATGTTTGATTTTTGTTTCGTTTAAACTAATGGCTGCAAATTGTTGCCAATAATCCAGACTTTATTTTTTCTACTCTTGCCTTTTCTGAACTTGATTTTTGGTTTCTTTTACCTTCTGGTAGGATATATGCATACATTTTGTATGTCTTTGAATGTGCATGTTCTTTGTCAAAAACTTAGAGAGATGTGTAATTTGTTGTGGTGAAAATCTTTGTTAAATTGAAAAATTTTCCATCTAGCTATAGGTGTTGAAGCGTCATTGGGGATCTATGTGAACTTTCTGTTGATATATATATATATATATATATATGTGTGTGTGTGTGTCCTCTAAGATGAAATCATACTTTGTTGTCGTGAGTTCTAAGATTTGTCCTATGAAGTTCATCAATTTTCTGTTGGCAAGGTTCTGTTTGGGTCCAAAAAAACCAATTTTGAGTGCTGGGAAGATAGGTTGAACTTTTCCCAAGGTGATTCAATCATTCAAGCCATAATAATAAAAAAGATTGGAAGAAGCCTTCTAAATAGAACTCTGTGAAACTCAAGTGGAACTAAGTTTTTATGCTGTTTCTTCACTTTGAAAACATCATTGTTTTCTAGTTTTTATAACAGGTCATACCAAGTTTAGTTTTTTGTGAAGCCTGGTGCAACTAGACAGTAAAAGAAATACGTATCATGAAGATAGCTGACCCTGAACGTTCAAATATCCAAAATATATTATATTAGACTTTTAATTCAAGATTGGACAATAGTTAAAGAGTAGCTTTATTTTGAGTTGTGCGTAAACACTGGAATTATTTTTTTTTTGATAGGAATAGTAGGTCTCGTTAAAAACCTCCCTCGTAGTTGCCTCTTAAAAGGAGGCAACTAGCTGAAGGAGGAAAAGAGTACCTCAATTTATTAAAAACCAGAATTACATAAGATACACATTACACTGTAACCTAAACACTGGAATTATTAAGTTACTTTAGAACATCTAACTTGAATCTTTTGGACTACTATAGAAAATTATGATAGTTAATTACATAATTGGCATGGGTCAGTGAGGGAATGAGAACTTTTTTTTTTGATAAGAAGAGAGGCCTCGTTAAAAACCGGGAATGAGAACTTTAGCAGGTGTAAGTTCTTATTACAAAGGGATGAGGCACTGAAATTATTTGTTCAGTTGGGTTTTCTAATATGACAGGTTTGGCATTGTAGCCAATTAGAAAATTCTAGTTTTAGGAATTATCGGCCTGTCAGAAAATGGGTACTTTAATTTTTCAACCTAAACAGTAACTCAAAGGTGGAATTTGATATCTAACTGATATTATGTTGAGGTGGAAAATGAGTGAGTTCAGGTCAGATGCTTCAGTTCCGTGTTCTTTCATATTTAGGTTGTCTAGTTTTGGGCTAGTTTTAGATTTTATGCAACCATTTTAACATAATTTGTGCAATTATCTCAGCTCCAGGCTCTTTATCCTTTTAGGTTTGTGCCTCTCCTAGTTTACTTTTTTTTTTTGTCTTCTCTAGTATTATGATATCTGAGATGATACCTTAGGAACAAATCCAAGTGGATTGTAGGTTTCAAACTACTGTTGAACTTATCAAGGGAAATGAATAAATGCTTATTTTTCTTGATTTTAATGTACTCATATATGCCTCTCACTTGATATTTTTAAATTATTTGAATTACCATGGGAAATTTGGGGGGAACAGTATAGGAGATGCAAGGAAGTCTTACCACATGGGCTGGAAATCATTAGGCTGTAAAAGTGCATTAATGCTGGTTGTTAAATATAGCCAAATGGCCTAAAGTATTGATAAATGTTAAATGGACATTTGATAATATAGCCAAATTGCCCAATGGAAAATCTTAAATGGACATTTAGCAATATGTATGTTTTTCGGAATTGTCAGGATAACTATGTAGTTAAAACTGAGACTAGAAATACTTAAAAACTGAAAAACCTGAACATTTGATAGTATTTATTCCAACTTATGTAGGGTCCTAATCAGCTTGCAGCTAATAAATAGATAAATGTTCTTGAGATTTAACCTGTGCTTGCATACAGTTATGATGAAGCGAAGCTACACTGAAACAATGCTAGGCTTGATTGGAACTTGATCTTATTTTTCTATACTCAAGTTTGACATATTTGAGCTCGTTGAACTATGCTTACATAGCATTTACTCAAATAAGAAGCTCAAAATTCATTTGAGGCATGAGTTGTATGCAACTAGTAAATATTATACTAAACCATTTATATAAAATTGTTGAAAATATCTAAGTGTACAATGAGTTTGAGTTAAAAATCAAGTAAAACCCGGGTAGCTAACAAATAGTCTGAGTCAAATTTCAGACCTCTTAAATTCAAGTAAAATAAGCTCTTTTCTTCGTCTTCTCCTTCCTGGAAGGTCATTTTATAACTATAAACATGATAAATGCATTTATGGTCATTACCTTTATACTGCCAATGGTTCAAGTTGCATCTTTCCTCCTAATTCCAGACTAATTTTGCATGCTTTTAAGCATTTGTATTTTAGATCTAGATGTATGTGAAGTGTGAAAAGGATTCAAGTTTTAGCATTCTCTGGTTCCTTAGGGTAGGATGTTAAACTTTGTCTGGCACTGAATCTATTAAGTTAATACCTATATATTTATATACTGTTAGAGCATCTCTTGTTTCACCCATAACTCTGCTGGTAATACTTAAAAATCTTTTTTATGATGGTCCAGGTGGGAAAAGGAATGCTGGAGGTAGTTGGCTTTCTGTGAGTCAGGGCATTGCAGAAGATGCATCTGATCTGGTTTCTGGTTTTGCTACCATTGGTGATGGATTAAGTGAATATGTTGATTACCCAAATGAGTATTGGGACTCTGATGAATATGATGACGATGATGATGTTGGATACATGAGGCAACCTATTGAGGATGAAGCTTGGTTTCTGGCGCATGAAATTGATTATCCTAGTGACAATGAGAAGGGAACTGGGCATGGCAGTGTTCGGGATCCACAAGAAAGAGGTCAAACCAAGGATGAAGACGATGATCAATCATTTGCAGAAGAGGATTCTTATTTCTCCGGCGAGCGGTACCTCCAGGCAAAGAATGTTGAACCACTTGCAGCTTCTGATGATCCTATAGGGCTGTCTGTAACTGAAATGTATGACAGGACTCGTGAGAATGATTTAATTGCCCAATATGATGGACAGTTAATGGATGAAGAGGAGCTTAATTTGATACGTGCTGAACCTGTTTGGCAGGGATTTGTCACACAGACAGATGAACTTATCATGCTGGGGGATGGAAAAGTTCTCAAAGAGTGTGGTAGATCTCAGCTGGATGATATTCGTATAGATAATGATCAGCATGGTTCAGTTAGGTCGATTGGTGTGGGAATCAGCAGTGATACTGCTGACTTTGGCAGTGAAGTACATAAAAGTTTAGTTGCTGGTAGTAGCGAAGGGGATTTAGAATATTTTCATGACCATGATGGTTCTATTGGTGGTTCTCGACAAAGTCATCATGAAACTGAAAGGAAATATATTGATAAATCAATTAGAGATAAAAGAAAAATGGGAAAAAATGATTCTAATAAGTATGTTATCGGGAATGATAAAGGTCTGATCCCCCAGGTGAAAAATCTTGGAGATGGGGGATTTTCTTTTCCTCCACCATTAAGAGATGGGCAGACGGTGCAGGCAGGCCCTAGTAAGTCTATATGGTCAAATAACTGCAATGCCGCTGGTGAAGAACATGATGACTATTTGACTGCTTTGAAGGGGTCTGATGATATGCTTGTGACATGGCGGCAGAAAAGTAGTGATTCTTCAACTGCCAAAAGTTATAGGGATGAAGATGATGCCAACACTGTAAAATCAGCAAATTCTAGTCCTTCATCTCTCTCTAATTATGGTTTTGGTGAACAAAAGCAGACCAAGAAATTAGAGGATGAAAAAATTAGTGGCACAAGGGAAGAGGATCTTGTGGCATCACTTGAAGATGAAGAGGCTGTTGCCGTCCAAGAGCAAGTGAGACAGATTAAAGCACAGGAGGAGGAATTTGAGACCTTTGATCTAAAGGTTGTGCATAGGAAAAACAGGCATGTCTTATCTTAGAAACTAATCTTAATTGTAATTTATATTCTGTTCATTCACTGGTGCTGACGATTTCAAAATTGTGCTGATGTGCCTTCTCTCTCTCTCTCTCTCTCTGTCTCCCACACACACACTGTGATATCAAATATCCTTGAACCTTGCTGGTGGTAATCACCATGGACTATGCTTGAGGTTGGAGAGCCAAAATTAGTAGCAAGCGTCCTCATTTTTTTACCAACCGACAACTTTTTGAAGATTAATATGTTTTATGCAAAGTAGTGCTTTGTGTCAAGCAGAAGGAATATAGGGCATCAATTAACTAATTACATGATCAGTTCTCAAATTTTTTACTACTTTTTCCTTTACCAAGTATTTACCCAAGCACATGTTCTTTTTCAGGTTAAATTTCTTTACGTAACTCTTCATTGGAAGTTTAGTTTCTCTTTTACTTATTTATCCCATTTTTTGATTTTGAGACAATATCTGACCAGCGAAACTACTGACTTGATCTCTATGTGGATGATTGCAATCATCATGTGACCAGAAAGAAAATAAAGCATGTTGAATATTTCAGGAAAATCCTGTTTTTTTTATTGATGACACAGACTTAGGTTTAGAGCTAAATTTTGCTGCTTTAAAAACTTGTGGCATATTTCTGGAACTTTTACATGCCTGATGATATTTCTTTAGTATAACTTATATTGATTGGTTTTTATTTTGCTATCAGCTATTGAGCACTGGTTTGCTTATTCGAGTCCTCTTTTTTTGCTTTCCAGAACTGGATTTGAGGAGGATAAGAATTTCCATGTTGTTCTAAATTCTGTTATCGCTGGGCGCTATCATGTTACTGAGTATCTCGGATCAGCTGCATTTAGTAAAGCTATACAAGCTCATGACCTGCACACAGGCATGGATGTCTGTGTGAAAATTATAAAGAACAACAAGGATTTTTTTGACCAAAGCCTTGATGAGATTAAGCTTCTCAAGTATGTTAACAAACATGATCCAGCAGATAAACATCACATTCTTCGATTGTATGATTACTTTTACTACCGAGTAAGTGAATGCAGGCATGGCCACTAGTTCTTTTGTGTTTCTATGATATACATATTTATTGGGGACCTTGTTCTGGACATGTCTGGCTTCATTTGTTTTGTATGTCGAAGTTTGAGCTGGCATGTTCGGTTATAAATGCTCTGTGCCGGAGAAATTAGAAGTTTGGCTAATGTATGATAGTGTCATGTACATGAACAACGATATGCGTGAATTGAGTAGAATCTGACTCTTCTCTATTTTCCAGGAGCATTTGCTAATAGTCTGTGAACTTCTCAAGGCAAACTTGTATGAGTTCCATAAATTTAATAGAGAATCAGGTGGAGAGGTTTACTTCACAATGCCAAGATTGCAGGTTTGTCGAAAGTTGTTTTCTTCACAAGTGGATCAAATCTATGTTTTTACCATCATGTAATCCTCTGGAATTCTTTTGTGCAGTCAATTACCATACAGTGTTTGGAGGCTATCCAGTTTTTGCATGGCCTTGGACTAATACACTGTGATCTGAAACCAGAAAATATATTAGTTAAAAGCTATAGTAGATGTGAGGTGAAGGTCATTGATCTTGGGAGCAGTTGTTTTGAGACAGATCACCTATGCTCCTATGTTCAATCCAGGTCCTATCGTGCACCAGAGGTTATCCTAGGACTTCCATATGACAAGAAAATAGATATCTGGTCACTTGGCTGTATCTTGGCAGAACTCTGTACTGGCAATGTAAGTAGCCGTCTTTAAACATTAGCTAGCATTTTCTGCTTACGAATACGGCCTCTTCGTAATAGCATTCAGTGATGTCCTCATCCATAAATGCTAAATGGATTAAATTTTGGTACTGTGTCCAATCACCGAGTCTCTGAAACAAGTTGGCTCGAACTTGGTCAAAAGACAATGTTTTGCATGTTATATTTTCAAGATTTAGATTTTAATGCTTTCATTCTATTGCTATAAGTTAGATAGCTTGTCTCCTGACTGATTATTTTCTTTAGTTGATCATACTGGAAAAACGCATTATTTCGCTGTAATAATTCTTTAATCTATTTCTGAATAATTATTTTTGGAGCAATAAATAAATATTGGTACAATTTGGCTTCGATATGATGCAGGTACTCTTCCAAAATGATTCACCTGCGACTTTGCTTGCACGAGTAATTGGAATAATAGGTCCAATCAAACAAGATATGCTTGCCAAAGGACGAGATGCATACAAATACTTCACGAAGAATCACATGCTTTATGAACGTAATCAGGTCTATCATTCTCGCTATTTCTTTGGTGGGGGAGAAAACATTTATTTTGAACATGCTTCCTGTGCTTAGGGGACTCCCTGTCCAATCTCCTTACATAACTTGAATGCTGTTTTTATGTTTATGTATTTTAGCTTAACGTGGTGCGTATTTATAATTATACTTCAGGAGACCAATCGACTGGAATACCTGATACCGAAGAAGACATCCTTGAGGCATCGGTTGCCTATGGGAGACCAGGGTTTCGTTGATTTTGTTGCTCATTTGCTTGAAGTGAACCCAAAGAAGCGTCCTTCTGCAGCAGAGGCTCTGAAGCACCCATGGCTATCATACCCATATGAGCCCATATCAGCTTGAGGTTTGTTCGATTAGACTTGCGGCAATAGCTTCGGCTTCCTCGTATTGATCGGGGAAGGAGCTGTTTGTATTACTGACTGGAATTGATGTTATCCATTTGTAGTGGATCTCTCGAAGGAGCTATTATCCTCCCTTGACATGCCTGCAAAATGCATTCAAAGGTGTTTGATTTTGTTTGGCTATATGGTATTATATATATATATATATTATAAATCCTTCCCCTTACCAAAGTAGTATTTGAATGATGTAATTTTGGAACGTTAGAGTTAATTGGATGGGGGAATCTAATATTGTTGTACATGACATCATGATGTGTGATATTTGTTTTAGGTTATTCAGTAATATAGCTTTGTGAAATAGTTGGTAACCGTATTTTGGTCATCAAGCCTGCCGCTGCTACTCCATGTTTTGCCTTGGAAACAAAACCACCGGGCCATAGATTGTCTCAGGAAAGACGACTAATATACGGTTAATATACGGTATTACCGGATATATTAAAAGATATTTAATAAATTCGGTTTAGTGTTATTTATTATGTTGACAGACTAATAATGTTTTAGGTAAAAAATATGAAAAATTAATAAAAAATTTGGTAACCGGTAAACTTTGGTTATCGGTAAGTATCGATACATATATATAAGTGTCAATATTTATTTCACTGTGAAAAATATTAATTTAAGGTTATTTTTTTAGTGAGTTTTAAGATATTAATTTAGTAATTATACACGTCTAATGGTTTATTTTATGTTACGATATATATTATTATTAAATTAAAAATAATAAACATAGATATTACATATTTATTATTATCTTTGGTTAAAATTGTTAAATTTAAATTCTATATAATATTTTATAAAATATCAAAATAATCAAATAATTTTTTGTGTAAATGAAATTATTAAATTAATATTGTATGTGGAAAACATTAAGCACTATTAAAAAATTTTGAAACATAAATTACATAACTTTCAACAAAGTATCGATACATTTTTATAAAAAATATCTATACTTTCAACATATCAGGTAAATTTTACCGGTTTTATCATAATGTTACATGATATGTTGAAAGTATCGATCCTTTTTATAAAAAGGATCGATACTTTACAAAATAACAGGTAAAAATATGATATAATAGGTAGCGCTTATATAATGTAATAGGTATCGTTTATATAATGTAATAGATATCGCTTATATAATAAAATATGTTAATTACTGGAAACATTATCAATCACAATAACATATTAGGTAGCGCTTATATAATGTAATAGGTAGCGCTTATATAATGTAATAGGTTAATTACTGAAAATATTATCAAGCACAATAACATATTAGGTACCTCTTATTTAATGTAATAGGTAGCATTTATATAATAAAATAAGTTAATTACGGGAAATATTATTAAGCACAATAACATATTAGGTAGTGTTTATATAATGTAATAGTCACTCTACTCTATCATATGCTTTACTCATATCCAACTTAAGAGCAAAAAAACCAAGCTTCCTTGTGCGTTTATTAACAAAAGAGTGAATTAACTCATATACCGAGATAATGTTATCAGTAATCTGCCTCCCCAGAATAAAAGCACTATGCATGTCATCAATACAAACATGCAACAAGCTCTTCACTCAATTGACAAGCATCTTCGAAACAATCTTAATCAGTACATTACAGAGACTAATTGGACGGAATTGAGCTAATTTTGATGGAGATTGTACCTTGGGGATAAGCACAATGTGTGTTTTATTCACCTCCTGCATATCAACTCCTGAAGCTTTTAGGGGGCTCATCTTCTTGACTGCTTTAGTAACATCCTCAAAAGTGAATTCGGCTAAGAGACCAGTATTCATATCGAATGAAATACATCAAAAGATGCCATCAAGAACTTGATTATCCACGTTTCCCCCATTAGACATAAATAGATTATGGAAATGGTTCCTTGCATGGGCCTCAATTTCCTGCTGCTCCTCAACAAACCGTTTGCCCTCCTCATTTTCAAGAGAATGGATTCTGTTCCTGCGTCTCCTCTGCTACGCAAACCTAGGAAAAAACGGTGTTGTTGTCCCCATTCCGAAGCCAATTTTCTCTAGCCTATTGTTCCCAATAAAATTTTGATTTGTCCGCAATGTCCCCAAGAACATCATCTGTAGAGGAAAGCCAAAAAGCTCGGCAAGTCTCCTCTTTAGATCGACCTCTGTCACACTTCTCTCGATGCATACGCCTAAACCATTTGTTAAGGCCATGTCGAACCACTAGTATCCTATCAAGAACCAAACCTGAAGAAGATTCCCACAAGTTTCAAACCTCAGTTTCGCACAATTCTTCCATCAACCAAGCGGCTTCAAATTTGAAGTGCCAGTGTCAACCCATGTAAGAATGCGACATAGTATTAAGCAAAAGCGAAAAAATGGTCCGATATAAAGTGTGTCGTATGTGAAAGGGTATAGTGGGGAAACAATTCCAACCAATTAAGGTTAGCAACTCCTCTATCCAGCTCTCTCGAATGTTATTATCTACTCGTCGGCCCCTCTCCCATGTAAACCAAGTCCCAGAATAACCAATATCATCAAGTCCGCAATCGGAAAGAGTAACACAGAAATCCTTTATTTGTCTCACATTTCTACCCAGGCCTCAATTTTTCTTAGTAGAAAGAAGAATTTCATAAAAATCGTCGATAACAAGCCACAGGGTATCCAACTCATTATCAAGTTATCGTAAAAAATCCCAAGAAGCACGTCTTCGATGTTCTTCAGGTGCACTGTAAAATCCTGTACATCTCCACAATAAGCCATCAATTGAATAAGTAATAACTACGTCAATAAGCCATTCCCCCCATTACCAGCAGAGAGCAAAGTACCACCTCACTCTTCCCTCCTTAACCATGGACTTTTAGCAAACCCCCTTTGTCTCGGAGGAGCCCGTAGTGATACATCCCACTGTGGAACATGATCCCGTTTGTCCTTTAGAATACGTAGCGAGCAGAAACCCTCACCATGGCCTAACTTGCCACACAAGAAACAAAATAATCACAACTTATCTTATCAGAATAAAGTATATGCATGCTTACCACCGGAAAAGGCCAGCTTATTCTTACGTTTCAGAAGATAGCGAATATCAATTCGGACCCAAGCACGACTGCATCCCCTATATCCCATCGAGATAGCAGAAGCATCATAAATTAAGAATTTACCAATGAAGTTCCCTAATTGAGTAGCCATCGCTTTAGATACAAAACCCACCGGTAAGTCCACAATTTGAACCCAAAAATCCACCGTTTGCCGAGCGACTAACATTGGATCATCACCCTCCTTCAGTCTATGCATAACTAGTAGATGTCCATTGAAATACTAAGGACCCTCCGTCTCGATTCGTTCAGCATCAACAACATGATATAGACGGAACATAAATCTCCCCTCCCCAAATTTAGTGATAGAAATCCCCCCAATAGGATGCCACACGTTAGCCAACGTTGTCCTCATCACCTGAACATTGATCATACTTGACGTATGACAAAACCCTAAGAAACAATTCTAGTAGGATATAAGAATGTCCCCTTTGTTAACGTTGAGCGGTAAAGCCTCTTCTTCCTCCTCCAATTGTAAATCATCCAAGTGTTGGACTAGATCACCCATGATTGAAGTAAAACATCCGAGATTGAACATCAAAATTAATTGTTGACGTTGATCGAATAACTAAAACTAAAAGGAAAAAACCCTAGAACGTGCCACCCAGATAGAGAGAAAAGGGCAAAACCTTACAAAATAAAAATAAAAAATTAGATAACCACTGGGCCAACTGAAGTTATGTTTTAACAAAAAAATAATATAATATCAAACTACAATTGAAATTATCGATAATATATGTCTTAAAATTAAAATATTAATTATAAAAATTATATTATAATATAATATATAAATATTGCAGCAATGTATGGAAGCATTTGAGAACTGTTTAAAGGAGCTTTTGAGACCTTAAAAGCGGCCGCTGAAAGATATGGAAGCAGCAATGTATGCATTGCATGCAGGCCAAAGAAGGTATTTATGTGGTTCCTCGTTTGTTTAACCCCTCTTTTACATTTTTAACCCGTTAAATGATAAAAGAAAATGTTATTTTCCTTAAAAGTTCTGAATTTAAGCAATTGCGCTTTATATGTATGTTGTCAATTGATTAAACTTTTTTAAAATATGTATTATTTTACAATTACCTTGAACTATTCAAAAATAAAATATCAGACAAAAGACGAGATCTACTTGAAAAAGACTCAATGCTTTCTTCAAACAGTGAACCTCAAGCCACTACTGATGAAGGAAACAAAATTAACCCTTTAAATCTAAAGAATTAATCGTGCAATAATGATTTCGAACGATACCGTTATTTTTATATAACAATTGTCATTTCAGTAATGGACTGCTTTTCTAATAGTGAACCGTTATTTAAACTCCTAATTGCCGTTATACAGACCCGATGTAACAGAGGAAAACGATGCAGAGAATGTTGGACCTTCAAACGGACAAATTGCAGTGAAGTTGTTGGACCTTCAAACGATGTTTCCATACATTGCTGCAATATATATATATATATATATATAATATTTTTTATAATGAAAAAGAAAATGGAAGAGTTAGTGAGAAGGCAACACATAGATATGTACGTGTCAAAGTTGATGGGTTAACATCTCCCAAGTGTCCCACATGATTCCAATTCCCCTCCGTCTAATTTAAGCAAATCATCTTCCACTTCTCATCCATGCACAAGCTCTTTGCTTTTCTCTTCATCTCTGCTATTTTTCTCTGCACAAGCTGAAGCATCGGTGCAATTATTTACAGCAGCTTCTTTGTTTTAGATGCCAACTCGTAGATATGCAGTTGGGAGGGCTGATGAGGTCACTCATCCCGACTCCATGAGAGCCACCTTGGCTGAGTTCCTAGCCACTATCATCTTCGTCTTCCCCGGCGAGGGCTCGATTCTGGCTTTCGGTACTGTCTCCATCTCATGTACTTAATTCCTTCTAATGGCTTTTGATTGATGTTTCTGCTTTGTTTAAAAATGGTTGCAGACAAGAAGTATAAGGATACGACTACGAGTACAACGCCTTCAAGACTGGTGATGGTAGCACTTGCGCATGGGTTGGCTTTGTTTGCTGCTGTGGC
Organism: Hibiscus syriacus; assembly: GCF_006381635.1. Classification (NCBI taxonomy): domain Eukaryota; kingdom Viridiplantae; phylum Streptophyta; class Magnoliopsida; order Malvales; family Malvaceae; genus Hibiscus; species Hibiscus syriacus. The sequence goes on from NW_024063088.1 coordinate 4,604,350, forward strand.
ATCCAGTATGAACGTATCGGGTGGCCATGTGAATCCGGCCGTCACCTTCGGTGCCTTGCTCGGTGGAAGGGTCTGAGAATTTCAAATTCATATATATTTTGGTCATTTAATTATTTTCTTCCAAAATCATTCATAATGTTTTTTTTAATTCACCCACTTTTAAAAAATTAAATAAAACTAAAAAATAAACAAAAACCGATGAGTTGTAAATTTTTTTTTTTATTTTCCAACGATGATGTGCTATTATCTTACACAAATACCTTAGTTAGCTAATCCTTATTCTCATATGTAATGGGGTTTCTCATATGTAATGGGATAGGGGATGTATGATAGTAGGCTGCCCCCAACGTCAGGTTGAGAGCAGCTTCCGTAGGAGACGAATTATGAAATACCTTCTGTGGGACTCGATTCCACGACCCCAACGATAAAAACCTTGTGCTCTATCAACTGAATTGAATGGTCATTTCCTTACACTAATACCTTAGTAGTTCTACTTATTATTCAACAATAATGATTAAAGCATAACATTAGGTATATTTTTTTAAAAAAAAGTTATTAATTGTTTGGTACGAACAATATTACTATGACTAAATACATAGTTTATCCTATTTTCTATTAATAATTTGTATTTATCTTTAAAATTTTATAAATTCATCATTAACATTAAATCTTACCATTAAATCTTACGTCTGACTTCATATATATATATATATATATATATATATATATATATATATATATATATATATATATAAATTTGTGTGATCTGCGTGTGATTGATGGTAAGTTCTCATAATTGCGTTGCACTTTAAATTTTATAAATTAATTTCTAATATTAAATCTTGTGTCTATCCTTATAATTGTGTGTGATAGATAATAAGTTCTCATAATTTCTTTGCTCTTTGGTTTCAGCGGCCGGTGGGGTTCACGGTGGCGTACGGAGTCGGAGAGCTGCGTTGCATGATACTAGAGATAGTTATGACATTTGGATTGATGTACACAGTTTATGGAACAGCGGTTGATCCGAAAAGAGGAAGCATGGGGACAATAGAACCATTGGCTATAGGGTTACTAGTGGCGGCCAACCTCTTAGTTAGCCTCTTAGTTAGGGCTTTAAAAAGTTGATTCAACTTGTAAAACTGACTAAAATCGACTCGAGTCAAAATTGTTTTTGACATGCACTGTGGCGATCCGAAACCAACTCGAGTCGGAACTGATGTTGACCTAAATCCGATTTAGACCTAGAAATTGTGGATCCGAACCCGACCTGCATCCGACCTGAGAACGATCTGAACCTGAATTGAACCGAAAATATGATACCCGAACTCGAACTGCATCCAACTAATATGAACCCGAACCCGAGATTGACCTGGTAAATAACTGGTATTATCCGACCTGTTTTCAACCTGACTTATTTTCAACCTGACATGTTTTTAACCTGATCTGTTTTTAACCTGACCTATAAATGATCCGACTTGTTAATGATCTGATCTAATATTTATCTGACTTATATATTACCATGGAAATCTTATAAATTATCAGTTTTTTAACTTATGATGTAATTAAAATATTAATATGATTATTTTTTAAATGTTATAATAAAATATTTATTATGATAATTATATTAATAAATAGATCAATTATATAAAATTATTTAATAAAATTATAAATTATTTAAATTTAAATTAGATCAAACATTATTAATAATGCAAAGGAAAATTAATATAGTTTAATTTATATAAATTATATAGTTTAATTTATATAAAGAAAAAATAATATTAATAATTGTTAACTTCCTAAAAAGGCTACTTTTAAGGCTTTTTTCACTTAAGTTATTGTTTGTTAAAAAGCTCATTTTAGGCATTTTAGGATCATGTAGTTGCATTTGTGGTGGTAGTGCTATTTTATTTCTTAATGATGCTACTTGAAGGAAAGGTGCAGTTTGTCTGTGGTGTGCAGAGAATAGCAAGCAAAAAGGACTAGATGGGAAGTAATGTCGCGGCATCACACGTTGCTGAAGCAGATTGAAATGCCTTGGCATTTCTGGCGCAGAAAACGACAAAAAGATACAGTTGTATGAGGACAGCTAGCACTGCACGTGGAATGATTGATGTAGCCACCTTCTAGAGGACTAAGGCCACCTGGAGAATTAAGTTCATGCTTATGGTGTGATTCTAGGGGTATGAGGGGTATTTCGCACCTAACAACCTAATCATTACCCTAGATCCTTTTATTGTAATGACACCTAAAGGAAAAGAAGAGACGTGAAGAAGAGGCACACGCATAGAGCAGAAAAAAATCAGATTTTTATTTCATTTTCCTTTTCTTCTTCCTTGGGTTTTCCTCCATTGATTAAGCTCCAAGAAGTGGCGAGCTACGTGTCGAGAGGAGCTAGCAAGCTAAGGTAATTCGTGGTGGCCGAGGAGACCTCCGGTGACACGTCGAAGGCTTCTTCTCACTTCCCTTTTTGCTATTATTTTTCGATTTATTTGTGGGTTGTTGGAACGAATATTTGCATGACTTTGTGTTTGGATATTTCGAACCCCACCATGAACTAACTTATTTGGTAGTGGTTGGTTTAATGGATGTTTAGACTTTATTTTGATGATATATTTGAGTTTATTTTGGTTCTTTATTTGCTTTGCTTATGAATGTTTCACCATCTAGGCTTGTAAGAGGCATGGAAATGTCCATTTCTTAGATGAAGTTTAGGTATTTGGGAGAAACCTAAGCTAGAAATACTTGTAAGTATTCGAGAGAACCGCAAGATAAGATCCTCATAAGTAATGGGTTATAATATTTCCAAGGGGCTTTGAACCGGCCTATGGATATTACAACCTAATCCCTTAGATCTCGAAAGAGACTAGAATAGGATTTTAAAGACTAAAAAGGGTGTTTTTATCAATAGGGTAGGCTGGCCAATATCGTTGAGTGAGAGCAGATGCCTTGGCATCCTATTCTGTTAGGTTCCTGTTGAAAACATTTTTGATATTTCGATATAACAAATTAAGTTAAATGAATTTTAAGATTTTACAAATGATTTTACAATTTTATATTCGATTCAATTAACCGAATATCAAATTATTACTCCAAGTTTTTCAAGATCAATTTTAAACCTTACTAAATGTGTAAAATTGTGATTTGTATTTAAACTATTTTTAAAACAATTTTCACAAAGTATTTTGAACCAAAATCAAAGCCTAAATTCAATTATTTGAGGTGATGTACCAATGCATCAACCATGCATCGATGCATTAGTGAATTAATTGAAACATCGAATGCATTCCATGCACCGATGCATTCTCCATGCATCGATACACTCTGAATATTTTCAAAACATCGAATGCATTTGATGCATCGATGCACAAGCCATGCATCGATGCACTCAGGCTATTTTCAAACATCAAATGCATTTCATGCATCGATGCACACTTGGTGCACCGATGCATCAAGTGTTCCAACGGTCAAAATATTTGAATTTTACACTGATGCACCGATGCATCCTCCATCATGCATCGATGCATGAGACGCTCCACCCAGAAAAATTAATTGTTTTCACACTTGAACGGCTCTATTGACTCCACTAATTATCACCAACGTTCAGAAGTGATTCAAGGTGTATTTAAACAAGTTCTGAAGCCCTTGATCAAAAGAAATCATAGAGAATCAAAGAGAAAGCATCAAACCTCAAGTTTGAGCATTTCAAGCCTATTTTTCATCCAATATTCATTTGCTTTCAAGAACACTTTTGTACTCAATTGTATTTATCTTTGAGTGTTCTTTTCTTTGTTCTAGAATTATGCAAACATCTTACCTTGTGAGGTTTTCTTGTAAGTTTGCAAATTTGTAATCTTCTCTTTGGGAAAAAGAGTGTTCTCAAGAGTTGGGGTATACTCTTGAGGGATTTTGTAAGGTTATCTCTTTGGCCTCAAAAGAAAGAACAAATTAGTGAATTTGTTGGAAAATCCTTAGTGTGGATAGCTAAGGTAGTGGACGTAGACTTTGTTTGAGAAAGTCGAACCACTGTAAATCACTGTGCAATTACTTTCAATTTTCTGCAAAAGCTTCCACGAAATTTTTTATTGCCAATTCACCCCCTCTTGGCCAATTCCGTCGATCGATTAACTCAACAATTGGTATCAGAGCCTAACTCATTTGAAGGTTTAATCACCTCTTGAGTTGATTCGGGAAGAGTTATATCGATTATCAAAGTCATCAATGGCCTCCGCTTCAAACTTCGACTCCGGTCTCGATTCGATGCCCGTCAACAAGCCTCCTTTCTTCAATGGGGCTAATTATGCCTATTGGAAGAATAGAATGATGTACTTCATTCAAGCAAGTGACATGGGAGCATGGAATGCCGTAGAAGAAGGATACATCAAGCCTCTCACTCATCCAAGGTTGTGGAGTGAAGGAGACACAAGAATGTTCCAGCTCAACTCCAAAGCCATCCATATTATTTTTTGTGCTCTTGAACCAGATGAATACGGAAGAGTTTCATTGTGTACAACCGCCAAAGAAATATGGGACAAGCTTCAAGTCACACATGAAGGTACAGATGAGGTAAAGAAATCAAAAATTAGTATTCTAACGCATAGCTATGAAAATTTCAGGATGAAACCAAATGAAGACATCAAAGCTATGACGGATAGATTTTCAACGATTGTCAATGGTCTTAAATCGTATGGAGAGATCATCTCAAATGAAAAGCTTGTGAGGAAGTTAGTCTACTCCCTCCCAAAATCATGGCAATCAAAGAAGACGGCAATCATCGAGTCTAAGGACCTATCATCCTTAACTCTTGAAGAACTTATCGGTTCACTCCTCACTCATGAGATGATGCTTGAAGATGAGGTGGACCTTGATAAAGTTGAAGAGACACCAAAGGAAAAGGAGAAGAAGAAAAACATTGGAGTTGCTCTCAAATCCACAAAAGATGAGAGTGATTCTAATAATGATGATGATGACGAGGAAATTGCATTATTTGCCAAACGGTTCAGAAAAATGATGAGACCTTACCGAGGAAGAAAATTCAAACAAAACGAAGGCCTCAAAAATGAACCAAAAGAGAAGGACCCAATCATTTGCTATGAATGCAAAAAGCCGGGGCATGTCAAATATGATTGCCCACAATTGAAGAAAAAGGGTCAATCAAAGAATAAGCACAAGGCTCATGTGGCTACATGGAGCGATGAAGAAAGTTCCGATGAAGAAGAACAAGAAGTAGCAAACTTGTGCTTGATGGCATTCGGGGAAGATTCTAAGGTAACCTCTAACTCATCCGATTTTGATGATTTATCTTATGATGAGTTATTTGAGGAGTACAATGGGTTGGCTTCGGATTATGAGAAATTGTTTTTAAAATATAAAAAATGATGTTTCAAAATTAAAAAATGAAAACAAACTCATATCCAAAACCAATAATGATCTTGAAAGTAAAATTAAAGATTTGCAGATCAAACTAGAAGAATTTGAAAAGAAAAATTTAGATTTGCAAAATTTACTTTCAAAGGTCAATGATGATCATCAAAAGAAAATTGATGATCTTAAAACTTCTTTTGATAAAGTTGGTACAAAACATTTTGAAAAAAGGAGAAAATTCAAAATCCAACTTTGTTAGAAAAAGTTTTAGAAGCTACAATCATAGAGGTCCCCAAAGAACTTTAAATGGAAAAATCGTTAGAAGTATGTGGGTTCCTAAAGAACTCATTACTACTAAAGATAAAGATATCCTACACAAATGGATACCTAAGGGGACTAGGATTTTGGAAACTAATGAATATGGACCCAAAAGAATTTGGGTACCAAAAATCAAAAGTTAATCTATGTTTGTAGGGAAAGGAGCATTACTACAAGGCACGGGAAACAAATTCAAATTCATGGTACCTTGATAGTGGATGCTCAAGACATATGACCGGAGACAAAAGCCGATTCATTGAGCTTAACGCCAAAAATAGAGGAGAAGTGACTTTTGGAGACAATTCAAAAGGTCACATTGAAGGTATTGGTACAATAGGTAATACCTCTTCCATACAAATTAAGAATGTTTTATATGTGAATGGATTAAAGCATAATCTATTGAGTATTAGTCAATTATGCGATAAAGGATTCAATGTCTTATTTGAAATTAATGGTTGTAAAGTCATTGACATTGCATCTAATCGGATTATGCTTGTTGGTCATAGAATAGGGAACATTTACATGGTGCATTTAGATTCTATTGATATGACTAATTTATGCCTAGTTGCTAAAGATGAGCATGATAGTTGGTTATGGCATAGGAGATTAGGTCATGCTAGTATGAATGTTTTGCAACGGCTAATTCAAGGTGATTTAGTTCGAGGGTTGCCTAAACTTAAATTTGATAATGATAAAATCTGTGATGCTTGTGCTAAAGGAAAACAAAAGCGTGTTTCTTTTAAATCCATTAATGACGTATCAACTAGTAGAGTATTACAATTGATCCATGTAGATCTTTTTGGGCCAACTAGGACTACTAGCTTGGGTGGAAAACAATATGCATTTGTCTTGGTAGATGACTATTCTAGATACACTTGGGTTCTATTCTTAAGTACTAAAGATGAAGCATTAGAAAATTTCATCACATTTTCAAAAATAATCCAAAATGAAAAAGGTTACTCTATCACTAGTCTTAGAAGTGATCATGGAACTGAATTTGAAAATCTTGGATTTATTGAATTTTTTAATTCTAATGGTATTAGTCATAATTTTTCAGCACCTAGAACCCCTCAACAAAATGGAGTTGTTGAGAGGAAAAATCGAACTTTAGAAGAAATGGCTAGAACCATGCTTTGTGAAAATAATTTGCCAAAATATTTTTGGGCGGAAGCCACAAATATCGCTTGTTATGTTGTAAATCGAGTAATGATTAGGTCAATTTTAAAGAAAACTCCATATGAAATTTCCAAAAATAAAAAGCCTAACATTAGTTATTTTCATCCTTTTGGATGTAAATGTTTTGTTTTAAACAACGGTAAAGAAAACCTTGGCAAATTTGATGCTAAAAGTGATGAAGGAATTTTTCTGGGTTATTCCTTAAATTCTAAAGCCTATCGTGTATTTAATAAAAGAACTTTAGTTGTAGAAGAGTCTATACATGTTGTTTTCGATGATAATCCCCTTCCGAGGAAGGATTCTTGTGTGAATGATGATGTAGGTGTTATAAATACAAATGACGTTAGACATGAAGTTGGAGAACCATCATCAAATGAAGAAACGAAAAATGAGGAAACTCATATCCTCTTGAGAATCCAACCATTGAAGAAATGGAAGTATCTTATCCAAGAGAGTACAACTATGTCAAGGATGGTGAAATTATAGGTGATCCATCAAAAGGGGTAACAACTCGATCTTTTCTTAGAAATATTTGTAATTATGTTGCATTTATCTCATGCATAGAGCCTAAGAATATTAAAGAAGCATTAAATGATGAACATTGGATTATGGCTATGCAAGAAGAGTTAAATCAATTTGAGAGAAGTAAAGTATGGACATTAGTTGAAAGGCCTAGTAATAAATCTACTGTAGGTACTAGATGGGTATTTAGGAATAAGCTTGATGAGAGTGGTAATATAGTGAGAAACAAGGCTAGACTTGTTGCTCAAGGGTATACTCAAGAAGAGGGCATAGACTATGATGAAACATACGCTCCCGTAGCTAGGATGGAAGCAATTAGAATGTTATTAGCATTTGCATGTTTTCATGAATTTAAATTATATCAAATGGATGTTAAAAGTGCATTTTTAAATGGTTTTATAAAAGAAGAAGTGTATGTGGAACAACCTCCAGGTTTTGAAGATTCAAAATTTCCAGATCATGTTCTTAAATTGACAAAAGCTCTTTATGGTTTAAAACAAGCTCTTAGAGCTTGGTATGAAAGATTGTCAAATTTTTTAATTGAAAAAGGTTTTTCAAAAGGAAAGGTTGACACTACATTGTTTTTAAAGCATAAAGGTAAAGATTTATTAGTAGTTCAAATTTATGTTGATGATATAATATTTGGTTCTACTAATGATGTTCTTTGCCAAGAATTTTCTAAGCTAATGCAAAGTGAGTTTGAGATGAGCATGATGGGGGAGCTCTCATTTTTCTTGGGACTCCAAATCAAGCAAAGAAAAGATGGCATCTTCATTAATCAAGCTAAGTACGTCAAAGATATGCTCAAGAAGTTTGGACTGGAAAATGGGAAACCTCATGACACTCCAATGAGCTCTTCTACAAAGCTTGACTTAGATGAAGGAGGTAAATGTGTGGATTTTAAATTATATAGATCCATGATTGGCTCATTGCTTTATCTTACCTCAAGTAGACCGGATATTATGTTTAGTGTTTGCTTGTGTGCTAGGTTTCAATCATGTCCTAAGGAATCACATTTACTAGTTGTTAAGAGAATCTTTAGATACCTTAAGGACACTCTTAGTTTAGGACTTTGGTATCCTAGAGACTCTAGCTTTAGCTTGCATGCCTTTTCTGATGCGGATTATGGAGGATGCAAATTAGATAGGGAAAGCACCTCCGGTACTTCCAATTCCTTGGAAATATGCTGATTTCTTGGTTTTCAAAGAAACAAAATTGTGTTGCATTATCTACCACTGAAGCGGAATACATTTCAGCCGGTAGTTGTTGTGCACAAGTTTTATGGATGAAACAACAACTTTTTGATTATGTAATTGAAGTAGGTACCATTCCTATCAAGTGTGACAATACTAGTGCTATTTGTCTCACTAAAAATCCCATCCAACACTCTAGAACTAAGCACATTGAAATAAGACATCACTTCATTAGAGACCATGTCACTAAGGAAGATGTAGTTCTAGAATATGTTGATACTTTGCATCAATTAGCAGATATCTTTACAAAACCCTTAGACAAGGAAAGGTTTTGGACACTTAGAAGAGAATTAGGTTTAACTAACCTATCTTCATTTAGTGTTTAAAATAATTTAGCACTTTTAATAAATACTGAAAAATGCTTATAATAATAATTTTTTATTGCATTCTTGCTATTAGTTAGGGGGAGTTTATGATTCTTAGTGAAAATTAATTTTATGTTCAAATAATGTTTAAAGATTAATTTAATTGATTGAACATAATTAATTTTTGATATATGAGTTGCCAACACCACTAGAGCCTATTTATTTAGCATTTTAAGTGTTTAAAACGGATTTTTGACATTTTTGTGCTTTATGCACCGATGCATTCAACAATGCATCGATGCATCCCTTTGAATATGCATCGATGCATAAGACCATGCACCGATGCATCCGTCGGGTTTTAGGTTTAAAATCCTCATCTTCTTCATTTTTCTCAAACCCTAAACACTAAAACATACGGCCATTCAACCCCTCTCTCTCCAAAATCTCTATTTTTGCTCATAATCTTCGGGAAAACATCGGATTCTTCAAGATTTTCATCCTACAAACCTGCTACACTCATTAAATCACGCAAAACATCTCATCATTCCCCTCAATCCGAATTTTTCAAGGTATTTTCACAAAAACTCTATTTCATTAAATTTTTGAACTTAGGACTAGTTTAGATTAGTTCTAGTTTGAAATAATTATCGGGCATTGGCTATATGATGATTCTAAACTAGTTTCTACAATGAATTTCATCAAAAACGCATAATCTTTCAAAATTGTTTTTGAAATTTCGAATTTTAAAAAAAAAATTCGAAAATTACTGATTCAATTGTGTTGTTTTCATGAAAACTATGCGTATTATGACATTAATTTTAAATAGTTTTCAAAACTTTGCCCATTAGGACTTTGTTAGAGAACCTTGAATTATTGAGGACTCATTTGAGTTTTGGGATTAATTGTTGTGCATACATGTGTTTTAAAATTGCAGGTGATATTTCTTTTCTGATTTCCCTAACCATGTCTAATCCCAAACACCCTAGGTCATCCTCGAGTCGGTCTCACCAAAACCGTCCTCCCGCTCCTAGACCTCAAAATCCATCCAATATTCCTTCATCCCTCATTAGTACTTGTTTTAACATGCCTGAAAACCGTAGGGATGAATTGTACTCTAGGTACATGAACTCCTTCCAATCTTATCGTATTAGGGAAGAGCGTATTCTTTCTCTACAAGATATGATAAAACTTGAATTTGAATACCTCTCAATTCTTCGCCGATGGATGTTTGATAAACTCTTTTCTCTTCAACCCATCGTCTTTCACCAACTTGTCCGCATCTTTTATTCCAATGCGGTTTGTATTCAGAACACAACTTAGTGCGGTACTATAGCGATTAGATCCTATCTTTTAGGACAATATATCACTATTACTTCTGAATCTATCGCATCTCATTTTGGTTTAGATGACGAGGGTTTATTTAATGAGAAGGAAGATGTGGAATATACATATCTCCCTAATGCTAGTGTCAGTACCTTTAGGTCTCACCACGATCGATTTCTTCACTTAATGATCTCTTGGTGGTTTAGACCATCCGCAGGTCGGTACTCCACACTACGTACTACAGACTTATGGTGGATGCACTGTATAAAGAACAAAAAGAAAATCAATTTTCCACATATTGTCTTTAGCGCGCTTGTCGATATCATAAACATCATTCCCTCAAAGCATGTAGAAACCCTACCTTATGGTTGTCTACTAAGCAATTTGTTTATCAAACTCGGCCTAGATGTCTCCCTTGAAAATCCTATCCCGCTCCAAAACCCAATCAATATCACATCCTTAAAGAAATCGGATTGGAAATTGGATGAGAACACCGGACTATGGTCTTTTCGACCCGGTAAGCAAACCCCGGGAGCTAGTTCTTCACGAACTGCTCCTAGTTCTTCTCGTGCTCCTCCTTCTCCTCCAGCTCCTGACGCTGATGATGATCCAGACCTTCAAAGGCTTATGAGAGATATTGACGAGGAAGTACCAGCTCGGCAAGATGATCAAACGCGACCTTATTTTCGATCTTTTCTAGAGTCATTTGATCTACATTTTGCCTCCATTGAGTCTACGATTTCTGAGTTTCAGAGGGAGATGCGTGATCGTATGGATGCTCTGACTCTTGAAGTTCGAGCTCATTATCCTCCTCCTCCCGATCCTCCGATGGAGTAGACTTGCTTGTCATGTTTTCTTATTTTTAAAACTTGGATTGATTTTGATTTTTGTGCTTTGTTTGGTACTTTGAACTTGATTAGTTGTTGGATGTTTGTTTGAGGATGTTTGAACTTATTATATATATTTGGTTTGACATTTTAACGCTTTCTGTTTATTAATTTTGCATCATTAGAAATTTATGACCAAATTATGCCATTTCACATTTTATTATGAATATTGTTTATGAAAACTAATGGCTAATCTCTCTTTTGATTGTGATATTAGTAGCCTATTATTAATAAATCAATTGGCTAATGTTTTTCAAAATTCTTGTTTAAAACGTTTTTATAGAGTCTTTTTGATTTAACAAAAAGGGGGAGAAAATTTAAGATGTGCTATAGTAAGGGGGAGTAAGTTTTTCAAAATCGATTTCAAAAATAATTTCTTAAACAAATCTTAAAATTACTCAAATGTTTTGTTATATCAAAAACGGGGAGATTGTTGAAAACATTTTTGATATTTCGATATAACAAATTAAGTTAAATGAATTTTAAGATTTTACAAATAATTTTACAATTTTATATTCGATTCAATTAACCGAATATCAAATTATTACTCCAAGTTTTTCAAGATCAATTTTAAACCTTACTAAATGTGTAAAATTGTGATTTGTACTTAAACTATTTTTAAAACAAATTTCACAAAGTATTTTGAACCAAAATCAAAGCCTAAATTCAATTATTTGAGGTGATGCACCGATAAATCAACCATGCATCGATGCATTAGTGAATTATTGAAACATCGAATGCATTCCATGCACCGATGCATTCTCCATGCATTGATACACTCTGAATATTTTCAAAACATCGAATGCATTTGATGCATCGATGCACAAGCCATGCATCGATGCACTCAGGCTATTTTCAAACATCGAATGCATTTCATGCATCGATGCACACTTGGTGCACCGATGCATCAAGTGTTCCAACGGTCAAAATATTTGAATTTTACACTGATGCACCGATGCATCATCCATCATGCATCGATGCATGAGACGCTCCACCCAGAAAAATTAATTGTTTTCACACTTGAACGGCTCTATTGACTCCACTAATTATCACCAATGTTCAGAAGTGATTCAAGGTGTATTTAAACAAGTTCTGAAGCCCTTGATCAAAAGAAATCATAGAGAATCAAAGAGAAAGCATCAAACCTCAAGTTTGAGCATTTCAAGCCTATTTTTCATCCAATATTCATTTGTTTTCAAGAACACTTTTGTACTCAATTGTATTTATCTTTGAGTGTTCTTTTCTTTGTTCTAGAATTTTACAAACATCTTACCTTGTGAGGTTTTCTTGTAAGTTTGCAAATTTGTAATCTTCTCTTTGGGAAAAAGAGTGTTCTCAAGAGTTGGGGTATACTCTTGAGGGATTTTGTAAGGTTATCTCTTTGGCCTCAAAAGAAAGAACAAATTAGTGAATTTGTTGGAAAATCCTTAGTGTGGGTAGCTAAGGTAGTGGACGTAGACTTTGTTTGAGAAAGTCGAACCACTGTAAATCACTGTGCAATTACTTTCAATTTTTTGCAAAAGCTTCCACGAAATTTTTAATTGCCAATTCACCCCCCTCTTGGCCGATTCTGTCGATCGATTAACTCAACAGTTCCTTTGAGAACATTTTAGGAAAGCCCTGTTGAGCAAGTAAAGACTAGATAACTTAGATATACCTGATAAATAAGTTTAGAATCCTTACATCAATTCCTACCATTCATTCCATTGGAAGCTTGTCACGTGAGGATTATCTTCTTTTCATTTTATTTACTGTTATTTACCATCTTTCATTGCCTCGACATTACATCATTTTCAACACTAAACATCTTATCTTGCCATTACATTTCCATCTGCTACACCATCAGACCATTCATCTACATCCACCTTCATACACATTTTCATTTTGCCGTGACGTTTATATATATAAAGACTAACTATACATAGATAGATTAGTGCTTAGCTTTGGTTAGACTTTCGTAATTTCACCCAATCCCTGTGGAGACGATACTCACTCATCACTGTATTACTTGAGCAATTGTGTATACTTGCACATTATTTGCGTATGTTTCATAGTACTCACAACACGCAACAAGTTTTTGGCACCGTTATTGGGGATTGGCAGCCTGAAGTTATTTAGTTTTGCTAAAGCATTTTATTTTATTTTGTTTTGTTTTGCATTTTTATTTTTGTATAGTTTACTTTATATTTTTGTTTTATTTTTCAGGTTTATTTAGTGTATGCCTAGAAGAAATTCTGAAGAGCCTTTGGAACCGACAGAACCTGAGATTGAAAGACTCTTTAGACAAAGGAGACAAGCACAACGCGCTAGAGGAAATATGTATCAGATTGGAAACCAAGGCATTGGTCAGGATGACGGAAATCAGAATGTCGCGGTATTAGGCAATGTTGAACCTGCTGGTAGGCCGCGTGTTATTCGTGATCACTTAAATCCGATGTTGGATGATCTGAATCCTGGGATTGTTGCACCCGACATTCAAGCTGCACATTTCGAGCTGAAACCATTCATGTTCAATATGTTGAATTTTATTAGGTAGTTTGGGGGTATGCCAAATGAAGATGTCAGGCAGCACATTCACAATTTTCTAGAAGTTTGTAATTTTTTCGCCAAGAGGGAGTATATGAGGATTTTCTGAAGTTAAAGTTGTTCCCGTATTCATTGCGTGACCGAGCAAGGGCTTGGTTGAGTGGTGTACCAGCTGGTTCGATGGAATCGTGGGCTGATCTTTGTAAGAGTTTCTTATTGAGGTACAACCCACCGAATATGAATACATAGCTAAGGAATGACATATCATCTTTTCTCCAGGGGGACAACGAATCCATGTACGAGTGTTGGGATCGTTACAAGAGTTTGCTTCGAAATTATTCAAATCATGGTTTTCACGATTGGACTCAAGTTGTCATGTTCTATAATGGAGTCAATGCACCCACGAGGATGTTATTGGATGCCTCGGCAAATGGGACATTGCTAGATAAATCATCTACTGAGGCGTTTGCTATATTGGACATAATTACTAATAATGATTATCAGTTTTCTTCCTCAAGACTTGGGAGTGGGAGGAGAGCACCTGGAGCATTTGAGTTAGATACCAAGGATTCGGTGTCCGGTCAACTCTCAACTATCACCAATATGCTGAAAAACTTACAACGCTCTACTGAGGTGAAGGAAGTGAAAGCAACTAGCTTGGCATGTCTGTTATGCCAAGGCAATCATCATGAGAGCGAATGCCCAAGCAATCATGAGTCCATCAACTTTGTAGGCAATTACAATTGAGGCAGCAACAATCCTTACTCTAACACTTATAATGTTGGATGGCGTCAGCACCCCAATTTCTCATGGGGAAATCAAGGAGCCCACAATGCTAATCAACCTACTCGGCAGCAGAATAACAATGAGCCTCAAGGTTACCAAAATGCTATGCCATGGCATAATGTTAACAAAGGAGCTTCAACTTCAGCAAACATGAGTTCCTTGGAAGCTACAATTCAAGAGTTCATATCTACTACAAAGACAATGTTGCAAGACCATTCTACTTCAATTAAAAATCAAGGAGCTTTACTTCATAGTCAAGGCGCCTTACTTCAAAGCCATAGCTCGTATTTGAGAGTTTGAAAGGTCAAGTTGGTCAGATTGCTACGGTATTGCAAGAGCGTCAGCAAGGGCGATTGCCAAGTGATACTGAAGTCACTAAAGGGCCTGGAAAAGAGCATTGCAATGTGTTAACTCTTAGGAGTGGAACACAAATCAATCAACAAGTCAAGGGGCTAGTGCGCCATAATATGATAACTCTACTCCCACTACTGAAAGTGGTGAAACTGAATTGCATGACGATACCATTACTGAGAAGGACAAGGAGGAGGGTTCTACTGATGATTCAACTAAGGCACCAGATTCTGATGCCAAGGCAAAAGCAATTCCTACTACTGCAGTTAAGGAAGCGAGACCTCCACCACCCTTCCCGCAAAGATTGAAGAAGCATAGTGATGAAGTTCAGTTCAAGAAGTTCGTGGACATTCTTGATCAGCTCCATATCAATGTACATCTCTTGGAAGCTATTGAACAGATGCCGATGTATGCCAAATTTCTGAAGGAAATTTGTACCAAGAAGAGGAAAGTAGAGACTGTTTCCACGACAACAGAATTTTGTTCTCCATTGAGTAAGTTGCTGCCAAAGCGAAATGATCCGGGCAGCTTCATAATTCCTTGTTCTATTAGAGCTAATTTTGTTGGAAAGGCACTATGTGATCTTGGATCAAGTGTCAACTTAATGCCGAAATCGATATTCTTAAAGCTTGGCATAGGAGATGCAAGACCTACCTCAGTTATTTTACAACTTGTCGGCAGATCCCATGTTAAACCTGAAGGGAGAGTCGAGGATGTCATAGTGAGGGTGGATAAGTTTGTGTTTCCAGTCGACTTCTTAATTTTGGACTGCGAAGTTGATGCCAAGGCACCTATTATTCTGGGAAGACCTTTCCTAGCCACTGGACGTATATTGATAGACTCTGAAAGAGGTGAACTCACCATGAGAGTGTCCGATCAGTGTGTGACTATCAATGTGTTTCGAACGCTCAAATATGTGAAGAATGCCAAGGTATTTCTGAATTGAACTCAGTGATTGAATAAGAAACTGAACATCTTTGCCAGAACAATTTCATTCAGCTAGTAGAAAAGGAATATTTGGTGGATGATGAAAGGTTAATGGAGTCCGACGACTTTCCAATTTTGGAGGAGCAATCTAGCTTACTACAAGCTAGATCAAGTATGAATTTTAAACCTCTGAATTTTAATGAATTCATTCCTCCTAAGCCTTCATTATTGTAAGCACCTACTCTAGAGCTTAAGACTTTGCCAGGGCATCTTAAATATGTTTATTTAAGTAGAGATGAGACTTTACAGGTGATTATTTCTGCTAAACTTACTACTAATCAAGAGCAAAGTTTGTTAAGTGTGTTGATGCAGCATAAGAAAGCAATTGGTTGGATTATGGCCGACTTGAAGGGCATTCATAATCTGCATGCACAAGATTCTGCTGGAAGATTTCCACGGTAATTCAATTGAACCACAACGAAGACTCAACCCTGTTATAAAGCAAGTGGTGATGAAAGAAATTCTGAAATGGCTTGATGCTGGAGTGATTTACCCTATCTTCAATAGCTCATGGGTGAGCCCTGTCCAATGTGTTCCGAAGAAAGGAGGCACGACGGTGGTTACTAATGAGGAGAATGAGCTATTACCCACTCGCACTGTTACCGGATGGAGGATATGCATGGACTATAGAAAACTCAACAAAGCTACAAAGAATGACCATTTTCCTCTACCTTTTATCGACCAAATGTTGGATCGATTGGTCGACAAAGCATTCTATTGCTTTTTGGATGGGTACTCGGGGTACAATCAAATTGTCATCGCACCAGAGGACCAAGAGAAGACTACATTCACTTGTCCCTATGACACTTTTGCCGTTAGGAGGATGCCTTTTGGACTCTGCAATGCCCCGGCAACGTTTCAGCGCTGTATGCAAGCTATATTTTCAGACATGATTGAGGATTTTCTGTAGATCTTCATGGATGACTTTTCTGTTTGTGGGAACAATTTTGAATGATGCCTCGGCAATTTAGCAAAAGTTCTCAAAAGATGCGAAGAGGCTGAGTTGGTCTTAAATTAGGCCACAAAATTTCACACAAGGGTATTGAGGTGGATAAGGCGAAGATTGAAGTGATTGAAAAGTTGCCACCACCAACTTTGGTCAAGGGGATAAGAATTTTTCTTGGACATGTTGGATTCTATAGAAGGTTTATCAAAGACTTCTCCAAGATTTCTAAGCCCTTGTGCACATTGCTTCAACAAAACCAACCCTTTATGTTTGACGAGTTATGCCTCGGTGCATTTACTGAGTTGAAACGACAACTGATCTTGGCACCCAATGTAGTTCCTCCCGATTAGACATCATCATTTGAGCTGATGTGTGATGCAAGCGATTATGTCGTAGAAGCTGTTTTAGGGCAACGCCGAGGTAAAATCTTTCATGTTATTTATTATTCTAGCCGCACTTTAAATGAAGCACAATTGAACTACACTACCACTGAGAAAGAATTACTTATCGTGGTATTTGCTTTTGATAAATTTAGACCTTACCTAATAGGAACTAAAGTTATTGTTCACACTGATCATTCGGCTATAAAATATTTAGTGAACAAAAAGGATGCCAAACCTATACTTATTAGGTGGATCTTACTTTTGCAAGAATTCGACTTAGAGGTAGTAGATAGAAAATGAACTGAGAATCAAGTTGTTGATCACTTATCTAGGCTAGAGAACAATTCTGAATGCCATGACACTTAGATATTAAAGAGGAATTTCCTGATGAGAAACTTTTATATGCCGCGGTAATTCCGTGGTACGTTGATATTGTTAATTTTCTTGTTAGTGGAATTATGCCTTTTGATTTAGATAGCCAGGCTAAAAAGAAATTCAAGCACGATACAAGGCATTATTTTTGGGATGAGCCATATTTGTTCAAGCATTGTGCCGATCAGCTCATTAGACGATGTGTACCCGAAGAGGAACAACGTGATATTTTGTACCATTGTTATTTTGCCCCATGTAGAGGCCATGTTGGTGGAGCAAGGACTATTGCTAAGGTCCTACAATCAGGCTTTTACTGGCCAACTCTGTTTAGAGATGCCCAAGCATTTTACAAAGCTTGTGATCGATGGCAGCAGACTGGAAACATCTCCAGACGTCATTAAATGCCACTGCAAAATATTCTGGAGATAGAGCTATTTGATGTGTGGGGCATTGATTTCATGGGACCATTCTCATCTTCTGAAGGAAAATTATATATATTGATTTTTGTGGATTATGTGTCAAAATGGGTGGAAGCAATAGCGACAATAAGGAATGACTCCAAGACCGTGCTCAAGTTTCTGCACAAGTATATTTTCACTCGGTTTAGAGTACCCCAAGCTATTATAAGTGATGAGGGAACCCATTTTGATAACAAATTGATTGCCAAGGAACTGAAGAAATATGGAGTTCGACACAAGATTGTCATGGCATATCATCCGCAGACAAATGGCCAAGCAGAAATTTTCAATCCCGAGATCAAGCAGATTTTGGAGAAAGTGGTGAACCCAAGGCGTAAGGATTGGTCGCCAAAGTTGGATGAAGCACTTTGGGCTTACAGAACAGCATTCAAGACTCCTTTGGGAATGTCACCCTTCAAGCTAGTATATGGGAAAGCTTGTCATCTCCTGGTTGAACTTGAACATAAGGTGTATTGGGCCATCAAGCGATTGAATTTTGATGCTCAACTAGCTGGGGAGCAGAGATTACTAGAACTTAATGAAATGGAAGAGTTTAGAGCACAAGCATATGAGAATGATCGGATATACAAGGAGAAAACCAAGAAGTGGTATAACCAGAAACTGATGCCACAACATTTTCATGTGGGGAAACAAGTCTTGCTTTACAACTCCAGACTTAAACTCTTTCCTAGGAAGCTCAAATCTCGATGGTCAGGACCATTTGAGGTGAATTATGTCTAACCCCATGGAGCTGTTGACATCAAGAGAATAGACAATGGGACGATCTTCAAGGTCAATGGCCAGCGTTTGAAAGCCTACAATGGAGTTCCACCACCGTACAACAAGGATGTGTTACGTCTGCACGATGCTGAAGCGTGCTAAGAGAAGAACCAAAATTCGATGCCATGGCATTGAATTTATGTCTGTGCATAAATAAAATTTAAAATTTAAGCTTTTGTTTCATTTTATTTTGTAATTAATTTTTAATATGATTTGTAGGGACCACAGTGCTACAAAACCATGCAGGAGCGGTTATCCAATTGGAGGAAAGGACAACGCATTAATGGGAGAGATATTTCTTTGATTTTATTTCTTTTTAATTTACTTTAATTCTGACATTACTTTTCTCTCTCCATAGTTTTATGCCATCATTATCATTTCTTTTGACAGTTTTTTTCCTTCCCCATACACGCATAACCCCCACCCACTAATTTATCTCTTAACCGTCCTATCAACCATTTTCCCTTCTAAATATTTAACTTTTTCTTTTCTCTTTCATCCTTAATATTTTCTTCTTAACTTTTACTTTTTATCTCTCATATTCTTCATCTTCTTTCCTCTTTTCTCCATAGCCAAAACTCTACAAAGCTTTTGAAAGTTATTTCCTTTTCCATTTTTTTTCTTACTTCACAACTGTTGAAAATGGTGCGCACAAGACCGGCTGCACCTGAAGGTTCCAAGTTCCAATAGTTTGAGAACAAGGAGGCTAAGGTTCGGTTTCAAAACTTCAAGAACCGCAAACTCTTCTTCGAGTTCGGTTTCATTTTTACCGAGGAGAACGATGGTGGTTTTGGACCCGATGTAATGGATATGGTTTTGATGACCACGGTAAACGGAATTTCCCTGGCTTCCCAGACAAAATTCTGCCGACATTCAATGCTGAGGCATCTCCAGAGCCTGAACAAGGTGAAGACGATCCTCCAGTTGATAACCCAACACCTGATCCGCATCGATCTGAAACCCCTGAATATCCACCACTGTCTCTGTAGAAGAAACACCTAGTCCTGTCCCTGCACCTGATCCTTCGCCTATACCCCGTAGTGGTCGACGCACCAAGACCACGGCTGGACGTAAGAAGATTGCGCATCACTACTCTTCTTATTCCGAGTCCAGCCCAGCACCCCTTCGAAAGCGCACTAGGCGAGGAGCTGCTAGCACCTCCAAGGCCACGCCACCACGCAATCATTGAGGTACCTATCTTGCATTCATTTTCATTTAGTTGCATTTCATTGCATGGCATTTAGTTTATACTTAGTTTAGTTCTCTTTAAGCATTGAGGACAATGCTTCCCTTAAGTTTGGGGGAGGTAGTGTTCTTAGTAGGACATATGCATGATAGTATTAGCATAATATTATGACATGGCATCAGTAAATGGTAGGACAGTTAGATAGAATGTTTTAAGGATACCCGATGATGATGATTTTGTTAGGCTAGAATCTGAATGTAAATGACTGTTGAGAATGATAGAACTCACTCTAGGGCTTGATGCTTTGTGAAATTTTTTACACGATTTGTATGTTCTCTATACTTAGAAAATTTGGAAAATTTTTATGAATGAACTCTAGTTAGTTTTGGCATTGAAATATGGTATTGTGCTTAAAAGAAAAATAAAAAACAACTCCCTTATAAATGAAACTGTGAATAAATGCTTAGGCATAGCTGTAGAGGGACACTCCTCTTTGCCGTGGCATTGCCTGGAATTCTCTTTAATAAATGGCAGCCTTGTGCTTATAAGTGAATGAAAGAAGTCACGAGATGAATCTACTTAACTAGCTTGGGGGTGGAAGGTATGCTCCCTTTCACCTAGAGTGTGGGAGAGTAGGTGTGATGAGCTGACTCCCTTCGTAACAGCAAGTTAAAAAAATCAGAAAAGAAAAAGGGAGTAAAGAAAATGTGCTTAATGAATAAGTAAATGCCTTGACAAAAACTACGGGACTTGATTAGAAATTGTCTAAGTTTGCTAAGTATAGATTGGATACAATCATGCACACATACACGACCACAAAGAATCTTGACCTAGAGAAAAGTACTTGATTTCTTGATATGTCTAGCATGTTGAAGCCTATTGTTCTGAGGGTTGAAATTCGATTTCGTCCTACTGTCTTATTGTTGAAAATTGCCATGACATTCTGCTTGTGTAACTGCTATCCATTGCTTGAGGACAAGAAATAACTTAAGTTTGGGGGTGTGTTAACTTCCTAAAAAGGCTACTTTTAAGGCCTTTTTCACTTAAGTTATTGTTTGTTTAAAAGCTCATTTTAGGCATTTTAGGATCATATAGTTGCATATAGTTGCATTTGTGGTGGTAATGCTATTTTATTTCTTAATGATGCTGCTTAAAGGAAATGTGCAGTTTGTATGTGGTGTGCAGGGAATAGCAAGCAAAAAGGACTAGATGAGAAGTAATGCCACAGCATCACACGTTGCTGAAGCAGATTGAAATGCCTTAGAATTTCTGGCGTAGAAAATGACAAAAAGATACAGTTGTATGAGGACAGCTGGCACTGTACGTGGAATGATTGTTGTAGCCACATTCTAGAGGACTAAGGCCACCTGGAGAATTAAGTTCATGGTTATGGTGTGATTCTATGGGTATGAGGGGTATTTCGCACCTAACAACCTAATCATTACCCCTAGATCCTTTTATTATAATGACACTTAAAGGAAAAGAAGAGACGTGAAGAAGAGGCACACGCATAGAGCAGAAAAAAATCAGATTTTTATTTCCTTTTCTTCTTCCTTGGGTTTTCCTCCATTGGTTAAGCTCCAAGGAGTGGCGAGCTAGGTGCCGAGAGGAGCTAGCAAGCTAAGGTGATTCGTGGTGGCCGAGTAGACCTCTGGTGGCGCGTCGAAGACTTCTTCTCACTTCCTTTTTTGCTACTATTTTTCGATTTATTTGTGGGTTGTTGGAACGAATATTTGCATGACTTTGTGTTTGGATATTTTGAACCCCACCATGAACTAACTTATTTGGTGGTGGTTGGTTTAATGGATGTTTAGACTTTATTTTGATGATATATTTGAGTTTATTTTGGTTCTTTATTTGTTTTGCTTATGAATGCTTCACCATCTAGGCTTGTAAGAGGCATGGAAATGTCCATTTCTTAGATGAAGTTTAGGTATTCGGGAGAAACCTAAGCTAGAAATACTTGTAAGTATTCGAGATAACCGAAAGATAAGATCCTCATAAGCAATGGGTTATAGTATTTCCAAGGGGCTTTGAACCGGCCTAGGGATATTACAACCTAATCCCTTAGATCTCGGGAGAGACTAGGATAGGATTTCAACGACTAAAAAGGGTGTTTTTATCAATAGGGTAGGCTGGCCAACATCGTTGAGTGAGAGCATATGCCTTGGCATCCTATTCTGTTAGGTTCCTTTGAGAACATTTTAGGAAAGCCATGTCAAGCAAGTAAAGACTAGATAACTTAGATATACCTGATAAATAAGTTTAGCATCCTTAGATCAATTCCTACCATTCAATACATTGGAAGCTTGTCACGTGAGGATTATCTTCTTTTCATTTTATTTACTGTTATTTACCATCTTTCATTGCCTCGACATTACATCATTTTCAACACCAAACATCTTATCTTGCCATTACATTTCCATCTGCTAAACCATCAGACCATTCATCTACATCCACTTTCATACACATTTTCATTTTGCCATGACGTTTGTATATATAAAGACTAACTATACATAGATAGATTAGTGCTTAGCTTTGGTTAGACTTTCGTAATTTCACCCAATCCCTGTGGAGATGATACTCACTCATCACTGTATTACTTGAGCGATTGTGTATACTTGCACATTATTTGCGTATATTTCATAGTACTCACAACACGCAACAATAATAAAAGTATTTATTATGTAATATATATTAATGGTTTACATTAATAATATAAATAATTTTGGTAATAAAATAATAATTAATTTGATAATAAATGAATATTAGTATTAAACGTGATTAGTTCTCTAAAATATAAATATAAACTATATCGTTTAATTTTTGTACAAAAAATTATCTAACAATTATAACATAAATGAAAAATAATATAAATATAAACTATATCGTTTATATAAACTATATACTTTATTACTTTATATAGTTATGCATAGTATTTCTATAAATGTAACAACCCGATTTTCAAAATAATATTTAATTGAAATTGGAGGGTTTAATTGTGAAAATTTGTGAAAATTAGGACTAAATTGAAAGATTTTAAAACTTGGAGCTTGTTTTAGAGTTAAAGAAAATTCAGGGACCAAGCCCTGAATTTACCCTCGGTAGGCATTTGTTATTTATGCGTGATTTCTGTTTTGAAAAATAGAAATCAATTTCACAAATCCTTCCTCACGCACACAACTTCCAAACTCGATTCCGACGCCGTCCGAATTCTGATCGTCGTTTTGAAACCACCGTTGTGTTCATCATCGAGCGAGGAACAAACTCTTCAAATTAATTGAAGTGAAAATGCGGCTAAACGTCGGGAATTTACAGTCAAAGTAGCGACGTTTTTGTTAGCTCTATCGCCGAGAAAATCTTAAATTCACCGCTGATCGTTGCTCCGTTTACGACACCTCCCGCACCATCGTGTTCCTTGTGCCATTCCGAGCCCACCGGTGTTCCCCTTATTCTCCGGCGGCGGCGGCGGCGCGTGGGGAGGTGAACCGGTCAAACTTCCCGATTTGATGAATTCGAGCTCTCCGCCGTTCAAAAATTTGAACCGAGCTTTGTAAGTATCTCGAAAACGCTCAAAATAATTTTTAGAAATTTTTTCGTAATTTTTAGAGCCCCGGAGGACACCTCACGCGCCGCAGTAGGGCGAGTGAGTGACCGGTTCAACCGGTTTTCTTAAGGGTTAGACCGGTTTGACCGGTCACGACCCGACCCGTTGACCCGACCGACCCTTTGACCCGACTCGATCGTTGACCGTTGACCGGTGCTATTATGGTAAATAATTTAGTTTTGGTGCTATTCTGGTAATTAATTCGGAATGGGTGCTATTTTGGTAATTATTTTAAAAAGGGTGCTATTTGTGTAAAATGTTCAACAGTTTGTTGACCTCCTTTGACCAGAACTTTGACCGGATTTGACCGACTATTAAACGATCGTTAATCTTTTCCGAGTATACCTATCCTGATAGTTTTCGACGTGCCGAATCCGTTTCCGTGGTCCGTTTCGTCAAATTCGAACCCGAAGGCCTCTAAATCGATGGTCAAAGTGGTTTACTTTGACTTTGACCAAGAATTTGAATTTTCGTAAAGTCATACTTTATGTTTTTCGACGTCCTGATTCCGATTCCGCAATCCGTTTGGCCAAATTCAGACTCGAAATACCCCAAATTGATAGTCAAACCCTAAAAATGCTTATATACTTAAGAATTTTTTATTTGAACAATTAAGTAAGATTTGTGGCTGATAAATTATTATTGTTTGAAGGTACAAGAGACTATCCGGATCGTTCGACAGCTCGACCCAGCTCTTCTAGATCAGTTAAACCACGTGTGCCAGTATTCACCCGTAAGACCCGTAAATTTTATGATTTTAGAGATTTATTTATGTTACCCATAAGTAATATAGTGTTACTATAAAATATGTTCGAAAACTATAGCAGAGCGTGGTGAAACCAGCAATCAGTAGATCTATTATTGAACCTATTATCGAGGTGTGTTCCCTACTTATTACTGAACTATTTTATTGGTTTTAATATGTGGTACACCGAATTCATTGGTTATTGTTTTATGGATGCACCAATTTAATGTGACAATTTATGGAATATGGCTGCTATCTAATTTTTGTTTTGAAATGGTATATGATTACCATGTTTTTGGATTTATGGAATTTATATCACGGTGCAATTGAATTTTGGAATTGAATTTCGATGGAATAGCTCTGATCAAGCTAAATGGGCCTAATGTGACTCTTGAGGGCCCCAAGATGTTTCATTAGGTCGGCTTTCCTTTGCTGTGTGCTTAAGGGTAAGCTATATGGACTTATTGACTTGGGCTTAAGGATACAAGCTTCATAGCCTATCCTTAAGTCGGCTTTCTTTTTGCTATGTGCATAAAGTAAGCTATATGGAAAATAATTTTGGGAACTACTGATGGTGTACCAGAAAAGGGTTTAAACTATGATTTTCAAAAGTTAAACTCTTTTATGAATTTGTGAGATTTACTGGACTATGATTTGTACCTATTGTGATTTTATGGAAATGTTGGGACACACTGAGCCTAGCTCACCTTTCGAAAATGTTTTCCCCCTTTCAGATATTGTTGGTTAGATACCTCGGTTCGAGCACTTGGAGGATCAACATATCTCTTGAAGTAAATCAGATTGTAATGTTTTTATTTTTGCAAGTTGACTTTATTTTGGTGACATGGACCTTATTTTAAAATATCGGATTTTATAATGATGACTCTTTTGCTATTACTGTTCGGTTTATTGTGATTTTGAATTTGAAGACATGTTTTAAATTAATTTATTACTTATTGGTACTATATTTACGAGTTGGATTTTGATAGTATAATTTGTTTATAATTTCATGTTATTTATAATGTGATTTTATATTGATGGAATAACGTTTTCGAAAAATGTCTTTAATAATCATAATGTGATCCACTAGACTTAGTCGAAACGCATAGGCCGGGTCTAGGGGGTTACATTTATTGGTATCAGAGATTTTGGTTTTTAACCCTCGGACTGGGTATGAGTCCACATTGAAAATACGGTTTTTGAAATATTTTACAAAACGAGTTACTAAGGCCATGTCATAAAGATATTAAGATTTTAACTATGTTTGAGACTCCAAGTGCTTATCTAACCTTAAGTTTACCTTATGTAGTAATCTCGAGATCCACCAAAATGAGTGCTAGACGTGGTCGTCGAACTAGCCGTGGACGAGGTCGAGTGGCTAGATTTACAGATCCGATTGATGAGATACGAGTAGATCCCCCACCTCCGATAGGTGATCCTGCTCCTACGACTCCAACGAATCTGCCTCCAGCCGCTGGTATTGGCATGACTACACCGATCATAGGAGCGACCGATATTGAGTCAGAGTCTACCGGAGTTGCTTTGGATGAGAATTTTGGTAGACAATTTCTGCAGTTAATACAGGGAGCAGTCAGAGCTAATGGTGTTGTATCTGAGGTTCCTATTTCACAGACGTTGATTGCCAATGGAGTTAGAACTTTTGGGGGACAGATTGGTGGAGCTCCTACTAAAGCTGAGGATTGGCTCCAGGATACAGAGAGACGCATGGATCAGTTGGGTTTGGACTCAACTAAGAGATATCTGGGTGATGTAGCAATGTTAGATGGTAATGCCTACACTTGGTGGGAGTCAGTGACCAGTAGTGTTCCTACCGATCGTTTGACCTGGAATTTCTTTAAGGATCACTTTCGGAGTCGTTTTCTGGGAGAGCGCTACTTAGCTCAGAGACGACAACAGTTTCAAGACTTGGTTCAGGGAGAAATGATTGTTTCTGAGTATAAGATCGAGTTCTTGAAGTTGTTGAAGTATGGATTTAGTATGGTACCTACTGAGAGAGATCGATGTCGTAAATTTGCCCTTGGACTCATATACGAGCTGCGTAGGCAAGTTGTAACCCATCAGGATGAAATATTTGATGTGCTGGTGGGCAGAGCCAAAGATGCTGAAGAGGTGGAGGTTTTAGCTTCTGGTAGAGAGCGTGTTGATCAGGAACGATCTAAAAAAATTTCAGGCCCGATGGAGTCATCAGCACAGTCCGGGAAGAGGACTCGTACTTCAGCCCCTCAGAGAAGCAATACACGTTTCAGGCCTGCATCATCCTCACCGTTAGTTGGCAGTCGAGGCGGTTCCTCATCGTATTATAATGGGCCCCTTTGTGAGTATTGTGGTAAACAGCACTCAGGAGAGTGTCGTAAGAAGATGGGTCTTTGCTATCAGTGTGGATCTAGTGGTCATTATCGGAGGGATTGTCCTCAGCTAGCTTCGTTTGAGCAGACCACTACCCAAACTCCTGTGCGTTCGCAGACTACAGTACAGACCCCAATTAGAGATCGTAGTCAAGGAAAGACTCGAGGATCAGCGTCCAGGACAGTCAGTAGAGCCCGTCCTTAGCAAAATAGAGGGCCAACAGCTTCTGAGGCTAGACAGCCATCTTTGGTTTATGCAACTAGACGTCGTGATGACAGAGATGAGACTGAGGTTATTGCAGGTACATTTACTATTTATTCTATCCCATACTTTGTATTATTGGACAATGGCTCCACTCACTCCTATGTATCGAGCTCGGTATCTCGAAACCTTCAGATTCTGATTGAGAACACTGAAAATACTGTTACAGTTACGAGTCCAGTAGGACAAGCGGTATTAGTGAATAAAGTATTTTGGCGTTGTCCTCTTGAGGTTCAGGGAGAAATTTTTCTCGCTAATCTTATGGAGCTTCCTTTAGAGGAGTTCGATCTAATTCTTGGGATGGATTGGTTGAATAAACACAAGGTAAATCTAGATTTCGAATACAAGCTGGCTACTCTGAACACTTCAGATGGTCGGACTGTTGTGTTAATTGGTGAACGACGTGGTTATCTCTCCAATATAGTTTCAGCGATGGAAATTGATCGTATGATCTGGAAGGGATATGAGACATTCATTGCTTGTATTTTGAACACCAAAGGTGCATTGTCCACGATCGAGGAGATTCGTACAGTTAGCAAGTTTCCTGATGTTTTTTCGGAGGAGTTGCCTGGGTTACCTCCTGATAGAGAGGTAGAGTTCGAGATTGAGACTTATCCGGGATCTTCACCTATTTCTATAGCACCTTATCGTATGGCTCCAAAGGAACTTAAGGAGTTGAAAATCCAATTGCAAGAATTATTCGATCGAGGATTTATCCGACATAGTACTTCACCATGGGGAGCTCCAGTTCTGTTCGTGAAAAAGAAGGATGGGTCGCTAAGATTATGTATTGACTATCGGAAATTGAACAAGATGACGGTCAAGAATAAATACCCACTACCCAGGATTGATGACTTATTTGATCAATTGCGAGGAGCTGTTGTATTCTCTAAGATTGATCTTCGTTCGGGGTATTATCAATTGAAAGATAAAGGATCTGATGTTGCAAAAACGGCCATTCGCACTAGATATGGTCATTATGAATTTTTAGTGATGCCTTTTGGTTTGACGAACGCTCTTGCAGCTTTCATGGATTTGATGAATCGGGTGTTCCGACCATATTTGGATCAATTTGTGGTGGTCTTCATTGACGATATTCTGATCTATTCTCGTACTGAGGCAGAGCATGACGAGCATTTGAAGATCGTTCTGCGGACTTTGAGAGAGCATCGTCTATATGCCAGACTAAGCAAGTGTGAGTTTTGGCTTCAAGAAGTGTCGTTTCTGGGGCATATTATTTCTGCGCGAGGTGTTCAGGTCGATCCCAGCAAGATAGAGGCTATTATGAATTGGAAACGACCTAAGAACGTATATGAGATCCGCAGTTTCTTGGGCTTGGCTAGTTATTATCGACGTTTTGTTGAGGGCTTCTCGATCATTGCTTCTCCTTTGACAAAGTTTTTAAGGAAGAATGTGCTGTTTGACTGGGGCGAGGCACAACAGGAGAGCTTTGAGAAATTAAAGGTGGTTTTGACTCAAGCACCGGTGTTGATTCAACCAGAGTCCGGGAAGGATTTTACAGTGTATAGTGATGCGTCACATTCAGGACTTGGTTGTGTTTTAATACAGGAAAGTAAGGTGGTGGCTTATGCATCCCGTCAGCTGCGACCGCATGAGTGTAACTATCCTATTCACGATTTGGAGTTGGCAGCAGTAATTTTTGCCTTGAAGATTTGGAGACACTATCTTTATGGAGAGAAGTGTTATATTTTCACGGATCATAAGAGCTTAAAGTATCTTCTGACCCAGAAGGAGCTTAATTTAAGACAGCGTCGCTGGTTAGAGCTTCTAAAGGATTATGATTGCGTAATTAATTATCACCCTGGTAAACCTAACATTGTAGCGGATGCTTTGAGTCAAAAAATGGTATCGGAGTTGAGGTCTTTAATGGCCAAGATGAATTTATATGACGATGGCACTTTGTTAGCAGAATTGCAAGTTAAGCCGACCTTGGTTGATGAGATCAAGGCTAAGTAGCCCCTTGATAGCTCCTTGCTTTCCATTTTAGAGCAAGTAGAGCAAGGGACAAACTCAGATTACACCCTTGATCAGGATGAAGTTTTATACTTCAAAGGTCGGTATTGTGTGCCTAATGATGCTGAGTTGAGGCAGACTATCCTTACTGAGGCTCATAGTAGTCCATATGCTATGCACCCCGGTGGAGATAAGATATACCAGAATTTGAGAGAGAGGTATCATTGGGTCGGCATGAAGAAGTACATTTTGAATTTTGTGGCTATGTGTTTGACTTGTCAGCAAGTTAAGGCAAAACATCAACATCCATCAGGTTTGTTACAACCTATCAAGATTCCGGAATGGAAATGGGAGCGTATTACTATGGATTTTGTTACCGGCTTACCTATGACTCCTTCGAAAAAGGATTCAGTTTGGGTGATTGTTGACAGACTTACAAAGTCAGCTCACTTCATTCCTGTGCGGGTAAATTATACTTTGGACAAGCTGGCGAGATTGTATATTTCAGAGATTGTACGATTACATGGTGTTCCATTATCTATTATTTCTGATCGAGATCCAAGATTTACTTCGAGATTTTGGAAGGCGCTACATACGGCTTTGGGAACAAGATTGGATTATAGTACATCCTTTCAACCACAAACTGATGGTCAATCTGAGAGAGTGATTCAGATTCTGGAGGATATGTTGCGGGGTTGCGTAATCGATTTTCATGGTAGTTGGGAGAACTTTTTGCCGTTGGCTGAATTTGCTTACAATAACAGTTATCAGACCAGTATTCGTATGGCACCCTATGAAGCACTCTATGGGCGTAAATGTCGCACTCCGATCTGTTGGACTGAGTTGCGTGATAGGAAAACATTGGGACCTGAGTTAGTACGAGAGACAGAGGACACAGTCAGATTAATCCGTGATCGTCTGAAAGAGGCATTCGATAGGAAGAAATCTTATGCAGATCAAATGAGGAAGGATATACAATTTGAGGTTGGAGATCAGGTCTTTATGAAAGTTTCACCCTGGAAGAAATTATTGAGATTCGGGCGTAAGGGTAAATTGAGTCCAAGATTTATTGGACCATTTCGTATCTTGAAGAGGGTAGGACCTGTTGCATATCAGCTTGAGTTGCCTTTTGAGCTCAGTCGTATTCATGATGTCTTTCATGTATCAATGTTGAGGTGATATCATCCAGATCCAGATCACATCATTCAGGTTGAGGATGTAGACCTGAGACCTGATTTGTCATATGAGGAGGAGCTCATTCAGATCTTAGAGAGAGATGAACGAGTTCTTTGGAATATGCGTATTCTAATGGTCAAGGTTCAGTGGAGTAATCGAGGCCCCTCAGAAGCTACTTGGGAGACATTGGAGTCAATGGAGGCTCAATTTCCTCATCTATTTTCATAAGGTAAATTTCGAGGACGAAATTTCTTGTAGAGGGGGAGAATTGTAACAACCCGATTTTCAAAATAATATTTAATTGAAATTGGAGGGTTTAGTTGTGAAAAATGGAAAAATTTTGAACTAAATTGAAAGATTTTAAAACTTGGAGCTTGTTTTAGAGTTAAAGAAAATTCAGGGACCAAGCCCTGAATTTACCCTTAGAGTGTCGGCAGTCATTTGTTATTTATGTGTGATTTCTGTTTTGAAAAACAGAAATCAATTTCACAAATCCTTCCTCACGCACACAACTTCCAAACTCGATTCCGACGCCGTCCGAATTCTGATCGTCGTTTTGAAACCACCGTTGTGTTCATCATCGAGCGAGGAACAAACTCTTCAAATTAATTGAAGCGAAAATAAGGCCAAACGTCAGGAATTTACAGTCAAAGTAGCGACGTTTTTGTTAGCTCTATCGCCGAGAAAATCTTAAATTCACCGCTGATCGTTGCTCCGTTTATGACACCTCCCGCACCATCGTGTTCCTTGTGCCATTCCGAGTCCACCGGTGTTCCCCTTTTTCTCCGGCAGCGGTGGCGCGTGGGGAGGTGAACCGGTCAAACTTCCTGATTTGATGAATTCGAGCTCTCCGCCGTTCAAAAATTTGAACCGAGCTTTGTAATTATCTCGAAAACGCTCAAAATAATTTTTAGAAATTTTTCCGTAATTTTTAGAGCCCCGGAGGACACCTCACGCGCCACACGTGCCGCCGTAGGGCGAGTGAGTGATCGGTTCAACCGGTTTTCTTAAGGGTTTGACCGGTTTGACCGGTCACGACCCGACCCGTTGACCCGACCCGATCGTTGACCGTTGACCGGTGCTATTCTGGTAAATAATTCGGTTTTGGTGCTATTCTGGTAATTAATTCGAAATGGATGCTATTTTGGTAATTATTTTAAAAAGGGTGCTATTTGTGTAAAATGTTCAACAGTTTGTTGACCTCCTTTAACCAGAACTTTGACCGGCTTTGACCAGCTATTAAACGATCATTAATCTTTTTCGAATATACCTATCCTGATAGTTTTCGACGTGCCGAATCCGTTTCCGTGGTCCGTTTCGTCAAATTCAAACCCGAAGGCCTCTAAATCGATGGTCAAAGTGGTTTACTTTGACTTTGACCAAGAATTTGAATTTTCGGAAAGTCATACTTTATGTTTTTCGACGTCCTGATTCCGATTCCGCAATTCGTTTGGCCAAATTCAGACTCGAAATACCCCAAATTGATAGTCAAACCCTGAAAATGCTTATATACTTAAGAATTTTTTATTATTTATTTGAACAATTAAGTAAGATTTGGGGCTGATAAATTATTATTGTTTGAAGGTACAAGAGACTATCCGGATCGTTCGACAGCTCGACCCAGCTCTTCTAGATCAGTTAAACCACGTGTGCCAGTATTCACCCGTAAGACCCGTAAATTTTATGATTTTAGAGATTTATTTATGTTACCCATAAGTAATATAGTGTTACTATAAAATAGGTTCGAAAACTATAGCAGAGCGTGGTGAAACCAGCAATCAGTAGATCTATTATTGAACCTATTATCGAGGTGTGTTCCCTACTTATTACTGAACTGTTTTATTGGTTTTAATATGTGGTACACCGAATTCATTGGTTATTGTTTTATGGATGCACCAATTTAATGTGACAATTTATGGAATATGGCTGCTATCTAATTTTTGTTTTGAAATGGTATATGATTACCATGTTTTTGGATTTATGGAATTTATGTCACGGTGCAATTGAATTTTGGAATTGAATTTCGATGGAATAGCTCTGATCAAGCTAAATGGGCCTAATGTGACTCTTGAGGGCCCCAAGATGTTTCATTAGGTCGCCTTTCCTTTGCTGTGTGCTTAAGGGTAAGCTATATGGACTTATTGACTTGGGCTTAAGGATACAAGCTTCATAGCCTATCCTTAAGTCGGCTTTCTTTTTGCTATGTGCATAAAGTAAGCTATATGGAAAATAATTTTGGGAACTACTAATGGTGTACCAGAAAAGGGTTTAAACTATGATTTTCAAAAGTTAAACTCTTTTATGAATTTGTGAGATTTACTAGACTATGATTTGTACCTATTGTGATTTTATGGAAATGTTGGGACACACTGAGCCTAGCTCACCTTTCAAAAATGTTTTCCCACTTTCAGATACTGTTGGTTAGATACCTCGGTTCGAGCAGTTGGAGGATCAACATATCTCTTGAAGTAAATCAGATTGTAATGTTTTTATTTTGCAAGTTGACTTTATTTTGGTGACATGGACCTTATTTTAAAATATCAGATTTTATAATGATGACTCTTTTGCTATTATTGTTCGGTTTATTGTGATTTTGAATTTGAAGACATGTTTTAAATTAATTTATTACTTATTGGTACTATATTTACGAGTTGGATTTTGATAGTATAATTTCATGTTATTTATAATGTGATTTTATATTGATGGAATAACGTTTTCGAAAAATGTCTTTAATAATCATAATGTGATCCACTAGACTTAGTCGAAACGCATAGGCCGGGTCTAGGGGGTTACAGATTAGTGCTTAGCTTTGGTTAGACTTTCGTAATTTCACCTAATCCCTGTGGAGACGATACTCACTCATCACTGTATTACTTGAGCGATTGTGTATACTTGCACATTATTTGCGTATATTTCATAGTACTCACAACACGCAACAATAATAAAAGTATTTATTATGTAATATATATTAATGGTTTACATTAATAATATAAATAATTTTGGCAATAAAATAATAATTAATTTGATAATAAATGAATATTAGTATTAAACGTGATTAGTTCTCTAAAATATAAATATAAACTATACCGTTTAATTTTTGTACAAAAAAATTATCTAACAATTATAACATAAATGAAAAATAATATAAATATAAACTATACCGTTTATATAAACTATATACTTTATTACTTTATATAGTTATGCATAGTATTTCTATAAATTGCATCGAATTGAAAAATTAAGAATATATTTACAATTAAACCATGACTAAAATGAAAGAAATTAAAAATCAAATACAAGTGGAAAAATAATGATTATTGGATGAACATGAGCCTAATTAACCCAAAATATCTTGTTGGACAATATATTTGGCACCAACTTTCCAAATTTTTCTATTCCCTCTAAATTTCTCAATTTCCCTCTAAATTTCCAATTTCTCTATATTCTCAAATTTTCCTAATTTTCCTCTAAATTCCCAAATAAAATCAAAATTTTTCACACAAAACTCTTTCTTTTAAAAAATTTTCTCTCACCACTCACTTTGAATAATATATATATATATATATAATTAAACATAAGTGACTAAAATAAAAGATTCTAAAATTAACATTAACATTAACATTTAATGTATTTCCCGCGTGTTCTTAGTGTGAATATATATAAGTATATACATCAATATATATATATATATATATATATATATATATAATTAAATGTTAATGTTAATTTTAGAATCTTTTATTTTAGTCATTTATGTTTAATTATATATATATATATATATATATTATTCTTATTATTCAAAGTGAGTGGTGGGAGAAAACTTTTTAAAAGAAAGATTTTTGTGTGAATTTTTTTGATTTTATTTGGGAATTTAGAGAGAAATTAGGAAATTTTGAGAATATAGGGAAATTGAGAATTTAGAAGGAAATTGGGAAATTTAGAGGGAATAGAAAATTTTGGGAAGTTTGCGCCAAATATAGTGTCCAACAAGATATTTTGGGTTAATTAGGCTCATGCTCCTCCAACAATCATCATTTTTCCACTTGTATTTGATTTTAAATTTCTTTCATTTTAGTCATGGTTTAATTGTAAATATCTTCTTAAATTTTCAATTCGATGCAATTTATATAAACACTATGCATAAACTATATAAAGTAATAAAGTATATAGTTTATATAAACCTTAAGCCCTAAACCATAAACAATAAACCCTAAACCTTAATGTATGTATAAACCATGTATAGTATATTTAAACTATATATATATACCTATATATATATATATAAATATAAACTATATAAAGTAATTTACTTATATAGTTTATAGAAACACTATGCATAAACTATATAAAGTAATAAAGTATATAGTTTATAGAAACCCTAAACCCTAAATAGACTAATGCACACACATATATACTATATTAATATAAATTATAACATATAAACTATATATTTTATATAGTTTATACATATATAGTTTATATATATATATATATATACTATATTAATATAAATAATATTTTATAAACTATATAATTTTTATAGTTTATATACTTTTTATAGTTTATACATATATAGTTTATATATAAAGTTCACATAAACATAATTTATATATATAGCTTATAATAATTATATAGTTTATAATAATTATATAGTTTATAATTTTATATACATAGTTTATATACATAGTTCACATAAATATAATTTATATATATAGTTTATAATAATTATATAGTTTATAATATAAATATAGTTTATATATAATTTTATATTATATATATTATATTTTTTTTAATTTTTTAAATGAATGCAAGTTAGTATATTTTTCATTATTTCTTCACATTTTGCATTTATTTCGATTTAATCCTTTTGTGTTTTTTAATTTATTTCAATTTTAAGTCTTTCACTTTTATATGTATTCAATTTAGTCCTTAAATTTATATTTACATATTCCATTGTTAGTTGTTATTTATTTATATTTTTGTAATTAGCCCATAATATTTTAAATGTGTTTAATTTAGTCCTTTTTTATATTAATTTAAACCTCACATTTTAAATTTATTTCGATTTAGTCCCTTACCTATGTGTGTTGTTTAATTTATATTTTAAGATTTTATTTGTAATTTTACATTTCTTCAATTTTGTCATTAAATTTATATTTTTTACAAATTTGATCCATGAATATTTATTTCTCTTAATTTACTCGAAATCATATACAATTACAACTTGCAATTCAACAATAACGAAAGATGACAAAATAATTAATCCAAAAAATAAAAACGACTCTATCTGAACTCAATCCGTATCCGATAAACATCCGACCTGAATTTTATCTGTCAATGATGTGACCCGATCTGAACAAGATCCGACTGAAGTCCACCCGAACCTGAATTAACCTGGTCTTTATCTGCTTCGGACCTGAACTATTTTTACCTGAACTGACATCGATCCGAACTAAAAATGACCCGACCTGAACCCGATCTGGATCTGGTGTCAAATCAACCTGAAAATAACCCGAACTGATTTGACCTGACTTGAACCCGATCTGGATCTGGTGTCAAATCAACCTGAGTTGGCCTATACCCGATTTTACCCGACCTGCCAAGATCCGACTGAAACTTGTTCGATTACCTGATTTTACAACCCTAATCTTAGTAGGCGGGGCATTTGATGGAGGAGCCATGAATCCAGCCAGGGCATTCGGCCCGGCCTTGGTAGGTTGGAGGTGGAACAATCACTGGATCTACTGGGTTGGTCCATTGATAGGCGGTGGTTTAGCCGGTCTCGTGTACGAGTACATGATCATCCCCGCCGTCGAGCCTACACACCAAACGCACCAGCCCTTGGCTCCTGAAGATTACTAGTCAATGTTTGTACCTGTACCTACCCTACTAAATTTGGTCCATGAATGCCTGTTTTCTTTTTCTTTTATGTTTGCACGTACGCAGTGTAATGACAGTAATAAAAAAAGGTGCAGTAAGTAGAGAACGTTTCCTTATCTTCAATTAATTTCTCCATTAATATTTTACAGTAACATAAAGATCCGTATATTCATTCTTTGAGAGTGTACTGTTAATTTTATATTTGATGTTAGTGTTATATTAATGTATATAACTATTGCAATGCTTATGTTAATGATGTTAAAATTGTCATGCCATGATTATGAGAATGAATTTACCATCCAAAATACTGTTATGATTATGATCACTCTGTTACTTTGTTAGTGTAAAGATTTTTGCTTAAAGCTTGTGGAATGGTAATTATGTAAATCTATTGGTATTTTGTTGTATTATACGCTGTTCAAACTCAAATTCTGTAAGAATAAGCAAATTCTCTAGAAATAAGAACATTCCCTTTTACTGCTAAGGTCACTCGACGGTTCCTCAATTATAAGATTAAACTAAAAGGGGTAAAAAAGGATATATATTTTATACAAGGATTAATAGTGTAATTCACGAAAAAATATTAATTACTTAACATTGAAGCTAAAAGAAGAGGCCGGCCAGAAAAAGGTAGAGGAAAAACAGAGAGAAAATATGAAAAAGAAAGTTAAAAGGTCATGGACAGAACAATTGCTCTTCAGCAATCCGTCAATTTACGTGCTTGAACAAGGCCTTGATACTTTACAGCATACATATTTTATTTGTGGGGGAGAAAAATAAAATAAATTTTGAAGCAAAATACAAATAATAAGAAAAAGCAAAGCTATAAGAGCATGAATGGACCTCAGCTACCACACAAACAATAACACAATTGGAGAAGTTCACCTTCAAGTTCAGCATATCTAATATGAATCTCTTATATTTTGCGGCCGAAACAGCCCTTTAATCCATCTCTGTATCTCTTCGATACGAAAATGAGGATCCACTCTTATCTTTCATCAGGGTTTACCTGGTTGATGCCAATGTGGCTCAACTGTACATTCTCGTTCCAGGAGGGGTCGGCTGGAGGCAGCTGATATTCATCGGGTTTCAACGCTAAAGCAAAATCTGGCAATGTCGGAGCCGTCTCCATGATTCTGAATAACGATACCAACACTAAGGTTATTGTATTTTTGTTTAAGTAAAATAAATTGCTGTCGAATTTGTAATAAGAAACCGTACACTTACTTTTCATAAGAGTAGAGGTCACGGTTTATCCGCACCTTGCTAGAAGTGTCTTTCGGAATTTCTCAGATAGATACTTCATGGTTCCCCAAAGAGGTGGGTTTCTGCACCAACCATCAGAAACCTTTAACAAATAAACTACAAGCCAGTATAATCTGCTGGCAGGGACAGAATGTACTATCGGGAAAACTCGCCTTTCTAGAAGAAAAGGCAAGGTTTTCAAGTATAAAGCAAAAACATAGATTTGGTCCAATCGAATCGAGCATATATGAAACATGAAAATCATGTTGGCAAACATCAAAAAATTACCTAGGTGCCATGATCTAAGAACACAGATAGATGCTTCAAAAAATTCAGAAAATGATGAAGAATAACTATTCATATTTATCATGGAGGACAGAAAATACTGTTTATGGACGTTTTACCGAGGGACGAAGACAAACGGGCAGACAGGGGCCTTCCCCCACCCCCCCAATTAAATGGGAAATGTACTTTTTTAGTCCCTCCTAGATAATAATAATAAAATTTAAGCCTTTTAGCTCTTTTAATAAATGGGAAAATTACATTCTTAACCCCTCATAGGAACTAATTTTTATTCACTCCTTTTAAAATAATTTTTTTAGCTTTGACCCCTCAAATATTTTATAATTTTATCTCATCCCCCGTCAAAGTTTCTGGCTTCGTCCCTGGTTTACCCTCATAATAAAATCAAAATTCTACCCTTAGAGAGAATTTTCACCAGATAGATTTATTAATAGGAGATCCAAGGCTTGCAGATGGTTTAGCAGTCAATTTTCACAAGAAGAAGAAGGATCTGAGCTGGTATCCACCTCCACCTGATTTTTATAAATTCAATGTGGATGGGGCTGTTAGAAGTGATGGTTTGCAGGGTGGAATTGGAGTTCTGTTGAGAGATTCGAATGGCTCTACCGTGATCTTTTTCTCTAAGCCTGTCGGACCTGGTCCTCCTCTGTTTGCTGAGTTGAAAGCCATTAAAGAAGGAATTGATCTATTTCTACATTCGGATTGGGCATTGAAGGGAAGACTTATTCTCGAAAGTGATTGTAAAACTGCAGTGGATTGGATTTTCAGGCCTTATGAGGCTCCTTCGGTCTTCAGTTCTTTGGTTCGGGAAATTGGGAATGTAATTTCTGGGAGGGATATTATGGTTAGGCTGATTCCTAGGGCTTGTAATTGGGAGGCAGACAAGTTAGCTAAGGAGGGGATAGGTTGAATGTCCTTGGTGTTAGTGGTTATGTTTGGTATTTTATTTCGGGTGATGTTGTAAATTATAGTTGTATGTAATTCTGGTTTATTAATATATTGAGGTACTCTTTTCCTCCTTCCGCTAGTTGCCTCTTCTCAAGAGGCAACTATGAGGGAGGTTTTTAATGAGACCTCCTATTCCTATAAAAAAAAAAGAATTTTCACCAGAAAATTTCATTGGCACCATCAACACCTCCAGAGGATGAGATTTTCTGGTTAAAGTGACAAAAAGGTTGTCAGAAGTATCAGTCTGAAGCACAGAGCAATCTAGTTGTACAGGGTGCTGGTGCCCCCATGGCATGATCTGGCTGCCGGAAACAAGATTTGGCTGGCCAATGAAATGAAAAAGGAAAAAACAAAAGGGAGAAAATTTCTTAAAAAAATAAAATGCAATTTTATGAAATATTATTATGGAATTAATTATGAGTATATAAGAAATTATTATTGATTTTATGCAAGCCTAAATTAGTCTTTTACATTCACTAAAACTCTATTTGTTGAACTAACCAAACATAATTTATTAATATAATATTCCCGCAACATCTCTTTCCAATGAACCAAAATTTATATAATAACTATTCTACTCCACTAATCCATCGAAGCATGTGGTCACTGGCTAAATGTCATACCACAAAAGGCCAATTGGCCACCCAAAAGCTAAAGGGTGAATGGAAGCAAAATTGTAAATCCGGAAATGATCCAATATAACTTACCTGGATAAAGGACGAGCTGCATTAAACACCTTACAAGCCCTCTTACTTTCTTTGAAATATTCATCAGCGGCTTGCAGAGCAGCTACGGCCATACCATGAGATTTCTCTGTATTTCCCTCATCAAGGATCAAACCATGATAATAATATGCTGCGGCCTGTATTTGCATAAACCAACATGACTAATTAAACAGTTACGATTATCCAGGAAATGCAACCTCAAGATAGTAAGAATTTCTAGGATTGTATATTAGCGGCAAGGGAAACATGTTGACTAACAAATTGATTTCATATAGCAATGTCAGCTCAAACCTACAAAAGTATAAGTAAACAAAAGAGAGGCTTTACAAGTATAATCCATCTATTGCTCCTTGACTGGCTAAAATCCAAGTAAAAGAAGAGAGTTTCCAAAATTCATTCCAATTTATCTTACAGTTACTAGTTGAATCTGAAGTAGGCTCGTTAAGATTGCTACTGTCAGTTTTTCAAAAGGAAAAAAGAAAAAAAAATTACTACTTTTAGGAAAGAGATTTATCATTTATGTCGATTGGGTAAAAAAATTCATAAAGCACATTATCAAAAAGTCAGTCTTCGCATCTTTTATAAAATGTTACACATTTCAAAGATATCAGATGGTAAGCACTGGCAAAGTAGCTTAAACAAAATAGTGATCCTTTTCCTACAGACAAAGTCCAGGATCTTTACCCAATTTTACTCATTAGAATTAAATTAAAGTAAATAAAACTTTGAGAAGTTCAGTTACACCGAACTACTTCCCAAGTGCCAACCTAGAGTTTATATACAGTAGCAGTATTTCAAACCCAATGAAGACGACTTCGCATTATCAGGATAATCATCCCCAAAGTAAAATGAACGTCTGATCATATTATTGCAATACAAAATTAACATCATAAAAAAATTGATCTGAGAAAGAACAGATTTGAACTAGTAAGGTACAATCCTAATAGCCAAAATATAAGCCACTGGAGATTTTTTTTTTTTGATAAAAAGCCACTTGAAATTAAAGTTGACAACACCAATCCCTTATACCAAAACAAGTGATCATACACACTCAAAGTCAAAAGTAAAATTCATTGCAATATCCTAGAGATATAGACACCATGCCAGAGAAGGCCCAATGCAGTAGAAGTACAAGTCAATAGTTATGTATGCTCAAACTTAGGTGTAGCATACAGCTATAGAGGGTTTAAAAGCGGATAAGAGGCAGAAATTCATCATCCCTATTAGAGGGTTAAGATTTTTCATATTACCATATCAGTTGTGTAATTAATCATGCAAGGTTAAAAATGATGTTAACTTTTGGCTCTTGAAAACAAAACAAAATGTAGAGGCCTACCGCTAAGCCAGAAGAAAACAATAAAGAATTATTCATTATTAGAATTAGTAGTAGTTAAGCAGTTAGTATTGGGCTGTTAGATCGTTGGACTTAGGAGTTTGTTAGGTCCAGCTGTCAGTTGGGTTATCAGTTAGTTGGTTACAGACTTTGTTTGTATTTAGGTGAAAATACCATTATCTTGTGAGGCTGGATCCATTTGGTAATCAGTAAAAAAAAAATCAATTCACTTTTCTTTACTCTGTTTATCATTTTGACTAAAATCCCTAACCCTAGCTGGCTGCCTCTTCTTTATCTTCACAGTCACTGCCGATCATCATCATTTCTGGCCAGCTATGGCCCCCTTTTCACATTCATCTTCAACTTATTTATTGAAAATTTGACTCAAACTATGCAAACCAAGTGACAGTCTATGGATCTTTCTTTCTTAAACATTACTGCCACTATTGCAGCCCAAAATGACTTTTTTGTCCTATTTATTATTTGACTCAATTTCCATGCTCATCACACTTCCTTTTTCGCAATCACTTGATTCTGCCCAAATCTGCCCATCGCAGTTCTCTCACTACAATGTACCACTTGCTGTTTATTCATCATGCTGATAACCTTGTCTAATTTGCTAGCTAATCTCTTACTTAACTAGAAGAGGAATATAGCCCGTACTGCTCGAAAGTCTAGAAAATATCCCTTTGATTGATATTTACTACGTTCAGTACTAATTGTTATTATTCCTTCAAAATAACATATACTGATATTTAAATTCAATAACCATTAGGAGAATATTTACACAATGACTGTGTTTTCATGACCAAAACAGAATAGGGAATGTAAGTAAGGGTGAGGCACCTTAGCTTCAATGTATTTCCATTTTATAAAATGCCGGTGCTTTTTACCCCATCCATTAGATAATGGAAGATTCATAGTAGTATCTTGAGCCTATTAAGAAATGGAAATAAATATCAATATATGTTTGAAACTCACTAACTAAATATATTGAGACAAGATGAATGATTCAGAAAATGCTTAGTGAAGAATGAAGACGAACCATGAATTCTGCTGCTAAATATTTTTATGAGACTATGATAAAAAAAGATGCTGTCAGACAAGGTCCTTAATCTCATTCATACTACATCTGAAAAAGAGTATCAGCGACATAATAGAAGGGCTACACACAAAGTAAAAAATAAACAATAATATATGATGTTGGAAAATGAATCAGGAGAAGTGAACCCAAACCCACGTGGGAATGATCAAGAAACCTAGGACTTGTAGTGTCTAAATTCATGGACAACTATAGGTTGATGCTCAAGACCAAGTAGGATATAGAAATCATTCAAGTGTAGCTCAGGATGTAGATCTTTGGAGATTCGTTAAGTCTGTTTTGGTACACTGGTCCTATGAATGAGATTGGCATTGGAATGTGTAATCGTAAACCTATTGATTCACCTAAACATGCAAATAAGACAAAAGTAGCACTGAATTTAAGATTTTATGTGCTTAGCTGGTCAAAACATTAAAAATGATAAAAACAAAATTCATACCTGCTGCCAGTATTTTACCATCTCACACGCAAGCCTTCGTTTCACAGCTAGAGTGGCCTTGGTACTATCAATTGCCATTCCAAGCTGGATATCAACACTCTACACCAAACAAAGATAACATTAAACCATGAGACTACAAAAATTCCCGCGCTACACCTATGCCAATTGGTTCCTAGACACACACAGACACACATTATCAGAATTAAAATGTATAATTCAAATATAAAAAGGCGAGACTTTGTGCAGCAGTATTCAGACATGTCACTGCAGTGTTTTATAAGAAAAACGGAAGAACTGGTTTTTGCTTACTAAAATGTATTTGTACTCATTATAAGAATAAATTCAACAAATGGGTACATATTTGTAAACTTGATTCACAAGCAACCTAAAAATTATTGCCTACATTGATCCGGAGATTAAGTTAGTACTTGTCCTAATGCTTGCGAACAAAGCGCTCGAAGAACTCCTTCTGCTAGATCTACTGGTAAATTTCTCCTACAGTCGAAGTAGAGATCAATAAATTATTATAAAATTTGGAAAGCGAGAAACTGATTGTTAATATATCAAAGAAATTTCGAATTCAAGTATATCATCTTTGTACACCTAACTTCAGATGGCAACTGGGGAAGAACATGTCTGACAGCACAATCCAAGTACCCAGCTGCCTTCAAGAAAATATCAATCGAGGCTCGCCTGCTTTCTGTTTATTGAGAGAAAAAGGAAGTCCCCTCACATTAGGTCCATGGAAAAAATGGTTAAAGCATAAGTAAGAATGAAAATCTAAGCTGAGAAGAAATGGTCAACAGATTGTCCAGTAATCAACCTTTTACACTTTAAAACAAAATTGTGGCGCAGAAGAATGAAAACAGAAGTCAATAGCATCCAAAAAGAATAATCAGCACTGAATAGTTTCTCTTTCTTCTTACAACCTACCTTCTGATACTTTTGGTTGATAACCATCAGCAGAAGTCCTTGGAAGAAGTAACAAGTTGCATTGTGAAAATGATAACATCGCCATCAAATGCAAAACTGACAGAACCTCATACCAAGCATTAAACATCGCTGTTTCCTGCCAAAAAAAATTGCTTTACATCAAACCTGTATTCCTCAAAGAGTAGAGTGACCAAATAATAAAACAAAAAAAAAGCAAATAAAAGGCATGTTGATAACAATAGCCTAAACCCACAGTCTCACCTCAGCATCCTCCTCCTGATTTACCCAAATAAACTGTGCTTTGTATTGTAGCCGGCTCCCTGAATAATAACAATGAACCATAATGTTAGATTTCGCCTTATACAGCACACAAACTTTTCAAGGGAATGAATTTAATAGTATGTTTACCATCTGTTACTAATCCTAAAAGCACAGGCAAGTAGTCCTCAAGAGCCTGATGAAGATCTGCCAAAGTTGAACCTGCTGCAGACAATATGTTCAACTGAAATATCAGTAAAATGCTTGCTACAAACTTTTATAAGGAAACCAGGTTTGCCTGCAACAAGCCATGCTGTGTAGCAGTTTTCCTCCTTGTCCGTGTATTTGTAGGGGCTTCTTGGCTGGCCATAACAACTATACGAGTTCTCAAGGCAGTAAGGCGTTCCACTAATGTCTTTGACAGGTGACCACCAAGTGATTGAAAGAAGTCTACAGGCTTGGGAATTCGTAAGCCTGGCACATACACAGAAACTTCCCCAATATTTCCCGGCAACCTCCTATTTCCTCCAGAATCCTTTGGAGTTGAAACCAGACATCCCATATCTTAGAGTATCTATATCTGTCAATCCAGGCAAAATTAGTCAAATTCCACAATAAAACCAACTTATTTCCAGCATGAAAGACAGTAATTGCAAAGAGTGGCCAATATAATCTGATAGATCATAGAAGTGAATTGCGTAAGTAAATAAACACAGGTATGTGTTGAAAAAGAAGCTGAAATGTGTATGCAATATCCAAAGCAATATAGGGAGAAAAAACTAATTAAATGTCCAACCTATAAAGCAGAAGTAGTAGGCAACTCACGAGCGCCATAAAAGAACTCTTAACTACATCTCTCCAAAAGATTTTCAACCTTTTTTCCTTAAAAAAAAAAAAGATGCTTTTACGCACCTTGTTGTCCCTTATCAGAAGAAGGAGAAGGCACGGGTCAAAAGTCTAGTAGTTTCTGCATCCAACAAAAGTCCAAAACCTTTTTTCATGTAATGAATAAAAATGAAAGGAAGGCGAATTAGTAAACAGACCAAAAGCAAGTGAATCACAAGATAGCCATGGGAACTAGAAAATTTCATTACCTTTTCAGTAGTTAATAGTGGACGGGCTTCCATTATAACACAATTATAGATGGTTTTGCATGCAAAATTCAGAAGAACAATGTGTGAAGAATTATGAATTCGGTTAACAAGCAGCTTTAATAACAATA
Source organism: Hibiscus syriacus (assembly GCF_006381635.1). NCBI lineage: Eukaryota > Viridiplantae > Streptophyta > Magnoliopsida > Malvales > Malvaceae > Hibiscus > Hibiscus syriacus. The sequence continues at coordinate 4,648,788 of NW_024063088.1, forward strand.
ATAATTGAATGTAGTGAAGGTTACAGCTAATCAAGAAAGCATCTTGGAAATTAGGAATCAAATCAAAGATAAAGCAGAAAGAAGAAAGCAGAAAGCAGAAAACCAATCATCAGAAATAAAAAAACGGAAAGAGGTGAAGATAATTCAAAGTTTTCAATTCAACGAAAAAGGAGAAAAAGAAGTTGAATTCTGACCACGCGCCAGAGTAGAGAGTCAAACTCCATAGTCCAAATCCTAAGGGTGTGTTTGGTTCACGGAATGTAAGATTACTAGTGGGAATAAAAGATTACCAGGGAATAGGATTCCTGGGAATGTTACATTACTGTGTTTGGTTGGTTTGGCAGGAACGTAAGATTACAGTGTTTGGTTGAAAGAATAAAAGATTAATAGAATGTATATTTTACCAAATTGTCCTTGTTCTATAGTTTTTAACGAGTGAAATTCTAAATATTTAAATAAAAATTATTTATATAAAAATTCTATTTGTTGATAATATATTACTTGAGTATTTAAATATATCATGTATTATTTTAATTTTAATTAATATTAATTTTTACATAATTTATGTAAAAATATATTAAAATTTTACATAAACATTTAACTAAAATTTTACATTGTGAAAATTCTTCATAAATATTCATAATAATAAAAAGATGTAAATGATTTTTGTTATCTAAGAATTTTCGAGTCAAGTCGAGCTCCATTTCAGAATTTCCGAGTCGAGCTCAGCAATATTCGAGTTCAACTCAGTTCGTTTACACCCTTAATATTAGATGATAATATGGAATGGGTTTTGATGAATTCATTTAATTGATCCATTAATTAAGCTCAACTTTTTCATGTTCGATTTTGCACCAGAGACCTTAATTTCTATAGATTTTAACTTTGGACATCCCAAAAACTGAAATTGAGATATATAAATAATGTATTAGTTGATAATAGGGAATGATTTTTTATGGATTTGTTTAATCGATTCATTAAGTAAACAAACTCAACTTTCCCCTGTTCAGTTTTGCGCTAGAGACCTTATTTTCTATAGAAAAATTAACTTTGGTAACAATGGTTGATGATATGATGCTTCAACAATCATTGCAGGAAAGCAGTGCTCATGACATCCCAATGATTGAAATTGAGGTATGTTAGGATATGTTTTGCTTTAGGTGATATGAAATGCATGTGTTTGTTTTGCCTTTTTACTCGTAAACCAGTAATACCATTTGTAGAAGTTGGTAAGTCAAGTGTAATGTTCAAATACTAGCATGTTTTTTGTAGCTTAGAGATTACTTTCCAGTAAGATCTGTTGGTTTTAGACAAATAAATGTGGCATGTCAAGAACACTCGATCTAGTAATGTTGAGATAGGGATTGTAGGCACCATTTTAACAAAGTTAGATAGAGGTTCTAGAGATGATGCAACTTTGAGTGATAAAGAGGTGTTCGGGAAGCCAATCAAACTTGCAGGATATGGAGAGCACATGAAGGACCTTAAACTTTTCTATTTAGATCAAATGGTTGGACACCTCTCGGGATGGGAGATGTTTTCTCATTGGTTGAGAAGGCACAAGAAGTTATATGCCAAGAAGATGCTGAAAAATTGCAAAAGAAGATAATGAGTACAAAGTTTCACTTCAATTATTTCCTAAATCAGACTCATGCAATTACTCGGACTAATTGACCAATGGATTAAGTACAAGATATATTCTAAAATAAAAGTAAAAGAAGAATTCCATCTGCATCACAACTCATTCGATCAAATCCCATGCTATGTATTCCTTGAAATAAAACCATAATACATACTAGAATGGCTCTAGTTGCACCTACATGTTGAAAACATTTATTTACTGCCTATGTCCTGAATGAAAGTATTTCGGTTTATGGGAATAAGTTAACCAATCGCAAGTCTACATATTTGCTTCAGGAGAGGCAAGTTCCTTTCGAAGTAGCCTCACCTCCCTCTTCAAGAATGGAGGCAATGCAAAAGCAGCCCTATGCATCTGTCAATAGAGAATAAATATTTTATTTCTACCATAAAATGGTTAGATCACAAAAGAAATTACAGTAGAAGAGATCAGACTTTGCAGGCCAAGATGCTAAGCCATCGAGAAATAAAATAGACCATCACTCTAACTCGATGGGGTTCATTTCCTTCCACGAAACAAACTATAATAGCTTCAAGGAGTCAATGTTCATAACAAAAGTAAATACCAGGTACTCTGCAGAAGAGTGAAAGAGTGAAAACTGAACTTGATGGAATGAGTTCTCACCTCAGAGTTGTAAAATCTAAGTTCTCTCTTATGATGGTAAGCTCCATCTAGCTTTTCAATAGGGTTTATGGGATTCAGAAAATCAACCGGTAGTCCCTCTGTGGAGCATAACAGGAAACCAATCACACCACTGCATTGCAAAAGAAAAGGAAAACAGAAGTAAGAAGTTGGAAATGAGATAGGCTATGATTCGAAGACAGGTCTGCAATTGGTAAATGATACCATATAAAATTACCACTGTCAAAAGCATCATTAATATCTAAAAGAGAACCAAGGGGAAATAACAGCTTAATTAAATACCTAGGATAAGTTGGAACACTTGTCCATGTTACAGAGGACACCACCAGGCCTTAATGCTTAAGCTATAGTCTCAAAAAATGGTTTTCTACAAGCTCTTGAGCATGACCTAAATTGCAAACCGAAGGAGTAAAAGCTTGAATGATGTTGAGTCTTAAAAGAAAAAATACCATGTAAATGTTCTTTAAGAAACCATCAATGCTAAAAATAAAATTTTATCAGATCATACATTACAACGTACCTACAGGATCTAATGAATCAACAATGATCGCATCATACTTCGCTTTTGGAACATGACGAAGAAACTCAATAGCTGTTAAGATTATATGCAAGTAAAACATCAGTTTGGGAATTAAAGCATCATGCTTGACCACGATTGAAAGTCTCCACGATTGAAATACTAAATTTCGAGTACATGAAGTTAAAACAAAATGAGTTATGCAGGACTTGCCATTTTTAAAGTAGCAAGACTAACCAAATTGAAATGAAGTACAATACATGAAACTAGTTCTTTGGTATGTTCTTCCCAACAATCTTAGCCGGGGTTATACGTAGCAGATTTCCAGGCTTACTAGGGACAGCACCTTTGATCATCACGACTCGATGCTCATTGTCGATTTTCACAATCTTGAGCTTTCTGATCTTTCTTTTGCTTCCTCCCATTATACCAAGTATTTTCTTCCCCTTGTACACACGACCAGGTGTTGTTCCGGCACCAATAGACCCCAATGCTGTATGACTCTTTAGAACCATGAGAAATTTGACCTCTTTTAAAATTATAGCGCTTTATTCCACCTGTGTAAAAATTGGGGCAAAAATCATGTATGTTATTACATTCCACCAATAGGGAATTTGAATTGCCAAACCAATAAGACCCACATTATGGTAAAGGAAGCTAAAGCTTTCAAAGAAAAACCCTAGAATTCCATATCAAGATGATAAAACAATGTGAAATGAGCAAAGAACATACTTAGAAGAGAAAATACCAACCAAAAACACAGAGTTCGAATAATATGTGTATGATGCATATAACATCAATAAAAAAGAAAAAGAATACACCCATTTTTGAACTCTGCAATTTGACCAACATGAAATTGAAGTCTGTAACACCAGCATATATTCATGATGAAGCAGTGAACCACACAATTAATTCACTTCAACTTACATATAAGCATTATATGTTCATTCATCAACATCTTCAATAATGTTAAAATCAAGCAATCTACCATCAATTGATCACCTTCAAAATGCAATACATAAATAAAATCTAACCTTGAAATCCTTTCCCAATAGTGGTCCCAGAGACATCGACAAGATCACCTTCCTTGAAAATCTCCTCAACAGATAACTTCTGACCAGTCTCAAACTCCTCCACACTTTGCAACTTAAATTCCTGCAAATGCCTCATGGGAATAACACCAGCTTTCCCCAAATGGCCCAACTCAGGCTTCGTCAGCTTCTTGTCTCTAACTCTCCTGTACCCAACTTGAACAACATCATAGTCATCGGTAGCCGATGTCTTAACTTGGGTCACTATATTTCCTTCTCTGAAACCTTCGACAGTCACTGGAACAACTGTTCCATCGGTTTCAAAGTAACTCATCATTCCAAGCTTTGTGCCCATCACTCCAACGCCTGCTTCCGTACTCATTGAGACTATATACGAAGAAGACCTCTTCTGGGTAGTTTTGAAGGCAACCAAAAACTGGGTTTTTGTGGGTTTTGAGAGAAAAAAAAGATTTGAGTGGCTTGCAAAGGGATTTTAATTTTGGGAATTCCAATTTTGAGCCATAACCAAGTCGAAGAAGAAGAATATTTTAGCCCGAGCGAAGAAGAAGATTTTAGCCCGAGCAAAGAAGTAGGGAGAAGGATATTTTAGACAACGGGGATGGGAATAATGAAATACCTAAGGGAGATGGGGGATTGATATTCCCGGGAAAGCAGAGTAAAAAATCACTGTTGGTCTTAATATTTTCCTGGCACTTGGTAATGTAGCTGATCCAAACGTGGGGATATTTCTCCGGGAAAAAAATATTCCTCCCAGGAATGAATTATACCTTGAACCAAACGGGACCTAACACTAGCTGGGAAGGTGAGTAGGCTCTTTTGGAAATGAAATTCGCAATTATAATGAATGAATTACTTGTATGTTTAAAATTATGAGATGGGAAACGCCATTCTACTACTACTTCTTCAATTAAATAGTAGGCTTGGGATCACAGTTCATCCCGTTTCAGCAAAAACTAAAAAATTAATCTTTGGAATAAAATTTTTCAATCTACCTTTGACCCCTGTCGTTAACATTGTTTACTTCCTTTTTAATTTTAAGAGAAAATAACCTCAGTATTAAAAATGCATCATAATATACGATTTTAATCAAATTTTTTTGGATTTATCAAAATGACCAACTAAATCGCAATGCGATCGATAATTCGCAACGCGATCTCCGGTATCGTAAATCAGTTTCCAGATTCGCAACGCGATTCTGACTATCGCATTGCGATTTCCCAAATTCGCGTTGCGATTTTCCTAATTCGCAATGCGAATACGTAAATCGCAACGCAAATTTAGAAAATCGCAATGCGATTACGTAAATCGCAACGCGAATTTAGAAAATCGCAATGCGATTACGTAAATCGCAATGCGAATACGTAAATCGCAATGCGAATACGTAAATCGCAATGCGAATCTGACTATCGCAATGCGATTTACATAGCGTCATTCGTATCAAACGTGTATTTTTTTTCAAATTCCAAACACGAATATATTAATATATCGGAACACTGAACCGTCCACAGTATGTCCCATAATCGCAACTCATAATCTAAAACTCTAAATCACAACTCAATCTCATCTCCATCTCTTACTCTCTAAGGCGACATCCGTCCCCATCTCCGACGAAATCAGTCCCCATCGCCGACGATATCAGTCTCCATCTCCGGCGAAATCATTCACGGTCAGAAATGAAAAATCAACCAAATCAACCACAGAGGGTTAATTTTTTAAATTATTTTTATTTTGAAAATTTTGCATTACTATTAGGTTTTTCATATTGAAATTGATGATAAGTTTATTGGTGTTTTCAATAATAGATTAACCATTTCACTTAGATTGCTTATTATATTCATTCGATTGCTGCCAATACTGCTAAACTGTTTAGTCTTTAACCCTGTGAAGTTAGTATTTGTCTTTGTTTTGCCTTTTGGTTGAAGTAATGCAATCCATTCAAGTTTCTTTCAATTTTAGTATTTGAAACCGAGAATGACTATCGCAATGCGATTCTGTCGTTGCGATTTTCATTTCGCGTTGCGATAGTCATTTTCGTGTTGCGATTTTCATTTTCGTGTTGCGATTTAAAGTTTCAGAAACTATTCTTCTTCTGCAAATTGAAACTTGAATGAATTGCATTACTTCAATCAAAAAATAAATACTAAATTCACAGTGTTGCAAATTTAAGTTTGAAGAATAAACTATTACTCTTTATGTTTATTGTTCATATCTTCACAGTGTAGTTTTTTAGTATATCTAAATTGGTATGTTTATTGTTTTTGCAGAACTTTTATTCGACTCAATTGACCTTAAGAAATAAAGTAAGCCTGGCCAAAACAATTGCGTCGAAGCTTTCACCTACACAAAAAAAAAATATTTGAGGATACTTGCTTCGGGCCATGGCTGAAAGTACAACATCCGGGTGGAGATGCTATGTTGACCCATTTGTTTCTTCAAACCATGACTAGCGATCTACCAGAGACTATACAACGTCGTGATGAAGAGATATGATTTGATTTTCCACCGGCGTATACGTGTTTTGGAAAATCGCAATGCGATAGTCAGAATCGCGTTGCGAATATGGAAACTGATTTGCGATACCGGAGATCGCGTTGCGAATTATCGATCGCATTGCGATTTAGTTGGTCATTTTGGCAAATCCAGAAAAAGTTGATTAAAATCGTATATTATAAGATATTTTTTGTCACTGAAATTATTTTCTCTAATTTTAATCCGGATTAATATACATTTACACAAAATAAAATATTTTTAATCTTTTATAATAATAAAATTATTGATGTAATATTTTCTAAAAAAATTGAATAATCTTTTAACCTAATGAAAATAAAATATAATGTTAAATATAATTTTAAAAACAAAATTGGTTGAATAATAAAAATAAAAAGTAATAATTAAGATATTAAACATATAGTTTATCCTAATAATAATAAGAGTTAATTGCATCACATTTTCTCAAGTATAACCCTTTTTTAAATTCATCCCTAAACTTTTAAATATTTTAATTTCATACCTAAACTATGATTATTATTTTAAATTAGTCTTCAAACTTTTGAACATTTCAATTATATCCCCAAAATATAAAATTTATTCTAAATTAGTCCCCAAACTTTTTGAACATTTCAATTGTATCCCCAAAATATGAACTTCATTCTAAATTAGTCCCCAAACTTTTTGAACATTTCAATTTCATTCCCAAATTCATCCAAATTAGTATATGCTTATAGCTAGGGATAAAATTGAAACATTCAAAAGTTTAGAGACTAATTTAGAAAAAAGGAATAGTTTAAGGATGAAATTAAAATATTCAAAAGTTTAAGGATTAATATAAACAAAACTCATAGTTTAGAGATAAAATTAGAATATTCAGAACTTTAAAGATTAATTTAAAATAAATATTATAGTTTAAGGAAATATGATGGAATTAACTCTAATAATAATAATAATAATAATAATAATAATAATAATATCACTGTCGGTGGGAGAGGAGTTAACCCAAGCAGCGTTCGTAAACGTGTCAACTGACCAATCAGGAACAAAGCGGTAAATCCACGGAACACCCCTTTAAATACTGAACGTCTTCCTCAACCAAACAGAGAAAAACTGAAAACTGCAAAAAAATAAAAATGGCGAGAGCTTCGATAATGGTGATAAACCTGCTATGTTTGCTGGTGCTCCTGCCGGACAACCGAATCGCCCCGGTACGAGGTGGTACGCATTGAATCCGATTTCGAAATCAGGCACTACCGTGGCGCCACGTGGATGTCTGCCACCGTCAACGACATTTCCTTCCAAAAAACCAACTTATTTGGGTTCCACAGGAGCTCAACTGCACGGTCTCCTCTCCTCTAAATTTCACAGTTTTTATTCTCATTCAATTAATTTTGGGTTTTTCCCTTTAATTTCTGGATGGGATAGGTTATTCCAGTTTATACAAGGTGCGAATCTGAATTTTTCTCGAGTCGCCATGACATCGCCAGTGGTGACGAGCCTAATCCCAGGAGCTGGGCCGCTGCACTCATCGACCTATGTTATCCGATTTTACTTGCCGGCCAAGTTCCAGGACAATCCACCGACGCCACTCCCGGAGCTGAACTTGCGACCTTACACATGGGATCCTCACTATGTTGCTGTGAGGAAGTTTTCAGGATTTGCTACGGATGATACAGTGGTTAAAGAGGCTGAGAATCTGGGTACTAGTTTGAGCTTGTCACCATGGGCCAACTCTACTACTACTACAGATTACACTTTCTCTATTGCTCAGTATGATCCACCCTTCCATCTTTTTAGCAGACTCAATGAAGTGTGGGTGGATGTTGATGCTTCCATTTTTGCTGGAAAAGCAACCATTTGAAAGATTATCAACAAGGTTGGATTACTTCCCTTGGCTTCTTGTGTGTGAAACTTCTATATTTGAATACTTGATCATATTGTAATCTGGTTTATGTAATTATATATGCTAAAGCTCTGTATATCATTAATGTAATCTAAACACTATTGTATGTTTAAAGAAGTTATCCTCTTTGTCACCCTCATCAATCACCCCCTTCTTTTGTAAAATATTTATTCATAAAATATTCTCAATATAAGAATTTGTTTCCAATATTAATTCATATGTATTTCATCAGAATTTATTTCCTCTTTTTGAACAAATTTCTAACTCTTGTTCTTTTAAGGGTTTTGATCTTATACAGGACCTTCTTAAGATATAAAACATTTGCAATTTAATTTAGGGTAAACTGTATAAATGATCACTAAGTTTCAAAAATAATAAATTAATTATTAACTTTATTAATTTATAATAAACCAATCACTAACTATTAATAGCAGTTAATAGGATAACAGAATACTGATGTGGGGGAGTAACCGGCTGACCTAGCACTGCTTTTACCACGTGAGATTGCAATTTTGACCAAGTTTGACTATATTGTTCTAGATTCTACTTTTCTCGTCTCTCCACCGCCCTACCTTCACTACCGTCTCTGTTTCTCTTCCCATGTATTTCTTTCTCTCTCTCCAAACCAACCCTTTTGCTAAACTAAGTGAGCTCATGGCGGTTTAACCGAGCCAAGTACACGATTGTCAGATTTTTCTAAGCTTTTCCATGTATATTAAAGATCTTTAGAGCTATATCTTCGTATCCATGAGTCGGCCAATGGTATTCAATAAAAACGGGAAACCGGAGCAGTGTAGGGGGAAACTATTCATGCATTTGGAAAATCTTAAGACTTTGCCATAACTATGAGCAGGCCAATGGTACTTCTCTTTAGCCTTTCTTCTGCTTTTTTGTACAATGGTTACGTATTCTCTGCAATTGGATGTTGTATCCATTGGCAAGAACACGATCCTTCTTCGGAGTTGCATTTGAACGTGTGTTCTAGGAACTTTTATTTTACATTGCTGTCATATTGTCCTGCTATTATTCTTTGCGTAGTATTATTCCCAGATTATTCCAGGAAAAGAAAGGAGAAGGATGCAAAGTAAATACAAAGAAGACGAGAAGTGAGTGATATCTTGTGATATAATACAACTCATGCAATTGGACACTTGTGTATTGAAGGTACGTAAGTTGAAATTGCATGATTCTAGTGCATATTTTGCTTAAATCCTAATAGCCTTCACCGGAAAGCATCCAATAATTTATGTACTAGAAAACACTAATTTTCATTTATACAATAGACGTGGCATTGAAAAAGCTGAGTAAGAAAGACAACATGTATATATAGGGAGGAAACTACAGTTCTTTTGATTAATTTGGTCCGATGTGTTGGGGCCTTGTCCGGCTTGGGCTAGTATGGTTGGGTGTGGACTAGTCTCTCCTAGGGTGGAATCCTTCTTGTGGCAGGTTGTGCACCAGAAGTTGGCACTGAAGTGTGAATTGTTGAAGCGGAAGGTTCCTGGTATCATTGACACTAGTTGTCCTTTATGTGGGCTGTTTCCAGAGTCGGTTTCTCACTTGTTCTTCACTTGTTGTGTTCTTCACTTGTTGTGTGTCATGGGGTTTATGGTGCAGGTTCCTGCGTTTGTGGAATGTCCCATCTCCCCTTCCTTTTGATCCCCCGACTTTTTTTCAGGCTTGGTGGGGGCTGGTTCCGAAGTCTGAAATATGGAAGTTTATTCCGGGAGCCGTGATGTGGTCTATATGGAAGTATAGGAATCGTATAGTTTTTGAAGGGGGTCTCTTGATTAGTTTAATCTTTTCTTCCTAGCGCGGTATAGATTGGTGGCTTGGTTCTCTGCTAAACATCCTCATTTTTCTTCTTCCTTTGATGTTTTGGTAGGCGACCCATCTTTTGCAGACCACTGCGTGAGCCAGAAGAGACTTGTTTTTCCTCGTTCTATTTGGGTTCCGCCACCTGTGGGATTTTTTAAAATGAATGTTGATGGTGCAGTTAGTTGCGATTGGCAAAAAGGGAGAATTGGCAGGGTTCTTTAAAATTCAAGGGGACTAGAGTTGGGTTCCTTCTCGGAGGCTGTTGGACAGCGTCCTCCTGCATTAGCTGAATTGTTGGCAGTTAAAAGGGGGTTATTGTTTTTTTATAGATTCCAACTGGTGCAATAAAGGGCGGTTGATATTAGAATGTGATTGTCTCTCTGCTGTGAATTGGTAAAAAAACCAGAAATGTTGTCCTATTTCGATGGGCCTTGTTTTGCAAGAGATTGTCTCTCTACTTAGGGATAGGGATGTAATTGTTAGGCATATTAGCAGAGGGTTTAATTGGGTGGCGGATAAACTTGCTAAAGATGGAATTGGTTGATTGGGGGTTGTGTGTAGGAACGGGAGTTTGCTCTTGTGGGGTTTCTTTTGTATGCATGTTAGTGGGAGTCGTATGGTGTATGATGTTGACCTTAATGTAGTATGGTTATGATTTTCAATAAAACTTTGAGACACTCTTTTCTCCTTCTAATGTCCTATTGAAATATTTTTATTTCATAGGGTATGAAGATTTTTTTAATGAGGTCTTCCATTTTTATAAAAAAAATTAATTAAAAGATTAGAGAGAGAGCATATGACGAAAAAAGGTTTTAATAGAAGGGGAAAGAAAGGACGACAAAAGAACTCACATGGGTTTAGAGATGGAGTGGTGATGAAAAAGGGTTTTCTTTCTATTGAGGTATTATAAGTTTTTTTTAAAATTTTCTTCTTTTAATAACGTCGAGTCTTTTGGAATAGATTTAAAGTTGGAATAGATAAATTCTTTTAACCTAATAATTTAGGTTGGATTTTTGAAGTGAATTTATTTGGTTCAAAAAGTTCAATAATTTTATTTTATTTTTTAAAATTTCTACTTCAGTTGTATTCGTATATTCGTTTATAGAATTTCAACTAATTAAACACCAATCACGACTTTACACAAGAATGCATTTATAGAATCTAAATCTATTTTAACAAAATGTCAGATTCTTTTGCAACCTATATAGTAGTTTCTTCAAAGAAACTCCCAAGCTAACAAATGAATGAACGAGTTTTGGTTGTACAATCAGACTAACTACAACAATTACTCAAGTGCTATGTCAATGTGAGCATGTTTGATATCAATTCGATCGGCGTCTAGCATGAACGTAGTAAGATGGCAACAATACCCCGACATTGGAAATCTTCCTGCCGAGCATAGGCAGCTTGATTTGGCTGCAATACACTACAAGGAAAAGGGTTAGCAATATAACTAAAAGGAAAACAGTGGATGAGATCTTCAAGTTTTTTATAGTTGAAATGCTTGCAAGAGCTTCATTAGCATTTAGCTGATGAACTATTGCAGCTCCTAACGTCCACGAAATGTCGCCTGGGCCGAAAACTATCTCTGCATTGCCGAGGCATAAAGCATCTTCAATAAGCGATGCTAAATATGACACCAGGAAACAATAGTATCCAGCGTACTTTTGTCTTTGGATATCAATGTTCCACTCGGTCGATGATGATGAACATAACTGCTCACCCTTGTCCCAAATCTCTGTCACACTGGCTCTTGTACTCAAGTTTAACATGTCGTAAACAACAAAAAACCCAGATAAAGCATGAAAACGTCCACTGTGATGGGCAACAGGTGTCAAATTTAGTATGTTACCTGTGGAAAAATTAATGATTGTAATAAGCATATAAATCCCGACCAAAGAGTAGGCCAAATATCTAAGAGAAAGGGAAATGTTTATCCAGATCTATTATGTGCAAACAGAACCAAGGTAAACATCTAATAAGCCAGTGAGATTAACCAATAAGCAATGCTTGCACTTACTACATTAGCAACTGTGAATTGTGGCCATGATTATGATCATATTTAAAATAAACTGTTTTTGGAACAGAGCAATAGACATGTTATGTCTGCTGCTGCCAAATATCAAGATTCAGAAGTGTGAGAATGCATATTTTCCATCTGCATCCATAAGAAATCAATAAACTTCTCTTCCTCACACGACGAAACGGGCCAATGATAATTGCACAAAAAGATTCACGAGTGTTCTTCCAAAAGCTCCTAAGCATTGTCTAACTAATAATCACCAACTATTTCCAAATAACAAGTTTATTTCATAAGATGAACACGAATTGGAAGTTTATTTCATGGTTAAATCAAATCAGCATATTATCCTTCAAAGAAAAAACAAACACATAATCCGTAGACATTTTATATGGGACTGGGAAACAGTAGCCATTAAGTTGGATCTATTAAACAAAACCAAGCCAAACTGCCTAACCTTTTGTATGTTAACAGTTATCCCTAAATTAAGAGTTGTTTAGTTATATGAATACAGTGGAAGCAACAGATCAATGATGATGAAGGCCTAAGGTTTTAGAAAAAGAAGCAGAGTATGTTTCTAACTTACCACCATAAGAAGATAAATTTGCTTCACAGTTTCTATCAACTTTGTGCTCTGACCAATCTGAATCGCTATAGTTCATTGCAGCCGCCTTCACAAGCTCCTTGCATTGCTCCCAATTTAGGTCTCCAACCAAATGTATCGAAGAAAATCGATTTTTATAAATTTGAACTTCAGAATTTTCCAAATCATCAGTTATGTTTAGCATGGTGCAACCAGAACAAGTGTAATTTTGCACAAAATTAGAACTAAGACAAGGGTGCCTGAGTTCTAGTTTGTTAGAGGCATATCTCCTATCCGCTTGATTTCGACCGAGCATGACCACTGTCTGATCAAATGCCTCATTCAAGCCAAATGCTGGTAACGAGTATGCTAAAATCTTATGATTAGTTGAACCAATATCTGATGTCATGACATTTCCGTTGTCATTCTCGTCAGCCACTTCCACCACAACCTGCAATGATGAACCTCCTAGATCAAGAAGTCCAAAGGTAGATCCTTTTGAGGAACTTCCAAGGCTACCCATTTTATAGTTCAGAGCAACCCAACCATAGTAGGCCTCTTCTTTACCTGTCAGAACCCTGATCCAGTTCTTAGTATATACAAAAGAATGTTCCCTTAGAACAATCTCTACATCATCCAGGACCTGCTTAGCATCCCTGGAAACCAACCTTCTCAACCCAGCAGTAGCTAAAACAATAATGGAAGTATCTACATGTCTTTCACAAGGTACCCTCAGTTCCGTCCATGCAATCAACGGTTCTAAAGAGGCCCTAACTCCTGAAGCATTACCAACAAATTTGTCTAAACCAGGCTCAGTTTGCATGCAATGATAGTGGCAAGATTCACTCTCGGTCGAATCATCTGGATAATAATGCAACAAAGAAGGCAGGCCCTGACTAATTAAACCCCTTTTTCCCCACTCAAATACATTCACTCGTGTTCCGGTGCTTCCACAATCCACGACAACAGTATAGTACGAACTCTCGAATACATTTCGAGCCTTCACGAAATTAAATGCAAGATAAACACCAATAGACGATAACAGAATGAGAAATCCAACAGAAAAAACATTCAAGACTCCTTTCCATGGATTGTATTCCTCAGCTGGGAACTTAACTTTGGAAGGTGATTTGGGTTCCATTTCCAGATTCTAGGTTCTATTCTAACAACCTTTTCAATCGCTCCTTTGAAATTCACCAATCATAATATTAACGCAAATAAGCATCCACAATTTGCAAAACAAATGGAACCAAACAACCGCAGCTTGCTCACCCAGTTCATAATCATTGTTCACTATCAAATCCCACAACTTTTTAATTTCGTTTTTGATTTAAAACAATTTCACTTCACTCGAAAAAGACCAACCACAACTTCTATACTTGTTTCAGTAGAAATCGTCTGTCAGACAACGAATTTTAAGATGATTAGAGCTATGGGTTCTTATATAAAGAATCAGAGTGAAGACAGAGAATACTTGAGAAAATAAAATCTGAAAACCAAATACACGTACCTTAATTATTGCCTGAGAATCCCACCCATTACTCCATTTCTAATTGTAGCTGTCTCTGTGAGAAGAGGGAGCAGAAGATCGAGAGACCAGCTAACAGAACGAATTGATTCATCCATGGATGATTATTAAAAAGGGTAAAGTATATGGTCATTTCTTATTTGGGTAAACTACAATCCACTCACCCAATTATTGGTAAAATTATAAAACGATCATTAAATTTTAAAACATTATAATCAAGTCACTTAATTTAATTTTGTTACAATAAGTCACACTTTTCGGTAAACATAAAACGGACATCTATAAAAAATATATTACTCGTACCGCATAGAGCATGCACATTAACGTTGATGATCCTAAGGTATGTCAAGAGTATTATGACTCACATTTTCGAATTATAAAGTATCATATACCTTCAAATGATCATTTAATTCAGTATTTTAAATTAATATCGGATAAATCATAACTTCAAATAATAGTAACATGACCTATCAATAATTCACAAAATAATTTCGAACAATCATAACGTAAGTCATAACTTCACTTAATGAAATTAGAATATGTACACATACATCAAATAGTCGACTGATAGTTTGAACACTTAATCATATATATATATATATATATATATATATATATATATATACTAATAAATATTATAAATTAAGACTAAAATCATATTTTTATTTTTTTTCATTTTGATCCATATAATTTTAATTTTTTATAATTATAATTCAAACATCATCATAACTTAAATATTTTCCTTAAACTCCCCGTTTCATTTTGTTATATTGTCAATTTTTTTATAAAAAAATCATTTTAGTTCTTATACTTATAATTTCTTTTAAATCTGGTCTTAAATAAACCCAAAATCGTCGATAATTGCTGACAATTTTACCAAAGTAAATTTCAACTACTTGGAATTTTAATAGTTACTATAACATTTATTTTATTTCTCTAAATATTTTTTTCCTTGTCACTATTTCTCTATTTTTTTCAATCACAATATTTCAACAATTTAACCTATTTTATCCATCATAATTATTCAAACATAAATGGCCATTTTTATAATTTACGTGTTTTCCAACCCATAAAACAACTTTAGAGTGAGAATCCTTTAATGTTTTTTTTTATTTTGTGTAAAGTACATAGGGTACTATTTTTTTTTTGAGTCATCAAATTATTAAAAGTTAGAAAGTGATTCCCCAATTATAGGACGTTGCTTTGTTGAGTCTCTAGACTATTAAAAGTTACAAAATAGTCACCTGACTATTCATATGTTTCAAACTCATCATTTTTCGTTCAACCGTATGAGCTAAACGTTAACCATTTGATTGAGATATGATAAGATATAATCCCAAAAATGTTTGAGTTGTATTTTGTGGATCGACTCTTCGTTTACATTATGTCATTGAGTTAGTGCTTGAAATACTATGTCATCGAGTCAATGTTTGAAAGCAACGACGATTCTAGTAAACGTCATTAAAATATGATTTTATCATATTTCAATTAGTAGGTTAACGTTTAGCTCAGACGATTGTCAATTATTAAACAAAAAATAACAAGTTTGAAACATATGAATAGTCGGGAGACTCAACAAAACAACATTATATAATCAGGGACTATTTTATAACTTTAATAGTCGAGAGACTTAACAAAGCAACAGTCTATAGTAGAGGGACCATTTGTATACTGAAGACACTAGTTTTTATTTCATTTGTTTTATTTATTATTATTATTTTGTTTTATTATTATATTATATTATTATTAAATAATTAATTAATTTTAATACATTACAGGCCCAAAACCCGGAGCCCAATTACAAATCAACTCGTCCCAGTTTACATGCCCAGGCCTAATCAGATACAAGCCCAACCTAGATCTAGCTAAACCCTAAACCAAATTTAGGGTTTGTATCATCTCAGTCAGCCGCCAGCTCTTTTCAACCGTTGGATCTGGCCTTGATCCAACGGCCCAGATGACTCCAGCAAAGAAAACCTTAGGGTATCATAACCCTAGGGCCATGTTCAGCCGCCGCCTCTGCCATGTGCCTCATCCAGCCTCCACGTTGACGATTCAGCTTCCAGCCGCCTCGCCAGAAACCTCCACGCCGCTTCGTCGTTGCCACGACACCAAACGAGGATTCCAGAAGCCAGCTGCCCCCCACACGTTGATGCCCCAGGGTGAGTCACCACATAGTTCGCTGACTCACCGAAATTCACTCTTGGGACCGGTCCGAGACAAGATCCGACGAGGTTATAAAAAGCCATCACCTGCAAGATAAAAAAAGGGCAACCAACAGAGAGCAACCAAAAAAAATAAAGACAGAGAGCAGACAACAACCACGACAACAACCCAAAGAGAAAAACAGAAAATAAAAGAAAGAGAGAGAAACTTACCAAGGAGATTATTGTCATCGGAGCCTCCCTACGCCATTAAAAAACCAAAATACTGAAGGTAACAAGCTTAGATCTAGGTTGGGTTAAGGATTTTTAGGCTAAACGGTCCTCGGTTTTGGCTTTAGGGTATTTAGGGCTTCGTTTTAGTATAGTTTAGAATTTTTCGGCCTCCGTTAACGGTGGCTTTAGGGTATTTAGGGCACGGTTGTCGGCCGGAACTCTAATCCCTCCGATGAGGGATTTGAAGAGAGAGGCGAGAGAGAATGTTAAATTCTCTCAGTTAGAGATAGAAGAGAGAAAGGAAAAATGAGAGGATGGCCCTACGGGCCGGCCATATTTGGGTTTATATACCCTCTCCCAAACGATGCCGTTTAGGGGAGGGTATCTGTGTAATTTCCCTTTTAGGGAAAATCATTTCCGTAGCCACTCAGAATTTATAAATTATAAATTGTCTCTATTAATTATAAATTAAAAATTCATATATTTGATTTATAATTCTTTATTTTCAAAATTTTTATATATACTTATTATTTTCATAGTATTTATATATATTATTTTATTAATATTTCATTTTATTTGCAAGTATTTTATTTCATTATTTATTTTTCTGTCAGAGGTTTGAACATTTTTCCTCACACACAACACTTGTATTGCATAACATAAAGCTCTATAATTGAGTTTGTCCATTTTAAGTGGGAGTGAAAGCGACGTCTTCGTGAGAATTTATTCTCCGTGTTAGACCTAGCAAGTAACTTTCGGGGTTCAGATGCTCTATGTCTTCGTGAGAATTTATTCTCCGTGTCAGACATAAAGAAATGTGTCCCCTCGAATTGAACTCGGTCTGCTTAAGTCTGTAATGGACTAGGATTGAGGATTGACAGCCCAAGGGGGCATCAACAAGGACAGTTCGAGTACCTTTACTCCTATAACTAAAAACCTGCATATAATAAACCCTAGAAATTCTCTTAATCTAAGACAATACTGAAACCATATCTATAGGTGTACACAAAGGATAAATAAGCTCTAGCTTTTAATTTATTTAATTTATTATTTTTCTCTCTGAATAAATGCATGCGAACTAGTAATCATGTTGTTAGGTTAATTTTTCCAAACAAAGCATGGAACTAGAAAGCGTGAGGTTAGGATATATTATATACCATGATAGGTAGAATATTTTCTTTTCATTAATTGGTACTTACCAATTTATTTATTTCCTTTCTCATTTTTGTTTTTCATACATTTTGTTTTGTTTTAACTTATTTATATTAATTTCTTCTGTTTTTTGCATGCATTACATGATCATGGCATAACCAAAAGGTGTTGACTTAAAAGACTGTTCATCAAATTGGAAAGAAATCGTAAATGAACAAAAAGTTTTATGATCAAACAAAATATGATGCGGTCAATGAAATACATCCTGAAGAAACTCCGAGGATCGAGAGAAGTTCTGTATATAGAGAACCGGTTATATTAATACCAAAAGTATTACACAAAGATCCTACCAGATTGATACCAAAACCAGTCTATGGTAAGAGCATCAGTCAGGGCATTCAGAGTAGTGGAGGTTTTTATGAAGCTCAAGCATGTTATTTGAAGGACTTGAACGACCAAAGCAAGAAATTGAGCACAGAAATGAAAACCATGCATAAAGATTTTCTGAAGATCAGTCAAGCCTTTCAAAATGCTAGCCTAGAAAGTACCCCAGAAGAGTGGATCACAGGGGTCACCAAGCTGAAAAAGAACTACAACATATATGAAGATCTTGTTCAAGAACTTCTTGGACAGAAAGGATCTCTTACAAGGGAAAATGTGCAACTCTGAGAAGTGACACAGAAGATGAAAGAGAATCTCATGGAAGAAGTTGTAGTCCAGACAAGTCATATGGTTCTTAAATGATAGATTTAGCTGACTTTACAAGGAGATGAAGCAGACTGAAGACTCAAATTTTGAGCATGAATGGAAACTAACCGGGCTTTGGAGAAGTCAGAAGTGAAAGATATCCCTATATGTAAAGTTTTGTTTGATGTACCGAAACTTTTATGTTCAATGAAATCTGTTCTAAGATGATCACTCTTGAGTAACACCTTTTCATACATACATTTGCATTTTGCATCCTTGCATTTTTCATTTTGTATTTATACTTTTATGTTTCATTTTGTATTGCACAATTTACATTTTTATGGTTACATTCACATTTTTATATTTGCATTTTTACGTTTGTATTCATATTTTCATTTTTTGCGTTTGCATCTTTACATATTTACATTTTGTTTAAAAATATTTTGCATACATTTAAACATGTGGAATAATTCGGGGAAGATTCCATGACAGAATTTTTGAAATCAAAGTGGAGCTAACTTGGTCTTCCTAAAGAGAGATAATAGCTATGAATGAGATTTTAGCAAGGGTTGGTAGAATTGAGAAATTGCAAGAGCAACTTATCAAGACTCAACAAGAGATGACTGATCATGCAAAAAAGTTTCAGGATGATTCAAAAGAGCAAATGACCAAGCTGATGAACCTGATGAATGTTGTGATACATGGAGAGAAACCCTTAGAGGATTCTGTTGTGAAAGATTTGAATGGAATTATGAATGATATAGCTGACACAATGGAAACAAATGACCAGGACTTTGTCAGGGAATGTGGAAATCCAATAAATCTACAAAAATCGGGTATGACCCCAGAAAATGCAACAGAGATCAAGCTGAAGCGAAGTAAAGAAGAGGTTCAAAAGCCATTGAAGAAAGCTAAGAAGGGAAAAAATAAAGTGATACCTCTCATTCCAATTCTAATCCCATATTCAGACTTGTTACCATTTCTCTTTGAAAGTGGTCTTGTAACACCCATTCCTCCTAGAGCATATTATTGGCGTCTAGATTGGCAAGAGGTCAAAGATTTATGCAATTATCATTTTGGAGATTTTAGTCACTCTGCGAAAAATTGTATAACCCTGAAATTAAAAGTCTAAAATCTTATCGAAGAGGGGTTGCTATATTTTGAAGATAAGAAACCTAAATTCCTCAAAAACTCAAAGTTGGTTGAAGAAAAGAGATCTTTAAGTCATCATCTTCCTCATGATGTTGGTCAAGAATCAAACATTCAAAGCAAATATATTAGTCATCAGTCACAAGGTCTTCAAGAAAGCAAAGTAAACAATTGTAAAGAGACAATGATGTCAGGGGAGAATCTACCATGTTTTCCTTCAGTTTCCCTTCAGTTTCATGAAGCAAGATATATTATAAGTTGCTCCAGGCCCAGATTATTACTCCATGTCGAGCTAAGCCTTTGTTGCTTCCATATCCAAGTTGGTATAATGAGAAAGTCTTTTGTGACTATCATGCTGGAGCCCGAGGACACTCCATTGAGAATTGCGGTAACTTCAAACTACGGGTTCAAGACCTTTTGGTTTGGGGAATCATAGAAGTGGATGATCAGTCTATTTTGGTCAATCAATTGGGAATCAAACCCCAAAATATAGTGGGTAGCATTAAAACAAGTGAAGTACATACAACAGAGGAAGAGAAAAACAAAGCATTTGAGCCAAAGATAAAACGTTCAATTTTCAATACCTCTCTAATTATAAATGATAAAGAAGTAAAAGGAGAGGTAATTCGAGATTGGCCCACAGGTTTAAAAATGAATGAGAAAGATGCAACTCTGAAGAAAACTCAAACACCTGTATCAGATTTTCTAAGGACAAGTAAGGCAGTGGGCAATATAAAGAGTCTGGTGAATACTACTCCAATCATAGCTGCAAGATGCATTCAGAATCAGAACAAAACTGTCATCACCAAAGAAAGTTGTTCTGAATATAAGCCCAATTTCCAGTCAAAAAAAAAAGATGATAGAGTTTGTTCAAGAAGAATGAGAGATTTGTGCATCTGAAAGTTTATCCAAAGAAGTTGACACAAAAGATGATCAAGAAATGGGGGGCAAATGAGGACAAGAACTCTGGTCCAATTGCACACTTAACCTTATAGGAGTAATGAGGCATGATAAAATAAATAAGTGGAAGTGTTATCTACCATTGTAGTACTTTCTATTTTCAGCATCTTGTTTGAACTTGTTTTTTTGTTCCTTTCTCCGGTTTTTGTGCAATAAATAAATTTGTTTTGCTTTTATGGTTATGAGCAAGGAATCAAGTTTTAACCTTGAGATTATTGAGTATCAAGTAGATTAAATATTCTTTTAATTTTTCAAGAGTTATAGATATTTGGAAAATGGTAAAATTATATCTTCCATATCCCATCCAACGCCAATTACTCGACCCGTACCAAAACCAAATTCTGACACTACAATTATCTGAGACTCTGAAGAAATGTCTCTACCTATTTTTGAGACACTCACTCTAGATGTTTATCTTCTCGGGTAGAATTGATTGATGACACTACATTCCACCATATACATGACTTCATAAGTCACACATTTGTCCTTCCAAATACAAAAACCATCATAAACAAAAAAAAAACCTCAAAAGAACCAAACTTTCAATTATCCGGGAATCTTCCTGCAAGAAAAGATGATATGAGGCATCATGAATCAACTTATTGAAGATGATTTCGAGTGATTGGGGCATACTCAAAGAAGAAGGAAAAAGTGATTAATTGAAATAAATATATCATGCATTAATTACATTTTTTCATGTAAGTAAAGTTAATCTTGAATATTCATCCCCCTGGAGATACCTCTTTTTACAAGGACTTCTATGTATGAGATGACTAAACTTCGCGCACAGATCAAGCACGCCAACTCAGTGTCATATCACCCAAAGATGAATGGGGCATTTGCAGGAGCAAATAAGAACCTTAAGAGGATCATTACAAAGACCATTGAAGCTTACAAAGATTGACACGAGAAGCTAACTTTTGCCTTATATGCATATTGAATTACTGTGCGAACATTTACTGGGGCAACACCTTATTGTTTAGTCTATGGGATGGAAACAGTATTACCAATTGAAGTTGAGATCCCATCATTTTGTATCCTAAAGGAGGAAAAATTGGAGAAGACTGAATGTATCCAATTTCGATTTGATCAATTAAACCTTATTGATGAGAACCAATTGAAAGCTATTTGCCATGGGCAGATGTTTCAGAAATGGATGATGAAAGGTCACGAACAGAAAGTACATCCGAGAGAGTTCTAAGAGTGTGATCTAATATTGCCTATACATAAAGATTTCTATGGGAAATGAATGCCTAATTGGGAAGGGTCCTATGTTGTAAAAAAAGTCTTTTTCGGAAAAGCGTTGATCTTGGCAAAAATAGAGGGGAAAGTTCTGAGAAACTAAATAAACTCAGATTCTGTCAAAAAATATTATGCTTGAGAGAAAAATGACAAAAGGAAAAGGAGGCGTTCAAAGTAATTGAAGTATTATACTCATCAAGTAAAGAAAAAAAAAGAAAAATGAAAAAAGATGAAAAATGAAAAAAAGAAAAAATGAGAAAAAAGAAAAAAGAAAAAAAGAAAAAAGATGAAAAGGAAAAAGGAAAAAGAAAAAAAAGGGAAAAAGAGAGAGGAGAAATTGAATCAAGATGGGTGACTCCAAGGAGCCTCAAGTTACAAGATTGATCAAGTACAATTAATTCAGATATTCATATTCAACAAGAAGAGCAAGAAATGATGAAGATATGAGAAAATGGAAACAAACCCAAAATTTGGCAATCTAGAAGGATCCAGATGATGGAAAAATCCCCAGCAAGGCAAATCCAAGCCAAGCAAAGCAAGATTGAAGGCATCTAAAGAGAATATCTTCAGAATTCATTCCGCCTCTCAAGATTGATTTTTATTTGTAAAAATTAGTTTTTAAAATCCTTAATGCATGATATGAAAAATGATAAAGGGGAGTTCAAGATGTAAATTTTTAAATAACATCTTGAAACCGAAGGAGGATTCGAGTTGAAAACCTAAAAAGGCGGCTCAAATATTGAATGGTGCAACAAACGACATAAGAGACGATCTTAACCTCTTAATGAAGCACCACACATCCCAAAGATGTTCCTGAGAGTCAGACACAAGAAGTATCACTACCAGATGAGCATAACAACGAGAAGTATCTCTATAAGATGAGCATAACAACCATTTTTTCAAGTTAGTGGAAGGCCGAAGCGACATACTGAACCAACTTGAAAGAACCTACTTTACCAAAATCAACCTACACCTTAAATCAGTCAATAATTTTGACACTTGCCATAGGACTATGATTTTTGAATGATTTAAAAGTGTAGTTGATTTATTTGATATTCATTAAATTCATTGTTTATGATTTGATTATATTGTGAACCTGAAAGGGGTAATACTTTACAAAATTCTTTCATTCTTCAATAAAGAAAGGAGAAAAAATATTTTCAAACAGGACAGTCTCAAATGAGGAAGGTCCTTGAAGCAATTGTTTCTTATTCTACCTCTGTTGTATAAAAAAGAATGAACGAGGCCAGAATAATGAAGCACTTCACATTTTTGAAGGCAAGTGGTCCAAGAAGACAGAAAGTCTAGAAAATTGAACTTGTGGCACTCTCCTATGACATTATTAGCAGCTCATCAAGAAAGATTATCGTTTATCTCATGCTGAGGGCGATAAGCATCACCAGACAGATTATTTTCCCCAACCATCAATTCATGTTCTCTAGAAGATTACATCATAGAGCCATGAACAAGTCAATACCTGCACTCTGGTTATACTGTGATGCTAGCTCAAGTCTTGATACATCATTGCTACTTCTTCTATGCCGATCATTTTCCTTGTCAAGATAATATCCATTATGTCCTTCAGAAGATTGCTGAATTTGAATTTGAGGACTTATGGCACAAAATAAGACATTGGAACAGAATATACCCTTATAGGCCTTTTATATAGGGTAACATTGGTTACAGGATTCCAAAAGTTGAAGATGACCAGCTTTACTATCAACTAAACCGTTCCATGATTCGAAAAGAGTGGGATATATTGGAGCAGCAGAAGAGACAGTTGTCGTAGCAGTCATTGCAAGAAAATGCACCAACAAAAATCTTCTTGTTCATCCTGATGATGTATATTTCTTCCAGTAAGGTTGTTACATTGGATGCCACTGACAACAAGGTTGAATTTGACAAATCTACTCATCAATTGCTCCAACCGAACATCATTCAATTCTTGCACATCTGTTTTCAAAGATATGCTAAGACAGTAGAAGGCGACCTCTACATCACTGATCCCAGAAAAAAAAGAGACAGGACATTGATATCACCGGAGAACATGTCTCTAACAGCTCCTCATGTATGGTTTTTAGAGAAACCTAGAAGCATTTCCACCTCATCAGGTTCAAGTGGAATAATTTTATTCCTTCCAACCCATACCAGATTCCATTTTCAGCAATCATCAAGAACATACTTCTGGACACTCGAAGGTGACTCATCGTCATAAGCTTCAAGAGCCTTACGTATCCTTTTTGTCAATTTGGCACTTCTTGTACATGGTTGTAAACAGTTCAACTTTATCCCAGGAAGGTCACCAGTTTGTTGTCAATGGAAAAACATCATGTATGGTGCAATAAGAAAGTAGAATAAGAGGAAATTTGTTCTCAATTGGCAGATTATGAACATAGCCCCTTTTCAGTGTAGCAGCATGAAAATACTTCGAATCTATAAATTCTGGCTGTACATCAGTACTGTGACATTTCAGTCCAAGAACCAACTGGAGCAAGTGTAACACCCCCAACCCGTGTCCGACCCGGATACGAGTCCGAAGTGTCACATTGACTTTTTAAACATTCATTCGTATAAAATAGTGGGTAATTTAAAAACTTTGATAACATTTAAATTATTTCAAAACGTTTACAACAGATATCAGAGTTCATACCATTTATATCTTTAGACTACATGCCAACTACACTCTGTAAATAGTACATACATTTTCTGATCTGACATTTGGTAAGGAAAACTGACCTGTCTTGCTCCGCATTACCCTTTCCTCTTCTCGAAACCTACGTGTGAAACAATCACACGCTAAGTCGAAGACTTAGTGAGGCATAACGACTTACAATGCACTTCATAACATATATCAATACATGCATGTTCTGTTCTATCATGTTATACCAATTCCATGCATTCTTCGTATCATATAAAATCATATCAGATTAATTACAGTAAATACATACAGACACATAATTCATCATTAACAGTTTACCATGTAATCACATACTTTTATTGTTAACCTTTTCAATCAAACACTATACACACACAACATCATATGGTTCACGTAACACATTTCAAACCACTTATAACCCCATCGTATACATATCACATTCAGTATGCTTGTTTAATCACTTTATTAGCCCATGTACACTAGTGAGAACTTAAGGTATGTGAGTACATTGAGGTTGTGCACATATGCTGTCACCACAGCTCGATCAATGTCCCGAAGGACCAGTCCATAGATTCCGAAGAACCTAGGTAATCAGTCCATATGTCCCGAAGGACATAGGTAAACAGTCCATATGTTCCGAAGAACATAGGTAAACAGTCCATATGTTCCGAAGAACATAGGTAAACAGTCCATATGTTCCGAAGAACATAGGTAAACCCTCGACCCTTGGCATGCCAACTATACCCCTAGCTCTCATATCACATAACATGGGCATTATCATTTATAACAGTTCACATTACTTATTCATATTCTTTCTCTTATAACCACATATCTTTTCTTTTCAGTCACGTATCACATGTACGTGTAATCATTGATCTCATAACATATACTTGTTTTCACATATATATTTCATATCATTTCACATATACACTTTCATATCACATGCCATATAAGCTCATAGCTTCTTTTCATATTCTCATAGGATCACATATATCATGTCATATGGCTCATATCTTTCTCATGCAGTCACATAGTTCAGTTTCACATATGTTCATATATATACATTACATAGCACATACTTCTCATAATATTACATTCAAAAGCATGTTAACACATATAATCATGCATACATACAATTCATGTCATTCATATATGTATAATCATATATTCATGCATTCTAACAGAGGAAAAAGACTTGTCGCAAGTCTTGTTTCCATTTAGCACCATAAACTAATTAATATGCACTCACCTGGTCTCACTAGTCAATTCCAATCTCTTATCTTTCCCCTTGATCGATCTTACTTGCCAAACGTTCCGGAATTCTTTATGCGTAGAATCTACATAAATGTACATTTCGAGATACCTACACCTTGTAATTGAATACTAGCAACTTAAACGAACTTATTAAACCAATATTAACATTTTTCTTTAGGGGGAATCGGTTCCCTACCATGGGGGTATCGATTCCCTCAAGACATTCTGGAATTCTGTCGTTTGAAGGGGTATCGGTTCCCCTTGAATGGGTACCGATTCCCCTTGCCCAGAAATCATATTTTCAACCCGAAAATTACTTCATTTCCTCTCAAACACTTCATATATCATCCCCTTTTCATTCTTAACTCTAGTACACATACTTAACCCAATCTATATTCATTTATTTCATCTTAAACCTCAAAATCCTATCTTCCATATGAGATTCAAAAATCATACCAAATTTTCAATATGTTCTAAATCCAATTATATCACTCCAAATCTCTTAATTTAACTATTGACAAGTCAAATTTAACTTCAAATTCTACTTATCAATTCCTTTCCAAAATTTCATATAAAAACTCTAAATCTTTAATCTCTCTTAACCCCTCCATCCTTTGTTTTTAAGATGATTTAAGCTTTCCTTAAGCTTAGTTATCATCTAATAATCAAAACCCAACCTTAAAATCAACAATTCATTTACAAACAAAGAAACTTACCTTTGGCTTGCTCCCCCACGTATGAAGAAGAAGAAAGGAGAAGAGCACTCTGGAGAGTTCTCTCCCCTTTTCACGTGTATATCATTCCTTGAATGATCAAATGACCATTTAACCCTTAATTTCCTTTAATAATTACTAAATAACCTTCAATATATATTCAAATAATCATTGAATTATTTCATTCTTCTACTTTAGTCATCAAATTCTGAAACTTTACAATTTGATCACTAACCCGGTATTGAGGATGTTACAGCAAGTGCCACTTTCTCGTAGTAGAAATAAAGAGGCCCAATAGCATCATCTAGAAGTGTTGTTTGAGATATCTGATCTGGTTCGGTAAGAACCCCAAAACCAATCATTGGATTAGGAAGATGAACTGCATGATCGTCTTCATTAAGAAGCTTCTTTTCAAGCTTAATCTGTTTCTTCATTTTCCAAAAATCATAGCCAGAGTTTCATCTTTGCTTGTAATTGGGGTCATTGCATAATTGCTTCCTATCTTCTACTTAAAGAAGTGCATCAACAGCCTTAGCCATTTGAGCAGCACATATAAAATCAGTCAACTCTGTAATTGATGAATTCGGACCACATCTCTCCATGGCTATTGAAGCATCAACCTCTGAATATCCTATTTTTGTCAAGTATAACAGTTTATTCTCCTCATCAGAATAAGAATTCAGGATTTCCTCGGTATCAGAAAGAACTATCAATATCTGTGAAATCATCCTGAAAGATCGCTTCATAATTAGATGAGTTGTTATCAGAATCAACATGTTGCATGGGTGTGGATTTTTTATGAGCCTGTACCACTATATATGTAGTCTTGTTATTGCATCAGATTACTGTTCGCATAAATTGGTTTCTCTCCCACAGAAAAGTATATTTCTGAGATGGCCTTCACTGAAAGATGATAAGCCACTGTGTCAGCCTGGAACGGATTACCAAGCTATTTATATTGCTCTGTCTAACTAAATCCCTCCAGATACAGAAAATGGCCACCTCATTCAGAAGACACATATCTCAGACGTTTTTGTTAGAATGATTGAGTACTTCTTAAGTTTGTGACAACATGAAGAGAATTTCTCCAGTTACTTGACAATACTATTGTTTAGTGACACCAAAATGAGAGTATTCAAGATAAAAAGATTTGGGGCACGAATAAAGCTACAAGTACCTACAACAGTTCATTGTCAAAATTGGACCTCGTGGGGATCATGACATTTCAGTCAAACAGACATTGAGAGTGAATCAGACATATCTAGAGGGACATCTTAAGGGCCCATTTCAACCAGAAATAGAATATTGGGGCATTTTGAAGGCTCATAACAATATGAATATTTGGGCATTCTTGGAGGCTCATCTCAACAAGAAGTAATGTTGAGCATACTTTTAACATCTGTATTAGCAAATGTTGGGGCATTTTAAAGGTTCCTTCAGACAGATCCATGTGGGGCATTTTGAAGGCTCAGATTAACAAGAAGCAAATATCAGGGAATGCTGAAAGCCCATTTCAATCAGAATTAGGACTGTTGATGCATTTTTGAACGTTCGTATCAACAATGCTGGGACATACTGAAGGCCCGTATCATCATGTGTTAAAGATCATTACCTTGAACAAATATTTCCAATAAGACAGAAAGAATGAAGAATGAAAAAGGTGAAACAGTGACAGTGGAGCTGACTATACATTATTGTTTTGTTCATCAGATAATTACATCAGGATCATATTGTTGAACAAATCTCTACTCAGCAAGAATGGTTTCAAATACTCAATCTTCTTAAACCATGTGTCACATAACAATATGTTATTTGTTAAGCTACATCACAGTTGCATAAATAAGGATGGTCCCTAGGCAAACCATTTGATCCAGGGTTCAGTTCCTCAAGATCTCGGCTTTGAATTTGGTTTTTTGTGTGACAATAATGATTGAACATATTTCTTTGAGATTTTTGGCAGTTAGTTTTCAACCGCGCTGTTGAAATCACAAAGTTGTTTTTCACATCAGTGTTTGTTTACTTGATGATATTAAATAAAGAGGCTCAACTTATGTTATTCTTATTCCCGTTGTTACTAGGGTTATCATTACCAGCCAAGGTGAACTGAATTTTCATCTATTCGGTTTATCCTGTGTGTTTCATCCCCAGCGGCGAGAATTCCATAAACCTCCTTCTGTATATGGATCCTATAGCTGAAGTGTTTATACTTTCTATAATGCTCATTTCGGAAGAAAACGTGATCGATATCACACTTGCCCTTGCTCGAGATGATATCAAGATCAGTTGGTATCTTTTATTCAACTCGACACTAGCATATATCGTGAATTTGACCAACTTTTTGGTCATACCAACATCTCACTTGTATCCCCACTGAGTTTTGTTCTCAAACGGTTTTGTGACATCATACAAAAGTGTTGAACACTATGAAAGAACTTTCTTGATTAGAAATCTGTGCAGAAGCCACAGAAAATGATGAATGTGTTGTCAAAATGTTTTACGAACCAGTGATTATGGTGCTGAGCCAATGTTGTGATCATATGGTTTTCATTTATTGATGCAAGATGAAGTTCTTCAACCCCAAGATTAGAAGTTAGATATGATGAAGATTTCTTTCCACATAAGGGAAGCTGAAATTTTGAACACAAGAAACTAGTGGATCCAACTAAGATTGAACGACAGATTGTTGTTAAGCATCTCAACATGATATGGTAAGAGATGTCTTGTTCGAGATCCAATTAAATATAGAGACATGAAAGAAATTAGGATAAATCTTCCTTATGATATGTTTCAAAGAGTCAAATTAGAACAGACTCTACTCTCCTAATTAATCGCTGCTGAGTCAGACATATCTACATCTACATTCTTCAAAGATGATAAATTCTCTTTTTAAAGATGATAGATTCTCTTTTCGAAGATGAAAGCTTTATTGGATTTCTACACAAGTCCAGACAAAGAAAGCTGATGTTACCAAAGACAAAATGGGGCATCAAAGTCATAGTTCTGACTACGGCAAGAGTTCCACAAATAAAACATTTCTTCTGAGACTTAAATGAAGCAAAGAAGACACAAAGATACAAGTTGATCAGATGATTCTACAGAAATGCAAGCTTGATAGCATAAGTTTCTACACTGATATCTAGAGGTAACCCTGACAATAAAAGATGAAGTGAAAGAAGACCAAGTTCACCACTTTGAAGTCAAATGAAGATTGCATCAACATTCATGCATTCATAAGCATATCATTTACACAATAGATAATGCATTACATTGATACATATGATTGTATTCAAACATAAGGTTTTGCAGATCTTCATATGAAAAAGAAGATTCATGATGAACAATACCTTACAAGAAGAATGTAGAATTCAAAACCTCGAATGCAGGAATCACGCCAACATCTGAAGAATAGATGGACGCAATCCACAAGAATGAACATTATTTTGAGATTGGGTCATGTTACCCAATCAACATGTTATTTTGAAAAATAATGAGAAAACGATTTCCATAGTTTCTCATTCAATCTTTTATAAAAATAAAATTGTTGAAAAGTAAGAAAACGATTTTCATTGTTTCTTACTTAGTAAACTATTTCCCACATCTGTAAGTCCTACAGTGCATGATGTTTCCAAAAAGCCTTCGGGAGCTTTTTGATGTTTTCAAAACCTTCGAGTCAGCTGTAAGCCCTACAGTGCGGAATATTTTTTTAAACATTTCCAGAAGAGTTCATAATGAGAAGAACTCATCTGAAGAAGGAAGAATAAGTTCATAATTAGAAGAACTTGTTCAAACTTTTCGCTTAAATTCATCATTCGATGGATCAACATTGCCAGGTAGAGTTCATAATGAGAAGAACTCATCTGAAGAAGGAAGAAGAAATTCATAATTAGAAGAACTTGTTCAACCTTTTGCTCAAATTCATCACTCGGTAGATCGGCAGTGCCAGGTAGAGTTCATAATGAGAAGAACTTATATGAAGAAGGAAGAAGAAGTTCATAATAAGAAGAATTTTTGTTTTAACCTTTTGCTTTAATTCATCACCCGATGGATTATCATTGCCAGTTAGAGTTCATAATGAGAATAACTTATCTGAAGAAGGAAGAAGAAGTTCATAATAAGAAGAATTTGTTCAACCTTTCGCTTTAATTCATCACTTGAGGGATTAGCTTTTCCAGAGAAAATTCATAATGAGAAGAACTTATCTGAAGAAGAAGAAGAAGAAGTTCATAATGAGAAGAGCTTGTTCAACCTTTTGCATAACTCTTTCAAAGAAGGAGATATATCATCATCAACATTTCCAGAAGGAGTTCATAATGAGAAGAACTCATCTGAAGAAGAAGAAGTTCACAAGGAGGAGAATTTGTTCAACTTTTTGCTAGATTACATCACAAAAGGAGATAAATTGTCATCCCCAGTGGAAAAGTTCATAATGAGAAGAACTAATCCCAAAGAAGAAGAACTTGTTCAACATTTTCATCATAATAAAATGAAGTCAAATGAAAAAAAAAACTTATTATCTTTTCGTCTTTGCCCTATTCTCGTTAGCACAAGAATGAACAAAGAGGGGCAACTGAAGACACTAGTTTTTATTTCATTTATTTCATTTATTATTATTATTTTGTTTTATTATTATATTATTATTAAATAATTAATTAATTTTAATACATTGCATGCCCAAAACCCGGAGCCCAATTACAAATCAACTCGGCCCAATTACAAGCTTTATTACTTTTTACATTTTAATACTATGTTTTAATTTTATTAATCATATTTTACTTTCATATATTTATGATTATATATATTTATCATTAGTATTATTATTTATTATTTATGTCAATATATATATATATATAAATAATATTTATCTAAGTCTTATAAATATATATAAATAATATTTATTTATTTTATGAAAATCCTATTTATAAATTTAATATATTATTTTAAAATCATTTCAATCATATTTTAAAATATATTTATCAATATTAAGAAAGGACAGTCTTAAAGCAACTGGATGTCTATTTTCTGATATTTTTAAATAAAAAAAATAAATATTTTAATATATAAATCTATTTTTATATTATTTTCTATTAAAATTTATTTATTTTTTAATATTAAGAAAAGAGCTGTCTTAAAGCACCTAGAAGTCATTTTCTGATATTTCTAAATAAATAAATATGTTGTTTAATAAAATATATATATTAATATATTATCTTAAAATTATATTAATAAACTTAACAAAATTATGAATTAAATATATTTTTGAACTTTTAAATTTTCAATAATAAAGATAATTTATAATTAATAAAGTATCAAATTTGGGCGTTGTAGGGGTGCTAATCATTCCCTAAACGTAACTGACCACGAATCCCTTTTTATTTCTAAAAAGAACGAATTTTTGGTTAAACGCAAATCAGTTTATCTTTTAACTGATGTTTTCTTAAAAAACTCTTTTAAAATGTAATTTTTAGACTTAACCTAAAAAGATCAATGTCGACTCCCAAAATATTTTTAAAAAAATTATTTTTTATCTATATTATTTTTTTTTCAAGTAAAAAATTTGTGCCCGAAAATCGACATTTACTTTACCCTTTTGTTTTTTGAAATTAAAACAAAATAAAATATTCCTGATTTGATATTAAAAACAGGAGTCACTCGTCCAATCACCATCCCCAACTTCCTTCTTTGTTTTCTCTCGCTTTTTTTCTTCTTATTCTCTTCCGATCTGCGGCCTTCACAGCCTCCTCGCCCTCCTCCACTCCATATTTTCCAATCTCGCGATCTAATCGAACTGCGAGGTTTCGATGTCTTTCTCTTTCTCTCTCTTCTTATTTTATTTTAGTTTTAAATTAAAGGCAAGCATATTTATGATTTCATTTCTCTTTTTAGGGTTTCTTTAGAGGACGGCTCCCCAGTTCCATCTTATCTCAGGCAAGGGATTCCTTGTTTTTTGTTTTCTCTCCTTTCCCATTCTATGTATTTCTTATATTCTAGAGTTTGCTTGTTGCTTCCCGCGAAACAACCGTTCGATAAGAAGACATGGTTCCAAAGAGATGTCTATTGTCTTCCTAATTCATGAGCCATCTGATTCACTTTTATTTTGAGCGGGGTCGTGATTTGATCTTCTGGGGAACTAAAATAACTGGAAGCCGTTTTGTTCGGTTTAACTTTTTTTAGGCCTTAAATAATTTATTTAGCCTTGTACTTTAAAGGGTGATAATACTTTATTGATGTGAATGTTCTATTTCCTTTTTGTTTATCTTTTTAATTTTGGGTATCACAAAATGTAGTACAGAAGTTTTCTAAAGAGAGAGTAGAAAAAGGGATCGCTGCAGATATAACTGCTAGTGATGTTAGTGAAGAAGATATTTACAAGACATGTTTAGTGTTGTGAAATCACGGTTTACCAAATGCCTGGGACGGGTGAATTTTGAAACTTGGGAAGGGTGATTTTTGGACTGGTTATATTGTAAATGTGAAGAGAATAAGAAGATGCTGGACATGGGTTCACTAAGAAGCCCCGTTTAGTAGTGTGGGTCTTTTGTTGTCCTTACTTATGAAATGCAATATTGCAAGGAAACAGGAGAAATAAGCAAACTATAAATAGTGGAACTGTATTTACTTGCTCAACTGATACTTGGAGTTTGTAGGATATTTGGTTTCTTTTGAGTTTTTACTAATTCTGCAGAGAGTTTAGAGGTGAAGATAGATGCTAAGCCAACAATATACTCTCCATTTTTGATTGGTGAATGATTATTTGCTTCAGTGAGTTTTACTTGATAACATTTTTGTTCACATGCTGAGTTAAAATGTTGGAAATGCTCATTGACGATAATTTGGATGGACTATGATGCATAACATATTTTCTGGTGGTTCTAGGGCTTTGAGAAGCTTTTTGTCAAGTTTGGTTATATTGTTTCTTGAGAGGAGTACTAGGGCTGCCTGTAGACCTAGCTTGATTGATTTTTGTGCATTCTTACAGATAGGATTTACAAAATTGGCATGTAGTTTATAGAAGTTATTGTATGAGAAGACTGAATGCATGCTTATGCCCTCTGTATGTAAATTTTGTGGAAATTTTTGGGATAAGAAAGTGATAAATGATAAAATCTCTTTTACTCTGGTTTGTTGCTTTGCAATTAGATAAAAGGAGGTCCAGCTTATTTACTAATATTCATAATATGTTTATTGGTTTGTATAATTGTGAAGATTGGAAAGATAATGAAGTGGAAGTTTTATGCTAGCCTATCGGGTGCATTCAGTTATTGCTTCTGCCATGTTTGTGATTTTCCAAAACTTTGTAATTTCCTTTTGTTTTTACTTCTTTAACTCCCAAAGTTTTTACTCTGTATATCATAGTATTATGATATTCTAAACTTCTTTACACTAAAACCTTTGAACATGAATTTTGTATGATATTTTTTTTTCAAAAAAAATATCTGAAGTTAACATTTTTCATAATCTTTGTATCAAGTCAGATATGAGCGTTCAATTAAAAAAATAAGGTTTATTTATATTTTCTAAAGGAATATGAAGCCAAAATTTCGTGAGATAAAATTAAATACTTTTGGTTTTAATATTTGAAAATATTTCAGATAATATATTTCTTGCTATCATTACTGGTAACCAGCTAGTGTGAAAAAACTTTTACATTCTGTTACTAACATAACTTTTAGGTCATTGCTGTTTTCCTCCCTTTTTTCATTTTTGTCAGTCAAACAAAATTAAATATTTATGGTTTTAATATTTGAAAGTGTTGCAGATAATTTATTTCTTGCTATCATTACTGGTAAGCAGCTAATGTGAAAAACTTTCACATTCTGTTACTAACATACCTTTTAGGTTATTGCTGTTTTTCCTCCCTTTTTTTATTTTTGTCAGTCAAACAAAATGTTATATATCTATACCTATGTACTGTTTTCTGTCTTTCTTTTCTGGCCATCTTTGCATCAATACTCAACTACCTTGTTAAGTGTTGATTATTCTGTTTTCTATGTGCTATCAGTTCTTGTATGATATCATTGCGGGATCTTGACCTATAAGGAATTGGATTTCAGGGGATTGGTGTTGACTTTCTGCTTGTTGCTAAAGTTTTAGTTTCCTAGATTAATACGCAGAGACAAACATGTAGTGCATGTCTTTTCTGGGCTGAGATTTGCATACTAAGATAATATTATTGTTGGATATTCCATGTAGCATATTCTGCTTGTTTACAACATTATATTGTTCTCAATTTGAATATTTTTTGCTCATTGAAAGTGTTCAAATGATGGAAATCAATTGTTCTTTCTTTTCAGGTGTTTCAATCTTTATGAATGACCTTGCAACAAATTCTGAACCATGACATCAAGTCCGCTATCTGGAGAACGGAGGTAATTTTGTTTTTCGAAATCTTCCATTGTTGAGAAACTTGTCTGAATGACAATTTTGCTGCCTTTTTAAATTCGACCATTTATACTCCTACTTGGCTTCTGGTGTTGGTATATTGACAGAAACTTAAGTGATGTTTTTACCTAGGAATTGCTTCATGTGCTAACTATTAGAGAGTCCTAGCCTAATTGATTAAATATGTTTGGAATTAATTCTTTAGGATATATTTGATTTTCCTTGGGCACTGTTGAACTAATTCAAAAGGATGAGGAAATTATAATGACTATTGTACTGATTTAGAATGCTACTAAACTTGTCCTCCACCTTTACTGTTATATTTTATCTTTTAGTGTTTTAAATTGTTTTTTTATAAAAAAGAAGGCCTCATTAAAACCCCCCTCATATCCGTCAAGCAACAAAGACTCAACGAACATTGGGAGGAGGAAAAGAGTGCCTTAGAAATTTTATTTCATAATATCCAAGTACAATAAGAACACACTTCCACCAAGTACCCTTGGAAGCATTCAACACTGTGCAAAGATGCACTACAATTGTGCATTTGTTATTACCCTACACAAAACTACCTCCTAAATAACTCAGCCAGGAAAAAACTTATACAATGACCAAAGCTGTGAACTAATCCCAAGAAAACAAAACAACAACATAAATAAATCACCCCCACTTAACCATTCCCTAGTTTGGCGAATTTATCAGCTTCCCAATTAGCTGCTCTCACCACATGACATACTATAACACCTTTATCAACCACAATCTCTGCGATATCTTTGACTAAGGATAGGAACATCGGGTTGGAACTAGCTTTATTTTTTATCCAATCCACGACCATCGTACTATCGGATTCCAAAATAAGCCTTCGGTTTGCCGACATCCCCAAATCCAGAAACAAATTCAATCCTCTCTTCACAACCATCAATTCTGCCATAATAGGAGGTCCGGATCCAATACTTTCAGAGAACGAACCCAACACCACTCCTTTCTTATCTCGAATCATCCCACCAATGCCATCCTTCGACCACCACTTGTCCATAGCACCGTCTACATTTGCTTTAACAAAACCGAAAGGAGGTGGATACCAACTAACTACCTTTGAGTGATTGACATCACACTGGGAGGAACGAAGGTTCTGAGACAATGAGTGAGATAGGTAGAGAGAGAAGTGCAGAAAACTCGAAAAAGTCCATTGCCTCTACTGAGGAATGGACAGTGTTCATTGACAATCTTAGTAAGAGGGTTTCAAGACGAGTTCTTAGAGAGTTTTTTAGCCCTTATGGTCAGGTTGTGAGAATATTCATTCCGCGGTTTTTAGAGAAATCAAAGTACAAGTCCTCAACATTCGCTTTTGTCCAATTTATTGATGAGGAAAGTAGGGAAAAAGCTATCCAGTCTGTGAATGGGAGATGGTTCGATGGGAGGAGATTATCGGTAGGGGTTGCTAAGTATCAGAAGGGAACTAAGAAGGAGGTCGATGATGGGAAGAGTATGTTGAGGTTCAAGTCAAGAGAGCAGGAGTTGGTTTCAAATGGGCTAAAGGCAAAGTCGATGCAAAGCTTCAGGGATGGCAGAACGTATAAGGAAGTAGCGAGGTCTGATGTAAACAAGAGAAGAGAACAAGAGTCGGAGATGTTGGTGGAGGGCAGCAAACGAAATGCTACTGGTGTGAGGAACGTGTGGGAGATGCATATTGCGTCAGACAATTTCAAGTGGGTGAAACGATCATTAACAGGAATAATGAAATCAACTTATGATTATGAGTCGGTAAAGGAAGCCATGGAGATAGAGGGATTGGGAATTCAGGTGTCGAGATGGGGTTATGCTTGGAAGGCTTGTATCATCACTTTTAATTCTGTTGATGAATTTTCTTATGCTTGGGAGAACAAGAAGGAAGTGTTGTCCTTGTGTTTCGATTGGTTAGCTCCAGCAGTTAATGAGAATGGTGTTCCTTTGGCTTTGTGCCAAATAGAACTGTGTGGTTTGCCCTTATTGTGCTGGAATGAGGCTTTCTTGGAGAAGCTTACTAAGGATTGGGGAAGGTTCATTTGTTTTAAGGAAGAATCAAAGATGAGATACGACCTTTCGTCTGCGAAGGTTTTGTTAAGGGTGGAGAGTCCCTTCGATGTTCCAGAAATGGTCATTGTAGGTTCTTATGGTAGATCTTTCAAAGTTAAGATTCTCATGGGGTCTGTGTTGATCCAGCCGAATGAACTGGGGAGGAAGATGGAAGCGAAATTTTCAAACAAGGTGAACAGGGATTCTGTCCTTTCCGAGTCAGAGGAGGACTGTGTTCCAGAAAGAGCAGTTGAAGGAGAAGATTTTGCAGAGATTTCTGTGCATAAAGTTACTTCTTGGCTGAATAATGGTCATAATAGTGGTATGAATGGAGGTACTGAGGGTCAGGCTACTTCAAGAAAGTCAAATGCAGGAAAGTCCAATTGTGGGCTGTCAGGTTTTGTGGAAAATAGGTCTGTCCAAGTGGAAGGTCACGTGGGACTAGGTCTGAGAGAAAGTTCTTCTCCCGATGAAAAAAACCAATCTGATGTTAATGAGTCTCCCCTAAACTCTACTATGAAAATCTGTCCTTATGGGCCTGCATATAACGTAAAAAGAATTGGAGACAAACTAATTTTCCAGCCCAATAACATTTTAGTCAATCCTTTGGTCCCTGTAGAAGTTGATAATCCTAGGCAAGTGATTATAATTTCAGGGGGGGAGAAGGAATTGGTACAAGCTGAGCAGGGCGTCGAATTGATCGTAGAGCAGGCTATTGAGCAGCGGAGTATAATTGAGGATAATGCGATAAATTCTCATAGACAAATGGACATGGATAGGAATAGTGTATCTGCTGACCATGAGGTGGAGGGTAGATTCTTAGATAAGGAGAGCAGTTTGGAGTCTACAAAAAATTCTGGTCAGGGCTTTTCTCGGTCAACAAATCTAATGAACAAGAGAAGGTTCAGAATTGCTCCTTGTCATTCGGGTAGTGTATGTTCGGAGGGTGAAGTGGAAGTAAGATTTCATGATAGAATATATAGGAGGGTGACTGGTAGCACGGACAGGGAGTCAGTGGAATACGTTAGGGAGGTGTCTCAGCCATCTCAAGACTCTGTTCAAGCCAGGCAGGAAGCGGAACATACTAGGGAAGTCTGTGACATGCTGGGAATTTCTTTTAAAGGGGGGAATCAAATTGTAGAGGATGAGATTTTCAAGATGGAATTGTTGGGGATTGGAAAGGCCTCCTGATTGTACCTTG
Organism: Hibiscus syriacus; assembly: GCF_006381635.1. Taxonomy (NCBI): domain Eukaryota; kingdom Viridiplantae; phylum Streptophyta; class Magnoliopsida; order Malvales; family Malvaceae; genus Hibiscus; species Hibiscus syriacus. The sequence continues at coordinate 4,686,803 of NW_024063088.1, forward strand.
TGGATTGTATTTGGTGTTGAATGTTATTAATTAAAATGTCAAAACTAAAAATGATTACATGGAATATTAGGGGGCTTGGGAAGTCTGAAAAAATCAGGGCAGTGTCGAGGTTGGTTCTTAGAGAAAAGCCGGCTATTTTACTACTTCAAGAATCAAAATTGAATGTCTGTAGAAGTGGATTAACAAGAAAGCTTGGGGGTAATCTGCTCAGAGGCAGCTGTTTTGTTCCAGCTGATGGTTCGGCAGGAGGTCTAATATGTTTATGGAATGAGAATGACTTTGAGGTTAGTGCACAGATTAACAGTGGAAGATTTATGGCATTATCAGGGAAGTTTAAGATGAGCAATTTTGAATGTGTCATTATCAATGTGTATGGTCCATCAGTAGAGGCTGATAAAGAGGAATTTTTTAGGGATTTTTTATGTGCTGTTCAAAGCATCAACTTGCCGGTCTGCTTGGGGGGGGACTTTAATGCTTATCTAGACCCTGAGGAGAAATGTGGGTTTACTCAGAATTGGCACTCTATGGATCTGCTTAGGTCTTTTATTCAGTCTTCAAATTTGATGGATTTACCGCTAGTAGGGGGGCGATTTACATGGTCCAATAATAGAGAGTCAACTACATGGGTAAGGCTGGATAGATTTTTGATTAGTGGATCATTTTTAAATCAGTTCCCAAATGTGATCCAAAAATGCTTCCCAAATCCCTTTCGGATCACAATCCAGTTTTGTTGGTAGAAGAATGCAATAATTGGGGCCCTAAGCCGTTTCGGTTCTATAATTACATGCTTCAGGAAGATGGGTTTGTTGGGGCGGTGGAATCGTCATTATCAAATCTAAGGAGGGGTATTGGTGGTAGGGGTCTGTTTTCACTGCTTAGAGGAACTAAGCAGGCTATTAGGAATTGGCCAAGGAATAATCACAGGGGACTTTCCGATGCTATTTCTGAATTAGAATCCAGAATTAATGGTATGGAATTGAAGCTACAGGAAGAGGGGACTTCCTTTCAAGAACGGGACTTGATGATTGTTGCGAGGAAGGAGTTGTGGAATTTGCATAGGAAGGAGGAGAGCATTTGGCTGCAGAGGTCACGAGTGAGATGGAGTATTGAGGGGGATAGAAACACAAAGTTTTTCCACATGTGTGCGTTGAATAGGAATAGGTTTAACACCATTTCTTCATTGAAGGTAGCTGAGGAAGTTATTTCAGAACCGGATCAGCTGAGAGGCTTTGTTTTTAATTATTTCAAGGACAATTTTAACTCGGTAACAACCCTAGAGGTGGACAAAATCAATTTGCCTTTTGCTAAATTGACAGATGATCAAAAGAAGCTTCTTGAAGTTAAATTCTCAGAACAGGAGGTGTGGGAGGCAGTCTTCCACTCGGACAGTGCCAAAGCACCGGGGCCAGACGGTTTCACCATGGGTTTCTTTAAGAAATTTTGGCCATCTCTGAAGTCATACATTATGAAATTTGTCGAGGACTTTTATAATGGAAGGATTTGGGAGCACGGGGTCAATCATTCATTCCTAACGTTGATTCCAAAGATCAGAAATCCTGAAGGTATAGAAGATTACAGACCGATAAGCTTAGTTGGCAGTTTGTATAAAATAATTTCCAAAGTTCTAGCTAGAAGGCTTGCGGCTGTTATTAGTGTTCTGGTTAGTCCGTCACAGTTTGCCTTCATTCCCGGAAGGCAGCTACTGGACTGTGTCTTCTTGGCTAATGAAGTTATTGATGATTGGAGGAAAAAAGAGAGGAAAGGTGTTGTTTTCAAGGTGGACTTTCGAAGGGCTTATGATTCGGTGGAATGGCCGATATTGTTGAGACTCCTGAGAATTATGGGATTTGGAAATAGGTGGCTTTCTTGGATTGAGTTGTGTATCTCCTCCGCTTCAATTTCTGTTCTTGTCAATGGTTCTCCGACCAATGAATTCAAGATGGGGAAAGGGTTAAGGCAAGGCTGCAGTTTATCTCCTATGCTGTTCAATATTGTTGGGGAATTATTGAATCTAATGTTGATTAAGGCCGCTGATTGTGCTCTGTTTGAAGGGTTCAGTGTTGGTAGGGCGGAAAATAAGTTTCATTTGACGCATCTACAATTCGCAGATGACTTAATACTTTTCTGCAGGGACTCTTCTGCTCAAATTATGAATATTAGGAGAGTTTTGAGGATTTTTGGCTTAATGACAGGCCTCCAACTTAATTTATCAAAGAGCAAGTTATTTGGTGTTAATATGGATGAGGAGGTTCTAAAGGAATGGGCTACGTTCGCAGGTTGTGGTGTTGGGGCTCTTCCTATGACATACCTTGGTATACCGATAGGCACTTACAGAAATTCGGATCTGTTGTGGGAACCAGTTCTGCAGAAGTTCAATAGCAAATTAGAGGGCTGGAAAGCAAAAACATTATCGATGGCAGGGAGATTAGTATTAGTGAAGTCTGTTTTGTCGTCCTTGCCAATTTTCTTTCTCTCTATCTTCAAAATCCCTCTAAAGATTAATCAAAAGTTGAATTCTCTGATGGCTAAATTCCTTTGGGGGGACGATCCCTCGAAGAAGCGGATTCATTGGGTGAATTGGAAAATTGTGTGTCAACCGTACGAGGAGGGTGGTTTGGGTGTCCTGGATTTGTCGATGGCGAATAGAGTGCTTCTGGGGAAGTGGGTTTGGAAGTTTGCAAATGATAAACATTCTCAGTGGAAGGAGATGATCTGTTGCAAGCACAATATTACCAATTTGTCTCTTTCAATTAATAAGGCTGTTAACCCGCAAGATTCATGGATATGGAGAGGAATTGTGAATAATTATGAGAAAAATGACGATATTGGGAATTGTCTGAGGTCCAATTCCAAGATCCAAGTGGGGAATGGTAGATCAATCGAATTCTGGAATGACATTTGGGCTAATAATTCCACCTTAAAAGAACAATTCCCTAGGATTTATGCTTTATCGATAAACAAAACGGGGAAAGTTGTGGACTTTGGCTGCTATGATAATAATTGTTGGAGTTGGAATATTTGTCTAAGGAGGAATTTATGTGATTGGGAATTGGATCAATGGATATCGCTAATGACTTTGATTGATAATATTGTCTTGATTGATGCTGTTGATGACTTCCTAATTTGGTCAGGGAGTGGAGATGGTTTGTTCTCAGTTAAGGCCTGTAGATCAGCTCTTATTCGAAGCTCTGGAGGAAATTTTCAGTGGGAGAAATGGGTTTGGTTTGGATTGGCTCCCCCAAAAGTTGAAACATTTTTATGGCAATTATCTCACCAGAAATTAGCTGTTAGAGTGGAATTGAAGAAAAGAGGTATTCCTTTGGAAGAGTTATCATGTCCTTTATGCCAAAAGGAGGAAGAAACAATTCATCATTTATTTATGTTTTGTCCTGTAGCTTGGGAGTTGTGGAATTTGTTCATCAATTTATGGGAGGTTAATACTGTTCTGCCCAAAGATCCCCCGTCTCTACTTAGTTCATGGTCTGATTTGAAGGCTTCTTCTTCTATTTGGAAATACATCCCGGGTGTTGTTATGTGGTCGATTTGGAAGGCTAGGAACTTAGTGGTGTTTGAAAAATGGAATTTTGAGAGATCTACACTGTTCTTCATTTGCAGATTCAGGCTGGCCAAATGGTTTCTAGCTAAATTTCCAGAAGTTAACATCCAGGTAGATCTATTAATAGGAGATCCAAGGCTGGCAGATGGTTTAGCAGTCAATTTTCAGAAGAAGAAGAAGGATTTGTGCTGGTATTCACCTCCACCTGATTTTTATAAATTCAATGTGGATGGGGCAGTTAGAAGTGATGGTTTGCAGGGTGGAATCGGAGGTCTGTTGAGAGATTCGAATGGCTCTACCGTGATCTATTTCTCTAAGCCTGTCGGACCTGGTCCTCCTCTGTTTGCTGAGTTAAAAGCCATTAAAGAAGGAATTGATCTATTTCTACATTCGGACTGGGCGTCGAAGGGAAGACTTATTCTCGAAAGTGATTGTAAGACTGCAGTGGATTGGATTTTCAGGCCTACTGAGGCTCCTTCGTTCTTCAGTTCTTTGGTTCGGGAAATTGGGGATGTAATTTCGGGTAGGGATATTATGGTTAGGTTGATTCCTAGGGCTTGTAATTGGGAGGCGGACAAGTTAGCTAAGGAGGGGATAGGTTGAATGTCCTTACTGTTAGCGGTTATGTTTGGTATTTTAATTCGGGTGATGTTGTAAGTTATAGTTTTATGTAATTCGGGTTTACTAATATATTGAGGTACTCTTTTCCTCCTTCCGCTAGTTACCTCTTATCAAGAGGCAACTATGAGGGAGGTTTTTAATGAGACCTCCTATTCCTATCAAAAAAAAAAACTAACTACCTTTGAAGACCTCTTTTCAGAGCACATCACACGATTAGCTAGCACAATATCCCCACAAGGCTATCAAAAGAGACCATCAGTTTTGGAAATTTTGAAGAAAACCATGCTGCCACTCTGTACCTCGAGAGAAAAGATAAAAGAGCACAATCCAATATCCCATTATTAAAAAATAATATTGTTTCTCATTTTCCAAATCGACCACATAACGGCTTCTGAGATAAACCCCCAAACACTTGATATGGGTACAAGATCAGCCCAAATTGAAAATAAAGCTACAGGGCACTCCAGAATTGCAAAGGAAACCTCCCAACGACACAAAAAGCTAGCCCATAACCCCAAATGGAAAAAGTCTTTTGAGAGGTGCAATATGTGTATATATAAATAAAACAAGCTAAAAGTATATAATCATGATAACGAATCCTAAAGCTCTGTTGTTGGACTCATCCATTTTGGTGTCATTCCCCTATTGAAACTGACTTGGGTATGGGATTTGTTCTGGATTCCTTGGATACAACCTCTATTAATTGGGAGGAGGAGAAGTGGAAGGGAGCTGGTAAAAGATAGCAGATCAGAAAGGAGCTTAAGGGCAGATCAGAAAGCAAAAAAGAGACAAAATGGGAAAGGAGAAGGGAGAAAAAGAAGCAGCAGCTGCAATGCCCAAAAGGTGATGATAATTAGGTTGAAAAGCGATTTTGGCATGGGCTTGAAAAAATTCATAATTTGGGCCTCAGCTTGAGAAAAAAGAAAAGAGATGAGATGATAAAATCGCAAACGGAAGGGGAAAAGAAGCAAAATTTAGGCATAAAGATGAAATGTGTATGGCCCAAAATATTTTTAATTTAAAATATAAATTCAATCCAAATAAATCTAGTCCAAATTGGGAAAGATTTGGGTCGTGAGTCTAATGGCTTAGTAGTGTATCTGTTGTCGGAAGACTATAGCGGGGGAAGAAGTAGAAGTTTCAGGTGATCTGCACCATGCTTTTTGTTTGGAGATGGAAGTTCGGATGGTATTTAGCCAACAAGATGAGTTGATGTGGTGGAAAGGCGGCTATGTGCGTGTTTTTTTTTGTATTCTTATCATGTGAAAGCTCCGTGGCCTTTGAGTTAGAAGTTGGCTTATATGGTTTTAGTCAGTTGTCACCCTTGGCTTTTATTATGGTTGTTTTGTTTGGTTGGGAGTCTATCGAGCCACGTTTAGGTTTTTAGTTTGGCCAGTCTGTTTTTTAGGCTGTTCTTGTTGCTTTGTTGGATTAGGTTGGTTCTGGTAGGATTGTTTGTGGTTGTTTTTGTTGTTTTGTTTATATTGGGGGTGGCTCCCTGGTTGTATCGTGTTCTTTCTATGGTTAATAAAATCCTAAGGCACTCTTTTCCTCCTTCCGCTGATTAAGGAGCTTCTCTATAAGCTCCCTTAATCATGAAGGAGGTTTTTAACGAGGCCTGCAATTCATATAAAAAAAAATCTAGTCCAAAGTATTTTCATTTATTACTAATGGATTCAAATTATTGAAAGTTTATAAAATAAAATATTTTCAACTCAATTGTAGTTTTTACAGAAAATATAATCTTATAATGTTGTCGGAACCAAAAAGGAAGTGAAAGAAGCTCCCGCCTCTCTCTAGAATCCAGGGGATTTAAAAAATCCATTCTCTGAAAATCTCATCCACACTCCCTGATGTCACTCCATTTACAACCCAGCGGTCAGCCACCGCTTCGCTGTCGCACCAGTCACCGTCAATAAGCTTCGACCGTCGCTCGCCGACATCGGAAAAGAAAGAAAAATACCATTCGAAGCCTCTCTTCATCCCGGACATGGTTCTGACGCTGGTTTTTTCAAAATAGAAATAGGTCGGCGTAGATCTAGAAGAACTTCGAATCTCCCGATTTCTGACGAATCTCTCCCTGATGAACCATCAAATGAGAGAACGAACGAATACGAGACGGAGCTGATGAGCATCCACCGGCGCTCGTATAACGCAGGAATGCAGATTTGAAGACGTTCCATAAGAGGAAGAGTTAACGAGTTGTTACATCGGTTCGACCTTCGTCTCCTATGCTTGGTTTATATCGGATTTAGATTTAAATCCAAGATTAGGCCTTTTTCTGGTTTGGATTAGAGCAGAAACCGATGGAGACTGAAAGCAATAACGGATCTTTGTTGCTACCACCGTCGTCTCCGCATAATTATAGGATAACGAAGCCTATATCCCTTGCGGGCCTGACTAAGGCTAATAATCAGCAGAATACATATTTGAATAAGTTTCCGATTAAGTTGGGGCTTTACGAGAGTAAAGAGGAAGCTGCGAAAATAGAGTAGGTTCTTGGTCATATCTCTGAGGATGGGTGTTGTGGTGATAAGTCAGGTGCAGTAGTAAGAAGTGGGAGAATCGGTTTTAATTATTGGTGGAAGGAAGGCTACCCAAAAATCAATAATGGGCATAGAACTGGCTGCTTTACGTTATACGTTGAAAATTTACCAGATAAGATCCATTGGAAGAGGTTTGGATCTTTATTTTGTTCCCACGGTCAGGTTATTGATGCTTTCATTCCAACCAAAAGAAATTCAAAGGGAGTTCGTTTCAGGTTCATTCGCTTTGCAACAATTGGAGAAGCCAGGAAAGCAATCTCAAAGATGAATGGTTGTCGCATTGACGGTAACAAAATTGGAGTCTCTTTGGCTAAATACAACCCAAGACATTCTTTTTAAGAAAGTCTTCGCCAGTTGTTCACCAAAAGTCTGAGACGAACGTTGTTACAAGGAATAATCTCTATACAGTAGACGGTGTTGTTGACGAAGCTAAACTTCAAGTGTTGGGTAACTGTCTAATGGGGTGGTGCAAGAACATTACCAAAATCGGCAATCTTGCTAGCCAAATGCAAGACAAAGGACTCACTGGTTTCTCGTTAATGAGAGCTGCTGGGAATTTTGTTCTAAAGATATTTGAGGACTCTTCTACGTTGAGAAGGGTGAAGAATGAACAATCTGAGACTCTTGCAGAGTGGTTTTCCAGGGTTGAGGCTTGGTCAGAGAGTTTAGTGGTGGAGTATCGTCGAGTGTGGGTAGTTTGCGAAGGAATTCCTTTTCACGCTTGGAATTGGGGTACTTTCAAGAACATAGCAGCTAGGTGGGGCAAATTATTAGCAATTGACGAAAGCTCTCAATTTCCTTCATCTTTTGATCGGGCAAAAATTCAAATCCTCACATCCTTCCTCTCTAGGCTGGTTGCTCCTCCGCTGTCGCCAGACGTCGTGCCGGCTGCCACCTCCAGTGGTCGTTGACCACCGTATCTTCAAGGTCTGATCGCCTCAACGCCAGCAACAAGGATATGGGCTTCGTTTCTTCAGGGAGAACCTTCAATACAGTGGATCTACGCCGATGTTCACCACATCGGCTGCTGTCGCCGGTGGCTTTTGAGGCACAATCAAACTTGTTTGGCTCGCTCAAATAGCAGTAATTCAGATCTGAAATTGGATTCACGAAATAAGGCCCCCACCTCCTCAAAAACGACAGAAATCATTTCGGCATATAAGTTTTCGATCTCCTTCGGTGTTGCCTCTCTCGATCTTTCCTCGCCGTCTCGACCTTTTATGTGCTATGTTCTAGATAGAACACATACATAAGACAACTGCAAGATTACTACACATTAACAGAAAGGCCAAGTCGAGAAGTGATGGATCGGAGGACTAGGTGTCGGGTCTACGGACAATAGTGGAGCAGAGGTTCGAAAAGTTCAGGATCATCGTCTCCGGCGCATCGTCGCGATTGCAGCTGGGTGCGAATAGTGGGCTCTCGACGATCAAACGCACACAAAATGGTGCTGCGAAAGCCGCCTCTAATAGATTTGCTCAAGTCATGGCTTCGTAGACCACCGATGAAGACGAGAGGTTTACAGCTGATGTAGGACAATTTAAAGAAAGACGCTGGAGAGCAGCATGAAGCTACTGCACTTTGTGATGAACTTAAAATGCTACAAGAAGAGAATGAAAACCTACTTGTCTAGCTTCGTTCTGCTGAAGAAAAATATGAGGAAGCAGAAGCAAGAGTTGGGGAACTTGAGAAACAGGTTGCTTCCTTAGGAGGTGTATCACTGGAAGCCAAATTTTTAAGTAGGAAGGAAGCACCTTTGTTTCAAAAAGAGCTCTTCATCGCAGATGTGGTCCAAGCTGGAACCAAGGAGTTCACCACAAAGAAGGAATTTAGGCCTGAAGGTTTGCCTCCTTCACAACGAAGAAATTATGGGATTGGGAAGCGATCTTTAGTAGAGGCATCAGCAGCTCAACCTGCCGAAGATGTTGTCCACACTGGAACCAAGGAGTTCAGCACAAAGGGGTGTAGTGGTAACAACTCTGGTGAAGGAGCAAGAACTGAGAGATACGAATTTAATGATTGGTGGAAGGAATGCCATACAAATGTGAGTAATGGGTACAAAAGTGGATGCTTCATGTTATTCATTGAAAACCTACCAGAGAAGATCCATTGGAAGAGACTTGGATCTTTATTTTGCACTCACGGTCATGTTATTGATGCCTTCATCCCTAACAAAAGAAATTCGAAAGGGGTTCGTTTTGGGTTCATTCGCTTTGCAACAATTGAAGAAGCAAGGAAATCGATATCAAAGATGAATGGTGTTCATATTTACGATAGCAAAATTAGAGTCTCTTTGGCTAAATATAAACCTCGACAGTCTTATTGGAGAAGTCCTCGACAGTTGTTCAACGTAAGTCTGGGATGGAAGATGTTTCGAGGAATACACACTGTGAAGTTGAGGGTGTTGTGGACGAAGATAAACTTCACGTGTTGAGTAACTGTCTTGTGGGGTGGTGCAAGAACTTCATCAAAATCGGTAATCTGGTTAACTAAATGCAGGTTAAAGGACTAGATGGTTTCACGCTAATGAGAGCTGCTAGAAATGTAGTTCTAATGGTTTTTGAAGATTCCGATTCGTTTAGAAGCGTGAATAATGATAAAATAAAGACACTTGCAAATTGGTTTTCCAGAGTTGAAGCTTGGTCAGAGAGTCTGGTGGTGGAGTGTCGTCGTGTGTGGTTAGTTTGCGAAGGTGTTCCTTTCCACGCTTAGAATTGGGATACTTTCAAAAACATTGTAGCTAAGTGGGGAAAATTATTATCAATTGACAACAGCTGTGAGTTTCCATCGTCTTTTGATCGGGCTAAAATTCAAATACTCACAAAGGCTCAAGTGAGAATTAACGAGTTGTTGGAGTTGAAGGTCGGTGCTAATTTATTCAAAATCATGGTGCATGAAGTTGATCATTCCTTCAAACCAAATTCTTGGGTCCCTGAAGATTGCGATATTTCATTTAAACTTGTTCTGTCAATTGGATCGTAATTGTTCGACAGCTGTATTCAGAGGCGTTTCTTTTAGTTTTTTGTTGCAAGTATTGGATTTCTATTTTTTTATGTTCTTTTGCAACTTGAGGTATATTTTAGAAATCGGGTTACTGTCTTTGGGGCTTTTTGTTTGACGATAGGGGATTTTTAGGTGATATGGTTTTTTGTAATGGTTTTTTGTAATGGTGTATATTCCCGTATGAGGGTATTCAGTGTTTTCACATGTCCTTGGTGTTCTATTTAATAAATTATGAGGCACTCTTTTCTTTCTTCCAATGTTCTTCAACATACTTCTTAGTATGTAGAAGAATACGAAGGGAGTTTTTAATGGGACTTCCAACTTTTATAAAAAAAAGAATTGATGAGTCGTTGGGTTTGAAGGTTGGTGCTAATTTTTTTAAAATCATGATTCATGAAGTTGAGCCTTCTTTCAAACCAAAGTCTTGGATCTCTGAAGAAGTCAATGATTCATTAGATCTGATTTATTCTCTTGGGGCATCGTAAGAGAATTCTCTGTCAGGATCGTCAGTGTTTTTCTCAGGTTTAAATTGCCTCGTCGAAGATGTTGCAATTGAAGTTTCCAACATAGAAAAGGTTTCACTCATGAAGAGTGCCAAAAGTGATGAGAATTCGAGTAACAAATTTGATGAGGATGATCTTTAGTGTTAGGTCAGGAATGTCTCCTTCTCCTTGTTTAGATTCAGGGTTTCATTCAATGGAGGCTTTGGATCAATCAAAATTTAATATCGTGGAGCATCTAGTTAATAAATCAGTTGACCATTCTGATGGAGTTAGCCCCAGGGCGTCGGAAGATGTTCTTATGATGGGTCTCATTACTTCTAATGGTCAATCCGGTGACGCAATACAAGGAAGATACCCCAGCAGTGCCCCCTTTCCCTGGGAAATTAAGAAAAAATCGTGTGGTGAAGAAATGCAAGCAAAAGAAAAGAGTTCTGAATTAAGTTGCAAGGAAACATTGATCGACGGGAAGGAAGTGTGGTTTTGTTCCATTGAAGATATCTTTAGGAGAAGATTTTTTTTGCTGATTTTGGATCGTGATGGTATTTTATGGAGTTCCCTTCAGAGGCGGATTTTTCCTTTTTATGGTCGCAGGTGTTGTTTTTCTGTATGTTATGTCATTAAGTGTTGGGTTGTTTTCTTTTGCTGGAGGTATATCTTAGGTATAGGTTGATTGTCTCTGGATTTTTGTGGTCGAGGAGTCGAGAGTTTTAGGTGGTTATGGTTTTTTATAATGGTGTATATCCCCGTTTGAGGGTATTATGTGTTTTCATATGTATTGGGTGTTTTATTTAATGAAATATTAGGTACTCTTTTCTTCCTTCCAATGTTCGTTAACATACTTGTTAGTATGTGGACGAATACGAATGGAGTTTTTAATGAGACCTCCAACTTTTATCCAAAAAAAGAAAAGAAAATATAATCTTATTTATATAGAATACTAATGTATTATATATTTTGTAAAATATTTAATATGCGGAATAAATCCTCAAACCAGTATCCTTTTATTAGATCCTTTTGTGCCAAATCCACATGTCATAGGTTCAAGACAATTTATGAGCCAGACATCTAGACTTGTACCACAAAACCTGTACCTGAGTCCCGGCAACATAACTCTAGAGAGTGGTCCAATTATCTACCAAACATGCCAAATTTTATTTTTCTTTTGCTGGCTGATATTCATGATTTCCTTATGGTTCCATGTCTGTTGCTGAATGCTCAAATATCTAGTAGATATTTTGATTCCCTTTCTTACTATTAAAGGTACATCTAATGAAATAAATTATAAATAAATAAATCAGAGAGTCCTTCAATTAGTCTGTCTTTTTGACGTTTATTGCCTTACAAAAGCTTGTCCCTAGATGCATTAGGTGTGCGCTTGATCGATGTACCAGAAAGGGCTTCAGGTGCTTTTTCTGTTTTGCGCTAGTTGCAGCATCTAGGTCACGCCGTGACCTCACATATTTTTACAGTTATCACATAATTTTCGAGTGAGCACAGAAAATGTTACACCTTGTTTATTGGTATTATCTGCCCTTTTACTCTACTGTTTTGCCATTTTCTTCTTCAGTATGGTTCACAATAATGAATGGGTCTTAGCTTATCATGCGTTGCAATGAAAATTGCTTTTGTATCTAAGATGCTAATTTTAATGCAGATGGGCTTCTGCAAGACGAAGTGGCATGACTGTTTTGGGAAAAGTTGCTGTTCCAAAACCTATAAACTTACCTAGTCAAAGGTAACTTTTTTCCACACTGCATATTCTTCTCTCCTTTTCTCAAGGTTAAATAAACAAGCCACTGGAGTTCTTCACTTTAAACTATTCTTACTTTCTGTTGTTTTAAGGTTAGAAAACCATGGTCTGGATCCTAATGTGGAAATTGTACCCAAGTGAGTAGTACCATATCTAAATGCCTTTTTCCCTTTTTAACCTTCCACCCCTATTGTGATTTCTATGTGAGGATTGTTGTTTGGATGGTAGAAATACTTATCGGTTGCTTTGGTGGTTCTATACATATAGGGGTACTCTTAGTTGGGGGAGTAAATCATCTTCTTCATCAAATGCATGGGGTTCCTCGACATTGTCTCCAAATACTGATGGTGGTAGCAGTTCACCTAGCCATCTAAGTGCCCGCCCTTCATCTGGTGGCAGTGGCACACGACCTTCAACCGCAGGGAGTGACAGAGCACCTGAATCTACTATTGCTCAGGGTTCAGATTCTAGACCATCGTCATCTTCTGGGCTATTGGCTTCAAATCAAACATCACTTGCATCTTTGCGTCCTCGAAGTGCAGAAACAAGGCCTAGTAGCTCTCAGTTATCACGGTTTGCTGAACCTGTTCATGAATATTCAGGGACATGGGGTGGAACTGGGACAGCTGAAAAATTGGTATGGTCATGTAGTCAATGAGTTCATTGGTTCTAACTGATTTTAACCATAAAGTTTCTTTTATGTAATATATAGACTTATTGCTATTTAAGTATTTGCTTCAGTTATAGTTTAAAGAACATTGTGGTTACTGTATTTGTGATTATGTGCTCAAGGTTCCTTTCTGATAATTTGTTATTGGGTGCTTACTATACATTGAGGTGCTTGCTGCATGGTGTTGTTGCATTGGTTTAATACGGTTTGTGAGTTCAGCAGTTTTGAGTGGCGAAGTGAGATATTTTAATATTTTAGGATTTGGCTAACTTGATCCATTTTTAAATGCTTCAGTTCCTTCCAAGTATTCCTTCTATGAAGTCTTCTCTCGTGCATTTTGCTCCTGTGTCTAAATGTGGCAGTTACAATTGTTCATTGCAGGGAATGTCATCTTCCAAGAATGATGGGTTTTCTCTCACTTCTGGAGATTTTCCTACTCTTGGGTCTGAAAAGGATACCTCTGGAAAAAACACAGAGTTGCAAGGTTTTTTATTTTTTTGTTATTTCTGATGTAGATTTATTCGTGCAGTTTAAAGGTCGGTCTTCTTTTAAAACTTTACATGAGTTTGTGTTCTCAAATGAACATTTTCCCCATGAAAAACTTGATATACACATCCTGATAAAGAAAAAAAATGCTGCACCAAGTTTTGAACATTTAGGTTTAAACATTTGTAGTGCAATCACTGTAAGGCAAGAAGTTCTATATTGAAAGCTTGATTCGCTGAAGACAAATTTCTATTAACAAACAAATCATATTGGACCTAACAAGGTATTTGGATTGTGTATTTAAATGTTGATCGATGGAGTTTGTTTGATTGGCATTTGATGCCTCATCACCAGGCTGTGATATTGATATCAGTTACAGTTACGTATTTTCTACTTTGATTTGAAGTTTGAATAATCACAGGATAATTTATGGATTTATGTCCTTCAAGTGGGCTATTCTATTCTGTTCTTTCTCAACTCGACTAAACTTCGACTGCAGAGCATGGTTCCCAAGGTCGTCCTGGCTCATCCTCTGGAATAGCACCAATGAAAGAGAGAACTGGAAATTCTGTTGTTGGTTTGTGTGCAACTTTCTGTTCCTATCATTTTGGTTTTGCATCAACTTTTGTTATATTGGATATTGGCACTCTGATATGATTAAGTTGTTTATGCATTTTTTTCAGTTGACATTTCTGGAAATGAAAATCAAAAGAGTGGAGCTGCAAATTTTTGGAGAAGAGAGAATCCTTCATATAGTGAAGATGGAATCCGACCAAGCATGGAGAAGTGGCATGCGGATACCCAGGGACCTCATCCATACCCCAATACTGGTATCCATCCTCAGCATTATGATGGTTGGCATGGTCTACCAATAAACAATCATCCAGGTGGTGTTTGGTATAGAGGACCTCCTGCCGGTCCTCCATATGGGCCACCAGTTCCACCTGGGGGATTCCCTATGGAGCCCTTTCCTTACTATCAACCTCAGATTCCAGGTAGTGCTCTTCCTAATCCACGGCCAGTTCCTCCAGGAGTAGGGCCAAGGGGGCCTCATCCAAAAAATGGAGATATGTATAGAGGCCCCATGCCTGATGCTTTTGTCCGCCCAGGTATGCCAAATAGACCTGCATTTTACCCTGGTCCAGTGCCTTATGAGGGCTACTTTGGTCCTCCCATGGGCTATTGTAATTTAAATGAGCGAGAAATGCCATTTATGGGAATGCCAGCTGGTCCTGCTTATAATCGGCATCCAAGTCTAAATGCTCCAGATCCTGGTGGTTCTCATGCCAAGCCTGGTGGCGGCCATGGTCCTCCTGGAAAAGCACTGGCTTCAAAGCATTTTGAATATGGCCATCCTCATGATACACGAGGACCATACAAGGTTCTTCTTAAGCAGCATGATGGCTGGGAAGGAAAAGATGAACACAGGTCAGAGGATACTGTGACCAGTGTAGAGAAGGGTGATCTAAAGAGAACATCATCATGGGAAAATGATTGGGAAGTGGACCAAAGAAAGAAGGAAGAAGTGAATATGAGGGCAGTGGTTGAAGAAGCTTCCACTCAGATTACTGACCACCATGGAAGGGATTCTATCTCATCTAAAGTGAAGTCATCTGAAGGTGTAAAAAATGCTAGGGCATATGGCGACATTTCAGCACAGAAAATTGAGCATACAGAAGACCATGGTGCCGCAAAAGATTCCTGTCTCTTTCAGAAAATAGAGAGTTTAAACGCAAAATCTCGTGCCTCTGATGGGAAAGTAGCGAAGCATTTTGCAAATGAAGTTATTGGTTCTCGTGCTGTATTTCATGATAGAATGCCTGCTTCTGGAATGACTGGACCTACTTCTAATGAAGTAGGTGTTTCATCTGGAGATAAGAGAATGGACATGGCAGCTGTTGGAGTAGACAACAGCAGGTTGCTTTCTTTCTAGATGCTTTTATTTGATAATTTGCTTGTAGCTCTCACTTACACACACGTTTACAGGAGATCTGCCCATAGTAGGCATGGTAGAACTGATCATCGAGGCAGGGAAAGATTCAATTCTGAAGATGTTGATGGATGGAGAAAGAAACCTCCGGTTATAGATTCTTCAAATGTAAAATCCACCACACGTTTTGAAAACAATTCTGATGCAAATGTGGAAGACCATGTGCCATTAGAGGCTTTAGAAAAGTCTGCATCATATCCCCCAAAAAGGGATGATGGTGAGTTGATGCCTCCTGTGTATGATCCTAGTGATAGTGAAGCACAGGTAATTTTCTTTATAATATATGCATCATTGTTTTAAACCTAAATTAAATGTACAAACTTATTTGACATTTTCTTCAGCGAGCTATGATGAGAGAACTTGCAAAGCAGCGGGCCAAACAACGACAAAATGAGGAGGAAGAGCGGGCTAGGGACCAGAAGGCTAAGGCTCTGGCTAAATTAGAAGAGTTGAACAGACGTACACAGACAGCTGAAGGTTTAACTCAGAAGCTGGAATCCGTTCCAGATATGACTGTCCAGAGTAAACAAGAAGAATCCAGAACACTAGCTGATGATGTCCTCCCAAGCAGATCTGAAATAACATGCTTGGTTTCAAGCCCAACTATAGTTGCAGATGTTGGTCAAATCAGCACTGGGGAACTTGAGAACACTGTTATGTCCAATCAACAACCCTTGGTGTCAACAAGGAATGCTCACAAGGCTATGGCCGAAATGCATAACCATTCTTTGCCCTTGCCACATCCAGTTAATAATGCTGATGCTGCTCTCCACGATCACCCACAGGTTAGCGATGGTAGCTCTTTGAAGCAGAAGCATGTGGACTATAGGAAAAAGGATCCTAACTTATCAGATAAGGGTTCCAGTGAGAAGTATATCACAAGTACAACTGAATTGCCAAATATTCGTACCGATGCAGTAGTTGATGGGGCTTCATCTGCTGAGGCTGTCACATGTGAAATTGACTTGATCTCTGTGTCAGTTTCTACCCTAAATGTTGTGAACACTTCCACAATACACCAGAAAAGGAAAAATAATAGGAGTGGTAAGAACAAACATAAAGTGGTGGAGGCATCATCTTTGGCTTCTTTATCATCTGGGATTTCAAAAGAAACAAGTCATACACGTTCCTCTGTTGAGGGTATGAAGCCCAAGTCTTCTGAATGTAAATTGGGTATTAACTCATTTAAGTCTCCAACTGAATCAAAGGATGGAAACCAGTCTTCAGCGCAGGACTTAGCTCTTCCTTATGAAGAAGCCTCTAGTCAAGTGAATAACCAGTGGAAATCTCAGCAGTCTCGCAGGATGCCACGCAATCCACAAGCTTATAAATCTGCAGTCCACAGTGGTGATGCTGTTGTCTGGGCACCTGTGCGGTCACAAAACAAAGCTGAGATTATTGAAGATGTCAGCCATAAGTCGGCAGCTGAGAATGATGTTGCTCCTCAGGCAAAGAATGATGATCAAGTGCAAAACAATGCCAGAAATAAGAGGGCTGAGATAGAGAGATACATCCCGAAGCCTGTTGCAAAAGAAATGGCTCAGCAAGTAATTTCTCAGAAAACAGTAGCTCATTTGGACAATCAGACTGCAGCAGATGAGATTGCAGGAAGAGCAGATCCTGGGTCCCATGGAATTGAATGTTCTAAACAGTCCGGCACATCCACAGGGATTGTGGGGAACACTAATGAGTCTAGGAATGATGGTAGGCAGGGAAGAGGACATGGATCTTGGCGCCAACGTGCCTCGGCTGAGCCATCTTTGCAAGGTTTGCAAGATGGACTTCATACCAATCCTAGTAAAAATGCTGAGAAATCAGCTGAGCAGAAGCAACAGCAGAAGGCTGCTTCCAGCCTAGTGAAAGAGCAGCCCAAGTATGATGAATGGGATACTTCCGATGGTTGGAACATGCCTGAATATCCTGATTCTACCGTACCATCAGTACCTGTTTTAAGACATCAGGGGACGACAGGCAGAGGAAAACGGCATCCATTCAAGGGACAAAAAGGTGGGGGAAACAACTATAATTCTGATCGCAAGAAAATTAACAATGCTGAAGCTGATCAACTTAACCCACCATCGTCAGCACCTGAGATGGTTCGATTAGACTCACCTGCTGAATCAAAAGAGAATCGTGGTGTTGGGGATCGATCATCATCTCATTGGCAACCAAAATCTTCACCCATCAATCAACGAGGAAGCAGGCCTGATAGTGATCAAAATGTTGGTGCTGAAATTAGTAGGACAAACAGAAAGGATTCTGCCCCTCAGGCTAAGAAGACACATCAACTTCAACCAGACAAAGAAACCAGTAAAGCTGTGACCGTGTCTCATAAAGATCATGTCTCTGAAAAAGGAAGTGTTGAAGAACAAAATGTCGGGCATCATGAGTCTAAGAGGGAAAGGAATGTAGTTTCACTTAAAGGACGCCCACACTCCCCAAACGAAGGTCCTGGTCTTCCAGTCGAGGCACCTCCATTTAATATGGATACAAGAAATGAGCAGCGCTCAACCACAGGGTTCCGCAAAAATGGAAACCAAAATAACCGATATGGTAGAGGGCATGATTCCCGGGGTGATTGGGGCTCATCTGGTCAAGAAATGAAACAGCAAACCCCTGCAAACTGTGAAAGGCAGAGGCACAATTCACATTATGAGTACCAGCCAGTCGGACCCCAAAATAACAACAAAAATAATAATAATAATAGAGCAAATAATCCTGAAGGACCAAGAGATGGATCTCATGGCACAGGTGGAAGGTACAGGGAGAGGGGTCAGAGTCACCCAAGGCGTGGTGGGGGAAACTTCCATGGACGTCCAAGTGGCACTGGTGGTTATGAGTAGTGAGGAAGGACTTCAGGGTAGGTATTTTATTTTATTTTTGGTAAAAACCGCTATCTGCCATGGACAACGGTCTGATCCCTCGTATTTTCAGGTATCATTCATGAGTAGACAGCTTTTTGTGCTGTAAGACTATTAATTCTCTTAACTGATGGTATATGGATTGAGCAGGGCTAGGAGAACGACAGATGATGGTGTCCCTAGGGGAAAAAATGATTGAAGGTACTCTTGTAGTTTTCAACTGTAATTTGGTATGGCCACAGTTTGTATACCGTGGAACCTTTGCCACATTGGTTTGAGCCTTGTATTTCAGTGAAGTAAGCTGTTTTTAGTCTCCCACTTCTCTCTCTATCTCTCTGTTTATGTGTGTGTGTGTGGGGGGGGGGTGGGGGGGTGGGGGTGTGAATTATCGATTTTCTCGTCTCTATGTGCGCGTGTTAGAAATCTGTTGCACATATTTTATTCATCTTTTTTAAAAAATATCTATTCTACTGTTTCAATTTGATAAATTGAATTGATTTTATTATCAAATTCGAATCAAGTTTTTTTTTCTTTGCGAGGGTTTATTTTCGTTTTAATATTTATTCAGTTATAGAATAAAGAAAAAAAGATAACCGTTGTAATTGGCAATTTTTTTTATAAAATTTAAAATGAAGCAAATGTAGATTAGATTGGTGGATCATAATGTACGAGTGTCTATTACATTGTAATTGAGTTTTTGGATCAAGTAGAATTATATTTTTTTGAAAGCGATTTGATAATATTGTATAGATTTTTTTTCATTAATTGTTTGGTATATTACAATTAGTTATACAATTTTTTTTTTAATAAAATGAACTACCTGAAAAGTGATTTACGTAAAAATTAAGTTAATTTTTAGCAAATATTTTACGGTATAAATTTTCATATTATAGATATCAAATATAATAAATTATTACTTTTAAAATATTAGACTAATTTAGTCAATATTATTTATGTCAAAATTATTATTAAAATATTATTTTTTATGATTTTATTAATAAATATATTTTAAATATTTTAATAATTAATATGTAAATTAATAAATATATTTTAAATATTATTAAAATGTTTTATAATATTAAATAATATTACTCTTTATTAATTATTCAAAAATATTTTTAATAAAAATATTAAATATTATTAATTATATTCATGATCTATTATATATCTGAGTATATTGTTACAATATTAAAATAACTTATTATATTATATTATTAATAAATATATTTTAAATATTTTAATAATTAGAATTTTATTAACATAATACTAAATTATTATATTAATATTAAATGTATAAAATAATATTACTAAAAAATTAATAATATTATATTTTTAAAATAATAAATTGTATTAATTTTTTTATTAAATTTAAAATATAATATCATATATTATTATAATATAATTGAAATATATATTAATATAATATTGAATCATATTATATAAGTTAGGATATACTTACACAGTGTAAAACTCTTTTAGTTTTACACAGATTTAAGACCGTTGTATAAGTAAAAATAGATGACTGAAATTGACTCCTTATTTTTTCCAAGTGAATATCTTCTCATTTCTCATTTCCTACTATTAATCTCAGTCATCTATTTTCATTCATCCAACGGTTCTAAATTTGTATAAAACTAAAAAAAATTAATAAAATGTTTTAAGTGTTTATATTTTAAAGTGAAAAGTTTAGAAAATATTTTGCGAAAAATAAGATGATAAAACATTACAAAAAATACAAAAGAATTAGGAAAATAAATTATATTAAGAAAAATCAATTATAACTACTAAACACATGAAAATATTTTTTATAAAACCGATTATAACAATCAAACACTAAGAAATATTTTTCAAAATATATTTTTTAAAAAATATTTTCAAACTATGGAATACAAAAAACAAAAACAAAAATATTTAAAAAATATATTTTTTCAGCTATTAAACACTCCCTTAATTCGAATTCAAATGGCACTCGATAAAACGTTCGATGAAGAATTTTGAAATTGTAGATGGGATACCATAATATTAGGATAAGAAAACAAAAAAACAATGGCACTGAGGTGACGCGGCTGAAAGGATAAGTATGACAGGACATCAGGTTTTTATTCTGCCTTGATAATATCACTACGCTCTGGTTGATGTAATTTGAAATACAGTATCCATCACAAAGACAAGTGGACAACTTTGATTATTCAATTCCTGTTTGTTTTTAGTAACCTAATGATAGAATGTGGGTTAATTAAAAATAGTTGACAAGGCAAATCTAGACTATGGATTTGTTAAAAGAAACAACTATGGAAGGACAAGAAAATCTGGTACTGTGTGCGTTCTTTTATACCTGGGCTTTGCTTCCAAGCTCTTTGCTTTATTGTTTATATGATTTACAGTAGGAGTAGAGCTGTAGAGGTAGAAGATTCTACAGCTACCGATCATCACAAATATCCATTCATTCATTCATTACTCCCTTTCTACTTTCGAGGAAAGAAAAAACAAAAGGATTGATGTGAATTGCTCAATTATCATCTTTCATTCGCTCCTAAATTTCATTTCTTGAGATATTTTCCCAGTTTCCCACTTCTTTCATATTCACCTTGCTTGTAGAAGACAAGAGTTACTGCTACTTAACTTTGAATTCAATACCCTTCGACTTCTGTTCTGTTCGTGGATTCCTGTGTTTTGCTTTTTTTTTCTTTTTTTTTGTTGATATTTTTCGGTCTGGGAATTCTTCAGAGTTCTTCAAAATATATTGCTACCCACATGGGATTGGTTCCAACTTGGAAACCCAGAATCGCAGATCTCAAACTCCTCCAATATGGATTCAAAATTGGGTGTAATCTTCAACTCCCGTTACTCCCAATGCGTCCGCGAGGCTCTCGACGAATTACCCGACAATTTCACCATCACGGATCCTTCAATTCCAGGCCACACAATCGTTTTCGCCAGCCGAAGAAGAAGTAATCGGTCAAAACGGGAATATATTTCAGGGGCCCAAAACTAATCGAAGAACGGTGATGGAAATAAGAGAAGAGATTCGTGAAGAGGGGTGTTAAGTGAATTTGGTGAATTACGGTAAAGACGGGGCGCCGTTTTGGATGTTGTTTCATATGAGTCCCGTTTTCGGCAAAGAAGATGGGAGGGTGATTCATTTCGTGGCTGTTCAGGTCCCGATTACTAGGAGACAGAGGAGGAATCGTGGGGTTAGCTTGAGTGAGGATGCATCGGCCCTGAATGAGATTATGTTCGGCTCTTGTAGGAAGGGAGTGGATACCAATTCTATGCTGGAATTGGGTCTTCTCTCCTTGGATTCTGGTAGTAATGGTTCCTTTTCTCAGCTACATCTTTATATTGTAGCCATTATTGTTTGATCAATTGTAGTTGCTTGAACATTTGATGCAATTAAATTATTGCTGGTTTATCAGAACTAGAGCCAAACTAGCTTTTGTATTTGAGCTAAACTAACCGGACACTGTAGGAAGAATATTTCCATTCAGTTTGTTATCAATTGTTTATGGAACAATTTGAGTTATGACAGCGGTAAGTGGTTTACTCTTTTTGGATTCGACAGTTAGCCGTAGTCAGTGATTTTGAAAGGACGTTGAGTGAAAATAATGTAAGAGAGAAAGAGAGAGAACGGGAGATGAGAGTTTAGATCTCTGTCTTTAGTCTTACAATAATTATCCGTAGATCTGATCTCAACAGATCTCTTGGGTCTGTCAATGATCTTATCAAAGAATTATAGCTGGTCGGAAGATATGAAGTTCCCGAAGTTCCGGTTTACAGAAAACTTCTTCTGGAGATTTCAGTATCTGGAGGAACTGTAGTGGGATTGTGGCTTCCGGAGGAGTACCTCCGGAGATACGACACAAAATTACATTTAATGTGAAAACATGTTCATAAATAGCAGTTTTAACGAATATGCTGATTGCCATATCAAACGCATTTCTCAATTTTCTTTCAAATCATTTCTTTGACCTTTTGGATTGAATTTTGGACTTTTGGTTATCTAAGCTCACTTTCCAACTCAATCACTATAATTTTTGTTAATATAGTTGTGTAATTAGTGCCTACTTTTTGCACTTTGCTCTGAACTTTTCCCTATTCCACCATATCAATTTGTCATTCAATATCTGCTAGCTACTTCTTGCTTTCATTCTTTGTTTCAATGACAATAATTGATACTAATATTCTCATCTTCCATTGCACTTGTGGGTTTTTTCTTCTTTTGATTCTCATAAGTGTATATTACAGTATCAGATACCGAAGAGACACGCAAGGCAAGTGATTCCGAGAAGCGAACTGCAGCAAATGCAGTTAACAACATCTTGTCTGTGCTAATCCGCTGTAGCGAGCCGACTGGCAGATTGGTCTGTGGGAAGAGATGCAGTGTACCTGGGGTAGGCTACATCAGTGCATCACTAAATAAATCACTTGGTAGAATCAAACAAAGCTTTGTGCTGTGAGTTGTTTGCAAATTCGTTGTTTTCAATTTTTATAACAATAACCATCTTTACCAGGGATTTCTGATGTCTCGTTTTTCCTGTTACCTGCAACATATTTCCATGGCCTTGCAGAATTGATCCACTGCCTATAGTTTATGCAAGTGATGCCTTTTTAAATTTGAAATTGACAGGTGCTTTAAGTATCTAATTTACGATACTCGGCATCATAGTCAACCTCGTATAATTACTTCACCTGTGAATAGGGAAAGAATTAGGGTAGATTTTTTTGTAAACTCATTTAAGGATGTAGTTTATGTAGCTGATTACGTGTAACAACCATTTCCCGTATACGTTCCCGTACACAAGTCACAAGTGTCACATGATTTTTAAAAACATTTTCTTATTTATAAACCTGTAAAATTTTGTTTCGAAATTTAAAACAAAATATTTTTAATATAAGGTAAAACATTCGTTGTAAACTATTACAAAGTTATAACTTAAATACATTACATAACATTTTTCTTAGATTCATAAGCATGTCATCTAATTATCAAAAAAATATATGATTGTCCTATAGTTATTGATTAGTCAACCTTAGATTGATGTTCTTTGCTGCACTCCTGACTCTGCTAAGTCTTTGTTTTTACCTACGCGTGAAATCAACACACATTAAATATTTACTTAGTGAGGCATAGTAATTTAAATGAATTGAAAATTCATACATAATCATATTATAGCTATTGAAATACGAACTAAATCGTATACTTCATAAAAATCAGTTAATCATCTCAATTAAACCCATGTTTCTTTTATATAGTCATCAAAACCATTCTTAGTATGCCCAACATACTTCTTTTTCTGTATTTTGTTCCCAGTTATACTTTATTTTGCTCAATATATGTTAAATAAGAATTTAAAGTACAAACATTGCACTGAAGTGTCGAAATGGCCATTCACCTTTTATGAATACCATGAGTGTCACCTTTCTGTCCATAATTCATCGTTATGCATTTTCATTTATGGCACCTTTCTGCTAATAGTGCATCGGTATGCATTTTCATTTATGACACCTTTATGCCAATAATGCACAATTATGCATTTTTATTTATGACACATTTATGCCAATAATGCATCGTTATGCGTTTTCATTTATTTCGATAACATCGATAACCATAACACAACATTAAAATTCATCCATTCATTTTAGAGCAGTTCATACTCTAAAACTTATTCATAATATCATTTCTATATACATTATGAAAATATACCAAAATGTTGTAAAATATATATTTAACAAAACATTTGAGATTGACTCATCGCGAGTCTTTCTCCTTTCATACAAGTACTATAAATGCACTTACCTGATAAGCCTCGCTAATAAGCTGTAATGATGTCCGACTATTCGACAACTTTATCTTTGCCCTTTTTCTTGCTTAACTCAGGAGCTTGGTTATGATTTACACAAGCATCCATTAAAAACACATACCATACCAATGTTAGTATATTCCCTAACATTTATACTTTAATAATACTCAAAAGTACTATTATTTTCAATTTCTATTACAATTTCAGCCTATTTTACAATTCCAGACTCAATACTATCGGTATTCCTACCATGGTATCGATACTTCTATAATATGATACCGATACTCCCTTTCAGTATCGATACCATTTCTGCATTCTGGAATCCATGGTATCGATACCCACATTAGTATCGATATTGTTCATCGTAATTCTTCAAATTTAAACCTATAGTATCGGTACTATTCTTCCAGTACCGATACTCCTACCCAGATTTTCCATTTTTCAGCTTGACTTTTACCAAATTTTCGTTTAATCTCTTACTTTTACCTTAAACTTAACATCACTTAACCCAACTAACTCTCCTCCATTTAGCTTCTTATAACATCTAAATTCTCCAAAGAACATCTCAAAATAAGAATCATACTACTTTTTCTAACATGTTTTTGATCACATCCAAGGTTTCTAATTTCTTATTTACTTCTTTGACAATTCAAATCTACTAATAAATCTCAATAAAAACTCATATTTTAACATACCATTCAAAAACTCATTTTCTTCAATCTCAAATAAATTGTCCATTTCTTAGTTTTAATCTTCTATAACCCTTCCTTAAGCTTCCACATCACTTAAGGTTTCAAGAACAAACCAAAAACGAAAGGAAAAACTAGATAGCTGAAGCCTTACCTTTGACTATGGAGGAGAGCACGGTCACGGGGAAGAAGAAGAGTAGATGACTTAGTTTTGTTTTCAACTTTCCCCTTTCTTAAATCCCTAATAAAATGAATTTTAAATTCATTTCACTCTAAAGTACCAAAATGCCCCTTCATTCTTCCATTCTTTCTAATTGGTCTTAATTAAATCATTTCTTATACTTTACTATTTATTCAATTTAATCCTCCAAAAGTTTAAATTCTTTCAAAATAGTCACTGACCTAATATTTGGGGTATTACATTACGTACTTCTTTGCCTCGATAGGCATGAAATGTTGGGGCTTAATTTTGCAGTTTTGAATGGTGCTGATACAGACACTTCAAGTTTACAACAGGTAAACTGCTTTGATCCAATATAAAAATCGAAACTTCCCGGGTTATATAGTAACTCAAGGACTTTCTTGCTTACTCTTTATTCCAGATAAAGGAAAGCATTCAAACAGAACAAGCATGCACAGTACGTATCTTAAGTTACAGGTTGATACTTTGACACTTCCAATGTTTATCGAAGTACAGGTTTGTCCCCATAAGGTCTAATCATGTATGTCTTGTTAATGTACCAGGAAGGACAGAAGCTCGTTTGGGAATTGCCTTCACTTATCACCTGTTCGTAATTGCTCTGGCAAGGTAATGTGTTATTGAATAGGTATTATCTTTTATATGTCCAGATAAATTCTATGATCTTAATTTTTGTTGTGCTGTTGACAAGATGAATATTATTTACTCTGGTTGTTGGTCACTACTAGTCTCTCTTCAACTTCAAACACTGAAGTTATTGCCGATAATCGAGGTGGAGAACTTGAAATATAGGCTAAGACTCAGTTATTGCCGATGATCGAGCTGTTAATAGCTCATAAATCTGGATTTTACATGTTTTAGTTATTCTCTATCATCTAAAGCCTGCACGGAGAGAATCAATGCTTTAGAGATTGTTATAGTTTTTCTTTTGTGCTTATGATTTGCCCTCTCTTAACCTAATTATATCTGGCTCAGATAGCTTACTTTGTGGGCGTTCAGATAGAGGAAAAGTGTAAGAACACATGCCGACACGGGCTAAGTTCTGAGATGAGGCAACTTAGCACCGTTGGCACGGTGAAGGTTGCAGTGAGGAGCTTGTCAATGGCTGCGGGCTCCTCCAAGTCATAGACGGCTTCTGTATTCTTTGTAGCTGTATATTACACACCAAACACTTGAATCCAGTCTGAAACTTGTAATCTCGTACCGGTGTAGATTATCTTTTGTAATCTCGCCAACGATTACCTGTCCGAAGTGACAAAATGTAAAAGGGAGAAAATGGTACTCCATTTAGAGAAGGAAAAGGAATCATGGACGAGAGATTGTTGCAGGGGTTCATAGGTATGTAACGTTGTTTGTATAGGAAATGTATCAATAACGTTTTGCTACACTCGAGTCAAGTTCGAGTGCGACAGCCACACCAACTAGTTTGTTCTAGTGCGCACTTCCTCGAACCATTCGGTGTACGACACACTGTTGACGACCTTACGGCAAGGAAGAAACCGATGATTCTGATGACAAGCAGCATCAATTGCCGACGACAGTTGAAGCTGACTCTGAACCATCCGTAGTTGCTGCCTACCCTTCCGAGTCTGATGCACCATCGCCTCATCCGAGACATCGACAAGTTAAGCGTTTTCGAGTTTAGCTTTGTTGAAGATCCGTCGATGGTGATGATAACAGTTTTTCCTCTATGAAAATTTGAGTTTAGCTTTGTTGAAACTGAAAATCCAATTAATTTCCGAACAGCTGAATATTTAATCTTAGAAATCAAGGAAAATTGTAATTTGTGTTATTAAGGATTGGAAAAAACTTTAAGGAAAATTAATATGAAATAAATCTATTTTATAAAAATAAATTAAAAAAATTAAAATTAATATGAAAGATTTGAGAACTAAAACGAATTAAAATAGTTTTAAAAACTTGATTGATATGAATAGTTTACCCCTAAATATAGTATGCATATATGATCTTAAAATGGTTATTTTAAATTTATTTTTATAATTATAAAATATAATATATTAATAGTATTGCAATTTTAAAATAATAATTTAAATTATTCAAATATAAAAGTAATTTAAATAAATAATGGTCGTTTAATAAATTTGAATTTAAATTATATATATATATTAGTAAAAGAAATTTAAAAATATACTAAAAATTTAAGTGTTAACGACTATTATTTTTTTTCCAGAAATATCACTTGTCGAAACGATTTTTCTTAAGAAGTTAGATTTTAAAAGTCATACCATTTTTAATTTATCTCATTTGGTTAATTTTTAATTTAAAAAATATGTTATTTAGAAAATCTCTCGTTTCGAGAAAATTTGGGATTCCTTTTAAATAAAAAAGTATGGTTCGAGGAGTCGCCTCCAATATTTGATTAGGGTGTGATTGGACACCCAAAAACGTTTTGTCATTTTAAATAAAAATTAATTTTAATTAAAATGATAAGTTAAGGTTTATGTTACCAAAAATCGAGTTTGGGAGTTGCTTACATGTGGGGAAGGATTAGCACACCCACATCGCCCTAAATCAGTACCTAGTTGATTAATTAATGTCTTTGCAATGAAATTTATAAACTCATTTAATTTGATTTTGGATCCCTTAAAACAACAAAAAGTTAACATTTAAAAGTACCAAAATAAATTAAATTAAAATTACCAAGCCATTAGAAAGATAAAGAATATTCGATTATTTAAAAATATCGAGACCATATCGTAGGTGAGTTCTAACGACATTTTCTCAACAAATTTAAATAGCTAAACATTTCATTTTCTTTCATTCCCAAATTTTAAAGTGATGAATCAAAATTTTTAGGTGTCACTGATGAGATACACTTTTAATTCAAAATCATCAAAACGACCCTCTAATGAGGTAAGACAAGCCACTCAAAACAATTTTAAAATAAAAGGTATTACCCTTAATCCAATTATGTGATAAGAATCAAATTATGCACGTGAGGCTATCATACGAGTTATGCAAAATGATGTATTTACAAACAATTACAAATAAATAAATATATACATGCAGTCCACGAGCATATAGAAAAATAAACACCCTAGTAATTTTAAAGACAATAAAAATTAGACATCATCAACACTAAATTCTAGAATAATTAAAGAAAAACCATTTTAATTATCATTAAAACACATGTATATATATGTATTTATATTAATATCATGAAGGACTAAAACCATAGATATCTAAAAATAAGAGGGCAAAATGTGAAATAAAAATTACATTAAATAAACATGTCAACAGCTAAAATGCAAATTAGCAAAAATGCAAGCACTTGGACTAGTATAAACCTCACACATTCGTAGAACTATAAATAAAAATTAAGCAAAATTACATTCCAAATGTTAAATAACATGTAATTACAAACAAGGTAACCCAGGACGAAAAAAATGCACATGAAATATAAGGCCAAATTTAAAAGTTCATAAAATTCTAATTTTAGGGACAAAATGGACTTGAATAGAAACTAAGAGGACCTGTAACCTTAATAACCCACACGCCAAATATGGCTGCTCTAAACACTGCCGTTTTAATTCCTGCATATATCTATATAATTTTATGTGAAAACTAAACCTAGCCTCACTTCTCCACTTTCAGCCGTTTTGCTCTCCTCTCTCCCCTATCTCTTCTACGCTAAACAGAAACTTCAAACAAAAATCATGGTGACCACCATGGTGACACCCTACGCTAAACCCCGATAAGGTTCTCAAGGAACTTAAAACTCTCTGACCAAACCCTCTCTTTTACCGATTCATAACCCACTGAACCAAATGCCCAGACCGAACATGAAATCGAACCAACAACACATTTCCTACTTAGATTTAAACTTAAAACCGAGCCTCTTGTACGCATACAAGCCCTGACTTCGATGACAAATGATTAGGTAAATTTCTCCCTATTTTTTATTTTCTATGTTTTGAAAGAAAAATAACAAACCACACATAGAATTACTGAATATTTCGAAAAAAGGAAAATAACATGTTTATGGATTGCTTGTATTGCTTTTGAAAATATAGGGAAGACCCCTGTTACACGACTTGATCTTTGAATTCGGGAATGTTGTTTACACTGCTTATGTTTTTCTTGTTGTTCTGTTATGTAAAAAATAAAGAATGGGAAAACAATTTTTCGTGTTGTTTCAAAAATGGTCTCCGGTTCCTCTTTCTTTCTACTGATGGTTCTTTTTCTATGATGACCGATAATCTCTTTGGATTCCTTTTTTTGTTTTCTGTCTGTATCTCCCTTTCTTTTCGTTCCCCCGTTTCCAGTGGTTAATCTCCTCTAAAAAAACTGAACCCCCCATTTCAGTTTTTTTAAAATTCTGCTCATGATAATGGAACCTGACTTTTGGGTAACTTCTGATAACTTGTTAACCTCCCATATATGTCTTCATTTTTTAGGGAGTATTCACGTGGGCTGGAGGCTGCTTTGCTGGGTCATTATTCTTGAATTGAACCTCCAACTGGCTTGGGATATGGTTTGGGTCGCAAGTAATTTTCTATAAGCTCGGACAAAACGAGCATCTACAGCTGCCCCTCTTTGCTCATTGTCGTGCAACGAGAATAGAGACAAGATCAATAGATGATCAAGTTTTTCCGGCCATGAGAACTTCAAAAGATTAATCCGCTTCTCTATTACTTCAGGATGAACGAGACTTGAAAATCTTCGAAAGATGGGCCCACTCCACTATTCTTTCAGGGAATATAGGACTTGAAACATCTTCGGAAAACGGGTATGCTCCATTAAACATTCAGGGGAGATCATACTTAATCTTGATTTCATTTACTACTCTTTCGTGAAGGCTTAAGATTGATTTGCTTCACTACTCTTCCGTGACGACTTAAGATAACCCAGAGAACTTATCATCTTGCTCGAAAGGCTTACAGATGACCCAAAGAATTTAATCATCATGCTCAAAAGGCTGACATATGACTCGAATGATTTAATCATCATGCTCGAAAGGCTTACTGATGGCCCAAAGGATTTCAGCATCATGCTCGAAAGAGTTACTGATGGCCCGAAGGATTTAATCATCATGCTCGAAAGACTTACTGATGGCCCGAAGGACTTAATCATCATGCTCGAAAGACTTACTGATGGATTTACTTTACTACTCTTCTGTGAAGACTTACAAATTACCCGAAAGATTTAATCATCATGCTCGAAAGACTTACTGATGTCCCAAAGGATTTCATCATCATGCTCGAAAGACTTAATGATGGATTTGCTTCAATATTCTTCCTTGAAGACTTACAAATTACCTGAAGAATTTAATCATCATGCTCGAAAGACTTACTGATGACACTTACTGATGGATTTAATCATTATTCTCGAAAGACTTACTGATGGACTTGCTTCACTACTCTTCCATGAAGACTTACAAATTACCTGAAGAATTTAATCATCATGCTCGAAAGACTTTCTGATGGCTTGAAGGACTTAATCATCACGCTCGAAAGACTTACTAATGGCTTGAAAGGCTTACTGAGTGCGAAATATTGGAAATCGCCTTCTTACTTTTCAAAGATTTCATTTTCTTAAAACATTACTTTCTTATTTTTCAATTTCATATGAAGACACCCTTCCCGAAGGTATTCCAGATGGCCCGAAGAACTTATCATCTTGCTCAAAAGGCTTACAGATGACCCAAAGGATTTTTAATTATCATGCTCGAAAAACTTACTGATGGCCCGAAGGACTTATAAAATGCGAAATTGTTTACTAGGTAAGAAATCTTTCTCACTTTTCAAAAATTTCAATTTTCAGATTTTAATGAGAAATCTTTCTCATTTCATTTCATAAAATGACTTAATGGTCGGGCCACATGCCCTGATTCAAAGTAATGCTTCCTTTGTGGATTAGCCCCCTATGTTCCTCAGGTTTTGCCTCTCTAAACATGATTCCCTGTATTCGATGTTTAACTTCTAACTTTCACTTGTCGGGATTTTAACATCCCGCATCTTTTTTTTTCATTGGAAGATCTGTCAAAACCATGAGTTTATGCATGAAACACGAATTCAATTAAATGTATCAGTGTAATGCATTTTCTTTTATGCAAATGATGTTCTCATGAATGCATAAATGTTGAATCGATCTTCATTTGCCTCCAAAGTGATGAGCTCAGTCTTCTTCCATTTGATCATTCCTTTCCAGGGTTTGCTTGCAACATCTCATAATTTCCAACTTGCATTTTTGAAGAGCCATTTGATCTTCTTATATCTTATTGTCGTCTTTGTTTTTTTTCCTCATTTCGGATAAATGGTTTCCTCTCTCAACTTCTTTCTATGGTCAGAAATATGACTTTATTGCCCAATTTCCATCATAGACTCAATTGCACTGTCAGAGTTATTTTTCCAGGACTTTGCTGTTGATTGATACTCGACTGACTTCCTCTTCAAGTTAAGCTCTACTCAATATTCAAGGTTTTCCCGTGACACTCCAAGTTGTAAGACTCATTCTCAATGTCTTCTTGGTTTGAATCTTGTCATCTCAACATGGAATGGGTTTCTGATCATGCACCAATGTGGGTACTCATGGCTCTTTTTTTGCCAACATGGTCTCAATCTAGTATCACAATAACAATATTATCAAATAGCTTGAGGGTTTCTCATCATATTGCCACAAATACTTAAGAAGTGATCAATTTTTCTATCAGAATGTCCTGTATTTTTTATATGAGTTGGGATATGAGTGCCCCTCTTCCAATAAGGTAATCATTTTCTTCTTGACTGGGTTAGCGATAACATCACAAGAAAATGTTACAAGTTTTATTCTCCAGTCCTTCTAATCTCTCAGACCACTTGCTTTCAATATTGTGAAATGTTTCATTATTCTGACATCATTTATTCTTTCTACAATAGAGGCAGAATGAGCTTCACTAGCTTCAAGGACTTTTCACCTTTGAGACTGTCATGTTTGAAAATGTTTTTTCTTTCTCTTATTTTAGGGATCAAAGAATGAAAGAATTTTATAAAACATTGCCCCTTAATTCAGGCTCACAATCAAATCAAATCATAAACATGAGTTCAAAGAATATCAAAAGAATCAATAACTCTTTAATGTTTTCGGAGTTATAGCTCTTTGACAAGTGTCAAAATTGATGGGTTGGTTTCAGGTTGGCTTTATATTTTCTAAAGTTTCGGCCCCCAAAATTTCATTTCTTTCTCGGTGCTTGTGAACATCGAAACATGCTCCTATTTCTTGGCTTGCTATTTTAATCGGATGCAGACAAAATGACGCAACCAATCATAATCAATTACTAGACTTTCTAGAACACCTCTATTTCGGTTCTCTGAAATCTTCCATTTGTTCAAGCTTCATAGACTCATCTAACACAGGCAGTGCAAAAATATCGATGTAAAAATGAAATTCATGAGTGCTCGTGTGAAATTAACTATAACAGGTGTTCCTTAACTCCCTTAGTCTATCTTTACCGAAACTCCTTATTTATAAATTTATTTAATTTGCCATGTTTGGCTAGCTGAATTCAACTTTATTGTATATATATTATAATCGCCTTTATCGGGCTAGCTGAAGGGTTCATCTCATCAAAAAGTGTTTGACTTGACAATTGCAGTGGAGCAAACACCGAACTACCAAACATCCAAGCAATGTCATGGTTTGAATACAAACTATTCATAAAGCTAGGGCTTTTGTGTTTCCTCTATACCGAATTGCTTTAGTGGAATAGCTCAGCTTTATTGTTTACATATATAATTATATTTTGGGTATACGGATTCAATTTCTTAAGCTTGTCAAGAAGAACCTGTTATAATCTAGGTGTTGTTGAAAGTTAGAAAATCTCATCTTTAGAGTTCAATTTCTAAGTAACTGACCTAAACCAGATTCACCTACTCGACTATTCCATCTGCAAAGATTATAATCATCATTGAATGTCATCAACAAAAGTATGGTCTAGTCAGTTTTGTAATGTCATACGCAAAACATGCCCCATTTTGTCCGCTTCTATCTCCTTTTTCAACAAGCGTCTCTATCTTGATTGTAGCTGTGGGCAGAATGGTTTGGTTGCACTTTCATTGGCCTCGGTGTAAGGTATTTACCTTTAATCAAATGGGGATACATATCTGAGATAGAAGTTTGGAACATTTTCAAAGTATTTTTCGATCGTGGGACTTTCCTTGGTTGATTCGAACGGCTAGTTGCTTCTTTTCTTTTACAGTTGCGGGAGCTATAAACGTGACATTCATTCACCTCATCAGCTTTTTCCTTTTGATCATTTGGGCTTTTAGAAGTGACTGTAACACCCCAACCCGTATCCGACCCGGATACGAATCCGAGGTGTCACATTGACCTTTTCAAACATGTACTTGTATAAAATAGTGAGTAATTTAAAACTTTTATAACATATAAATGACTAATTTACATAAAAGACATTTTCATTATTACAAAACCAATCAGAGCGTATATATTTCGCTTATTTATTTACATATAACTATTCAAAACATTTATAAAACTGTTCATAGCTTAAACACAATATATTCTTTTGAAAACATGCCAACTAGAACTTTATATACTAAAATACATATTATTCACATCTTTTCTGATCTGACCTTTAGTAAGGAGAACTGACCTATCTTGCTCCACATTGCTCTTTACTCTTCTCGAAACCTACGTGTAAATCACTTGCACGCTAAGTCAAAGACTTAGTGAGGCAATAAACATATAAAGTAAACAGTAACTAATAATCATACATAAACAATTACTACTATCATTTCATACAACTCATACTTTTACATGTAACAAATATATATACATACATATATGTCATTATCATTCCTATCTCTTATCTCATGTTCCTATGATCTCTTATGTCCATATCATATATCTTATAAACTTATTATTATATATCATCATTTCAATCAATTATACTCATTCACATATACCTTAACCTGTACTCATGTATATCATATAACATATACCATATATACTATAATAAAACACGTACACCCAGGCAACGATAATATCATCTTCATTTTTATTAATATTATCTATTTAATAGCCCATGATACACATGTGAGAACTAAAGATATGTGAGTACATAGAGGTTGTGCACTAATGCTGTCACCACAGCTCATATAATTGCACCGAAGTGCCACATATAATTGCACCGGAGTGCCGCATAGAATTACACCGTAGTGCCATATAATAATGTCCATAAGGACCACATATCATTCCTTAAGAATCATATACATATACTAGGGATCAAGTATGTGTCTCACCAGACTTCACACATGTTTCAAAGAATACATATATGTCCCGAAAGACCACATATCATTCCTTAAGAATCATATACATATGCCAAGGATCAAGTATGTGTCTCACCAGACTTCACACATGTTCCAAAAGAATACATATATGTCCCGAAGGACCACATAGACCCTCGACTCTTGGCATGCCAACTATACCCCTAGCTCTCATGACACATAACATGGGCATTATCTTTTATATCCTTTTACATATTCATGTAACCATATCATATATTAATATAAGCTCATGGTTTCATTCACATATACATGTAATCACGTAGTTCATGTCAACTCTCATATGAGTTCATATTCATATAAACATATGATTCACCTTCACGTATCACATATACTTTCTGTTTCATATAGCTTATAACATTTCTCATGTGTTCATATGATATGTAAATCATTGTCATCTCATCATGTTATCACATAAACATATATTCTTACAATACATACAAAAACACCTCAATACCTATATTCACATATACCTATCATTTCATTATCCTTATTATTATTCTTATCATCACCATTAATCCCTTTTACTTACCATATTCATATCAATAACACATATACTCATGCACACATATAAATCATAACAAATACATACTTCTATGAATTCATGTTTTTCACTATTGGAAATAGACTTATCACAAGTCTTATTTTCCCCTTGAGCCTTATATACTAGAGAATGTGCACTCACCTTAGCATTGTTTGCTTTGAATCAATCTTAATCCTTAGATTGTTCCGGAACAAGCTTCATTCTATATCTACATCATAATAATACATTGATACATATCAATATACTAATTGATATCTTCTAAATTGTCACTTCTTAGGCTAAAAGAAAATCCCATTTCATATTTTAATGAAGGTATGCATCGATGCACTGCACAGTGTATCGATGCATTCCCTACCGATGAATCGATGCACTACTTGTGCATCGGTGCACAAAATACATTCGATGTTTGTTTATTGCTGGGATGCATCGATGCATGCCTTATGCATCGATGCACCAATTGCATTCGATGTTTTTAGATTAAAAGAGTACATCGATGCACTACCTGTGCATCGATACACCTTCAAACAATTTCTGGGTTTTAACCTTGATGCATCGGTGCACTATGAATATGCATCGATGCACTCTGCCCATAATCCTCTTTTTGAACCCAAAAATTCATTCTTTTTTGGATTAAATCCTTCATATTTCAACCCCTTTCATATTCCTAACTTACATATATACATACTTAAACTCATTAATATTCATTTATCTCATCTTTAACCTCAAAATTCCATCTTTCATATGAAAATCAATAATCATACCCAATTTTTCATGTTATCCAAACTTAATTCTAACACTTCTAACTTCTTATTCATATAGATGACAAGTCAAATTCATCCTCCAAATTCATTTAAACCTTCTTATTCAAAATTTCACTTAAAAACCCATTTTCTTTAATCTCTTCTAACCTCTTCATCTTTGAGTTTTCACTTATCTTTAGACTTCTTTAAGCTTTCTTACTTTCCAAAGAATCAAAACCAACTTAGAATTCAAATAATAATCAACTAATAAAAATTCTCACCTTTGCTCTTGGCTTCCACGCGTGAAGAAGAAAGGAGAAGAAGAAAACTCTGGAAACTCATTTCCCTCCTTTCCCACGTTTTTATATCCCCTAAAAGAGAAATAAAAAAATATTCTCTTAGAAAAGACCATAATACCCTTATTACTTTCAAACTTTACTATTAAATCCAACATCAAAATTCTCCAATTAAAATTCTGAACTTTTAACTTATTTCGAAATTGAACACAATGCTTTCAAAATTCACATTTAGGTCACTAGCCTGATATTGAGAATGTTACAGTGGCTTTCAAGTTTCCTTTGTTGATTGCATTTTAATTGACTCCCCGGTTGTCATAAAATCCTTGAAATCATTCGTCGACTTTCCTAGCATTAACTCAAAGAAATGAGCTGAAAGAGAATCGTGAAACATATATGATATTTCTTCTTCTAACAAAGGAGGCTGAACTTGTGTTGACACTCATCTCCATCTTAGGGCATATTCTTTAAAGTTCTCAGTAGCTTTCATCCTTATCCTTTGAAGGTCATGACGTTTTGGGGCTAAGCTTTTAACATATCGATATTGCCCCAGAAAAGCATCAGCTAGGTTGACCCATGTCTTAATCTTCTCTTTGTTTAAACGGTTATACCATACTACAGCTGGCCCAACAAGACTATCATGGAAGTAATGAATCAGTAAATTATCATCATTTAAGTACCATTCCATCTTTCTACAAAACATCTTTAGATGAATTACGTAACAACTAATTCCATCATATTTCTCAAAATTAGGCACCCTGAATTCGTGTGGGGTACCCAAATTAGGAACCAAGTTGAGTTCTTTAGCTTCCAACTCCTTGTAAGAGGCATTAACAACCTTTATATCCTTAATGGTTTCATTCAACCACTTGAATTCGTCTTCAAATTGCTCATAATTGACGAGGCTCTTCCCTAGGTTTGAGTTAGATGCTCCAGGGTAAATTATCACTGTTGATGCATTAGTATGATGACATTAATTCCTTCACCAGCGATTTCCTCTCTATCAACAGCCTTAGTTGCTAGCGCCTAGATCATTTGATTCGATACACCTTGCAGAAAACTTGATTCTTGATTCATCATATCTTGTGGCAATCCGACCAACTGCTCTTGTAACTGATCTTGTGATTTCTCATTAGATAGCTCTATTGTTTTTATTCGTTTGTTCAGGATGATAAGGAGTAGTATGAATGAATGATCTCGGTATTACTGTCACATAACCTCCCATAAATTATTTCCTTGTTTTCATAATTAATGCATATAAAATGCTTAAATAAATGCATGTAATGCAAATGCAGATGACGAATGCAAATACAAAAGGTTTCATTCTAGAGTGACCATCTTAAAACAACTTTCATTGAACACAAAGAATTTGATACATCAAACAAACTTTACATATAATGGACAACTTTCACTCCTAACTTTTCTATCTCATTCAAAAGCCAACTTAACTTCCACTCATGCTCGGGTGTTGAGTTGTCAATCTGTTTCAATTCTCTTACAAAGCCAGCTAAATCAACCACTTTATGAACCACACTGCTTGCTTGGGTCATAGCTTCTTTCATGACATTGTCATTTTCCTCTACCTTGAGTTTCGATTCTCGGAGCTGTACACATTGTTGTTAAATTTTCCTTGCAAGAAATTCAATGTAGTTATGAAGTTTTTTCATAAGATCACTACAATTATCCACAATCTTCATCAACTTCTTATTCCTGGCTCTAGTGGCTTCCAGTTCAGCGTCATTCTCTCTCTTGTGGCGTTGATATAAAATTTCCATATTGGAAATGAACCTATTCAACATCTGATTTTCAACTTGTATCGTGCCTTTTTTCTACAATCTATAAATAATAAGAAAACTTCTCTGTTCGACCTTCTTGCACCTTGCAATTCTTTCTCCATTGCTCAGTATCATTTTTAAGTTTAGTGACCCCTATTATCCACTCCTCTGGGGCATCTCCTATACCAGTAGATTTAAAAGCTTGGTTGATCCTTTGAAAACCATCCCTCATGGCTTCCATCTCTCTACTCAGTTTATCATTTTCAATCCTTAAATGGCGAATCTGAGCTTCGTACTTTGGCAAACAATCATACTCCTAGATGTCCCCACTGATACCCTTACCTTTGGTCACTTTTGGTTCAAACTTAGTAGGACAATCTGTTACCAAACTAGATCAACCTTTCAATTTGAACTCTAATACTCCATGACCCATAAGATGTTGGACTTGATGTTTTAAGGCAGATCAATTCTCAATGGAATGTCCTAGAATTCCAGCATGATATTCACAACGAACGTTGACATCATATCAACTTGGATATGGAGGTTTCCAAGGTTTCACATAATATATGGCCACTTCTCGGGCTTTTAACAGCTCATCATACAACTCTT
Organism: Hibiscus syriacus; assembly: GCF_006381635.1. Lineage (NCBI taxonomy): Eukaryota > Viridiplantae > Streptophyta > Magnoliopsida > Malvales > Malvaceae > Hibiscus > Hibiscus syriacus. The sequence continues at coordinate 4,724,741 of NW_024063088.1, forward strand.
TATATGATATTAGGATGGAATCAAAACGATAACCACCTCTCAACTTTGATTGAATTAGAGTTTTCAGGTTTATTTCCTCTATTGTTGGGAGTAGACTATCAAATACCAACGAGTTCTAACTGCATGACTTCTTTTCATCTTTCTAAACTTCTGTAGTTGTCACTACTTCATTAATGTTTCCAAACAACTTGTTGATATAAACAATGATTGTGTGTGATTACTCATATTGGCTAGTATCAATAGGTTCTGAAGTAATTCCTTGTGTATTGACACCTTGAGGTTATTTTCATTGAGATCTTTCTTTTCGTTTGTAGAAGTCACTCTTCTTTTGGCCAAAGCATCTATTTTATCCATCATCTTGGACATCTGCTCTTTCATCTCTTTCATCTCATTGTGCTCTTCGTCAGACATATGATCTTTGTATGCACATCTCTCCACTATTCTCGAAGCTTTCTCATGATGCCATTTCTCTGCTGCAATATAGCCTGCTTGATCACAAAACCCCTTGTCCGTCATGAAAACCTTCTACTAGGACGACCACTCAGAAATCAACACCTTTTGATTATGTCATGATAATGCAATGCAGACAAAGAGAAAAACAACATAAAGAACATATTAGTACAAATAAGATAACAAAATGAAAAAAAAATCACAATAACAAAATAAATAAATTAATAACCTAATGCAAATGTCAATGCAAATGCACAAGGTGTTAATTCCAAAAGTGACCACCAAAGAACAACCTTCATTTAGACAACAAGAATTCAGTACACCATGTAGTCAAAATATAAATGTGATTCATCATTTCTCTATTTCCTTGAGTCGTACTCTTCACATAATCTAACATTGTACCCCAAATTTGTCGGCGTATTTTATCACCTTTGATGATGCCGGATGTCCTTAAATTGAATCTTGGAATCTCCATTTTCCCCTCCAATATAAAGTGGTCTTCATGTCTTTATGAAGGGTCTTCCCGTTCTTGGTATGACTATATCTATCTATTGAGTCAACATCTTGGCCTTTGCACCTTTAAAGGAATTCTTCAATCAGCTTCAGATTTTTTCATTCATCGGATGTCCTTCTTCATGGATCGTTTGAACATCTTTGGATCTCTCGGTTTTTGACTACATGGTTAAGAATTTCTTTCCTCAATATGGCTAGCCTTCTTATTAGTTAATCACTTGCGAATTAACACCCTTCGATGACATAAAGATGTAAATGCAATAAAATCACAATAAAATAGACACATAACGAAAATGGGTTAGTACACATAAGATAAACAACAAGATAGTAAGTACCGTAAACATCAAATAAAACATACCCTCACATGCTAGCTACCCAATCATGCTTTAGTATATCCTACCTGACATGATATCTACCCTCATGCTTTGTTATTCATAAAAAATCCTAACCACGTGGTATCTAATTCACATGTTTGTTCGAATAATAAACCTAAACACGTGATCTCTAGTTCGTATACTTCTTGCAAAAATAAATAAATTCGAGAAAAAAGTTAGAATGAGTTTTCCCTTTGTGACTTTTGAAGATCCGCGGACAGAGATTTAGTATAAGACGGTCAAAGTTTTGGTAACACTAACAGGATCCTCGAATTGTCCTTTGATGGTGCCCCCTTGGGCTTGCCAAACCCTTGATCCTCACCCATTATAGGCTTAAAATGAATCGAGTTCAATTCGAGAGGATACATTTCCCCATGTCCATGCGAGGAAATTCAATGTTTCACTCGTAAACATGAGGCATATGTACCACAGAGATTACTTGCTAAAGCTCGTGCGGAGAAAAGTACTTTTTCTCACGTAAGCGTAGCGTTCACCTCTACCTAACGGGACAAAGCACAGTTAGAAGGCTCTAAGTATCGAAAGGTTATAGCAACAGTGGGAGAAACTCATAATCCTTTGCCTCGATAAAAAAAAACAACATACTAAGTAAAGGTCAAAAAGTTGAAACATGTAAATCACACGTCAGTACAACTATTTATTAGTTAATCAAATTACAAATTACAATGCAAACAAAATTTAAAATAAACAAGGGATTAAAAACCAAATTAGAACGAATTTATAACTTTCATTTGCAAAGACAATAACTAATCAACTATCGGTCTGACTCTCTAAAAAAAAGTCCTCAGCGGAGTCGTCAAGCTGTCGAAACGATTTTTCTTAAGAAGTGAGATTTTAAAAGCCACGCCATTTTTAATTTATCTCCTTTGGTTAATTTTTAATTAAAAAATATGTGATTTAAAAACCTCTCGTTTCGAGAAAAAATTGGGATTACTTTTAAATAAAAACGTATAGTTCGAGGAGTCACCACCAATCTTTGATTAGGGTGTGATTGGACACCCAAAAATGTTTTTTCATTTTAAATAAAAATTAATTTTAATTAAAATGACAACTTGAGGTATGTGTTACCAAAAATCGAGTTTGGGAGTCGGTTACATGTGGGGAAGGATTAGCACTGCCACAACGCCCTAAATCGGTACCTAGTTGATTAATTAATGTCTTTACAATGAAATTTACAAACTCATATTTAATTTGATTTTGGATCCCTTAAAACAACAAAAATGTAACATTCAAAAGCATCAAAATAAATTAAATTAAAATTACCAAGCCATTACAAAGATAAAGAATATTCGATTATTTAAAAATATCGAGACCAGATCGTAGGTGAGTTCTAACGATCTTTTCTCAACAAATTTAAATAGCCAAATATTTCCTTTTCTTTCATTCCCAAATTTTAAAGTGATGAATCAAAATTTTTAGGTGTCACTGATGGGATACACTTTTAATTTAAAATCGTCAAACGGCCCTCTAATGAGTTAAGACAAGCCACTCAAAACAATTTTAAAATAAAAGATATTACCCTTAATCCGATTATGTGATAAGAATCGAGTTATGCACGTGAGGCTATCATACGAGTTATGCAAAATGACGTATTTACACACAATTACAAATAAATATATACATGCAGTCCACGAGCATATAAAAAAATAAACACCCTAGTAATTTTAAAGACAATAAAAATTAGACATCATCAACAATAAATTCTAGAATAATTAAAGAAAAACCATTTTAATTATCATTAAAGCACATGTATACATATGTATTTATATTAATATCATGAAGGACTAAAACCATAGATATCTAAAAATAAGAGGGCAAAATGTGAAATAACAAATACATTAAATAAACATGTCAACAGCTAAAATGCAAATTAGCAAAAATGCAAGCACTTGAACTAGTATAAACCTCACACATTCGTAGAACTAAAATAAAAATTAAGCAAAATTACACTCCAAATGTTAAATAACATGGAATTACGAACAAGGTAACCTAGGACAAAAAACATGCACATGAAATATAAGGCCAAATTCGAAAGTTCATAAAATTCTAATTTTAGGGACAAAAATGGAATGGTATATAAAGTAAGAGGACATGTAACCTTAATAACGCACACGCTAAATCTGGCTGCCCTAAACACTGCCGTTTTATTGCCTGCATATATATATATATATATATATATATATATATATAATTTTATGTGAAAACTAAACCTAGCCTTACTTCTCTACTTTCAGCCGTTTTGCTCTCCTCTCTCCCCTATCTCTTCTACGCTAAACAAAAACTTCAAACAAAAATCATGGTGACCACCATGGTGACATCCTATGCTAAACCCCGATGAGGTTCCCATGGCAATTAAAACTCTCTGACCAAACCCCTCTCTTTTACCGATTCATAACCCACCGAACCAAATGCCCAGACCGAATATGAAATCAAACCAACAACACATTCCCTACTTAGATTTAAACTTAAAATCGAGCCTCTCGTACGCATGCAAGCCCCGACTCCGATGACAAATGATTAGGTAAATTTCTCCCTATTTTTTATTTTCTATGTTTCGAAAGAAAAATAAAAAACCACACATAGCATTACTGAATATTTCGAAAAAAACAAGGAAAATAACCTGTTTATGGATTGCTTGTATTGCTTTCGAAAAATATAGGTAATACCCCTGTTACACGACTTGATCTTTGAATCTGGGAATGTTGTTTACACTGCTTATGTTTTTCTTGTTGTTTTGTTATGTAAAAAATAAAGAATGGGAAAACAATTTTTCGTGCTATTTCAAAAATGGTCTCCGGTTCCTCATTTCTTTCTGCTGATGGTTATTTTTCTGTGATGACCGATAATCTCTTTGGATTCCTTTTTTTGTTTTCTGTCTGTGTCTCCCTTTCTTTTCGTTCCCCAGTTTCTAGTGGTTAATCTCCTCTAAAAAAACTGAACCCCTTTTCAGTTTTTTTTTAAATTCTGCTCATGATCATGGAACCCGACTTTTGGGTAACTTCTGATAACTTGTTAACCTTCCATAACTGTCTTCGTTTTTCAGGGAGTATTCACGTGGGCTGGAGGCTGCTTTGCTGGGTCATTATTATTGAATTGGACCTCCAACTGGCTTGGGATACAGGTTTGGTCGCATGTAATTTTCTGTAAGCCCGGACAAAACGAGTATCTACATCACTCTTGGAAAAAAAATAAGGGTAAACTATGCGAACAATCCCTTTGTTTTTGTTCTAATCAAATTTGGTCACCAATTTAAAAATTAAGTATGCATGATCCCTAATGTTATTGTTCCATTCGATTTTAGTTCCTAATGTTACCGATCCATTCGATTTTAGTTCCTCAGCCATGTCACATATTCGTTAAGGGTTAACGGCGAAGGAACTTAAACCAGATAGACCAATAATATTAGGAATCATTTACCCTTAATTTTTAATTGGTGACCAAAGTCAGACATACTCTAAACAAAAAAAGACTATTCACATAGCTTACACAAAAATAAATACAGATTGACACCATTTTCATATGATTAACGGATAATAGTACCCATTGGTAGGTGTCGTTGGCCAACATGTTTTAAGAAGAAAAAATTGGCACGGCTTCTAAAACTGTGCGACTGTGTCAAAGATTGAATTCCATTTTCGTCCACTTTTAATATTTGGTAATTTTTTGTCATTAGTCCCTATATTTTATGCATTTAGTCCATTTAATCTAATTTGATCCATTTTAATTCTTTTGGTTTTCGAATTATGAATTTTTTCTTGAACCAAACGTTACGTGGACAACAAGTTTAAATTTTAATAATGACCTAAACAGTAGTCGTTAAATCTACTCGATCGAGTTAGATTTTATGATTTTATGAGTAAGTTATAATTTTAGTTCATATTCTTTACACTAATCATTTTATGTCCATATAATTTAGTGACATTATCCATAATTATTCGGGTCAAACTAAAATTTTAAAATTAAAAAAAAACCATGACTAAATTTGACAAATTAGAGTATAAAAACATGATTAAACTATAAGAATTTAAAATACTAAATTCAGAGAATTTACAACATACACATAATATGAAAATTATTATTTGACTTAATAGATTTAATGACTATTGACCGAGTTATGCTCAAAATTTAGTCATTTTGTCTATATATAGTTTGAATCAAAACTGAAACTATAAAATTTTAAAGTATATGAATTAAAACTTATCCAATTAGAATAAATGGACCAAATGTACAAAAATCAAAAGATTATAATAAGAACCTATTTGATAAAGAAAAATATTGTTATCCTTAAAGATTTTAGACTTGAACAGTTATAACTATATAGTATATATATTATTAGTTGATTAAGAATTTATATGAACATATAAAACATTGTAATAACTAGGGATAGACATGAGACCCGAACTCAACAGATTCTGACCTGTTCCGATCCGATCAGATTTTTTTTTAAATTCGTATTCGAATTGGGTCAGATTCTTTTAGAGATTATGTTCGGGGTCGGATTCGAGTTTAGAGTGAAAAATATCTAACCCGACCATAAAAAAGTAATTTTACTTTATATATTTAGGGCTAATTGTAATAACACCCCCTCTTTATATTATTTTCAATTTAATCTCTATTTTTATTAAATAAAAGTAATATTTTTTATAAATATATTATTTCTAGTCAATTTAGATTTTATCTTAAAAAGGCGGAATATATTCAAATAGGATGGTGAGTGTATATTTTTGAGTTGGGTTGGATCAACTAAAAACCTGATCCAATCCGACACATACCCATCCCTAGTAAAAACATGAAATTAATATATATATTTTGGTTATCCTCCTGGTTCCAATACTTTACCTTGACTAATCTGAACGACTGGTATCACACACTTGATTTTGATGGACGAGTCTTCCAATAAAGACTTTTTTACATACACAATGATTCGAACTCGAGACCTTACTTAAGCTATATTAAACTGATTACCTTTTAAATCAATCCTACTTGATGAAAATATATTTAATAAGAAAAGATAGTTGCATAGTCTACCAAAACTGCCGACTGAAACAGCGGAATACGATTCCTGATCACCCTACGTCTCTAACGTCATCTGTCGTTGTTTCCATGACGCAAACTCATTACAACACCCCATGCGTCACCTCCCAATAAAATACTATACTACTGACACAAAAGAATATTGCTCAATTATATATATACACACGTGCAAAACCTAATAGTATACTATGATTATCATTATTTTTTAAGCTCATCATCGATACGCTTGTTATGGAATCGGAGAAGAGGAAGAGGGGGGATGACGGAAAGAGGGTCAGGGGAAGGGAGTCGACGGCGGTAGCAGAAGAGGAGGTGGAGGAAAGAGAGCGGAGGGAGGAGAGTCGACGGCGGTAGCAGAAGAAGAGGAGGTGGAGGAGTTCTTTGCCATACTCAAAAGGATACGAGTGGCAGTGAAGTACTTCGAGAAGGTAAAAGGCGGCGGAGGCAAGGTGACGACGGGTAATCAATGGAGGCCGAGCTTTGTGTTGGAAGATTTCGATGGAGATAAAAACCAGGAGGATTCTAAAGAGGATAAGGGTTTGGATCTTAACCTGAAGCCTGCTGTATCTAAACAAGATAATTAAATATATATATATATATATTCACTCACTCTCTGTTACTCATAATTTTCCTTCATCTCTTCATCATCAAAATCACGATCGTTAAATCATTGATTACTGCACTCGAATCAAATTAAAAGAAGTAAAACATCATTGACTGACATAAATAATTTATTCTTATCAACAATCGGTGTGCCTAAAACGTTTCAATAGATAGAAAATTAATCAAAATGAACTACATACCACATTAGATCCTTAGTCAAAAGATCAATAATCATATTAGAGTCTCTCATAAATAAATAATCATCTATATGATTTACCTTAAAATTTATTTTACAACATGTCTATTTTATTCCAAATTCTAAAATCTAAAATCATAACTTTAAATCTTAAATTTAAACCATAAAACCTAAAATTTAAATTCTAAACTCTAAACTCTGAATCATAAAATAGATATGTTTGTGTAAACCAAATTTCGTGTTAGATAATTTCCCCATGCAAAATTTACATAAAAAAATTCAGTCTTTTATTGAAAACTTTTGGACGGATAAATTTGGAGTTATTATTGTATTTTGCGTAAAAACCTTTTCCACAACACTAAATATTTTAATCATAACTCCTAAAATCTAAAATTTTAAAACCTAAAATTATAAATTCTAATCTTTAAACTCTATATTCTGAACATCTTACATTTTAAATCCAAAAATCTAAATTCATCAATCAGAGCCGTATCGAACATTTTTAGAGTTCTAAACGAAAACTTAAAAATAGGCCATTGTACAATGCAAGTATATTCTATTACTTTGAACAATTAATTTAATATTACATTAATAAATTGTAGGAAAATAATTAAATTTTGTCAAACATTGTTTTCATTATTTAAAAAAAACACTTAAATACAACTAAGAGAATAAATAATATTTAAATGTGAGTATGATATTGATCTTGATTTTGAATAATAAATAAATAAAATAAAGAATAGTGTATTATTTTACAGTTAGATTGAGATTGGAGAAGACTAAAGAATATTTGAAAAACTTAAGTATGCGATATTTGAAAAAAAAAATATGATTTGATTTAATTCGAAATTAAATGAATTAATGAGAGAGATGGAAAAAAGATGAGAAATTGAGAATTTTATGGAATTAAAAAAATTAGGGGTCTCATTTATGAAAATAAAAAGTGTGACTAAAAAAATTACGAGCCTCAACTGTAAATGAAAAAAGTGAGATTAAAAAAATTAGGGGCCTCAATTTGTAAAGGTAGAAAGTGAGATTTAAAAAAATTGGCAGACTTGTGTAAATTAAAGTTTACATTATCTGTGTATCAAATAATTTTCTTAAATTTAATGTATTAATTAATTTTATATAATATTATATGAATAAATAAAAATAATTTTTTATTGAATGAAAAAGAATTAAATACAAATGATAAGATGAGTACTTGATCGAGTCGAGTGGATGAAATTCAAGTTATTCGAGTTTATGAGTTTCATTTTATCTTTCAAATATTATTTGAATTATTTTTAAGTCTAGTTTATGAAATTCGAGTCGAATCAAATATATTTGTTTGAGTTTCTATTCAAAATTAAATATAATTATTTATAATATCACGATACTAAATGGTTTTAATTTAAACAATTCTCTTTAACCATATATGATAAACATATATATTTCTTCATATTTTTTAACAAATAATCTAAAACTATATAATATAATTATAGTAATATTTTTCAAAGAAGATATTTTGAGGAAAATATTTATGAAAATATAAATGAGTCAAAAAATTGATGGAAAGAAAGAATTTGTAAAGAGTTGTAATCAAAGGATCATATTGTATAAAATGAAAAGTTGGGGGAATAAATTAAAAAAGTAATTTATTGTCAAAACAGAAATTAAAGTTACACATATTATAAGTAGTGGAGCATATAGTTCAAATTTAGTAAAATAAATTTAAAATGAAGAAAAATTAAAAATAACAATGAAATTATGCAAAATTAAGGAACTAAATTATTAATAAATGAAATTTATTATCAAAAAGAGAAATTAAATCTACATAGATATTATATAGTGATTGAGGAGTATGGGTTTAAATTTGGTTAAAGTGAATTTAAAACAAATAAGAAATTGAAGAAATAAAAAATTATGGACCAAATTATAAAACAATTAAATTACTTAGCTATGTATCAAAATAATATCATTTTAATTTTAATTTTCTCAGTTACTCGAACTTTAAAATTTAAATTAACTCGGATAATTCAAAATTTAAATAATATAAATAGAATCTAATTGTTCATCCCTAATAAGTGGTCCTGTTTAGCAAACGCCAAATATTTTGCATTTGTTTTTTTTTTAATTTATATTCAAATAAATCTTTTATTTAATTTGAATTTTATTTTTTTCGTAAACATTATAGTTTGTTTAAATTAATATTTAAACATATAAAAAACATGTAATAATTTATTATCGAAATGTTTAATAATATTAAAATAATTTATCTATTTCAATGTATACAATATACTAATTTTATACATCATAAAAAATAATTTCATTTTATATTAATATACTAATTTAATACATCATAAAAAATAATTTCATTTTATATTAAATTGTATAATAACAAATTATTTTTTAAAATAATAAAGAATAATCAATAAAGGTACAGAATATATTTTTAATTTTTTATTAGTTATCAAAATGAAAAGTTATAGTTTAATTTCGTCAAATTGTCCATGTGGATTTATTTTCTTTTCTATATAGGTTGTGTGTAGAATTATTTCCTCAAGCAATATTATTATTACAATACACGTCGAAAGTTGCTAGGATGACATAATATTTTTTTTGAAAAACATTTAGGTGGTGTTTGTTTTCATTGTTTAAGGTCTTCAAAGCCCTTATGTCTGTGCCGCGCAGACCACACGTAGACATTGAGCTTCGCAGACCATTTTTTTAGAAAACAGAAGCTCTTCTAACGTCTGCGCGTCCTCTTCTTGATGCAGACGTGGACTTATATCTTCAAAACTCTTCTAACCTCTTCAAAGAACCATTTTGCTATTAATTTTTTAAAAATTATAAAATGTCATTAGATTTAATGAATTATTACAAAATAGTCACTATAATGTTCTAATAAATTATAAAAGTTCAATAATATAATAATTATTTTATAGTATTTAGATAAATTTATTAATAATTTTATAATCTTTTAATAAATTTAATAAGTATTTTATAATTTTTTAAACTTTATTGACGAAAATGATCAATTGTATATAACTTAACGATATCTAATATACTTATTTGAAAAAATATATTAAACTTAGTAAAAAAATATTATACAATTAAACTTAGTAAACTTTTTTTATATAAAAACTTAGAAAATCACGGGGACATACAATTATTAGCATTAAAAGACAAAATAAATGTTTTAATAAAAAAATATTCACACTATTGAAAAATCTGATTCTTATCATTTAATTCTGGTAAAGTACGAAAGTCCCTTTATACATAATAAATAAATAAAAAACAAATAATATATTTTTTCTAAATAGAAAAATACTAATTGATGTATATTATATGGAGTATATATATATTTTTTTTGATGTTACTAGAATCAGATTGTACCACTCGAATAAATTAAGATGATTTAAATGATATTATAAAATCGAGTATTGATATATTTGTGAATCGATAATAATTGAGAATTAAAATATAATTTTTTAACAATTACTTAAACCGAAACAAAGAGATTGAATTAAAATCAAATTAATTTCATTACCGATTGATTTAATAATAATTTTTAAAATAATATATAATATTAAAACCAAAATCTAATAGTCCGTAGATGTAATAATTTATAATAATAAAATTCGTATAATATTTATTTAATATATTTTTTCAAATAAAGTAAACTAGATATCGTTGAGTTGTATACAAATGATCATTTTCGTCAATAAAGTTTAAAAAATTATAAAATATTTATTAAATTTATTAAAAGATTATAAAATTATTAATAAATTTATCTAAATACTATAAAATAATTATTATATTATCGAACTTTTATAATTTATTACAACATTATAGTGACTATTTTGTAATAATTCATTAAATTTAATGACATTTTATAATTTTTAAAAAATTAATAGCAAAAATGTTTATTTGAGTATAGTTAAAAAATCAGTTTATTTATATTTCAGTTTATTTTAGCAGTCTGCAGACGTTAAAAAACAAACAGTCTTCTTCTTGCAGACTGCAGACTTTTGGTCCACCTCTTCTGCTGTAGATGCCTGCAGATGTGGTCCGCAGACTACAGACTTTTACTTCTGCAAAAACAAACACCACCTTAGACTACATAACCTCTTTATCCTAACTGTATGAATGCTCAAAAATCTATAATATTATAACCTTACTAAAGATATTATGTCATCCGAACTTCTTCTAAAAGACGTAGATATATACTGTAACAATCACTCGATATAAAAAATAATGGGTAAACTATTCCAACGGTCACTAAGGTTTGGGTAAGTTTTTGTTTTCACCGCTAATGTTTCAAAAGTTACAAATCATTCACTAACGTTATCGTTTGTTACAAATTGGTCACTCGCCGTTAACAGACGTGACGGAAAACAGACGTGGCCTATTAACAGCAGTTAACAGGCTTACATGGATGGTATAATTACACAAATAGTCCATGTTATTTATATATTCTTTCAATTTGATCCTAATTTTAATAAATTAAAATATATTTATTTTTCATTTGACTCTGCTGTCATCCAGTACTTCTTCTTCCCATATCATTGTCATTACATCATATAAAAGAAACCCTTTCATCATCTGTGTTTTATTTTGCAGTTTTTGAATGTAATTCAAATGGGACTATGAAGTGTACATGCATGTTCCTAATGTGGAAATGTAGGGTTTTCTTCACCAAATTTAGGTAATGGGTTTTGATTCTTTCATGCATTTCCTTGTTGAAAAAAAGTTCGAATTTACTATCGATCATATGTAAGTCCGAATTCGAACATAATGTTGATGGCATTGACCTTATGGGGACATTTAGAGTTTATATTCTGTTTAAAGGATTCTTGAGGGCAAATCACATGCTTTTATGTGATGGGTCAACTCTCATAACATTAAAGAAACAAATTAACTTGAGTTTTAATCTACTCTTTTTGTTGCTGTTGATCAGAACCCAAGAAAAAGAAAAGAAAGAAAAGATAATCCTTTTGCTTGCAGGTACACCAAAAGGGAGAAGATTTAAGTAACAGAAAGACAAGAAAAATTAAAGAAGCCGTCCCTTGTTTCCTCTATACCATCTTATTTTTCCATGTGTCACAAAAAGGTCCCCAAAGTGTACAATTGTGCTGTGAGGCTTATCTTTATCTTTGTTGGATGGGACTGTAAAGTCTCATGCAAAATCTGGGGCTAAACAATAATAATCTGATAATTTGTAACTTTTTAAGCATCAGTGGTGAAAACAAAAATTTACCTAAACATTAGTGACCATTAGAGTAGTTTACCCAAAAATAATTTCCTTTCTACTTCAGATGAATTTTCAATTTCATCACATTATCCAAAATTTTTTGCCGTTCAATTTATGAAGAAAATATAAAATTTATTTTGGCCAGGTTAGTGGACTCATCACCGTTCGATATATTTAATCTATTTTTTTTCTCTTGGTTTCGAAATTTCACTTTAATTAATTCGAATAAATCTACATCGTATATTTGATTTTGATATACAAACCTTTCCAATAAAAGTTATATATATATATATATAAATTCTCGAATTTAAATCCTATGTTTCCTATATAAAAGCATAGAAGCGAATGCACATGTAGGTTTTAGATTTGAAGCTGCTTAGATATTCAGATATTATTTACTTGCCAACGTTCTTCTTTATTCAGCTATAAATAATATTGGCAGATTTTAATCAGAGAAAAAAAAGGAAATAAGTGCGATCGAAGATGAAGATTTTCATCAAAGCTCTCAAAGGCACTCACTTCGATATAGAAGTCAAACCCGAAGATGCGGTTAGCTTCTTTTTTTTTTAAATTAATTTTTCATTTCATTTTTGTTTTTACAATCTTCATGTCGTTCCTGCTAGTTTTTTTTCCTGCTTGTCCTTTTATGTTTTACCCCAATTTTTGAACACCAAATTGGGTTTATGTAGGACCGTACAATTTACAATTCGTTGATATCATTTGGATTATTACGCGCGTGGATGAATTAGTGAAATTTAAATCGGCGATCGCAAATGATAATTTGTTTAGTTTCCGTATTTGTTTGATTGAATGTGTTCATTTATTTTGTTGGGAGGGTTTGCCTAGTTTATCCCAGTGAATTGATACTCCTCCAGTTAGAATGGAAGTATTTTATCTTCTGGATGAATTGATAATTATGTGTAATTTATCAATTTCCATGTTGGAAGAGGCATTGGAAGTGTTGTCAATATTTTTCTGAAGGAAGTCGGAATGTGCTAGTAGTTTGCCGAAAGTAGTGAATAATATTTTGTTTCCGGGCTTTAGTTTTGCTTGATTCTTTGATTTACTTCTGTCCTTTAATAAGAATATATAGATTTCCATGTCAATGGTAGTTCCATCATACAAGATATAAGGTACAAGTGGAAAATACACAAACATTGAACACAGAAATATGCTAATATTCATTTCTGAAATGGTCTTTTATTGGGACTGAACTTTTTTAAATTATGTGATTGCCAGATTGAAGTACACCAGTTGTTTTTAATAAATTTCTGTACACAAGGTGCTATTGTTAGACAGAATGAGAATAAAGTCCTGCATTATGCGTTTAGCCATAATCTAGGGGTTTTTTGTTCAAAGGTCGTGGATATCCTATTATTTTGACGGACTGTTATTATTTTAATTGTTTTTTATGCCTTCTTTTTTGCAATTATAGTCATGCCTAGGTATGTCTTGGGATATAATGCTTGGTGCAGCTGCCTTTTACTTTATCATTGTGGTTTTCTACAATTCTGCAACTAATATTTGTGAGTTTTCTTCCAGGTAGGTAATGTCAAAAAGAAAATAGAAACTGTTCAAGGAGCACAAGTGTATCCTGCTGCACAACAAATGCTTATCCATAAGGGCAAAGTTCTTAAAGATGAGACGACACTGTCTGAGAATAGTGCTGAAAATAGCTTTATAGTGATCATGTTGGCAAAGGTGAAATTAGTTATTTCCCCCATTCCCCCCTCTATTTCTCTAACTCTTGCTAACCTTGCTGGCCTGTTATGCTTGCTTACTTGTAATAAATGCCTAAACTGACACAGTTTTTCATGTAGCTGTTTGATTCAGAAGTTATCTTAGTTTTGATTTAGGATGGAGTATGGTGCCATTAAATTTTTTGAAATCTGGTTGTTCCCTCGGCTTAGTTGCATGTTACAAAATGTCAATTTGTTACTAAACAAGAAACAAAACTTCTCTTACATTGTTTATGTTAATTATTTTCAGTTTGGTACTAATCCTACATTGTTTTCTCTTATGCTAGAATAAGGGTTCATCTGGTGATTGTGCAACTGGTTCAACAACTCCAACAACTAAAGTAAGACTATAATTTTGCCAGCTCTCTTGCTGCGTTTTCCATTATCTTTTCTGAATATTAATTACCTTTATGCATAATTGCTTGTCAGCAGTTATTCTGCTGTGATTTTTTATCTATATCACTGAAAAGACATTTTCATTCAACATGAACTGAAAAAGGCATTAGGATTTTTTTCTCCTGGTGGAGGATGTTCTGTTCAATGCTGTGACGACTGATTAGAAGGCAGCTTGGATTAATGTAATTGTATATGTTTAAATCATTAAATGTTGTAGGTGGTGAATAGCAGTGCTTTAAGTTTTTCAGATATGGCACATGGTTGAGTTGTTTTGTATCCAAATGCTTACTATCTTACTTGTACTATTGAGTGGTAAACAAATTGCAAAATGTTGAAATCTTAGTTTTTCTATTACTAACTTGGTCCCCCTTTTAACATTTTTGAGTTAGTTACCTAATCTCTTATCTGAGTTACTTGGTTCCCTCTTGGCTTTCTCTCTCTTCCCTTCTAATATCATATCAACAAATAAATGGCCGCTATCCTATTCTCTCTTCATGGACTCCACTAGAACAGTTTAATTAGTTAATTTTCCTTTTGATCTATTTAATGCCACAGTGTGTGAATCTGTTATAACTTAGCTATTCACTCTCACAGAACCATTATGTGAATTTTGATCTTCAAGTTTCTTTATGAGCATGAATAGAAATGTGTTTATTCCCCCTAAAGTATGGAGTGATTTTTGGATAGTCTCTTCTGGATTGTGTGCTTATATGCAGGTTGTTGAGTAATGGTTTTAGATGGAAATATTTCTTTCTCTTTTCTCATAGTTGATAAAATCTTATCTCTTTTACTCCCCAGGCAAGTGTACCGCCAGTGGCTCCAGAACCAGCTTCTACCGCTCCACTTGCAATTTCAGCTATGTATGTCTATCTATTCTTCACTAGTTAGGATGCAATGGCTCCATTGTGGATTATTTCTTATCAACTCTTTTTCAGGGTTACACCTGCACCTGTAGCTGAATCTAGTCCAGTTGCTTCAACTACTATAGCGTGCGTAACTTATTCTACGATAATAACTTCATGCTTTTTGAAGGACTGGAAGCATGCTTTTGATTTCATCTGTCTTCTGTTGCTTTAAATAGGAAAGTTCCACGTGTTTTGTTTCTTAATCTCTTGAATAATGTCTTTTGAAAGAGGTTAGAATCTGATGTTTATGGACAAGCGGCATCAAATCTGGTTGCAGGAAGTAACTTAGAAGGAGCAGTCCAGCAGATTCTTGATATGGGCGGAGGGACTTGGGATAGGGATACTTTTGTCTGCGCCCTTCGTGCTGCTTATAATAACCCCGAGAGAGCTGTGGAATATTTGTATTCTGTAAGTAATTCCTTTGTGCCTGACTTGAAATGGTAATATGCGTGCTTTTTTGATGAGTGCCTCCTGTTGCCAACTTATTCGTAGGGCAATTGAAATTTTGTCATTGCCATTGCTTTATTCTTCTCCTTAATCTAGATGGTACTACTCTCATAGGTGTTAGAGATCTTCCTTGTAGGATTCTGGTAACGAAGATAATGCCATCTTTGTCTTTTATAATTAGATTATTTCTACTTTCACCTTGGTTATTTCCCGTCTCCCAAAATGTGTTTCCTTTGTTTAACTTTGCTGGTCCTTTTTATTTGGTGGATCTTGCAGTTTTTGGAGTAGAAGTATGGCATATTTGTTTGTTTTGTTTTGTTTTTTTGTTTTCAAATTTAATGAAAAATCGTATGCCTTATATCAAGAATAGTGATACTCATTTTGTTTCCCTCCTCCCCGAAAAAATGAAGTTTGAATTTATATAATTTGCCATTTCTTGTCCCTGGTCTTTATGACTTAAAAATACTCCTTTCCATTTATCATAGCAAGCATTCATTTTATTCACTACTGTTGAGTTGCTTCTTGTTATTTCATTATGAAATTTTATTGTACATTTTAGGGTATCCCTGAGCAAGCTGAAGCTCCTGCTGTGGCTCGTGCCCCTGTAGCTGGGCAAACAACTAACCCAGCATCACAACCTCAACAGCCGCCTCAAGCGACAGCTGTTCGTACAAGTGGACCCAATGCAAATCCTGTAGACCTCTTTCCCCAGGTACAGTGCAGTATATATTTGATAAATTAGATGACGGAAAACTTAACTGTTGACCTGATTGTCTGTTATTTGATACAGGGCCTTCCCAACACACTTGATTTTTTGCGCAACAGTCAACAGGTCTCTCTCTTGTCAAATGGATGTACTTGGGCCTTTTTCAGTTAACTGGTGTTTACTTATGCAACTTCTTACCTCAAACTACACTCATTTTGCTTCTCTTTTTCAGTTCCAAGCTTTGCGAGCAATTGTGCAGGCTAACCCACAAATATTGCAGGTTATTCTCTGACCCCTTGGTTGTTCTGGTCATCTGTGTTTTCCTTATTCCTGTATTTTCTGAAGGTTTTTGTTTCTTTATTATTGCAGCCTATGCTTCAAGAGTTGGGGAAACAGAATCCTCATCTAATGAGACTTATTCAAGAGCATCAGGCTGACTTTTTTCGCCTGATTAACGAGCCTTCTGAAGGTGGAGAGGGTTGAGTTTGTCCTTTTTATTTGCTGACTTTTCGAGCCTAGTTGTGCATGTCTTTGACTGCATATTTGCTATTTGTTGTCATAGGAACTTATTGGGGCAATTAGCCGAGGAAATGCCACAAGCTGTTCAAGTCACACCCGTGGAGCGTGATGCCATAGAACGGGTAAATTATCGTTTGTTTAAAGCTGACTTGGATGTTTGCATTATCGTTTCTTAGCTATCTTTGATTTTGATTGTTTGTAGAAATATCTTGCTCGATTTCTTTTGCCTTGATTAGATCTGTCAACTTTAACATGAACCTGAATATTTGAACCCAATTTGGTATGAACCTGTCCAACTCAAACCCGAATTGACCCAAACCTAAAATAATTTAAACCCTAACAACTCAAGCCCAAAATGATCTTGAAGAGAGTAGAACTCAATATGATCCGAACTTGTAATGACTCGGTTTGAAAAACATGAACAAATTAAACCCAAAACAACATGAACCCGCAACTGTTCTACCCGAAATGACAAGAATCTAAAATTGACCCGGCCGGAAATTTTTGCCCGATTCAGATTATCTCGACTCAAAATAAACTTAACACACCTAATTGATAGGGTCTAGCCATGATCATTGCAATGAGATTAGTTCATATATATGAACACCACGCGTTAAATACTTGTAGTAGGTAGTAGTTTTGGATGAATGGTAAAAAATATAGGTGTCCGGTTAGATAATTGTCACCTATTTCTTGAATTGGATCTTGTCTTATAACCTCAGCTTGGTTCGCAATGATATACAGCTAGAATCAATGGGGTTTGATAGAGCAACAGTGCTTCAAGTGTTTTTTTGCCTGCAACAAGGATGAGGAACTGGCAGCCAACTACCTTTTAGATCATATGCATGATTTTCTGGATTGATTTGGTAAAGAAAATGGTTAGGGGAAAGCTCATTCTTTTCCTTTTATTTTTGGGGTCTTTGGTTATTTCTGTTCCTCGCCCTCTGCCCCCCGCAAGTTTGAGCAAAGTGATGTCAAGTGTTTTGGTATTGATACAAGGGATAATGTCCATTTTAAGGACCATAATATCGTTATATTCAGCTGCTCTTCGCAAGTTTCGTGCATTACTTTAATGTGTTAAATTTCCAGTTATCCTGTTTTGTGCAAGTGGAAAGTAATGCAAAAATATTTGGTTTGGTTGTAAGCCATAACGTTTACTTCTGGGTCAAAATTATGGGTACTTCTGTTTGCGGTAGCCTAACTTAAGGTTAATTTGTAATGGATTTTAATCTAAAATGTTATTTTATACAATTGATAATAATTTTGGATACAATCAAGAATGTTACATTGCGATAAGTTTTAATCTAAAATATTACATGTCTATTTTAAAAAGTTATACAATTAATAATAATATCGATTGAATGATTTGATAGTAACTTTTAAGTTGTAATTAGAATAATTATGCAATTACGGAATTGTTCTGGAAAGTTTAAAGTTTTTAGTTTCAACCTAAAGTATTATTCAGTTTGTTCCCAAAAGAAAACGTTAATAAATTTTTTGATTATAATTAATTTGTTTTTTCTAATATTATATTAACCTGTTGTATTTTAGATTATCTCAAACTAAGTGGCAAAATTTGATAGGTGAGGTACAAAATTAGGGATGAGTATGGGTCGAGTCGGGTCGGATTTTCTATCAATTCAATCTGACTTGAAAATTATATATCCTGCACTCGATTCGAAAAATATACACCCTCTACCTGACCTGAACCCGATTTAATTTTTTGAGATAAAATTTGAATTCTACCCAACACGAAATAATATATTTATTAAAAAATATTATTTTTATTCAATATAAATAGAGATTTAATTGAAAAAAATAATATATAGATGAGTATTATTATAGATGAGTATTATTGCAATTATCCTTAAATATATAAGATAAAATTATATATTTTTAGGTCGAGTATTTTTCACACCAACTCCGAACCCGAACACTGCTTCTAGAAAATATGATTCGACCCGATCTGAACTCGAATCTTTTTAAAAACTTCGATCCCATCGGATCAAATCAGGTCGGAAACCGTCAGATTCGGATTCCATGTCCATCCCTATGCAGAATCCCCTCCTCTGTAATATACTATTATCATGTTCCTACGTATGGAACCTTTCGTGTAAAATGAATATTAAACCTGAAAATTATACAACTAGTGCCTTTAAATTTCATTTTTTGTGAATCGATATGAATGATAGGTTAAGCATTCTTTCTTCTGCACATATTAAAGTGCTTTCAAAGCCTTTTCATTTGATAATAAATAAATTTGGATATCATGTTATTTTGAGTTACCCAAACACAATTTTCCAGTACACGTTTTTAAAAAAAATTAGTAACCGAGTTTATACCATCATAGTAAGGCGTATTTTCCCCCGCTTTTGTTAAACCTGGCTCTCTTTAGAAGAGTCCGAGTGGAGCTGCTTTTACTCTTTTTCACAGAGATGAGTGCTTTGCACTTGGCTCTTGGATGCTCTTGGCTTGCCTGTGTGCTCTCCTCTTTGGTTTCGTTGAGGGCAGGTCGTCTGTTGCTGAATGTAGATCTCTTTATGTGTCGTCTATCTTAGTCTCACATAGTGTTGGTTTTATTGTTTGCCTAAGGTATGGTTGCTTGTAAGCTAACTATGGTTACATCTCGTTGTATGATGTTACCGTGAATAAATTTTGAGCACTCTTTTATCCTTCCGCTGTCGCAATTTAGCTACCGCTGGATTGAGTTACGAAAGGATTTTTAATGAGGTTCATCTTTCTTTTTTTTAAAAAAACTTTAAACTATATAATTTCTTTTCTAATTCACTAGACAATCACCCAAAGCATTAGATAATCATGGACAACTAAAACCCAAATCTCAAATATTGAGTCCAAAATTAAATGATATCAAAGATTGGGATTAGTTAATGTGATGCTTAGTTGTTGATGAGGGAATTTTAAATTTCAAGGTGGGGATATAGAAGAAAGGGATTGGAAGTATCAATGACAAAATGGTGATTTGTGCAAAAAGGAGAGAATAATGGATCAATGGAGATTTTTGGTTCATATATGAGTATTTATCATGAATATTGTTAGTGTTAAATTAATTTGAGTTCAAATTATGGGAATTCTATTAATTGGACTAAAGGAATAAAAGTGTAACAAGATATGAACCATGAAAATTTTGATTTGCAGTGAAGTACTAATTATGGGAATTCTATTAATTGGACTAAAGGAATAAAGAGAATATTTCATTTATGGAAACTTTTCTTACATGGAATACTATTAAAAGAAAATTTTGAGACCACCAACTCAAGCATTAAAAAAAATGAAAAACATATCCTTTTTCCTCACCTAAAACATGAGAAAATCTCATCCAATGGGAAAAGGGTTTCATTTTCTCTTCTTCCCCTCATTATTATAAGTCTAAGGTTTTGAAAATGAGGGTGTTTAAAGCCAAGTTAAAAAGAAATAATGATTTAACAAATTAAATATAGGTGGTTATATATAAAAACAGAAAGAAATCTTTAGAGAAGAAAAGTTTTGATAATGACATGTCGTCGGCCTAGTGCACCCAAGTTAGATATATCAAGAATAGCACTTTGTGTACCCAAAATTATAAGTATACGGATGGATCGAGTGGTAGGTGGGGCTAATTTCTTCTTGGATCAGATTATGGAATTACAATTAAAACAATAGTGGAAGTGTGAGGCTTGTCGGGGTACAGGGGTCGTAAGGCTACGTGATACACAATAGTATAATCCGTTTGATTCCTATAAATAGAAAGTAGAGATTAAGGTTTTGATATGTAACTAATCTTGTAATTTTTTGACATAGTAAAAATTTCTTCTTCTCTGTAACACACCAACCTGTAACCGACCCGAATACGAGTCCGAGATACCAGGCGACCAAGTGAAAGTGAACAGCCCCGAGAAAATCTTCTAGGGTCTTCTAAGAAAAACTAATAATTTGAATATAAAAAGAAAAAGAAAAAGATTCTTCTTTTTCTTTATGGACCCTTTCCTTTGGACCTCCGACCAATGAGGTGATGACACATGCATGCGTGCATATAAACTACTTAAAAGTGGGTTCCAACCCTGGGTGGCACTATGTAACTCAATCCATTCTAGGGCTATTGGTGGATTTTTTTTAGCTGAGACTTTTAGGAAATTTTTTCGAGATAAGGACTTGCAAAAGTCGAGTAGTCGAAGAAGTAAGGTCTCAGACTCCTTTCGAATGTTGTCATATGGGGAGAGCTTTCCTTACAAAATAACAAAACATTTGAACTTATTTTAAGAAAATACGATAATATACTATTAAATTATGTTCGGTATAAAATTTTGAGGCAAAAACGTATTTATGAACAATACTATATGGTATGAACAGTACCCTACTACAGTACCAAATGCTAAATTTTCCAGATTGCAAACAGGGAACCGATTCCCTGCTACAGGGTACCGATTCCCCTGCTACAGTACTTCCATAACACATATATAAAACTCGTAAAAATTTAACCGTTCATTACTATACATTCACCATTTATATATATACTTTTAAAACGTTATAAAAGTCGATCAGAGCATTCATACTAAAACATTTCTTACATGCTAACATACTATACAAAATCAAAATACATTCTTTATCAATTACTTCTGATCTGATCCTCTAGCAGTGTTGTTGTTCTTGCCACTTCTATTTATGTTATTCTTGGTTCTTGGTACCTACGTGTAAATCACTTACACGCTAAGTCATAGACTTAGTGACGCATAATAAAATATATAACAATGAATTCATGAAACATGCACTCTTACCGTTCAATTGTAACATTATAACCTGCATGTATCCATTACACTACAACATATATGATCATGTCATGTATATATGAAATTTATCGTCTTATTCAAGTTTCACTTCACTTTATCTTTGTATTGCCCATGTACATTATTGAGAACATGAGGTAAATGAGTACACTGAGGTTGTGCACATATGCTGTCACCACAGCTTGTATAAATTCCCACTAGGGGCACTAAATATTTGTCCCGAAGGACCACTGTATATGTCCCGAAGGACCACTATGTCCCGAAGGACCACTGTATATCCCTCGACTCTTGGCATGCCAATTATACCTACACCTCTCATATTAAATAACATGGGCTTAAATATTAATACATTTCTCATTTTCATATTTCTTTCATCACTTTTCATATAAATACATATTTCACTTCACATGTACACATATGATCATTTCCATTATTTCACATACCTGAATTGATTCTATGACAATTACATTCTTTCATATAATATCATATGAAAGCATAAACACATTATGCAAGAAATCACTGAATTCAATATATATATATATGGATGCATGTACATAATAATGAAATCATGAATTTAACTATAATAGATAGACTTATCACAAGTCTTTTCACCATACAATTCTATCTAGTATGTACACTCACTTTAGCCTTGCTGGATTTGAACCAATTCTAGAACTTGTCTCTTTCTCAATCGTTTCTAATCCCTCAATCGTTCTTACTTGTCACTTGTTCCGGAACTCGTTTAGGCTCGATATCTACATAAACATAATTTTTGAGACAATTATCAAAAGCCTAAACCTTATAACTTGATACTAATAGCTTAAACGAGTTTAATGAACCAAACTTCAACTTTTCCTTTAGGGGGTATCGATACCCTACCCATAGGGAATCGGTTCCCCCTGCATAATCTGTAAAAACCCAAAATTTACTATTCAAACCCAAAAATCATCAACTGTTCACTAAATTTTCTCATACAAAGTTCCTTTCATACCACCAAACTTAACTACAACCATTTTAACTAACTTCTATCATTTCAACACTTTAGAATCTCCCATACTTCATTCAAATTCTTAAAGCTAAGAATCATCTAATTTTCCTTGCTATCCAAACTTAATTCTAACACTTATAACTTATTATTCATTCCTATGACAAGTCAAATTCAACTTCTAAATTCACTTATTAACTCTTTTTCAGAAATTCACTTGGAAACCCATTCTCTTTAATCTTTCATAACTCAAAACTCTTTGAGTTTCTAAGCCCCTTTTTCCTTCCATCATGTTTCCTAAAGCGTCATGAATCAAAACCATGCTTGAATTTGAAGAATTAACCAAAAGAAATCAAACTTACCTTGAACTTGGGTCTTCACGTTTGGGAGAAGAAGAAGATGAAGAAAGAATGAAGAAGAAATGAGAGAAATATGGAAAAATTTGTTTCCTACATAAGCCCCACGTGGGTTTATAAAATAACCCAATTAATATTTTATTCATCGACTTGTTCAATGATCGTTTTACTCTTCCTTCATTTGCTAATTAATCCTACACCAACATCTTTCAATTAATTCCTTCACTTTTCAATTTATTTAATTTGGTCATTGCATTTAAAATTCTTACAGTTAAATCACTAACCCGATATTGAGGATGTTACAAATCTCCCCTAAGAAAATTCATCCTCGAATTTTCATTGCACGAACAAATGGGGGCACTGATGCCACTTATCCTCTTCACGTTCCCACATATCCTCTTCACGTTCCCACGTTGCTTCTTCTACCTTGTGATTTCTCCATAGCACTTTGACCAAAGGAATAGTTTTATTCCTTAGTTGTTTCACTTCGTGAGCTAATATTTGAACATGATCCTCCTTGTAACACCCCCAACCCGTATCCGACCCAGATCATAGTCTGAGGTGTCACATCAACTTTTAAACCTTTACTTATTCAAAATAATGAAAAATCCCCATTAAAGAAAACTTACTATTATTTCAAAATAAAAGTTTTCACATTTATCAGAGCATATACAATTCAATCATTTATATGACATGCCAACTACATCTAAAAGAATAAAATACATATTAAACATTTCTTTTCTGATCTGAACTTTGTAAAAAGATGCTGACTTGTCTTGCTCCTCTCAGCTTCTATATTCACTTTCTGTAACCTGCGTGTGAAACACTCACACGCTAAGTCGATGACTTAGAGAGGCATAAAAAACACATATAATGAAATCCATAACCACTAATCATGCATGATTATTTTATTCTATCAAATCATACAACTCATATACTTTTTCCATATAACAATTACATACTTGTGCACATACATGTCATTATATTTTTATTATACTCTTATACTTATACTTATATCTCTTATTTCTTGTTCATATGATCTCTTACGTTCATATTCTATCTCTTATAACAAATTCTTATATCATCATATAAGTCATTTATACTCATTCGCATATACATCAACATATTCATGTATATCATGTAACAGATGCAATCACCCATAACATATATCATGTATAATTCATATCAACATCATATACATATATTACATACATTGTTTTCACAGTTATCTCTTTATTAGACCATGTACACATGTGAGAACTATAGATATGTGAGTCTATAGAGGTTGTGCACTAATGTTGTCACCACAGCTTGTATAAATGCACTGAAGTGCCACATAGAATTGTACCGTAGTGCCGCGTAGAAATGCACCGAAGTGCTATATAAGGTTGTCCCTAAAGACCACGTAGGAAATTCCTTAAGAATCATATACATATGCCAAGGATCAAGTATGTGTCTCAAAAGACCTCACACATGTTCCAAAGAATACATATATGTCCCGAAGGACCGCGTAGACCCTCGACTCTTGGCATGCCAACTATACCTCTAGCTCTTATGTCACAGGCATTAATATTTATGTTATCATACATTCACCTATACACATAGTATCATAGTTCTTTCACATAGCTCATTGTCATATAAATCACATATCACATATACATATAGACATATGGTTCACTTACGCGTAGAACATTTTCATAGGATTTACATATCACAGAGCTTATCACATATAATTGTATTCTTTTTCATATAATCACATAGTCATATAATATTTCATATGACATATACTTTCTCTTTCATATATCTCATGTCACGTATCATATCTTGTGATCGTAATCATGTTACTTATAATCACATAAACTTCTACATATGGTTTAACATCATTAAACTTAGTTCACTTTCCATATTATCATACATTTATATAATCTTATATGTCCTATCATTAACCTATAAACTTACTCATATACTCATATATACTCTTTAATATAATTTGTATAGTAATGCTTTCCATATTATCATACATTTATATAATCTTATATGTCCTATCATTAACCTATAAACTTACTCATATACTCATATATACTCTTTAATATAATTTGTATAGTAATGCTCTATAATTGTATCATATACTGAGTTTACCTAAGTCCTCATTTATAAAATTTATACTACAAGTTCAAATAGTTTCATTCTATCCTATACATAGTTTCTACTTATCTTATCCCACTTCCCCTTTTATTCACATACATCATCTATATACTAGTTTTATATATTTATTTAGTTCAATTTCCATGACTTCTATAATAATCTTTCATAAAGTTTTGTAATTCTTTACTTTATAACTCATAACCCGTAGTTTCCTTAAGATATAAATCTTCCCTATATACTTATGTATCACTTATGTTTATGCCCTCAATTTATACTATCCTCATAGAGTCTCTTAACCTTTCTCGTGTAATCACTTATACCATATAATATGACTTATTACTTGGTATCTTATGTTCACACACACACACACACACACACACACACTATATATATATTATATCAATGATTCATTAACCTTGTACTTATGTCACATGTTCATTTCATTCTTTATGTCTTTATCATAGAACTTATTTCATGTTCTTCCATTATTACATAATAATAGTGTTTTACACAAATCATATAGCATGTACAAAGCATATCAATATCTTTAGTCATGCATACATACAATTAATGTAATACATATAATCACATATAGCACATATAATTATGAAAAACACATAATCATGTTCATGACTTCATGCATATTACTCTAGGAAATAGACTCATCACAAGTCTTATTTCCATTCAACACTATATATCACTAGTATGCACTCACCTGCCTCACTAGTCAATATAAATCTCTTATCCTCCCCTGGATCAATCTTACTTGTCAATGATTCCGGAACTCGTTTAAGCTCTGAATCTACATAGTAATATATTGATACATATCAGTATACTAATTAATATATTCTAAACTATCAATTCTTAGGCTAAAAGAAAACTATTTTCATCTTTTTAATAAAGGTATGCATCGATGCACTCTACAGTGTATCGATGCATTCCTTAACATGTGCATCGATGCACTACCTGTGCATCAGTACATAAATCACCTTTGATGTTTTATTCTTAAGGGAATACATCGATGCACTCCTTATGCATCGATGCACTAATTGCATTCAATGTTCATTTATTTGAGAGTGCATCGATACACATTGAAGATGCATCGATGCACATAACCCAAAAATTCTATTTTAAGCACGAAATTTACTCTCTTTTCAGCTCATCTCTTCATCTTTCACCTCCTTCCATATTCCTAAGTTTCATATACATACTTAAACTCATTTCTACTCCATAATCATTTTTAAACTCAAAATTCTATCTTTCATATGGAATTCAAGAATCATACTAAATTTTCTACTTGTTCTAAATTCAATTCCATTACTTCATATCTCTTAATTAAGTTGAGGACAAGTCAAATTAATCCTTAGAATTTCAAAAACCATTATATATCAAGAGTTCAATTCTAAACTCTTAATAGAAATTCCTTTCTAATTCTCTCTTCTTGATGTTTTAAGTTTATATAAGCTTTCCTTAAGTTTATATAACCCCCGAAGATTCAAAACCAACTTATAAATTCAAGAGATTAACAGCTACAAATAAAACTTACCTATAAGCTTGAGCTACGGGAAGAAGAAGAAGTGAGCAAGAAGAAGGCTTCCAGAAATGTCCCAAAACCCACGTGTATAACTCTTATTTAAAGGGGAAAAAATATACTTTAAGCTGAAAAGACTAAATTGCCCCTTTAATTATCCATCTATACTATTTAATCCATAATCAAAATTCTTTACTTAAATCCCAGAACTTTAACTTATTTCAAAATTGAGCACAAAACTTTAAAAATTCTCATTTTAGTCACTATCCGGATTTTGGGATATTATAAATCTCCCATCCTTTAAAGAAGATTCTTCCTCAAATTTTCACTGCATACCTTTATAATATCATGCCTTCTAATATTTTCATGTTGCTTCCCTTTCTTAATCTTTCATGTTACCGCTAGCAAACTTACCATTTTCTCATACTCAACTCTTCATATACATCCACATCTTTATAAGTCCATATAATATCATTCATTATATAGACAGTAACCCCAATCCTTATTCCTCAATATTATAGATCAATTGATCTTTTTCATCATTCTCTATGTGCTTTGCACATAAATCAAACTTTTGCTCATTTCTTAATCCTTGTCTGTAGTACTATATACACAATCTTTTCATATAACCCTCACGTATTTTTTCAAAGAATAATCATTGATTCTCGTTTTCTAATAATTGAAAATTGTATCATTTCAATATCAAACTTATAACTTATATCTCAATATACCTCTTGTCATACTTGATCTTTTAAACTCCATCTTTGACTTTACTATCCCTTTATTTTTTCATTCCTTCAAAATCAAAATTTTCTTATACACATATCATATCTTTTCTTTAATGTTCACATATTCTTTTCTTATCATTTATACTCATATCTGATTACCGATCTTCATCGCATCTTCATAACTTTGATAATCCGCTTTACTTATATAAACCTCATTCTTTACCATCTCTTGTACTTGTATTTCCTTCCTCAAATCCCCTTTTTAAACATACAAATACTTATTTCCTTGCCTACATCATATCTATTGATCAAAACCATATCCAATCCACATCATACTTGATTAACTTAACTTTATCTTTTCTTCAAATCTTATAACTTTTATCCATACTATTACAATTAATCAGTAATAGTTTTTCAATTTAGGGCATAAGCTCTAATCAAAATATATTCTTTCTCAGTTGAAATCAACCAGTGCAATTTACTCACTTATCCAACCCACACTCTTATTCATATACATTACTATTCTCTTGTCTCTTCCATTACCTTACATTTCCATGATCAAAATACATAATCATGTCTCAATTCACACCATACTTAGTTAATTTACCCTGACATCATCTTCTAATCCTTTAACTTTAATACACTTACCATCACATAATTATGTTAGTCAGCACCAATTATTCCAATCTAAATCATAAACCTTCATCGAACCATTCATATACATTCATTCCAGTCGGAATTATCTCAGCACTAGTTTACTTAACTTATCAAATCCATATTTATTCTCATACACCATGTAATTTCTGTTGTTCCAACTCAACATTCTAACTTCCTTTATCTTATGAACTGATCACTGATGTACCCATTCTTAAACTCTTCTTATCAATCCTTAGCTTTACTCAAACATACGAATCCTCACCTTCTTCAATATGTCACATTATTATGATCAAAATATACAACTGTATCCCGATTCACCTCATCTTTGGTTGTCTTATCCTGACAACATCTCAAAATTTTAAATTTCTATACATTTTCCATCACATAATCTAGTTAGTCAACGCTAACTCTTTCCATCTAAAATGCAAACCCTTATTCTATCCACATCAGTAGATCTTTTAACTTTCTTACGGTGACACTTGTTCACCATATTCTATCTTATCCATGAAATAATAAGAATACTTCATATCACTTTTCCGATTCAAACATGTGAAAACATTCTATCACTATTATAATATGATTTCAACTTTCTAAAATCAGTCTTTGATCTCATGAGGCACTTCCTGAGGTGTCCGCTCTTCCTCCTGCCTGGCCAGGGCAGGTGAATTGCCATCACAATCAGGAATATCGCCTCTCACTTCACTTTGAAACTATTATAATCAAATTTCTACTATATAATACTAATTTTATTCTATTAGCAAGATAATACACTCCTTACACTTATCAGATCAGAAATTATTGACTTGGTGTTGGCATGTACATATTTTACAACTCATTTAACTTCGGTTTAAGCCTAGAATCGACTAAATCTTAGCTCTGATACAATTAAATGTTACACCCCCAACCCATATCCGACCCAGATCTGAGTCCGAGGTGTCATATCAACTTTTAAACATTTACTTATTCAAAATAATGAAAAATCCCCGTTAAAGAAAACTTACTATTATTTCAAAATAAAAGTTTTCACACTTATCAGAGCATATACAATTCAAATCGTTTATATGACATGCCAACTACATCTAAAAGAATAAAATACATATTAAACATTTCTTTTCTGATCCGAACTTTGTAAGAAAGATGCTGACCTGTCTTGCTCCTCTCAGCTTCTATATTCACTTTCTGTAACCTGCGTGTGAAACACTCACACGCTAAGTCGATGACTTAGTGAGACATAAAAAAACATCTAATTAAATTCATAACCACTAATCATGCATGATTGTTTTATGCTATCAAATGATACAACTCATATACTCTTTCCATTTAACAATTACATACTTGTGCACATACATGTCATCATTTATATTTTTATTATACTCTTATACTTTATATCTTTTATTTCTTGTTCATATGATCTCTTACGTTCATATTCTATATCTTATAACAAATTCTTATATCATCATATAAGTCATTTATACTCATTCACATATACATCAACATATATCATGTATATCATGTAACAGACGCAATCACCCATATCACACATATATCATGTCATACAATTCATATCACACATCATATACATATATTACATACATTGTTTTCACAATTATCTCTTTATTAGCCCATGTACACATGTGAGAACTATATATATGTGAGTCTATATAGGTTGTGCACTAATGCTATCACCACAGCTCGTATAAATGCACCGAAGTGCCACGTAGAATTGCACCGTAGTACCGCGTAGAAATGCACCGAAGTGCTATATACGGTTATCGCTAAGAACCACAAAAATTCCTTAAGAATCATATACATATGCCAAGGATCAAGTATGTTTCTCAAAAGACCTCACACATGTTCCAAAGAATACATATATGTCCTGAAGGATAACGTAGACCCTCGACTCTTGGCATGCCAACTATACCTCTAGCTCTCATGTCACACAACATGGGCATTAATATTTATGTTATCATACATTCACCTATACACATAGTCTCATAGTTCTTTCACATAGCTCATTGTCATATAAATCACATATCACATATACATATAGACACATGGTTCACTTACGCGTAGAACATTTTCATAGGATTTACATATCACAGAGCTTATCATATATAATTGTATTCTTTTTCATATAATCACATAGTCATATAATATTTCATATGACATATACTTCTCTTTCATATATCTCATGTCATGTATCATATCTTGTGATCATGTAATCATGTTACTTATAATCACATAACTTCTACTCATAGGGTTCAACATCATTAAACTTAGTTCACTTTTCATATTATCATACATTTATATAATCTTATATGTCCTATCATTAACCTATAAACTTACTCATATACTCATATATACTCTTTAATATAATTTGTATAGTAATGCTCTATAATTGTATCATATATTGAGTTTACCTAAGTCCTCCTTTATAAAATTTATACTACAAGTTCAAATAGTCTCATTCTATCTTATACCTAGTTTCTACTTATCTTATCTCACTTGCCCTTTCATTCACATACATCATCTATATACTAGTTTTATCTATTTATTTAGTTCAATTTCCATGACTTCTATAATAATCTTTCATAAAGTTTTGTAATTCTTCACTTTATAACTCCTAACCCGTAGTTTCCTTTAAGTAATAAATCTTCCCTATAACTTATGTATCATTACTTATGTTTATGCCCTCAAATTTATACTATCCTCATAGAGTCTCTTAACCTTTCTCGTGTAATCACTTTATCATATAATGACTTATACTTGTTATCTTATGTTCACACACACACATATATATATATCAATGATTTATTAACTTGTAGCTTATGTCACATGTTCATTTCATTCTTTATGTCTTTATCATAGAACTTATTTCATGTTCTTCCATTATTACATAATAATAGTGTTTTAAACAAATCATATAGCATGTACAAAGCATATCAATATCTTTACTCATGCATATATCAATTAATGTAATACATATAATCACATATAATTATGACAAACACATAAACATGTTCACGACTTCATGCATATTACTCTAGAAAATAGACTCATCGCAAGTCTTATTTCCATTCAACACTATATATCACTAGTATGCACTCACCTGGCCTCACTAGTCAATACCAATATCTTATCTTTCCCCTGGATCGATCTTACTTTTCAATGATTCCTAAACTCGTTTAAGCTCTGAATCTACATAGTAATATATTGATACATATCAGTATACTAATTAATATATTCTAAACTATAAATTCTTAGGCTAAAAGAAAACTATTTTCATCTTTTCATAAAGGTATGCATCAACGCACTCTACAGTGTATCGACTTTCAAATACATACTTAAACTCATTTCTACTCTATAAGCACTTCTTTAAATTCAAAATTCTATCTTTCATATGGAATTCAAGAATCATACTAAATTTTCTACTTGTTCTAAATTCAATTCCATTACTTCATATCTCTTAATTAAGTTGAGGACAAGTCAAATTCATCCATAGAATTTCAAAAACCATTATATATCAAGAGTTCATTTCTAAACTCTTAATAGAAATTCCTTTCTAATTCTCTTCTTGATATTTTAAGCTTATATAAGCTTTCCTTAAGCTTATATAAGCTTTCCTTAAGCTTATATAACCCTGAAGATTCAAAAACAACTTATAAATTCAAGAGATTAACAACTACAAATCAAACTTACCTTTAAGCTTGAGCTACAGGAAGAAGAAGAAGAGAGCAAGAAGAAGGCTTCCAGAAATCTCCCAAAACCCACGTGTATAACTCTTATTTAAAGGGAAAAATATCCTTTAAGCTAAAAAGACTAAATTTCCCCTTTAATTATCCATCTATGCTATTTAATCCATAATCAAAATTCTTTACTTAAATCCCAGAACTTTAACTTATTTCAAAATTGAGCACAAAACTTTCAAAATTCTCATTTTAGTCACTATCCGGATTTTGGGATATTACACTCCTCATAAGTCAAGTCAGGTCGAACCTCTATCTCTTCTGGTGACACGATATGAGAGGGGTTTGGTCTATATTTCTGAAGCTTTGAAACGTGGAAAACATCATAAATGTTTTCCATTTCAGGTGGTAAAGCTAATTGGTATGCCACTGGTCTCACTTTCTTAACAATCTCATAAGGTTCGATAAATCTAAGAGTCAACTTTCCTTTCCGACTAAATCGTAATACTTTCTTCCAGGGAGATACTTTCAAGAAATTTTTTCTGCAACTTCAAATTCAATTGCTTTTCTTTTCAGATCAGAATAGGACTTTTGTCGATCAAATGCCACTTTGATATTATTCTGAATTTCCCGATTTTTTTTCTTCCACATCTTGAATCAATTCGGACCAAGAACACTATGATCTTTGAGCTCATACCAGTTTAATGGCGTACGGCATTTTCTTCCATATAAAGCCTCATAGAGTGCCATCTTGATAATGGACTGATAACTATTGTTGTAAGCAAATTCTGCCAACGATAAATATTTCTCCCATGACCCTTTGAACTCAATTACACATGCTCTCAACATATCTTCCCAGATTTAAATAGTCCTTCCTGATTGTCTGTCAATCTGAGGATGAAAGGTCATACTAAAGTTTAGGCGAATTCCCAACACTCCATGTAGGGATTTCCAAAATCTCTTTTGTTCGGAGTTAAAGATAACCCCGAAACAAAATCCATCGTCACATTTTCCACTTCCATTATGAAATGGAAAGCGTGCAATAATCCTGACGGAACTTGATATTCGGCTTTTACTTGTTGATATACCAAACATTTAGACATAAATTGGATGATACTTCTTTTCATTCCTGACCACCAATACCGATCCTTTAAATCCATATACTTTTTTGGTTCCACCCAGGTACATCGTCAATAAACTGCAATAAGCCTCTGTCAATAGATTTTTCTTCAATTCCTCCATTAATCATTTTATTCTAATTCACCATTTGAATTTATAAGTTTTTTTAGTCATCAGATACTTCAAGCTTTTATGATCCATATAAAAGTAACAACGTTCTCCATATAAGTAGTGACGCTAAATCTTGAGAGCGAACACTACAACAGACATTTCTAAATCTTGAGTTAGATAATTCTTTTCATGTGGTTTCAACTATCTAGATGCATACGCTACCGCTTTCCCTTCTGGCATTAATACACATCCCAATCCATTGTGGGATGTGTCACTGTACACTATAAAATTCTTGCCAGATTAAGGTTGAACCAATACAGGAGCTTCTGTCAAAATTTTCTTTAAAGCTTCAAAACTTTCTTGGCACTCCAAAGTCCAGAAAAATGATACATTCTTTCTCATCAGCTTTGTTAAAGGTAATACTATCATTGAAAAATTCTTTACAAATCTTCGATAATAATCTACAATTCCAAGAAAACGTTGAACTTCAAACACATTCTTTGGAACTTCCCAGTCTATTATAGCTTTAATCTTTTAAGGGTCCACCCTAATCTCATTTGTAGTGGTCACGTGGCCTAGGAAAATTACTTCATTTAACCAAAACTCGCATTTGGACAATTTGGCATACAACTTTTTATCTATTAGAATTTGCAAGACGACCATTAGATGTGCCCTATGCTCTTCATGGGATTTTGAGTACACAAATATGTCATCAATAAAGACAATAACAAACTAGTCCAAATAGGGTTGAAATATCCTATTCATAAGATCCATGAAAGCAGCAGGTGCATTCGTTACTCCGAATGGCATTACGATGAATTCATAATATCCATACTCGTTCGAAAAGCTATCTTCGAAATATCTTTATCTTGAATCTTCAATTGGTAGTAACCAGACAGTAAATCAATCTTCGAAAATACCCAAATTTTTTTTTTATTTTTTTCCCATATAATGTCGCTTATCATATAGATAGTAACATCCATTTCCATTACTCAACATCATAAATCCATCTATAATTTCTCATAACAGTAACCAAATTCTTATTCCATAATCATATAACCAAGAACACAACTTTAAATATTCTTCAATGTGATTAAACATATACTTTACGAAATCATACAATCTTTTCACATCACTTTGCATACTTTTCTTTACTTATATATCAAACTTATCCTTTACATCCGAATCACAACACTCATATTCTTTTCATATCACTTATACTTATTTCTGATTACCTCTCTGTATTATATTTTCATAATGCTGATAGTCAATACTACTTATACATCTCTCTTTTTCATCACCTTAAACTTTCTATCAATCCTTAATTTCCTTTATCATACAAATCCTTATCTCCTTTACCACATCACCTTCATAAAGTTAAAATATACAACCATATTCATATCCATATTATACTTGATTAACTAAACTCTATCATTCTTTCAAATCTTATAACTCTATTATCCATACCATTACCACTAATCAGTAACAACTTTTCAGCCTAGGGCATAAGCCTTAATCAAACTAATCATATACATCATTTCAATTGAAATCAAACCAATGTAATTTACTCACTTATCAAACTCATACTCTTATTCATATACAGTACTATTCTCTTATCTCTTTTACTACCTTACATTTCCATGATCAAAATACATAATCTTATCTCAATCCACTCCATCCTTAATTAGCTTACCTTGGTATCATCTTCCAATCCTTTAACTTCAATACACTTACTATCATATAACTCTATTAGTCAACACCAATTCTTTCAATCTAGAGGATAAACCTTTATTCAATCATTATATACCTTCTTTTCAGCCGGAATAAACTTATCAAAAATTCATTTAACTTATCAAATCCACATTCATTCTCATACATCAAGTAATTTACGTTGTTCAAACTCAACATTCTATCTTCCTTTGTCTTATAAACTGATTACAGATGTTCCCATTCTTAAACTCTTCTTATCAATTCTTAGCTTTACTCAAACATACGAATCCTCACTTCCTTCACTATTTCACATTATTATGTTCAAAATACACCAATGTATCCAGATCCACTTCATATTTGGTTGTCATAACCTAACAATATCTTAAAATCCTATAATTCCAATACATTTTTCCTCAAATAATCTTGTTAGCCAATGCTAACTCTTTACATCTAGAATGAAAACCTTTATCATATCCACACTCTTGCTTATACACAATATTATCCATTTATTTTAAACTCATAAGCTCTGGTTTCATATACTTTATACGCTTGTTACTGATGCACTTATTCTTGAACTCTTCTACAAATTCTCACTGCATTATTCGATCTTTTAACATTCTTATGGTGACATCTGTTCACCATATTCTATCTTATTCACGTAATAACAAAACTTCTCTATATCACTTTTCCGATTCAAAACAATGAAATTTTTTTATCACTATTCTAATATGATTTCAACTTTCTGAAATAAACCTTTGATCTTATGAGACATTTCCTGAGGTGTCCGCCTCTCATCCTGCCTGGCCAGGGCAAGTGAATTGCTATCACCTTCATGTTTATCGCCTCCTGCTTCACTTTGAAAGCTCTCATATTCAAACATTTAACATAACAATTTAATTCTATCAACAAGACAGTACACTCCTTACACTATCAGATTAGATTTTTTTCCACTTTGTGTTGGCATTTATACTTTATAAAACACTCTAGACTCCGGTTTATGCCGAGAATTGACTATAACCTTAGCTCTGATTCCATTAAATGTAAGACCCCAACCCGTACCCGACCCAAATACGAGTCCGAGATATCACATTGACTTTTTAAAACACTTTTCCTCACAAAATAACAAAACATTTGAACTTATTTTAAGAAAATACGATAATATACTATTAAATTATGTTTGGCATAAAATTTTGAGGCAAAAACGTATTTATGAACAGTACTATACAATATGAACAATACCGTGAACAATACCCTGCTACAGTACCAAATGCTAATTTTCCAGATTACAAATAGGGAACCGATTCCCTGCTACAGGGTACCAATTTTGCTACTACAATACTGCTACAGTACTTCCGTAAAACATACATAAAACCCGTAAAAATTTAATGGTTCATTACTATACATTCACCATATATATATATACTTTTAAAACGATATAAAAGTCGATCAGAGCGTTCATACTAAAACATTTCTTACATGCCAACATACTATACAAAATCAAAATACATACTTTATCAATTACTTCTGATCTGATCCTCTAGAAGTGTTGTTGTTCTTGCCACTTCTATTTCTGCTATTCTTGGTTCTTGGTACCTACGTGTAAATTGCTTACACGCTAGGTCATAGACTTAGTGAGGCATAATAAAATATATAACAATGAATTCATGAAACATGCACTCTTACCGTTCAATTGTAACATTATAACATGCATGTATCCATTACACTACAACATATATGATCATGTCATGCATATATGAAATTTATCGTCTTATGCAAGTTTCACTTCACTTTATCTTTGTATTGCCCATGCACATTATTGAGAACAAGAGATAAATGAGTACACTGAGGTTGTGCACATATGTTGTCACCACAGCTCGTATAAATTCCCAATAGGGACACTGAATATTTGTCCCGAAGGACCACTGTATATGTCTCGAAGGACCACTATGTCCCGAAAGACCACTGTATATCCCTCGACTCTTGGCATGCCAATTATACCTACATCTCTCATATTAAATAACATGTGCTTAAATATGAATACATTTCTCATTTTCATATCTCTTTCATCACTTTTCATATAAATACATATTTCACTTCACTTGTACACATATGATCATTTCCATTATTTAACATACATGAATTGATTCTCTGACAATTGCATTCTTTCATATAATATCATATGAAAGCATAAACACATTATGCATGAAATCACTGTATTCAATATATATATATATAAATGCATGTGCATGAATATGAAATCATGAATTCAACTATAATAGATAGACTTATCACAAGTCTTATCACCATACAATTCTATCTAGTATGTATACTCACCTTAGCCTTGCTGGATTTGAACCAATTCTAGAACTTATCTCTTTCTTATTTGTTTCTAATCCAACGATCGTTCTTACTTGTCACTTGTTCCGGAACTCGTTTAGGCTCGATATCTACATAAAATTTCTGAGACAATTATCAAAACCTAAACCTTATAACTTGATATAATAGCTTAAACGTCTATCTAGTATGTATACTCACCTTAGCCTTGCTGGATTTGAACCAATTCTAGAACTTATCTCTTTCTTATTTGTTTCTAATCCAACGATCGTTCTTACTTGTCACTTGTTCCGGAACTCATTTAGGCTCGATATCTACATAAACATAATTTCTGAGACAATTATCAAAAGCCTAAACCTTATAACTTGATATTAATAGCTTAAACGAATTTAATGAACCAAACTTCAACCTTTCCTTTAGGGGGTATCGATACCCTACCCATAGGTAATCGGTTCCCCCTGCATAATCTGTAAAAACCCAAAATTTACTGTTTAAACCCGAAAATCATCAACTGTTCACTAAATTTTCTCATACAAAGTTCCTTTCATACCACCAAACTTAACTACAACCATTTTAACTAACTTCTATCATTTCAACACTTTAGAATCTCCCATCTACAGCCATTTTAACTAACTTCTATCATTTCAACACTTTAGAATCTCCCATACTTCATTCAAATTCTTAAAGCTAAGAATCATACCTAATTTTCCTTGTTATCCAAACTTAATTCTAACACTTATAACTTCTTATTCATTCCTTTGACAAGTCAAATTCAACTTTTAAATTCACTTATTAACTCTTTTTCAGAAATTCTCTTGGAAACCCATTCTCTTTAATCTTTCATAACTCAAAATCTTTGAGTTTCTAAGCCCCTTTTTCCTTCCATCATGTTTCCTAAAGCTTCATGAATCTAAACCATGCTTGAATTTGAAGGATTAACCAAAAGAAATCAAACTTACCTTGAACTTGGGTCTTCACGTTTGGGAGAAGAAGAAGATGAAGAAAGAATGAAGAAGAAATGAGAGAAATCTAGAAAAATTTGTTTCCTACATAAGCCCCACGTGGGTTTATAAAATAACCCAATTAATATTTTATTCATCCACTTGTTCAATGACCCTTTTACCCTTTTACTCTTCCTTCATTTGCTAATTAATCCTACACCAACATTTTTCAATTAATTCCTTCACTTTTCAATTTATTTAATTTGGTCATTGCATTTAAAAATCTTACACTTAAATCACTAACCCGGTATTGAGATGTTACATTCTCTGTACGTGATTTTTTCATTTTGAATTTTTCACATAAATCTTAGTATTTTTTATTTTTTTGTTCGATCATATTTTTTTGTAGTTA
Organism: Hibiscus syriacus; assembly: GCF_006381635.1. Classification (NCBI taxonomy): domain Eukaryota; kingdom Viridiplantae; phylum Streptophyta; class Magnoliopsida; order Malvales; family Malvaceae; genus Hibiscus; species Hibiscus syriacus. The sequence goes on from NW_024063088.1 coordinate 4,763,373, forward strand.
ATTATTCCAATAATTATATCAGAGCTGTTATAATCTCAATGATTGACTTTTCATTTCGGATCGGTAGTTTATTTGTTCAATAATTGCATAAATAAGTAATATCGTTTTTGGCCTACCAAAAAATAGGGAATTCTTGTTTATCCCATGCAAATGTGTAGGGCAATGGCTGTAATCGTCTAAATCCATAAATATTCCACTCTCCCTTGTTAGATCAATATACCAACAATCAGTTAGTCTAGTGAGATGAAATACTAGATTTTTTAAATAAGGTTAAAGGTTCAAATTTTAGTGTTTGCGAATGGAGCAAAGAGGGTTGGAAGGATCGCCTTTGTTTCTGTAATACCCAATTTGAATTTATCGATTAATAGATCGAATATAAGCGATTAATTAAAAAACAGATAAGTATGTTCTGTTGTGCGGCGCCTAAAAAATGACTAATATACGACGTGACCGGTTAAATAAGTGACCGGTTAAAATTTAGACCGGTTATGTTATATTATTTAACGGAAAATATTATCAAGTACAATAACATATTAGGTAACGCTTATATAATGTAATAGATAGCGCTTATATAATAAAATAGGTATTTAACAGAAAATATTATCAAGTACAATAACATATTAGGTAGCGCTTATATAATGTAATAGGTAGCGCTTATATTGACCTATTTTATAAGTAAACCGGTATATTTATACCGGTAACATTGCAAATTTACCTATTACATTATAATTATCGGTTTCGATATTTTTTAGATCGATACGTTTTATAAATGTATCGACACTATATGCATTCACCTTTTGTCATTTATAGACCGATTTTGTCATATTTTTACATGTTATATTGTTATGGATCGATACATTTTATAAAGTATCGACACTTTATTGGCGCTATACTTCTTCTCTTTAAATTCGAAAAGTGTCGATACGTATAATAAATTATTGACACTTTCAACATAACCGGTAGCACTTTACATGTTTTGTCATTTCGAGATCGGTTTTGTCATATTTTTACCTGTTATATTATTATGGATCGATACATTTTTATAAAGTATCGACACTTTATTGGCGCTATAACTTCTTCTCTTTTAAAAAAGATAACATTTACCTGATATGTTAAAAGTGTCCATACTTTTTTATAAAAAGGATCGATACTTTTTTAAAGTTATGTAATTTATGTTTCAATCCTTTTTAATAGTGTTTCATGTTTTCCACCTACAATATTAATTTAATAATTTCATTTACACAAAAAATTTGATTGTTTTGATATTTATAAAATATTATTTAGAATTTAAATTTAACAATATTAACCAAAGATAATAATAATATGTAATATATGTTTATTGTTTTAATTTAATAATAATATATACCGTAACATAAAAAATAAATCATTAGACACATATAATTACTAAATTGATATATCTTAAAACTCACTCAAAAGATAACCTTAAATTAATATTTTCCACAGTGAAATAAGTATGGACACTTTTATAAAAAGGATAGATACTTTACAATATAAACGCTACCTATTACATCATATTTTTACCTATTATATTGTAAAGTATCGATCCTTTTTATAAAAAGAATCAATACTTTCAACATATCAGGTAAAATTATGAAAAAAGGTAAAATTTACCTGATATGTTAATTTACCTATTACATTATAATTATTGGTTTTGATGTTTTTTAGGTCGATACTTGTAGAAAATGTATTGACACATATTTAGGTAGTTATTGTATATACCTAAATATGTACTACGAATTTAATGTTGTACACACCCTTTAACTACCACTACCAATACCATATCCTATTGAAAGCAGCACGACTGAAACATGTTCAAAATGAACCTTTTCTTACATCTCCATCAACTCCGGGACCACTAAACTTGCACAACAAAATTTTTGCCATGGATCATACTGATGTAGACAATGTTAAGCCAATCGAGGAATGCCATGAAGTACATAATGTTGATGAATCTGACAGATTGGTTGGTCAACTCTTATGTTCACGTGATCAAGCTTGGTTTAGTGCACGTAAGGGAACAACACGGCTTGACGTGGAAGGGAATGTGAAGACACAAGAATTTTGTTGTTCCAAAGAAGGGTTTCGAGTATCAAAAGTCAATATTGTTGATCGTCAATGTGCTCATACGCCAGTCACAAGAACATGATGTAAGGCTAGAGTCTTAGTTACAGCAACAAATATAAACGATTAGTGGGTTATAAATAAGTCTAATCAGAAACATAATCATGCATTGTGCACACCTGCTATGACACCATTTATGCGTTCTAATAGAGCTGTAAGTAAGGCTGATATCGATGAGGTAACAACATTGAAAGAGGTCGGTGTTGGCACGTCACAAGTAATGAACTATTTAACGCAGCAGGCAGGGGGCTATCATAATGTTGGATTTACACATAAAGACCTCTACAATGTACTTCAAAGAGGTAAAGCAAAGGAAATCGTCGATGGGGATGTGAATGCGCTTATTGTCTACTTTGATTATAAAAAACATGATGATCCCGGGTTTTTTATGACATACTCGGTAGACAAATCGGGGGTATTGTATAATCTTATTTGGTCGGATTCTACATCGAGATCGGATTACACATGCTTCGGTGATGTAATTGCGTTCGACACAACGTACAAAGATAATTTGTATGGTCGACCAATTATGCCTATTGTCGGTGTCAATCATCACCATAACACAATTGTGTTTGCCACTGCCATAATTGCTGACGAGACGTCTCAATCTTTCGAGTAGGTACTACAGAATTTTTTAGAAGCCATGATGAATAAATCACCTATTTCAGTTGTCACCGATGGGGATAGGGCAATGCAGAGGGCTATCAAATCTATTATCCCTTATGCAAAGCACAGATTATGTTATTGGCATCTTTCTTGCAATGCACAAGCTAACATTGGTGACCCAAAGTTTACAGCAGCATTCTCAAAATGCATGGCTTCCTGGTGGACAACTGAGGAATTTGATATTCAATGGTGTTCGGTTGTTTCAAAATTCAACATCCAAAAGCATCCATGGGTGATTGATAAGGGAAATACACGACACTTATAGGCATAAGCATATCTATCCGATCATTTCTTTGCCAATATTCGCTCAACACAAAGGTGCGAGTCTATGAATGCTTCACTAGCGATTGCACTGAAACACAAGAAGACATATTTAGATGTTGTTCGTGCAATTGAAGATGGAATTAGTAGAATGCGTATGAACGAGTTGAAAGCGGATTACTTAAGTTCCCATACGAAGCCCTTCCAGATCACAAAACTAGTCGACCTTGAAAGCCATGCCGTTGCGATTTTTACCCGCGAATCTTTTCGTGCGTTCCAAGATGAACTTATACGGGAGACATTGTACCGGATTGAGGAAGAGATTAAGTCCTTATCAGATGAATGTCAACATTATATTTTGTCAAAGTACGTAGAAAAAAATAGGAAATTTGAAATTAGTTTTGATTCTCGTACTAAAACTCTAATTTGCTCCTGCAAAAAATTCGAGACCGTTGGACTTCCGTGTCGCCATCAACTTCACATTTTGAAGCACTTGGATTACACATTTTTGCCCGAGAATTTGATTCAAAGTAGGTGGACTAATGATACGAAGGCTTCTGCACCCAGTTATGTTGACATGAATGTGTCTCCAGAAGTGATGCAAATGGCAAGGTTCGCTGCTCTACGTTCAACGTCAAGTAGGTTATTCTACATTGCATCAAAGATAGATGAGTCTTTCAAAACCGCAAGAGATGAGATGAAAAAACTAATAGAAGAATTAGAACAACTCGTTTGGTTTGAATGATTCAGTCAACCAGAGCATTATAGTAAACAACGTTCGTGACCCTCAACGAAAACAACGCAAGCGAAAAAAAGTGCCGAAGAACAAGGTCGAGAAGAAAATTAGGCGATGTGGGTACTGCAACGGTGAGGGACATAACAAACTAACATGTCCTCAAGTCAAGCTCAGTTTGAGTACAGCCACAGCCTACATCAACTGATTTTTTCGAAGACGGAATGGAATGACAACGATCTCCATATATCGTAAGTATCAACATGACTCCTATTGTGTATAAGAAACATGTACATATAAATATTGAATGAAGGAAGAAAAATCGCGTTACTTAAAAGTATGGACATAATATTAAAAAGTGTCGATATAGGTTGTAGACCTATTCTCTCATAAAACTGGTATATTTATACCGGTTATATTACAAAATTACCTATTACATTATAATTATGGGTTCCGATGTTTTTTCAATTGACACTTTTTGAAAAGGTATCGACACTTTTTTCATCCATTCTGGACATAAAGTTGCGACACAATATTAAAAAGTGTCGATATAGGTTGTAGACCTATTCTCTCATAAAACCGATATATCTATACCGGTTATATTACAAAATTACCTATTACATTATAATTATGGGTTCCGATGTTTTTTCGATCGACACTTTTTGACAAGGTATCGACACTTTTTTCATCCATTCTGGACATAAAGTAGCGACACAATATTAAAAAGTGTCGATATAGGTTGTAGACCTATTCTCTCATAAAACCGGTATATCTATACCGGTTATATTACAAAATTACCTATTACATTATAATTATGGGTTCCGATGTTTTTTCAATCGACACTTTTTGAAAAGGTATCGACACTTTATGATGATATGGTTTGGAGTATATTGAAAATTTACCCATTACAATATAATTATTGGTTTTGATGTTTTTGGGGTCGTTACTGTTTATATATTGATCGACACTTTATGGGAGACTTTAAGTTTGGATACATTATAGAAAACGATTATAAATATACTGATATTTCTAAGTATGAAAACTTTGTCGTGGATATCATGGAAAATAATTCTTTAATAATGTGTTTCGATACATTTGCAAGCAGATGTAAAATACATTAATAACTAGTATTGATATTTCAACAATCCTCAAATGTATATGTATACATAGAAGCAAATATGGAATAATTAATGAAAATATACACACAATATAATCAAACCAAAAGATACATACACAACAATGTTCAAATAATGTACCGACAAACGAAGTTAATCTGATGAAAAAGGGTTAATTCTAACGAAGTCCGGAACATTAGGGGCCTTCAACAAATTTTCCAAATACTCTCGTATGTTTCGACCTTTTTCTGAGGACATACATAAATAATTTCAATTATCAAACTAATGAGGTGCAATTTTACTAACAATTAACTAAATTCGCATAAGCATGAATAAATTTGTGTCATACCTAGAGCATCGCCGTTCGAATGGGAAGCATCGTCAAAGGTATGTGGACATATGTAATTGTATTTCTATATAAACACATAAGTTGTTAAAATAATCAATGTCTGAACACCTATTCAACTGGAAAAACATATTGCATAACTGCAACTTACCGGATTATAAATCATTTTTTCCGCTGAATCATCGACCAAAAGTGTATTTAGCTCGTTAAAATCAAGACACGCGTTCCAAACATCATTGAGATCTTTACAGTAGGTAACATTATCGTATGTTTTGTATTTTGCTTGATCCTGTTCAAAAATAGTCGAACATAAATATGTAGGAATAATAGACAACGAAAAGTCAGCAAACTGTAATGACATTCATCTTACCCAAACGAATATAAAATGCTCAGAAAATAAAGGTAGTTTCTTAAGTACACGGTCGATGTTATGACTGAGATTGTAATCAAGTTTGAATGTTAACATTCAAATGTATATTAACGATTTTGACTACAGTAATTCAATTGCTCCAAACATGTTATAACCTCATCTTTGAAGACCAAAGGGCAACAACAAAATTGTCGACACAAATAAATTCAAATAATCCTGTTCTGAGGACAACATCTACAACATGAAGAAAATGAGATTAAAGTTATACGCTTATATGTTAAAATAATGGATAAAAAAGAATAGAATTAAAACCTGTAGAAAGTCTTGGGATGTAGACAAGGACACCATTGAGATCAAAAATTAAAAGTTTTCTTGAAGGCAACGTTGCAGACACGATATACTTGTTTGGATCATCATCGTCATCTTCATCGTCAGCTTCATCTTCATTGACCGCTTGGTTGTCCACATCTGTTAAAAGAAAATAAAATACAGTTCAGAACGTGTAAATGTTTAGAAACATAAATAATGAATTACCTAACTCGTTTGATGTCGTTGACGTAATTCGTCACGCAACATGGAGACTTCATCGCGCAATGATGAAATATCGGCTCTCATTCCGCTCACAAGGGAATCAATATGCTCCCGAAAATTGACCATGTATTCCATCACGGTCTTAATTGTGACATCCTTTGCAGCTGGAGCTTCTGGAGCTTCTTCCATCATTACGTCTCTAATTGGTTGCTCTTTTTCATGGCCAATGGGGTCCATTTCCTCCCTCTCTTGATCTAATCCGACCTCATTGACACGCTTCCAACCGAGTTTTTCAACAAAATCATATCCCGTTTTTTAAATAAATAACATGTTAATCTTGCGGGTTAATCAAACAGGGGCGTCATGCGAAAAATCAACTTCTTTCTTCTTCAACAGATGGGTGATGACACATCCATATGGTAGTAAAATTGAAATTGTTGCTCCCTTTATGACCATATATACAATTGTATTAAATATGATTTTAGCAATGTTTGGAGCCGTTTTGGATTTGGATTTATACTTTGCTATCCACCAATAATCGCTGTCTCAAAGCGTTGAATGTTTTCCCCCACTAGGCCGGATATACCATGTGAGCATTTTGTGAAACACTCTCGACTCTACATCTAGGTGAATTGGGCTATTTCTAGCAACTCGTTTAATTGTAGACCAATCTACATCATTTTCATCTGAATCCCCTTTATTCGCTACACCTAAACCCTCCGTAATAGTTTCCGGAGAGATATATATATCCTTCCCCATGACATGTGTATTAATTCCTATTATATTAGTTTTATTAGGCTCGTGCTGTAAGGAAGCATTGTTGTAGAAGACTATAACTAGGTTGGGGTAATATTTTGGTTCTACACCAAGGAATTCAAGCCAACCCCAAGATGTAAATGTGGATTTAAAACTAAATGCATATTTATCATCAAACAAGAAACCCAGGTCAATGACACGTTCGGGACGAATCTTCCTTACTTTAAAACTCATCTGCCATCTTTGTTTCTCCATATCGGATCTAAAGTTCAGAGTTTCAAAGGACCTGATTTCCTCAGAAGAATAGTTTGTTTCAGAAGGAGGTTGTGGTTGAGAAGAACTAGGTTGAGAAGAGCTTTGAGAAAGACCGCGCTTCTGACGTTGACGTTTTAGAGCCATTTTGGTTGGATGCTATTACAATGGAACACAAACACATTCAGGAAAAAAACTCCAATATAGAAATCAATCAAACCCATAAAATATCGATACATTTACCTGAATATCTGATCATCACTGTTATGATAACGCTAGTATTCTTCGGAGAGGAAGAGTTGTCTTCTGCCTGCTTGCCTTTAGGTTTAGGGTTTGTCGATTTAGAGTTTGTATACTATATATAATGAACGGGGGGAAAACACTTGATATTTAAATTAGTATCGACACAAAATTAAAAAGTGTCAATACATATATTACACCTATTATCTCATAAAACCGGTATATTATACCGGTTAGATTGAAAAATTACCTATTACATTATACTTATGGGTTTCGATGTTTCTGGGATCGACATTTTTTATAAATGGATCGACACTTTATGGTTGCACCCTGTTTTCCATTCATTATGGACCAATAGTATCGACACAAAATTAAAAAGTGTCGATACATATATTACACCTATTCTCTCATAAAACCGGTATACTTATACCGGTTAGATTGAAAAATTACCTATTACATTATACTTATGGGTTTCTATGTTTCTGGGATCGACACCTTTTATATATGGATCGGCACTTTATGGTTGCACCCTGTTTGCCATTCATTCTGGACCAATAGTATCGACTCAAAATTTAAAAGTGTCGATACATATTATATACCTAATCTCTCATAAAACCGGTATACTTATACCGGTTAGATTGAAAAATTACCTATTACATTATACTTATGGGTTTCGATGTTTCTGGGATCGACACCTTTTATATATGGATTGACACTTTATGGTTGCACCCTGTTTGCCATTCATTCTGGACCAATAGTATCGACACAAAATTAAAAAGTGTCGATACATATTATATACCTAATCTCTCATAAAACCGGTATACTTATACCGATTAGATTGAAAAATTACCTATTACATTGTACTTATGGGTTTCGATGTTTCTTGGATCGACACTTTTTATATATGGATCGACACTTTATGGTTGCTCCCTGTTTGCCATTCATTCTGGACCAATAATATCGACACAAAATTAAAAAGTGTCGATACATATATTACACCGAATCTCTTATAAAACTGGTATACTTATACCGGTTAGATTGAAAAATTACCTATTACATTATACTTATGGGTTTCGATGTTTCTGGGATCGACACTTTTTATATATGGATCGACACTTTGTGGTTGCACCCTGTTTGCCATATTGTAAATTTACCTTTTACTTTAAAGTTAATTTTGTAGTTATTGTACACACCCTCAATATGGAATGGCCATTCAGTCTCGCACATGAAGACAATTATGATGACATTTGGTATAATACAGAAAATAATCTCCATATATCGTAAGTATCAACATGACTCTTAATGTGTATAAGAAACATGTACAACAACCTACGGCTAACTTTTCTCATCTCATTCATAACATTACATACAAACAAATTATAAATCGTATACAAAATTATAAATCTTATACAAAATTAACCCTACATTTACATCATTGCATCCTTTTGTTATTCTTATGTCTCATGGCAGCTTTTGTTATCTCCTTTCTTCGTTGATTTTGATTGTGGCTTACGAGATCATTTAATATTCGCGATCGATCCCACTCTCCAACAACCTATATTCAAATTGTCAGAACGTTAAGTATTGTAAACTACAACATTCAATCTACGACTTTTAACAATTTTACCATAAACGAATTTTTCTTTCCACTTACAAAATCACCAGTTGCCCCTGTAGAACCGATCGATTCCATCCACATCATCACATACATGCCGCAATCATGTCTGTTACAAAATTTGAAAACCACACATGTCAATTATGATGAATCCTGCATAAATTAAGCTTTCTATTTATGATAACATCTCATACCCATTCAATTGCTTATTCTTCTTATGCTTCACAAATTTGAAATTTTTAAAGGGAAACTTTCCTAGAGATCCACAGTATTCAACCCAAATGCGTTTCTTATTATAAAAATCTAATATTTTAATCTGCATTAAAAAAGAAGAAGTTATGATCCAAAAAAATTATGCATTATAATTTACATAATGTCCTTTCATACATACATACATACCAATCTCTTAGCATCCTTCACTCTCTGTTTAGCTGCTTCAGATGTAAACATACTATCATATATTGTTGCAACACGATATACCATATCCAACACCAACAAATACCAATGTGAATTATTGTAGTTTATTGTGATCATGATCTGCAACAAATTTCACACCCAATTTGACAAAATTCAACATTCTATATCCGAAAACATCATTTGCAATTGGTATGGTGTCTTATCTTCTCACAGTCGGTGAATTTCACATAGTTATCCAATATGGGACCCCAGAAGGTAGCAATACTCTAAACACTTTCTTTTCTGTTGGCATCCAACGCCTGATGCTGCAATTACGTAACAAACATTATTAATTTACCGTCTATAACACTACTTATCTCATTTATTAATTTAACTCACCGCTAAGTGGTATGAAAGGTAGCCAATCCTCTGGAGTGACTTTTGAGAATCGTAGCATACTGTCCAGGCGAGCAAATCAATAACCTAACAAAATTAATTACACAATCAGAACATATTCAATAAGTTTTAACATTTTCTACTTTCTACTTACCACACCGCCAACCCATTCCGTAGGCTTCAACGTTGCAACGTCGTATACAGTAGCGAATTGATTTCCCATTGAGATTACATAATATCTGTATGAATAATTAGGATTAATATGTTGTCATGAAATATTTAAATATCACTCACAAAGCAATATATTTCACTTACCCCGATTCTAACTCACTATTCCATAAATAATCACAAATTGCAGCTTCGATGTCATCAATTCCGCTTGGAATATCTGTTTTTTCAACCTACAATTTTGCATACAAATTTTTGCCACAACAACATAATAAAGATCAAATTAAGTTTTCTTTTATTCAACTTACCTTTTGCTTCTTCTTCTGGGGTGCAGGACATTCCGAATCCAAATCTGCTGCTATAACACTCTCTGGTGTATAAATGACATCGACTTCCTTCCTCCTCATTTCTTCCATCTCTTCTTCTTCCTCCTCCCTCTTTTCTTCCATCTCTTCTTCTTCCTCCTCTCTCTTTTCTTCTTCATATTTTTTCAGTTCATCGTATTTTTTCTCTACATAGCTCTTCATCTCTTTTATTTCACCCTTCAATTGATCTCCTTCATCCAAGTATTTATCAACCACCCCCTTCACCCCCGTAAGTTCACTCCTCAATTCCATAACCTCCTTCACCACTCCCTCAAATTTTTCACCCGTCACCATCTTAAGATCACTCCTTAACACCTCAACTTCTTTCACCACTTCACCCCTCAACACCTCTACTTCTTTCACCACTCCATCTATTTTTCCTTCCACTACCCCCTTATGCCTCTCAAGTGTATCTTTGACTCTCTCAAGTTTCTCTTCGACTCTATCAAGTTTCTCTTCGACTCTTGATTGTCTTTGCAAGATATAAAATTGGATATTTTTGATATCAGCCAATTCAGACATCAAAATGTCGAAGTTACTCTGTTTTCCCTCACCGTCGTCCCCCTTACCGTCATCCCCCAATACAACCATCTCTCTTTTCTTCTCCTCTGCCTCCACTACCTCCTCTACATCATTGCCAATAACCTTCAAAATTAAATTATAATATTAAGACATTGATTATATTCTTAATATTATATAATTATATTTATTACCCTTTCTTGCTTCTTCGCTCTATCCAACTTCAACTTCACCATCACTCTAACTACCTCTTCCTTCCCCCATGCACGGATGTGTGCCACTCCGGTTCTTTCATAAGCCGGCACTGCCTCACATCCATACCAAAAATCGAACAGTGCAACCTGCATTTATAATAAAATTTATATTTTTATATAATAACTATACTATCATTTTATATAAAAACACAAAAAAAGTTCTTCAACTCATTTACCTCTAAGATTGCTATGCACCCTTTGAGGTATCTCTGGCTGCCCTTTTTAAAGGTGATTATTGATTCAATCAATCTCGAATGGATATATTCAGCCCAATTGAATTCACCCTTCAAGCCTTTATCGCAAATGAGCTTCATATATTCCTTGTTCGTTGACGTATCACCCGTTGGACAAAGAAAGATACCGATAAGGTATAATAGAACTCTGGCCTTCAGCTCATCCCCCCGTAAGATCCACTTTTTATTTCCTCTTCAATTTCAGCACATGTCACCTTCTGCTTCAAACCATATTTGGAGGCAAGTGTTTTCCAGTCCTTACTCTTACAGACTTCTACAACACTTTTGCCTTCATTTTCTACCCCCAATACGGCTGCAGCACATGGGATCCCGAGAGGAAATGAAAAATCACCATACTTAGCAATACATTGTCTGACATCAAATTGCGCCATCAAGGATCGACACAATTCCCTCGAATAGGTCGATCCCTTACTCCTACCAACGATCCAAAACCTATTTCTCCCAGCACATTTAACTGACCCTTCTCCTTAAGGTGTTTAATTAATGAATTCACCCTTTTAATGTTGCATCTTGTCGACACTTCCTACATTTTTTAACAATATATAATGTTATAGTTCTTATATATTTTGTATCAACGTATTTACAAGTTTAATGAATACCTTATTTTCATGTGCTTTCCTCCGTTCTTTGTATTCTTTACTATCATTCCTTGACTGTGTGATGTAAGGTTCCTTTTCAGCATCACTCATCGAATTCCATTTGGACCTCACATCTTTTGTTACCTAATATTAAACATAAACGTTTCTTAATCAATACATTAACACTAAATAATACTCAATGCCAATTTCATTTTACATACCGAACCGCTCTGTGTGCCATCTTCCTTCATCCTTTTGCATTCGGCCATACTGTCAACATTTAAAATTTGTAATCAATTTAAATTTTATCGATACTTTAATCCAATTACCATTTCAACAATAATAACAAAAAGACATTGATACTTACTAGAAGTACATATATCCACCCTTTGGTTGCTTTCGAGTCTCGGCCTCAATTTCAAAGTCATATGTGCAACCAATAATTTTTCAACCCATTGACTCCATTTTTCATTCATATATCAGTTTACGCAAATCAAATTATTTTGTTACATACACTTTATTCAATATACAAATATAGATAACTACTTTTGTGGTAAAACGGTTTTCTTCAAAAGAATTTGAATTGCCACTACAAAATGTGTCGGCACATTTATACAACCTATAATATCATTTTCTACCTATAATATTTAATAAAAGTATCGACATTTATATTTTACCTTGAATATCACTTTCTACCTGCAATCGGTCCCAAATGCTTCTTTACTCCAAAACCCCAAACAACACATAAAAACCCTATTTGCGATTACTGTAATAATAAAAAACTAGGGTTTCGACAACATACTTTTCGATTCGACTGCATCAACAAACAAACAAACTTCGCTTTAGAAACACCTTCTGAAATGCAGCAACAATTACGCTTCGATTTCAAAAACTCGCCCGTTCTATCTATTTTCAGAGGATATTTAGCTATGGCCTTTATATTTTCATCGGATATGTTATTTATATTTAATCGATACAAATACACAAGTTTCGATACTTTTATGTCAGGTGTCGATACTTTCGAAAGGATAATTACGTATTTCTTTGAAAGTATCGATAATTTATTACACGTACTTACGAAAGTATCGACACTTTCAATATATCCGGTAGCGTTTTACCGGTTTTATCATTTTGATACCGGTTTTATTATATTTTTACCTGTTATATCGTTGTGGATCGATACATTTTTTTAAAGTATCGACACTTTACAGGCGCTAAAACTGCTTCTCTTTTAAATTCACAAAGTGTCGATCCTTATATAAAATATCGACACTTTCAATACATCCGGTAGCGTTTTACCGGTTTCATCATTTTGATACCGGTTTTATCATATTTTTACCTGTTATATCGTTGTGGATCGATACATTTTTTTAAAGTATCGACACTTTATAGACGCTAAAACTGCTTCTCTTTTAAATTAACGAAGTGTCGATCCTTATATTAAAGTACCGACACTTTAAATATATCCGGTACCGCTTTACCGGTTTTATCATTTCAATACCGGTTTTGTCATAGTTTTACCTGTTATATCGTTGTGGATCGATACATTTTTAATTTGGATCGAAACGAACCGACAAGTTAAGTTTGCCGGTTGCACAATTTTTTAATATTTCTTCATAACTTAGACCTATTACATTATTATTAGTAAACATTTCCGGTAGCGCTAAATCGAATTTATTAAATATCTTTTAATGTATCTGGTAACGCCGTATATTAACCGTATATTAACCCGCCTTTCATAAGACATTCCCAGCCAATTCACCTACCGTTTTATCAAACCCCAATAATTCAAAATTAATAAATTAATTAACAAATTAGAAAATGAAACCTATTTATAAGCTTTGATCCTAGCAACTGAAATGCAGGCAAGGGTAGGCTAGGCTAGAAGACAAGTTTTTGTTTAGAGAAAATCGCCTCAGTGACCAAAAAAAAGTTATAATATACGATTTTAACCAACTTTTTTTGGATTTGCCAAAATGACCAACAAAATCGCAACGCGAAATAAAAATCGCAACGCGATCCCCAGAATCGCAAATCAGTTTCCAGAATCGCAACGCGATTCTTGAAAATCGCGATGCGATAGTACAAATTCGCATTGCGATTTTCCATAATCGCAACGCGAATATGAAAATCGCAACGCGAACACATAAATCGCAACGCGTATCCGTAAATCGCAACGTGTATCCGTAAATCGCAACGCGTATGGGTAAATCGCAATGCGTATCCGTATATCGCAACGCGTATCCGTAAATCGCAACGCGTATCCTTAAACCGCAACGTGTATCCGTAAATCGCAACGCGTATCCGTAAATCGCAATGCGTATCCGTAAATCGCAACGCGTATCCGTAAATCGCAACGATAATCCGTAAATCGCAACGCGTATCCGTAAATCGCAACGATAATCCGTAAATCGCAACGAGAATCTGTAAATCGCAACGATAATCCGTAAATCGCAACGAGAATCTGTAAATCACAACACTGAAATTTTGGGTATATAACACTGAAATCATAAACTAAATCCCTAAATCGCAACTCATTCCATCTCCATCTATCACTCTCTCCGGCGACATCCGTTCCTATATCCAACGACATCCTTCCCCATCCGGCAACAGGTCTTAGTTTCGCATCTCGTTTGTTTAGTTACAACCATGAAATCATCTAATGTTGATCATGTTTGGATAGATTTGTGTTTTGGAGGGTCATGGGATAATGTTAATGGTGTTTTACAATATATGCCTTTACCCATAAATCTCAACTAAAATTGTCTTTACAAAAGTTAACTTATGAACTCTAATGCTACGTGTTTCAAATAAATTGAATTTAGAGCCCCTAAGTGGATTTAGGCTATCTTATCAGAGAAATGGTAAAGTTTATTTGTTAACCGACAATGAAGATGTTGAACGATTCATTGCTTACATTAGTGTTTCACAAGATGATGTTACATTGTATGTTGTTGAACCTAGAAGTAGTATTGTTGGGTCAGTAGCGGGTAGTAATCAACTAAGTTTTTCTCAAAACCCACAACCTTTCTCTAATCCAAATCCCAATCAACTTTCAGCACCAAATTCCGGTTTTCGTATTGACCAGTTAGACGATGATGAGCCAACAGAAAAATTGTGATTACTAGTCAGTATTCGAAATTTGGTCTTGGTCAATATCCGGACTTTGATATTGGTCAATACACGGATTTTGATGATGTTTCAGAAGAAGAAACAGACCATGCGTGTAATGATATTGATATTGGTCAATACCCGAATTTTGATGATGAAACAGCCGTTGCCGAAGAATGTAATGTTGATGATAATGAGGAGGAAGTTACGACTGTGAATGAACATGTTGAACATCCATTCTGTAATTCATATAATCCTGAAGAAGAAAAAGAAGAAGAAAAAGTCCCCGAAGAAAAGAAAATGCCACGGGCGTATAACTGGAATATGCCAGAATTACTTCAGATACCGGAAGAAGAGTTGATAAAGAAAGCAGTTGATTGTTACACAAAAGTTATTCGTATCAAGAAAGATGATTGTTTTGATACAAAGGAAGACTTGAAGATAGCTTTATATACGAAATGTGTGGAAGATGGCTATCAACTAAAAGTTAACAAATCAAGCAAAGATCGTTTCGAAACAAGGTGTATGATTGACAAAAACTGTACGTGGCGTATGATTGCAAAGAGAATAAAAGATTGCAAAATGTTTCAAGTTAGGACTTTTATTGATAAACATACATGTTCAAGAACCCAAGTTTTTCCTCACCATAGACAGGCAAACAAAAAGGTGTTGGGTGGTTTTCTGGCTGAGTTAATGTTTTGAATGGCAGGGTATATCGGGGACATGAAATTATGACTGACATGAATGCTCGGTTCAAGATTAGTATATCATATTCTCAAGCTTGGAGAGCCAAATGTTATGCCTTGGAATTGTTGAGGGGGTCGCCAGAAGCATCGTTTGCCCAACTGCCGGCTTATTGTCACAATTTAAAGCTGAAAAATCCTGGGTCGGTAACTCATATCAAAACAGATAGAGATGGACGCTTTGAGTTGCTGTTATCGCCATTGGTGCTACGGTTAGTAAATCAATATAATTTTGTTGACTCATTTTTGTTAGTTACATGCATTTCACATTTAAATGATTATATTTCTTGTGTATATTATTTTGTAGATTTGTTCGTTTATTACTTGCATGCGCCCAGTTATTATAGTTGACGGAGCACATTTGAAAGGTCGATACCTTGGAGTAAACTTATTAGCAGTAGCCATGGATGCTAACAATGGGATATTGCCAATAGCTTACGGGGTTGGCAAATCTGAAACCTCTGATTCATGGACATGGTTTATGGGCATCTTAGGGATTGCATAGGTCCTATTAGCAATCTGACAATCATATCCGATAGGGCAAACTCAATTGACAACGCTGTTAGAAGGTGTTTCCCAGATGCTTTTCATGGACTTTGTGGTGTTCATTTGTATAGAAATCTAAAATCAAGGTCTGCTGGTATAAAAAGCACAAATGGACATACTGGAAGGCTGTAAAAGCTTATCGGGAAGTGGATTTCAATAAGCATATAAATTGTTTAAGACGTGTTTTGCCTCAGTGTGCTCAAACACTAGAAGATGTCGGGTTTGAAAGATGGTCAAGAGTACATCAACTTGGAGCAAGATATGGTTTCATGACGTCTAATAGTGCAGAATCAATCAACGCTCTAAGTCGTCATTCCCGGAAATTACCCATTACTATGTTAATGGAGTTTTTTCGAGCCTCTATTCAACATGGTACTACAAGAAAAGAAACCATGCAGGTATTATTTCTTTGAATTCGTAACTTATCATATTTATATATTTTACTAAGTATTGTTTATTTAAATTACAGGAACATTGGAACATCGTGTTACACCATGGACTGAAAAAAAGATAACGAAACGTGTTGTGAAGTCAACGTCATGGAGAGTTGAACCATGTTCAAACACTTTGTTTCAAGTACTGGATAATAACTTAAATGGGCTAGTCGATCTAAATGCAAAGACGTGTAGTTGTATGAAATGGCAAACATCTGGTTATCCGTGTGGCCATGTTATAAAAGTTGCTCTTCATTTAAACCAAGATGATTCAAGCGCATACGCTATGGATTGCTACACTACAGAAGTTTATCGACAGACTTATGCCGAGATTGTCTACCCTATTCCACATCCTTCTGAGTGGGACATACCAGATGACTTACAAACAGTTTTGCCACCAGCCATGGACAGAAGGCTACCTGGCCGACCAAAAAGTCACGATCGTATACCGTCTAAGGGTGAAGAGAAGAAGAGATCGACATGTAGTCGGTGCAAGGAAAGTGGTCATACAAGGTTGACATGTGGATCACCAGTGCCATCAAAATCATCTTTTCCTCTACCAAAATATGGATCCTCATCAAAATCCAAAGCTCATATGGTGTGAACTTTGTATTATGTAAACGTTGTTATTCAGTTGTATTATGTAAACGTTTTAACATTTAACATTTTATGTGTATTATGTAAACGTTGCCATCAAAAGCTCATATGCAAACGTTGTATTATGTGGATTTTATGTGTGAACTTTTAACATTTTCAGTTGAATTAATGACTCAGGCCAACCATTTTGACTTAACCAACTCTTGTTATTCAGTTGTTATCACTATTAGGCATGCATTTGACTATCGCAACACGGAAAATACAATCGCAACGCGAAATGAAAATCCCAACATGAAAATCGCAATGCGAAATGAAAATCGCAACGAGAGAATCGCAATGCGAAATGAAAATCGCAATGCGAAATGAAAATCGCAACGAGAGAATCGCAATGCGAAATGAAAATCGCAATGCGAAATGAAAATCGCAACGAGAGAATCGCAATGCGAAATGAAAATCGCAATGCGAAATTAAAATCGCAATACGAAATGAAAATCGCAATGCGAAATGAAAATCGCAATGCGAAATGAAAATCGCAACGAAAGAATCGCAATGCGAAATGAAAATCGCAATGCGAAATGAAAATCGCAACGAGATAATCGCAATGCGAAATTATAAACGCATTGCGATTTTCATTTCCGCATTGCGATTTTCATTTCGTATTGCGATTCTCTCGTTGCGATTTTCATTTCGCATTGCGATTTTCATTTCGCATTGCGATAGTCATTTTTGCCTTCAACATAATGCAGATTGAAATCAACAAAATCAACCATTACATTTCAATCAATTAAACAAGCACAAATAAGAATTATGTTCGCATCAATTACACAAATCAACTTTTACAAATCATCTTTTACAAATCAATTAAACAATCAAAATTGAATCAACTTTTACAAATCAATTAAACAATCAAAAAACAATCAATTAAACTATTGAATCAACTTTTGCAGCTCGACATCATTTTCACGCAGTTCACTTCTGAGATTAACCTGCAGAAACCAAACATTTGTTCAAACAACACTTTCTACGCAAATTATTGAATTCTAATTACTTAACCAAACATTTTCATTTATAAGTATATAAACTTACCAATTGTTTATGGACATTTTTATAACGCGGATGCAGGTAGGCAGCGTCTCGTATATATCGATTTAGCCATATAATGCCGAAACCACAAGCCTACTGCAGCTTTATCTCTATCGGTGGGAGGTAGATACTTGATGCTTCCCGTCGTCAAACGCTCCAACGCCAAGCATACGAGAGGACCACAATCTCCTCTGGCTCCGCTCGTTTGTTGTGGCGCGGTCTCGTCTCTAATAACTGTAATATTGAGCTTCTTTGGCTTCTTGTTTCCAGAACGAGTCCAATAATTGATCGCATCCAAGAATTTAGCCAAATGAGAGCTCCATCCCTTAATAACATCTCTTAAATCAGCCAATGATATGTAATTTATCATGCTGTCATACACTATTGTCTTAAGGGATGGGAGCTGAAGCTCGACGAGAATCCAATGTTTACGTTCCAAAACAGGGATAAACACCTGCAATCATAAGTAATAATTCATTCATTTGCGCACTTATTTCATAAAACCTTTAAACTCAATCTAAAATAAATACTAACCTTATCGACCTCCCACCATGCAGGATAAAGTTTAGCTTGTCCATTGCCCAAATCAAATGATTCATCTCGTGCATTCTTCAAGTGAACGGCGTGAAAAGACGTCGGCATTATTGTATATCGTATATTTTTATTTTTCTTAAGTTTTCTTATTATTAGAAGACGTGTCACCCACGCATCGATATGCTGTTTTACAAAAAAAGACATATATTAGTGACTTACATAAATTTAAAAAAAAATTAATCAAATTGAAATATAAGAAAAATATAAGACTTACCCCCCCATCGAAATAGCCATTGTCTTCGACCCCTAATAATACGCCCCACCAAGGCCGTTCAAGCAACAAAAGATATCATCGGTGAGCTTGCATATGTCAGTGAAACACCCCTTGCTCCGCTCATGTAGATAAAAATCAACTGCGGTCTTAGCCCAAAGGGTGTTATCCAAAATTGTGTCCGGTAGTTGTTCCCTCTCCTCTTCAGATACCGGTATGGTACTGGCCGGTAACTCATACGAGAGCCAACTCTCATCCATCATGTCCGGAACCGGTGGGGGTTTCTCAATACTTCGATATATTACCCCATGTGAATCGGGCTCTGGAATGGTGGGAGGGACCTCTTCAACGATGACAGTTGCCTCTTGAACGGTGGGAGGGGACTCTCGAGGAATGATATGGGGGGCCTCTTCAACGATAGGAGTGGACTCTTGAGGGATGACAGGCGAGTCGGGCTTCTTCTTGCGGTGTCTTCGCACTATTGGGGTGTACGGAGACTTAATAGCACGTGCACGCTGTCTGATGCGTGAACTCCGTCGTGCAAGCATAACCCGACGTAAAGCATCCACTCTATCGGGCCGCTAAATAATTAAATACAAAAATCAGTAAATAAACAGACATGATATTTAAACAGTGAAAACAAAGACAAATATGTTTCAAACTTGCATTGTATTCACCCAAGTCATTATTCTATCATAGTTCACAAAATGCATCAGATAACAAAGAAAAATATGTTTCAAACTAATACCCTGAAGTTAGTATTTGTCTTTGATTTGTCTATTGGTTGAAGTAATGCAATCCATTCAAGTTTCAATTTGCAGAAGAAGAAATAGTTTACTTTCGCAACACGAAACTTAAAATCGCAACGAGAAACCAAAATCGCAACGCGAAATGAAAATCGCAACGACAGAATCGCAATGCGAAATGAAAATCGCAACGAAAGAATCGCAACGCGAAATGAAAATCGCAATGCGATTTTGGTTTCGCGTTGCGATCTTGTCGTTGCGATTTTGGTTTCGCGTTGCGATTCTGTCGTTGCGATTTTCATTTCGCGTTGCGATTTTGGTTTCGCGTTGCGATTTTAAGTTTCGTGTTGCGAAAGTAAACTATAAATTCTTCTGCAAATTGAAACTTGAATGGATAAATTTACTTTCAACCAAAAGACAAAACAAAGACAAATACTATTTCACAGTGTTAAAGAATACACAGTTTAGCAGAATTGGCAGCAACCGAACAAATTTACTTTCAACCAAAAGACAAAACAAAGACAAATACTATTTCACAGTGTTAAAGAATACACAGTTTAGCAGAATTGGCAGCAACCGAACAAATTTACTTTCAACCAAAAGACAAAACAAAGACAAATATATTTCACAGTGTTAAAGAATACACAGTTTAGCAGAATTGGCAGCAACCGAACAAATTTACTTTCAACCAAAAGACAAAACAAAGACAAATACTATTTCACAGTGTTAAAGAATACACAGTTTAGCAGAATTGGCAGCAACCGAACAAATTTACTAAGCAATCTAAGTGAAATGGCTAATCTAAGTGAAATTACGAGTAAATTTATCATTAAGTTAAATATGGAAAATCTTAAACTTACCTCGTTGCGTAGAGTATGAACCTCATTCTGCAACGATACTATCATCTCACGTAGAGCGGCAACCTCACCACGTAAAGTTGACACCTCCACACGCCATGCACCATCGTTATCGCGTAGAGTACCGATCTCCTCACGCAAGGCATTGACCTCATCACGTAACTCCCTTGACTCATCCCGTTGAGGTGGAGGTGGAGAACAGGGAGATAGGAGTCGTGGCATCTTTGCCGGTCGCCTATCATGAGGTGATGGTGGAGAAGAGGCTCGATGATGTGACGGGATAGGTGATGGCTCTCGTTCTAGAGGTGTATAGTCGTCACGATCGGGTGATGGCTCTAGGTGAGGTGATGGCTCTCGAATTGGAGGAAGTGGATGCTGCTCATCATCCGTGCCATCAAAAAAACTCTGACTAGCTTGCCACCAATCAGTGGCAAGCTCTTCCTCCGTGGGTGACAGTCTTTGTAATGGAATGTTGGCCTCCTAAAATATAAAAACTCAAACAAAGTTAAACGTCTACTATTAATAACTTGTTTATATATTATATGAAAGTATTTGTGTTAACTTACATTATTTATTGTGGCATATGGTATTAAGTCTTCCCAATCCAACAGAGTTTTCCTCTTCCAGGAAATAGCCCTGGGAATATCATTTGACGTTTTTATTGCATATGTACGCATGCTGGGGAAAGCCTCGAATATCCAAATCTACAAACAATATAATAACAAAATTAGTAATTGTTAAATAATTAATTATAATTTTAGAAACATTATATAGAAATTCTTACCTTAAAGGCCCAAACAAAGCCTGACAAAGTGTATTTGGACCCATCGCCCCGCAAACTTTTGCGGTCATCAAAGGCAGACGACAACTTAGTCCAGGTAGCTTTCCATATATACGAACCCCACGGAAACAGATTCCATGCATTCAGGTCCTCTACCAATATTATTAGCTCCCGATGAATAGGTTGTCTGGCCTCTCTGCCTAAAAAGCCGGCATACACAAGTAGTAGAAGGCATACTCGGACAACATCGACGTCTTCCATCCGAGTGAAACCAGCTTTCTTATTAAATAATTTCTTCAGGTCGTCGACATGTAGGTTCGGCTTCTCCATTGACTCATCCGGAAAAACCCGGGATAACCATGATGGGCGGGCGATATGACGAGTGTACCGGCCTACATCATCGTGTCCGAATCGTAGACCAGTGATTAAGCAGAACTCCTTCCGCCCAAAGCAAGTATACGCTGGTGGAAAATGAAACCATATCTCTTCCTCACCACGTTGTATACTGTCGGGTAGATTTGATGTCATGGTCTGAAGCCACAAATGGGTCAAATTAGCATCTCCACCCGGATGCTGTACTCTCAGCCATGGCCCGAAGCAGGTTTCCTCAAACAATTGTCTTTGAGCAGGTGAAAGCTTCTTTGCAATTGTAGTGGCCAGGCTGACTTTATTTCTCAAGGTCAATTGAGCCGAAAAAATTTTCTACAAAAACAATAAACATACCAAGTTAGATATACCAAAAACTACACTGTGAAGATATACCAAAAACAATAAACATAAAAAGTAGTAGTTTATTCTTGAAACTAAAATTTGCAACACTGTTTTGTCTTTTGGTTGAAATGAAAATCGCAACGAGAGAATCGCAACGCGAGATGACAATCGCAACGAGAGAATCGCAACGCGAAATGAAAATCGCAACGAGAGAATCGCAACGCGAAATGAAAATCGCAATGCGATTTTGGTTTCGCGTTGCGATTCTCTCGTTGCGATTTTCATTTCGCGTTGCGATTCTCTCGTTGCGACAGTCATTCTCTCGTTGCGATTTTCATTTATCTCGTTGCGACTCTTCTGCAAATTGAAACTTGAATGGATTGCATTACTTCAACCAAAAGACAGAACAAAGACAAAGACAAATACTAACTTGAAAATCGCAACGAGAGAATAGCAACGCGAAATGAAAATCGCAACGACAGAATCGTAACGCGAAATGAAATCTAAGTGAAATGGTTAATCTATTATTGAAATGACCAGTAAACTTATCATCAGTTTCAATATGAAAAACCTACAATAATGCAAACATTTCAAAATAAAATAATTAAAAAAACTAACCCTCGGAGGTTGATTTTCCATTTCTGAATATTGTGAGGGATTTCTGACCGTGAATGGTTGTGAGGGATTTCGCCGGAGATGGGGACGGAAATCTTCGGAGATGGGGACGGATTTCTTCGCCGTAGAGAGTGAGAGATGGAGATGGGACTGAGTTGTGATTTTAGGTTTTAGGTTATGAGTTGCGATTACGGGATTTTGTCTTAATATTCTTTTTGTAATTTGAAAATAAAATACGCGTAGCGATTATAATGGCGCTTTAAATATCGCGTTGCGATTTACGGATACGCGTTGCGATTTTATGTATTATCGTTGCGATTTACGGATACGCGTTGCGATATACGGATACGCATTGCGATTTACCCATACGCGTTGCGATTTACGGATACACGTTGCGATTTACGGATACGCGTTGCGATTTATGTGTTCGCGTTGCGATTTTCATATTCGCGTTGCGATTTTGGAAAATCGCAATGCGAATTTGTACTATCGCATCGCGATTTTCAAGAATCGCGTTGCGATTTTGGAAACTGATTTGCGATTCTGGAAACTGATTTGCGATTCTGGGGATCGCGTTGCGATTTTTATTTCGCGTTGCGATTTTGTTGGTCATTTTGGCAAATCCAAAAAAAGTTGGTTAAAATCGTATATTATAACTTTTTTTTGGTCACTGAGGCGATTTTCTCTTTTGTTTATGCCCTTGCTTTGTTTGAGCGTTACGAGTTTCTGTTTCTTCTTCCTTTTGACCAAAGTTCACTACCTCGTGTGAATGGCAGCTATGGCATCTCATCTGTGAACAAGGAGCTCAGTTCACAATACAGGAAAAGAAATTCTAGCCTTAAAAAACATAGAGCTTAGCTTAGCTGAACCTGATTCTGATGGAAAACAAAGATAGCATTGGTGCTTCTGAAAATGGTGAAGATCAGCTGAGCAAGACACTTGCAGATAACAACAAGGGTGGCATTAAGGCACTGCCCTTCATCATAGGTAAGCTTTTTGATAGCTGTTGGAATCTTGGGTTTTGTTTTTCATTTTTGTTTAGGGTTATTACTTGACCCGTCGATGTTGCAGTGAATGAGATATGCGAGAAATTGGCAATGGTGGGGTTCAGTAAAAACATGGTTAACTACTTGACAAACTAGCTCCATATGCCATTAGCAAAAGCAGCCAACACTGTGACCAACTTCAATGGCACCTCGAGCTTGATGCCACTGTCGGGGCTTTCTTTGCTGATTCATATGCTGGGAAATTCTGGACCATCACTGTCGCAACAGCCATATACCTAACGGTAAGAATAGTTGGAGAAGAAGCATCAAGTTTACAGGCATATACCTAATGGGAAATTCTGATGTGGTAAGCAGGGAATGATAGTCCTAACACTCTCAGCAGCAATGCCACAGCTACGGCCACCACCATGTGAAGGTAACCAAGTTTGCCAAGAAGCCAATGGGATTCAAACGGCTATTCTCTACCTGGCTCTTCTGCTGGCTGCCTTGGGATCAGGTGGGATCCGGCCATGCGTGGCGGCGTTTGGGGTTGAGCAGTTCGTTGAGGAAGATCCTAGGCATCCTAAGAAAACTTGGGTGTTCTTTAATTGGTACTACTTTGCATTGGGAGCAGCGATATTGATAGCATCAACGGTGCTTGTGTATATTCAAGACCATGTAGGATGGAGCTTAGGCATTGGAATTCCTACCATAGCCATGGCTTTGTCCATCATCGTCTTCCTCATTGGTTACCCTCTTTACCGAAATCTGGATCCTGCTGGAAGTCCTTACACTTGTGTCTTACAAGTCTGTGTTTCCGCTTATAGGAAGAGAAAGATTCCCTTGGTTTCTGATCCTAAATTATTGTATGTCAAGTGTCAACGAGGTGCTTGATGCTTCAATTTCCACCGATGGACTGCTTCATCATACAAAACAATTCAAGTAATCACTTCCAATATTTATATAGTTAACCAATTGAACATATATGCGTGCAAAATGCAGATTTCTGGATAAGGCTGCCATTGTGACTGAAGAAGATGGTGTTAAATCGTCATAAAACCCGAATTTTTGGAGACTCAACACTGTCCATAGAGTTGAAGAATTAAAATGCATATTCAGAATGCTACCAATTTGGGCAGCTGGTATTCTGTTCGCCACATCCAATGCTCAAGAAAACACATTTTCGGTACAACAAACCAACACAATGGACAAACAACTGACCAAGTCTTTCGAGATTCCCTCCACTTCCATGTCCGTCTTCGCCTCGACGTCGATGCTCATCATGATAATCTTATACGATCATGTACTGGTTCATGTTGCCCGCAGGTCCACAGGGCTCGATCGGGGCATAAACTTTTTGCAGAGGATGGCCATAGGCTTTTTCATCTCAATACTAGCAACTCTGGTTGCCGGATTAGTTGAAGTGAAGAGAAAACATGCAGCCTCGGCAAGATGGCCTAATCTACAGCCCGAAATCAACAATTCCCATCTCAGTATTTTGGCTTGTTCCACAGTATAGCCTTTATGGAATTGCAGAGGCTTTCATGGTTATCGGCCAGCTCGAGTTTTTCTATAACCAAGCACCGGAGAGCACATTGTTCTGGACATCCATTTCAGCTGGGGACTACACAAGCACACTTTTGGTCACGCTAGTCCACAAGTATACCGACTGGCTTCCCATCAAGAACTTGAACAAGGGGAAGTTGGAGTATTATTATTGGTTGCTCACAGCTTTGCAGACTCTAAACTTTGTATACTACTTAATATGCGCAAAATTTTATACTTTCAAGGCTCTCAATGGCCACAAAATAGAGTATGACGAAAGGGTTGAACTCACTAGCCAGGTTTAACAGCGCCCTTTTATTAGCCTGAGAAAGGAACAGTCTTACATATACCTCTCTTAATTAGATTGTACGAGAAAATGGAATTAGATATTAATAATAAGCAGGTATATGCAGGCAACCGTGACCTTGAGCCTTGTTTATTTGTGCTTTTGTTTTCCATTTGCAGAAGGAAGGGTTCCAACAATGAACATGTATACCTGTTGTCTTGATAAAAAATCTCTTAGGTAAGATCATTCATGTTGTCTTAATGATTCATACACACCTAATATTTTCGTATCCACCACCTACCCACCTCCTATGACGGGTAAAATTTTTAAATCCACACTCACTTACGTAGGTACATTCTCAAATCTACCCCACACCCACTACCCAACTACTCATCCCGTACCCGCTTGTACCCACCCATACCTGCCTAATAACAACCTCAAAGATTACATACGCAACAAGACATAAAACAAACTCGTCTATTAAGAAATTGATTCTAAAGATTGAGAATTTGAGATAGGAAAAACGACAATCTTCAATTCTAAAAATATTTATACTCTAACATTTAGTTAAATTACAAGTCATGTTATATAGAATCTTAAGATTTATAAAATAGTCTCTGAAATTATACCTAAATTTATAATGGTCCAAAATTTAAATGATACGTAGTCAGTGGAGGGTGGATGTAGGGCGGGTGGATGAGGGGCGAACGGATGCGGGGTGGGTAAGGCCTCAAACCCGTCACCTACTCACTACCCACTACCCACGGAGGGTATGACTTTTTTACATTCACACCCATCCACTACTCACTAAACTTATAGCAATCCCTACCCCAATTAGAATGGTACGATGCGAAATCTACGAAATTGTACCTATCTGCCATCCATATTACTCTTAATCTGACAGTTGCATAGAATACAATATAAAAGGGTAGGAGTATATTGTTAATTGATTACCTCAATGGTATCTTGTTAATTTAATCGATTGATATTTGTTTATAATTTTTCTTAGTCAGTGGCAACACACTTTGTAGATGTAGCTGATTGAACTCAGTACCTTAAGAAAAAAACAAAATCCTTCTAATCATTGAAATCACTTAATGAGTTCAAATGTCTATGTTCTTAACATGCCATACAAGAAACAATATTATGTCGGTAGACGAGATAAAACTATATATTGAAAATATGACATGCCTATTCCCATACAATTGAGTCAATACTTTGTGTTTTTTTAGTTAATCATTGATATCAAATCTATTAACTGATAAATCTAAATCGGATATTGTAGAGGCGAAGACAATTTTCTAATCCAATTTATTCCATTCACAAACGTTAGGATTCAAATATGTTACCCCTTTACTTAAAAAAATCTAATACTTCATTTTATTAGACCTACTGATTATTAGTAATATTTGGTGTGTGTTATGAACGGTGATCGAAAATTATTATATTTTGTGGATGCCAATTTCCGATTGGAAAAAATTAATATTTTATGCTTATTGATAAGTATTTTTGCATTATTAATAGATGTGGTTATGATACACTCGTGACTTGATACAAATAACAATTATGCAAGCAAAAGCAATCATAATTATAATAACTCGAATATTGGGGCATTATTGGTTTTTTCAATATTATAACTTAATTATAAAATATTATTTATTTTAAACTTTAAATTTAAATAAATTCATAAACATTTATAGACCGGAATGGACGGACGGAAGGCAGAGGTAATTGTCTCTTGAAAAATTTAAATTATCATAAAATAATATGTTTTTACCTCTAGAATTTTAGAAGTTATCCCTTTAAAATTTTAAAAATTCGTCTCCTAACATAAAATCTTATAGACTAAAAATGTCTTTAGAAAGAACAACATTCCTTTTTACAACTAAGATCACTTAATGAATTTAAAATATTTAACTTAAATTAATAAATATTTAACAATAAAGTTTATATAATACTAATATATTTTAAAATTAATAAAATATAAATATATAATTAAAAATTTTATCATTAATACATCAAATAATAATTTTTAAAATATATTATTAAAAACAATTCATCATTTAAAAATATCTGATCAAAATTTTATCATCAAATAATAATATTTAAATTAAAAATTCACTTTGGTTGAGTTAACAATTATTAAATAATTACACAATTTACCAATAGGGGTTGGTTCAAGTGGTAAGTAGCTTGATATCGCTTAAGCAATGTCTCGAGTTCGAGTCCTTTTGTATGCAGAAAATCCCTGTTGGGAGACTCACCCACCAAAATCAGATGTGTGACGCGGTTTGGTCTGGATTAACCAAGACGAAACCTTGAAACCGGAAGAGCAAAAAATAAAATAAAATAATTGCACAATTTGATAAAAAAAATACTTAAAAATTTTCTTTAAGATACCTAATATAAGTGTACTCTTCGTGAGTTGTAAATTTATAATAGATTATTATTTCTCTCATTTATTGAGATAAACAAAACGAATTACATTAAATCTTGTTTCTCTCACATACTCTATTTTATATTCATATCGTTTCGATTACTTTTCCGCGCACAAATTACTAACGTGGACTGCAATTTCATTTGGGAATGATGTGAGTACTGAGTAGGAATGGCATGGGTTGGATTTGTGGTCAATCTCACTCGGTCTGAAAATTATACATCCTTTATTCGACCTGACTCAAAAAATATACACCCTCCACCCGAATCTAAATAAATTTTTTGAGATAAAATTTGAACTCGGCCTGACCCAAAATAATGTATTTAAGAAAAATAGAGATTTAATTGAAAAAATAATATACAAAGGGACATTATTATAATTATCACTAAATATAAAGTTAAAATTATATGTTTTCCTTAAGTCGGGTCGGGTCAAGTATTTTTCACCATAAATCTGAGCTCGACTCGACCCGAACATGACATGAACCTGATTTTGGGGCCATGCACATCCCTAGTAGTGAGTCCCATGCACATCCCTAATACTGAGTACGTTGCTGGTTTATTTAGTCCACAAATCGAGTGCTAAACTCGATGGATCAAATTGGTTTCTTCTTCTAATTTTGGTTTACGGCCTCCTCAACGTATGATGATGTAAGCCATGGATGAAGCAAATGATGGAGTTTTCCAATTCCCCGAGCTTGAAAACCAAGTGGCCGACCGTGTTTGTTGCACCACCTCTAATTATTCCCATAACACTTGTCGTGTTTTCACAACAAAAAGAATATGAATCAATCCCAGACACGTAAAATGCTAGCCCAATTTACCATTTCTTACATCTTTTATCTCTTCCTTTTCTTGATGAAAATTCAAAATGTTGGACGATTTTGCAGGGAATTGGGAATGGTATAGTGATATAAGCCATGGATGAAGCAAATGACGGTTCTAATCAATCTCAGACCAAGATGTCCATATCAACTAAAACACCTCTGTCGGATATAGCACAAGCGTTTGAGGAGTTGTCGGAATCGTTGGGGTCTCAGACCAAGGATCAAGAACTTCCGTTGGATACATTCTGTGAAGCATGTTCTCTGGTTTCTGTTCTTTTCAGCTGCCTCGGCCTCGCCTTCAAATTCGCCGAGTTGGAGTACGTCGCCAAGGTTCATTGCTTTTTTCGAAAGAAAGAAAAGATATGGAAAATAATTTTGTTTTTGTTATACTTTTACATGGGTACAAGTTTGAGTCATATGCAGTGCAGCATTTCATATATCAAGGTCTAGTTTCTAGTGATTTGCATTTGCATATCTCATATGATCAATGGTTTTGATCAGGTACATGATCTGGTGGAAGCATCCAAGAGGTTTGCCACCTTAGAAAATGTTCTTGATCTCGATGTCGCTAACGACACGGTGAAGACACCGGGAAGCCATTCACGTAACCTGCGTCGTGTTAGACAAGGCCTCGACCTCATCCGCGCTTTATTCGAAGAATTTGTGTCGTCTGAGTATGATTCTGCACTTTGCCCTTCCCTGTTTCCTTTTTCTTTTTCCTTCTATCATTTTGCTTACTACAATGAACATAATGCATCATTGGAGATGATAAGCAACTCTCTTGTCTTTTTTGTTCCAAATTGTAGCTGTTACTCTTTGAGGGATGCGGCTTCAACAGCTTATGCTCAAGTGTGTGCACCATACCACACATGGACTGTCAGGACTGCTGTTTCTGCTGGAATGTATACTCTTCCAACAAGGGAAGAACTTCTGATCAAGCTCAATGAAACAGGTACGTTTTGGATTATTACCTAATTCTACCCCAATATTTATATTACATAATGATAAAATTAGCTTCTAATATTTGTTTAAATAGTCACTTTAGTTCTTATTATTTTTTTAAAACATTTTAACCCGCAACGTTTCAGTTTTAATCAAAACAATTCATATTAGACGAAAAATGTTAGTTGACTAACAGTTCATGAATATTATTGACATTAAATTTTCACATTTACTTAATTGTTGATGTGACATAAACATTAATCACATCATCAACTTGAATGATGTGACATGTCATATCTTCCCTTTGAAAGACATGACGCATATCACACCATCACTTTGGTAACATAGCATAGCATGTGACAATACATAACAATAATCACACATGTGGAAATGTTTATGTCAGCAACATAAGTTGACCATTAGTGAACTAATAATTTCCATCAAATATAAGTTATTTTAACAAAAAATTGAATGTTAAAGACTAAAATGCTCAAAAAAATAGAATAAAGATCAAAATAATAATTTAAGTAAGCGTTGGAGGGTTAATTTTATCATTATACCTATTTATATTTAGGATCTTATTTTCTTAATCATTTTATAATAGTTTTGAACACCATACAAAATATGTATACGTGGTTTACATGTATTTATGAAAATAGCGGACAAATAAATCTTGAATACATACATGTATGTGCATATATATTTATAGATCATATCATCACTTTGGGTGACGTAATATATACCACGTCATCATCTTAAGTGATGTGGCAAGTCATAACATCTCCTTGGGTGATATAATGTATAACACGTCATCACTTTGGTAACGTAATAATTAACTTAACAACAATCATACATGTAAAAATATATTTGCAGATGATACAGCAGAGAAGAAAATGAGAAGGTATATCGAAGCTTCGCGTCCAGTAATAGCGTACATCGATAAGCTTTATATTTCTAGGAATGTCACATTGGACTGGTGACTCATTACCTCAACTGGGGGAGTGAAACCACACATTTTATTCAACCACCATATGCTTCTTCCATATACACATATAAAACTAGCTTGTATACTCATACAATATATCAAGTAATTGTATGTATAATTAAAAATCTGTTTAAGATTTTAAATTTTATAAAAGTTGAAGTCAAGTGTATAAATATAATAAACAAACACTTAAACAGTAGTAACATGAAAATTATAGTTCAAATCATATATTTAATTAATGCCATACTGATTTTTTTATTTAATATGTGTTTAAATTATGGATAAATTACAAATTTCCTCATTCAGTTTTCTTCTTACTCCTATTTTGGTTGTACTTTAAAACGTTTTAATTTTATAACTTAACTTTGGAGATTAAAATTTTTTGTCACCCAACTGTTATTTCTCTAACTCTGTTCTGATTTGACTTTTTATTAAATTTTTTAATTATATAGACATCGACTGTCATTGTTAGCAGCTATTAGATCATAGATTTTTTATAACATCATATCCCAATCACTCAAGTTTATATCCAACCCCGGTCTCACTTGAACTCGGGCACTATAATGATCGAGCTTAAGCAGGCATAGTGAAAATAAGAACAATGGAAAACATGAGAATGCAAATTATAATCGTAGTTGGGCTAAAGGGAAAACAAAAGAGTTGAAAAAAATAAAGTATTATACCAGAATTAGCCCCCAACGTTTAACAAAATGATCATTTTGATCTTTATTCTTTTTCTGAGCATTTTGGCTCCAAACGCGACTTTTAACATTAGATTGAATAGTCACTTTAACCCTTATTTTTTAGAACATTTTGTCCCCCAACATTTTATTTTAGAATTAAAAAACTCATATTTTAGAATGTTAACCGCTTATTAACTAATGATTTCAATCTATGGAGGAGCCTTTTTACCTCAAAATAAAATGTTAGAGGACAAAATGCTCTAAAAAAGAATAAGCGCGTGTAACAACCCTGATTTTTCAAGTTAACATTTGAACATTGACACGTGTTATAGATAAATCAATTAGTAAACATGGTTATAATCGTGAGACAAAGTATGAGCCTAATCAGACCTAATTGACCATAAAATGAGATTTTTGAATCGCGAATAAAAGAGAAAGAACTTAGAGTAATTGTTTTATCTATTTATGAAATCATTCTCATAAATTAGTTTTGTTTGTACTTGAGAAAGAGGAGGACGAGGCTGACAAAGTGATATCACTTTATTAATAAATAAAAAATAAAAAAAAATTATTAATCAAAATATTTTTTATTAGTGAAAGAGGTTCTAGAATTCTCTAGAATAAAATAAAAAGAATAAAATTAGAGGAAGTTATCACTTTGAAATGTTTAACGAAAGTCATAAATGTGACGCTTGTATGTCAAATGTATGCATTTTGAGTATTTTTAGTTTATAAGCTATATGATGATTTGTGTGGCATTTTATGTTAGCATATTGTAAAAATATGATATACAATGTAGAGAAAATAATCTCAGTGACCGAAAATATCTTATAATATACGATTTTGACCAACTTTTTTTCGATTTGTTAAAATGACCATCAAAATCGCAATGCGATCTTTAAATCGCAACACGATCTCCAGTATCGCAAATCAGTTTCCAGATTCGTAACGCGATTTTGACAATCGCATTGCGATTTTCCAAATTAGCGTTGCGATTTTAGAAAATCGCAATGTGAATATGTAAATCGCAACGCGATTCTGACTATCGCAACGCGATTTTAACTATCGCGTTGCGATAATACAAAATCGCAATGCGATTTTCAAAGCGCCATTAGTATCACAACGCGTATTTTATTTTCAAATTCCAAACACGAATATTAATACATCCCGTAATCGCAACTCTTAACCTAAAACCCTAAATCACAACTCAATCCCATCTCCATTCTCACTCTCTACGGCGACATCCGTCCCCATCTCCGACAAAATCCGTCCCCATCTCCGGCGAAATCCGTCTATCTCAATCTCTCAGAGCCACCCTCATAATCATTCACGATCAGAAATGGAAAATCAACCAAATCAACCACCAAGGGTTAGTTTTTTTAAATTATTTTTATTTTGAAATTTTTGCATTATTATTAGGTTTTTCATATTGAAATTGATGATAAGTTTACTGGTAATTTCAATAATAGATTAACCATTTCACTTAGATTGCTTATTAAATTCATTCGATTGCTGCCAATATTGCTAAAATGTTTAGTCTTTAACCCTGTAAAGTTAGTATTTGTCTTTGTTTTGTCTTTTGGTTGAAGTAATGCAATTCATTCAAGTTTCAATTTTAGACAATGACTATTTGAAACTGAGGATTGCAATGCGAAATGAAAATCGCAACGATAGTCAAATTCGCGTTGCAATAGTTATTTTCGTGTTGCGATTTTCATTTTCGTGTTGCGATTTTAAGTTTCAAAAACTATTATTCTTCTGTAAATTGAAACTTGAATGAATTGCATTACTTCAACCAAAAAACAAAGACATATACAAAATTCACAGTGTTGCAAATTTAAGTTTGAAGAATAAACTACTACTACTCTTTATGTTTATTATTGTTTTTGGTATATCTTCACAGTGTAGTTTTTAATCTAACTTGGTATGTTTATTGTTTTTGTAGAACTTTTTTTGGCTCAATTAACCTTAAGGAATAAAATAAGCCTAGTCACTACAATTGCGTCGAAGCTTTCACCTGTAAAAAGAAAATTGTTTGAGGATACTTGCTTCGGGCCATGGCTGAAAGTACAACATCCGGGTGGAGATGCTATGTTGACCCATTTGTGGCTTCAGACCATGACTAGCGATCTACCCGAGAGTATAAAACGTGGTAAAGAAGAGATATGGTTTCATTTTCCACCGGCGTATACGTGTTTTGGGCGGGAGGAGTTTTGCTTAATCACTGGTCTACGCTTCGGACACGATGATGTAGGTCGATACACTAGTCATATTACCCGCCCATCATGGTTATCCCGGGTTTTTCCTGAGCTATCAATGGAGAAGCCGAATTTACACGTCGACGACTTGACGAGATTATTGAATAAGAAATATGGTTTTACTCGGATGGATGATGTCGATGTTGTCCGAGTATGCCTTTTAGTACTTTTGTATGCCGACTTTTTAGGCAGAGAGGCCAGACAACCTATTCCTAAGGACCTAATATTATTGGTAGAGGACCTAAATGCATAGAACCTGTTTTCGTGGGGTTCGTATCTATGGAAAGCTACCTGGAATAAGTTGTCGTCTGCCTTTGATGACCGTAAAAGTTTGCGTGGCGATGGTTCCAAATATATTTTGTCAGGCTTTATTTGGGCCTTTAAGGTAAGATTTTTATATAATGTTTCCAAAATTATAATTAATTATTTAACAATTAGTAATGTTTGTGTATTATATTGTTTTTGTAGATTTGAATATTTGAGGTTTTTCCCGACATGCGGACATATGCATTAAAAACTTCAAATGATATTCCTAGAGCTATTTCCTGGAAGAGGAAACGGCGACTGTTGATTTGGGAAGAGTTACTACGGTATATGACAATAAATGATGTAAGTTAACACAAATACTACCATATATAAACAAGTTATTACTAGTACACGTTTAAATTTGTTTGAGCTTTTATATTGTTAGGAGACCAACACTCCATTACAGAGGCTGAGCTTGCCACTGATTGGTGGCAAGCTAGTAAGCGTTTTTATGATGGCACAGATGATGAGCAACCTCCACTTCGAGAGCCATCACCTCACCCAGAGCCATCACCTGATCGACCACACTATATACATCTACAACGAGAGCCATCACCTATTCCGTCACATCATCGAGCCTCTTCTCCACCATCACCTCATGATAGGCGACCGACAAAGATGCCACGACATTTATCTCCCTGTTCTCCACCTCCACGGGATGAGTTAGGGGAGTTACGTGATGAGGTCAATGCCTTGCGTGAGGAGGTCGGTACTTTACATGATGACAATGGTACATGGCTTGACGAGGTATCTACTTTACGTGGTGAGGTAGCGGCTCTACGTGAGATGGTAGCATCGTTGCAGAATGAGGTTCATACTCTACGCAACGAGGTAAGTTTAAGATTTTTAATATTTAACTTGATTTACTCATAATGTCACTTAGATTAACCATTTCACTTAGATTGCTTAGTAAATTCATTCGGTTGTTGCCAATACTATTAAACAGTTCTAAAATAACCCTGTGAAGTTAGTATTTGTCTTTGTTTTATCTTTTGGTTGAAGTAATGCAATCCATTCAAGTTTCAATTTGCAGAAGAAGAATAGTCGCAACACGAAACTTAAAAATCGTAATGCGAAAATGACTATCGCAACGCGGAAATGACTATCGCAACGTGAATTTGACTATCGCAACGGGATAATCGCAATGCGAAATAAAAATCGCAATGCGAAAATGAAAATCGCGACGCGAATTTAGTTTCGCGTTGCGATTTTGGTTTCGCGTTGCGATTTTTATTTCGCATTGCGATTATCCCGTTGCGATAGTCAAATTCGAATTGCGATAGTCATTTCTGCGTTGCGATAGTCATTTTCGCGTTGCGATTTAAGTTTCGTGTTGCGATTTTAAGTTTCAGAAACTTTTCTTTTTCTGCAAATTGAAACTTGAATGGATTGCATTACTTCAACCAAAAGACAAAGACAAATACTAACTTCACAGTGTTGCAAATTTAAGTTTCAAGAATAAACTACTACTCTTTATGTTGTCCTTGAACATGCACTAAACCTATATGATGTCCTTTTAAATGTTTATATATATATAAGTGCTTACTTCCAGAATGTTATCTAATGCATTTTGTGAACTATGATAGAATAATGACTTGGGTGAATACCGTACAAGTTTGAAACATATTTGTCTTTATTTTCACTATTTAATATCATGTATGTTTATTTACTGATTTATGTATTAATTTATTTTTAGCGGCCCGATAAGGTGGATGCTTTAAGTCGGGTTTTTCTTGCACGACGGGGTTCATGCATCAGACGGTGTGCATGTGCCATTAAGTCTCCGTTCACCCCAATAGTGTGAAGACTCCGTAAGAAGAAGCCTGACTCACCTGTCATCGTTCAAGAGGCCCCTATCATCCCTCAAGAGTCCCCTCCCACCGTTCAAGAGGCCCCTGTCATCGTTGAAGAGGTCCCTCCCACCATTCAAGAGCCCGATTCATACGGCGTAATATGTCAAATTATTGAGAAACCCCCTCACGTGCCAGACATGATGGATGACTGTTGGCTTTCGTATGAGTTACCGGCCAGTACCATTCCGGCGGATGAAGTGGAGAGGAGACAACTACCGGAAACAATTCTGGATAATACCCTTTAGGCTAAGACCGCAGTTGATTTTTATCTACATGAGCGGAGCCAGGGGTGTTACACTGACATATACAAACTCAACGATGATATGCATTTGTTGATTGATCGGTCTTGGTGGGGTGTGTTATTAGGGGTTGAAGACAAAGGCTATTTCGATGGGGGGTAAGTCTTATATTTCTTCTTATATTTCATTTTGATTAATTTTTTTTAAAATTTATGTAATTCACTAATATATGCCTTTTTTCTAAAACAACATATTAATGCATGGGTGTCACGTCTTCTAATAGTAAGGAAATTGAG